>NC_141693.1:1049687829-1051112129 GCF_964263255.1 Lissotriton vulgaris
GTTTTATGAAGCTGAATTTTGAAAGTGACCAGTCTGATACTCAAGGCTAAAGTCTCATTGCGAAAACCCTGAGAACTTTCATCTTGCAGGCGCACTCTGTAGTCAATCGCACACGCCGTCCTGGTTCTTCTAGATGGTTAGTGTGAGGGATGAATTTCAAAGGAAGCCCTCTTATCAGGGACCCAGCGACGAGGGGGCGCATTTTTAAGAAACGAATTCCAGACGTTTGAGTGCAGTTTGAGATGCAAGTTGGAACGAGGTGGAACTTTAACAAAGTTTGGTCAAAGGAGCCTCTGTACATGTGAATTCCAGTATTTTATGATGTTATTTGTCTAGCGCTGTATGCCCATAAGTAAGACATTTTACTCACACGTCATCAATGCTTGAAATGGAAAAATAGAAGTGGTGGTACCCTGTACCAGAGTCCCTGATTGTTTCTGAGAAGTGCAGGTACCCTCCAATTTAAAGCATTACGTCACTCTTGAGAAGTGCAGGTATTCTCACTCTTCAATTAAACAAGCATTTGCAATGCAGTAGGTCTCGCATTTGCGAGAGTTTGAGCTATTGTCATTGTAAATGATAATGCATTTTATTTACGTGTTGGTTTTTAAAACATAAATAAAAGGCATTTAAAAATGCCAATAGCTTAAATGCTCGCAAATGCGAGACCTCTTGCATTGCAAATGCTCGTTTGGGATGGCAGGTGCTGGCGTCCGTTTTCTTCTTTTCCACCTCCCAACGCGGATCCGGGGTTAAGCAGTTCCTCTGGCCTGTTTTGCTTCAGGCCTTCACAACGCCTTTCACGTCTGGAACAGTGCGTCCTGTTCATGGCAGATATCGGCAACGGATCCACATGAGATCTGTATGCGGTGCTTGGGCGGCACCACGACTCCGCTAAGTGCGACTCCTGTCGGCAGCTGAAGCCGAAATCCCTGCGGGAACATCGGATGAGACTGTTGTCTGCACGGGTGTCCCAGTCAGAGTCCTCGTGGCACCGGCTTCGGTCTCCGGCGGAAGGCTCCAAATGGCGCAGTTCTTCCTCCTACACTGAGGTCTCTGCTCGCGGCAGATCCCAGAGTCTTTCCCTTGGACGTCGTTCACCTGCCCCAGGTAAGCACCGGAAGAAGACACAAAGGTTGTAGACCTCGCACAAGTGTGACATCGGGGGCCGCCGCTCCCGGTCTTCACTGGACGCGAGCCCTTAGTTGTCAACCCCCGCCTATCCACCAGTTCCTGGTGCTGGGGCGATTCAGACCCAGATGGAAACCTATGCCAGGGCTCTGCAGGCCTTCTTTGGGTCGCCCCCTCTCCCTGGTTCGCCTTTGGGCCCCACAGCGGGGGTAGGCATTCAGGTCGGGGGCTCGCCAGCGGGTTCACCCTCTGCGCCAAATGAGTGCCTTGACTCTGATTCAGGAGTAGCTGTAGCTGCGACATCAGGACACAGCCCGGATGGGCATCCCATTCTGAAGCTTAGTCCTCCTGGCGCTTCTTCGCACAGTCCTGCGGGAGTCCCTGCATTGTTGCTGGATGTGGCTGCAGTGCGAACTTCGACTCCAAGTCGACTTCGTTACTCCCCGCAGGCTCCTGTCTCGGTGGAGGTCGAGTCGACGCCGGGTGGACGAGTCCTCTGCGGAGGTTGTCGGCGCCGATCCAACACCTTCCTGACGTCTGGCGATGCCGGTTCCGTCCCCGGCTGTTCCCCTGCTGGAGGACGTGACCCCAGTGGGTTCACCGCCCACAGGTTTTTTTCTTCCATGCTGCACGCAGCAGGGTGCCCATGGGGCACTGGCTGCCTCATTTGTCTGCAGGACCTTTGTCGTTGAGTGGATGGATTAGCCTGCAACCATCCCCAATGGATGACTTGCTGTCCTCCCCCTTCCGATGGCCACGGAGGCTAGCATAGAGTTTACAAGAGCAATTAATAGGGCTAAACCCCTTGCCCACTCTACCTCACCCATACAGAGCATACATGTACCATCCCTCCGTGGATGATGCTAAGGGCGGTGGAAATTCCGGCATATAGAGTTGCCATAGTCAAGACGGTTGGTAACGAGGGCTTGCGTGATGGTCTGTCTGGTGTTGATGGAGATGCATATGAAGAGTCTGCTGAGCATTCGGAGTATGTGGAAAAGGAATGAGGCAACTGCGTTGACTTGTAAGGGACACTATTAGCCGTTTTTGGGGGTGCCATAGGGGGGATGATTTTTGTCAGACAGACGATACATGAAACATCTTTTTGCTCCTTCTTTCTCTTGCTCTTCACCATAAAAGGGGCTCAGTAAGTTTGTAAATTCAGACTATTTAAGATTCACATGCCACCCTCCTAACGCCCAGGTATAGTGGAGTGTTCATACACATTGCTCTGCATGGTAGCACTGTACTTCCCAAGCACTACGCTGTCTGTAAAAGTTGAATCTTCAGGTGGTTTATGTGCTGTGGTTTTCTTGTCAATCTCATTCTGAGCTATTTCACTCTAAACCTGTTGACACCCAAAACTTTAAATTCTTTGAAATAAGATTATTTTCCTAGCCCGCTCACCAGACTGCGTAGTTATGCACAGCACATGTATCTAGAATAGTCTCAAGTTACTATACCATTGATACATGTAAATAAAATGTTCCACTAATCCCTTGTACTAGGAAACATGATACTCCTAAAGACCAAAATATGTCCAGTGATGCTATGGTACTTCTCCACTTCGGCTTTAGTTGGCGATCTCACAACAGTTAATAATGACTCACTTTGCTGCAAGTATATTTTTAACTGTACTGCAATCACTCAAACAACCAGGATTTGTAGAGTGTGGCTAATCACCAGGTAGGGTATCTAGATGCTGGGTTCTTGCTGGAATCATTAAAAAAGCCAGGTCTCGAGTCCTTTTCTGAATTCAGGAAGAGAGAGGGTTATGTACTGGTGTGCAAGGGGAGGTGGTTCAAGGTCTCGGCGGCATGGTAGGAGAATGGGCGACCTCCACTGTTGCTCCGCCGGATGTTGGAAGTGTAAGCAAGGCTGAAGGAGGTGAAGTGCAGGTGTCTGGATTGTTAGTGGAAGTTCAGGCGGTTGTTGATGTATGCTGATCCTAGGTCGTGGAGGGCCTTGTAGGAGTGTCAGCATCTTGAATCGATTCAGAAAAAGGGGTTGGTGATGGACAGAGCATCTGAATTAAGCAGAATACTCGTACCCAGTCAACAGATCAGGGCTTGATCCATCACCGTTTTTTAGCTCATGGTGCAATGAGCTAAAAAACGGTGATGGATTAAGCCCTGATCTTCTGACTGGGTAGTAGTAGTCTGTTTAATTCAGATGCTCTGTCCATCACCACCCCCCTTTTCTGAATCGTTTTGTCCACCACAAGCGTGGAAGGGTATGCTCAGATGTGAGTCCCTTGCTCACTGCACCATCAGGATTCAAGCAAGCCGGGCCAAAGACGGCTGTAATGCCTGAAACCGGTCCCCCGGAAGCTTGTTTCCTTCCCAGTATAAGAATTGGCTTGGTAGTTTGGTCTGCCCTGTTCCCATGATGCACTGGGCCAGGGACAGACTAATTTGCATGTAGCCAGGTTCTGAGCTGGGATGGTGCAGTGAGCTAAAAAACGGTGATGGATTAAGCCCTGATCTTCTGACTGGGTAGTAGTATTCTGTTTAATTCAGATGCTCTGTCCATCACCACCCCCCTTTTCTGAAGCATCTTGAATCGGCAGCTTTTCTGGATGGGAAGCCATTGTTAAGGTACTGAGGCGGGGGGTGATATGGGTCCATTTAGGCAGGTCGTGTATGAATCTATACACTACTGAAGATGAGCTTAAACTCCATTTCATTGCCCATCCTTATGCTGTAGGCCTTCTGTATGTCAGTAGCCCTTCTGTTGGGTGCACAATGGAATCTGAGAGTCTGTGAGGGTGATCGGTACCATAGCAATACACACAGCAAAATCGTATGCTTTTTTCAAATCCAGTTAATGCCTTCTGAGAGTATACCAACATGATTCTCTGCACCATTGCTGAGCACGAGTTTCTGGTTCAAGTTAATATTATACCAAAGCTTTAACCCCCAAGTTACCCTTGTGGTGGATTTTTTTCAAAAGGATTTGGCGTTTGGAGGTTCCATGCACACTGCAGAATACTACCTCACATTTGTGGTGTCCACAAGGATGTACCACTTGTCAGCATGCCCCTGTATTGTCCAGACTGGGTGTATATATACTTTTGCACATTCCTTTTATGCTTAGCCTTTAGAATTCAAGTTGGTGGATATAATCTTTCTCTAGTTTCAAGATCCTTGTCAACGGTTTGAGTGTTGTTTAAGTCTTTTCATGGTCTTCTTCTGATAAGCCTACAGAATCCAACCATTCGAGTCCAGATAAACTTTACACTGCAACCAGCCCTTATGGGGGTTCCAGCGTTTTAGAATAAGTCTCTTCTGAGATCCTGATTCTTTTTGGCTCTGAGCTCAAGGCCTCTTTCCATAGCAGCAGTCATTTTTAGGGCTCGCCTGCTGATGCGCTTCTGCGCATCGCTGGCGAAGCTCTAATGTGGCTTATCCAGTGTTTAACCACCACTGGCGATTTCTTGAGCTGGCTTGTTTAAAACTGCGCTTGGTACTATACTGACTGCGTCGGGTTTGAGGCTCGGAAATTAGATTGTGAAATCCTTTTATTCACGTTTTCCCTTCCTACTCAGGTTTTCATTTCCAATCTCGGGGCCCTGCTTTCGGTTTGCTTTCTGCTCCTAGATATGCAGAGACAGGGTTTGCCTCGAGGGCTGATGTCACCGCCGTCTCTGGTAGTGGGTAGACGCTGTGTGCCCAGTACTGCAATTGCGAAGACAATAGCTTATTTTTCTGCAACTAACAGCGATAGAGTTATGTGTTGGGATTTCCTTTTTAAGTTAACCTTTCTTGTGTCAATAAATTCTTGTTTCTTTTTGTGACCTAGACAAGGCTTGTTGCATCACACATACGGAACTGACTAGCCAGGACTGTGGAAATTCCATCTAACCACTTCCAAATAATTTTTATTAAATCGAACATTGCAGCTCGTTCAGCTCATTGCCTCCTAACAAGATGCTATCAGCAGGCTTCCAGAAAGCAGCATTAGCTGCCGTACTCTGTGCAATAAAAGCATTCCATTTGTGCCGAGGGAAAACAGTTCCGGAGCACCGCTTCGCTGGACTCCAGCAGACGCGGGAAGCGAGCATTGACAAGCCTGTAGTTAGGCTGAAGTGTGAAAACGTAGAGCGGTCATCAGAGTGCGGTCAACCCTCACATAGGGTAGGTAAGAGCAGCGTAGAACCCTATACAGCTTCGCCTGTCACATGATGTAAAATCTCGTAAAGTATAAAACTCCGTCAGTCCGCTCTGAGCTCTCTTCGGGTAAGTCCCTGGTGTCAAAGCGCTAGAACCCTTCGGCGACTGCCCGTCCCCCACTCCCTCTCTCAATTGAACTGTGCGTATTTTAAAAAAGGTGCTTCATTTACGTTTCGATTCTTCAAGGTTGGGAGTCTCACGTGCGTACTGTATATTATCTCTTGATCAACCATTTAATAACTGGTCTACTGTAAATCCTGTGCTTCTCTTATTAACGTTTCCGTCTGAAATTCTCCAGATGAATTGTCGTTTTATTTGCTGAGTTTGACTTCCTCGGGAGGGCTGTTTGCTCTGTGGACAGACACTTTTGTGACAGCCCCGTTTAAATGAAGCCCTAACTTACATACTGATGTCAAATTCTTTGTTTCTTCCGATGGGTGACAACTCCTTTCACTTACCCTAGGACCCCCTCCCACCCCCCCCCCCTCTCCCCCCTCCCCTCCCCCGTTCCTTTCAGACTTTTCTTTCTAAACACTGCAAGTCCTGTCTGGCGCTGGCTTCTCCTTCCTGTTCGTACTACTGAAGGTCAGATGCGGGATTGGAAGTTTTCTTTGAATATTTGCATAAATGTGTTTTCAATTGGCTGCTGACTCCTGAAAACATGTCGTAGAACTTCGAATGCCCGTGTGTCTTTTGTCTTTGTGTTACAGCTTACTTTGTGGGCGTTTCAGTGGTCTCACTGCTCAGTCTTTCTGCCTGATCCAGTGAGTGAAATCTGGAATTGTGGACACGTGAACTTCTGAGGCCAAAATCAGTTGGTTACATTTACGACTTTTTCCTGGTTATTAGTGTTTTGTTTGTTTACGTTGTTTTCTACAGCATCATTCACCAGTTAGTGTTAGACTGCTTTACATGCATCAGTTTACAACAGCTACAGCATCAAATCTACCAAGTGCAAATCAGCAGGGACGGCTGATGTGGAAGGGAGGTAGACATGGCGATTCTTATGTAGAAACACTAATGTAACATCTGCTACTGCGACATACTTACCATACTGGGTAATTGTAATGCCCCCTCACACACCTTCCCCTCACCCTCCCTCACCCTCACCCTCACACACCACCCTCACCCACCCTCTCACCCTCACACACACCCTCACCCTCACACACACCCTCACCCTCACTCACAATCATTCTCCCTCACTCTCCCTCACTCTCCCTCCCACACCCCCTCTCACCCCGCCTCACCCCCGTCACCCACCCACCCTCCCTCACCCTCCCTCACCCTCACCCACCCTCACTTACCAGCATAGCATAGCATAACAAAACAAAGCTTAGCATAGCATAAAAAAATAGCATAATAAAACACAGCAAAACAAAGCATAGCATAGGATAGCAAAACAAAACAGCATAGCATAACAAAACATAGCATAACAAAACACAACAACACATAGCATAACAAAACACAACAAAACATAGCATAACAAAACATAGCAAAACAAAACATAGCAAAACAAAACATAGCAAAACAAAACATAGCAAAACAAAGCATAGCAAAACAAAACATAATATAGCATAACAAAACCCAACAAAACATAGCATACATAACAAAACATAGCAAATGACAAAGCTATTAATTTAGCTATTTTAAAGAATAACACATAAATAAAAAAACTTTGATTTATAAGACCAATAGCTCAAACTTTCCTAATGCGAGCCCTGTTGCATTTCCAATGCTTGTTCTAAAACAGTTTTTATTACACTCTTTCAAGAGAATATAATGACCAAGCAGGAGAATTGTCATATTTGTCATCAGTACTGCAACCATTGTATTAACACCTTGGCTGCTAGGTGTTTTCCCCTCCTGTGCTGCAGACCCCCTCTTTCCCATTGCTCATGACGAGCTCAGCTCGTCATCAGCACAGCTCAACCGTGCATCATGACGAGCTGAGCTCGTCATCAGCATCGAAAGGGTTAACATACATCAGCAAAAGCTAGGCAGTAGTTCAATCAGCCACTGAGTTTTCCCCTTATTTCACAAATCACGCATACCTCCCCTCAATGCCTGTATAGTGTATTGAACATAGTCTTCTTCACACTCATTCATTTTAAATTGCGGTACCTTTGCCTTTTACTCCACACTTTGCCAAATTTTCTGGGGCATCCCCTCGTTCTTCATAAATTACCTTTTCAGCCATCATGCACCACCAGTTCTAGTTGTCTTGCTGGGCCTCAATCTGCGGGGGAGATCTACTACCCCATAACCGCATCTCTTCTCTTTTGATCACTGTCCTATGTCGTACAAGAGCTTGTCATACTTTGAATATATTGAATCTCCCTGTTAGACCTGCCATCTTTGTTGTGGTTTCCCCCTATCTTTTTAACTCTACCTCCTGTATTTTTTTTATGCCGTGCTGGATTTCGTTTTGCTGGTTTAGATGCTTTGGACACTCTGCCACTGCTGATCGGTGCCAGAGTGTAAGTGCTCCCTAGGTAAATTGTTATCATGATTGGATATACATGATTGGCATATTTGTATCACCAAGAAGTCCCTAGTAAAGTGCACTGGGTGTGCCAGGGCTGGTGATGACAAATGCGACTAGTGGGCCTGCAGCACTGATTGTGCCACCCACATGAGTAGCTCTAAAATGGTGTCTCGGGCCTGCCACTGCAGTGCCTGTGTGCAGTCTAGGAACTGCTGTGTCCTCCTGGTCAGTGTCCCCACTGATCAGGCCTAACCCTTCCCTTTTTGTGCACATTAGTCACCCCTATGGAAGGCCCAGGGTACCCCCTGGGCAGGGTGCAGTGTATGTGAAAGGTAGAGCATGTACTGGTGCAGGTGACATGCTCTGGTAGTGAAAGGCAGCCATTTTCGTTTTTCACTATTGTAAGGCTATCTTGCTCCATAGGTTAACATGGGGGATGCTGGCTACAGTGGCTACCAGCATTTCTTCTCATAGGAACGGGATAGGACATAAGAGTCTAGTATCCCTGAACTCAGAATTTAATAACACATCTTTTAGGAAAAGTTGTTTTAAATCCTGTGTTTGAGAACAGCACTTTTAGAAAGTTGCTGTTCTCTTGTCTGACCCTTCTGTGTGCCTTGGCCTGTTTGTGTATTGACTGTCTGGTTTGAAAGTGACAGGGGCTAGGGATTACCCAGGAGGCTGGCTGAGTCAGCCCTAGGCTGAATGACTGCATTTGCAACCTGAGTGCTGGGAGGAGTTAGCACCTGGGCCTGAATAGGGCTGTGCCTGCCTGCCACAATGCTGGCTCCACCTCCTGCTGGGCGTCTATCGACCCTGCCCCTCACTCTGAAAGGAAAGGAGAAGCCAGGAAAACAAAGTACTCAAGAAACACCCAGAACTGGTTCAGACCGGGCTCAGGGCCCACATGCACAAAGAGAACAAATACTTTAAGGGGTATAAGTACAGGACCCCTGACAACAGAAAATTAGATCATCCTGGAATCAAGAAGGAACCTCAGCCAAGGAGAAAGCTGAATCTGAAGAAGGAAGACGGTCCTGCTGTTGCTCCGCTGGACTGACCTGTCGCTTTGCTGCCAAGGAGAGGGAAAGGACTTTGCTGTTGTGCTGTGTCCCCTGTCTTGAAGGAATCTCCAAGGGCCTGAGAAGAGCTGGCTCCCTGTTCCGAAGTCCCAGGAACAAAAGGACTTCACCCCCAACTTCCCTGAACTCTGCTGAGAGAGTTCTGTCCTTCCGAGAGTGCTTGATCCAGTTGTGGGGCCTCTGGAAATTGTACCTGTGCTGGGAAGCTTGAAACTAAGCTAGAGAGACTTTTTGCAATTGAAAAGTTATCCTTACCCTGACTAGAATCAAGGGTCCCTATTTGGACAGTGGTACCTACCTCTGCCAATTAGAGACCCCAGTTCTAACACTCCCCATAAACCGAATGACAACATGTTAGGTTCAGTCTCCAGTGAGCGTACCTTATTGCCATTTGTTTCAGTACTTCCTTTCAGAATTTTTTGCCAGGGATATTTGCACAGTATCTGAAGACCTGTACCCTCCTGACTTCAACCTTGAAGTCTTAATTTGTTTCCTCCCTTACCAAATCTGCCCATCTTGTGTAGAAGACTTTCTGAAATATTTTAAGTTAAACCAATCGGAACAGACCAGTTTACCATGGTGTGGAGAAACCTTCAAGCCTCAATCGAGTCTGTATTGTCTACAGGTCCTAAGTCTGCCACAGAGTTTTTCTGCAGGTTAGCCAGGTCATCTGAGTTTTTATTGATTAGGGATTTATATGTTTGTGAAATTGCTTTGCTATGGAGTCTGTCTGGCCCATATTCAAGGGAAGAGATATGTTTGATCTTCCCCCTGTCCTCTGTTTTCTGTAGTTGTAAGTGTGGAAAGATCTGAGTCCTTCCAGCTCTTATTCTGTTTGAAGAGCTTCAAAGTTATTCATGCCCCTCCTCTCCCATACATCTCCCAACATAGATATCCCTGCTGGATCCTGCTTGTCACACCCTTTCAGCCCCTTTACTTTGGTTAGCAGCGTGCTGTCCTAAAATTGAGTTTTGTAGTCCAGTTTCCCTGTGCACACTATAGTTTGCACGGCCACCCTCCAGACATTCAATGCCGCTCGCGTGGTCTCCAGTATGTTTTCTTTTGTCCTATTACTTTATAACATTCTGGAACTCCCTGTCCCCCATCTTATATCTGTGTACAC
Source organism: Lissotriton vulgaris (assembly GCF_964263255.1). Taxonomy (NCBI): domain Eukaryota; kingdom Metazoa; phylum Chordata; class Amphibia; order Caudata; family Salamandridae; genus Lissotriton; species Lissotriton vulgaris. Next base: position 1,049,697,823 of record NC_141693.1, read on the forward strand.
AGAAGGCTTCTCCACCTGTGCACATAATCAGCTGTTAATTACTACAAGCTTCAAGGACCAATAATATCCATGTATATCCAACAGTATATCTCTTGCCTAGTTTCTATCAGAAGAAATAGTACAGGAACCCTACATCCCAAAGCAAGGATTGGAGCTGCATATCCAGCCTATTGAAAAATCATCTGGAAACCAAAATGGCACTGGAACCTGAGGAGGGCAGTTATTTTAAGCAGTACTTCTTGTCCCCTCAATGACCGAGGTAGAGTCCAGTGCACCATCTCACACTTAAACTTACTGAGGGTAGTGGTCAAATTCTCTCCTGTAAATATTTCACTAATCTTAGTCTTGTATATCCCTAAACATCTAAAACTTCAGCTTGAGATGTTAAGCAGAACATGAAATCCAACCACCTGCATCCATACAGTAAGAGGATAAATAACAGACTTTGACATGTTTACTTTGAATGCAGACAATCTACTACCGTACTCACCAATGATATGAACACCCTGCCCTCTACTTCTGAATTCAGCATCAGGATTGCCTTATAACAGGAACACTCATCAGGTGGCTTACTCCTTTTTTTTTTTTTTTTTTTTTTGTATCCTTATAATTGTATCCATACAAAAGTAAGAGGGCAAAGTTACCTTCCTCTTTAACTGCTTAAAACAGACTTAGGATAGGTCGCTTAATACTCTTCTGTTCGGTGGGGGAGCCATTTGAACTCTGGATTCTACCACAGTTTACGTGTGAGATTACCCTTTCCACTTTCTTCAGGGAGATATGCTCCTCCATACCAAATCTATCTTCTGGTTTGCAGTCTTGAGATCTCACCCTTCCCCACATCCACTCGTGTGACCTATTGCAGCTCTCCCTGCGATCCCATTGTTACCCGTCACCAAATGTCCTCGCTCATCCTTTATCTCTACAACTCATATCTCTCCTGTTTCCCTTTTTACTAATCCATACTATCAGCTTGAAGTGCATATTACTTTGTATAGTCTGTGCTGCACAACTAAATGTGTCCTAAAATTATTTTCCCATTTTGACCTAAGTCAACCAACATTAGTCTCACAATTTCAGCATGCCTCCCGGCCTTCTGTTCCAAACCTACCATTTCTGTTTCTGAATCCATAATCTCCTGAATTCTCTGCTTCTTTCCCCCCCCTCATTGTGCAGGGAACCTGTCCCCTAATACCTGTCTCATTCTCGTCATAATAATGTTTTATAGTGCTAGTGAGGGAAGACAAAGCTTTCTTGTTCTGCAGGTCCCAACAGTGAAATCTCCTGTCTTGCCTCTATGCCCTAATTTAGACAGAAAGAGCGCCATTTGGGCACAATGAGCAGAAATGCTCCATGCCATAAAGTCTACGCCTTAACCTGCCCTCTGGTGGGGTACCATTACAATCCAGTTTCAAAGAATAATACGGAAATTGTCTGACATTTTCGTGCATTGCACAACCCTGGTGCATTTATAAAGTGACCTCATCACGGTCACTGCCTTTTCAGTTCCAGGCCTCTTCACTGATCAGTCCAGTCATGTTCCATTGCCAGATTAAAATCAGCTCCCACAATCAACACTGCTTCTGGAACACCATGCAATACCCTAATTACTCTATCATTTGCATTTGCGGTTTCGGGGGTATATGCACCCAAATTACTTCAACCCTATCACCACACCCCTTTCCCCAATACCACAACACTGCACCCATTGTGGTCTTTCCATGTGTTTTGAAGAACAAAGTCAAGATCCTGAGGAGAATTACCACTTCTGGTGAGCCAGTAGCATAGCTGGCATAAACCAGTAGCATATATTTTCTCTTCCAATTAAAGTTGCCTTTTTTGCCCACTAAATGCTTTTTGCAATATATAGGATTGCCCGGAACACCACACAACTCCTGCGAATACTCCATAAGCCATTCACATTTTACTTAACTATCTTCAACTCGGTTTCATTACCCATCCAATGTGAAGTTATATTCCCCCTGCTAACCTTCGGCTAAACTGACTGTGCTCCTTCCTTGCACCTTTTGTTACTAAACTGTCATGAGCAAATCATTCTCTTGACTAGAACTGCATAACAATCATCGCATCTTCCTAGTCACCCTCATCGTCATGCTACAGGTTTGGAACTAAATTACAAAAAACAATTTGATGGACAGAATGTAGATCAATGTCTTATATTCACCCCAGTACAAGGATCTGGGCCTAAATCCATCGTTTTTTGCACTCCACACCACCCTGGGTCAGATAAGGGCTTTATGCAAATCAGCTCTGACCCTGTGCCCCATGGGAACAGTCCAGTCCGAACTACAACAGCCATATCTTTCCCAGACCGGAATCAAGCATCCGAGGACCGGACCGGTTTCGAGGTAACACCTCTCATCAGCCCGGCTAGCTTGACTCCAGTGGTATGGAGGCTCTGGGACCCACGTCTGATCTACCCCAGTACACTCAGGGAGAAAATTACAAAAAACAATTTGATGGACAGAATGTAGATCAATGTCTTACATTCACCCCAGTACAAGGATCTGGGCCTAAATCCATCGTTTTTTGCACTCCACACCACCCTGGGTCAGATAATGGCTTTATGCAAATCAGCTCTGACCCTGTGCCCCATGGGAACAGTCCAGTCCGAACTACAACAGCCATATCTTTCCCAGACCGGAATCAAGCATCCGAGGACCGGACCGGTTTCGAGGTAACACCTCTCATCAGCCCGGCTAGCTTGACTCCAGTGGTGTGGAGGCTCTGGGACCCACGTCTGAGCTACCCCAGTACACTCAGGGAGAAAATTACAAAAAACTATTTGATGGACAGAATGTAGATCAATGTCTTACATTCACCCCAGTACAAGGATCTGGGCCTAAATCCATCGTTTTTTGCACTCCACACCACCCTGGGTCAGATAATGGCTTTATGCAAATCAGCTCTGACCCTGTGACCCATGGGAACAGTCCAGTCCGAACTACAACAGCCATATCTTTCCCAGACCGGAATCAAGCATCCGAGGACCAGACCGGTTTCGAGGTAACACCTCATCAGCCCGGCTAGCTTGACTCCAGTGGTGTGGAGGCTCTGGGACCCACGTCTGAGCTACCCCAGTACACTCAGGGAGAAAATTACAAAAAACAATTTGATGGACAGAATGTAGATCAATGTCTTACATTCACCCCAGTACAAGGATCTGGGCCTAAATCCATCGTTTTTTGCACTCCACACCACCCTGGGTCAGATAATGACTTTATGCAAATCAGCTCTGACCCTGTGCCCCATGGGAACAGTCCAGTCCGAACTACAACAGCCATATCTTTCCCAGACCGGAATCAAGCATCCGAGGACCGGACCGGTTTCGAGGTAACACCTCATCAGCCCGGCTAGCTTGACTCCAGTGGTGTGGAGGCTCTGGGACCCACGTCTGAGCTACCCCAGTACACTCAGGTTTGGAACTACTCACCCTCCAATGTACGAGAAGTCTGTCACCCCAGCCAACTCTTCTTAACCTTAAACTGATACTGTATTAACTATAGACACCACACTACATGGGGAGCACCTTTGTAGTTCTACCCCATGGCCAGTGCACCGTTTCCAGCCTTCAAAGTATAGTATGTCTTTCTGCAGAGAGAGGGTTTGCACCAGGATTTTTTTCTTCCCATCACCATAAAACCCCCTTCACGTGTCCGACATCACCTCCCTAAATTCTTTCCACGAGTCTGTACATGGTACATGGACTGTAGAAAATCTGAGCCTATAACCGGTATTAGAGAATAGCTACAAATCAATCACAGATCACTTCCACCAGTGGGTAGCACCATCCTAATCCTCATTTGTCCGCTAGATGACAAGGCTTTCTGCATCTGCAGAATGCCAACAAGGTCCCATCTCAGTCCAGCATGTCCCAGACATTCCTGTTACTCGCTTCAGCGAATTATGTCCTTTGGTCTCAGTCATGCTTTTCTCCGAGCCTCTCACATGATCCATCTCTATCCTGACCCACCTTGTTCTCCATCCTTTGTTGCTTCATCATTCATCCTTTCGTCTTCTGTACCACCGTCCAACCTGTCAGCCAGTCACAAACCGCCTCTTGGGTTAAGAAAGCATCATCTTCCCACCTGCTATCATTCTCAGACGGGCCCGTAAAAGCATCATATATCTCATTTCCCTTTTCAGCAGTTCATGTATCACTTTATTGAAAGTGCAGTGCTGCTGCTGGACACCCTTAGTGAGGTCCAGGAACAACATGACCTTAACTCATCCTATTATGAAGGATCACATTCCTGTCTGAGTGTGCAGGCTATTATCACAATTGAGGGCTCTTTCCACTGAGAACAGTGATAAAAGCCCCTGCGGCTGCAGCACTTTGAGGATCAAACCCTTGACTAACAGTTCAATACTTTGCCCTTCCTTTCTGTATCACCCCCACACTTTGAATGTTACACTCCAGACGTCCCTCTGTATTTTTCCACCTTTGCTGCAAGCTGCTTTAACACAGAATTTAGTGCAGAGACTGCCATTTTCAAAGTCTTTACTTCGTTAGTATTCTCCAGGGATGTCTTTTCCATTATGAGATCAGTGGCCATTTATATTTACATTATCTCCAAGGCCAACCTGGCTTCGGCCACTGGAACCAGCCTATTCCAAAATACGTGTTTTCGCCCCTCATTCAGCGTAGTTCTCAGTGCAGAGGTAGTCTCCTTCTGTGTTGTGAGTTCTTAAGATCTAATTTTCTAATTTATGAAGCCCCTATGTTTTTCATGCCTGATTCTGCTCCATCATCATTGCAAAGTACTAAGGCTCAGGGGCAGGCACTTAAGAGAAGGCGTACCAGCCTTCTCTGTTGAGCAGTTAGCCACAGGGGACTGTTTTTCCTACTACTTCTCAGAATATCTTCTCAATTATTTGTCCCACTTCCCCTGGACCCCTTTGCATTTGCACCCCTCCAGGCCCTTTTTTGTGGGATGTGGGGTGGGGTGGGGATTTTGGGAGTGGAAGGAACACATAAGACTGGTAACTGCCAGGGACTTCCACCCCTCCTCAAGAGCCCCTGCAGCCTGTCTGGCAGAGTCCAGCCTCTCCCGATTCCATGCAGACACAGACCTGGTGGTCTCTGCCACCCTGCACTCTAATGTACTGTCACTTTATCAGTAGGGATCCCACCAGAATCCTGTGGTACCATGTAGCATCCAAGCCTTTGGACTTCCGCAGTGCCTGCAGGTGCCATGTTTGGAGGCAGGGCCATCGCTGTTCCTGCAACATTCTGCCAGCTGCCCTGTAACTATTCTGGAAGGTGTCTTGACCATACAGCGGGGGACTATATTGTACCCCTTCCCCGATGCACCATGTTGCTGGATGCCTTCGGTTTCTGTATGCCTGTTAATTATTTGTCTTTTCCCTAATAAGCCTTTTCTCATCCCTTACAAGGAGCTGAAGAAATGCTTAGGCACATTGTGCTGTTTGATTCTTGTTGACGGAAAATGATTATTGGGGGATACTTGCCTCCTGAGGCGCAAAGTACAGCCGATCCTCATCTTTCCCAAAGAAGAATTGCCAAGAATACCTTATTCTATCCCTTATCAATGTTTTGGTAATTGGAGAAACGATCAGTAACAACTCAGTTCTTCAGGTGACAACAGAGTTTTCTGACCATAACAACTCAGTTATTCACGGGTCTCCTGTGCTACTGACCATATGTTCAGCCTCCCACTCTTTATATTGAAGGTCTGGGGGATATCTACACTTATCCACTTTCCCAGTTGTGTTGGTCTGGCCACTTTGAGAGCTGAAGGTGTGCCAAAGGCAAAGCCGTCTGCGGCCGGGACCAGGGGCCAGGACCCCTGCCCATTTGAACAGAAGTAGGACAGCTAGTCTGCAAATGAACTTCGGGCATTCAACTTCCTAGGTGTAGGAAAGTGTCTCTTTTGGACATGGTTAGACCCGACTTGTTGCCAAATTATGTCGTTTTGACTGTAAGTGCACAGGGTCCCTGCCTACTAGGTCCCCTGTGCCAGATCTCCTTTCCTAAACTGTACCTTTTGTTTCCACAATTGGCACTCCTTTAGCTCGCATATAGGTCTCTTGTAACCGGTACCTATGGTACCAAGGGCCTTTGGTTAAAGAGATTTCCTAAGGGCTGCAGCACAAATTGTGCCACTGTAAGGACCCCTCATCAAGCACATGCACACTGCTACTGCAGCCTGCGTGTCTTGGTGCAGAGAAAACTGAAGAGTCGACATGGCACACATCCCTATGTGCCTCGCCCATAGACACTGCATGAGGTAAGACACCCCTCTAGCACGCCTTAACTCGAAGTCTGGGTGCACTACATCTCTTGTGAGGGCATAGCTGCATGAACAGATATGCCCCTGGAATATCCTTGTAGATTTCTGCATATTCTAAGTGACCAGGGAAGCCATAGTAAGTACATGGGCTGGACACCCGTCATTCCGAGTTCCCCAGCTCCATGATGGCTTCACTGAAATATGAGATGTTTGGTACCAAACATCTCAGCATATTAAACCTGCACTGATTCCAGTGTCAGATTTATTAAAAAGTGCACACAGAGAACCCCTTAGATGGGTTCCCTGAAACGTACCAATCCTTAGTGTGGTCACCAACTGGCCTGAGCCAGCCTGCTACCACCAGACAGTGTTCTGACCTCATGAGGAGATTGCCTGCACACTCTGAGACTGAAAACAGTGCCTGCATTCTGACCTCATGAGGAGATTGCCTGCACACTCTGAGACTGAGAACAGTGCCTTTCCTGGGTGGAGGTGCTCACACCTCCCCCTGGACAGGAGGAGCCAACCATGGCGGGGAGCTTCAAATGTCTTGCTGCCTTTGTAATGAAACTCCAGTCTCTCCTGTGGGAGGGAGCACGCCCTCTTCCTGTCCTCACCCCATTTTTGACAGGAAGACAGGTGGAGAAACTTAGAAGAGGAGGTGTTCCCCCCTCTTCCAACGCTACCCCTCAGGGGCCGGAGGCGAGGTGAAGTACTCTTTCAATGCCCACCATGTGCCTGTCTGCAGCTATTGATGATCCTGTGCCAAAAGATGACTTTTCCTGCATCTCAGCGACCTTCAAAGCCTTGGGAGGACTGCCTGCCTTCAACCAAGATCAAGACTCGCAAGAACAGTGGACCTGTTCATCAAGCAATCATCTTCAAAGTAAAGACTGTGACCTGAGGAACTGCAAAGCCTGCCTCCAGTTCCACCTCTGCACTCGACGCCTCGGGTGTGAGTCTAAGTGGCCCACCAGTTGCAGCAAGGTTCCCCAGCACTCCAGAGCTCAAGTCCACCATGAGTTGCCCTCTCCTGGACTCCTCGACATCGCCTGCAGCCTCTGCACGGAGACCCCCCTCAACCGCGACCTGCTCCGGTAATCCATTTTGACATCCTAAAGGCACCTCTGCAGCCATCCGTCCTGGGCCTTGGTGAAGACGACAAAAGGTGTCCCTACGTCCCAGAGCATTGCAGCTTACCTCTGCAGCTGTGGTTTCCTGCAATCTCCTTCCTGGCCTGAGCCTTCAGCGTGTTTCCTATTTTGGCGGTCTCCATTGCTTTCCATTGGGCCCCCAACTCTGTGTTGGCACCCTGCACCCAGCTGCCCCTTTGCTGCTGGGAGTGTAGTGTTGGTGCTGCCTTGGGCCCCGTCCAGTGCTTGCTTCAAAAGCGAGAAACTTCCCACCCATCTCCAAGCCGCTCTTACTTATCTGTACAAAGAACAATTGATGGACAGAATGCAGAACAATGTCATGCATTCACCCCAGTATAGAGATCTGGGCCTAAATCCATCGTTTTTTTGCTCAACATTCCATTCCAGTTTGGGCCCACCCAATCAGTCTTTACCCTGTGCCCAATGGCATCAGTCCAGCCCGAACTGCCAGGCCAAGACCTCCCTAGACTGGAAACAAGCATCCTAGGACCTCGTTTCTTACTTGCCTTTAAACAGCCTCTGACTGATTGCCCCAATCCCCATTGATTTGCATTGGGTGCCCAACCTTGAATTTGCACCCTGCTCCCGGCGACCCCTGTGCTGCTGGTGATGCACTGCTGGTGCTCAACTGAACCTTGCCCAATACTGACCTTAACTTCGGAAGGCTGGTCTTGTAAGTCGATGTTCTCCATATGTATGCTGAATGTTTACTTCCTCCCATATGCTAACATTGCAAAGTCTGAAAATTGCACAGTGTCCATTTATGAAACTGAAAAGTATTTCTATTTAAAAATGTATTTACCCATGGCAAAGTTATGTGGTTCTACAAAATAAATAAAACCAAGTATTATTTTTATAAATGCGTCTGGGATTTGAGTGCGTGTCTCATTCATGGTCACTCTGTGACAACAAATGCTTAACACTAACCTCTGATCAGCCTAACTGCTTGCCCACACTACCACAAAAGAGAGCATTAGTATTATCTACTTTGGCCTCTGTAAAGCCTCTGGGGATCCACTGGACTTTCTGCACACTATACCTAATTTTGGTATAATGTATAGAGAGCCAGCTTCCTACAGTAGGGCTTGCATGCATGCAGTCAACTCAAATAGCAAAAGTCTTCGCTATGAAGAATGTAAAGTGATCTTGCCAGGCCAAGTTCCTAATGTTGCCACAGATAGACCAAAAACAGGTAATGCTAAAAGTCAATACTGGCAGATGTATTTACTTAACTACAGGTCTCTACCCAAGCATAGTGCATACTCATTTACCTGCCTAGAGGAGGAAGAACCAGAAGCCATTTTCTTCACTGAATCCTGGCTTCGGGAAGACTCTGTCCCTGACATAGCTATGACGCTTACCCTGTGTTGATTTAATCACAGGGGACCCAATAGATATTATATAGTCAGATCAAACCACACAGCTGGGTCATCCATTAATTCCAGAGTCTGTCGGAATTGATCAAAATTTCGATATAGAAGTTTGGGAAATTCGATTACCAACTCCATTCCTGAAATGACTGGTGACGTAGCTAGCAGATTTAAATGCTTCGAGGTACAAATACGGAATGCTGTAAAAATCCTGGTGCCTTTAAAATAACCAAAGTTTCTTAACTGAGCTCCAGGAACTAAAAAAAGACTCAACGGTTAGAAAGTTATTGAGGAAATGTTACGCCAAAGCAAGTAAAAATGACTATAATAAGGCAGTAAAAAAATATACCACTATGCCATCAGGGAAGCTGGAGTTAATTATTTTGCTGCTAAAATAGAAAATAATTCACATTCATCCAAAGAACTGTACAACTTTGTGAATAGGTTGAAGTACTCACTCCTGAGGCGGAAGCCGGGAGCGCTAGGTGTGTTTTTAAATATTGAAAGTCGCTCGATTACAACTGTGTTTTTATCTTCACCCTATTCACAGCCTACCCTTGGGGCAGAAGCCCTCACTTGGCTAACCCGCACAGCCGATTTAAACGCTGTTGCGGACTTTAGTGAAACAAACTTTAGCTGCCGCCATCTCCGGCGTGCACCCTGGCCATGCCCCTTCGAGGCCACGCCCCCCCCCCCCCGCCCAGCTTAAAAAGACGCTGAAAACTAGCGTCTACCTGGAAACTCACTCCTGAGGCGGAAGCCGGGAGCGCTAGGTGTGTTGTTTTTAAATATTGAAAGTCACTCAATTACAACTGTGTTTTTATCGTCATCCTATTCACAGCCTACTCTTGGGGCAGAAGCCCTCACTTTGCTAACCCGCACAGCCGATTTAAACGCTGTTGCGGACTTTAGTGAAACAAACTTTAGCTGCCGCCATCTCCGGCGTGCACCCTGGCCACGCCCCTTCGAGGCTCCCCCTAGCGTCCTCCCCTCTACGATAAAAATGTGTATCTACCGGAAGCGCAGCGGACGAGCGCAGCGGGAGTGCCGTTTGCGCGCCGAAGGTGCGCCTAAGGCAAGCCCGTTTGCGCCCGTCCGCGTCCGGCTGGGGACAGGGGCCACCCCCCCTGATCCCTCTCATAGGACGCAATATAATTCTGCCACCCTTCTCACATTGAAACCCCCCACGAAGGACAGCTGCTTCCACCGATATCATCCCCTTAATCTTCCCACCTATTGCCAGCACTGCAATGCTAACTTAAAAACGGCTCAATCTAAGCAGCCACAGCAAACTTCACCCTATTGCTTCTAAATTGCAGGTCTATGCCAAAACACAAAGTAGAAATCTCACTTCTTCTAGATGAACTATCCCCTGATGTCCTCTTCCTAACCGAGACCTGGTTAACCCTTGACTGCGACCCAGATGTAATTCAAACCTTGCCATCGGGCTACCACATCGAACGCAGGGACCGCCCATGCGGGAAAGGAGGAGGCCTCGTCATCATCTATAAGTCTATCTATCAATGCCACTGTACCTCTGACCCAATCCCGGACTGCGAAAGCTTGTCCTTCTGCCTCAAGCTTACTCCGAACGACAGCTTAACAGGGGCTCTTATATACCACCCGCCAGACCCACTGAACCACTTTCCCTCCTCTTTACCTTCGCTCGCTGCAGAAACGGCCGTGTCCTCTTCGAATTTTACGCTGTTGGGTGACTTCAATATTCATTTTGATGTCAGCACAGACTGCGCCGCCAATGAGCTCGTCTCTAGTCTAGCCGCGATCTAATTACAACAACTAATAAAGTCGCCTACTCACGACAAAGGTCACTTGCTTGACCCAGTCTTTACCATCTGCTCCACTCGAACAGTCGGCTCCATTACTCCCCTACCCTGGACGAATCACCATCTAATCCCCCTTAACTGGTCCACATGGAAAGCCACGCCGCCCCCCCTCCCACCACACGGAAGATGAGAAATTGGTCAAAACTTCCGCTAGAGTCGTGGTCAAGCCTTCTCTCTAATTCCAAACCTATCCTCTCCAAAAACCCTGAACAAAATAGCACAACTTTTAACAAATGGCTAGAGGACTCCATTGACACCATCCTCCCCGCAAGAAAAACCAGGCTAAAAAGAGCCAGAGAAACCGCCCCCTGGTACTCGGACAAACTCAGGGAACTGAAACAACAGTGCAGAAAAATGGAGAGAAAGTGGCGCCTGGGATACGCCTCCACCGACAAAGAAAGATACAGAGAAAACATCAGAGCTTATAAAACAGAAATAAACTCTGCTCAAACTACTATAATGAGGAAATCATGGCAGCTCGGTCCAAACCCAAAGAAATATATCAGGTAGTTAAAACCCTTTCCAAAATTTCCCCACCTACAATCACAACCCACGATTCCATCTCCCGCTGCAATGAATTAGCTGAGTTCTTCTTCCAAAAAATAAATAAAATATACTCATCATTTGCAACCCCCAACTCAGAAGCTGTCACACCACAACCCACAAGCGCCATAGAACACCCTGCGCAAGTTCACCTGAATGAATTTCCATTATTAGACCTGGAATCACTCAAATCTCTTGCACTTCAGGTTGAATCTGGTTCCCCCCTCGACCCTGCACCCCCTAAGATGATGAATATGGTCAAACCGACCATTCTTCCTACTCTCCTTGACCTACTCAACAGTTCCATTTCAAAAGGGGTGGTCCCCCCTGTTTGGAAACAAGCAATGGTGAAAGCATTGTTAAAAAAACCGAATCTCAACCCTTCAGACCCTAATAACTATCGCCCAATTTCCCTGCTACCATGGGCAAGCAAAATCTTGGAGAAGTAGGTCAACCTCATCTCACCAATTACCTTGAGGAGAACCTCCTATTGGACACCACTCAAACAGGGTTTCGCCCCAGACACGGCACAGAAACAGCGCTGTTAGCCGTTACGGAAGAAGCTAGGTGGATCTTGGATTGAGGGGGAGGGGGGGGGGGAGGGGGGGGGGTCAGTGGCAGTGGTCCTCCTCGATCTAAGCGCAGCATTCGACACAGTATGCCACAAAACCCTGCTATCCCGACTCTTCGATCTTGGCATCTCAGGAAACGCCCTCGACTGGCTGAGTTCATTTCTCAGCAAAAGAACCTTTCAGGTCTTTGATGGCGATTCTTACTCTAAAAGCCGACCCCCTAAACTGCGGCGTGCCCCAGGGCTCCTCATTGAGTCCCACGCTGTTTAATGTGTACATGAGGCCACTGGCGGGGGTCGTCCAAAAATACGGTATCAAAATCATATCGTATGCGGACGACACCCAGCTGGTGGTCTCCCTGACACAGAAAAGCAGCGTGCTCCACCAATCCAATCTGGCAGCATGCATGGAGGATGTCAAAAGATGGATGACAATGTCATCCTTAAAACTCAACGGTGATAAGACCGAGATAAGGATCCTCGGCCCTTCTCCTCCCACCACCCATGATAACAAACTCACACTAAATACTCAGGCAACAAAAACAGCTGCAACCTGCTTCGGGGTTTTCCGAATGTTGAAAAAATCCTGCCAATATTACCCTTTGAAGCCAAGCAGGTGCTCATCAAGGACCTCGTACAATCTAGGTTGGACTTCAACAATGCTCTATATTTAGGAGCCCCAGAGAACGTGTTGGAAAAACTGCAGAGAACACAGAACTGTGCTGCCCGCACTCTTCTCCAGATCCCACGCAGACAGTCAGTCAAGGCAGGGATCAGATCTCTCCACTGGCTCCCTGTCCGAGAGAGAATAAAGTTCAAAGCTCTCTGCATATCGCCCCAAGCATTTCATAGAGCGAGCCCGGAGATTAATCATTCACTTCTCTCCCCTTACTGTCCCGGAAAAACCCTTCGCTCCACTAATGCATTTCTCGCTGTAGTCCCAAGAATCAAAAAATCTAGAGCAGGAGGTAGGTCCTTTTCTCTGAACGCTGCCAAACTCTGGAACTCTCTTCCCTTTTCACTGAGATCCAACCCGACCCTCCTGCTCTTCCGCAAAGAACTTAAAACATTCTTATTCAGAAACGAATCCCCCCTTCTCCCTCTTACCTCCTTTTCCCCCCCTCAGAGTTTTTTTCCAATACCAGCGCTTGGACGCCCTCGGGCAGCAGACGCGCTCTATAAAACCCCTTCACTTCACTTCACTTCACTTCACTACCCCGCAAACAATAAATCTGGCCCCCTCTTTTAGAGGCACAGTGCAACTTATTGGCCAAGTTCTTTTTGGATATAGTCAGTAACAACCTCCGAACTTTGGGAGGAGATGTAGGGGAAAAAGCACTTTTTGAGCTGGGGCATGGAAAACAGTACTTTTCCAGAAATGACAAGTGAAAATACGCAGGATATCCTACCATCTCTTAAATCTGGTTCCCCTCAGGACCCTGCTTTCCCTTATATTATGCTTAATAATGGGATACCAGTTATCGCTTCATTGACTAATATGGTTTACCACTTACTGAAGTCTGGTACAGTTTCTTCAACATGGACGCATGCCATAGTCGTGCCATTACTGAAAAAGCCATTGGCAGATCAATCACAATGTGAAAATTATCGCCAAATTTCTCTCATACCAGGGCCTAGCAAAATCCTGGAATTTAAACAAATAAATAATCTAGCCCTATATTTTGAGTCAAATGGAATTTTGCATCCTTCCCAAACAGGATTTACACCAGGTGGTAGTACAGAACCTGCTCTCCTAGCAGCCACGGAGAAACTGAGGGCAATTTTGGACGAAAGTGGCTCCACAACCTTGATCCTACTTACCTAAGCACTTCTATCCTCCTCAACACCTGCATTAAGCGCGTAGTCGTCTGGATGGCAGCAAGCAGTCTTAAATTAAATTGAGTTAAAACAGAGGTGATGGTAATGGGAAATAACCCTACCAGTTCGGTGAAGAAAAACTGGCCAAAGTTTTTGGGCAATCAAACCACCCCTAAAACAGAAGTTAAAAGTCTAGGAGTTTGACTTGACAAGAAAGTTACATTGGAAATTCAAGTCCAGAACTGCCAGCCTCATGTTTTGGCCTTCTCCGGACCTTGAGAAGACTGCTGAGTTGGTTGTTTAAATCGGCGCGCAGAGAGGTGGTGGAAGGGCTGCTATCTTTCAACTTGACTATGGAAATTCCTTATATCTTGGGAGTCATGTTGGTCTTCAAAAGAATGCAGGTCATGCAAAATGCTGCAGCCTGCAGTCCTATAAAAATTCCCAAACATCTATCAGCAACGGCAGCCTTGCACTGGCTCCCAGTACCTAAAATAATTCACTTTAAGGCACTCTGCCTTGCACATAGAGTTGTGTATAAAAATCAATCATTGCATTTATAGAGCGCGCTACTCACCCGGGAGGGTCTCAAGGCGCTGGGGGGAGGGGGGGTGTAAGTTACTGCTCGAACAGCCAGGTCTTGAGCTGCTTCCTGAAGGAGAGATGGTCCTGGGTTTGCCGAAGGTGGGCAGGGAGGGAGTTCCAGGTCTTGGCCGCCAGGTAGGAGAAGGATCTTCCTCCGGCGGTGGCTCTGCGGATGCGCGGTACGGCGGCGAGGGCGTGGCTGGTTGATCGAAGCTGGCGGGCGGGCGTGTAGAAGGTCATGCGGTCGTTGAGGCACTTGGGGCCCAGGTCGTGGAGAGCCTTGTGTGCGTGGGTCAGGAGTCTGAACTTAATTCTCTTGCTGACGGGGAGCCAGTGTAGGTCTCAAGTGTCCGGTGATGTGGCTGTGTCGGGGGATGTTCAGGATGAGTCGTGCGGAGGCGTTCTGGATGCGCTGGAGTCTTTTTTGAAGTTTGGCTGTGGTTCCGGCGTAGAGGGTGTTCCCGTAGTCCAGTCGGCTGGTGACGAGTGCCTGGGTAACGGTCTTCCTGGTTTCGGTCGGGATCCATCTGAAGATCTTGCGGAGCATGCGCAGGGTGTTGAAGCACGAGGATGAGACGGCGTTGACTTGTCTGGTCATCGACAGGGAGGAGTCCAGGATGAAGCCCAAGTTGCATGCGTGGTCCGTTGGTTTGGGAGCGGTGCCTAGGGTCGGGGGCCACCAGGAGTCGTCCCAGGCTGAGGGTGATGATCCCAGGATGAGGACTTCCGTCTTGTCTGAGTTCAGTTTAAGGCGGCTGCTCCTCATCCAGTCGGCGACGTTTTTCATCCCTTCATGTAGGTTGGGCTTGGCGGTGGTGGGGTCGTTGGCGAGCGAGAGGATCAGCTGGGTGTCGTTGGCGTAGGAGATGATGTTGAGGTTGTGTTGGCGTGCGATGGCTGCGAGGGGGCTCATGTAGACGCTGAAGAGGGTTGGACTGAGTGAAGATCCTTGAGGAACGCCGCAGATGACTTCGGTGGCCTCGGATCTGAACGGAGGGAGGCGGACCCTCTGGGTTCTTCCGGCGAGGAACGAGATGATCCATTCCAGTGCTTTCTCTCGGATTCCGATGTTGCTGAGGCGCTTCACTAGGGTGCGGTGGCAGACAGTGTCGAACGCCGCAGAGAGGTCCAGGAGGATGAGGGCCGCTGTTTCCCCGTTGTCGATCTGGGTTCTGATGTCGTCGGTGGCTGCGATTAGGGCGGTCTCGATGCTGTGGTTGGCCCGAAACCCGGACTGTGAAGGGTCGAGGGAACCATTCGTCTCGAGGAAGGCGGCCAGCTATCTCGATGACTTTGGCCGGAAAGGGAAGGAGCGAGATGGGGCGGTAGTTCTTGAGGTCGGTGGGGTCCGCCGTTGGTTTCTTCAGAAGGGCGGTGAGCTCGGTGTGCTTCCAGCTCTCTGGGAAGGTGGCAGTGTGGAAGGAGGAGTTGATGATGTCCCGGAGCTGGGGTGCAATGATGGCGTCGGCTTTGTTGAAGACGTGGTGTGGGCAGGGGTCGGTTGGTGATCCGGAGTGGATGGAGTTCATCGTGCGGGTGGTGTCTCCGGTGTTGATCGGGGCCCAGTTGCAGAGGGTGGAGGTGGCGGGTGTTGGTTCAGCGGTAGGGTGCGTGGTCTGTGCTTCGAAGCTGTTGTGTATGTCTGCGATCTTGCTGTGGAAGAATGAGACGAGTGAGTCACAGAGGTCTTGCGAGGGAGTGATGTCATTTCCGGTGCTGGGGTTGGAGAACTCTTTGACGATGCAGAAGAGTTCTTTGCTGTCATGGGCGTTGTTGTCCAGTCGTTCTTTGAGTGCCACCTTCTTGGTGGTGCGGATCAGCTGGTGGTGTTTGCGGGTGGCGTGTTTGAGGGCGGTCCTGTTGACCGTGGTTTGGTGGAGCCTCCAGGCTTTCTTGTGGGTGCGGCAGTTCTTCTTGGATTCCTTGAGTTCGTCGGTGAACCAGGGGGTTTTCTTGCTACCGGTTCTGCTGGGAGGGTTCTTTAGTGGTGCGAGATCGTCAGCGCAGGCGGTCAGCCACTTGAAGAGGTTGCTGGCTACTTCGTTTGGGTCTGCTGTGTAGGTGGGTGTGTTCTGGCTGAGGGAGGCGGAGAGCTGCTCGGCGGTGATCTTGCTCCAGCTTCGGCGGGGAACCTGTTGCGGGTGGCGGTGGGTTGCCGTTTTCCTGAAGCTGAAGTGGATGCAGCTGTGGTCGGTCCAGTGGAGTCCGGTGGCGTGGCTGAAGGAGATGTGCTTGCTGGATGAGAAGATCGGGTCAAGCGTGTGGCCGGCGTAGTGGGTGGGGGTGTTCACCAGTTGCTTGAGTCCGAGGTTGGCGAGGTTGTCCAGCAGGGCCCAAGCTGATTCAGGGACTTCTTACACCTCACATTCCTTCAAGGCTGCTACGCTCCACTGACTAGCAGCTCCTGTTAGTCCCCAGGATAAAGAAAGCTAGAGCTGGGGTTGGATCCTTTGCTTTTATTGTCCCCAAAGTTTGGACCGCTCTCCTGCTTCAAATCAGGCAAACTGAGTCTGAATTAAAATCAAGAAAATTGTTAAAAACTATTCTTTTCAAAAAATTGTCAGCAAGGTTATAGGACGTGCTTGTTCGCTTAGTCCTGGGAGTCCCTTCTGGGTAGCCATGCGCTTTAGAAATTGCGGAGAATAGAAAAGTTTATTGAATGGCAGCTTTCTCTTAAAGAGCTGATGGTTCCACAATGGTGCCATAATCAGTGACTATGTCAAGGATATCTTTTGTGTTCACTCATACAAGTTGATGCCAGTTTAGCAAGACACTTGAGATGTAGTATAGTCTTTATCGGCCATAAAGGGAAGTTTATGACTGATGTGACAAATTATTTGTATAAGTGATATGCTGCACTTGGAGCTGTGTAGCCCCTGAATTGAGAAATATGATGCTAAATACTAAAGTCCTTAATTTGAGAGTTATAGGGCATGTCTACTGCATTATGTAACAAGAACAAAAATTACTGTTTCTGCCTCACATAGGTAAATGGTTATGGTTTGCAGTTTTGCCTTCAGGTTCCTTATGTAGAAAAGATGGCTACGGAATTGTAGACTGCCACTTGTGGATCTGCTTCGTTCACATGTACATGTTGAAAATAGTAACACATTCTGCTCTTACTGTATGGGACTATACTGAATATCCTTAGGATATACGTTTTACCTACCAAATCCTTATTTTTTACATTTCTATATAGAGTCCCTACCAATATCCATTGTTTTGGTATTTCTCATGAAGTCATCAGTTGAGATCAACATCCCCTCTCAAAAGGACTTTAAAGTAAGACAAAAAGACTGAGCATATGAATAGCATTTTGGATAACTCAAATTATAGAGGATCAAATTACAGTACAGGTTTGCAAAATGAACTGAAGGATGTACACAAGTTATCAAGGAGGAGGTAAGCATGCTTGAAGGACAAGCTGAAAATAGGTTTGTCTTGGAAGAAGCCATTTGGAAAAGGTTAGGACCAAGGGGAAGATTACCTATGGAGAGAAACATAAGAGAGGAAGTTGAAGGTTAGAGAATATTTAGCAAATAGTTACCTAACCAGCTGATGGCTGAAAAGGTACGTAGGCATTAGTTTAATTGACATTGAGGAGGTCATCTTGACAGTTGAGGTCCTTGGGAAATAAAAGCGGGGTCACCGATGAGACAGATTGGCTAGCAGATGGGTAAGATATTGCTTTTATCAAATGTTCGTGTTTGGCAGCACAATGCATAAAAATACTTGAACTAAAGAATGAAACTCGGGTTATTCTCTTGGCATGAATGAAGATCTTTCAGGTTTGCTTAATGTTCAATATTTAAGTTTACATACAAATGCATTTAATCCAGAAAACAAATGATTTTTATTTTGGGGAAAATAATTCAGGTGAAACTGACTGGGTGAAGTTCAGAAAGTCGCACTTCTTTGATTTTGTTTTTGTGTTATGGGATAGTAGAATAAATTCTGTGTTCTTGAATTAAGACTGAGAAACTTTTTCAGACATCCAGCTATGTAGATTTTTTACTACAAGTTTCCAGGGAGCATACTTCTTAGAAGAACGTAACCCTGAAAACATTTGAGTAACATCTGCATGTCATAGAATCAAGACTCTCTTGTCCTCCATTAAGATAATCTGATGTACTATATAAAGATTGAGCAGTGTATGTGCTAGGATAGCTCCTTTAGGGACATCACAAGTGATCGGGATAAGAGCAGGCATTCTCCATCATAACTAGCGGTATGTTGTTGGTTTGGAAGGAAGTGAACCAATTGAGGAACTTGGTGTTAAATCACTACGGGTTCCAAGGATGTAAATAACCCCCTGATGATGATTATTTTCTAATGTAACGCAAAGATCAAGGAGCAGCAGAAGACACCTATTGCTTTTATCCATTAGGCAGAGAATGTCGACACAAAATTCGGGAATAATAGGGTTGGAGGAGATTTCCATTTTCTTTGATGATGTTAAGATGGTTTGCTGTGCATTTCGCAATAGATTCACTGAGCGAGGAAAGGTATGTGAAAGGCCTGCAGCTGAAGAGCTGATAAGGGTCAATTTAGTTTTTGGAGCGAGGTGTTAATTTTGCTTGTATTTAATGTCTGGAAAAATGACTTCCTGTAAGAATGAGTTGATATAATTGCAAAGCTGCCTGTGGGGGAGAGGAAGGAGTAAGTGGTCTGGTTGAGGTCTGAAGGATGTTAAGGCATTAGATTCTGACACAAATGATTCTGCTGATTACAAAAAAAGGCTTAGAACTTATTACATTTGATATATGGTTTCCTTTCGTCGATCACTTTGAGATTAGGTGTTGAAATTCATGATTTGAAAGAGGTTGCTGAGTTTGGTAAGTGAGTTCTGGATGTTTTTATACAACTAAAGCAGTTTACAATCCGTGCAATATGTGACCTTGTTCATGCACTTTTCCCCCACCTGTTTGTCTGGGTCTTGACATTGGTGGTGACTTAACCAGAATATACCTGATTTTTTATATATATATATATAACACGACTCAATCATTAGAGTGAAATACCAGCAACAGATTAATGCCAGGCTTGTTTGTACATGCAAGGTGGTTATCCAAACTTTCTGCCAAATTTTCTAATGAACCTCTTTTTACCATTTATCTCTGAATTAATCTTTAAAAACTGGCAGACTGTTTATAAGTATATGAGTTTGTATGTGGTGTGTGTAGTGTATCATGTCAGTCTGCAAAACTGACAGATGTCTTTGCTGTGTTTATTAATACGACTTCAAGCAATGAGGAGTTCATTCTTATAGTGAAATGAAGATGTTTGGGAGCAACAGTACACGCTCTCCTTGCGGAAGTTCCAAACTCCCCTCAGAAACTGAGTGGAGTTTTAAACATTCATCAAGAGATGTCTACAAGACGATTCTACATGTTAAAGCAATTGCTGGAAACAAACCTGTTGCCCAAATTGCCAGAAGGCAACATCAATAGTTTCTGTTACCCTATGATAACATGTAAGGTCCCCTTGACGCTATACAAGGTCTAGTGCTGCATGTAGCGCTATACAAAAATATAAATAGGACAGACGGGGGGCCCTAGCGCAGTGCTTTGCGGTGCACTGCGCAGCCTAAGGCGCTATACAAAGTATAGATATGAAGGGCTGTTCGCCTAGTGCCTCGCTCTGCTTATAGCGCTATATAGAAATATACATCTGGAGGCCTCTTCACCGAGGCCTAGTGCTGCACGAGGCGCTATACAAGGCCCGGCAGGATGCAAGGAACTGAATAGACATAAATAGTCATATACAAGCCGAGAGCACCAGAGGCCTCGCACCAGAAGTCTGGGCGCTATCTTGACGAAGCCCAAATGCAGATGTGAAATTAATCTGATTTTATTTCAGAATCCGCATTTTCAAGCGCCTTGACGTGAACGCCCAAAGGGACACCCCCGCCCCTCTCTTCCTCGTGGACCCAGGTCCAGCTGCTAGAAGCCGCTCCCGTAAATACGTCTTTAATTCTCCGATTTAAACTGATATTTAAGCCCATTTCTCGGCTTTTGAATCCCGCGCTCTCCTGCGGTCCCGTCCGTCAATTCATTTTTATTTTAATTTTAAAAGTGGTCTCTCGCCGTTCTCTCTTTGTTTGCAATCCTCGCTTTCGGATGCTTTAAGCGCCTCGGTTTTATTCTGCATCAGGAGGAGCTTCGAATCCGAGGCGCTAGAGGCCTCTTGCATCGGGCCGCTTTTATTTCTGTATTTCCACCCCCTTGTCTGCTTGAGGCCCGGGCGTTTCTTTCACAAATGCGCGTTTTCTTTCGCCTCCGTTTTCGGCAAAGAGGACTTTTGGAAACGGTGACGCTGCAGCGACTAATCTGAAAGAAATGTAACGAAAACCTCCAAAATCCACCAAATTGGACCTTTATTTCTACTAAAAGAAGACCTTCCGAAAACGTGTCTGGGAGCAAAATGGTATCCATACTAATAATACGTTTTTTTTTTTAAATGTCTTTTTATTGTTTCCTATTTCTTTTTTTTCCGTCTTTCGAGGGGGCTCACTTCACACCCTGGCAGGGGTCGCCGTTGTTTAGAGCTTGCAGGTTTGCAGCGCTGAGAGAAGTATTTGAAAAACACGATGTTTCCATAAAGAAGTGTATTTGGGAAACAACATACCGAGGGACCGTGGTGGGCTGGAGGCCCCGGTGTTAAGACACCTGACTTCATTCCCCCGAATTCTAGAAATTGGCTCCTAGAAGAACAAGCCCTGAGCGAAACCGAAACCTTCCGTGGGGCGGGACCTCCGTCTTCAGAAGCCCGCGCACGCGCCCACGGAGAGAAGCAGTGCTGGTGACGCGGGGCTCCCATGGCCGAGGGAGAGCCCCGCGGTGGCGGCTGAAGTCCGGAGTGGCGGTAAGTGGGCCTTACAGTTAGGAATGGTGTTGCATGGCAAAGTGAAGGTTCCTGGTGCACCTGTTCATATTCGCTCCGGTATCTGGGCACTGGAAATACACCTGGAACACTATTAAGGCTCTTCTGGTCCCAGTGTGTTCCTTAAACTATGCTACGAAAGAGAGTGGAATCTCGCAGTTGGCACCTAAGCTTGGTAATTGTCCTAATGCACCGCGAAAGTCAGTGGTTCAGTTTTGGTGGAAGAAGGACTTCCGGAAGCCAGGAGAGCCCACTGGACATAGAGTTCCACCATTATCTTTTACAAACAGAAGCAACCTTCGGTTGTCAATTCAACAACCCCCCCCCCACCCCCACCACCCCTCCACCTCTTATGGAAATAGTGACCCTAGCCTTTACCCAGCGGATGATGCAACATCCTTCAAGGAACTTATAGCTTGGACAGCTGTATTGTCCCCAGACCCCCTTGCACAAAGACCCCATAGAGGATGACTTTCGCTCATCTACAACTAGGGCATGCCAATATCTGCCCATGCTAATGGGGATGCTCAATCAGTCAGATTACATTTTTAAAGATCCGGTACGGTCACCTATTATTACACCAAGAGTAGACCAATACAAATCTGCAACCTCACATCCACCTTACATCAAGGACCAACTCCCCCTAAACTCACTGGTGGTATCCAATGCCCGATATAGGGCTAACTCTCAGATATCAACAGATGCCCCTCCACCCGACAAAGAGTCTAAACTCATTGATGCTTTGGGGAAAAGGGTGGCAGCACAGGCAGGCAACCATTGGCTATTTGTCAACACTCAATGGTTGTTGGCGAGATACAACAGGGCCCTTTAGGACGAGATGGAGGAACTGCTCCAACATCTCGCCAAGGAGTACAAGGAAGGAGGCCACCAAATTGTCCAAGAGGGTAAATTAATTTCAAACAACTCGATCGGATGTGCCCTCCACTCAGCGGACACAGCTGCCAGGGACCTAAATACAAGTATACTGCGGCATAGATACGCAGATCTGGGTTTAAGGCACAAGTACAGCAGACGCTCCTGAATATCCCTTTTGATCAACATCTGTTTGGTCCCCAAGAGATCAAATATTTGAAAAAATAAAGGAGACAGAGGTTGCCAAATCAATGGGGGCGCTTCCTACCCCCACTCCTAGTTGTTCCTTTCGGCAGGCCACATACAAACAGGGCAACAAAAAACTTTGTCAGATGCCTCTTCTTCTTCTTATAGGCAACAGCATCCCACCACCCTGTCAACGGGATATTACACACCACACTCTCCACTTCCAAACAGTGACACATTTTTCATTCCCTGACCATTTACCACCTGTCTGGGGACAACTGCAACTTTTCTTCCCCCTGGAAAACCATAACAACAGACAAGTAGGTGTCGGATATTTTCCAACATGGTTATTGTCTGGAGCTCATCAAAACACCTCCAAACATCCCACCTCCTTGCAGACACATACTTTGCAAACAACATCAAACCTTGCTCGAACATGAAGTACAGGCTCACTTGCATAAAGGAGCCATAGAGCCTGTTCCTCTTGAACAGCAAGGTCCAGGAGGGAGGGAGGGAGGGAGGGAGGTAGGTAGGTAGGTGTCTGTCTGTCTGTCTGTCTCATTCCCAAAAAAGACTGTTCACTCCGGCCCATATTAGATCTCAGACCGTTAAATCATTACATGCTTTCAGAGCACTTCTACATGGTAACTTTTCAGGTTGCGATTCCTCTATTACAACAGGGTGACTTTATGTCTGCTCTGGACTTGAAGAAAGCATATTTTCACATCCCAATACATCCAGCTCACTGAAAATATGTCGGGTTCGTCATAGTATGAACACATTATCATTTCAAAGTGCTTCCATTTGGAGTGACAACCACACCCAGGGTGTTTACAAAATGCCTAGCGGTAGTTGCAGCACTTCTACGTAGACAGAGTATTCGTCTTCCAGTATCTGGATGATTGGCTCATCAAGGCCAGTGCGCTTCATTTGTGTCTGCAAACACTCGGACCACTCTACAGCTTCTTCATCAATTGGGATTTACAATCAACATACAAAAGTCACACCTTCAGCCCTCACAGATTCATCCTTATCTAGTAGCTATTCTCAACACACAGCTGGAATTAGCCTGCCCAAATGCAGTCAGGATTCACAAAATCACAGTGCTGTTACATCAATTGCACCCCAATCAATACCACAGTCATTCTAGGTCAGCGACTTCTAGGCCTGATGTAATTTTGTATTACAATAGTAGTGCCACATGTGAGACTCGATATGCGTCTGCTGCAGGAATGTCTGGTGAGTCAGTGGACTCAGTCGTAGGGTCAATTACAAGATCTAGTGTTGATAGACATCCGCACACATCACTCTCTGCAGTGGTGGAATACACAAAACCTTTCCTCGACCCTGTTCCCCAGATCATTCTTAAAGCGGATGCATCCCTCCAGTATTGGGGGCACACCTACAGGATCTTAGAGTTCAGGGTCTCTGGGACACCAAGCAACTGAGTCTTCACATCAGCTACCTAGATCTCATGCAGTTCACCTAGCATTGATAGCATTTCAAGTTTACCCCAAAGGTAAGACAGTCTTGGTCCGGATGGACAACACAACAGCCATGTTCTATTTACAAAAAAGGGGGCTACACACTCCCTACACTTATCACGCCTCTTTCAGAAGATTTGTCGGTGGGCAATATGTCACAACATTCGCCTGTTTACGGAACACCTACCAGGGTCAGACAACGACTTCGCCAAACTCCTCGGCAGGATGTGGTAACAAATCTGTGAGTGGAAACTCCATGCTGAGTCCTCCCATACTTCCACAGGTCGGGGGAGTTCCACAGATAGACCTGTTCCCAACCGCCGGCAACGCAAAATGCCCAACCTTCCACTCCAGGCTCCCACATCCACTATCCAAGGACAATTCTATATGGATGAACTGGTCAGGGATATTTGCCTATGCTTTTCCACCTCTCAATCGTATTCCTTTAGTGGTTAGGAAGTTCAAGCAAACACCTTGCCCTCATTCTGGTAGCTCCCACTTGGGCTTGACAACTATGGTTCACTACACTACTCAAGCTTTTAGTGGTGCCACACAAGAAGCTTCCCCTCAATCCAGGTCTTCTCACTCAGAATCATGTAGAAGTCAGGCATCAAAATCCAAAGGAACTCGACCTTGCATTTTGGCTCCTGAGGTCATAGAATTTAGTTACCTAAAGCTTCAACCTGAATGTATGACCATTCTCAGAGAAGCCCTTAAACTCACAACCAGCGAAGTTTTAAAGATTTGTTTTCTACTGCCGTGGTAAACACATTGACCCGCTTGATGCAACTGTTAAAGACATTGTCTTCTATCTACTGCACTTGCAGACTCCTGGACTAGCATACACTTCAGTTCTTCCGCATTTAGCTGCAGTAGCTGCCTATCTGCAAAATAGACAACAATTATTATTGTTCAAGATACCAGTTATTAAGGCATTCATGAAAGGCCTTAAAAGAGTCATTCTACCCAAGGTTCCCCCTGCACCTGCTCATAATCTCAATATTGTACTCACCAGACTTATGGGTTCACCAATTCCTATCTTGGAAGGTAGACTTTTTAGTAGCCATTACTTCTCTTAGACGTGTCAGTAAGCTCCAGGCACTTACCTTGACAGGACCTTCCTTTCAGCTACACAGATAGTGTAGTCCATCGAACCAACCCAATTTCTACTTTTTACCTAAATCAGTCCGTTTAATTGCTGATCTTCTTTCCGCTACCTGATTCAGTTGCAGAAAGGGCCCTTCATACTCAAGATGTTAAAAGAGCTTTAATGTACTATATTGATGGAACTAAAGAGTTTAGTAAAACCAAGCAACTCAATGATTTTTTTGCCCCCTCACGTAGGAAAGACCATATAAAAATCTGGTAGTTCTTGATGGATAATTAAGTGCATTCAGACATGTTACATCAAAGCTAAAAGAACTTTGCTCACACCTCCTAGAGCACACTCTACCCGCAAGATAGGAGGATCTATGGCTTTCCTGGACAATCTACCAATAGCTGAGATTTGTAAAGCAGCTACATGGTCCACCACACACATTTTCACTCAACATTTCCGTGTGGATGTATTAGCACGGCAACAGGCAAATGTAGGACAGACAGTCCTACGTACCCTTTTCCAAACAACTGCAACACCCAAAGGTTAACCACCGCTTTCTGGAGGTTGCCACTTTGTACTCTTTGTAGAGCATGTGTTTCTACAGCCACACATGCCATTGAATGGATTGTTACTTACCCTGTAAGCATCTGTTCGTGGCATGTTTTGCTGTAGATTCACGTGCGCCAGCCCTCCTCCCCATACACTTGCCGCTGTTGCAGTACCTACTACACTATTGTATGCATGGTCATCTCTTTACTAACACTCACACTTCATTCACAACCGACTGCAGGAAAACAATCTAACAATTTAGTCGATGCCCATGCGCAATATCACTGAGAGGAGAAGTCACTTTACTTTGTGACTCGAAAGACTTCTTCGAAGAAAAACAAGTTACACACACCCCAACCCAACCCAACACTAGATGCCAGAAGTATACATAGCATGTGAATTTACAGCACTGCATACAAGGAACAGATGCTTACAGTGTAAGTAAAATCCTTTCTCTCTTTGTCTAACGGTTCTACATTTGCTGCTAGTTTAGAGGGGAAAATTAAGTCTCTTGTCCCAGCCATTTTGTCTTGTTCTGCTTAAGTTTTTGAACGTCAGTATACTATTTAAGCAAGTAGGATGTACTGAATCCAGAGGACACATACTCGTGCATAAATGGGTGCTTTGGTGGGTTGCCAGATCGCGATAATGAGCACACAGTGTATTCTCAACCAACAAATGCTGGAAGCAACTTTGCAGGTGATTTCTACATAGAGTGATGGGGAGCAGCAAATTGTCACTGGTTGCTGAACAGTAACAGCTGTGCCATACCAGCCTTGACTTGCACCAGCCAGCCAAACTGGTTTTTGCTATGTGATGATGCTGAACATATTTCTTTTCTCGGCAGGGTATGATAGGGAAGTCCTCAAACCCTCTCAGAGAGCTGCTGGTTCTCTGGTGCCCATGGCACAAGGGCAGCTATATGCAGTTGTTGCAGACAAAAGAAAGAAGGCAATATCAGTCTTGTGAGAAACTGGTGTCCTGGACTTCCACACTTGTATGACGCAAAGCCCTCATTCACAAACCATATTCTGGGAAATGGAGTATTCAGGACCTCATTTTTTTTAAATTTAGGAATTTGTTTATTAATGAAGGAAAATGCATCTGATACAGTACCACTCACATACTCTTCACTTTCGTGCCTTAACAGTTGCATCAAATACATGAATTACCTACAAAGCTAAAATTGCATCACTTTGAAGTCAAAGTATTCCAGTCTTTGAGAGAGCCTTTACAGCCAGTCGACTTTCATAGCATTGTCTGAAAAATGTATTAGCCAACGAGCTATACCAATGCAATGTATTGTATCCAGGATTCCCAAATTTTAATGACTCACCAGGTGTCCCCTCTTTTTATAAGCTTTTTCCCTCTGCAGATACACACCAGTCCATTCTGACACACTGTGAATGCCTTGTTAGGACTGAAGAAGGGGTCTCCAGGTAGGGCCGGACTGGCCCTAGCATGCACCAGCTGTTTTCCTGGTGGGCCGGAAGAGTGGGGGCCGGTTTAGGAGCGTGGGACTATTTTACATACAGGGGGCCAGTTTTGCAGAAGTAGTGTTTTCCATAAGCGCCCCCCCCCCCCCCCCCCCCCCCCACGGCGGTCCAACTAAATTGCCAGGGATGGTTTGTGTTCCCAGTCCAGACCTGTCTTCAGGATCAGACTATCTCTACGGTCTAACACCAAAGCAAAGTTTACATAGATTCTATGTTTCCTGTGGGCAGTTTTTGGTCATCCCAGTATTTTGGGGGAATCACCAGAATGCATGAAGGAAGATTCCCCTTCTTTCTGCTGTCTTTGACAATAGACCATGGGGATTCTACGCATATCCTACAGCAATGATTGTGAAAAGTACACTCTGAAGCTCTTTTACCTGGATTAGCCTAAAACAGCATATTGCCACCTCTCTGCAGTACATTTGGGCATGTGTGGGACATGGGCTCACTGACATTCAGAGAGAAAGAGTTGGTAGACTTGTCAGTGAGGCATACACTGAAAAAGGCTGGAGCTCCTACACATTCACCAGCCACCACAAGCAGTCCGTCTTGCCAATGCCAGCACGGTGGTAGGTTCCACGCTCCAAACTGGGTGCAATACTGCCAGTGGCTGTGGAGATGTTGATGCCCCTAGGGACAAATTGGAAGGGAGAGCTAGAGCTAGAAAAGTTGAAAAAGAATATGATGTGATAACTGTCTGCAGAGTGTGAGAACCTACGACCTTAAACTTTGGGGACTTCCACCAAGAGTTTTTGCTCTTGTAAGGTAACTGAAGTGTCTGTTCAAAGACACTTTCCAGTTGAGATCTTCCAAGCAGCCTTTAAGCTTGGACTTTGTGAAAGTACTGTATGTGGAAGGAGTGCAGGAGAGAGATTACATATTCTAAACAGTTGCACATGTGCACTAGCGTATTTGTGTTCAGTGGCAGTTGAGAGGTTTACATTCTTTCCCATGCAGTGAAGGACACATCAGTTTTGTGAAAAAAAGGCCACTTGATGTCTTATTGCACATACATTAGTAAGGTGAATAACGTTTTGACAAAATCCTTGCCAGGGGTGGACGGTTTTATAAAAGAATAATAGAGTTGTCTCTTACTAACTCAACATAGCTGGCAGTGGAACACTCCAATTATTGAGCATGTCAGTTTCTAAGCAGGGCATGGTTGCAAAATGACTATACCCAGCTGCTTCACTTCTACGTAGTTATTTTGTATTCTTTAGCATAGAACAGGGTCTTTAAGAGGGTTAAGGACTTGCTATTTCATGACCTAACGATTTATTACTCTCAGTTCATTCTGACTATTTACTATATGGAAACACTGTTGCACACCTAAAGGCCCTTGTGCATGTACTCTTGGAACATCATCATTTATTGTACTTTCAGGCCTAGAAAATCATGCCTTAGATCAGGTTATCTGTCATTTCACAGGGGTCGGGCTCTGCTTGTACTTAAGCTAAGCCAAGACTCTCATTTTAAAAAACATCCGGAAAGGTGTTCACGAAATCTGTGTACATGCAGCTTCAAAAGGAGATTTGGGGCATCTATGGGCTTTCCTATAGTCTGTTGAGGTCGTATTTGCTAGAACTCACATCAAATATAACTGGTCCCTTTTCTTTCTTCTATACAGGAGTGCATAGTTGCTGTCTGAAAATTAGAGCAGGAAGCCAGAATATTGAGAAAAGGTCAGGCTCTCAGCATAAATCTAGAGTTTGCAATCCACTTGCTCCAGGGAATGAATCTTGTTCTTCTGGTGGGATGAAGGAGATCTGTAAGTTCAAGCTATTTGGATATAATATCGATTTATTTTTGTGTCACTACCCACTGATGCACATTCTTTTGGGTGCTTTGGAGTGCCCAAAACAAATTGATACATTAGAAAGAAGGCTTCACACAAAACGCAATCCTCAAGGCCTATGTCTTTAGGATATAAATATTTTTTTTTTAAAGTGAACACACTGTTTTGCTTTAACTAGCAATTAAACACTGAAAGTAAATAATACACCCATAACATCCATCCAAGAGCTTTTATTGATGAAGAAAATTGTTAAAATGTTCAGTAAAGAACATTGTTTGGACTTTTTGTTAATGGCACGTTCTACACCCCAGAACACTGAAACAGTTTTTCCTGGTTCTAAATATTTGCAGCAGTCACTCAGAGCACAGCACCTCACATGCATCAACGAGGGTATTTTAATGCAAAATATATTTTGGCAGCAGTGGTAAATACCTTGTGTGATTTCAGCAGCCGGCTTAGATAAGTGCAACATAACATTCGTTTAGGCAAGATTCCGGAAGTGCATAATGGAAATTTCAGACATTGCTTAATTTTGATTAAATATTAAGAGCCTGAAGCCTTGGAATGGAACTAACAACAAATGTATGACTTTCTAGTTCATAATTTATTGTAAATTGAAGTGAGCTCTCAAAACAACACGAGTAGTTGCACGTTTTAAAATGTCAGGTAAAGTTTAAAAACAAAGTTCAAATCTGGCTGTTCCGAGCTGCATGCTCGGTGTTAAATTAACTGTTTAACACTTTTGCACCGTGTAAAGAATGTGAATAATTCATTATTTTCATCCCTTAGATACAGAGCAAATAAGAGAGACCCTACGACGAGGCCTTGAGATAAATACCAAACCTGTTCTACCTCCAATAAGTGGCCAAAGACAGAATGGAATGAACCATGATCGAGTACCGTGAGTCTCAATCAGCTCTAAAAATGTCAAAGAATAGTCTTCATCCTTTAGTTTATTTTTATGCATTTCATTTGCAAGGTGTTGCTTGCCTTCTCTCTTAAAATCTGATTGCATGCTTGCTTGTGGAAGGTGTTTGCACAGTTGTAATTATTGGAAATAGTGTAAAATGTTAATCAAGTAATATAGGTATAAACAGAGCTCCATAGTAGTTGAATATATTACTTGGTACTGGAGTTCATATGGCAGGAATTTATTTGTGTACTTACAGTCCACAACTTTCTATTTTCACTGTTGCCTTTTGGCCTTACAGCAAAACTAATTCATCTGCACTACTATGATTTTTTTTAACCGATTAAACATTAAAAATAAGTTGAGATGTGGAAAGCATGGACTTGTTTTTAGCAGTGCGTTATGTTTTTTTAATCTGACGGCCTCATTAATCCTAATAATGGCATCACAGTTTTATCTTCAACAGATGGATATTTGTTTCTGGTTTAGATGCACTCTGACACTGTTTACAAGATGTGATTCTATGTCAGGACCGGAGGCTTCAGATTATGCTATATCTTCCTTCGCTTTATTAACATAAAGTCTCCACAGCAGCTTAGGAAAAGATATAATAAGAACAAAAAATGCTTTAAACATAAAGCATTGACGTAATGTTCAACAAATCAAACAACAACTCCCAAGAGTCTCTTTGTATAACGATAGTCCATAGTCCTTCCACACTGTCCATCATCACTATAAAACCGGACTTCTCATCTTCTTCCTCCTCTTTCTTCGCTGCTCCCGCAGCCAGATAAGTGTTTTTCCTATTTTTCCCTTTTCAATGTTACTGATTGTATTGTGTACGATCGTTGGGGGACTCATTGCATGGTTTATTCCCTTACAGAGTCCCCGGTTGCGGGAACGTTCTTCGTTCCTACGCGACTTTATTTCCCAATTGTGTGCGGTGCGTACATAGACCGCCAGGGGGCGGCCTGTCGTCTCGCCGACCCTTCGGCGCGCCTCCGCAGTGCCAGGAGCCGCGCGGTGGAGTCTGTTTGCGCAGGAGCCAGCCCTCGCGTACCCCTCTGACACCTGGTGCCCCGGGTCTGTAATTTCCTACCCTTGACGCCCCGTTGGGGTCTGTATTGCGGCTCTGACCGCGTGAATCACCTTCGGGTGTCCTTTGTGCACCTCTTTGTCCAAAGTGTGGCCTAGCGCGCTTGAGGGGTGCAAAGACCCGGTCCCGGCGAGGAGGGTCTGCGCGCTTGGGGGTTGGTGCAGCCCACCTGCCACGTCAGTTGGCCGAAAACGTGATCGCAGCCGCTTGGCCTGCCCACATTCGAGATCTTTCTCGATTGCCGCCCTCTTGGGTGCCCCACATTTGCCCTTGGTTCCGAGATGGAAGGGGAATACGAGGAAGAACCCTGCCCCTATCTGCAGGACGACGAGTTCTACCAGGCGGTGGACAATTCCATCTACCGCTGCGTGACGGAGGTGGTAGGCCCCATGGAAGACCGCCTTTCCGCCCGCATCGTGGAGGAGTGCGCGAAGTTGGCAGCGGCGCATGTGCCTCCGTCCCCCGAGCTCCCGGGGACGTCCGGCGGGTTGCCACCCGCTCCGAAGAGGCCTTGTAAGGAGGGGCCGTCATCGGAGGCCCAAGGTGTGGACAGGGGCGCTTTTGAGCGTCTCCGAGACGCCTTCCTGGCTAAGGCGACGGCGGTGCCTCCTGCGCCCTTGGTGGACCCTAGTGCTTCGGGGGACGTGTCTACGACCCCCGCCTCCCCAGTGTACGACTCTCCGGACACGGATGACGACGGGGAGTCGACCCGATCTTGGCTTCCGGCGCCCTCTGCCAAGGAGATGCCCCGGGATGAGTCGGGCATGCTGGATCCGGACGAGATCGTCCACCCCCGCTCCGCGGCCTGGACACCGGGGGAGACGGTGGCGAAATTTGTCGCGGGCAGGCTGCGCAAGCCCCTGGAGAAAGAAGCGAGGGGTTGCCTACGTGGGGAGTGCCCTCGGCCAACTTTGGAGGGGAAGGTGGCCATGACCCCGGAATTGGATCCCAAGATGGCCACCTTCCTGGCGAAGTTTATGAAGGACCCCAGGAAAGGGATTGACCGGTCCTGGCGGGCCTGCCAGGACAAATTGTTAGATGCGGTCGGGCCCGCCACGAAGATCCTCGACATGGCGGAGGAGGCTAGAGCAAATGGCACCGCCATTTCCCCGGAGGTGCTCTCGAATTGGGCCCAGAGGGTGATTGTGTTCTTGGGCAACGCCAACTGTGCCCTGTCTACGGAGAGGCGGCGTTCGCTCCTAATCAAGTTGGACCCAAAGTTGGGGGACCTGGCCTCGTCGGAGGCGGGTGCTGTGACCCAGGGAGGCCTCTTCGGCGAACCCTTCATCAGGGAGCTGGGCAAGTTCGTGAACACGTTCACGTCGCTGGATAAGGCCCAGTCCAGCATCAAGAGGGTGTTCCATCAGCGTTTCTCCGGAGGGGCCGGTCGCGGTAGGGGCCGCGCGATCGGCCGTGGCCAGCAGACCAACAATAAAGGACAAGGCTCCGGAAGAGGTCAATACCAGACCTCTGCCAACTATACCAACTTCTACCCCACCAGAGGACAGCGCTTCGGTGGCAGAGGGTTCAAGAAGAACTCCGGACAAGGAAATGCCCCCAGTAAGTGTACTTTGTTTGGATCAAGTTCCTATTGGGGGGCGGCTGGCAAGCTTTTACGAGGAGTGGGAATTGCTCACTGCCGACGCTTGGGTTCTGCAAACGGTACGAGGTTTCCATATAGAATTTTACGACCAGCCCACTCAAGCGAGGCCCCCGCGCCCGATGGTCTTTTCAGAGTCCGACGCGCGATTGATAGACGGGGAGATCTCGGACTTGCTGCGCAAGGGGGCCATCCGTCTATCAACGCGCCACCCGCATGGGTTCCTCAGCAACGTCTTTTTAGTGGACAAGATGGATGGGGGCAAGAGACCTGTGATCAATCTCAAGGAGTTCAATGGGTGGTTGGTCTACCGTCACTTCAAAATGGAGGGTATCCACCTCCTTCGAGACGTGCTCCTCCCTCGGGATTGGATGGTGAGACTGGATCTCAAGGACGCCTACTTGGTCGTCCCCATCCACCCCCCTCATCGTCGTTTCCTACAATTCCTGTGGGACGACAGGGTGTTCGAATTCACCGCTCTGCCGTTCGGTCTTTCTTCGGCCCCGTGGTGCTTCACAAAGGTCCTCCACCCGGTAGTGGAGTTTCTCAGAAGTCAGGGGGTCCGTATGCTAGTATACTTGGACGACATCCTCCTCATGGGGCAGTGCCCAGAGGTGCTGGCGGGCCAGCTGCGTCAAGCTGTCGGCCTGCTCCAGAGACTGGGGTTTGTGATCAACGGCTCCAAGTCGGTTTTGGTTCCCACTCAGCAGGTCACCTTTTTAGGTTTCGTGGTGGACTCGGTGCAGGCGGTCTTGAGCCTGCCGGGTCGGAAGGTCGCAAAGATACGACACCTGCTTCGGCAGACGGTCGCGAGGGATCATACGTCCCTGCGCCATATCGCCAAGGTGGTGGGTCTTCTCTCGTCCTCCATCCAGGCGATTTTCCCAGGCCCACTGCACTACAGGGCTCTCCAACGCCTGAAGGCGCAACATCTGCGCCGTGGGATGAGTTACGATCAGTGGGTCCCTCTCACGGACGAAGTGAAGGAGGAAATGTCATGGTGGCTGTCTCACATGGAGGCATGGAATGGTCGGGCGATCTTCGGTTCGGCCCCGGACCTGATCATAGAGTCCGACACCAGCAGGTCGGGCTGGGGCGCCCGGTGCGGGGATTTTTCCACCGGCGGCGCCTGGTCTTCAGAAGAACAACGATTGCATATCAATTGTTTGGAGCTCCTGGCGGGCTCCTTCGCAGTTCGTTGTTGGACCAAAGATTCGGTCAAGGCCTGTGTCCTGTTACGGATGGACAATATTTCGGCGGTTCATTATGTGAACCATCTAGGCGGTCCTCGTTCCCGCGCCTTGGCGGACTTGGCGAAGGACTTCTGGGATTATTGCCTGTCTCGTCACATTGCGGTGACGGCGGAGTATCTGCCAGGCAAGTGCAATCAAGTAGCGGATTGGCACTCCAGACATCTCAGGGACGCCAGCCAGTGGAAACTAGATCCGGAAGTCTTCCGGTGGCTGCACTCCCTCTGGGGTCCCTTCTCGGTGGACCTCTTTGCGTCCCGTCTCGACCACCAGCTGCCGCGGTTCTTCAGCGGGAGGCCGGACCCTCTAGCGGAGGCCACGGACGCGTTCTTACAGGATTGGAGTCGGGAACAACCGTTTGCGTTTCCCCCGTTCTCCATGATAATGCGAACGGCGGCTCACATTCGCCGCCAGGGTGCGGAGCTGGTGTTGGTTACACCACTCTGGAGGTCTCAAGTGTGGTTTCCGGTTCTTCTGGAACTTTCTTGGGATTTTCCAATCCTACTCCCCCTGTTTCCTCTGCTCCTGACAAATCCGGATCAGGAACCTCATCCCCTCGTCCTGCAGAACTCTCTCCGCCTCGTGGCGTGGAGGCTCTCAGGAGACGCTGGTCGCTCCCGGGCCTTTCGGGGTCGGCTGAGCACTTGCTCTCCAAAGCATGGGCCGATAGTACGACGAAGCGTTACAGATCCGCTTGGCTTAAGTGGATGCGTTGGTGTCTACGAAGGGACTTGGATCCCTTGGTCGCAGGCCTCGTTCCCGTGCTGAATTTCCTGGCGCATTTGGCCGACAAGGGCCTGGCGTATAGAACGATCAATGCTATTCGATCGGCGATTTTGGCTGGCCACGACAACATCGATGGCCATCCAGTAGGGGAACATCCTTTTGTTTGCCGGCTTCTGCGGGCTATCCGCCTCGCGCTGCCTCCGGAACCCAGGTACTCCGTCCTTTGGGACGTCAATTTGGTGCTGAATTTGTTCTTGTCGTGGCCGGCCAATTCCTATCTGTCTCTTAAAGAGCTGTCGGCGAAGTTAGCCATGTTGTTATGTTTGGTTTCTTGTAGACGCGTCTCTGACGTGCGCGCGCTGGATGTCTCTGCACGCATTTTTTCCCCGGATGGGGTTACTTTTACCGTGGGCCGACGCACTAAAACGTCGTCGCGGTCCATTTCATATCCAGCTTTTCTCGACACTCCTAAGTTGTGTGTCGTGCAATGCCTCAAAGCATATGAGGACCTGACCTTGGATTTACGCCCTCCGGGCGAGCGTCAGTTGTTGATTGCCCTGCGGAAGCCACACAAAGCTGTCTCCTCTCCCACTATTGCTCGGTGGGTGCGGTGGGTCATGCAAGAAGCGGGCATCAATACTTCTCTCTTTGGAGCACACTCCGCCAGGGGGGCCATGGCCTCTAAGGCATTCTCGGTGGGTGCTCGTCTGGAGGACCTAATGCGAGCGGCGGATTGGTCCTCGGATTCCACCTTCAAGAGGTTTTATTTTAAGCCGGTGGTGGATTTGGCCCAGTTGGTGGTAAGTAAGCTTTGAACTAGCATAATCTGAAGCCTCCGGTCCTGACATAGAATCGAAATTTGCCTAGCTTACGTAACGGTAAGTTTCAATTCTATTAAGGACACGGAGGCGAGGATTATCCCACCCAGGCTACAGTGGTGTCTCTACCCACCCGTATGGCAGTAAGTAAAGCGTTTTCCTTTACATGGTCAGTACTGTATTAATCACTGAATGCTCCTCGCCTTGTTGTTGCATTCCTGAACCACCTCGCTGATGCTGTTCCTTTTTCGACAGGCAACGACGGTGCTAAACAGGACCAATGAGGCTCAAGCGTGATCTGCGCGAAGAAAGAGGAGGAAGAAGATGAGAAGTCCGGTTTTATAGTGATGATGGACAGTGTGGAAGGACTATGGACTATCGTTATACAAAGAGACTCTTGGGAGTTGTTGTTTGATTTGTTGAACATTACGTCAATGCTTTATGTTTAAAGCATTTTTTGTTCTTATTATATCTTTTCCTAAGCTGCTGTGGAGACTTTATGTTAATAAAGCGAAGGAAGATATAGCATAATCCTCGCCTCCGTGTCCTTAATAGAATTGAAACTTACCGTTACGTAAGCTAGGCAAATTTCGATTCTAAATCAGGCTTTTGGATTTTTAGACTTTAAACCATCAGATAAGTAGGATTTCTGCTGGATTTCGGGGCAAACATAAACTCAGTCAGAAACTCAGTCAGAATGATCTCTTGTTTTTCATCAGGAGGACTTGCTAATATCTGCAGCGATGAGGCAGTAGCATTTTGTGAAAGGGTGTGTCTTCACTGCAATCTGAACAGATTTGCCTTGGAACGATGAATGGCTCAAATGATTCCTTGATTACCATAGAAGACACGGTCTTTGTACCAGAAATGGATCTTTCCACCACGGAACAAGTTGCTGAGGCTGTCCTCGCTCTGCCAGGAGAGACTGAGAGCCATACTCCAGCAAAGCCACTGTATACTAAAAGTGTGGATATGTCTGACACTGAGCCAAAAAACGAGGAACAATCCAAAGCATGTGTTCCTCTGTCAAATGGCCATCAGAATCCGACGTCACAGGATCCTTCGACTTGTTCCTTGTCTCCAGTATCGAAAGGGCTCGCGTTCCAGCCTCCCTCGCCAAACGGCAGCTCTGGAAACATAAGTGCAGCACCATTTCAGGCTGTGCAGACAGTCTTTAAAGTGAATGCACCCTTACCACCCCGAAAGGAGTTCGATCTGAAAGATGAGTCGCCTTATCCTGTGAACTACAACCAGTCTTACACCACCGCCAGCACCCAGACCGGGCCTCAGAGTGTCCTGCAACCTGCTCAGATTGTAGACCAAGCCGCCTTCGTGCAAGAGTCTCTATCAGGCCCCGGAGCACCCGACCATGTGGAAGGAAACAGGAGTCAGCGAGCAAGGTCCAAGGAGGACCAAGATGCAACTCTTTCTTATCAACCTGATGGAACTATTCAGATGAGTAATGGAAATGCCTCGTTTTATCCAGCACAAGGCAGCACCTTTGTCAGGAACACTGCACCTTACATAAACTGCCGTGGGTCAGTCAGAGGAGCTGCGAGAGGCGGGAGAGGCTTAGTCAATTCATACCGTTCCCCAAGTGGATACAAAGGTTTTGATGGTTATAGAGGAGGGCCTCCATTAGTGACTAATGGGAATTGTGGCCAGCCGCAGTACTGTGCTCGAGAGTATCCAGGAGTGCAGTATGTACAAAGGGATGGAAGTTACCAACAGGGCTATAAACGTGCAACATCTGGTGGGCAGCGACCAAATTCAAGAGGTGCCAATCGTGGAAATAGTCAGGAAGATCAGTGGATGCCAAATAGAGGTCGTGAGAGAGGGTATTTCAGAAGAAGGGAATGGAGGAAAGCACGTTTTCCATTTGAGAGTCAATTGGACGCACAGAAGTACAGCGGAAGATTAAACACCCCTAAGCACAGAGAGGGAGATGTATCAACCTAGTTTAGTAACCAATATACATAGATGAATGTGTCAGAACTAATATTCAATAAAATGACGATTTAAATTAAAAAAAAAAAAAAAAAAAAAAAAAAAAAAAGAATGATCTCTTGTAGCCTCATTGACTGTTCCATCAGATTTTCATTTCCATCCTTTTCTGATTTTGCCACTAATGTGAAATTGATTATTTTTCAAAATGGGACTGAAATGGATGTTAGGGCGTTAATACAAAAATAATGAATTGACAAGCCATCCATTTCATCCATGATTCAGTTTTCCTGTTCAGTCACTCCTTTTTCCAGTGTAGCATCCCAGATGCTTGGGAAGTTGCTTCCATTCCAAGCAAACAATTCTAGCAAAGATTTTCATCAACTTCAGTCATTTGTTGAGTCGCTCTTTTAAAAAAATATATATAAATGTTTCTTTGCATTTTTTATTTATATCGACCAGCCAACAGCGATACAGTATTAGTACATAATCAGTGCACTTCCAGAAGGCCACCGCTGTGTCAACATTGGTGAACAATGCAATGCATAACATGTAACAGCTCCCACCCCCCACCTCCCTCCCCTTTCACCGGCAGCACTCCAGTCCAAATCGCAGTTCAGGAGAAAGATAAAAGTAGTTTGCAAAAGACGAACACACGGGTACAAGTTTCATGATGGTCATCCCGTTGTCACCACTCCGTCCTACCAACCCCCCCCCTCTCTGCAACAAGCCCTCTAGGGAGTAGTAGGAGATCCATTTACCCCAAATTTTAGGGAATTTTCTGGGGCGCAGCCCCTGGTGAGGTACGTCACCCTCTCGGCAATCATGTACATGTCAATGGCAGTTCGCCATTCCTGGGCTGTATGGTTTTCCGCAGACCACCAAAACCTGGTTACTGAATAATAGCTGGGCTCATGGCAGATCCAATTACCTCAGACAATTCCCTCATGAAAGTTTACCAGTACAGTTGAATTCTGGGGCAGCTCCAGACCATGTGTAAGAAAGAGCCTTCCATAGTAGCACAACATAGACAGGAGGGATCAGGCGCTCTCCCCATGGCGTAAAGGCGCCTTCTATCATATTAAGCTCTGTGCAGGATTTTAAATTGGATCAGCTGGTTCCGTGCCTTTATTGCTACTTAGCGGGGATGCATCAAGGTGACTTCCCAGTCGTTATCTTCTAGTTCTACTAAATCTCTTTCCCACTTTCCCCTTAGGCCTTTCAAGTAGTCAGGTTTGTTATTAACTGCATCGCTGCTGCGGCGATTTTTGCGCTGTGCGGCTTTTTTTTAAAAGCTGCGTTACATGACGAGCTCAGCTAGTCATCAGCACACGCCACCCGTGGCTGATGACGAGCTGAGCTCGTCATCAGCAGCGAAGGGGTTAAGGAGAATTCGGTACATGGAGGAGAATGCCACCTTCCCCAGGGCCTCTGTGAGAAGCCGTCCCTCAAGTGGTGCAAATTCCAGGATTCCCTCCCCAGGCAGCCCCGTAGCCGACCATGCATGTCTGCGCTGTGCCTATTTTAAAAATTGAGAGTTGGGCAGTGTTGTATTCACGCTTCAGTGAGCCAAATGTCATAAGGTCGCCCCTTTCCAGCAGGTCTCCTATCTTTGTAATCCTGATCAATTCCCATGGCCTATGATCTTTAGTTTACCAATCTTGACCATTAATGTCCCCTCCCATAGTGGTGTTTACCTGCTGGGATTGCGATTCCATTTCATGGCTTTCGTGGCTCTGGGCCAGATTTCGACTGCCACTCTAGTGGGAGGAAGTAGTTTCAAAGTTCCTCGCTCCCCCATATAAGTAGTTTAGATGGTTTTGATGGGTCCAGTGGTAGCTTTCTAGGCTAAAGGTGGAGTGGTTGTGGGCGCATGAATCCAGTAATTAATGATGATTAGATGAGAGGCCCAGTAATAGCCATGGCTATCAGGTAAAGCAATCGCGCCATTGTAGGTATTGCGCTGGAGTGTGGTCAGAGCAATCCTGGGGTGTTTACCACCCCAGAAGAAGGTGTGAGGGTCTACCTTTATTGCAAAAACCACAAATCCGCGGGTCTAAGATAAAGTGTTCCACAATTAAGACCAAAATTGCACCAAACAAGAAGTAAAACCAGGTGAGAGAAGTGTCATTCAGAGAAGTAGATTCCCATCAGTAACCTGGGTGATATCTCTCATCATGTGGGAAACTCTTATACACCTCCTTGTTGTCATACAGGAGGAGCTCACAAATATATAAAATAGATCTGTGAATAAAGCATAGTGTAATGCCGTGACTGTGCAGTGTAATAATAAGTGACTTAAAATTGATTGCCAAAAAGGAAAAATATGTTTATTCTGTATCCTTTGGTATCCAGGGATAAAAAAGTGCAAGGCGCCCTCAATAGATGTATGAGCGCACTGGTAATGCAGTCGACATGTTTCAGCCAATTACAATAAGGCTTTCTTCAGGACCTTACTCAAACTACTGCACATTTTATTGTGAAAATTGAAATGGAGAATAAAAAAGTCTTATTTAAACGATACAACCATATACCTATACACAGCAGTGTGATGGCAACAAGGCATAGGTGTCGCACTCCTGTTAAAAAATGAAGAAAATTAGAAGTGCAAATGGAACAATGGTCTCAACAGTGAAAAATACAATAATGCCACATTCAAATAGATGTGTGCCCATACAAAGCCAAACAAAGTGGTAGACTTTATATCAAAAACACCTTACCCGTTACAAATCGGGAGGATACTCATCGCTCCTGGCAACCGCTCAGGGCGTGAGGCAACGCTCTATAGGAAAGAAGGGAAAGCAATTAAACTAACCCAAATACAATATATAAAAGTCTGATGTTCATAATAGTAGGAGGCTCCATCATGAAGTATCAGATAGAAAAAGAAGTAAAAGTTAAGATTGAGTACGTAGGTTACATTGGACTTGCTACATAGCATGAATAGACCAGGATCGACTAAATTTTAGGTAAAAACTGTCTTGAGAAATGGAGAGGCAGAAGAAATGCTGTCTCAACCAAACCCAGATGTCCGCTCCAAACTGTCTCTAGCAGGCGAAACAAGATGACATTTGGAACACTCAGCTCGCGCTAGTAGCTCAAAACTAGTTACATGGGTCAATCGGGGGAAGAAGGCAATAGTTAAAGATAAAAAAACGGACAAACGCGGCAACACATTTGCATACTGGCTCCCTTACTAATGGCCTGGCTAGCGAAGACAGTCAGTCATAAAACAAAAAACAAAGCAAACTCACGCCATTTCTACAAGGTTGCTAGAGTAAGTCACTCCTCTTACCTAGTCCGTTGCTACCCCGGGCCGGAACCTGAGAGTCACCGGCGGTGTCGTCTCCCCCGGGGTAGCGATTTAAATATCCACGCTCGGCTAACATAATTGTGTGCAGCTGCTGGAATATATTATGGGTGGGTCACGTGGATTCGACCCCCAATCCGGCGGGTGATACAAAAGACTACAAACATGCCCCAGATTCATGGGATTTGTAGTCTTGTGACTCCCCACGCTCTCACCTTTGCAGAGGACTACAAGGGAATGCTTTGCAACGACGGGATATGTACTTTGAATGTGTGTGCTAGCGCTAACGCTAGGAGGAATCAATTGCCATGCGCAGAGCGGGGGACGCAGCTCGCATCTGGCAATAAAAAACTACAAAATAGCAGCGAACATTACAATAATTATGCCGGAATGAGATCTATAATACTGGTGTATATTAGAAATAAGACAAAAAACTCAACGACTAACAGCAGCCTCGAACTCCTGAGAATAGAGAGAGCGGGGGCTGGTGAGGGATTTTACTAGGTACAGACTCTCTCTATTGGCTGAGCTAATGTATGCCGAGGATGTTCATTTGTCTAGAAAAAGGGGGGCAAGACTTATTAAAAGATGTATGGCAAAAAACACCAGTTGAGTATAGCGTTGAGTATGCGCTAAATAACAGGCAACAAGACAGTGTATTCTAGCATTGTTTCTCTAACAGAAAGAGTTATTTACTACAAGGTCAACACAGAAGATACAGATGGACAGTAAAACTCGATCTAATGTGAGTATCAGTAATGGTATGGCATTCACAAACATAAAGTAGGGGCTGTGTAGTGTGATACCTAAGCCTCACAGTGCCAAATACTATGAATTGTGGATCTGTAAAGACAAAAAGATTCAGGGCCAATAAAACCTAATCTGTATCAGTGCTGTTACATATACAAAATTGATGCACAACTGATGTGTCAAAAAATCAAAAGTGGAGAGTCAAATGAGAGTCCACAGAATCTCATCATTAAAGCCATCAATGTTGCTCCGTAACTTGAATATCCAGCGTTGTTCTTTCCTAAATAGGAATGTAGCCACTAATATGTGAGGGTATGTAAGGTTGTTCTAAGATGGTCCACAACATTTCTTCAGGTCTATGTCTTTGTTCTAAAAAGTGACTGGTCAACTGGGTTGCTGGTTTTTTGCACCGAATGGTGCTCTTGTGTTCCATGATGCGTTGTTTAATATTTTGTGTTGTCATTCCGACATACTTCTTGGAACAGGGGCACGTGATAAGATATATCACTTTCTCACTATTGCGATTAGTATGCTTTAGCTGCTTCCACGGTCTTGAAGTACCAATATCGACCTCCGTGGGTATGTTTAGCCTGTGGGCATACTGTACATGTACCACAAGGGTTTTGCCCGTGCACTGCTGGCATGTTCCAGAGTGTATTAGGTTCAGGTGTGGTAGTGCCTCGTGGTCGTGTGTGAACAAGCCAATCCCGTTTTTACCTCTTTTAAAGGAAAACAATGGGAGTGGAATCTTATTCTGCCCCACATTCAAAATGCGCCAGTGTCTACGCACAATTTTATGAATCTGATTAGAGTGGGTGTTGAAAGTATTAACACAGGTGAGTCGTGTTAGCGGTGGCTTCGGCAATGCAGTCTCTATAAGGGCTTCCCGGTTGTTGTTAAAAGCTCTTATAAGATTGCCGTACCAGTCTTTTGGGATATTTCCTAGCTCAAAGGTTGTGAGAAAGC
This sequence comes from Lissotriton vulgaris, assembly GCF_964263255.1. Taxonomy (NCBI): domain Eukaryota; kingdom Metazoa; phylum Chordata; class Amphibia; order Caudata; family Salamandridae; genus Lissotriton; species Lissotriton vulgaris. The sequence goes on from NC_141693.1 coordinate 1,049,739,717, forward strand.
ACAGTGGCATGTTTCTTAAAATCCTCACTAGTGGAACCGTTCATTCGGAGTCTAAGGAACTGCCCAAAAGGCAGCCCCCGTAAAGATTTAGGGTGGAAACTATCGTAGGTGAGCAGTGAGTTCCTAGCCATAGGCTTTTTGTAAATTTCACTTTCCAAACCTCTTGATGATGGAAAGATTCGAAGATCGAGAAATGGCAAACTGGTTTTGCTTGCATCCATTGTGAAATTTAGATCGTTATTTTGTTCGTTCAACCAAATATGGAACAGCTCAAGAGTATCTGAGTCCCCTCTCCATATGACGAATATATCGTCAATATAGCGTTTCCACTCTATCAAGTGGCTACGAAAAGGGTTGGTCTCTACAAGTACACAGTCTTGTTCAAAAAGGTGGACATAAAGGTTGGCCAGGCTTGGGGCAAAAACACTCCCCATTGATGTGCCCGATGTTTGAAGATAAATCTGATTTTCATATTTGAAAACATTTTCAGTCATCGTGAGCCTGGCACATTCCATAATTAAAGGAACTGGTGTAGTTGTGGTGCCCGGTCTTTGATCAAGAAGTGTCCTGACTGCATCTAGTGTTTCTAGCTGGGGAATACAGGTGTAAAGGGATTCCACATCAAAACTAACGAGGAAATCCGTCTCACCCTTGAACTCCATCTGAGGAAGTAACTGTAGGACATCTTTTGTATCTTGTAAATAGGTCGGCATGGTTTTGACCAGGGGTCTCCAAAAGTGATCCACAAATGTGGACAATGGCTCAAGCAGTGAGCCTATCCCAGAAATAATGGGACGACCTGGAGGAGGGCGCTGGGGCTTATGTATCTTAGGTAACAGATAAAAATAAGGCATCACTGGATAGGAAGTGAGCAAGAAATTAGCCTCCTGAGCTGACACCCAGCCTTCTGTTCTCCCTTCTTCCACAAGTTCCGTGATCTCTCTAGTAAGTCTAGCTGTCGGATCTGTGGACAGTTTACAATAAGATCTGGCGTCCATCAGCTGCCTGAGACATTTGTCTCGATAATCACTGGTGTCAAGAATAACAATAGCCCCACCCTTATCAGCAGGCTTTATGGTAATTGTAGAGTTTCCGGCCAAGGACTCCAATGCTTGTCTTTCCATTGCTGGAAGGTTCTGGTAGTGGCTCTTGGATAACGTGCTGAGATTGGAAACGTCATAGGTGACAGCTTTTTCAAAAGTCAGAACCTGATCAGGCACCGAGTGACTAGGGAAACTGAAAGTAGACTTAGGTCTCAGCCCGCTGTCTACATCTTCGCCCATATTCTAATTTCCGTCATTGGTCTGGTTTTTGAAGAAAAAGTGGAGTCTTATCTTCCGAAAGAACTTAGCTAGCTCACGCTGAATGAGAAAAGGATCACTAGTATTGGTGAGAACAAATCCCAAACCTCTATTGAGAACCGTTTCCTCGATCACCGCCACTGGCGGAACCTTCTTTGTACTGCGTAAGCTGCGTGGAGACCTCGGGGGAGTCCAATGTACTTGAGCGTGTTGTCCCCTTCGCTTTCCTTGTGAACGGCCTCGGCCCTGTCCTAAAAAAGACTGGTTCTAAAAAAATTGAGGATGCGGGTTAAACAGGACCATTTGTGGGTGAAACGGTGCATTCGGAAATTGCCAAGGTGCTGGCGGCCACCACTGGGCTTGTTGATGACCTCCCCATTGTCTCCTATTGTTGCCACCCCTTCCCCGGAATTTGGGTGTTGGCTGGTCAGCAGAATCTGAGTCACAGGACCAGTCTTCTGACCCAGAAGAAGAAGAATTTGAACCATATCTCCTATCTCCTTTTTTATTAAATTCTTATGGTACATAGCTTTCGTGAGTAAATAAATCTTTTCAAATGAAAAGCGAGCAAGATCTTTTAATAAATTTTCAATCTAGGTAAGGAGAATGCCATCTTTGAATTCTTTATTTGACTTGTTGTTTTCATCAAGGCTTTTCTTGAAAGACCCATTGGTCAATGTAGATTTTATTTGTCCCTCTAATACCTGGATTTCATTAGTATAGCGTCAGCGATGCGCTTCGCAGTACTGATAATGAAGATTAACCAATCTCTGGTGCATCGCCACGCTATCAGTGACCAATCTTTAAGAAATTGTTTATCATCTAAGAACAACCTGGGAGCATTTAACAATTAAACCTGTCAGAGAACAATTAGCACGGAGATACTCTGTCATTATCGCACCATGAATACTTGTACGAATGTGATTTTTTCAGAATGTGACTGATGGGAATCTACTTCTCTGAATGACACTTCTCTCATCTGGTTTTACTTCTTGTTTGGTGTAATTTTGGTATTAACTGTGGAACACTTTATCTTAGACCCATGTATTTGTGGTTTTTGTCATATATGGATAGGGGATTTATCCGTGCAGGTCTATAAATATTCCTTGGACCCTCTTCTCTTTTTTCTGGTATTTTATTGGTCTTCCTTTATTCCCACGAAGAGTGCGGGGGGATCGGGAAATAGGAGTGGTGAAGGGCATATAACCGCTTGGGCAGCACTCTTTTTGATCATTGCTGCTCTCCCCAATAATGTAAGGCGAAATCCGCTGCGGCACGGGGGGCTAGTGTGAGAAGTTAGCCTGGCATATGATGTCCACTAGTTCTAGTGGGCACCTTGCACCAGTCTAATAGACCCTTATTGATGGTGGTTGTAAAGTCAACCTTCTAGAACGCTATCCTAGCGGTAGCATGGACCAGCATTCAATAGGCTAAGACTTCAGAGAGCATGTGAAACTAGTTATTTTACCAATGATAATCCCTTGAATACCAAATGAAAGAACACCACACAAGGTATATATCAAAAATATATGTATTTATTCTAAACACAACCCCTCTGCACTCTTTATGAGGTCAGAGGTAAAAGTACATTACAAGTTACTTAATTAGCATACGATAAGTTGCACAGTATACGTTTTGCCCTAGGGGCCTCACAAACCATATACTAAAATAGTGGTATAAGAAACAAGTCTGGAATAGAAAGTAGGCCTAGGGAATCGCTGGGGCTACACTAAACAACCAAAGGTTAGGAAGTAGGAGGCCCACAGGAGACGCGTGCAGTGTCTAAACACAGCCGCGAATTACCATTGACTTTCTATGGGAAACGAAGATGTTACAAAGTTACTGTTTTAGGGCACTTCCGGATGGACTAAGACAAAACCCCTTTAGACTAGGACACTTCGAGAGTCAAGACCCACGGTAGCACCGGAGTACTCCTGTTACCTCACCCAGGGAAGCTGGGTGCATAGGTGCCTTTTGGTGTCGGGTTTCGTCGTCGTTTTCTATTTAGATCTGCAAAGAAGTGCTGCAGGCGACCAGAGGAAAAGTGTCCGGGTGGATCCAAGGGTCGGTCGAAAATCTGAAGAACCTGAAAGCAGAGGGGACAGAGTCTGGGTCACTAGCCAGTGGCCAGGAAGGTACCAGGAAGGAACCAGGCGACGTCGCGTTGATTTCAGGTGAAGAGGTGAAGCTTGTCTCTGCAGACACGAGGTCCAGGAGGTGTCGACGACGATCAGGAGCTGGATTCGAGCTGTCCCACGAAAGTTCTAGTTGACTGCGGGGTCGGTATACGGATTGGACCCAACAAGCCTTGGCAAACGTAATCCACGCAGGAGATTAAGATTGGCTTCGGTGCAGACCAGCAAGGTCTGTGGCGCTTCTCCGTTGTAGGGAAGCTGGAGCAAGCCTGGAGCAACCTGGAACGCAAGTTAGATTCAAGATGGAGTCCTCCGGGGCCCACTAGCCAACGAAGTAGGAACCGGGAAGATACGTCAAGCTGAAATGAAAGAGCGGGCCCCACGGGACACTCTTGGAGGGCTGAGCTTCGATGCAAATGGTGCTCGGGTCCGGGGCTTCTCGTACCCCAATGCACAACTGTGAGTTACCTCGGGAGTTGATGCAGTTAGCAAAATGCAGGATGTCCAGGAGTTTTGGTCCCATGTCTGTCGTGTCCGCTACGGGCCTCCGCTTTGCTGGGATCGTCGAGCAGGGTCAGAGATATCTGGAAGTCTGTGTACTGAGTCGCAGAGTCTGCGAGTTCCGGCGGGAGCCTTCCAGAAAGCAGACCGGCAAGTTACTGGTGGTGCCTGTTTGCACAGGGTGGTCCCGCCTTGACCAGAAGGGAGATGTCTTCCGTCTTCCAGTCGATATGGAATGTCGAAGGTCCAGGATATGTCTTGCAAAGATTCTTCCAGGGTAATCTAAAGTCCTAGGGACACAGCTCCTATTCTTATACTAAGGTTAGGGGCTGGACTACCTGGTAGGTCCCTCCTATGGGTGGACCTGGGAAGGGGGTGGTTACACCCCTTTCCCTTTGTCCAGTTTTGCGCCAGAGCGGGGCTGGAGTGCCCCAGCAACTGGTTTGAACCGGGCTATGCATGGAGCACCTTCTGTACCCCAGGAAATGTCTAGAAAAGCATCTGCTGATGCAGGCCTCCCTGCCCCAATACACAAAACCCTGTCTGGGGAGGTGCAGGCACCTCCCTGGACAGGAAACCTATTGTCCAGGCCTCCCCTGCTGGAGTTTCGCGCAGCAGCAGGAGGTCAGACTCGTGTCTGTGGCAGCAGCATCCATTTTGTGATGCAGAGTCTCTGTTTAACTTTAAACCGGGTTAACCAGTAACTACATGTCTTCTCCCTCTAAAAGGGTGGAATGCTACCCCCGCCACCAGGACTGGTGGTGGGATAGTATTCCAAAGTGTTTGACACCTTACACGACATGTTTGGATAAACCAAACAAAAGTTAGCATTACCCGCAAGGATTATAATGCACTTAAGAGTATATGGTATGGCTAGATCATAGAACAGCTATAAGAAGATGGTTCCGAAAGCTACAGAGGGGCCCAGCTCATGCTAGGGCACCCTCTCACATAAAAGCAAGCACTCTGCCTCCAGGATTGTTAAAGCCTGCCATAGGAGTGACTTATAGGTTACTATGTGTGTATATATATATATATATATATATATATATATATATATATATATATATATATATATATATATATATATATATATATATATATATATATATATATATATATATATATATAGATGTGTGTGTGTGTATATATATATATATATTCAATGAAAAAACCATTGGTTTTAGGCCATATATAGTTAGGGATTTGCATTTACAAAACCTTATTTTACTCGCATAAAACCATTGAAATTCCATATATAGTTATAAGCGCTAACTATATATCGCGCACCCGCAATCCACTGCTGATGATGTCACATATTACATCATTCATGACATGGTTAGTGACATCACTGATGACATCACTGATGACATCTCAAATGACATCACTGATGACATCACTGATGACAACATGCAGTGACTGTATGTTTCTGTAAAGTTAAAATATCTCTTACATGTTGAAGAATGAGTGGATATATAAGTGTCTGGATGAAGGATTTAGTAGGTGCATGACTGACTGTATGAGTGAGTGATTAAATGTGTCTCACTGAGTGCATGGGTTAGTGACTAAACTGTCTTAATTTGTGCATCATTATGTCTGTTGTTCTGTAAACTGTTGCATGTGTTGATAAGTAGCTATATGAGTAACTATATGGGTTATTGATTGGTTGCCCAAGTATTTGTATGGGATACTGAGTGTGTGTGTAGGTGGCTGGGAGGTGTATGACTCTGTGCATAGATGTGTGAGCAGTTGATTCACTAGATGTATGGTTTCAAAAGTGCATGTGGAAACAGCTGTATGGGCGGTTGACTGTGTGCATGAGTGCATTGGTGAGTGAATGGATATCTCAGTGCTACATGTCAAAGTAAGTACATATATAAAACACAGTACATGTGAGAGTTGACATATATAAATAACTGTGCATAAGAGCCAGTGAATGTGTGAGTGGCTGTATGGATCATTGTGAACTTGTATCAGGGATTGTATAATAGAGTAAATATGTGTTAATATATGTTTGAATAAGTACATTTTGTATAACTGTATAGTTGAGGAAATGGAGGTGTGATTGATTCTTTGCATGACTGACTAGGTGTGTGAGTAACTCCATGGATGAGTGACAGTCTGTGAGTGTCTGTTTACACTGATTGTATCTAAGGTTATATTAGAGTCTGAAGAGGTTCATCGTATTATCACATGAATGATATCATCAGTGATGTTATCAGTCATGTCAAATGAGATGTTTTCAGTGATGTCATCAGTGATGTCATTTGAGATGTCATCAGTGATGTCACTAACCATGTCATGAATGATGTAATATGTGACATCATCAGCAGTGGATTGCGGGTGCGCGATATATAGTTAGCGCTTATAACTATATATGGAATTTCAATGGTTTTATGCGAGTAAAATAAGGTTTTGTAAATGCAAATCCCTAACTATATATGGCCTAAAACCAATGGTTTTTTCATTGAATTTTCAAGGTTTTGTAAATGCAAATTCCTAACTATATATCCACTATAACCTATGGTTTTTTCTGTGAATTTCATTGGTTTTTTAATAGCAAATATGAAAAGCTTTAAAATGTCAAGTACGTGATAGATAAAAACATTTTCGTATTTATGCACGCTGATGTGCTTTGAACGCTGCACCCCCCCCTCCCCTCTTTTGTCTTAGTAGTACTCTCTCTTTGCAGATAGTGAACGGTAGTTAACGCAAGCCTTTGCCCCCGTTGTAATCCGTCGTGCCTGCTTGTCTCTCCATTTGATTGATTGTTGTCCAAGCATTTACTGTTTTAGAATTGGTTCTCTTTGGATCATTCTCTATTTACAAACAAGCACAAAGTCGCAATACTCTGTTTAGTCTTTGCAGATAGTGAAAAATCGTGTAAAAAAAATAAAAGTAATCGAGCAAAATCAGTAGGCCACTAATTGGATCTCTTTTTGACCTCGCTAAAATAGAAATGTTAGGAACAACCCTTCATGAGAAATACGAAAATAGTGAGATGAACTGAGCTCCACACCATGAGGGCTGCAAGACAGCTCGGCTCCATCACCCATCCCGCACAAAATAACGACAAACCCTATGCAAATATTAAAAATATAGACAACACACCAGCAAAGAAACAGGGTAAAACATTTTATTAAAAAACTATTTACATAACGTTGGTTTATAAGATGATGTCAGTAGTGGACCGATGTGTGAATAGATCGAAAGCAGCACAAGGCTCCAAGATCCGGATGGCAAGCTCCTGGATGTTGGGTGCCATAGTTTAGAGTTCTGAATTTGAGCCTTTTTCAATGCCTGTGCTTTGTTGAATCAAAATGGCGGCTTGACACAAAGCTGACTCAAGCGTTGCTACTGATGCTATGCAGACCAAAACTGGTTTTCAGTTTGTACATTTTTCTAGATTTTTCAATCCAAGTTTGGTTGACTTTGTAGAACGATGGCTTCAAATTTTCAACATACGGTGTGGTGGCGCTGACTGGGAGGGGGCGCTTCGCTCCTGCCCCCTCCCCAAGTAAGATTTTCATACGTGAAAGTACGTTAATGGTTTTGGTCCCTGAGATGCTTCGATGTCACTGCCATTCTCAAATAGCATAAGTTCTGGATGTTGGGTGCCATAGTTAAGAGTTCTGAGCAGTGCTTGTAACACTGTCTGAAGCTTATTTCCACCTACTGCAGCTTCACTATTCTCAAAGTAAGTGAGTGTCGTTTGTGGACCTGACTGCATTAGAAAACAATGTGATATGTTAGCTTCCTAAACAGCTTGACGGAGGCCCCTGAGGGGCGGTGTGATGGCCATGGACTCGGAGAAGACGCTTGGCTCCGACACCCTCCCCAAGTCTTATAGCACTGGTGTAGCCTGAGATCGCCCCCGACATAGGCGGCCGGCTCCCGGGGTCCGGCGGAACTTTTTGCCTTTTGATGACTCTTCAATTCTGGACCTTGTCCCACAATCCGTTTGACCTGAAGACAAGCTGTAGTGGGGCGCCCCTTTACCGTTTTAGTTGCCATTCCGCCCGCTTTTGCTACACTGTGCCTCTTCCGCCATTCAGCTGTTTACCGCCCGCTCTTGCGACTACAGCGTCTCGCTCATCATGTAGTTGAGTTGCTCCCGCTCTTGCGGTGCAGCGATAGGCGGCTGCCACAGGACTCTCAAAATGGCGGCCGGCTCTTCGGTTTTGGGCCTGGTCCACTAAAATGGCCCTGGGACACCTTGGAACTCGGACCCTTCCCTGATAGGGCTTGGGTCCCATTCTCGAAAAGCGTCCCCTCAGCCGTGAAGATTCTACAAAAGTCTTGGGGGCCTCCGACTCCCGCAGGCTTCTGGTGGGGAGCGGCTGCCATGATTGCTCGTGGAATGGCCACGACGGAGCTACGAGATGGTAGTGGTCTCATGCTGACGCCAGCTTTAGTCTGAAACATCCAGAAACACTGTAGACTACCAATTCGATCAGTTCCGGTAGCGCCCCAACATGACCCGGAAGAGAAGAACTTGCCCTCCCCTCTTTGACTGATGGTTCTTGTTGCCTGTCCCCTCTGTTGTCATTTAACAGAACTTTTTTGACTGCTGAAAGGGGTTGTGTTCTGAACGCTGGTTGGTGGAGACATTTTGACTATATTCTTGACCTACGTTGTCGCGTAATGCGTTATATGACACGCCGCGTTAGCGCACCCGGAAGTGATCCGAGGCGCGGCGCGCAGCGCGTAACGTAAGCATAACAGGTCATGTGACTTGTTAATAAAACTTTTCATTGGTTCATTTTACTTTTGTTAATTTAATGATGAAAAGCTTGGTCATATGACCTAAAAATTACGCTTTTTATTGTTTTCGAACAATATTTTTTTTTCAAACATATGTTATAATATTCCAGGCTAATGTACTTTCCCGGAAAATTTACAACTGTCTTGCAAGTAAAATATATTCCTTTTTCGAGAAAAAGGGCGTTTCTTCCTTCCATGACGGAGCCGTTGAGTAAAAGAGATTCGGCCTGCTGTCTTAGTCGCCGATACGCCTGATTATCAGATTCTTATCGATCACTTTATGTTGCAGACATGAAAAACACAACTGCCCGTGACCATTTATCTTTACTGCGTTCCTACATATTATACCTTTTATCCGTCATGTAATTGGACTGCTTTATTTCACTTGCCTTTTACTGATTCGAAAACAGTGACTAAAAGTAAAAACTTTACCAATGTAAATACTACTACCGTGTTTTGTTTTAAAAACCTTTATTGTGAAAATGTCAGTATACAAATACGGGCCTATAACCACGTGGGCCGGCCACGGAGCAAACTGAAATCGTATATGATGAGGAGACATTTACACTGTAGAGGAACGTAACGAGCGGGCCATTAGGTTGCAAGAACTAAGGTGTCTAACAGTTGCGGAATCGGTGGACATACATTTTGTAATTAAAATAGGACAGGGCCACTTACAATAACATTTTCTAGATATACATTTGCGGGCAAGGAGTTACGAGTCCCATTTATACCGGCGCCATTTTGGGCGAGGCCGGGCAGGTCCAAGATATAGTCAAAATGTCTCCACCAACCATCGGCCAGACCAGAACCCCTTTCGGCCCTTTATGCTACAAGATGGTGTCTTCCATTCAGAAAATATTGTTGGCAGCATTTTGAAAGGAAACAGAAACAGCCGTTCTCCTAGTGAGTTTCACATTGTTACATTTAGGAAGAATGTTGAAGAGTAGTACGTGGAAAATCTGAAGCCATTTTTCTACAAACTCTCAATCAGACTTGGATGGAAAAAAAAAACCTGAAGAATGTACAAACTGAAAACCAATTTTTGTCTGTATAGCATCAACAGTAACGCTTGAGTCAGCTTTGTGTCAAGCCGCCATTTTCATTCAATCAATAGCGTCCCCCTACACACATTCAGGGACCTGGTCGTGTCTTCAGATGAAACGGATTGTAGGAAAAGAAGCAGAAAGGAAAAGGAAAAAAGTTCCGCTGGACACCACCTTGGGCAATAGTGAAGCTGCAAAAGGTGCAAATAAGCTTCAGACAGTCTTCAACTTACTCTGATTCTTATAATAAACTTCAGATAGTCTTACAAGCACTGCTCAGAACTCTCAACTGAGGCACTCAACATCCAGGACTTGCCATTCGGATCTTGGCGCCTTGTGCTGGTTCCGACCTATTCACACATCGGTCCACTACTGACATCACCTCATAAGCCAACGGGGCACCCCACGCCGACTTTCGGCGCAGCATTGTAGGATGGCCACACCAGTGCGGCAACTTGCTGGACACAACATCGGGGCCATCCAGATCTCAGCGCGTTCGACTCACTGTACCGCAACAGTGACCGCAACTCAGCTGGACACGCCGTCTTTCGGCGCAGCATTGTAGGATGGCCACACCAGTGCGGCAATTTGCTGGACACCACCTCGGTGCCATCCGGATCTCGGCGCGTTCGAGTCACTGTACCGCAACAGTGACCGCAATTCAGCTGGACACGCCGTCTTTCGGCGCAGCATTGTAGGATGGCCACACCAGTGCGGCAATTTGCTGGACACCACCTCGGTGCCATCCGGATCTCGGCGCGTTCGAGTCACTGTACCGCAACAGTGACCGCAATTCAGCTGGACACGCCGTCTTTCGGCGCAGCATTGTAGGATGGCCACACCAGTGCGGCAATTTGCTGGACACCACCTCGGTACCATCCGGATCTCGGCCCGTTGTGCTGCCTTCGGCCTATTCGCACATCGGTCCGCTACTGACGCCGCCTCACGTGCCAACGGATTTTCTACGCTTTTTGTAGCCCTATGCCGCATAACAGGTCATGTGACTTGTTTATAAAACTTTTCATTGGTTCATTTTACTTTTGGTTTCCTAAAGATGGAAGGCTTGGTCATATGACCTAAAAATAACACTTTTCATTGGTTAGAACATTTTTTTTTCCCAAACGATGAAAGCCCCACCTTGTTTCTGGATCATTCAGACTGAAGCTGGCGTCAGCATGAGAGCACCACCATCTCGTGGCTCCGTCGTGGTCATTCCGCGAGCAATCATGGCAGCCGCTCCCCACCGGAAGCCTGCGGGAGTCGGGGGCCCCCAAGACTTTTGTAGAATCTTCACGGCTGAGGGGACGCTTTTCGAGAATGGAGCCCAAGCCCTAGCAGGCAAGCGTCCGAGTTCCAAGGTGTCCCAGGGCCATTTCAGTGGACCAGGCCCAAAACCGAGGAGCCGTCCGCCATTTTAAGAGCCATGTGGCAGCCGCCTATCGCTGCACTGCAAGAGTGGAAGCAACTCAACAACATGGTGAGCGAGACGCTGTAGCCGCAAGAGCGGGCGCAACTCAGCTAGATGGCCGCCACCTGGGGAGGCCCGTTCACGCCGCCTCCCCCACCCCCGGGCCGCCGCACGCCAATTTTCGGAGCAGCATTGTAGGATACCAAAACCAGTGCGGCAGTTTACTGGACATCACCTGGGTGCCTGTCGTACATGTTGTGTCAGCCATGTGACACTGGACACAGTCCCATCAACATCTCAACGCGTTCTGCTGCCTTGGGACTATTCGCACAACAGACCGCTACTGACGAGGCCTCCCCCCGCACCACCCGGGACGCCCCACGCTGTTTTTCTGTGCTGCATTGTAGGATCCCAAAACCAGTGCGGCACCCAGGCGACATCACCTGGGTGCCGTCCAGAACTCTGCACGTTGTGCTGCCTTGGGACTATTCGCACAAAAGACAGCTTCTAACCATTGTTGCTTTTTGTGTTGAAAAATGTTTAAATGTTTTTAGTTTTTGTTCCGTTCGTTATAGTTAATAGTTAATAAAGTTTTATAATCTTACTTTGTTGGAGTGTTATCTATTTTTTTTAAAACGGGTGAATGGGGCCTTGAATTGGGTTATTGTCATGTGTGGGCTTTGGAAGTGTGCTGCTGCAGGATCGGACATTTCAAACTCAAATGCACGTTCTTTTTCTTACCTTTCCGAAGCATGGAGCGCAATAGCAGGCAGAGAAAGGGTGATGCACGTGTTGAACACTACCTGACCTGGCAAGTTGCTGGCAGTGCCCCCCCGCCCGCTCCTGAAAGAGGGCACACACACACCGCCGCCCCGAGTACTTCACAAATCTTTAAAAGACCATGCGCTTGTTCATGAGGCTTAAATGGTTTATCACCTCTTCTAGAACCCCTGCATCGACCCTCTGACGTTTCCTGGAAAAATTACCATGTAACACAATACCAAGCCCTGTCAGCTGAAACCCCCAAGGAATCGTGGGGCATATTATCAAGGGGGTTTATCTCCGCTTTTTTGGCTTTAAAAGCCATGAAAGCGGAGATAAAATTATCTCCCTATTACCAAGCTGTCGCTAACACCAGTTAGTGATAGCTAAAAGGAGATAGCGACCATCTTGGGCCCCGCTTTGCATGTCAGTGATACTTATCACTAATGACATGCAAAGTGGCGTGCCAAGATGTTAGCGACTGGAAACAGTCCCTAACATCGCTATCTTCTATTACCAACTTTTGGAGATATTCGCGCTAAGCGCGAATATCTCCAAAATCTAACACCTGCCCTGAGCAGTTCTTAGCCATGTTATCCAATGGGAGGTGGATAACATGGCTAAGAGCATTTGCTCGATAATACATGAATATCGCTGACTTTTCTGCGATAATAGCAAGGTTTATCTGCGATAAAAATCGCCGATGTGCGGCGATAATTTTTGTCTCTAAACAAGTTAGAGACAAAAATTATCGCTAGTTGTTCGTAATATGCCCCCGGGTTTTTGCTTGCAGAAATCGGGAGGCGGGAGACTAGCACTGAAATCAGTAGTCACACGCCTGAATCGGGAGGGTTGGCATGTCTGAATTCTCTACAGCTGGGGCCATAAACTACATCCGCAGGGGTAGGTGATAGCCTGGGACCAGCCTGGCATCTAAAATGGCTGCCGTGCACGACAAAATTGTGGCATTGGAAAAAAGGCAAGATGGCGCAGCCGCTGGAAGAGATGTATCAACATATATCAGCCTTCTCAGCCACCCTCAGGAAACATAGGGGATTAGGATACGTCTCCCGCACCCCCTTATACCTAGTAATTTAATTAACGAAGCACAAAATGGCGAATTCCCGTTTCGCTACCAGTTTGCGGCCCAGTTCGCGGCCCGTGAAGCGCTTCTTCTGTGAAAAATCATTTTTTTTTTCTTTTCCCCACGGGACCCTTTAATAACCCCAACAACATTCCTAGGGGGTCAAGAGGGGGATACCTTGCCCCCTTTCATTAAATTCCCCTTTCGTTTTTCACCTCTTCTTCTCTCTCGATCCTACCGAGAGACAAGATGGCGGCCGCTCCGGACTGTTTAGAATGTTGACAGACACCGGAGAGCCAATCAGCTTTCTGCGCGCAAAGTTCCGAAACGCGAAAAGTAAGCGGACCGGATCGCTGCCCGGAGCGCTGTTACAGATATATATCTTGATTTAAACGTTAATTTCTCAAAATCCACTGAAGCACATATATTGAGACCTAGCAAAGGCACATCGGGCTAACAGTCCCTACAATTTTGCCAAGTTTCGTGCAAATCCATTCAGCCGTTCGAGCTAAAAGTGAGTCCAACCGCCCTATGGAAAACTCAATGTAAAAAACGCGTTTTGGGACCCCCCTTTTTTCTCAGCCCCCCCTTGACGAAACCCCACCAAATTTTCAGGGGCTGCTCAGAAACAAAATGTGCCATTTTCCTGAAAATTTCAGCCGATTCCGTCCACAAACGCCAAAGTTATTAGACATAGAATTTTCAGAAATCCCATAGGGAATTAATCCTAACTATATATACCTACTGGCGATAGCCAGTAGGTAATATGTAATATATATATATATATATATATATATATATATATATATATATATATATATATATATATATATATATATATATATATTTCTAAGTAAGGGGTGAGTACACCACCTTACCCAGGGTGTGTGAACAGACCGGTGGTGTCCGTTTGGAGGGCCAGCCAGGGGTGGCATAATACATGCTGCAGCCCCTGGTAGGCCTTGGATGCACCTATGCCCTGGGTACCTATGGTACACTACAGGGACTCAAGGGTGACCCAATACCGAATCTGGTATGTACCTAAAGTACATGGAGTCCATTTTACAGAGAAAGCAGATAGGCTGGGGCCCTGAATAGCAGGGCCCCAGTCCAACTAAGTCGAAAACCAGCAAAACACTAGGCAAAAAGTGGGGGTAACCATATAGTCAGATATCCACCTTCCTACAGCTAGGGAGTGAGCGCGGCGCTTCCATGATCATGAGGGAACCACGGCGTCATGAGTTACAGGCGGCGTGGTTCCGTCATGACCACGCCCGCTCACTAATTCACCCTCACAGGCGGGGAATTAGCCCCGCATGGGCGGAGCGGCAGCAGCATGATGGAACCATGCCGTCATGAGCACACGCCGCCCGTGGCTCATGGCGGCGTGGTTCCATCATGAGCACGCAAGGGGTTAATGTCCTCTCTATAAATGCAGATGACCCTCCCCAGGTTGCATTAATGGCAAGTCTTCTTGTGAAGAGTCCGGAATACTCCAAGGTATTTGAATCCCAGAGTGGTACTAATCAACTGATTAGGGAGAGGAAGGACTAAATTGACGCCCTGTGGGAAGTACAGGAGGGACTTTCTCCATTTCACTCAGTATCCTGAATTCCGCCATATTCATCCAGGGTTTCGCATAGTAGGGGGAGAGACAACCTTGGTCAAGTGACATAGAGAAGGGCATAGTCGGCATGAAGGGATATTTTGCCCCTCCTGTCTGAGCCTTTCTATGCGATACGCAAAACCCCTGGATCCCAGGATGGTCATGGATTCTGCATGCCAGGGTATATATTACTAAGGCAAAGAGTAGGGGAGAGAGGGGCCATCCCTGTCTCGTCCCTCGGCCTATTGCACACTCCGTGGACATCACCGAATGAACTCTCACGGATACCCTTGATTCGTGGGATAGTAGCTAGACCCATTTCCGGAACTCCAGTTCGTGACCAGTAGAAAGTGCAGCATCCAGCTCTGCTGAACTAGTCTGTCCTTTCTCACGCTGCCGGTTTCCTCTGACTCAGAAGAGGCAGACAGTCGACCCAGGCCACCCCAAGTCAGGGCCATCGTCGAGCTGCCCACCACGATCTCCTACTCTTGAGCCGACGTCTAGTCTTAGGCCTTCCCCCCCTTCTGTCGCATAAGAACGGGAGATCCTGTTTGTCCCTTGGCTGCACCTTTGGGTGGGACGTTTCTCAATCCAGTGCCAAGCCTCTTCAGGTGTGAGGAAGAAGTGGGATTTCACCTGGAAAAGGATTGGGAGTTTGGCTGGGAACATAAGCATGTATGTTTGCTACATCCTCTCAGTTTTTCCTTTACTTCATTAAAGGAACACCTCTGTTTTTGTACATCTCTACTACAGTCTTAAAATTAGAGTTCTTGTACCTCATATCAGTGAGTTTGAAACCCTCAACCAAAATCCTGTCTCTATCCCGATAATTCAGAAATCGAGCAGTGATCGTTCCGGACATTGCCCGGGGGGCGGGGGCCTGCCCGGGGACTAGTGAGCCATTCAGTCATCGGACAGAGTAGGGCCACGATAGGGCTGCACCCTCACTCACTGGGTCCTGCCGTCTGGGACAGTGATGAACAGTCACAGCGGCTTTCCATCACATCAGTCCGCCACCATATCATTAGTGGGCCTCAGCTGTCTGTGGATAGCACAGCGTCTCACAGCAGCGACATTTCTCCACAGAAGCCGTGAGACGCCAATAGTCATTTCTTGCCCGGGCGTCTGTTTTCCAAAAGCCGTTTTAATTAGATGGTACAACAAAGGGGTGTAACAATCGTTAGACGCCAACAGTCACTCTCTGTTTAGACGCCGATACGTTTCACGAGCGGCTATAGATAGATCGTTTAACACAGCGGTGCTAATATCGTTGGACGCCAACAGTTATCTCCTGTCTAGACGTCGATGTGTTTTACAAGCGGCCATAGATAGACCCATGTATCCTGAATCAGCTACCTGGGCCACTTACCGAAAAACACAGCATAGACTGTTACCGCGCAAGTTCCGCTATTTACACGGCTTTGCTTTGATCCGTATATTTTGAGTCCTTTATCTTGGGAAGCTTTTTGAACATTACGGCATTCATCGTGAACGTATAATTTTCAAAGTGCATGACGTTGTTTCCTATCTTGAGCACGTTGATCAGTCCATTCCTTCATTATGGGAAATTGTATTTAGTCCGATTTGGAATTGTTTGTGGCTCCTGAAGAAGGCGTTCTTTTAACGCCGAAACGCGCGTCAACTAAATTAACTGCCACTTTGTGTATTAATTAAGTGTTTTTTAATTGATTCTTTGTTATTTTGTTGTTTCATATGATGATGGTATTAACTTTATTGTATATTTATTAATATGTATTATGTTGTATAAGATCTATGATTGTAATATGAATGCTTATTAAAATACAATATAGGCTTATAATAGTGTATTTTTTATGTCTCCTATTCTTGCTACCTTTAGTCCTATGCTGTTAGTGTAAATGCCTAGGAATGTTATATGCAATCTTTCTCAGCAGCGATCCACCATGCATCCATAGTATACTGCCAGCATTTGCGTGGGTTAGGTACATTCAGGGGCACAGGATTATTACAGGATATCCCAGGGCTGGCAGGAGCTCCTCACTGATGCATCTAGCCCGCCATCTTGTTGGCTATGCCACCTCTGGAGTTACTCTTGAGCACTTTTCAAGTTACCGGAGTAGTGGTAACTTTAGTGCTTGATGATACTGAAATGCTAGCGGACCACAAAGATGTTGGTGCACTGGTTTACCTCTCTGCAGCATTTTAAACCATAGGCTATTCCCTACTTCTTGCCATAGCTAAATTATTTGGGCATAAAGATAACATCATTAAGTTAATAAAATCAATCTCAACACATCAGCAATCAGTTATTTTTCAGTCTGCTAATTTTTCAGCAATCGCGGTCAAGTAGGAATCCCACAATGTTCTATACTATCACTCCCATATTTACCAGTATGTGGAATCTCTAACTTACGTGTTGCAAAACATAGGTGTTTATTTTTATGTAAATCTTACTTAAAATCAATTCAAGATGAGACAAATCTTTTAGCCACATTATTAATGTCTCGGAAACAGTTTTAGCCTAAGTTGGATGGCCACCATTTTCTTTTTTTAACTGAACCCTTCAAAGACTGAAGAAATAATGTTCGGGAATTGTATGTTGGGCTGCAGATACGCAGGCGCAGCATACTCCTGCCATTTAGTGTTGGGCTCTGACATCTGCAAGTTGTTTTTCTTTGTAGAAAGTTCTTGAGGTTAGAGATACAGTGTGACTCATCCACATGTTTGATAGTTTTTTTCCAGCTATCTGATTTGGACGTGCACTGAGTAGGCTCTGAGTGTTGGAAGGCTCCCCACCCTTTTGTCGGATCCTTTCAGCATCCCTTTTTAGGTCGAAGCCTGCGTTGCAACGCATGCGCTGCTGCTGGCAAAGACCTATTTTGAACAGGGGCATTTCAGTACTGCGTGAAACCATGCCAGCTTTTTCCATTGGCAGGCCTCGCGAAATGAAGGCCTGCCATTGGAACTTCATGTGTTTTGTTGATTTGTCCACTTTCGATCCCGCCTCCCGAGGACTGGGGGACCTGCTTTACGGCACCCTGACAAAATGTCCTTGTATATTGTCATGGCAACCGTCAAGCAGGCCACCGTGTCCGGAGGAGCCCCGCTAGGATTGGCCCAGTGCCGCCTACGTCACCTGAGGCAAGGGGGCGTTGCCAGGCAAATAGGAAGCTTGTTCCTATTGAGCGTTCGAGATTAATATTTGGCTCTGTCCATGTTTAGGAACCGTTTTCAGCAAAGCGCTATAAAAAAAACATCTTTTGGCCTGGTATTTTTGTTATTTTATAATATCAGGCATGATCACAGCCCTCCGCGCCTCATCGAGGTGCAGTGTGAAGAGAATGCGATGCGCACGCCTTCTATCCTCCCCTCTTGAAGATGCATTAGGGGTCGAAAAGATGGTTAGCGTGTCGGAGAGCGAGAGCAGACAGAGTCCTTAGGCGACTCCGGGGATAGAGCGAGATTCTTCCCGCCAGAGAGGACGGCGCGGGGCCCAGACTGAGGTAAAGATGTCCCTGAGAGAGAGAGGGGGCTTCGTGGGGGCTGGTGTACCGAGGCCGCTCCGATGAAGGAGCTACCCCAACGATGCAGCGCTGCCCCTGTGTCCTCTTCAGTGTGACTCGCAATATCGCATTCGTACATGACTCACAAGCCTGGGCGGGTCCCTGAATACAACAGCCCCCACCTCCCACCGTTTTGGCGACCTGGATGTAGACCCCGGCCCTCGCTTCCGGTATGCCTGCTTTCCAGTGTGGACGGCTGTCTCTCCCCTTCCCATGAAGCCCTCAACCCACTCTGTCTTCTTCGACACAGGGCAGTTCTTATGGACCTTTTGAGCCTTATGACTAGCCAGTAAAAGCGGGCCATTCAGACGAACCATGGGAGGAGGATGTATGATGTAACAACGCGTGTTATTACAACGCGTGTTGTTACATCGCAGTCGTTACAACGACTGCATGTTACCACGCTATGCCTTTACAACGCAAGTCTTTACATAGACTTGCGCTAGGTGGCGTGCTAACATTAAAAAAGTGTAATTTACTATTCCAACTCTAGTCCACTTATCAGTAGGGAAGGGGTTGGGATAGTAAACTACACAATTTTTAATGTTAGCACGCCATCTAGTGCAAGTCAATGTAAAGACTTGCGTTGTAATGGCATAGCGTTGTTACATGCGGTCGTTGTAACGACCGCGATGTAACAGCATTGCGGTGTACTGACCACGTTGTTAAGGATGTTTCCCATGGGAGGATTGTAACCTGGAGATCCAGACTTCGACCAGGTCCTTCCATCAGACGATGCGTCATACCATGAGGTCATTCAGAATGGTGCCTCCTACTATTAGGTAGATATGCATGTTGTTCAGGAAGAAGACTTCCTGATTGATGCACTCTCCAAGACCCTGTTAGAGCTAAACTGGTCACCCACTGTGAAAATAAAAGTTCAAACCATCCCCCAGTGATGCCACATACATCAAGGGGCAAGTTCCACCAGACCTTCGTTTGGTACATACTGCCTGCAAATTGCCGACTCTTAGGCTCTCCCATCCAGATATGACCAGGCACAGTAGGAGGAGATAGAGAATCTCCTCAAACATCTCCCTTATATATTTAGCAAAAGTGGGGAGGAAACTGTATCGTAAGGAAATGGGATTTCCAATGCTGTCCATTGCACTCTTGTGATATTGGCTCTTGAGATGTGACCCATAAGCATAATCATCCGCCGCCACACCTAGCTTCATATCTCAGGTTTTAAACCAGACGTACAACATTGCATCAACCAGCCATTTGATTCAGAGCATCTCTTCACCCCACAGGTTGATGAGATGTTGGAAAAAATTGAGAAGGATATTGCAAAGTCTATTGGGGATCTGCAAGACACTGGATATAGGGGGTCCTTTCATATACACCTATCCAGGATAAAGCATACTTGCCCTGAACAAAGTTACTCCTTTCAAATACATTAGTAGCCCTACCAACATCAGGCTGTCAGAGGGTATAATAAAGGAGCCTATAGTGGGAATCGCAGAGGACAAGGTGGGGGCTAACCAAGGGTCCTATCCTCACTGAACAGGGACACCCCTCCCAAGCCCCCAATCACACGTCACATGTCAAGGGGAGATGAAGTCATATGTTCCACCAGTAACAACAGATCACCTCAGCCAAATGGGTCTTAGTCATTATGCAACATGGCTATTGTCCTTAAGGAAGCTAGACATCGTACAACTCGCACTTATTATGCAGGAAGTTGGAAGAGATTTGTCCTTTATTGCGTCACCAAGAAATCTGAGCCCTTCAACGGTACAGTATGGGAAATAGTTACTTACCTTCTCCACCTACAGAAGTCAAGGTTACCTTGTACACCTGTCGGACTTCATCAAACTTCAGTCACTGTGTACATGCAGAATCATACAACACATCTCTCTGTCCAGACTACCAGTTAAAGCATTTATGGAGGGATTAAAAGGGTAATAACACCCAAAAACCCTCCAACACAGCCCTTTTCTGTAACCTTACTATTGTACTTACCAGACCTATGGGACCACCATTTGAACCTTTGTACTCATGCCCTCTTCACTTCCTTTCATGGAAAGTATCCTTGCTAGTTGACATTACCTCCCTTGGACACATTATTGAGTCTACAAGCCCTTCTCATCCATGAACCCTTTAGAGATGTCCACAAAGATAGGGTCATTTTGAGAATCAACCTTAAGTTCCTTCCTAAGTTAGTATCACTTTTCCTTCATAATCAAACCATTGAACTACGAGTTTTCTTCCCACAGCCAGACTCTGTAAGTAAAAGGGCATTGCCCACTCTAATTGTTAAAAGACCCCTTGTATTTTATACAGATGGGACCAACCCATTCTGCAGTTCAGGCCAGCAATTTGTTGTTTACAAAATCTCTCAAGGGACTAGCTATTTCCAAAGTGATATAACCAGATGGAATGTCAACGCTGTCTATCTGCTCGTCTGTTGCCTTGGAATTAACAACACACAGCATGGAAAATCACTCTTAAGATGCGCTATTTTCAGTATTTTTCCACTTTTAAAAATAAATACAGACCAGAAATACTTTGTTTCCTCTCTGTATTTATTTGTAAAAATCTGTAAAAATGGAAAACTGGGAGCCTTAGTTATAAGAATTTTCAGCTTAGTGATATCTTTTAAATGAATACTTCTAAAAGTACCAAGAAGCCCCAAAAATAAACTAGGCTGCTTATGTAAAGTTTCAGATTTACTACATGAACAACTGAATGACACATTTATGGTCACATGCTAAAAGAATCCTATAAACAAATAGCACAACAAATAGAATACATCGTAATCTACATGAGTTTTCTTTGCATGCTCTCTGGCTCACAAAATAAAACTGGCCCAACAAGCCAAACAAAAACTATCTTACGTGTGCACACTTGTGCAACAGAATTACAAATTGACCTTAGAATTGAAATAGTAGTTTGTATGCCTAACTGCAGAGCCATACAAACTACTATTTGGAGGACATGATAATTGGCCTCTAGGGAAAAAAAATCACATTTTATTTAATGGTTGACAGTCATTCACTTTGGCCTTCATGTCTTTCATAATCTTATTAGAAGTAGCATGGATAGCCAAAAGAACAAATTAGACTGCGTATGTAAAGTTTCAGATTTATACATGAACTAGAAGCCCCATTTATGGTCGCATGATAATGGATACCTATACACAAATATATAACAAATAGAAGCCATCTTAATTTACGTATGTTTTCTTTGCATGCACTCACAAAGTTAAACTGTGCACAACAAGCCAAACAAAAAACATCTTTCTTATGTACTACTGTGCAACACAATAGGAAAGTGAGCTATACAACCTACTATACAGAGGACATGATAATTGAGCATTAGAGGGAAAATTAACTAACCTCCATTTTTAGAACAAAATTGATTGGCTTTCATTCACGTTGGGCTTCATATGTAGTCCAATTCTACTAAAAGTAGCCAGGAAGAATAAATAATAAACTAGGCTACATATGTAAGGCTCCAGAATTACAATTGTAACTACTAAAATACATTTATGGTCACATGATTATGTAAACCAATAATACATAACAAACACAATAGATGAAAATAAATTGCATTAAATCTGATTAGCTCCCTAATAAATGTCCACTCATTTGACGAATCACCACAAAACGTTCCAGTCCTTTAGCATTTTCCACATTTTGAGACGAAGTACATTTTTGTGGTGAGTCATTAAGAGGGGCAGAGCTAAAAGGGGGTCCCAAAAGGCGTTTTTTCACCAGTGCATTTTCCATATACAATTGTATTTGTTGTAGCGCGAAAACAGTTCCATGGGTTTACATGAAATGTTGCAGGATCATACATAGGAGTGCAGATTTGATCATTTTTGGGTACTGCACGTAAATAGGGGAAGTATTTTCTTACTTATAAAGCATTTGAAATTAGGGATATTGGTCACCCCTGTACTTTTGCGGAATTTCACAATATTTTATGGAACTACCGCGGTACATGTCCTTAAATGTATTCTAAAAATATATGTAAATAAATATATTAATACATTTCCCGTCCTATTGCTCCTGAAATAAAGTGGTAATAGGTAGGGACCTACTGCTTAACTATAACTGAGGCCCTAACACTGAACACAGCCAAAGTGCAGTGAAAAGAATATGGCTGCGTTTTCCTTCTCTAAAAACGGCCATTACCCAATTCTATACCAGCTTGTCATCGCCATGCACAACGGTATACTACAAATGTGTCACGGTACCAAGGCCCAAAATATAATGTTCGAGGCATATGAGCTGCAGATCGTACACTATGCATTAGATCGCCACCTGGTGTTGGGCTCGGATGATTGCAGGTTGTTGTCTTCTTGGAAGAAGTCTTTGTAGTCACGAGATAGGTGACTCTTTCCTTGGACAATACTGCGCATGGGCATCGGCTCCATCCTTAGATTTTTTTCTGCCACTGGGTTCGGATGAAAGTATCTCCGCTCCGGCCAGAAAAAGATTTTTCAGCTACTTCGAAGCAAGAACTTACACAAACTTCCAACAACTACCTTCGACATCGACTACAATACTTTTCGACGCCATCGTTTCCATTCCGGTCATCGAAGTGGGCCGTTAGGCCTACCGACGCCGTGCGGCCTACAACACATGGAAAGAACTCAGTTCAAAAGATGCCCGATATGTCAAGCAAAGTTTCCACATAGCGACCACCACGAGGTCTGTAACCTGTGCCTATTGCCGGAACATGACGAGTCGACCTGCACAGCTTGTGCATCCTTCCGATCGAAGAAAACCATCCGGGATCGGAGAGCACGTCGACACGAAATGAGGTCAGCCCCAGTACCGGAAGACATCTTCGACGAAGAGGTTCCCCTCGTTCCCGAAGAAGACTCACCTGATCTCCAGATCGTATCAGAGGCAGACGACTCAGATGACTCCATTCCATCGGGTCAGCGCGTTAGTACTCCTGCCCCTGCACCACATACACTGCCCAAAACGAAGGCAAAGGTCAGCAGTCTGCCCAAAGGGCCCAGTCGAGACCCAATACATGCTTCTAAAGCCCCAATCTCCAGCCCGGCTCCGAAGAAACAAACTAAGCCTTCTAGTGCTTCAAAAGACACCCCGGCGCCGACACAGAGGTCAAAAGACCCATCGGCACTGAAGCCCAAAGACCCATCGGCACGGAAGCCCAAAGACCCATCGGCACGGAAGCCCAAAGACCCATCGGCACGGAAGCCCAAAGACCCATCGGCACGGAAGCCCAAAGACCCATCGGCACGGAAGCCCAAAGACCCTTCGGCACGGAAGCCCAAAGACCCTTCGGCACGGAAGCCCAAAGACCCTTCGGCACGGAAGCCCAAAGACCCTTCGGCACGGAAGCCCAAAGACCCTTCGGCACGGAAGCCCAAACCAGTACCGGCACCAAAACATAAAGACGTGCCGATAACGAAACCGAAAGAAGCACCGGCCCCGAAGCCTGATTCCGATGTGCCCAAATCCTCGAACATGCCTAAGAAGCCGAAAACAACACCTTCGGCACCACAAACTTTGCCACAGGACATGAGAACACCTCCCAAGGCTAAAGACACAGTGCAGCTTCATCTGGAACCGAAAAAAACGACGCCCAAGAAGGTTGTAGAGCAGGAAGAACTTTTTAGACCAGATCCTCGACAAATGAAGATCTACAAAGACCCAAAAACAGGTCATGTAGGTGCTACGCCTCACAAGAAGAGACCAGCAGATGCACCACCCACACCTGTGGTCCCTGCCAAAAAGAAGGACTGTGCAACATCTCCTATGCACCCTTACTCCCCTGCACCTTTCTATCCTTCTTCTCCTGATCCTCCTCACATATCACCTCAAATCTCTCCTGCACATGCTCCATTATCATCACATTCCCCACAGCAGAATGATGATGAATACAATTTGGGTGGAGGGGAGGACATGCAAGACCCTGATTCATACCAGGTAGATGAGGCTGTATGGGATTTTTCAGATCCCAAAACATGTGCCTGCATGGGATTTTACAAACCCACAAAATGTGCCTGACATCCCCGAACCTCAGTCATACCCATCAAAGCCTTCCCCTCCAGAGATACCATTGGTTTTGGGCAGCTCTTCAACAGAGCTGCTGTTTACCATGGGGTCCTTATGCATTTCGACAGCATAGAAGAAGATTTTCTCCTAGATACCTTTGAGCAGTCTCAACGGTCTGCTCAAATTCTTCCTATGATCAAGGGGGTTATAAAACACGCTCCAGAGGTATTTAAAGACCGTGTACGCTCTAGAATATTAAACCCTAGAATAGAGAAAAAATATAGACCAGCACCCACAGATCTAGTCTACATCAAAGGACTTTTGCCACTAGAGTCATTAGTTGTGGCCAATGCTAGGAAGAGGGCAAACTCTCAAACTTCTGGCGAAGCACCCCCACCTGACAAAGAGTCAAAAGTAATTGACGTGTCAGGTAAGAGAATAGCTGCACAAGCTACAAACATCTGGCGTATAGCAAATACACAAGCCCTTCTCTCTTGTTACGATAGGGCTCCTTATGACCAATTAGAAAAACTACTTGAGCACCTACCTGATCAGTATAAAGATCAAGCACATGACCTTATACAGGAAGGCAAGTTAATATCCAATGCCTCAATAAAATGCGCCTTAGATGTCGCAGACACAGCATCTAGAGCTGTAAACACCAGTGTCCTACTCAAGAGACATGCATGGTTACGCATTTCAGGGTTTAAACAAGAAGTGCAAACCACCATTTTCAACCAACCATTTAATCAGAACCAGTTATTTGGCCCAGAAGTAGACACTACGCTGGAAAAAATGAATAAAGATACGCACATCCTCTAATAAGGGATACTTTAGGGGATGATACAGAGGCAATAATAACAAAGGAAGAGGTCGCTGTAATAACAACAACCAATCCTCTTCCGCCACAAAACAGTGACTTCCCTCTGCTCCCCCCACAGCATTCCACTCCTGTAGGGGGCAGATTAACACAGTTCCTACCTGTCTGGAACTCCATTACAACAGACAAGTGGGTAAGACAGACTATCCAACATGGCTACTGCCTAGAACTTACAGCAACCCCTCCACACATACCTCCCAGGCAGCGTCCAATGTCTACAGACCATCTGACCCTGCTTCAACAGGAGGTTCTATCACTTCTACAAAAAGATTCTATCCAGATAGTTCCTTTAGAAGAACAAGGAACAGGGGCTTACTCGCTGTACTTTATCATTCCCAAAAAGGACGGAACACTAAGGCCAATTCTAAACCTCAGGACACTCAACCATTACATACAATCAGATCATTTTCATATGATCACTCTGTAACAAGTGCTTCCACTGCTGCAACAAGGCGACTTCCTTACAACACTAGATCTAAAGGACGCCTACTTCCATATACCATACATCCTGCCCACAGAAAGTATCTACTGTTTGTACTGGAAGGACAACACTACCAGTTCAAAGTCCTCCAATTCGAAGTGACAACAGCTCCAAGAGTATTCACAAATTGTCTAGCAGTGGTAGCATCACATCTCAGAAGACAGCAAATAAATGTCTTCCCTTATCTAGACGACTGGCTCATAAAAGCCAAGTCATTCAATCAGTGTGTCCACACACACATCAGACAATTCAAACATTGCACAACTTAGGGTTTACAATAAACTACACCAAGTCGCACCTGCAGTCTTCGCATGTACATCAGTATCTAGGAGCTACAATAAACAAGTCTACAGCCCTAGCGTATCCCAGTCCAGCTAGGATACAGAGCATTCAAGCCTTAGTCGCCACTTTTCAACACCAGCAGTCTCTGCAAGCCAGGGTGTTTATGAGACTAATAGGCATGATGGCATCTTGCATCTTCATAGTACCACACGCAAGATTGCAAATGCGCCCATTACAAAAATGCCTAGCACAACAGTGAAAAACCAAGCTCAAGGTCAACTAACAGACGTGGTGTTGGTAGACAGCCGCACGCATCGCTCTCTGCAGTGGTGGAACACCAAAAACTTGACAAAGGGGCAGCCGTTCCTTGAGCTGGTTCCACAAGTAGTTCTCACAACAGACGCATCCCTCACTGGGTGGGGAGCCCATCTCTTACATCACACAACTCCGGGCCAATGGACCAATCAACATAGACTGCTCCATATCAACCATCTAGAGCTGCTAGCAATATTCTTAGCACTCAAGACCTTCCAACTTCAGGTACAAAACAAAGCTGTCCTAATCCGGACGGACAATATGACAGCCATGTACTATATACAAAAACAGGGGTGGGGGGGGACACTCTCTGCAACTGTCCCAACTTGCACAAAACATTTGGAGATGGGCCATTCCTCAAAACATTTATCTGTTAGCGGAACACCATCCAGGAGTTCACAATCAGATAGCAGATCTGTTGAGTCTGCAGTCACAACAGATTCACGAATGGGAAATACATCCACAAGTTCTTCAGCCATTCTTCCAAAGGTGGGGGCACCCACACCTGTTTGCACACACGAAAACGCGAAATGCCCAGCCTTCGCCGCCAGGTTTCCACATCCACGGTCCGAAGGCAATGCAATATGGATGAACTGGTCAGGCAGATTTGCGTACGTTTTTCCGCCTCTCCCACTCATTCCATTAGTAGTGCGCAAGCTCAGACAACAGTCTCTCACACTTATCCTAGTAGCTCCCACATGGGCACGCCAACCGTGGTTCACCACACTACTAGATCTTTCTCTAGTTCCACATCAAAAGCTACGGCTCACACCCTCCCTGTTAACACAGAACCATGGAGAAATCAGACACCCAGACCCAAACCAACTGAATTTGGCGATCTGGCTCCTGAAGTCTTAGAGTTTGGTTATCTAAACCTACCACCAGACTGTATGAACATCATTAAAGAGGCTAGGAGACCCACTACTAAAGCGTGTTATGCCGCTAAATGGAAAAGATTTACCATTTATTGCAACAAAAATCAAATTGATCCTCTGGATGCTTCCATCCAAAATAACATTTGCTACCTTTTACATTTACAAAGGTCTAATGTGGCATATTCTTCCATACGCCTGCATCTTGCAGCAATTGCAGCCTATTTACAAAACAGGCAACATCTGTCTCTCTTCAGAGTACCTGCAATCAAAGCATTCATGGAAGGATTAAAAAGAATAATCCCACCCAGATTGCCACCTTCTCCTGTGTGGAACCTCAATCTTGTCCTTACAAGACTCATGGGGCCCCCTTTCGAGCTGCTACATAAATGTGAATTGCAATTCTTAACATGGAAAACAGCTTTCCTTGTGGCCATTACTTCTCTCAGAAGAGTAAGTGAGATACAAGCTTTCACTATACAAGAACCGTTTTTTCAAATACATCCTAACAAAGTGGTTCTTAGATCTAATCCAAAATTTCTTCCAAAGGTTATCACTCCTTTTCACCTAAATCAATCCATAGAGTTACCAGTGATTTTCCAAAACCCAGACTCTGTAGCAGAAAGGGCTTTTTCAACATTAATGTTAAGAGGGCTCTCTTATACTATATAGATAGAACTAAATCCTTTCAAAAAACAAAACAACTGTTTGTATCTTTCTCTCCTCCACACAAAGGCAACGCCATCTCAAAGGGTGGGATTACAAGGTGGATTGTAAAGTGTATACAATTATGCCACATTAAAGCTAAACGTACAGTGACAGTTCCTCCTAGAGCGCACTCTACTCGCAAACTAGGAGCCTCTATGGCTTTCTTAGGAAATATACCCCTAGAGCAGTGGTTTCCAAAGTGTGCGCTGCGGCACCTCGGTGCGCCGTGATGAGAAGCCAGGGGCGCCGCAGCGCCAGCCAGGATGTGGCTCCTTTGTGCTGAACGTGATCTCCGCCCTCTGCATTTAAATGGCTCAATTAAGAGCTCGGTGCGGTTACGGAGAGTGCTGTGGACATTGCTGTATGGTTTGTTTCAGAGTTTAAGCACTGGTCTTTGTTCCTGAATTAACGTCTTACCCTTTGCATTGTGTTTTTTTGTTGATGGTAAATACAAGTTACACAAAGCTCTGGTGCTTTCCATTTTACTTTCCCTTTCGTGTAGTGTGGCGCCGTCTGTATATGGTTTCCTTCGGAGTTCCAGCCGGGTGCGTCTTGTGTCATAAATCGGAATTACATTGAAGGCAGAAATAGCTTCGAACACCTTCTTGCAGCTGACAGCACGGCAGAAATAGAGTGGGAGAAAGCTGTCAAAACAGCAAAGGTTGTGTTAATAATTACTGTTGCAGAGGTGGATTTCTACAGTGGGGCCAGTACACTTCCGGTTTGGATGTATCGAATAGAGGTGGATAGCCTCGAATAAGTGTGATAGCAAGTGTGTAAAGAAACGGATATTTGAAAATATAGCTTACAAATATTTCTTTGTGGCAAATACTTTTTGAGGGAAGGGTACTCAATTGTTTTTATTCGCAAGGAAGCAGCATTACCGCGAGGTGTCAGAGCGCTGTACATAATAACCAGTTGTGATACATAAGGACTTAGGATTACATGCGTTACATAAAAGATACAAGCAGAAAAAAATTGCAAATGTACAGGTTGTAAAGTCACTCAAGGAAGAGATACAAATGGATAAACTCTAAGAGTCACATAGGAATGGTAGAGAGTACAAAGGTCTACTGCGGTGGTTGCCAAAGTGTGTGCCGCAGCACCCCAGTGCGCCGTTAAAAAAATGGTGGGGAGCCACGGCCCGCTGCCAATTAGGTCAAGGGACCCACGGGTCAAAAAAGTTTGGGAGCCACTGCCCTAGAGGATATATGCAAGGCAGCAACATGGTCTACACCACACACATTCACCAAACACTATTGTGTTGATTGATGTGCAAGCCAAACAGCAAGCTGCTGTAGGCCAAGCTGTCCATAGAACTCTCTTTCAAACCACTGCAACGGATACAGGTGGAGAAGTGTGGCTCACTGGTTAGAGCGGCAGACTCTGAAGCAGAGATCAGGCCCGGGACCAGGGTTCAAGTCCCGACGCGGCAGTGTCTTGGGCTCAATGACTGGGACTCAATAATTATCGCCTCGGCCATGGGTCCCACGCTGCAACTCTGGGCAATAGCTTGGTCAATCTCCACAACGGCCCCTACAACACTCAACACTGGGATGCCTGGCTTCACCTTGGGGGTGCCCAGGAGGGGCATCTCACAGGGAGAGCCAGGAAGGGTTCCACAGCGTTATACAGCGCCGGGACGCCCCGTTGGGGCAGCTGTGCGCTTTACAAAATACACTACACTACACCACCGCTAAGGGAGACACTGCTGCACAATCAATGCATAGTGTACGATCTGCAGCTCATATGCCTCGAACGGAAAATGTTACTTACCAGTATGCATCTGTTCTTGCCATGTAGAGCTGCAGATTCGTACACGCCCTCCCGCCTCCCCGGAACTTGTATCCGTTCCAGTTTTTCATCTTACTTAGATGCACACGCATAGACATCCTTCTTTCTTTACTTCTACTACCTCCATCATTTCCCATCATGGCGAAAAACAATCTAAGGATGGAGCCGATGCCCATGCGCAGTATTGTCCAAGGGAAGAGTCACCTATCTCGTGACTACAAAGACTTCTTCCAAGAAGGCAACAACCTGCAATAATCCGAGCCCAACACCAGGTGGCGATCTAATGCATAGTGTACAAATCTGCAGCTCTACATGCCAAGAACAGATGCATACTGGTAAGTAGCATTTTCCTTAGGCATAGCTGTATTATGGAATTGTGTTACCTTTGCGTCACTTATGGTGTCTCATGAAAAATGCAGTGCTTAAATCAGATTTACAAAGTAGCAGAAGGCCACCTTGTGTGGCCCTGCGTTGATTGGTAAATCTGGAGAAACGCAAGGCAGCATAATTAGCTGTTTTGGGTTTCTCTGCACACCATAATCTACCATATTCTACATTGTTGCGCAACGGACGCTACTCCACTACATGCTTTTCCATTCTACGCTATTCAAGTGCATGCCACTCCACTCTACAACACTCTAGTATATGCTATTTCACTCTACGCCACTCTGCTCTATGGCACTTCATTCTACGCTATTCAACTGAACCCCACAACACTGTATGCTGTTACACACTACCCACATCACTGTACGCCGCTCCAGTCTACATCGTTCTATTATGCTCCACTCCACTGTGCAACAATCCACTATTTCACTCTGAGCCACTCTACTTTACAGCAGTCTGCTCTATTCCACTCTATTACACTGTATACAACTCCACGGCAGTCCACTCTACGCTGTTACACTGAATGCAGCTCCACTCTGCACCTCTTCAGTGTATGCCACTCCACTGTATGCCACTCGGATATACGTAACTCCATTATCTGCTATTCCACTCTTCACCATTCCCCTGTTTGCCACTCCATTTACGCTATTCCAATGAATGCTACTTCACTCTACGCCAATTCAATGTATGGTACTCTGTCCCACTCCATTCTACGCTATTCTATTGGATGCCACTCAACTGTACATCACTCCACTGTATGCTATCCCTCTCTACCCCATTCTAGTGTACATCACTCTAGTCTATACCACTTCACTGTACGCTACTCAACTATACGCTATTCCAGTCTGCGCCACTCTACTGTGCACCATTAAAGTCTATTACACTGTCTTCCACTCCACTGCATGCCACTCCACTATATGCTGCTCCACTGAAGTGTACACCACTCCACTCAATTCCATGCTGGTCCATTGGATGCCACTCCACTCTGCTTCACTATATGCTATTTCACTCTACCCTACTCCACTGTACCTCACTCACTCAACTGTGCACTATTCTATTCTACGCTGTTCCGCTCTGTACACCACTCTGTACTAATTCACTGTATGCCACTCCATTCTATGCTATTACACAACCTCAATATTTGCCCATCTACTGTATGGTTTTACACTCCCCCACTCCAGTGTAGACCACTCCACTGTATGCTATTCCACTCTACCCCACCCCACCATACATCAATCCTTTATAAACCCCTTCACTTTACGCCACTCCACTGTACGCTACTAGACTGTACACTATTACACTCTGCGCCACTCCACTCTACCCCACTCCAGTGTACCCTCCTCCACTCTATATAAATCCAATCTACAAAACTCTACTACCTCTATGCTACTCTACTAGACTAAAGGCCACCCTATTCATGTACACTCAACTGTCCAAATTTGCAGTGGACTCTAAACCTGTACACTGTGTTGTATAACACTCTGACAGTTTTATTCACTGTAGGACCCAGCAACCCGCTCTAGTGTTTGAGACAGCACTCCAATTTATAACAGTTTCCTTGACTCTACGCTACTTCAATGTATGCCTCACCACTCTACACTAATACACGGTCCCCTACTCCACTGTGTACCACTTCACTCTGTTCCACTCTGCCACTCCACTCTTTTACACTCCGCTGTACAGTTTATTCTGTACTCCTTTCTACTATATGCTACTCCAATTTACGGTAATCAAATCTACGCTACTACAGTGTACACCACTCCACTCTGTGCTGCTACATTGTATATGACACTCCTCCGCTCTATAAAAGTCTACCACACTTCATGGCACTGTACCACATTCTACTCCACTGTATCCAAATACACTCCACTATCCAACCCTATACTCCACTCTATGCCTATGTACACTCCAATTTACAACACTGTATTCCATCATACAGTACTTACCTATACGACACAGCACTCCACTCTACGAGACCCCACTCCCATTTATAACAGTTTACTACCAGTGCCAATACACTCTACTACATGCCACTCTACAACACACTAGTAAACTCTATTGTACTTTACTCCACACTACGTTACACCACTCCACTCAACTCTGTGAGACTTTACCTCACTCAACGCTTTTATGCAGCCATCCACTCTACGCAGCTCCACAGTTTCACACATTACTTCACTCTGTGCAGCTCCACTCCACTAGACTGTATGTCACTCTCCGACTCTTTATTCCGGTCTGTATCCCTTCACTCTACTGTATGCTACTATAAAACACTCTACTATACTCTAGTCCACTGTACAACACTGTATGCAACTCTTTGTATGCCACTCCACCCCACGTTACTCCACTCTTCTCTGACATAGTACTCCACTCTGCTCCTTTGTACACCATCCTACTTTACTTTAGTCTACATCACTTTCCAGTACTGTACGACACCCCATTGCACGCTACTGTACAACACAGTGTTTTCAGTGTTACACTTTACTCAACTGTAGGCTACCTCACTCTACTTGCCTCCACACCACTATAGTCTACGGCACGCAACTCTACTCTGACACTTTTCTTCACTGTACACTACCCCTCTCCAGTTTGCTATACTCACTATATCACGCTGTACCTCACTATACTATACGGTACTTCACTGTCCGACACACTACTCCACTGTGCGCAACTCCACTCTACAACTCGGTCCTACACTGTGTAAAATTGGGGGGGATCCGCAATTCCAGATAAAAAATTGACAAAAAAACCTCACTGCTTCCAGCGCAGCTGGGTGATGCTGGCTTCTGACGGGGTGGCTGGGCATGGTACCAAATTGGATAGAACCTAACAAGAAGGTGGCCCCTGGTTAAAAGATTCAGTAACTCGCTTTCTCCAGCTCCGCCCCAATTAGTAATTGACAATGCCAAAATGCTTTATCAGTACATTGTCATACCATCATGCTAATATACCAGTTTAACAGCTGGATTAAAAATGGATTAGAAAAAGATGGATGTTGATAACAAATCCCGACCCTCAATCTTTTCCTCCTCCCTATGTAAAGGCCCTGTATGAGCTGGAGTGGGGCTATAGCCATCATCCAATTTTAAAGCCAGAGGGCTGAAACCACCCCCACTAATATTAATACCACCACTGATTTTGGCAAAGCCCTTCAGCAATTGATTAACAACTAACTTGGCAACAACTGTTAACAATAAAATAATTGCTGTTTAGATTAACTGTACATGGGCCATTAGCTGTCAATTGTGACATGACCACAATCGGGAACCAGAGAACTGTGTACAATTACTTAGTCTTAGGCGGTCACTGAGAGTCCATAACAGGTTGATTGCCTCTTTACCAAAAAGTGAAAAGATGATCCTGAGGCCAGTACAATCATCGCCACATCAGCCAAGCACCAACTTTGAGCACAATGTTGTCCCCAAAAAAGAGTCAAACCTTATTCTGATTTTTTTAAAGCAATCTAGTGGGAACAATGAATCTAGAAGGGTGAGGTACATAATACAGTTTGATACAGAGTCCAGTGAAGGTAGCCACCCATTTACTTGTGGTGTTTAATAAACCACCAGGAGTTTGTATTCACAAACAGCAGTTGAACGCTAGAGGAAATAGAGGGTGAGATGAAGAAAAGCCCCAGTGTCCATTGTCCAAAAATAGTTGATACTGCTAACAAAGAAGACCTTACGAAAGAACCATAGTAAAATTCTTCTCCCTTGATAAGTTCCCTTACTTTGGAAGATATGCCAGGTGAGATTATAGGAAAATGTGCTCAATTAAAACTGTAGAAGCAATAGTGCACTTGGACCGAACAATGCGGTAATATCAGTGTCTAATAACAGTAGTTTGGGGATACAACTGCTTGAATATTACTACTGGCCAAAGTTTATCTAATATAAATTCCCCTAAAACATTTAATAAACACGATCTTATTATCTCAGAAGCCCTAACTGTTCTGAACTTGATGCTTTTCCTAATAGAGAAATTATTAGATGTTACAGACTATATTACATCATTAACAACTTTATTTTAAGTACTGACTCGTACAAGCACAAAAGTGACGTAGCTGTAAAAACAGACTCAATATTAAATGGCTCTGTGGTTGAATTACCACAAGTAGCCATCAGCACACAAACAACTGGGACCAGAGACGTCTGAAAGGGGAAATCTATTGCATACATCGTGTGCATTGATGCTACAGAATCCACAGATATTATTGGTACAATATATTATGAAATCGGCAATAGTGAAATTAGCCTTTCAAGGAGTTCCTAAAATCAGGAAACAACTATTGAGGACCAACAGTAGTAACAAAATAGAAGCTTCACCAGTAGCAAGTGTTCAAGATAAAAGGGAATAAGAACCAGAAGCTAAAGGAGAATGACTTTCTTTTCTAAGAACACTTTTCAATTAATTAAGCATTGGATTTGTGCAATCATACGGATGCAGCAGAAGGCCAAAATAAACAGATATATAAAAAGGGCTAATTATTTAACCTGTTGGGAGTAGAAAAATAATTAATCTCACAGATAAGGATTCTCAACTTGTTTATCACATCTTCAAAAAAAGATGAATTAAATTGGACTCGGCCACATTTAGTAAAAGTAATAAACCAACCATTTAGTGGAAAGCAGGCAGATAAAAATGAAGGCACGAGCAACGCAGGGAAAAAAAACTGCCTAAGGGAAAGTAAAATATTATGTTAATCTATTAAGGATAATATTAATTGAAAATGTGTTGACACAAACTCAAACAATGATTTACTAATAACTACAACTGGTAACTACTGTCTACCACCAGCAGGTTTGCTAGTAGGTCCACGGCCACTAATCAAATACTGAATCCATTAGCCACACCAAATGTTATGGGGCAGGCGGCGGTAGGTAATTGGTATGTTGGATATGGAGTACATGCCAGGAACAGTTACTAACTCGGTTACATGCCACTAGTAGTTTGTCGATTTTCATTTCTGATGCCAACAACAGTAAACCATTGACTAGTTTGTGCCTTTTTCCCTTTTTTTAATGCTTTGCCACCCTTAAGCCTAACATCACAGGATAGAAGACCAGTGAGCCTGAAGAACCCATGAACAACTGTTGGTCCATTCTAAGTTGTGAAGTAGAGTTTGCATCTCTAAATATTAGCAGTCTCATTCTAGGTTATATGTACAATATGTGTATTATGGACATAAAAGTGATGCCCCGCCAAAAACATACAAGTCCAAGATCATAATTACCAGTACATCATCCAGCCCTGTGCATCAATGTAAGTAGGCTACTATTAGTTTAACTATACAGGTGAAAGAATTCTTGTGATGGCAGCCCACAGTGAGGTTGGTTATGATGATCTAATTATGAAAGGTGCACACGCGAGGTCATATTATTCAAGTGTGCAGGGAATCATAATAAAGATGGCAACTGAAGAGGTGCAGGATCCAAGTAGGCATGGGTAGCATCAGCCTACACTAACAAAGAGTTTGGTACCAAGATTGGTCAGATTGAACTTCAAATGATGAGGAACTGTGGTGTCAGGCATTCGAACTGATAGAAAAGATTAGCATCAGTGAGGATTGTATTAATATCCTGTCTTGGACTATTGCAGATATAACAGTATATAGCATGATGGTGAGTGGTTAATGTGTGTTGCTGGCTGTGATATCTGTTGCATTCAGAAAACGTGGGCACTATTAGAGTGTTATAGATGGCCTTATTGAGTTCTATTAGCCTGCCAAACGGTCCAAAAAAAAATTGGAGTGTCGGGTTTTAGTCTGGTTTTCATGCAAACTGAATTGTAAATCAAAAGATAGTAGATTTAGGTTGCTCCACCGCTAATTTTCTACATGTGAGATTTATTGACGCCAGCAATTATATTGGCAGTGAGGCTAGTCTCAATGTATATACGACTCCCATGTAGTCTCCAGAGCTTCAACAAATTTGGCAACGTTTGAGAGCAATGTCATCCTTAGTAAAGAAAATGGTTTGACCAAAGATGACCAACTGGTTCTAATATGTGAGGATTTTAACACCTTCCCTTCGAGAGGTAATCAATAAGGAAGTCCTTGAAGATTTGTATCGGAGTATACCGAAACCCACCCTGAGTTGGAGAAAACCAAGCAAAAGGGGGAAAGTTTTCACAACTCTTCTCTCAAAAGTTGGGTTACGTTTTCTGAACTGTTGAACTACCTCATATTGCCCGACACTAAACACATACAACTGTGATGACAATGACCCTCTTATCGACTACTTTTGACTAATGTAGAAGATTAGAAAAATGTGGTCAAAATTACAATTGTAAAGTGGGTAGAAAGCAACCATGACCCACGTAGTTTAAATGTGAATACCTGAAGGAAGACCGGGTTCACAGAACAACACTACATAGAGTACCACCTAGAGACTGCTCCATCCAATTATAGGAGAGTAATAAGTTGGAAATATGAGGAATATCTTAGAGTACAGAATGTGCTGTACATTCAAACTACATTTTTAAAAACGAGAGGAGAAAAACATTGGCTTATCAAGCCATGGAGCAGGGATCAGAACCGGGGACTCCTCAGGCTTCAGATACTGTTATCAGCTCTGAGGTAGTTGTCTTGAATGTAGTGTGGACAGAGGAGGCATAGGAGTGCTGCTGTCTGATTTTAAACTGAAAGAAGAGACCACAATCATGACTCTTCTTTGGGTTTGGAAATTGGTATTAGCAGTAACAAGAGTCTTAAGCCTAAAATGACACCTATAACTATGTAGTCAATTTTGAATACAAAACACCATAAACAATCTTTAATTTTAAAAAACTATTGAAGTTGAATAAATAAAGTTTACCACATCAAAAGATAAATAATCATCTGAACTAGGAAGGAGGCGGACACAGAAAAAGGTAAACTATTCTGACAGACAAGTAACTTTATTCGGTTCAAACCATAAAAGTTTGACATACATACATAAGATAAATATATTTTCATAGGAAAGCTACTACAATGATTAGATTTTAAAAAACAAAAATATAAGCTCCAAATTTAAAATGTTAAAACTTGTAATTTCCCTAGCTTAATAGACATGGCCACCTCCAAGCCACATGCCACCCCCTGCTCAGCTCAGATTCTGAGTTGCTGAGTTTTAATACATCCTATCATTCCCCAACACATCAATACAAACTGGATAAAATATATAAAATAACCTAACAACTCCATCTCACAGTTCATAACTTTTCCTAATTACAAAAGCAATTCTATTGTAGTTAAGCACAGCAGTACATATAGCAGCAGTAGATAACGATAGTAGGTAATTAAATCCCTCCTGATAAGAGCAGGGGCGAATTTCTCTCAAAATAGGTTTAATAAAACCTGCCCTTGGGTCTTTATGAAGTGTGCAAAACAGCATAAAGTGCAGGATGCTTTGTTGGACTAAATTGTTACAGAAGCAGGCAATCCGCTTCTCACACCCACTTGCCTGTTTAGGAAAAGCCACAAGAAAGTGCAACATCAAAGACAGAGTCTAATCATAAGGAAACGTAATTGTACATTAATGGTAAAAGACAAATAAAATAACTGTTGGTTTGGGAGCCGATCTAAATGGCATTGCATTCCATGATGCCGTCTGGATGTACTCAATTCAGCATAATGGGCATCTTTTATAATCTGTTTCGTGTTAAAATGAATGCTAGCAGGATTATCATAATAATGCACCAAACCGATCTTATTAAAATTATCCTTAATAAAACCGAGCCAGGGGATAGCTAGGGCATTATCCAGGTTCATACAATCCCTTATAATCTCCCATTGGAATGTTCGGTCCTCTGACATCCAAATTTTTGCCCAGAGGGTCAGTGGGGCAATATTCTATTTTCGACATAATCCAACCCTACCTTGGAACGGCAAAAGTGTGGGAATCATCATCAGTCTCTTCAAAAATTAGTTTTCTAAGATTTGTAACTGAGTGCTTTTGTGTTGTCCCACAGTCTTACAGGCATTTTGATTTGTATAGGGTTATCATTTCGGCTACCGGCTTGTGCCCCAACTTGCAGGCGAAGCGAAATAGACTACATGACTAGTGTGCTATGCCCTAGCAACAACCAAATGGTCCCAATTTAGTTTGTTGTTAAAAACATTCCTCAGATAAGTAAAATTATACACCTTATTGATGACCTTACGCTTCACAACACATTTCCTTGTTTTTATGCGATTAGGTCCACATACTATGATAAAGGATTTGCAAAATTGCACTTTTAAATCCAATGCAGTCATGAAATCAGTAAAAACGTTCAAGGCTTTTTGAAGGCTATTTGTGGTTAAGTCCATTAAAACCGCGTCGTCCGCATATGACAACAACGGAACTGGTCTTCCTCCTATTCTGGGGAAGTCTAATGACTGATCTATCAGAGATTACTCCAATACATTTGTGTATAGAAGGAATGAAAAAAGGGGCTAGGATACAATCCTGGCGAACTCCCTCTGTAGAGACAATAAGCCTAGACTTCTCTCCCCCAGGGCCATAGCGAATTGCAACAGTAGTAGACGTGTGCAGCCTACGCAGCAATGTAATTAGAGCTTCCTTGAAGCCCATTTTTGTCATCAGTGCCCACAGCTTCTCCAGATTTACTGTTTCAAATGCATTGGATAAGTCCATTAGGCCAGGTGGATTGAACCCTTCTTTGCCTTCAAGTACTTACCCATAATCCGGGACAAGTTGAGGCACAGTTTATTTGTTCCCATGCCCATCCTGAAGCCATATTGTGTATTCGATTTGAACCCTGAGGCGTTGGCCAAGGGTTCAAGACGTGCAAGTATTACCCTCCCCAGGTTTTACATGTAGCATTGATTAGAGAAATAGGCCTGTAACGTGCCGGCTCATTCCTATTGCCTTTTTTATAAACTGGTATCACTACTGCCTCTTTCCAAGATGATGGAATGTGACCAACTATTACTGCTCTAAATACATTGGCCAGCAGGGGTGCCCATAGATGTGGATTTCTTTTGAACAGATCTAAGGGTACCCCATCAGACCCTGGGGTTTTCGAGGAAGCATCCTCAACCTCACTTACTGACAGGGAAGAGCTAAGTTGATATGCTGTGTATAAGTTAATGGATGTATCGTCACTTTGCTCTTGAGATAGTAAACGATTTGGATTGAATATGTTTGAGAAATGGGATTCCCAAACTTCCCCCGATATTGTTAAAGCCATGCCCCTAACGTCTTCTGAGAAGAGGGGGTGATTTATAACCTCCCAAAATCTCTTGGAATCTTTGAGGATACTAGCTCTTTCAAGATCTCCCCAAGCTAGTCTTCTCAGTTTGTCCTTCCTCCGACTAATTATACTTTTATAGGTCTGTCTCGCATTTAAAAAAAAAAAATCTTTTTATTTGAATACCCAGCTCCATCACATTGCACATCAGTTAGCAACGGAAGTTCATTGACAATTACAAATAAAATCAACCACAGATTCGCTGGAAACGATTAGACCCACCTACAACGACAGAGCCCCTCAACAGACATTGAAATAACCCCAGTGGTCCCCCAATTTTGAACACATCGAAGCAGACAAATTGTAATCATCACCCCCAACCCTTCCCCCCCCCCCCCACCCTCTTCCCGCCAGGTCTACATTGCGCCCCTCTTTATTACAGCCGCAGCCCAAGGGATGCAGGGCAGGTCGGGCGTCAGAGGACCACAGTGTTATTTGCTCAGACATGGAGGACAAATTTCCACACAGACCACCCCTCAGTTAGGCTCCTCATCAGTCTGTGAATCCATCCACTCTCCCCTATACCTCCTCCAAGCCGCCCATATTTTCTCCCATTTCTTAGGGTAACCTTGACTTTTATAAATAACCTTTTCAGCCCATTGGTACCAGTCCAAATTCCGCTCTCACTCTTCCACTGTAGGCAAAAGATCACTTCCCCATAACCTTGTTATATTTCTCTTGGCCACCATACACGCCAGAGCTAACCATAATTTGTCCCATTTCGGCCAAGTGATGTCACTAGTGACCCCTAAGACGTGCCATCTAGCTTCCAGCGAAACGTCCGCTCCCACCACCTCCTACATGATGCCTGCTAGTCTCGACCAGTATGCCCAATATGTGGAAGAAGGTCTCCTCTTCACCACACCCCCGCATTCAAAAGCGTGAGTCTACATAGCCGATTGTGTATTGCGTCTTTCGTGGGGTGTATGACCTATGCAGGATGCGCAGCTGGACGAGCCTGAACCTGGCGCGAATCGCCACTTCCCGGGGACACTGCAGGCTGTCTTGCATTTTTTAATTAGTTTTATCACAGGTAATTGCGTGCAAAGCCTTCTTAAGATCTTTTTGTGCCCCTGAGCACTCCGCATTGAAACATCTTATTTCCTGAGGTTCCATTTTTCTCACTGTTTTGTCAAATTTTTAGCAACATCCTTACAAATTAATTCAAAGCCCTGTAGAACCACATCTGGAGGAGAGTCATCAGATAGTCAATTCATAATTGGAATTAAGTTAGTTTTAACAATATTCATCTCGAATTGAGAGGTATAGATAAGTGTGGGCTATTCTCTAATTTGTGTATTTTGGAGAAGATAACTATGCTAACTGCTACGTTAGGGACATTCTATAATTCTTCACTTGGGATATCCAATTTATCTAAATTTCTCAGGGTGGCGGGTAGTCAATCTATATCTGTGAGAGCAGATAGCAGCTCAAAACGATTCTGGGGAAAGCATGGGGAGGACAGGGGGTGCAAGTGTGTGTTATTAGGTTGCTGCCAGGGTTGTAGCCTCTTAGGAGCCCCTTGATGTTGGGGTAAAAAGAACCTAATGACCGGGCCTGTATCGACTCATGATAGGAGTCTCTGAGTTGTGCCAGTGCGATGTCAGTACATTTTCTATCATTAAAATTTAATACTACGCAATCCCCTTCTCGATTTTTGTCTGTTTTGCCCACCCAACTCACCCGCCTTGCCATAATAATATGCTTATGCCAATTCATCTGGGTCCGTATTTTACTGAAACACCAATGGGCTAATTTATTAATATGCTCTGGCAACTTTCCTCTCGACCAGGTGGAAGGGATTCGACCCCAGTTAAAATTAAGGTATAGGGTGTGCACTCCAAGGGTAAATTTAAAATAGTTTTCTCCCCCATCTTATTCGACGTGTTGGCCACCGGGCCTGTTGTGGATTTTTTACCTTTCCATTGCTTCTCCCTACTACAGCTATTCAGTCTTAGACAGTTGGTGGTTACTCGTTACCCTTGAGAAGAGCCCTCTTACCAGGCACTGTGGCCAGTGAGGTCAACTGGTGATTAGAATGATTAACTAAGGACTGGAGAGGTTCAGGTGGAGTTATTCTCAGTGCTCTTATTTTTTGGGCCAATTTCAATAGCACTCCTGTTCTCTGAAGCCTTAGTAGGGGAGTTAGTCCTCCTTTCAATAGCACCACCCTCCATAGCTTGCCCTCCCAGATAACATCGCACTACAGGAACACTTATGGTTTGCAACAATAGACCTAGCTGCTCCTCTATATGGGCCAACCGGGCTGTAATTAGTTTCTAAGCATGCAACACTATTTTATCAAATTTTTTTTTGGCATGGCCATGTCCCTTTCAGGCTGGGGCCTAGTGGTTCCTCCTCCATTACGAGGTCTTCCAGTAGGTCCTGGTGGATTCTGTTTTGATCCTTTAACCCTTGGCGTGTGGCCCTTTGCACAATGATCAGCCACAGCTATGTCTGTATGCTTCCTTTTACCGCCATCAGTTCCCTCGGCTCCTTGATCCCCCTTAAGTTAATGTGTAGCCACACCCTCTATTACTGCAACTGAAGCACCTTGAGACAAGATAACAGCGGTGGAAAGGGGGTTGTGTTGGGATTTCAGGGGGCATCTCAGATGTTAATGTAGTAGAGACCTCCTCATTTTCAGCAGACTGGGAGGGGTGTATGGTCAAAGTGACGTGCGGAGCAAGTGGGGCTAGCGAAAGTCTGCGTTCAGCAAGCTCAATTTCCTTGTTAATGACCCAAACAGATTTCTGCAAAAAGCCATCCAGGGTGGTGTCAGTACGTTTGGCGGCGGTCACAGGTTTTTTGTTCCCCATGGTGAATCAATACTTCTATGAGCACAAATAAAGTCAGAAAAGGAAAACCTTCTCTTTTACCTTGCTACAAAGTCTCACGGCTGGAAATAGAATTATGCACCGTCCACAAAACCAAGAGGGGGTGCCTAGCCCAGCCTCATCCGGGCTCGGACTGGCCCGCCCTTGGCCAGTGCATGCCTGCACATGCCCCACGCTACGGGAGCTGCAATGTGCTTTAATGCGCCTCCGGGCGCTAACACAGTGACGTCAGTGCCTCCTGGCGCTTGCCTTGTGGGCCTTGGATTCCCCCCCTGGATTTTTATGTCTCCTGTGCTGCCTCTCACTGCTGGCGGCTCCCGCGCTGCGAGAGCTGCAATGTGCTTTAACGCACCTCCCGGCACAAACACGGTGACGTCAGCGTTTCCTGGCGCTTTCCTTCTGGGCCTTGGAGTCCCCCCTGGATTGCGGTATGGCTCCTGCGCTGCCTCTCATTGTTGGCGTCTCTTTCCTCGCATCATGAGGAGAAAGAGGAGTCAGAGTACATTCGGAAGCCTGAGGATGTTGTCAAATGGCTACAAGAGAATGGAGAGAATAAAGATGAAAAGATTTGGGGAGACAATAGAGCTTGTAAGATATTTGACTGTCCTTCTGATCACACTGGATTTTTCACCTTTTTTTGGCTTTCGAACTTTCCACTTTACTCCTGATAAGCAGTAGTAAAGTGCATGTGCTACCCTTTAAATATGATTGAATTGGCAAGTTCCTAATTGGTATATTTAACTTAACTATATGCCCATAGTATATGTTACTGGCTGTAGCCAGGGGCTGGAAGTTAAATGCCAACAGAGTTCCTCAGCACCTATTGTGCCATCCATGTAGTGGAATCCTTCTTCCATGCAGAGGCAGTGGAAACATAGCTTCGGGCATACCATTGTAGCCTGACTGCTACATTTTTAAACCTGCTGCCCTACCTGTCAATATGACACCTTTTGACAGGAGAAAATCTCTTTTAAATATTAGTAAGTCACCCCTATGTAAGCCTTGTAATGCATGATGTCTAAATGTGGAACATGTAAAACATTTATATTACCATGTCCCTAAAGTGGCAGGGCCCAAAAAGCTATTTTCACAATGGCAGACCTAGATGTCCTTTGTCAAAAAGAAAAGGAAAAGAAAACATAGTCCAGATTTAAATACTAATACTGTGTCTCAGGAGTGGGATCAGCTACAAAAATAATTAAGCCTCTATTTCATTTTTTAAAGTTTATTTTGATTTTTCAATAAAGAAAGCTCCATAGTCACAAAAGCATTCTTCTGGTACCCAAAGAAATGTGCACTTATTACAGTTTAGGTAGAATATACATTTACAAATATTAACCAAGTTATACAATGTATAAAGCATTGTGCCACTTTGTCAGGAGCTCAACTTTACAATGGTAGACTATACACTTGCGCCCTGTGTCCTTCTAATGTGTTCCATATTTCCAAAATATTTACTATTTCCACATAATCTATTGTACACCAGTAGATTAGAAAAATATCATCCCCCTCTGCATATGTCCCGAAATACCCAGCTTGCGAGAACACCATTCAACCTATACCAGTTCTCTCCTGCTCTGTTTGGGCAGTGTCATTAGTAGCTTTTTCCAACAAATATGCATGATATGGTCCCCAAATATCTTTAGCTCGGCATGTGACCAGCTTTAGCGCATTATAGTTTTCTGATTGCGTGGAACATTAGGCTAAATCTGTATGCCACTCAGTTAATTTAGGTAGAGGACCTCTTATCCATCTCATCGCAATCCTATGTTTGGCCAGTAATAGGCTTATGGAGGCTAGTTTAAGGACTGCCTTTGGGATGTTTTTATCAAACCCCAAGGGGGCAACAAAGTGATTCTGGCATAGTTAGATTCAACATATCATTCAATGCATAAATATCTCAGCCCAGAACGGCTGCACACCAGGACATTCCCAAGACCTGTGAAATTGGCATTTACTGCTAAGCACCTCAGGCATCTAGCGTCCTCTCTGATCCCATATTTATGTAACCGTGTCGGTGTGTAATACGCTCTGTGGAGAAATTTAAAGTGGATAATTCTGTGCCTACAGTTCTCGGATATTGCTTTAATATTGCTACAGCAGTGGGAATTTCCATGCCTAGCTCTTCCTCCCATTCTAACTGGGGTTTCTGTTTCAGATGGGTTATTTGTGCTTTGAGGAGTGTATAAAGTATGGTAATACTGTGTTGATGGGACTCAGATTGCATAGATACGTCAATGGTTTCAGTTGTTGTGGCTCCAGCATTTCAGGGCCAAGTATCGTATGCAAGGCATTGCGCACTCTATGGTATTGATAGATGTCTAGTGCCGTCAAACCCTAGGCCTGAGGTCGCCCCTTCCCATGTTCTCACAACCCAGTTGAGAAACAAGTCACTCAGGCAAGCGATTATTCGGATATCACTACCTCTGGTTCAGTATGAACTTTAATACCTAGATATCTCACCGGGTCGACTGTCCACTATATGGTATAGTTAGTGTGGACGGAAACAGTAAATGTGGTCTGTGGGAAAATGGTGGACTTATGCCAATTTATACGCAATCCTGAGTGCTGCCCAAATCTCTCCACCTCCTGC
Source organism: Lissotriton vulgaris (assembly GCF_964263255.1). Lineage (NCBI taxonomy): Eukaryota > Metazoa > Chordata > Amphibia > Caudata > Salamandridae > Lissotriton > Lissotriton vulgaris. Next base: position 1,049,784,227 of record NC_141693.1, read on the forward strand.
AACATCAGTTCTAGGGTTTGCTCTGGATTCCGTGTGTAAAATACTGTGTCGTCCGCGTATGCTGCTATAGTTAGATATTGAGTTGAGCTAATGCCTTTGTTAGTGTGGTATTTGTGCATGGCGTTTCCCAAGGTCTCCGGCACCAGCGCATACAGGAGGGGGGAGAGTGGGCACCCTTGCCTTGTTCCCCTCGTTATGTTTATTGTACCCGAGAGAGCCCTATTGACACACACCCGTGCGATTGGCTGAGCATAGAGGACTTCTATGAATTTCAAAAACACGTCCCCCACCCCAACCCTTCTCGAGACTGCATATAAAAACCTCCTTTCTACCGAATCAAATGCTTTTTTGATATCTAGAAAAAATGCTGCTGCTTTAAGCTCTGGGTTTACGCGCACGATAGTCCCAAATAATGTGGTAGATTATTGGTTAAAGAGTGTCCTGGGATGAATCCTGTCTGTTCTGGGTCCACCAGCCTTGCAATCAAGGGAGACAGCACCTTGGCAAACAACTTAATGTCTATTCAAAAATGAGAAGGGCCTATAAGAGGAGCAATGTTCAGGCGTTTTACCCGGTTTCAATAGCGTGACCAGGGTGGCCTCTCTCATTGACGGGGGCATCTTGCAGAGCTTAACCATCTCCTGAATAAATTCACCCCAAGTGTGGAATCAGCTCCTCTTGGTATGCCTTGTAAAAGGCAACGGTTAAACATTCTGCCCCACTCTATTTTTAATAGTTCTTAAAAATCCAACTCAATAGTGAAGCCAGATTTTAAAAAAATAAATATTAAGGAAAATTAACTTATAGAAAATTACCTTTTCCCTGCATGATGTTCCTGGAGAGGAATTTGTATTCATTTTCCATCTTCTCCCAGACAGCGATTAGTCCAGAATAGGTGTGAAAGACCTCCTAGTTGCAAACAGGCTGACGTGAATGGGCAGAGAAGATTCCTTTGAATGCTACAGAATATGCGTGGGGACTGTGGGCATCCTTTAAGACACTATTGTCAAATCTTGCTAGAGTGTCAAATCCTACTTGCTAGGTATGCAGATACAACATTTCAGGTGCACTTGATGCCATGACAGGTCTTGTTTATCCACTATCTGGTTGCTGAAGGACCCTGCTTCTGTCCTACCAGACTTCAGTCACTGGGTTTGTTGTGAGTACAGTACCTGCTGCAAACTGGATTTTAGTGTTAGGTGTAGTTTAGTGCGGCAGTAGACTTTTGATCATATTGAAAATGCCCAGACAGATTGCTTTTAGTGCCTGCTCAATAAGCATGATTAACACTGTTAAGGCTGTGGTTAAATCGCAAGGACATAAATTATCATTTTGCATGTGGGTTAATGTGGAGTTGGTCGGGCAGAGCACAACTACCCCTTCTGAAAACCTCCTCTCCTTGTCTCCGGTGGCTGCAGCAAGTTGTTAGGTAGACAGGATGAGCTGTAAGGACACAGCAGATTTCAGCATGCCTTTAAGTGCACCCTACGGGGCATCCTACATTTCAGCTGCAGTGCCTTAGGAAGTCATGCCCCAGAATGTTTCTCACAATGCCCCCACAGCAGCAGTTTTCCATTCATGGTTGTAACTGTTTCATCAGACATGATTTTTAACTATTACTGTGCTGGCTTTGTATGCCATGAACTCTTTGACAGTACATACCTCACAACTCCCACTTAACAGCCCCTCCCCTTATTTGAAAGCTGAGGATTCTTCTGCAGTAGGTTCTTGATCCCCATTTTGGCATGAGATATCTGCATTGGGATTGGGATCTGTATCCTACTGGTAGTTAATAATTGATCACATACGGGTATTGCCCAGTGCATTTATCTTCATCCTGATGCAAGTATCTATAGCAGTACAGATGCAAAATGGCATAATTAGTAACCAACTTAATTGTTAAGCACAGTTTGAGTTGCATAGAGCTCATTCCTTCCTGTACAGTGCCTTGTATTGTATTATACTTGCATGTATTTAATGGCTCATACCCCTTTTCTGGTGGTTTGCAGACAGTGATCATGCTACCTCATGGAAGTGACATGGAAGGAAGTGTGCTTCTGTGGCATTGTCTATCTGGGTAGTGTAGATTTGTTTTCTTGATCAAGTTTGTGCACTTGTGGTTGCTGCTGTACCTGTGCATGAATTTATGAAGTGTAATGTCTGGAACACCACATATAAGCATAGGATATGCAGTCATGTGGGAATTGCCTGCAAGCTTTTACCTACCATTTGGTTTTGCAGTCCAGTTATAGCGGTAGTGCTATACTATATGATGTCACTGACAGACTCTCCCACTCACTCACTCCCACTCTTTGACTCACTCCCTCACTCTTACTCACTGACTGACTCACTCTCACTCAGACTGACTCACTCTCACTGACAAAATCTCACTAACTCTCACCCTCTCTCACTAACTGTCTCTCCCACTCTCTCACTAGCTGACTCTCCCACTCTCTCTCACTGACTGACTCACTCACTGACAGACTATCACTGACTGACTCTCCCACTCTCTGACTGACTCTCCCACTCTCTGACTGACTCTCTTACTGACTCTCCCACTCCCTGACTGACTCTCCAACTCCCTGACTGACTCTCCCACTTCCTGACTGACTCTCCCACTATCTGACTGACTCTCCCACTCCCTGACTGACTCTCACTCACTCTCAACCACTGACTCACTCACTCTCAACACAACACATATTGCATTACAAATGCAATAGGTTTCACATTTGTGAAAGTTTAAATAACAATGCTATTAATGTATCCACTTTCAAAACCAACACATAAATAAAAAATGTCATTTACAATGCCAATTGCTCAAACTTTCCTAATGCGAGACCTATTGCATTGCAAATGCTTGTTAAATGCTCTGCCCGATCTGCAAGACGACTTCAAGCACTTCATCACATGCTCTGTTTGTTCAAGCTCTGTTAATTGATGAGCTACATTGTAGTAGTTATGCCTTCCTTTAGAGTTCTTACAGATGGTGACTATGACCTAGTAGTTAATGTAAGTTGCTCACCCTACTGACTTCTAACACCATGTTCACCAACCATATCTGTGTCTTGAGGCATAAAATAAGAGAAAAGCAAAGAGGTGGGGAAGCCAGTTGGCAGATAACGAGAGGGAAGCATGTGATGCTCAATATAGCTTTTTCCCTTACACACCCACGTTCCCCCCACCTATATACGTTCCTCTGCATTTACATGTAAAGATTGCAAATTATGATCATACTGTACATGCATTGCTTCATAGCTAGGGACATCCTAGTAGTGTTGAGTAAGTAAAAGTAGCACTAAAGTGATTAGCTTGTACTTGCTCTGGACTTAATAGAGCTCTTGTCTCAACAATCCAATAAACATGCCTCAACAGTATGTATTCGTATGCAGTGCGAATACATAAGTTGAGAGGATTTCCTGTTTGCATGTTCACATAGCTGTCATTGATCAGTCAGTTAACGTTTATACACCTGATAGATAATGCATCAAATCCATTCAGTAAAGGGTTGATGCCTGGTATTTATGCATAGCATGTGAATCTAACTATTAGCACTGTAAATGTGGCTTCATAATGTGAGCACGGTAAAGGCACTTGTAGGCGGGAAGAAACTGGCAAGTGGGGCAAACCAGAGGGCAGAGAGGCACTAATTTGTTTTGGATTGGAAAATGTATTTGTGACTACAGTACAAACCTTTTATGGCAAATACATTAATGAAGATTTTTTATTTTTTTATTGTTGTTCAATTCTGCTCTCTTGACCCATACTAATGTAAGCCTAGCTTAGCCTAAGCCTATACTTAATTGTTCAGCTCTTCTTGCCCTTGAAGAGATGTCTTAACTAACCATTGCAGTGATTCCCTAGCCCCGTGCCTACCCTTTTTTACACTCATACCGCTCTTGTTACTTTTGTTTATTAAACTAAACATTTGTTATTTTTGTTATACCCTAAAATACAGTGTTTTAGCTACTTGTCTTCATAGTGACCTTCTTCACAAATGTTCTTACTTCATAAAAGCATTTTCTCAGTGAAGATAAATCCAGGATCTGAAAGAGACACGTTAGTGATAGATTCCTTACCTTAGAATATCCCCAGGCGTCAGACTGGATCCGGAAAGTTTTGCGTAGCAGTACCCTTGCGCGTCGGTAGGCGTCGTCTGCGGCTCCGCGTCAGTCGTCGGCGTCGTGGGCGCCGTGATGATGTCGTCGGAGTACTTAGACGCCGCCTCCGCGTGCTGACGTCAGTTCTTCTTTTTTCCGCGCCAGCCAGCGCAGATCTGGAAAGAGCAGTTCCCTAGTCACTTTTTGACTAAACTTTTGTGATCTTTTGATCCATTTCGAAGTCTTTACGACTCCGACGGTGCCGTTAGGGATGCCCGGATTCAAGCATTGCGACGAGTGCGACCGTACCATGTCGGTCACGGATCCCCACCGCTTGTGCCTGATGTGTTTGGGCGTCGACCATGACGACGAGGCCTGCTCCGACTGTCGGGCCCTTTCGAGGAAGGCCAGGCGGGAGCGGTCCCGCAGGCGACTCGAAATCCGCCAGTCGGCCCCGCGCCGTGTGAGGTCCTGGTCCCGGTCCCACGGGAGGTCGAGGGACAGGTCGCGGGGACGGAGCCGTCACAGCTCCGGGAGTCGGCGCCACTCCTCCGGGTCCAAGTCGTCAGGTAAGAAGCATAAGAAGTCGAAGAGACATCATCGCTCTTCTGACTCCCCCCGACGCTCGCGCGATGCGGCCGGGGGTTCGGGTGACACCACCCACGCGGCTCCTCGGGAGTCGCGGGCGCCGCGTTCGGCCCCATACCCCCCGGTCCCTGGGCTGAACGCGACGCCGGAGGAGATCGAGCGTTTCCTCATGGCCATGAGGTCCCTTTCACCTGCGACGGGTTCCGCGGCGCCTTCGGGCCCAGTGAACCCGTCTGGGGGCCCTAGTGGGTCTGGGGCTACGACCCCGACGCCGTCGGGTGCTTCGGCCTCGACGCCGCCGTCGCCTAAGGGCCCGGCGCCGCAGGGCTCCACGATCCCGACACCGCCGGTGCCCTCGGGCCCGGCGCCGCAGGGTACAGCGGCCCGGCGTCGTCGGCGCCTTCGGGCCCGGCGCCGCTGGACCCTCCTCGGGCGATGGATCGTCACCGGTGGACCTTACGACCACCCCCCCCCGGCGTTGGTCCGTGTATTGTAATGCAATATGTGTTGTGTTGAGAGTGAGTGAGTCAGTGGTTGAGAGTGAGTGAGAGTCAGTCAGGGAGTGGGAGAGTCAGTCAGATAGTGGGAGAGTCAGTCAGGAACTGGGAGAGTCAGTCAGGGAGTTGGAGAGTCAGTCAGGGAGTGGGAGAGTCAGTAAGAGAGTCAGTCAGAGAGTGGGAGAGTCAGTCAGAGAGTGGGAGAGTCAGTCAGAGAGTGGGAGAGTCAGTCAGTGATAGTCTGTCAGTGAGTGAGTCAGTCAGTGAGAGAGAGTGGGAGAGTCAGCTAGTGAGAGAGTGGGAGAGACAGTTAGTGAGAGAGGGTGAGAGTTAGTGAGATTTTGTCAGTGAGAGTGAGTCAGTCTGAGTGAGAGTGAGTCAAAATGCTTTTATGAAGTAAGAACATTTGTGGTAAATATTTGATTTACCGTCCTAATTTCTATGCAGGTAAGTACTTAATCAATAATAACTCAATCGGAAAGAAAAAGGCAGAGTCCGTGGTGTTAAAGTTCTTAGGGGTTTTATTCCTTAAAAAGGAATGGTCATGACTGGATATCTTGTTCCTGCCACCACTGGGGTGCAGGAAGGGATAGAGCAATATTTTATTGACAATACATAGCTTATATACTTGAGTTACATTATAGAAACCAATATAGTAGGCGTAACAGCTGAGAGAAACAAGATAAAACACACATGTGGTAATAATACGTAATTAGAAGGCGTGAACTAGGCGTGAACATAGAGGTGTGTGCTAGAAACGTCATAAGTAGGTGGCAACAAAAAGCAGAATCTTGCAATGTCAGCAGAAAATCTGAGGCCTGGATGCGCGCGCAGCTGCATGACGTGTGATTGACGTGAAACTGGAGGGTGCAGGGGACTTGACATTTACAATGGCGGAAAGAGACAGAAGTCTGGCATGTCAGATCAACTCGTACCTCTATCATATCTGATATCTGATGTTTGGGAACCATACTATCTGGGCGGAAAGGTCTCTGGGGCAGAAGCTATTCTATACTGACTGTGAGTGCGTGTATAAGCGTCTAAGTGTCTGCATGAGATGCGAGGGGGGCATGGGCCTTCCATGGTAACTGAGGCTATGAATCACTTGCACGGAGACAGTAAGGCCAGGCCCTTCGCTCTGCAGCTGGGGGGATGTTTACTTAAACTAGTAGGCAGGAATGCATTTTCGGAGAGGGAAACAGATAACTCGAAGGTTGAATTCAGTCTTGGCAGGCAGCAGGCTGAGCTAAACGCGGTGAGCCGCGCAAGGAGTAAGGCAGAGGTCACGGGTACAGAGACAGCCTGGGCTGAGGCTTTCAGAGTCAGAAAACAGAAAAAGGCTCGATGGCAGAATTCAGGGCCTGCTTCGCCAGAGCTGAAAAACGTGTAGAGTACACCACAAAAAGACGTTGGCATGGCATACTTAGGAACGGACTATTCAACCCATTCTGGGTGGGTCTGAAAGAGGACATGTTAACGTTGGACGCAAATGTATTTGCGTCTTCATAGCTGGCACAGGAGGGAAGTTACATGCACTTTAAGCTCGTACATGGAGACGGTGGGGTACACGATAGGGAACATAACTTGACCAAAAATTTATATTTCCTCATTCCCTCCTTGTTCCCTACGGACCCTTCATGATATCTCGATCCTCATGAATCGATCAGTCTGTTCTTGTAACATCATTTGCTCGTCTCTCTTCCATTGTCGGTTTGAGAGAAAACTGGAATGTTCAATGCACGATGTGGCACACAGTCCACAAATCGCTGGCCCACACTGTAGGCACAGGCAACAACTGAATACTATGACAAGGGCAATGCCTAGGAAGGATAGGATCTTCCATCCCCAAGCGGTTAACGTTGTCCAGAACCAACCGGACCAGGTCCAGGTGCCTGGATTCTGATGTATCGAACTTGCAATCTTATGAAGACGTGTAATAGCTTTGTAGACAGTTGGCGCGTTTTCTGGAATGAAAACACAGCAACTTGACCCGATGACCTTACAGGCTCCACCTCTATCTGCCAAGATGACGTCAATAACGAGACGATTCTGAAGGACAACAATCCGCATGGCAGACTGTTCCTCTGTTAAGTTACCTAGAGCGGAGGCAGTTTCATTTACTACTGCTTCGAGTGTTCTGGTTAATCTACGTATCAATTTACTGTTTTGGACGGGGCCTGTGAAGAAAAAGAATCCTTTATTGAAATCTGTGTATTGCTCCCATGCCGTTTCAGTATAGTCGACAATCGGGAGATCTCTTCTGAGTCTACTCTTTACTAGGTTTGTATTTCTGTGATAATCAGGAGGGGCTAGGAAAACAGGTGGCAGAAGGAAGGCAATGTAACAGGTACCATCCCAATCTTGAGGTAAGCGTATGTATGCGGTATAGCCACAAACAAAGTAGGAATGACGAGTAGCTTTAAAGGAGGACTTGCCATGATCACTGAATTCGACCACGGTAGTACATTTACTATGACCTAAGTGTACTGAACCCTTCTTTCTGACACATAAGTCACCTGTGACTGGTAGTACTGACATAGCAGGGAGAACTGGTGCGGCTTCGGATTCAACAGTGAGAATCATAAGGTTAATTGTATAATTACCTAATCCATATACTTCATTTTCTAGATCAGTTCCTACTCTAGTGGGGAGTCCCTTCTTGTCAGGGTAACAGGCATTAAGCAGAACTAAGTTCAAGTTTCCCCAAACCCAGCTCCCTTTAAAAACAGCAACATCAGGATCTAAAGAATTAATTATTCTGAACCATGCACCACAGGAGCCATTATGAGTGAACGGGTACGGAAAGAGGGGCAGAACTCCCTTGTATTTCTGGTAGGGAGGGAGTCGGCCACATATCCAACAGTTTGTAGCATTGTTAGTCTGATGGGAATGGTGTAACATACTAATGAATGTGTTGTTGCGCAGCGCGAGTCTGTAAGAAAGTTCGTGGGGAGGTAATTCGCTAAAAGAATGTTCAGCAGAAACATTGAAAGCAGATTGTTCACGTTTGAAGATAGGGTAGTATATGGGAAGCAATATGCTAGCAACAATAATCAGGAGACTTAAAAAGAACATAATCAATAAAGTCACTATACAGTGACTACGAAGTGATTTGCAATATGCACGTTTCTTGAATTGTCTCTCTCTCTCTCTATCTCGATCTAGGGGATACATGTCAGAAACTATTTAACCGATTCACCTAGGGGAGGACTTAAACAATTAAACTGTCTGACTTGCTAGATCGAAGTTTCAATCTATACTCCTCTTGGGGAGTTTTCTCTCGTTCGGGAATCTTAAAGTCACTAGGTTCGATACAGTCTTTGGAGGGGGTGGACGAGTCAGGGTCTGGTTTCAGTTCGTTGCACTTTTTAATATGACTCGTATGGATCCACCCCTTTCTGCCTTCCACCTTGATCGCGGTCTTCGTAGTAAGAAGGACGGTCTTCGGCTCTTTCCAGCGGGGCTCCAGCGGACTTTTCCTGTCGAAGTTCCTAATCAGGACAATGTCTCCTGGTCGGACATCGTGTGGCTTTACATCAGTGTTGTCAGGGAAGGCTGCAGCAACCTGTGAACGACATGATTGGAGTGCAGACATCAAGGAGGCAAGGTAATCTGTCAGCATATTACAATCGACATCAGTAATTTTCTTAGGCATGGGCGTCCCCCACATATTCGGTGGTCTACCAAAGACCACTTCGTACGGGGATAGTCCTGATCTCGAATGGGCAACCATTCTCATGTAGAATAATGCAACTGGCAGGGCGACTATCCAGTCGACCCCTTTCTCTTTACAAACTTTGGCAAGGCGGGTCTTTAGTGTCTGATTATGCCTTTCTACAAGGCCTGCGGCTTCGGGATGTCGGACACAATGGAATCTCCACTGATATCCTAACAGAAGGGAAACATGCTTCATAAGTTCGGATGAGAACGGCTGTCCGTTATCTGAGTACACGACACGAGGCAAGCCGTACCGTGGGAAAAATTCTCGAACCAGCTGCTTGGCAGTGGTCGGGGCAGTGTAATCTGGGACTGGATATGCTTCGGTCCAACGGGAGAGTGCACAAACAACTACGAGGACATATTTGAATCCTCGACAACGGTCCATCTGGATATAATCCATCTGGAGGACTTCAAAAGGGTGATCGGGAGGATGGAATCCACCTTGCTCTACAGGAACGCTTTTACCGAGATTGAACTGACAACAGATCATGCAAGTACGCACTTTCTGTTTTGCTGCTGCTCGTAAGTGTTTGTTGTACCAGAGATTCTGTAAACTGTCTAACATAGCTTTCTCTCCTAGATGTGCTGGACTATGTGCTGTATTTATCATGATTTGAACCATTGAGTCGGGGAGAAACCATGTAGATTTTCCCTTCGTGACCCATCCTTGATCTGTCTGGATCCCTCCTAGTTCAGTCCATTTCTTTATTTCATCTGAAGTAGCATGTGTTTGGATATCGATTACATCTAGGGTGGGATCCCTGACTGACATACACTGTGTTGGTACTATTGTCTGTGTCACATCGGTAGTCTGGGTGTGAGTCAATGCTGTATGTTTTGCTGTCTGGTCTGCCAGGTCATTACCCTGGGAAACAGAATCCGTAACTTTAGTATGTGCTTTACACTTCATGACGGATATGCCTGAGGGCAGATGTATTGCTTCTAACAGTGCTTGAATGAGGGGACCGTGTTGTATCTTGGCACCATGAGAGGTCAAGAAACCTCGTTCTTGCCATAACATTCCGAAGTCGTGTACGACTCCGAACGCATAACGGGAATCAGTGTATATGTTAACATTTCTGTTCTTGGCTAGTATACAAGCTCGGGTCAGAGCGATGAGCTCCGCCGCTTGAGCAGACAGTGTGTCAATACGATGTGTTTCTTTAACTTCAGTTTCAGTGGTCACTGCATACGCGGCCACTAATTCTCCTGTACTTGTTCTCATGCATGAACCATCCACGTAAAGTGTCAGGTCTGGATTTGTCAGTGGGACATCTGTTAAGTCTCGTCGAGGCTTTGTTACTGCATTAATGATCTCTATACAATCATGCGGGGCTGGATCTGTCATAATTGTAGGTAACAATGTTGCAGGATTCAGAATGCTGCCACGTCTGATTTCTATGTGTGGCTGGAATAGTGTCAATTCATAACCTGTCAGTCGTGCTATAGTCAAGTGCTGAGTCTGAGTTCTGTTTAAAAGAACCTCTACAGAATGTGGAACTTGTACTGTTAATTGATGTCCTAAAACAATTGAGTCGCTCTGTCTGATTGCTAGTGCTGTTGCTGCTACTGACTTCAAGCACGCAGGGAGTGCCTGGGCTACTGAATCCAATGTACTTGAAAAATAAGCGCAAGGCTTATGTGAACCTGCTTGGTCTTGAGTGAGGACAGACAATGCTGTACCATCACGTTCTGTAACAAAAAGTGTGAACGGTTTGCTGTAACATGGTGTCGCTAGAACTGGTGCTTGACATAAAGCTTTCTTTAATTCCTCAAAAGCCTGTGTATGTTCCTGAGTCCAAGGGAGGGCAGTCGAAGTCGCTGCCTCCTGTGTTAACTGAATCAGTGGTTTAGCTAGAAATGCATACTGAGGAATCCATTGTCTGCAGTACGAGGTGAGGCCTATAAAAGCCCGCACTTCCTTTTGTGTCTGGGGTTGTGGCATATTTATAATTAACTGAATGCGATCGGGAGTGAGCTGTCTCCCCACTTTGGACAGCAAGTGACCCAAGTACACAACTTGCTGAACACAGAATTGTAGCTTCGAAGGAGACACCTTGTGTCCCTTGTCGGCCAGAAAATGTAAAACTGTCAGTGACGCTTGTTCACATTCGGGCTCACTTCGTGCGGTGATCAGCAGATCATCGACGTATTGCAATAAGGCCGTGTTAACTGGCATTATGATACAATCAAGTTGTCTTTTCAGTGCTTGGCTATAGATGCTGGGGCTTTCTGTGAATCCTTGAGGTGCGCGCGAAAATTTGAAACTTCGTCCATTTAAACTGAATCCGAAGAGATATTGGCTCTCCGGGTCAATAGGTACACTGAAGAAGGCGTTCTTGAGGTCAATTACAGTAAAGAACGTTGCTTCTGAATCAATAGCAGTCAATAGGGAAGAGATGTCGGGAACCACAGGGTACTGTGGAACAATACATTTATTCAGTTCTCTTAAATCAATCACCAGCCGATATACTGGCGGTGCATTAGGATCAGTACGTTTAAGAATCGGAATGATAGGAGAATTACAGATATTGGAGTCGGTCTCTACGACCACTCCTTGGGCAATGAGCTCTTCAATGATTTCCAGTAAAGCCACTACAGCATCGGGTGGTAACTTGTATTGTCTGATTCTGGGTAGAACAACACCTTGTTTGAGTGTAACACGGTATGGTGTAATGTGCATACAACCTACGTCAGTTGGGCCTTTTGCCCATAAGTGATCTGGTACATTTTTCAATCTGACATCAAACTCTCGTAATACATAATGACCCTTAAAGTCTCTCAAGAAAAGTCTAACTCCTTCCGGAGAACAGCAGATCACGGCTCCTAGAGCCTTCAATGTTTTTATTCCTAACAGATTTTCTGGACAAGATTTCGTAAGTAACAAGTCTGTAACACGTGATAATGGACCCACAGCCAGGGGGACTGGTTTCGATACCTCATTTACAATAGGCTGTCCTGAAAAACCAAGGGAAACATTCTGTGAGCCTGAGAGGGGTGCCCCTGGGACTTCATCATGGCTGATTGTGGTGCGACTTGCCCCTGTGTCAATTAAAAACTTTCTGTCTTTTCCCAATACTTGACTGTGTACATAAGGACCCTCTTAATCTACAGGAATTTCAATAAGAGGCAAGCCACCCTCCCTCTCTAGGCTGTTTCATGTGTATCGTGGATAATCGGGGTAATCAGATTGGGCATACTGGTACATCTGCTGCGAGACTTGCTGAGTCGCGGCAATGGGCTGTGGCTGTGACTGTGACTGTCTCTGTGGTACCGCTACTGTCTGTGCTGCATGTGGTGAAACATGCATAGGCTGTGTATTCTGTGAAGTCTGTTGCTGACCCTGATTTTGTCTAGGTGGATGCGGTCTTTCTTTAGTTTTACCTGTGGATATATTATGTTTCAGAACTGGGCATTCATGTACGTAGTGACCTGGCTGCTTGCAATAATTGCATGTCCCTTTAACGGGAGCTGTGACGTGACCTGTCTGGGTCGTACCCTTTCTCTGGCCGTCGGCTGGAACCGACTGGGCCACTAACATTTTCATTTTCGTGTCTTTCATGCGTTTCTGTTCCTGATCCTGTTCTTCTCTAATTCTGTTCTGATGGTATTGTAACATCTGTAACATCTGAGATGGCGTATTTGCTTGCCAAGTACTTTCAACTTTGTACACGCGGTTCTTGACTAGTGGCAGGGAATTCTCGACTAATTTTGATACAAAAAGATGCGGGTATGACTCGCTACTTGGCTTAAGGCCACTATTGATAATAAAACATTTCTCGAATCTTGAATAGAAGTCGCTAGTATCTTCATCGTGTTTCTGTTTACAGGCCGAAATTGCGTCCCAGTCTTCCTTTCTAGTTGTCAGTAATCTTGGCAGAACCTGTACTATTAAACCTGGTAATGCTTTAGTTTTCTCCCCAAGGCCTAGCCCAGGGGTACAAAGTTTCTCCTCGTCCTCTATTTCTGTCCACACAATCTTTTTATCTCCCACCTCCCATTCTCTTTCCTTCAGCTTCTCGTAGATGCCCGTGGGCAGTAGTACCTTTAACATTTTCATAATATCTTCATATGTGTAATCTCCCATCAGTAACATGTCTTTAAGTTCTCTGTGAAAACCTGCAGGGTCTTTATCGTGACACGGTACTAGTTTCTTCATTTCCAATAGTTCTAACTTGGTCAGAGGTGTGTGTACATACACACGTTTCAGGGCGTTATCAGGACCCATGACTGGGTGTACTTCTCGTAAGGGGTTCTGACTTTCGATGCCATGCAGACGCTCCATGTGATACATTTTTCTTCCTGGGGGCGGAGCGGGAACGTATTCGGAGCTTAAGAACGTGTTATATCTGTGCCGTTGTTCTAGAATTATTTGAATTAACTTGGTACTTAGGCCTCTCCATCTATCCATGAGTAGTGCTTCTAATGTATCGTGTAAGGGACCTGGGTCAGAATGTTGATATCTGAATAACGTGAGAAGGTGCTGAATCATGTATACACCTGCTAATTTCTGCTCGTCTGGGGAAAGGTTCAGGAAGGTCTGCGCTACTGTGTCATCATGGTATATGTTCGGATTGTCAGCCCATAGTACAGCTGACCGGGCTAGTTCTTGTTCATCCATAGAATTTAGTACATGGTACCCCATTCGTTCTTGAAGCATTTTATCAGTCTCTTGAAACTGATGTTCAGGAGAATTCGGTTTTGTTATGCCAGAGAGGAAGACTCTCTTGCTTTCTGGACGAATGCCTTTCCTAAGATAAGTTCCTTTACCTACATACGCTATCATGTCTGTAGTCTTTTCTGGTTCTCCAGGTCCTTCCTCCTCTTCAGAGGAAGCTTCTTCTTTCTCATTCTCGTGTACTTCTATTATTGCACTTCTTATTTTCCTGTACATACTGGCTATGCAATTCTGTTTATCATGCTTTCCTTCGGCTATATTTTGACCCCACTTTGTTAGGGCATCCATTTCATCCTGTTCTGTCTCAGGCCTGTCTCGTTCTCTTATAAAGCAATTTATGAAAAAACGTAGTATATATGCTTGAGTGTCGACTTTCTGATGTGCCATGGCTTCCTTAATACTTTCAGGGTTTTCCCCCGTCCGGACAAAATGATATATCCTATCTAGGTGCTCTTTCATTCCTGGGAATAACACTAGGTAATCTGTAGCTTGTCGTAAACGTAGCGATGCCATCAACATCCTATCGTCTTTACCGGGTACTGGATCGTATCTGCAAACTTGAAGCGGTTCTTTGAGTATGTCGAGACGGGGTGATTGGAATGAAAAGGGCTTCTGCAAGTCCCTAAGGTTTAATCTGTGTGTTGCTGGCGGGGTCTGGTAACCCCTGGTCGCACCTCCTGAGGCGGAGGCTTGAGCATTATCTCTCTGTGGAGTCTGTATTTGTACTTGAACTTGTCTTTTAGTAGGATCGGGCGCAAGCGGATTCGGTATCTTAACCTTAGGTGAGGGAAGTGGTGGAGGTGGAGGAACGACAGGCTGTCGGTCAGGGGGAACTTGTTGCTGTAATGGCGGGGTGCGGTCTGGAGGCGTGTTGCCATCTCCGTCACCGTCAGTAGGCGGGACGAGGGCACGTGGATTTGTGTAAGCGGGTGCTACATCATTAAGATAGGAATTCAGAAAGATGTCTTTAGTAGTCCTGTGGTTTACTTTAATTGGAACCAATGGTGGTGGCAGATTTTTCGGCATTTCTGAAGTGGCCTCAGGCGTACCTTCGGCTACTAAGTACATACCATTTACAAGATTGTTTCGTGCGCGGTCTACTTGTTCTGATTTTACTCGAATCCCTTCAGTAACTAATTCGTTTTCTCGGGCTTTATCTGATTCTTCTCTATGTCTGTCTTCTCTACGGAGTGCTTTTTCAGCACGTTTATGTGATTCTTTACGCCAAAATTCTATGGCGTCTTTCTGAGATTGTCTGGCTTTCTTTTTCCATAATGCTTCTTCTACCTTCATGATGCACTCGGCATCCCATGTTCCGGTAACAGGCCATCTGTGTCTTTCGTCTAGATGCTTAGTATAATCGGCCCATAAATCTAGATACAATATGGCGTCTATGCCATGTTTCTGATACATGAAGTTTCCAGGAGTGTCCCTAGGGGGAATAGGAATTTCTTCCTCTAGTATCCCTTTTCTAGTTCCTATCTGTTTTAACTTATTGAAAAACGGCATCTTGTTTACTTAGTACTGAATGCTCAATCCTAACTGTTTAATTCTGATTCTGAACACAATTAATTACACAAGAACACAGTAATGCACATTAGAAACAGTCACTCATACCACGACATCAAACACATAAAAAGAGACATTTGAAACATATATGACTACCCCCTATACTGGATGTACTGCTAAACAGCACAGATACACTGTTGAGAACAGTGCAAGAACTTGGATAACTTATATACTGCTAAACAGTACAGATACACTGTCTAAAACAGTGCAGACCGAATTTGTGTACCCAAACCCGTCTAGATACGTCCCAGCAATGGTACTCACCGGGAAGCACGGACAACAGAAGGCCTCGGAAAACTCAACTGGACTGGACCGGACTCGACTCAACTCGACACGTTGATACTTCGGAAAACTGGTGGGCCTCTTGACACCTCGGACCTTGCTTCTTTCGGCTAGGCTCTGGTCGGGATCCTCCGCGCTCCTCACCGCCTCGTCTGGGTGCTGATTGCAGTCTTCGTCGCCTCCGTGGGCCAGAGGGAGATACAGGAAATCCTGCCAGTACGCGTAGTTTCCGTCTAACTGATGGCAGGGGACAGAGCTTGCAACGCACCAACCGGCGCGTGAGGTGGGGGAGGGGTCCCTATTCGGGCGCCAAAATAATGTGGTAAATATTTGATTTACCGTCCTAATTTCTATGCAGGTAAGTACTTAATCAATAATAACTCAATCGGAAAGAAAAAGGCAGAGTCCGTGGTGTTAGAGTTCTTAGGGGTTTTATTCCTTAAAAAGGAATGGTCATGACCGGATATCTTGTTCCTGCCACCACTGGGGTGCAGGAAGGGATAGAGCAATATTTTATTGACAATACATAGCTTATATACTTGAGTTACATTATAGAAACCAATATAGTAGGCGTAACAGCTGAGAGAAACAAGATAAAACACACATGTGGTAATAATACGTAATTAGAAGGCGTGAACTAGGCGTGAACATAGAGGTGTGTGCTAGAAACGTCATAAGTAGGTGTCATAAGTGGGTGGCAACAAAAAGCAGAATCTTGCAATGTCAGCAGAAAATCTGAGGCCTGGATGCGCGCGCAGCTGCATGACGTGTGATTGACGTGAAACTGGAGGGTGCAGGGGACTTGACATTTACAATGGCGGAAAGAGACAGAAGTCTGGCATGTCAGATCAACTCGTACCTCTATCATATCTGATATCTGATGTTTGGGAACCATACTATCTGGGCGGAAAGGTCTCTGGGGCAGAAGCTATTCTATACTGACTGTGAGTGCGTGTATAAGCGTCTAAGTGTCTGCATGAGATGCGAGGGGGGCATGGGCCTTCCATGGTAACTGAGGCTATGAATCACTTGCACGGAGACAGTAAGGCCAGGCCCTTCGCTCTGCAGCTGGGGGGATGTTTACTTAAACTAGTAGGCAGGAATGCATTTTCGGAGAGGGAAACAGATAACTCGAAGGTTGAATTCAGTCTTGGCAGGCAGCAGGCTGAGCTAAACGCGGTGAGCCGCGCAAGGAGTAAGGCAGAGGTCACGGGTACAGAGACAGCCTGGGCTGAGGCTTTCAGAGTCAGAAAACAGAAAAAGGCTCGATGGCAGAATTCAGGGCCTGCTTCGCCAGAGCTGAAAAACGTGTAGAGTACACCACAAAAAGACGTTGGCATGGCATACTTAGGAACGGACTATTCAACCCATTCTGGGTGGGTCTGAAAGAGGACATGTTAACGTTGGACGCAAATGTATTTGCGTCTTCATAGCTGGCACAGGAGGGAAGTTACATGCACTTTAAGCTCGTACATGGAGACGGTGGGGTACACGATAGGGAACATAACTTGACCAAAAATTTATATTTCCTCATGGTGTCCCCTCCGGCGGCGCCGTCCCCGATGCCTCCTCTCAATCGGTTCCGACGTCGGGACGACGCCTATCGGCGCCGATCTCGACGCCGTTTGGGGATTTTAGTTTCTATGAACCGACCCCATTCACTTACGACCCTGAATCTCAGGAGATGGGGGAAGAGGAGAATTGGGAGGGGTCTGAGGACCCTCTGACCAGGGAGTGTCAGTCTAACATGGACTGGACAGGAGACCTTGGGGAGGCCAGTGGCCTGGAAACCTCTCCAGACACTGGATTTGTCTCTCCTCCTACCGTGGCTTCGGAGGAGGGTGCTACTTATGGTGTGGTGTTGATGAGGGCTGCTAAGGCCTTGGGCCTTGAGCTCCCCGTCGCGGCCGTGAGGACTAACCTCCTCACTGAGGTCCTTAAGCCGCAGTCATGCTCCATGGATTCTCTGCTGCCGTTTAATGAGGCCTTGACGGACGTTCTTTTGGGCACTTGGTCCAGGCCCGCTACAGGTTCGCCTGTAGATAGGAACGTGGCCAGACGCCACCGCCCGGCCCCGGGCGACCCATGTTTCCTGTCCACCCACCCCACCCCCGAGAGTCTGGTTATCCAGGCCTCTAACTCCCAGACCGCCTTCCCGACGGCCCCGCCGGACAGGGAGTCCAAGAGGTACGAGGCCTATGGCAAGAAGGTATTCTCGTCCCTTAGCTTGGGACTGCGGTCTTCCAACACCGCATGCCTCTTGGGCCGTTACACCCACTCTCTGTGGGAAACGGTGGCGGACGTGCTGCCAGAGTGTCCGTTGGAGGTTCGGGCCAAACTCGGCCAAGCCCTAGTGGAGGGCCGGGACGCAGCAAAGTATTCAATCAGGTGCGGATTGGATACTACTGACTCGCTGGGCAGAGCGATGGCTACGACGGTGGCGATACGACGCCACGCCTGGCTGAGATCCGCCAACTTCTCGGCAGACGCCCAAAATACACTCATGGACATGCCGTTCGATGGCCGTCGCCTCTTTGGCGACAAGGCAGACCACGCGCTTGAGCGCTTTAAGGACTCCAGGGCTACGGCCAAGTCCTTGGGCCTCTCGGCCCTGCGCCAGCAAATGGGTGCCTTTCGTGGCCAAGGAAGGGGCGCCCCCACACGTGCCGCCAGCCACTCGCCGCAAACTGTCGTCCAGCGCGGCGGCGGCCGTGGAAACCACCGTGGAGGCGGTCGGGGAAACAAGCGGAGCCAGTCCACACCTGCCCCCGCAGCATCCGCCTCTAAACCCTCCTAGTCCGTGCTTTTCGGCCCATGTGACGCCAGTCGGAGGCAGGGTTCGCCATCACCATTTTCACTGGCGCACAGTCACTTCGGACAGGTGGGTGCTGCAGATCGTCCGAAGGGGCTACTCCCTCCCCTTCGAGACGACCCCTCAAGCCATGCCACCGCAACACCACCGCGTATCGGGGGATCACTTGCGGCTCCTGCAGGAGGAAGTTTCGGCCCTCTTGGCCAAGGGGGCCATCGAGCGCGTTCCTGGGCCGGAAGTAGGACGTGGTTGCTACTCCCACTACTTCCTGGTACCCAAGAAGGGCAAAGGGGGCCTACGCCCTATCTTGGATCTGAGGAACGTCAACGGCTTCCTCCGGAAGGAGAAGTTCAAAATGCTGACTCTGGCTCAGGTCTTGGCTGCCCTAGACCCAGGAGACTGGATGGTAGCGTTGGACTTGCAGGACGCATATTTCCACATCCCCGTCCTGCCGGCCCACCGGCGTTACCTGCGGTTCACGGTAGGCCTTGAGCACTTTCAGTTCACCGTTCTCCCCTTCGGCCTTACCAGCGCCCCACGGGTGTTCACGAAGGTGATGGCGGTGGTCGCAGCTCATCTGCGCAGGTTAGGGGTCTCAGTCTTCCCCTACCTAGACGACTGGTTGTTGAAGGCGGGCTCGCCCCAGGCAGTCGTCAGCCACCTCCAGACTACGGCGGATCTCCTGCACCTGCTGGGATTTTCCATCAATGTGCCAAAGTCACACCTTTTCCCCTCTCAGAAGCTCCTTTTCATCGGAGCGGTTCTCGACTCGGCGCAGTTTCGGGTTTACCCGCCCGAAAAGGGGGTTCGGGATATACAGGCTCTGATTCCGATCTTCGGGCCGTTATCCCGGGTTTTGGTCAGGTTGACGCTGCGGCTTCTGGGGCTGATGGCCTGCTGCATCCTTCTGGTGCATCACGCACGGTGGCGGATGCGGGCTCTGCAGTGGGACCTGAAGTTTCAGTGGGCCCAGCACCGGGGCAACCTGTCCGACCATGTCCTGATCTCGGAGGGCACTGCGAGACAGCTGCAGTGGTGGCTCACGGACCGCGATTGGGTCAGCGGCAGATCCCTCTCCCTTCCCCAACCGGAGCACGTAGTTGTGACGGACGCGTCCCTCCAGGGCTGGGGAGGCCACTTGGGAGAGGCGGAGATCAGAGGACTCTGGTCTCCGGCGGAGTCCCGGCTCCATATCAATCTGTTGGAGCTGCGGGCATTCCTCCCGTCTGTCCGAGGGAGTGCAGTGCAGGTGTTCACGGACAACACCACCGCCATGTGGTACTGCAACAAACAGGGCGGAGTGGGGTCGTGGACCCTTTGCCAGGAGGCTCTGCGTCTCTGGCAATGGCTGGAACATCAGGGCGTGACTCTGGTGGTTCAACACCTGGCAGGTTCTCTGAACGCCAGGGCGGACGAACTCAGCCGTCGGTGCTCGATGGATCACGAATGGTGTCTGAACTCGGACGTGGCGCAAGGCCTCTTTCTGCGATGGGGAGAGCCTTGGTTAGATCTATTCGCCACCGAAGAGAACGCGCAATGTCATCAGTTCTGCGCGTTGGAATTTCCAAGGCGGCACTCGCTCGGAGACGCTTTTCGTCGCGAGTAGAGCTGCGGTCTGTTGTATGCCTTTCCGCCTATACCTCTTCTGCCCAGAGTGCTGAAGAAGATCAAGCGCGACCGGGCACAAGTCATCCTTGTGGCTCCGGACTGGGCACGAAGGTACTGGTATCCCGAGCTACTCAGTATGTCAGTCGATCCCCCGGTTCGTCTGCCTCTTCAGGAGGACCTTCTGTCGCAGCAGCAGGGGACGGTCCTCCACCCGAACCTGTCCAATCTCCACCTCCATGCTTGGAGATTGAGCGGCGACAGTTGAGGCCATTTGACTTGCCTCCTGAGGTTTGCAACATCATTCTGGCAGCCAGGCGTCCCTCCACAAAGACGGTATACGCCTGCAGGTGGAACAGATTTGTGGCATGGTGCACAGAAAAGGCTGTGGATCCCCTCAATGCCCCTCTCTCTGAGGTTCTTCTCTTCCTTCTTTTGCCCAGCCGGGCTCTGCTCTGGGCACTATCAAAAGCTATCTTTCGGCTCTTTCAGCCTTTCTGAGGCTGCCTGACCAGCCTTCTTTGTTCAAGTCCCCTATCGTAAATCGATTCCTGAAGGGCATCACTCATACCTTTCCTCCTGTTCCCTTCGTGATGCCTCAGTGGGACTTGAACCTGGTTCTAACATTTCTGATGTGCGCTCCCTTTGAGCCACTTCACAACTGTCCTCTTCGCCTTCTTTCTTTGAAGACTGCCTTCCTGGTAGCCATCACCTCTGCCAGGAGAGTGAGTGAGCTCCAGGCTCTCTTGTAAGCCTCCTTTCCTTTCAGTCCATCCGGACAAGGTTGTTTTGAGGACTAGGCCCTCCTTCTTGCCTAAGGTGGTCACATCCTTCCACATTGGGCAGTCCATCACATTGCCCACCTTCTTTCCGCCTCCGCACCCCTCGAGAGAGAGAGTAGGAGATGCTCCACCGTCTGGACCCAAAACGTGCGCTCTCGTTCTATCTGGATCGCACATGCCAGTTCCGGGTGGATGATCAACTCTTTGTTGGGTACGCGGGCGCTAAGAAAGGGAAAGCGGTGCACAAACGGACCATCTCTAGATGGATTCTCATGTGCATCCAGGCGTGTTACTCCTTGGCTAAGAAGGAACCCCCTGTTGGGCTGAGGGCTCATTCCACTCGAGCCACGGCCACTACAACTGCCTTGGGCCGAGGTGTGCCCTTGCAGGACATTTGCCAGGCAGCTACGTGGGCCTCGTTGCACACGTTTGCGCGGCACTACTGCCTGGACAGTCCAGTCCGGAGGGACGGCTACTTCGGCCGTTCCGTTCTCCAGGACTTTCTGGTGTAAATATTGGTTCGCAGACCCACCACCACGGGGATGGTATTGCTGGGGTATCTATTCTAAGGTAAGGAATCTATCACTAACGTGTCTCTTTCAGATGCACAAGTTACTACTTGTGTAACGATATATCTGTAAGAGACATTAGTTAGTGATAGATTCCTTACCGACCCACCCATCCTCCCCGTTCTGCGAACCGATATCTAGGGTTAAGGTCATCCCCTTTCAGGGCCCTAGTTTTCTTGGCACCAGTGTCGGTTTTTGTCATGGCTCTGCGCTTCTGGAGCGGAAAAGCTGTGGCTAAGAACTGACGTCAGCACGCGGAGGCGGCGTCTAAGTACTCCGACGACGTCATCACGGCGCCCACGACGCCGACGACGGACGCGGAGCCGCAGACGACGCCTACCGACGCGCAAGGGTACTGCTACGCAAAATATCGTTACACAAGTAGTAACTTATGCAACTTCATACCACCAAGTAGATACTAGTTGACAGGAATTCCCACCCTCGCATGGAAACTCCCCAACTATGAAACCCACAGTGGTAGAAGATCATAGTAATGGCAGAAATGCAGTATACACATTTTAAAACAAATTGAGCCACGAGTCAATGTCGTATGTGCATTCTATTTTAGAGATGCCCAGGGTTGATTCCTACAATTTTTAAACCTTTTGAAAAATCAATATAAATAGCAATCAAGGGCCAGCGCAAGCACAGCATGCAAATCTAGAACGGATTCCAAGCAGCAAAATCAGTTACTGACCAATTTCAAAGAGGCAGAAATGTGTCTAAGTTGCTCACTGTAGTGATGACTTGGGTGGCTAGCTTATGCCAAACTACTCATGTGGGAAGCTCAGAATTATTTGCTTACTATTACTTTTCTTGGAAGGCTAGAGCACAGTAGAAAATGTTAGGGTGACATTGATACCTTTAGAATGAAATTGTAATATATTAAAAGTTAATTGGTTTAAAGACATCTGAGTAGTCTGAAGTGATTGCTAATAGTCTCCTTGCCGTAAAATGCCCCTGTTTCCAATTGTTGTGTTTTGGGTTTGGGAATTTCTCTCAAGTGGAAGATAAGTTGCCATGTTGTATTACTCAATATCCAGTTCACTGCTCTTAAAATAAATTTAGTGTACTCACTGATATTTGTTAAGTGGTAAAATAAACGTCTTTTACTCAGGATCGTTTTTTATTTTATTTAAAAAAGCAGGCATATTTTTTTTAAACCATACCATTAAGAAACATGTTGCTCGAGGCATAAAAGTAATTTAAAATTAGTCTCTAGTTATGCCTTTCTATTAATGAGTAACCCACATGCCATTCAAGAAGAGGTGATGGCTCTTAGGTAACGCTAACAGATATTACTATATTGGCAAATCTTTAAACTAAAATATTTCAGCTAAACTGACCAGGGCTGTTTCTTCTACATTTATTAACTTGAACTGGCCCTGGGAGTTATGCCGTTCTGGAACAGTTTTTGAAGTGTGAAAAATAAAAGTGGCCTGAAATCATCTCCATGGTTTGTGCCATGATTCTGCATTTCAAAGCCTATTTTTTTTAACTCCGGATCAGGTGTTGAATGTGGTTATATAAGTAATGTCCTTAGGATTTAATTATTTAAAATATTTACAGTGCTTTTAAACACTGCCCGTAGCGTTTGTGTTCTAGTTCAATTGCATTCCTAAGTGTGCGTCTCTAAATGACACACACACTGTAAATTAACTTTAAGATTCTCAGCTAGTCACATACTAGAAAAGTAACGTGGCCCATCAACGTCTCAAAGGCTCACCGCCCCCTTTTTTAAATAACAAATCATGTTAGATGTCCCCGCCTAAATAACACTTTTTCTCCTTAGCTCTTTTTCCAAGCTTTGTCTGTTGAGCTAATTACTGCGCCTCTAGACGTTTTCTCTCAAATCTTTTTCATAATGTATCTTTTTTCCTACAAGGCCAATTAGTTTAAGGGTTGTATAAGTTTTGCTCCCACTACGACATTTTCAGGTCCTTAGGTTATAATCTTTCCATGTTTGTGAGATTTACTTGTGATTTTCACAGGGTGATCTTTTGGAAGTCAACCCGAGCTTATCCCAGCAACTAATCCATGGAATGAAGACCTTGCATTCTCTAAAAGAAAAGGTGGCCGAGTTCAGCTACTGCCCTTTGACAAGGGATTTTATTGTTTTATGTTTGGATTTTTAGCAGATTTCAGGATTGTATCTTTATTCTTTGTGAAAGCCAAACCACTAGGTAGACAACCTAAATATCAGCCTGCCCTGCAGATTCAAAGTATACTGTGCATTTTTTATTTTTTACATTGGACGACAAATACCTGTAGTCATAAACGCACCACATTTTTGAAAGCCATGCTTAAAGGTTGAAGACTCTCCTTTGAATGGAAGCATATTAACCATTCATAAGTAACTTATTTAATTGTCTGATTAATAAACATCCTCACAACACACTACAGTTTCAATACATATCATTCATTAACATTTTTGGCAAAAAAAATATAGAATCCAGAATGTGTAATGGAACCTTACCCGTAATTATTTCAAATGATGAAAATTGGCGCATAATATATACACGCTACATGGTTGTCACTACTACATTAAATTTTTTAATTTAAATACTATTTTTTAAGTTAATTTGAACTGTACATAATTACTATTCTAATATTAACCATAAACCATTATAAAAACATACTATGACTGAATTAAAGACCAGTATGCATAAGGATTCATCAAATATTAAAAGACAATTTTATTCTAACTACAAAAAAAAACTGATTGCATCAAAGTGCCTAGTGCTTGTTTAAAATGTGGGACCATTATTATCAAAACCAGTATCTTCATTGGCTGCCAACACAGTACACTAACTAAAGAACCTTAGTACGAAGAATTGTATACTTCAGCATACATGGGTGGTTTGCAGCCTATTCAAACAGAGTAAAAAGTATTATATGAAAGTGACAGGTGCATTAAAATAAAAATGTATCAAAGTGCCAAGTGCTTGTATTAAATGTGTGTCCAATCCTAACATTTTGGAACAGGTCACTGATGCACATATACACTAGTCACTATTTGTATGGAAGTAAATTACTGTCGTTTTTGATCTGCAGTGTTTATCCCAGGCTACAATTGTCCATTCTTTCATATCACCTGAACACCGTAACATTCTTTTCATCCTCTTTTTAAACCATTTTGTTCTCTTTATGAAGTCTGGTGTTTCTTTTGGCTGTATATTTCTCCATTACTTGTACTATTGTGTGTTACTATTGTGCTTGATTGAGAAAAAATATATATGTTGAAGGTGTTCTTCTACCGCCTCCATGCTATTGGTCAAGCAGGTCGCTAGTCTGGTGGCCTAAATTCATTCCATTTGTATTGCTTCTTAACTATTCAGTATCCGGGCATTTGTAAACCAAGCCAGTCTAAACATTCACAAACAAAAGTGAGTTTTGCTCTTTCCTTAAACGCCTTAGTTTGAGATCGCCTACGTTCTAGGGCCTTTACTGCCTTCACCGGTTTCTGACTAGTGTTTGTGAAAAGTGAGGAACTTTAAGGCAACCCGTCAACATGCATTGTAAGATTCTGCTTGAGGAATGCTGCTCAAATCTTGAGCAGCAATGCCCAAGGTAGTCCTAGCAGATGGCCATGTACACTGTAGAGGGACCCCTATACTCTATTCTAGCAGAAACAAGCAGCTAAGGTTACCTCTGCAAACGTTCGATCCCCATCCTCCTACTACCACCTGTATAGTTATGAATTCTTTGGGGATATCAAACTATCTTTTTGGAGCCCCCACTAAACAAAAGATTACTTTTGTCTAGATGAGAACCAGTAAGCACTCCACAAACGACCAACGCTTGGTGGGAATCTTTATACATTACCCTCAGTCTAGTCAGCTTGCGTGTGCCTGATCCAGAAAGCCCAGAGTTTCACCTAGTGTGGGAGTGGAAAAAAGGCATTTGCATCATTCATATAGGTATATTCTTTAGTATTAGCAATACCATGTCATGTTTAGACCAGCATCAGTCCTGCCTTCTTAAAGATCAGTGTAAGCCTGTTGGCTGGCATTCCCTTTTGCATGGCCCAATTCTATTGGTTAGTGTCTGAGACTCCTACTAAATTAAACCAATGTTGTTGTCATGAACATATACGTGAAAAACAGCTCCTTTAGATTACATCTGGTCATGAAGGTTCTTAGATAAAAAACTCTCTAAAGCAGTCATATGCCTGATCTCAAGCTAAGTCCACCATGCAGCGGTGATAGGCATCACCACAATGTTTTGTTCTACTGACTCTAAGGTAAACGCATGCACATCCAGCAGATCTAATAACTGTTCTCTAAATAACAATAACCTCAACCTTCACTCTACTAACAAATCCGTGAGATCATTGTAACCTCTTACTAGTCCGTCCTGTGGCACTTCGGAGCATCCTTGGGAGTAGGAGGCAGTGTGCAAATGGCAACACAGTACAATGTCATTATTGATCCCCAGGCCTGCCACCCCCTAGAGTTACTATAAAATAGTGGGTTTTTTTGTCCCCTCTGCCTCAAACTTGACTTTGAAATGAAATGAAAAGAGCATTTGTAAAGAGCTGTAACTACCCTGAGGCGTCCTAGCGCTGCGGACAAACGCATGTGAGGGGGCAGAGGGAGCCTATTCTAGTTGTTAAACAGCTGGATTTTAAGCTTTTTCCTGAAGTCCAACAGTTTGTGTTCCGCACGCAGGTGAAGGGGTAGTGGAGGTGTCTCCACTGGGTTTCTCTTGGGTTCTTTGCTATTATTGATCCACGTTTTAAAATACAGACCATCTCCTTAATAGACTTCCCAGCTTCTGATATAAGATTGTCACTCTGTCATTTGTATTGCTCATGTTCTGCCCATAGATGCATCAAATACCTTCAGCAGCTTCCTTATAACTGCATCTTTCATGTTCGTTACATTTCACTGTGGCAGCAGTGTTACTTGGAAGCTGTGAAGCTCATCAGTGTACCCTTTTGCTCTCTCCTTTAATAAACATTCTTTAAGAGGGGGCACTTCTTAATTGCTGACAGATCTTTAACTTAATTCAAATGTGAATTTTTGTAAAAGATTTTGAATAACTCAGTAGCCTGTTGCCAGTTTTATATATTGACTTTGGAGGCAACTCATATCTAGTCATCCAACTGTTGCAATCTGTAATTTATTACTAAAGCATAGTCAGGTTGCACTCTTTAGATCCTCCAGATGCAGTAGACTGGAGGACAGCAAAAACCTGTGCATTCTTTTAAAATGCTTGTGTGCTGGTATTGTAACCCATTGCTTATGACCAATGACATTCCAGTGATTTATAAATTAATATATTTTGTGGTTGTCCTAGCAATGAGCGTAAATGTTATAACCACCTAGAATGAGAACCTAGTTGTAATGATTGATATTTGAAGAGTACGGTAGAATTGTCTGTAAAACCATTACCGTTATCCAATGTACCTTTTGAGGAAACAAACAGTGCTGTTTTGTAGCTACATTTCAAGCAGTTGCTTCAATGGAGCGGTACCTGCAAGTGTAATGTGTTTGTTCATCAGATCATTCTATTAATGCCCCATTAGTCACGCACCTCTCTCCAGGTGGTTGGCTTTGAATAGTTATACAGACAAGTCAACTAATGTTAAACCTGGACTACTCCTTATCAGGGCCTGCGCTAGGCGGTGCCAATGCACCGGGTGGTGACTCTGCCTGGGGGCGCCGCGTTTGGAAGTATGTCATGGCTTTAAAGTCACCTGCTGCTGCATTGCTGGCCTCCACAATTTTCATACAAAAATAAAAATGTCAAGATAACACGGTGATTAATGTTCTTCCTGGAGAGAGAAGGAGTTTTGTCAAGTAGAAGTTTTAACTAAGTTTATGGTAGCACAGAGAGCTAATGTGCCTGCTGCAAGAAATGTGTACTATCCAGTTCACAAAGTGCATACAGTTTAAATAGGTCAGTTCTTTTGTCGGAGAGATACTTTTCTTACTAGCAGTTTGGATGTTAAAATCCTAACATAGAATAGTGAGCTAATAACTGTCATCAAAGAGCTGCATGCAAACTGTACGGTATAGATTGGAGCATTATGATGTTTTCCTCTGTCTTCCATTATTCTAATGTTTCAAAATGGGTTTATTTCGGTAAAAAATGAAAATCCTTGTTATTAAATGTCACCCCGAACAATGGGCTTATGTTTTAAATTCGGAGTCTGTGCTTCTCCAGACTAAGCTCTTTTAAACTACACTGTCTACCAGTAGGGATGACATGAGACTCACCTTGTAGTCTTCGGGTTTATGTAACATTTGCCATACACTAATTTACACACATATGATTGATTGTCTCTGTCTAATGTGTGTGTGATGTAAAGTGCTTTGACACCCTACACTGGCATAGGTGGTGCTATATAACTAATTAAATACATCTGAGAGAGAGTGGTTATGGAGACTTCGAGGTGGCACTGTTAGGGTGGTAGTGAGGGAGTCTGTGGGGACGCCAACAAACATAGTCGCACAGGGCGCCATGAACGCTAAAGCCAGTTCGGCAGTGGTAAGAGCATCAATTGTCAACTATAGATAGATTGCATCCTATCTATAGGGACGTATGTATGTTTCATCATTTTAAACTGCAAAATGTGTTTAATATTTTGCATTAGTCCCTTGAAACGAAGTTAATTTCAACCACAAGTGTAAGGTTAAAGAGTGTATCCACTTTTGGGTGGCTATTATGCCAAATACTGTTGTGCCGGTCTTTGGATGGCACTGGTTAGTGCATATAACAAGTGTACAGTTGGGCTCCCTGTCCTTCTTCATTAAAGCCTTCCAACACCCTTCCATTGCAGAGCAACACCCAGATGCTTATCGTGTGTAGTGGAGTAGGACATCCTGTAGCTCAAAATACGCTCAAGTTTACAATCGTATTCACAGTTTTTATTAAGTTCTTTTGTTTCAAAGTCATGCATTTGTCCATCCGCACTCTCACACTCTTCCTGTGAAAGCAGGTGTACATATCCCTTACATTTAGCCAATATCTGGGTATGACATTATCAAAGAGATGGGTAAATAATTTGGGATATCTAGGCAAGTACAAATCATTCTCCATTCCCAGCAGCGACTTCCTGAGTCTAACTCCAGTTTTCTGCTGAATACTCTTATGTTGCATTGGGATTGACTTTTCATTTACTCAGACAAGATGTAAATTACAGCATGATGGTCTCAGACAAAAACGTTGTCATTAATTCTATAAACCCTCCATCTAGATGACGCTTTCCTCTAGTCCTCATTCATAACTGCTATGTTGTTATGGTATGATTAGGGAACTTTCATATAACACTACATTCATGTCGAGTCCTCCTATTATACACTGTGTGTATTTGTGTTAAGTCCTCAAAGCCCAGTGTGCCTACTTTTGCTGTGCAATAATACAATTTGAAAATGTATTAATTTCGCTCGCACTTTGCCCAAGTCGGATTCTCTGCCCCAGCTGAAGATCCAAATAGGGTGCTGGTTTTGAATCCACTAACTATTCCCATTTACAAATAGAAGTGAATGACATGGAAAGGTCAGTGTGCCCTTGTCTTTTATTATCCCACCCTTGACTCATGCATCTACACTCTTTTATTTTGTGGCAAAACCATTCTTTTACTGCATCTTTCCACATTTCAAATACGGAAAAAATGTTAAATTTAATTTTACAACTTTTGTCGAAGAATGTTACCCAATTTAATTGGACAGTAGTGTTGTAGTTTACTTTAATTAGGGAACATTTCTAGAATTGTTATTAGGATAACTTAAAATGAAATGATTTGAAAACGACTGTGCACATTAGAATTTTTTTAACGTGTTGCTTTTTGAATCAGAAATACGGTGTGGTGAGGGCTTATTTGTTCTTAATAGGTGGATTATAAACGGGTCCCGCGCAGAAGCAAATTGTTTTTAATTCAAAAGTAGTTGTAGTTGAAGAGATGGGGTTGGCCTCCCACCCAACAGCACTTAAATAGGAAACTAAACGTTAATATGGAAATTATTGGGCGAAGACCGCAAGGTTTTGTTAGGGCTAGGTCTTTGTGTGGTGGTGAGGGAAAGGGACCGGGCTCAAATGACTATACCCGACAGACTTCAGCCATTCCTGTAGGTCTTGGAAATATTTTTTTTTTCTTGAGATTTGATTTGCCTGGCTTATTCAGACCCATGCCACAACCATTTGTTTTCTTACTTCTTTTTGAGAGTACATTTTAGGGATCCAATTTTGTTCCATGAGACACTTATTTATTCAGCAGGGAGCCATGTATGCCATTGTTATTAACGTGTGCACTGTTCAGTTCACCTGCATTATTCTAAATACGCAAATAATTGATGCCTGTGCTTTGGTGTCCATAAAAAGCAAACTGCCACAGACTCCAAAGTGGTTCTGAAGCAGCGGCGTTTGAATTTAGAAATAATCTAAGCAGCAAACAGGGAAATATCTAGGTCTGAGGACTGCAAATAGAACACATTTTTGAAATACTGCAGAAGATTAAAGTGTGTTTGAAGTGATTGATGGTTAGTAGGAGGTGTGAATCTGGGCAGTTGTCACTTGTATTTTTTCCTTGGAACATTTGATGATTTCATTCTTCTCTGTGTACTAAAGCAGTTTGTAATGGGGTTTCATGTTCTGCCAGTTGCCAAGGTGACTTTAGTTCACTTTCAGCAATCTTCTTCCTCAGTGTCAATGTTCCTATTAATATTCTAAATCTCCCTCCTGCTGCGCTGCAGTCTCCCGATGCTTATATTTGTCCAAAATCATCCTTATTGCGTTTTCAAGGGCATGTATGTGTATTACTGTGTATGCTCTTTAAATGGAATGACACAATTAAATTACAAGAACATCTTTTTTTTGTGTGTGTAATAATTGCTTCCTCAGCCCTGCCACCCCCTTGTGCATATGCTCCCGTATTATCGATACATATGAGTTTGTTTTCGGTGTACATTCGAATAACAGAAGACAGTTGGTGTGCCTTACTATGTATGTCTTCTCATGATTCAATTTGCTTATGTGCAACCAAGGGGCATCTCCTCATTCCTGCCTCTGACGTACAACACTATAATAGATTGATCAGATTGGTCCGCTTATAGTTCAGACATCTGCGTTCTCATCCAGCAAAAAGAAAAAAATGCTGATCTTGTACCTATAAATGGACTGTTTGCCAAACTTTTCATTTTTTGCTGCTAGATAAAATGTCCTAAAGAGGGCATTCAAGTCCAGCTCGATCTGTTTTGGCCGATGGCTATTTCTTCTAGAGGACCACACGTGATCGTGCTGCCCAATTTCTGGTTGTGTTTGGCACAGTATCACCACACAAATCAAGCGCATATTGAACCCATACTATTCAGTTCCTATTTGTAACTGTAATTCTCTGTCCTTCACTAATTCCTAAGATTTACTTGTGTTTGACCACAAACATTTCTGCCTAATGCAAGTCGGATTCTCCTTTATGTACCACCACACATCAAATGCATAATCTTTACAATGGCCCCACTTGAAAGGAGAGGAGGAGTGTGCAATACTTTAGGCACAAACCCCCCAGTACATTTGAAAGTGTGGTGGTCTTTAACCCATTTCAATTATTATTGTATGTATTTATATGCATATTGCAATACTTGTTTTAAGAGATTTATTCTATGTTCATGATGGTACACCGCTGTGAGCAAGCAACATATACCCCATCATTGGAGTACTCGCATTGAGTTTGAATTCCTTCTCAGATGGCTCCATAAGGACCTACTTATTTCCCATTTCTGGATTCACCCATGCCTGTCAGGCTACAAGATTTTGTGTGCCGCTGATTTGCCCTAGTCGTTCCCAAATGGTGGATATTCCCTTATTGTCCTTGTGACACAGTTAAATACACTTAACCACATCAACCTTTCTCTAATTGACACTTTTCTGCGTGGGCCCAAGCTTAGAGAATGGTAGTTGGATTGCTGCGATAACCAGAGTGGTCCAAGCCAACAGGGCTTTCCTTTGGGAGAGCCAGTGGCTTTATTTTTTTTTATTAGTAGCTATGTTGTACAGCAGCATTGCTGAAAGTAAAAAAAACAAAAAACAAACACTATTACGTGGTCCGCGCTGGCTACGTCATAGCTCTTTTTTTTCCAGCCAATCTGCATATCAGCCACGTTGCTGTGAAACATGGCTTAAAAAGAACACTGACAAATCCAAATAGCTCTTGCATGGGCTGCTGTACAGCATGGCTGAAATAACAAAAAAAAAAGAAAACGCATTACTGACATTGGTTCCATATTCCATAATGAAAATGTCTATATGTAGGAAACTGGGTTATTGTTGCCTTACCTCACACCTTATGCCCTCTTTTTAGCTACCAGATCCTGGTTTTCTATTCTGACAATGCACTGAGACCTGCTTACCATACCTCAGTGCCAGTGCTCTTTCCTTAAAACAAGGTGATGTCCAATTGTAATACAATTGGTAAAGGACGTTAACAGCCCTGTAAGCCATCCCAAAGAGAATGCAGTGGAAGTTTAGGGAGGATGTTAAGGGAGAAATATTCAGTGATGGCTTTTCGGATTACGGCCAAGTCTACTGGGTCTCGCAAGAGCTGTGTAGCCAATCGGCAGGGCCTTGTGGAGTAGCTACTACCCTCCCATGTCAGTTCTATGTGTGTGTAGTCCGAGGTTGAGATGTCTGACAGCTCTATGGCGCATAGGTGGCAAAGGAGAGAGTGAGTAACGAGGGCATAGTCAATGCGGGAATAGGAGGTGTGTATGTGTGGGGGAAAAAGGAGTAATCCTTCGTGTCTGGGTGTTTGTAGTGCCACATATCGTCGAAGCCCAGGTTTTCAATATTGCGCTTAAGGTGCAGCGACATAGCCCCCCCCCGCATTTTGAAATGTAGCTCCGCTACGATCAATGGTGGGGCCCCATACCAAGTTAAGATCCCACATCCTAAAATGTCACCTTTCACCCCCTCTAGTTGTTCTATCAAAACCCGTCTGAGGTATTGTCCAGTGAAGTATTTTGCTCATAGATGTTAAGCAGTGTAAGCTTCCGCTGTCCATTAAGGAGATGGAGTGTGAGATAGCGTCCCTCCCCATCTCGGACTACCCTAGTGACCGAGGTATAGAAGCCTGCCTTACTTAGGATGCCCACCCGAGTGGCTTTGTGTATGCCCAGTGACGTCTCTGGTCTCTTGGATGTGCCATGCAATGGCAATCCGCTCTCAGCAGGTAGGTCTCCTGTAGGAGCATGACATCAGGATCGTGGTGCAATATGTATCACCAGATTTGTTTGGGGAGTTTGTGCCCCCACACGGTCAGAGATATCAATTTAATACCACCCGCCAATGGCATGCCTGCAGGTGGTGCATGGGAGGGGCACTACGTCAAGAAGGGGGATAGCTCTAAGGAGCGCATTGCGTCTATAAGGAAGGGGAGGGCGATGCCATCCCACCCCCAGAGCGGAGCAGTCCTAAGGGAACTCCCGCCTAACCCCAAACAGAGAGGGTCCTCTGTCAAGTGCGGTATAGGGAAGAAGCATTAGCACGTGCACCTTTGCCTCCTGCCTCTCCTGCTGTTGAGCACACCCCTTGGCAGAGCCCGCCAGTGGGGTGATTCATCCTGGAAAGGAAAACAAATTGCAACCAATATTAACAGCGGGCCAACAGGGCCCAACAGGGACCTCCACACATTGCGGAGGGCGGCACAAAGTGATCTGGACCCGCTGAGGAGTCATCCCCCTTGGGGAATGGTTGTTGGGGATGGCCATCAAAGGGGATACGGATATCCCTGCAAAGCCTGTGTAGTGAGTGTCTCTCGGGCCTCACAGCCCAGTGCCGCCAGTAAGATGTAAATAAATCCACAGGACAGGGTCCGACGAGACATAATGGCCAACACAAGTTGAGTTAGGGGTCTGGTCTAAAGGTAGCCTGTAGTAGATCGTGTAGGGGAATACCCCCCACCCCCAGAGGCTTCGGAGGTGGTAGATAATATCCTGCCTGGTTTCCTGCGAGGATGCCTCTGCTTGGCGTTTATTGGAACGTTGTGGTTTAACCATGGTCCAAGCTGGTCAAAGATCTTTTCTGGGAGGGTCTCGCGTTGGAGGGTTTGCATGATTGCAAGTATCATCAGGGAGACACACCAGGTGTTTCGCTTCCGTAAGCGATCTCCATAATCAGCCTCTGCCCTCACATAGAAACAGGAGCGCGAAGGGGTGGCCCCACTGATATCGAACCCCAGCTCTCGAAGTTTGTCAGTGACTGGCTTAAATTCACGTCGCTCCCACAGTGTAAAAGGGGACAGATCTTGATATAATTGAACGGTGTGGCCCGAAACTTACGTTCAGTTTTGCCCCTAGTAGCTTGTAATATCGCTTCCTTCTCTGTGAAGAAGTGTACTCTGATCAGAATGTCCGGTACTGCATTCTTGAGCTCTGGGGCTGTGGCCACCCAATGTACCCTGTCGAGGGTCAGCGGGGAGGCGACGGTTTCTCCTCGGATCTCCTGTAGGAGGTCCACTGTGAAGAACATGATGTTATTGTCCTCCGATCCTTTAGGGACTCCCCTAATGCGTATATTGTTACGGCGGCTTCTATTATCCAAATCCTCCTGCTTGTATTGAATCCAAATCTTTTGCTCTTCCAAAGCTGTTACCTGCCGCCACAGCCTTTCCTGATTTTCTGACCTTGCATCTGTGGTGCGTTCAAGATCATGTACTCGCTCACCTATGTCTGTAACATCTTTCTGGATGTCCCTAAGGATTGATTTGAACTTATCATTGAAGGTGCTAATGTTCGAGCGGATTTCGTCCAGGAAATGATCCATGTAGCCTTGTGTGACAGGGGCAGAAGATTTGGGCTCCATCACCGGGGTCTGGGTGGGGTGTGGCGCTACTGATTCAGTAGGCGCAGCCTTGGTCCAGAGGGATGTCATCGGCTTAACTTTTGCAGCTTTGTAGTGTGGCATATCAACATGATGTAATCAAGAGATCGGGGCTGTCTGATGCGTGTCAGCAACCAAGGCAAGAGCCCCTGTTTATCAATGCAATCCACCCACAGGGGTTGGGAAGCCAGTCTTGCTTGGGGAAGGGGATTGCACAGGAGAATCTACGGAGGTGAGTCCATTGGCAGCTCAGGATGCTAATAACGCAGATATACGGAGAGGCCTTCCAAAGTCCAGTTCGCTGTGGTGTGAGCAGGGTCCCCCGGGATGTCCACACACTTCCTAGGGGGTCGGCGACCAGCCCCTGGCTGCATCAGCAAGAGCACAGTTGTGAGGTTCTCTGTTCACACCGTGGCCGGCCACATGCAGTAAGGAAGTGTTCTTTCCAGGGTCCACTCACAGCTTAAAGACCTCCGGGGAGTTCCAGCTCCCCCACAGAAGTCAGATCCTTCATCTGTTGGCAAAGGCCGCAGAGGTTGATGGGCCTCAAGGACTTGGGCCTTAAGGCTCCAGTCAAGTGTAGAGCAGTCAAGCAGACCGGGCACCTCTCCCAGGCCAGACCCGCTGGGGTCTTAGGAGAATCTGGTAACTCCTGCATTTACTCCTCACCTTCTTGTTCTGCTGCTGTAACTGGGTAGCTCCCGTGAGGTTAGGGTGGGCAAGCACAGCTCCGCGAGTACAACTCCACCTTGATCGCCAGGCTGGAGGAGCTCAGGATTCAGGGATGCATTGCCTCACTGGCTCCCATTGTAGTAACTCCAATGCTCTGGTTGCTGGTGGACCGCCGCCGTACCACTCCAGATGTCGGGTCGCGGGCCGAGGGTCCCTGTTGAGGCCACTCAGAGCAGTAGGGCGGGCCCCTCAGCCACGGTGGCCGCATATCTCCGGATGTATCTCACTGGGTCAGCGGCGTCAGGGAAGCTCCTTACGGGCTGGATGAATGACCCAACTCAGCTGCAGGTATGGTAGCCCTCCGCTCTGGCCCATCACAGGATGCAGGTTCAGCCAAAAGACCCCGGGGGCTCCTTGCATTGGGAGGCCCAAAACGCCCAGGGAGTGCACCGCCGTCCGGACCTCAGGGCCGGGCCCCAATGCTGCCTTGTGTGTCGCAGCGGTATCCCAGTGGCACAGTCTTGGCTGCTGTCGAAGAAAGGGCAGCTCTTCCTTTCCTTGGGACTGCTCAGGGTCAGTCTGCAGGGGGAAGCCGCTAATAATCGCTGCCGACCAGATGGAGCGTGGGCTTCCATGTAAGATGGCGACTGAGGCACCCAGCACTGGCACTGAGTTCAGCAGAACAGCAGCCCCCATCCTGTAGTAAGCCCCATCACAGTGGGGCCGCGGGGCAGGCGCCACTATGCCATTTGAGTCTTTTAGGCTGTCCCAGTGCGGTAGATGGCGTTGGATGGGCTCTGGGCACTGAAGAGCAGGCAAGACACGTCCAACTCTTTTTCCCTCTAGGCCACGTCCCCTCCAAGATCAAAGTTTTACCTCAACCAATCAGCATGAATCACCCTCTAGAACACTCATGGGAAAAGCTCAGTACCTCAGATTTTCTACTGCATGTTGTACTAGAGAGTCTCCTCTGAGCTCTGCTCAGCTTTTCTCAATCTACAACTTGTGACAGATTATTTCTGGACTTCATTCTTCAGGAAGGCAATTTCATTTGATATATATTTTTAGACCTATATATATTCCAGTCTTTTATATCTGTTTGCTTAATTCGAAATGTGACTGAACTATGTCAGACAAAGCAAAAAAGGCTCTCTTCAACGACTGAGCCACTTGCTTGTAGAAGAAATTATATGTAGAAGACGCTCACAAAGACTGCATTTATTGTTTGTATCCATCCCATTAAACATCAGACTGCAAAATATGTTGCACCTTTTCAAATGATAATCTCAGAGACCATGAAGGACGTCTTCTCATTTGGCTCCAAAAGATGAAAACCAGATCTGATCCGGTGTCATACTCTGAAAGGGAGCTGCCTACTTCTTCAAAAATGTTCCTCAAAAGGGAGAGGAATATGCTAAAACAGCCCTACAGCTTTCATCAGAGTGAATGGCACCTCATTGCGACCCTTTGCGATCCAGAGGGGAACCCGGCAGGGATGCCCTCTCTCCCCCTTGCTATTCGCCTTGTATGTCAAATCTTTTGCACAGAGGGTCAGGGATAACCCCCACCATTCGGGGGATACCATTTGTGGGAGAAACGCACCCAATCAGCCTCCACGCGGACAACGTGATAGTGGCGCTGACGCAACCGAGGGTTTCGCTTCAAGCTTTCCTAGCAGAAGTGGACGCTTTCGGAAGAGTATCAGGCTTCCGAGTCAGTGTGAGGAAATCACTCATCCTAAACTTAAACCCAGCGGCGTCTCTACTCGCAGGACGACTGCCTCTCCGGCATTCGTTTTGTGGACTCTATACCCTACTTGGGACTAGATCTAGCGGCGTCTGTGCATCAAACCGTTCAAATGAACTACCCCAAGTTGGAAAGACGGGCAAAGCAAGATTTGGGCTCCTGGAGCAAACATCAGCTCTCTCTGCTTGGAAGAATGGAGGCGTTCAAAATGTCTCTTCTGCCCAAAGCACTTTTCCTGTTCCAGACCCACCTGGCGTTGCCTCCTCTTCGGGCAATTGCTTCGCTGCAGCAATATATCAACCAGTTTCTATGAGCTGGGGCGAGACCTCGAATGAGCAAGGCATCAGGGTATAGGTGGCCCTAGCAGGGAGGACTAGGGATACCCGACCTATCCAGTTACTACAAGGCAGCCCAGTTGAAGTATCTAGAGGAATGGGCAAGGCTAGAATAGGAAAAACTGTGGCTCTTCTAAGATCGAGCCCTGACAGGTATCCCCCTTTAGAAAGTTCCCTTTTTAAAGAAAGCTCAGCGCCCACATAGCCTGATGAGATCTCCCATCACCAAATCGGTGATGTCTGTCTGGGACGGGGTAGCGATCTCCAGGAAGCTTACAACTTTCCCGTCCACCTTGACTCCTCTGTTCGGGACCAGCGAATTTACACCAGGCTGGTCCGACAAAACATACGCAGCCTGGCGAGACACTTCCTGTCGCTCGGTGGGTCATCTCTTTGACCTCTCGGGAGTCCTTACGTTCCCTCAGATGAAGCAGGAGTACGGGATTCCCGAAACGGAGCGTCTCCGATACCTGCAATTGAGACACTGGGTACTCCATCCAGGGAGGAGGGAGGACCCCGACTATAAGTATGAGAAATGAATAATCGCTAAACTCACTGACAGGGGTCTGATCTCCGAAATGCACGACATGCTCAGACACAGCTCATGCCCACATTACACACCGAGCCAGCGCAGATGGGGGAGAGAATTAGGGGGCGACCTCACTCAGAAAGACTGGGACAGGATTTATTACAGGGCCAAGCACACAGCCCAAAATGTAGCTAGCATAGAAACTACCATGAAAATTGCCACCTATTGGTACCTAACTCCAGTGCGCCTCCGTAGAGGCAACCCACACCGGAGTTCCGCTTGCCGGCGAGGCTGTGCCAATGAGGGGATGCTCCTACACATATTGTGGGACTGCCCGTTGCTATCCTCTTACTGGTGCACGATTCTAGACACAGTAGACAAACTATTTGATTCAAGGATTCCGAGGCTCCCTGTCTGCGTTGTTCTAGGACTCCCTAATCCGATCACCTATCCACTTAGGAGCATGAGGGGATGGGGATTGGCATTAGGGGCAGCGCTACAAAAACGTATTGTCTCACTGGGGATCCTCCACCTCACCTACTCAAATGGGATGGCTACACAGGCTATGGTATATCCTTGGTACTGAGCGGATCTCAGCCACTCTGAACAATTCCACTGCCTCCTTTCAGAAAATATATAGCCCCTTTCTGAAATTGCTCTCGTCAGAATTCAACAAGATTACACAGCCCAAATACCTACGAGTGTTGCGCTTAGCAGATCTGTGGCACAATCCCCCAACTTCCTCAACAGCTTAACCAGCAAGGCTGAAATTACATGAGTGAGGCCTGACCCAGATGTTATAGAATTTACCGGACAGGGTGTGGGGGGGAGTTACTGTTTCTGGTTTCTTACAGGGGCACAGCTTCTAAGGAGGTAATCCACTCACTGTGGTGTATATGTTTATTGTATCTCATACTTTTCGATCAGGACATGTTTTTCCTGGCTACAAATGTAACTGTGGATTGCTCTTCTTTCTGCAATGCTTCTTTCTTGATACCTCTATATAATTCTTAATTTTTGATAATTTCAATAAAAACATTTAAACTTAAAAGGGAGAGGGATTCTTCACACTCCGATAAGGAGCCTAACACTTAATGCTCCAAGAAGTCCTCTCATTAATCTTCTACAGAGTGCAAAAAAATGTTCTCACAAAGAACAGCCGTCCCAGACTGTATCAGAGCTGGAAACGCCTCCTCCAGAGCTCAAACTGACTTTCAAAAGACCTTCTGACAGGTCGTATACGAGCTCTGCCAGTGAAGAAGTTTGTCAGCA
The DNA here is from genome assembly GCF_964263255.1 of Lissotriton vulgaris. Taxonomy (NCBI): domain Eukaryota; kingdom Metazoa; phylum Chordata; class Amphibia; order Caudata; family Salamandridae; genus Lissotriton; species Lissotriton vulgaris. The sequence continues at coordinate 1,049,822,799 of NC_141693.1, forward strand.
CCATCTACAGCGAAAGGCTGCACTTCAGGGACGTCGAATACTTTCTCTACTGCCTTCTTATCGTCTACAACATCTGTTGTCGGCTCAGGCTCAAACTTCCTCGACCATTCCTCTGTCATATTCATCTAAGGCGGTTGACCCATCATCGACAAAGCACTCATCTTCAAAAATAAAGCTGATGTTGAAAGCGTCGACGAAGAAGCTACCGTAGAGTGAGAAGCTACCGTAGACCGAGAAGCTACCGTAGACCGAGAAGCTACCGTCAACAAAGTCATCGTCGTCTGAGAAACCAGGGTCGAAGAAGACGCGACCATCATCGAAGATGCTTACGAAGGCGCAGTCACCGCCATCCACAAAGTCACTGCCGTTGACAAAAATAAATATAGAGGAAGTGAAGATTGTCAGCGGCTCCACCATCGAGGAAAGCCGTCTAGTCGACGAGGATCCCTTTGCCGCCAAATTCACTGTCAACCAAATCGCCATCGCAGATGAGTTTTTCACAGACAACCACTACTGCTACACATCTAGGAAGAGAGATTACACCAGAACAGAAATCCTCCAGTAAGATTACGCCTATTTTGCCCACTCCTCTCCTGGAGGAGCGAGATTACGAAGAGGCAGGCCTGTTTGGAGACACGTATAGTCATTCAGACTTACAAGTTAAGTGTCAGACGGATGATGACGAGGATGAACAATATTATTATTGTGCCCAACCTGAACCAGGCCATCAGTAGTATCAAAAAGAGATGGTGACAATACCATCTGCCTTACTCTCAGATCTCCAATTTATGCTAGAAGATTACTGCAGGCTCTTCCAATCTTCAGTGCCTGTTGCTAAATCTCCACCTTCACCGGTGGGGTCACCAGTACAAGTGACTACTCCTACCATGCTTTCAGTTCCAAAAACTCCACAGTCTATTCCTCTCCAAGAGCCGATCTCTTCGGATGAAGAGAGGTAGGAAGGAGAACTTTGCGACACGGCCATGGAATGGGACAACTATATGATGTCTTTACCGGTCTCACCAAAGTCTCCTCCGGTAGATTCTCCGCCAGAGGACAAAACGGGATTTCACAATCTCTTAGAACGTGCAGCAAAAAGATTTTCTCTACCAATACCTTCTAAACAATCTGACTGTTTCTTGTACGATTTTAAGAAACCATTTAGCAAATCTGTCCAGGCTATCCCCATAATTGATTGTATCTTGGAAGAAGGTATTACGATTATGAAAACCCCGGCCTGTATTCTGGCGGTACTTTCATGCCTTGACAAAAAATACAAGACCACAGATGATGCCCTAGTGTCTCTCACATGGCATCCAAAACCGTATTCCATGGTCATGCAAGCGGCTCAAAGCCGCTCAAAGAATCCAGCATTCCCTCTTAAGGACAACGGATGTCTAGGTTCCATTGGCAAACTGTTTTCGGCAATGTCCGCACTGACAGAAGGCACGAATTCTCTGGCGTTTTTAGGGCACTATGATCACCAGATGTGGTCACACATTGCTCCCTACATTGACCAACTGCCGGAGGATGCCAAGGTCAAAGCAGGAAAGGTCCTTCATGAAGGAGAGAGAGCATCCAATAAGATCATAGATTCGACAATAATAATAATAATAGGGGGCCTTATAGAGCGCTTGATGACTCACCACGGCGTGTCCCCGCGCTGAAAAGCGAGTGCTACCAGGAAAGTACCGGGACAGGGACCCAACTACCGGGCAAATACGAAGGCTTTTAACTTGGCTCTAAAGGTGCGCTCTGAAGGTTCCAGGCGTAGTGCCACAGGAAGTTTGTTCCAGCTTGAGGCCGCCAGATACCTAAAGGATCTGCCGCCCATCCGTACTTTAGATACCTTAGGAATGGATAGGCGCCCCGAGCCAGAAGATCTGAGATCACGGGGGGGCTTGTATTGTGTTAGCAGGCCCTGTAGAGGGAGAGGAGCCCTGCCGTTAACAATCCGGTGGCATGTGCACAGTGCTTTGAATTCCACCCTGCTTCTCACCGGAAGCCAGTGCAGGGCCTGGAGAGCAGCTTTAGATGATGCTCTTCTGGGTAATTTGAGAACCAGCCGCGCTGCAGCGTTCTGCAGGACCTGCAGGCGGCTCAGGTTCTTCTCAAGAGTCCCCAGGTAGAGCAGGTTGCCGTAGTCCATCTTGGACGTAACTAGTGCATGCACTAGAGTTTGACGGGCTTTGATTGGCAGAAGCTCCAAGACCTTCCTAAGGCTCTTAAGAATCCCGAAACAGGCACCAACTACCCGGTTCACCTGGGGTCCAAAAGTCAGCTTAGAGTCGAACCAAACACCCAAATTCCTCGCCTCCTGGCAGGGAATTGGTGCTAGTCCCAGGCAAGGAGGCCGCCACGCCGACGTCCAAGCCGCTTGGTCTCCCCCCACCACCACCACCAGCACCTCAGTCTTGCCTCCGTTGAGTTTAAGGCAATTGGCAGACATCCAGGCAGCAAGATCTTGCATGCATGCTCTGAAGATGTCCGCCGCGAGACTTGGTGCTCGCGAGAGGGATATGACCAGCTGCGTGTCGTCGGCGTACGACACCATGCTCAGGCCGTGACTCTCCACTATGGTAGCAACCGGGGCAACATACAAATTAAAAAGGGTTGGACTCGGGGATGAGCCCTGCGGCACCCCCTGGTCCAAGGCAACTCGCTCGGAGTAGCAGTCGCCCTGCCTGACTTGAAAACCTCGGCCAGAAAGAAATGATTGGATCCATTTCAGCGCTGCCCCTCCTACTCCTCCTTTGTTCAGACACTGTAGCAAGATGGAATGGATGTCGCTATTACAGGACTCCGCAGTTAGCAGGGGCAGCAGCTCTAAGAAGACATAGATGGCTCAAAGCCACATCCTTCCATCCATCCAGAAGTTCAAAATAAAATCTGAAACCTTCCGTATAACGGAGAAGCTACTTTTGGAAGTCATGTGGAGGAGGCCCTCAAAACGATCAAGGCGGTCACGCATACCTCCAAGTCTTTGGGAACACTGCATTTGCGGGAAACTCCTTTTCGAGTACCCAGAGGAAGAGAGCAGCCTTCCTATAGAGTGGGGTTTCAGCGGTACTGATACCCTTCCTATTCCTCGAATACTCAGTCTTACCTGTCCCAATTCCAGCAGAGACAACCACCTCATCTATCCTATATCAGATCAGATAGGGGAAAACACCACGGGCTGGCAAAGATGCTAACCACCAACAATATTATACAGGCTCAGGCGCCATCTCCTCCTCCTCTACATTCTCCTCATTTTTTTTTGTCAGATGCTCCCTATCTGGGAGGCAACATTTCCAACTCCCTCCACCAATGGCTGACCATTACCACAGATTGGTGGGCAAGCATGTGAATCTATGAAAGTTCCAGTACTGGAGCCAGAAATTACTTGCCTGTAAATGTAGTTTTCCAGTATTGGAAGCGTTCATAGATTCACATGCTACCCACCCTCCTCCCTGGCGGAAGATCACCTTCATCTATCTCAGTATATCAAGGCTAGCAGTAGTGCTTGAAAATCTGAGGTACTGAGCTTCTCTCTGGAGTGTTCTAGATGGTGATTCACGTTGATAGGTTACTAAAGTAACAGTCCAAGGCCTTTTTTCCTAGTCTGTACCTATCATGGTACCACTATATTAAAGGTACCAGGGACTCACATCATGACGACGGGGAATGATTCAAGCATGTGAATCTATAAAAGCTTACAGTACTGGAGAACTACAGTTCTAGGTATGTAAATAATTTCTTTTGCTGAAAGTTCATAAAGCTAACACATATCTGCAATTGTAGTATTTCTTTTATGTGTGACTGACATTCCAGTCTTTTTTTCAATGTCTGTCATTTCTAACTCTTAGTGGATCTAAATGTTTGAATAGGTGATGCCCTAAATATTTTAGCCCACATGACCTGCCACAATTTTTATATGGCTCTGCACGTGGCCATTCTAAGGCCTTTTTTCACTGCTTTGTGTATTACCAATTTGTTTACTAGCAGCTCAGCATACCTATACGGTGGAATCTTTCGAATGACTCGTACAGTGGATTTTTTGTAGTGAAACATTCCATAAGGGAGCAACATTTGTAATGCAGATATAGCTTAAATACTGTGTGATCAACGCTTTCCCTTGGCTGAATTTAATTAAAACTCAAGCCCAAATACTGATCTTGGACACAAGACTCTACCAGATAGAAGTACAAACATAAACAACTTTCTTGTATAAAACTATATAGTATTTTATTAAAACAATTTTTTTGTCAATTAAAAAACACATACACAGAATCTAAAAGTAGAGTTTAAAAAAACTCTTCACATAACTCATAAAAAACATCACCACATAATTGTACTATAATTCATACACAAAACATATGTAGACAGCATTAATAAAAAAAAATTTCATTAAAGGAAGACCTACTCAAAGTAATTCAATATGGAAATGAGAAATGGGGGAGAGAAGGGAAACAAACACAGACATTCACAATTTGTCATCCAATATTGCACATTAATTCCCGCATTTAACTCAAACCCAGACTCGACTTGTTTTCGTTGTTCTTGGGGCGAGTTTGGTTGTTTAATTGTGCACAAGTATGCGTCGACGCGTTTCGATGGACTCGTTAGATATGTGCCATCTTTATCAAGACTTCTATATATTGTACTCTCCTATGTTGGCACTGGATGGTTGCCTTTGTGCGAAAATCGTTAAAACATGTTTTTTTTATAATTCATTGTGTTGGAAATCTTGGTTTGAGAAATATTGCTCATACTCTTCACTCAATCTTCGGCCAGGTCTGTAAATTATATCTCCCTCGATGTTGGTAGACACACATGCAGTCTTTATAGTGGGTCAGGGGATATGAAGAAATTAAGGCGGATGTCTATCACCTCAATTGTTATTATCCTATGCGTGGTTCTTGCGTTACACTCCGCTATCGCCTCGCTGTATATTGAGGTTCCAGCTTCCACGTTGTAGCCTAGTAGTTGCTGTAATCGGGTCCTGGGATGGGGTGGTTTAAAAACGGGCGCCGTGTTCTATCACCGAATTTAACTGGCGTTCCTAGAGTACGGCTGATCCTTGAGTTCCACCCGTCCGTGTGCGTCCGTCCTCCTCGCGGTCTTCCTTTAATGAAATTTTTTTTTATTAATGCTGTCTACATATGTTTTGTGTATGAATTATAGTACAATTATGTGGTGATGTTTTTTATGAGTTATGTGAAGAGTTTTTTTAAACTCTACTTTTATATTCTGTGTATGTGTTTTTTAATTGACAAAAAAATTGTTTTAATAAAATACTATATAGTTTTATACAAGAAAGTTGTTTATTTTTGTACTTCTATCTGGTAGAGTCTTGTGTCCAAGATCAGTATTTGGGCTTGAGTTTTCATTAAATTCAGCCAAGGGAAAGCGTTGATCACACTGTGTAACAGTACCCTATTCCCCTGGTTTTCAAGGGGTCTCTCTCAAAAAAATTCTTTCCAAAATAGCTTAAATACTGCCAAGGTATGCTCAAATGTTTTCAGAATCTCGTTCTGTGGGTTATCGAGCTCACAGGAAATGATGTCCCAACATTACTGCGATGGGCTTGACTGGAATTCTTTAGTATAACTTGACAGAAATAGTAATTGAATATGCATGTGATCAAAATAAATTGAGAAGAGCAGAATATTTGTGTATTGACAGATACCTTCATTTCACAACCTCCAAGAAGCAATTTCTTGATAATCATGTATGATTTTTGAATGATAATGAAAACCTTTTTAACTGAAATAATTTCTTAATTCGATTCTTAGTAGTTGGTTCATCATTTTATGTTGGTTTGTTTTAGAAGTCGTAAAGACAGTTTAGAAAGTGAGAGCTCCACGGCCATTATTCCTCATGAGTTGATACGCACGAGGCAGCTTGAAAGTGTGCATTTGAAATTCAACCAAGAATCTGGAACACTTATTCCTCTCTGCCTAAGGTGAGTGTGAGTACTGGATACCTTTCCGTTCTGATTGCTTACATATCTTCAAAGTATGCAACAATTATTTTGTGCACAAAAGGAGGTTGGTCTCGGGCTCGATTACCATGATTGACTATTTTAAAAAAAATCTTTTTTATGTAAGCCTCTCTTTGACTTGGTAAAGAATGGGCAACACCCAAAGCGTTAGAAGTGCCCTCCCCCGAAAAACCAACAACCTACTTGCATAGCGCGTGACTGCTTCTGAAGAGGTTTGTGGCTTATGCAACCCACCCTGCTCCCCATGAATTTGAATTAGTTCCATTACGACGTTTCGCAACGTGATCGGGAGGGAGGACCTGTTGGCGAGGGAGACTGCCGACCAGGCACATTGATCGCTCTATTTCAAAATGGTGCGCTAGTACCCTTTGAACAGCTGCAGATGGACTGTGAATTACCAGCAGGGCATTCCCTGGCACAGGGCAGACTGTTAGCAAAGTTAGGCCGACTGGGGCACACCACTGGCTTGTAATCGGACCAACACCCACCAGTTCACACATACTCCATACCATTGACAGATGCCGCTGAAACATAAATACGCAACTCTTTTTCTACCAACCCGCGGGTGCTGGGAAGAGACATAGGCCGGGAACTCCCACAAAAAGAATGAGAGAAAGCGCTCCTATATCGCAGAAAGATGTCGTACAATGCTAAGTTCCAGTACACAACATAGCATCTTACATAAAGCTTTTCTCATGCCAGAACACCCACACAGAATGTTCATATCTGCCTTTCTTCCACAGATGCCATATACTGACATTGCATGTATGTTATGGGGCTGTCCAGTGACTTTAGCCCTATGGGGGTAGGTAGCAGGCGCTCTGTCTGAAATGAAGGCCAAAATAATGTATGCACAATGGAAGGTTCACTCTTAGGTCGGTTTAAACGGAAAAAAACTGTCTGAGTAATAAGTCGATTTATTGACCTGTTACTGCTGATGGTTCTTAGATCCATCATAATTCATTGGAAAGCCCATATGTTGTCGGGATTGAAGTACTGGTGTGCAGCGACACTCAAATGGGGCAAAGCTTAGTCTGTGGCACTTAGGTGCAAGGAGGTTCGTGGGCTGCGCAGAGTCCTCATAGCTGTGGATTGGGAAGCCCAGCTCCATGATTTTCAGGTATTCAAGGAGGATTACCCTGCTTAGTACCTTCTCACACCCTAACTCTGCCTAATCTCCATGCTTCTTTGACCTATCACTCTTCCCCTCAATACCCCTGCCTTCCCTTCCCTCACCCTCCTCTGCGATCACTATACCAGATGGTAAAATCTTGCTGTACTTCTTTCTTCACCGTTCTTACACATGAAGCCACAGGCACATGCAGACTGGTCACCAAACAATAGCTTTGCCACTACATTAATTTCTTATATAACTTGTATTTGTAAAGCACACGTTCACCCGTAGGCATCTTGGCGCTGAAGAACAGATGTTTATTATTATCTAACTCAATGGTACTCCTTTTATCGACCTCAGATGGATGAAAGGCTGAGTGGACCAGGCTGGGATATGAACGTTGACCATGAGGTCGAACACAGACCCCTGCAATGGACGCATTAGTCTGAGTCACCAGACCGGCTTCTATGGGAATACAGCTCTTATGACATACTGTTCCTAACTGTTCATATGTTTATAAAGAGAACTAATGCCTCTTGCCATGAGAACTGTTTTGCAATATGTGTTAAATTCAGAATGGGTTTCTTGCTGCTGTACACGTTATACAGATCTGATCGTATCTGACATATTTGTGTATAACCGAAGAAACGTAATAAAAATTGGTTAAAAAAAGTAGGAGAAATAATTCCTCAAATTATACCTCCTGTTCACGCCTGGGATCTCAGTGTCCTGTTCAGTAGAATCATTTGATGAGCCTTGAGCCACAGTACCCTTATGAAAAGCATTATCGTTATTGGTAGGTATCATTCCTTGTGGTAATCACTTCTTTGCAAAAAGTGAGTTACAGGCATTAACAGTTGAAGAGCCTTTCATTCAAGTACACAGGTATAAATATGTTCTGTGGACAAGCCCTTTTCCTACCCAAAGTGATTTCCCCTTTTCATGTGAACCAAACCATCGATTTGGAAATCTTCCCTCAACATGAGATGGTGACAGAAAGAGGATTAGTCAGTCATTCTTTATTGCTTGTTTAATTAAAATCATAAAACGAAAACATCTGCAAACTAGTGAAAAATACATAAAAAATAGGTATCTATAATAACGCATTGTAGACACTGTTATGATAAAAAAAAGTGGCGTTATGCGCATACTAACTTCCTCTGTTATGTTGTGTGTTTGTAAGTCGCACCATTACCTCCGAGGGGTTCCTGGCACTGAGCAGGTATGTGTGTGTGTTCACCTAACCCTGTCTAGGATAGTTTGTTTTGTTGAAAAGCCAGGTCTTCTGGTTCGTGTGGAATTCAAGAAGAGAGGAAGAGGCTCTGGTGTGGCGTGAGAGATCCTTCCAGGCTTTAGGAGCGATGTAAGAGAACACTCATCTTTCTGAGCCGTTTGTGTATGCATGGGATGTGGTCATGTAGGAGTCCTGTGGAGCTGAAGACGATTGTTGGAAGGAGATGCGCTTGTTCAGGAAAGTGGGGCCTGAGTTGTGTAGTGTCTTGAATGTGTGTGTGAGGAGTCTGAAGTGAGCGTGTTTGTGTATTGGGAGCCAATGTATTTCCTGAGGTGTGGTGTGATATAAGTTCTGTGTGGGAGGTTGAGGATGAGTACGGCTGCCAAGTAATGGATGGTTTGTTGCATTCTAGTGAGTTGCTTGGTGATCCTGATGAAGAGGACTTAACTGATCGGTTTTCTAGTGTTGCTTGAGAACCATTTGAAGATCTTCTTCAGGGTCTTCAGGGTCTGGAAGCAGGATTCAGTAACTGTGACTTGTACGATCATGTCCTGCTTGCACGCGATGATTATACAGAGTTTCCTTCCAGGATTCTAGGTGTGGGTCTGAGTTCGGCAGGCCACCAGTTAGAGCCCCACGATGACGTGTTCTAGCTGAAGAAAACTACTTCTGTCTTGTCGATGTTGAACTTGACAGTTGGCCTTCATCCAGTTAGCAACTTCAGTCAAGCAGACCGAGAACTTGTTTCTAGTGTTGGAGTCTTGTCTGAGAGGGAGAAGTAGGAGTTGTGTGTTGTCCGCGTAGAAAAGGTTGTGTGTACGGATAACGTTGGCCAGAGGGATTATATATGCCTTGAAAAGGGTGAGGCTGTGCGATGAACCTTAAGGCACTCCGCAGCTGAAACATGAAAATGCTTATATTCAGCACCCAATGATGAAATAGTTGTGTAGGAGAGTAGGGTCTGCTATCCTATGGTCACCCCAATTTTTGCTTTTTGCTTCACTGGTTTTCGGCTTAATGTGGCTGTGGGCCTGCGAATCAGACCCACAGCCTGCTGTTCTCTCTCTAAATTCACATACATGTAATATAGGTACATAACCCAATTGGAACTGGACTCCTTGTCAGCCCCTGTACCATGCACTATAGGTGCTCAGGGCATAGGTGCCAACAAGGCCAACCAGGGGCTGCAGCATATCTTTTGCCACCCCTGGCTGGTTCTTAAATTGACACAACTGGCTGATCACTCAGCTGGGGCAAGTTGGTGTAATCAACCCTTGCTCAGATATAGTATACCTATATCTAAACCTATATCTGGACACATATAAACCTATAAGTCACTCCTATGGCAGGCCTTATCAATCCTGGAGGCAGAGTGCTTGGTTTTACGTGAGATGGTGCTCGAGCCTGAGCTGAGCCTGTCTGCAGCTGTCGGGAACAACTCCCTTAGCTGTTCCGGGATATTGCCATACCATATACCCTTAAATGCATTATAATCCATCGCGGTTATGTGCTAACTTTGGTTTTATCAGAACATGTCGTGTAAGGTGTCATACGATTTGGAATACTATCCCCTCGACAGTCCTGTCGACGGGGATAGCATTCCACCCCTCTATAGGGAGAAGACATGTTACTTTACTAAAACGCGGTTAATCCTAACCAGAGCCTCCGCATCAAAGAAGGATGCTGCTGCCACCGACACAAGTCTGACCTCCTACTGCTGACCGAAGCTTGGCAGAGGAGGCCTGGACAAAGGGTTTCCTCTCACGGGGAGGTGCTACACCACCCCAGACAGGAGATAGTGTATTAGGGCAGGGAGGGCTGAAAGAAACTAGACTGTGCCTGGGGCGCACAAGGCTTCCCCTTGCATAATCCGGTCAAACCGGTTCTAGGGCACGCCAGCCCCAGTCCCAGCGCGACCCTGGACAAAGGGAAAGGGGTGTAACCGCCCCCTTCCTGGGTCCCACCCATAGGAGGGACCTTGCAGGTAATCCAGCCCCCTAGATTGGTATAAGAATGGGAGCAGTGCCAACGCACTCAGATTATCCTGACTGAAACTTATGAAACGAAACTCTGGACCCTTCGACATCCTACTCGACGTAGAAGACTGAAGAATCTCCCTTGTGGTCAAGGAGTGACCACCCTGTGCAAACAAGCACCATCCAGCACCTCAACGTTTGCTTTGTTGCAGTTCCCGCCGGAACTCGAGCGACAGAGTTCGACCAGACCCAGCGATCCTGCCTTCTAACAACCCGATCCACAGTCCCTGCAGAGCTGAGACCCGTGGAGGCGACTTGAAGCGTGGGGCCGGCCATCTTGGAAAGACCACGAGGCGCTGACCGTGCAGCTTCCGAGGCTCCTTCGAAGCTGTGCTTTGGGGTTTGAGAAGCCCCAGCCCTGAGCCACTCTTGCACCGAACCTCACCCCTCTACACTCACCGAGTGCTGCGTGGGGCCCTTCTGCATCTTTTGGCTCAACGCGTTGGTCCGGTCGCTTGCCCGTTGGCTAGCGGCCCCAGTACCAACGAACCTTTGAATTTGATTTGTGAGTCTGGTTGCTCCAGACTTGCCCTCGCTCCCCTGAAAAGGAGCACCCGCTCTGACCCTCCTGGTCTGAGTATTAAGCAATCTTCGAATCCTGCGTGGGTTGCACTTGCCAAGGGTTGTTTGCTCCATTCCGGAAGCCGACACTGCCGACAGCGAGAGCCTTCGTGGGACAGCTCGTGATCCTCTCCTGGACATCCTCGGTGCCCCAGAGTCCACGTGGCAGCGGAGACAAGCTTCACGACATCGACCTGATTGCGCCCGACATTGCCTGGTTCCACCCTGGTCACTGCTGAGTGACCCAGACTCTGTCTCCTCTGCTTTCAGATCATCTATATCTTCGATCCACCCTTGGATCACAACGGACACTTCTCTTCTCGACGGCTGCAGCATCTTCATCTTCAGGCACCATCAACCTGCGTGACGAAGCCCGACACTACTTTGCACCCGAGCACCCGCTTCCTGTGTGTGAGGTAACTCAGCAACGCCCATGCTCCTGTACTGGTACACACCTCTAGTGTATATGTCTAAACTTTCGTCTTTCTAGGTTAGTCGGAAGACTCCTTTAACAGTAACTTGTAACTTTTACGCACCATTGACTTTACATTGGTGCATGTGTGTGCTTTAAGCGCTGCACCCGAATCCCGCGGGCTTTTCCCGACTTCAGCATTGCTAGTCCCGACTGCTCCCAGCGATGCCCTAGGCCTGGCCACTGTTCGATTAGTTATACTTATACCACTTTTTTAATATATGGTTTGCGTGGCCCCCCGGCCTCATCTATAATTGTGCAACTTTTATATGTTTAACTGTGCTTTTGTTTAAACGCTTGTGCCTCTGCACTCATAAAGAGTACAGAGGATTATTCTAGTAATAAATACATATATTTTTATAATATATAACTTGTGTGGTGTCCTTTCATTTGATATTACAGGATTGTGATTGGTAAAACAGCTCGCTTAACACGACCTCTTGAGTTAAGCCTTTAAGGCTGCTTAGTCCATGCTACCCTTAGGATAGCTTGTCTATAAGGTTGACTTACAACCAGACACCATAAGGGATTGTTTGGACTGATACAAGGTGCCCCCAGAATTGGAGACATCATATATTCAGGCCAACTTCTCACATTGGTGCGCAGCGGTGCGGATTTGAGCTTGCTGTTCTTTTACCATTGCAATCTTTTTATCAAATTGAAAGATCACATCAAGTACCTTAGGTACATATAAACAAAGCTTAGCATATTTAAGTTCTACTGAACTTAGTAGTTGTAGATCAAAGGGCTTAGCACACCCTGCCTACAACTCACTAGCAAGGTACAGTAGGTAAACACTTAGTGTAGGTAAGTGCACCACTTACACCTCACTAGCAGTCATGTCTGTCACAGAGGGAGCTCCTGGCTCTCAGCCTCTGACAGTTGACCTTACCAAGGCAACTTCCAGCTATGACAACCTCAGCCACAGGGACTTGAGTGCCTTGTGCACTTAAAGGGGGCTGAGAAAGGGTCACAACCCTACCATTCCCATCCTTATAGCCATCCTGGAGAAGGATGATCTAGATAAGGCAAGTGCAGTTCTCTTAGATGCAGAAGATGGAGTGAACCCCCCTGAGACATTGAATTCCCCAGAGATAGAGGAGGAACCTGAATCAGATCTTAATGAAGATTCAGATCAGGATCAAGGGACAAACCAGGTACTAGTGTGGAGGCTTAACCAAACCAACTTGGACCTACATAGGAATGGAGAGGGCGAGCACCTCCCCAGGGCTATAACATAATTCCCTCAGGTAATAGAAGGAAGAGATCTTCCTCAAGGGACTCTCATATTTCTAGTGCCTCAAGGGAATCTCAAAGGGGAATGACTCCCCCCCCCCCCAGAGGAAAGAGCTTAGGGCCAGAATGAGGACTGTCCAACTCCAGATAGAGACGGGAGAGGTAGCCCTGGCTCAAGCTAAACTTGCTTTAGCAAGAGAACAAAAGTTGAGTGGATTAGATTCCACTGGTGGCAGCATAATTTCTAGAGAGAAATACCGGTCCTATGACAATAGAAACCTGACAAAAATTGTGCCCCCCTACAAGGAAGGGGATGACATCCACAAATGGATGACTGCTCTGGAGAGAGCCTGCATGGTACAGCAGGTTCCTCAAGATCAGTGGGCTGCAATTTTATGGTACTCCTTTTCTGAGAAAGGGAAGGATAGGCGCCTCACAGTTAGACCTGCGGATGCCAAAAACTACTCTGTCCTGAAGAGTGCTCTTATTGAGGGGTTTGGCCTAACCACTGAGCAATACAGGTTGTTGTTCAGAGATACCCAAAAAGCTCAGACTCAGGACTGGACTGATTTTGTTGATTGTGCCACTAAGGCTCTGGAGGGTTGGCTGCAGGGAAGTAAAGTCTCAGACTATACAGGATTGTACAATCTTATAATGAGAGAGCAGATCCTTAATAACTGTCAGAACCAGCTGTTGCATCAATACCTTATTGACTCAGATCTGACCTCTCCTCAAGAATTGGGAAAGAAGGCAGACAAGTGGGTCAGAACAAGGATTACGCAGAAACCCCAGAACCATGGAGGTGATCAGAAGAAAGCAGACCAGAAGGGTGGGGATAAGAAAGATAAAGAAAAAGACCAGAAGTCTTCTTCAGGTCCACAAAATTCTAATAAGGAGGGTGATTCCCAGAATGGAAACAAGAAGAAGCATGATGGCCCAAAGAAACCTTGGTGCAATACCTGTAAGTCCATTTCCCACTGGGGGAGTGAATGCACCAAGAAAAATCCAGTTCCTACCACTGCAGCTCCTAAAGCACCTGCACCCCCTAGTACAGTCAGCAGTGGTGGTACACAACCTAAGGGTATAGTAGGGTTGACCTTGGGTACTGAGATGGAGTCTGGCCTAGTCAGAATCCCTACTCAGGCAGTTCTGCTCTATGATGTGGACATAGCCATGCCCACTACTGTGAGTCCTAGTAACTTGGGCAAGTATAGACAGACTCCTTTAATTAATGAGAAACTGGCTCAGGCCTACAGTGACACATGTGCCAGTGTCACTATGGTGACACCTAACTTTGTGGACCCTGGACAAATTGTACTAAGTGAGAATTACCTAGTGACCAATGCAAGCAATACCACTACTACACATAGTGTGGCTGTTGTGAACTTCTCCTGGGGAGGGGTAACTGGCCTCAAGAAAGTTGTTGTGAGTGCCGACCTGCCAGTAGACTGTCTGTTGGGCAATGATCTAGAGAACTCAGTTTGGTCAGAGGTGGAGTACAGGACTCATGCAGAAATGCTAGGGATATCAGCACATGTCCTTGCTGTAACCAGGACTCAGGCAAAGAAGTGCCTACCTGAACCTGTGGTGGATCTTGAAACTATAGACCAACCACAATCCAAGAGGAAGAGCAATAGGGTTAAGGCTGTGCCTTCCCACTTGCCCCAGGTTGATGGTCAGACTTCACAGGAGGCTGATTCTGCAGTCCAAGAGGAGACTGTCTCTGAAGAACTTGAACCTGATCAGGTTGAGTTTCTGGGGACAGGGGGACCCTCAAGGGCAGACCTGGGGCAGGCCCAATTAGATTGCCCTTCCCTTGAACCGCTCAGACAGCAAGCTGCTGCTGAGGCTGCTGGGAATGCTCAAGGTACCCATAGAGTGTATTGGGATGATGGGCTCCTTTATTCAGAGGCTAGAGACCCCAAGCCTGGTGCCACTAGGAGGTTGGTCATACCTCTGCAATTTAGGGGCTTCCTTCTTACCTTGGCCCATGATATTCCCCTTGCAGGACACTTAGGCCAGAACAAGACTTGAGCCAGGCTTGTCCCTCACTTTCACTGGCCTCATATGTCAGAAAATGTCAAGGAGTTTTGTCGCTCCTGTGTCACTTGCCAAGCCAGTGGTAAGTCAGGTGGCACAACAAAGGCCCCCCTGATACCACTACCTGTGGTGGGGGTACCCTTTGAAAGAGTTGGAATAGACATTGTGGGTCCCATGGATCCACAAACAGCATCTGGGCACAGATTTATACTGGTGGTAGTGGATCATGCCACCAGGTATCCAGAGGCAATTCCCCTGAGGACCACAACAGCTCCTGTTGTGGCAAGGGCCCTTCTTGCAGTTTTCTCAAGAGTGGGCTTTCCAAAGGAGGTTCTTTCAGACAGAGGTACCAACTTCATGTCTGGATACTTAAAAGCAATGTGGAAAGAGTGTGGAGTGAACTATAAGTTTACCAACCCTATCATCCTCAGTGCAATGGGCTTGTTGAAAGGTTCAACAAGACCCTCAAGGGAATGATAAAAGGGTTACCTGAGAAGCTTAGACGACGATGGGACATCCTTTTACCCTGCTTGCTCTTTGCTTACAGAGAGGTCCCACAGAAAGGGGTTGGCTACAGCCCTTTTGAACTTTTGTTTGGCCACCCTGTGAGGGGTCCATTGTGTCTGGTGAAGGAAGGATGGGAGTTACCTCTCAAAAAGCCTAAGCTAGATGTTGTGGACTATGTACTTGGTCTCCGCTCCAGGATGACTGAGTACATGGAAAGAGCATCCAAAAACCTGGAGGCCAGTCAAGAATTACAGAAAGCTTGGCATGACCAAAAGGCGGTTCTGGTTGAATTCCAGCCAGGGCAGAAGGTGTGGGTGTTGGAGCCAGTGGCCCCAGCAGCTCTCCAGGACAAATGGTCTGGACCCTAGACCATCTTGGAGAAAAAGGGAGAAGTCACCTATGTGGTTGACCTTGGAACCCCTAGGAGCCCCCACAGGGTGCTCCATGTGAACAGATTGAAAGCATTTGTTGACAGGGAGGACATGAGCCTGCTCATGGCCACAGATGGGGAACAGGAGGAAGAGAGTGACCCTCTCCCAGACTTGTTGTCCCAGAACCCTGATGATGGTTCAGTTGATGGAGTAGCATTGGCAGGCAGCCTCACTGAGCAGCAACAGATGGACTGCAGACAGGTGTTGCAGGCCCATAGACATATGTTTTTTCTCACACCCAGTCAAACTAACTGGTGCACCCATGAGGTGGACACTGGTGACAGTCTGCCTGTGAAGAATAAGATCTACAGGCAACCTGACCACGTCAGGAATTGTATAAAGGCTGAGATGCAGAAAATGCTTGAACTTGGAGTGATTGAGCCACTAGAGAGCCCATGGGCCAGCCCAGTAGTCCTTGTGCCAAAACCCCATACCAAAGATGGAAAGAGAGAAATGAGGTTTTGTGTGGACTACAGAGGTCTCAATGCTGTCACTAAGACAGATGCTCATCCCATTCCAAGGGCAGATGAGCTCATTGATAAATTGGCTTCTGCCACATTTCTGAGCACATTTGATTTGACAGCTGGCTATTGGCAAATCAGGTTAGCTGAAGAGTCTAAAGCCAAAACAGCATTCTCTACCCCTAGTGGGCATTATCAGTTTGTGGTGATGCCCTTTGGTTTGAAGAATGCACCTGCCACCTTCCAAAGGTTGGTGAATCAAGTCCTTGCTGGGTTGGATGACTTTTGTGCAGCATATCTAGATGATATTGCTGTCTTTAGCTCCACCTGGGAGGATCACCTGATCCACCGGAAGAAGGTTCTGGAGGCCCTGCAAAAGGCAGGCATGACTATTAAGGCTACTAAGTGCCAGATAGGGCAGAGCAAGGTTGTGTACCTGGGCCACCTAGTAGGTGGGGGGGTCAGGTTCAACCACTGGAGAGTAAGATCCAGACCATCCAGGACTGGGCTCCTCCAACTACCCAGACACAAGTCAGAGCCTTCTTGGGCCTGACTGGGTATTACAGGAAGTTTGTAAAGAACTGTGGGTCCATTGTGACACCATTAAATGACTTGACATCCAAGAAGATGCCAAAAAAGGTTCAGTGGACAGTTAGCTGGCAAAAGGCATTTGATGACCTGAAGAAGGCCATGAGCTCTGCACCTATCCTGAAGAGTCCTGACTACTCCAAACAGTTCATTGTTCAAACAGATGCTTCTGAGTTGGGGGTGGGAGCTGTGCTTTCAAAACTTAATGTAGATGGTCAAGACCAGCCCATTGCTTTTATTAGCAGAAGGCTGACCCCCAGGGAGAAACGTTGGTCAGCTATTGAGAGGGAGGCCTTTGCTGTGGTTTGGGCCCTGAAGAAGTTGAGGCCATAATTGTTTGGAACTCACTTCCTTATTCAGACAGACCATAAGCCCCTCTTGTGGCTAAATCAGGTGAAGGGTGAAAATCCCAAACTGCTCAGGTGGTCCATTTCCCTACAGGGGATGGACTTTACAGTGGAACACCGCCCAGGGACTGACCATGGTAATGCAGATGGTCTCTCCAGTTATTTCCACTTAGGACATGAAGACTTATCTGGTCAAGGTTAAGTTTAATGTCCCTGCGTTTTTTTTGGGGGGGGGGGGTGTAGGAGAGTAGGGTCTGCTATTCTATGGTCACCCCAATTTTTGATTTTTGCTTCACTGGTTCTCGACTTAATGTGGCTGTGAGCCTGCTAATCAGACCCACAGCCTGCTGTTCTCTCTCTAAATTCACATACATGTACTATAGGTACATTACCCAATTGGAACTGGACTCCTTGTCAGCCCCTGTACCATGCACTATAGGTGCTCAGGGCATAGGTGCCAACAAGGCCTACCAGGGGCTGCAGCATATCTTTTGCCACCCCTGGCTGGTTCTTAAATTGACACAACTGGCTGATAACTCAGCTGGGGCAAGTTGGTGTAATCACCCCTTGCTTAGATATAGTATACCTATATCTAAACCTATATCTGGACACATATAAACCTATAAGTCACTCCTATGGCAGGCCTTATCAATCCTGGAGGCAGAGTGCTTGGTTTTACGTGAGATGGTGCTCGAGCCTGAGCTGAGCCTGTCTGCAGCTGTCTGGAACAACTCCCTTAGCTGTTCCGGGATATTGCCATACCATATACTCTTAAGTGCATTATAATCCATCGCGGTTATGTGCTAACTTTGGTTTGGTTTTATCAAAACATGTCGGGTAAGGTGTCATACGTTTTGTAATACTATTCCCTCGACAGTCCTGTTGAAGGGGATAGCATTCTACCCCTCTAGAGGGAGAAGACATGTTACTTTACTAAAACGCGGTTAATCCTAACCAGAGCCTCAGCATCACAAAATGGATGAAGCTGCCACCGACACAAGTCTGACCTCCTGCTGCTGACCGAAACTTGGCAGAGGAGGCCTGGACAAAGGGTTTCCTGTCACTGGGAGGTGCTACACCACCCCAGACAGGAGATAGTGTATTGGGGCAGGGAGGGCTGAAAGAAACTAGACAGTGCCTGGGGCGCACAAGGCTTCCCCTTGCATAATCTGGTCAAACCGGTTCTGGGGCACACCAGCCTCAGTCCCAGCACGACCCTGGACAAAGGGAAAGGGGTGTAACCACCCCCTTCCTGGGTCCCACCCATAGGAGGGACCTAGCAGGTAATCCAGCCCCCTAGATTGGTATAAGAATGGGAGCAGTGCCAACGCACTCAGATTATCCTGACTGAAACTTATGAAACGAAACTCTGGACCCTTCGACATCCTACTCGACGTAGAAGACTGAAGAATCTCCCTTGTGGTCAAGGAGTGACCACCCTGTGCAAACAGGCACTATCCAGCACCTCAATGTTTTCTTTGTTGCAGTTCCCGCCGGAACTCGAGCGACAGAGTTTGACAAGACCCAGCGTTCCTGCCTTCTAACAGCCCGATCCACAGTCCCTGCAGAGCTGAGACCCGTGGAGGCGACCTGAAGCGTGGGGCCGGCCATCTTGGAAAGACCACGAGGCGCTGACCGTGCAGCTTCCGAGGCTCCCTCGAAGCTGTGCATTGGGGTTTGAGAAGCCCCAGCCCTGAGCCACTCTTGCACCGAAGCTCACCCCTCTACACTCACCGAGTGCTGCGTGGGGCCCTTCTGCATCTTTTGGCTCAACGCGTTGGTCCGGTCGCTTGCCCGTTGGCTAGCGGCCCCAGTACCGACAAACCTCTGAATTTGATTTGTGAGTCTGGTTGCTCCAGACTTGCCCTCGCTCCCCTGAAAAGGAGCACCCGCTCTGACCCTCCTGGTCCGAGTATTAAGCGATCTTCGAATCCTGCGTGGGTTGCGCTTGCCAAGGGTTGTTTGCTCCAATCCGGAAGCAGACACCACCGACAGCGAGAGCCTTCGTGGGACAGCTCGTGATCCACTCCTGGACATCCTCGGTGCCCCAGAGTCCACGTGGCAGCGGAGACAAGCTTCACGACATCGACCTGATTGCGCCCGACATTGCCTGGTTCCTTCCTGGTTCCACCCTGGTCACTGCTGAGTGACCCAGACTCTGTCCCCTCTGCTTTCAGATCATCTATATCTTCGATCCACCCTTGGATCACACCGGACACTTCTCTTCTCGACGCCTGCAGCATCTTCATCTTCAGGCACCATCAACCTGCGTGACGAAACCCGACACTACTTTGCACCCGCGCACCCGCTTCCTGTGTGTGAGGTAACTCAGCAACGCCGGTGCTCCTGTACTGGTACACACCTCTAGTGTATATGTCTAAAGTTTTGTCCTTCTAGGTTAGTCGTAAGACTCCTTTAACAGTAACTTTGTAACTTTTACGCACCATTGACTTTACATTGGTGCATGTGTGTGCTTTAAGCGCTGCACCCGAATCTCGTGGGCTTTTCCCGACTTCAGCATTGCTAGTCCCGACTGCTCCCAGCAATTCCCCGGGCCCTAGGCCTGACCACTGTTCGATTAGTGATACTTATACCACTTTTTCAATATATGGTTTGCGTGGCCCCCGGCCTCATCCATAATTGTGCAACTTTTATATGTTTAACTGTGCTTTTGTTTAAACGCTTGTGCCTCTGCACTCATAAAGAGTACAGAGGATTATTCTAGTAATAAATACATATATTTTTATAATATATAACTTGTGTGGTGTCCTTTCATTTGATATTACAGGATTGTGATTGGTAAAACAGCTCGCTTAACACGACCTCTTGAGTTAAGCATTTAAGGCTGCTTAGTCCATGCTACCCTTAGGATAGCTTGTCTATAAGGTTGACTTACAACCAGACACCATAAGGGATTGTTTGGACTGATACAAGTTGCCCCCAGAATTGGAGACGTCCTATATCAGGCCAACTTCTCACAAGTAGTAACCCTGAAACTGGGAAACTTACATTGTACAATTTAATTGTGCTCTTATCTGCTAAGGCAAAGCAAAGCTGTATCAATACATATAATTTGTCAGTCATTCATAAGTCTTCACCACTTAATGTATACCAACTTGCTGCTAAGGATTGGCAGCAGTTCTTTTTAATGAATAAAGGCCTCAGGCATTTTCTTTGTTTGCTTAGTCATAATGGGCATACACATTCAACATGGAGTAATGATTCACTTCATGCATTGTGTAAACATTGGAGTGTTGTACCATGTTTTTTGAATGAAAACCATTCCGGCCTTATTTTCAAAACAGGAATGGTTAAGTAATAAATGTGCGCTAAGTGATGCCAGCCATGGCACAGGGGTAGTTAGCCAGTTTTGTTTCTGAAAACCTACCAGCAGCTTAGCCTGAAAATGTCTTTTTATTAAAAGATCCAGTGTCCCTAATGTGTGATCATGCTTTAAATGTGTGTTTTTTAAATACAGTTTCATAGTAGGTCAGATGTAGAGCAGTCTTCCATCAAACCTGATGCTGTAAAGTGTCAAGTACCTCATGTAATTACTTGACAAATTTCCACTCTGAGAGAATTCCCCCTGCATTGGACAATGAATAGCAGCAGACTGGAAATTGTAAAGTCCGCTTGAGAGATCACAGCTGTAAATTACATTCTAACTCTTTTTAGGTCTCGACTGGCGTACACTGCGCAGCTCGAGAAATTTTGTTTTTCAGTACTGGGGTTGAACCCGCCTCTCTCTTCCATTGGCTAGCTCCATAAATGAAGGCTTGCCATTGGAAGAGAATGATGTCAATCAGTCTTGGAGCAGATTAGTGGGCGTTTCTGTCTTTTTTTTTAAGCCCGCCCCTTTTTGCCGTCATGTAGAGGTGGGCCATTGTGGGTGTTTCCTTTTTTTTCCCCAGGGCTGTTTTTTCGTCAGTCTGTGCCAGCTCCGCCGCTCACTCGCAGTCTCCTCCCTGTGCTCTCACAGGGGACGGCTCTGACAACGCTTGTTTATTTAAACTTGTTTGGTTGTGACTCAACATTTTTCATCTATATTAACACTACTAGTGCTTTGTAGAACCTCTTTATTACTTCCTAACAGATCGCGAACATTCTGTTAACAATTAGTTTCGTACCGCCGCTCGCTCTCAGTCTCCTCCCTGTGCTCCCACGGGGGCGGCTCTGACAACGCTTGTTTATTTAAACTTGTTTGTACTTTATATCTTTACACTTTCTATTTTTCGTTACAATACAACTATTTTTCGGTTGTGGCTCAACATTTTTCATCTATATTAACACTACTAGTTCTTTGTAGAACCTCTTTATTACTTCCTAACAGATCGCCAACATTCTTTTAACAATTAGCTTCGTACCGCCACTTTTTAGCACAATTCCCACTAATAATGAACTCTTGGGACAATATTCTCATTACAGCTCCAATGTTAGACCTCGGCGTTATAATTTCATGTTTACTAACATTTGATAGGCTTTCTATACTGTTTCAAAATGGCGGCCTCGCTTTGGCTCCACTGCCACCCACACGAGCTGATCGTCTTGGTGTGGTCCTCTTTTTTTATATCCATTACGTGCGGACGCTTTGGTGAACAAACGCGATGTCGGCTCACCTTTTTCATTTAAACCGGCATTCGGTTTAACACTGTTTCTCCGGTCACATTATCATGACCCATTTGCTCATCTTCTGGTAAGCCCATAGCGATAATGTTCGCTCCTTGAGCCTGTCAAGCAGCTGGTTAGTAGATTATCAACTTTACCACAGCCATGTATATCTTTCTAGCCCTTAGATATTCTGTGGCTTTGCTCTCCCCACCCGGCTATACAACGTGCTTACATTGACGCCAGTCCTTCACTCAAGATTGGTATTGCATCTTTTTCTTGTTAATACATTTCAGCGCTCCTCCGTGTTTCTGTTCTTACCCGTGATACTATATAGGTTCCATTCATGCACAAGGAAGGCCGCTTTGCTGTACTGTCCGTGCACGTCAGTCTTTTCTGCCTGCGGCTGCACCCCCTGTCTCCTGAAGTGGCGACTGAGGCGCCCTACAAGGGGGTCTCAGGATCTGCCCCTGGGGGTGGCATTACTATCCTACTGGAGACTTGGCACCAGTGGTGGCAGTTGACAATTAAAAGTGGTGGGGCGCTCTGTGTGTGTGTGTGTGTGGTGGTCTGTGTGTGTGTGTGTGTGGTGGTCTGTGTGGGTGTGTGTGTGTGTGTGGTGCTCTGTGTGTGTGTGTGGGGGGGCTCTGTGTGTGTGTGTGGGGCTCTGTGTGTGGGGGGGCTCTCTGTGTGTGGGTGCAAATGCAATAGGTCTCGCATTTGCGAGAGATTAAGCTATTGACATTGTAAATGGTAATGCCTTTTATTTATCTGTTTTCAAAACCAACACATAAATAAAAATGTTGTCATTTACAATGCCAATAGCTCTAACTTTGGAATAGGCGAGACTGTTGCATTGTAATTGCTTGTTGATCTTGGCTGGGCAAATTAGGGAGACAAAAATCTGTCTTAAAAACTTTTAATTGGGTAGGGTCTAAGTGAAGGTCTAGTTTCCCTTGAAATGCAAGCAGGTCAGATTGAAGAGATGGTAAAATGTTTGCATTAATGATTTTTAGGAGGGGTTTAATAGTTGAAGTTTACAAGTTG
Organism: Lissotriton vulgaris; assembly: GCF_964263255.1. Taxonomy (NCBI): domain Eukaryota; kingdom Metazoa; phylum Chordata; class Amphibia; order Caudata; family Salamandridae; genus Lissotriton; species Lissotriton vulgaris. The sequence continues at coordinate 1,049,845,464 of NC_141693.1, forward strand.
TTCTAGAAAGGTTGAGTGCCATATAAGGCAATGGCTTCAATTCTTAATGAGACTATGTGTTCTCTTGGTGTCCAGCAATCCTCGAACCACACATCTAGATAGTGGTGTTTCCTGCGTTTTCAGCTGAAGTGTTGCCAATTTACCATATTTTTACTTTACACACTTTTTTGGTAAAAACCAAAACTGCAGATAGAAAGAGCACTTCATACATTAAATGCTAATAGAGTTCTAATGTTTTAAATTGACAGACCTAAATCTATTTGCAACACAACACAACTCTTTATTGCATATGAGAAATCTCACCTGGAAAATGCAGACTCCAAGTCAAACCTTGTGCAGTGGATAGTTACATAAATGCATACAATATTTTTTTTAATTTTAGTTTTTTTTATTGTTCTTTGGCATTTTAAATAATATAACGACTATTTGCATTACACTCATACAGTAGGACATATTACATCGTATCCATTTCATTCCCCATTTCACATTTTGATTCATTAGACCATTGTAAATTAATATCTCCTATGCCAAACTGTGGTGTATAACTAAGGATACCATCAAAACCGCTTAACCTTTCAAACCCCTCCCCCACCCTACCAGCACTGTCCCATTTCCAGCGTCATCTTCTTTCTGGTATCTCTATCCGTCTAGTCCCTAACAATATCTCTTGTGCCCAGCAGGTGTCTAGTTTTATCTTATTGTGTGCGTATCCTTTCTAAGGGGGAGCATCTGTGATCGGCCATGCCCGCAGATCTTCCTCTAATTTTTCGTCCTGTCTGACCCTTTTTATGTGTATTGCTTCTTCTGCTGCCCATTCGCCTATATCTTTTAGCCACATCTTTATCTGCGGTGGGTTGGGTTTTGTCCAAGATATAGCAACACGTCTGCTGGCTAATACAAGCCCCAGCATTACACATTTTCTACTTCATTTTTTGATTTTGGGAGTGAGTAGTAGTCCTAACAGCACCTCTCGTATTCCCTTTGGGCACATTCCATCCTGTGGCCTCCTTTAGTTTGTCTAATATTTCCGTCCAAAATGGAGATATGGTTGGACATGACCATATCATATGCAGGAATTCCGCTGCTGCAGTTCTACACCGGCGACATCTATCCGAACGAGTCAGGAAGATCCTACTTAAGGAAGGAAGAGGTGTAGCGCCGCGGCAAGGGTGACTGACTCTGGAGTCTAGGGATCACGGTTCGATCCCCGGCACCGGCGGCAGATTAGCCCAGCACCATGTGACTCTGGGCAATAGCTTGCTTAATCTTCCCGACGGCCCCCAGCGCCTAGAGACCCTTACGGGTGATTGTGCGCTTTGCAATATGGATTATTATTATTATTATTACTTAGCGTTTTAGGGGAGAGGTAGGTTTGGTGTATATAAATTATACTGGATCAGTTTAAACCGTACGTTTGAATTTATCGCTTTAATCCCCCTCATGGAATTTGGTCCAGTCCTTTTCAGTTAAGGGCTCCCCCAGGACGTCTTCCCTCCGGGTCTGGACTAGTAAGGGTGCAACTGGTAAATCTTCTCTGAGAGCCCTATATAGATGTGAAATGAAGCTCCCCCCCTGTGCCATGTATAGCATGACTTGTAACACCATTGTTACCGCCGCCTCTTCCGGCATAGACGCCCATAAATCTCTAGTAACCTGATATATTCTTCCATATTGCAAAAACTGTCCATTTCCTAATTCGAACTTGGACTCCTGGTTTTCTCTAGTAATAAAATGTTTATTGTGAAAAAGATCTCCCGTCGTCAGGCATCCACCCTCCTTCCACTTACGAACAGAAATAGAGGCTGCTACATTTACAAAGGGTTTTATCACCCATAATAGCATATATGGGGCATGCCCCACCATATTTTTTACAGAGCGTTCCCATATTCGCGCCACATGTTTGATTATGTATGGGCAAGTGTGAGGAATACCCAGCCCCCAGCTTCAGAAGAGTCGCTAGTGCGTCTCCCCCATGTGTGCACGCGAGCAATCTTTTCACCCAGTTATTACTTTCGTCCAACCAGTGATTGGCGTATTGGAGTTGGGACGCCATGTAATACAGTTCCAGATGTGGAACCTTTAACCCACCATTCTGCCATGTTCTCTTCAGCTTCACGGGGCTCACCTTCTTCCGGTTCGATACCTACAATAATTCTATTATTAGTTTATTCAGTGTTCTGACAATATTGGTTGGGACCTCCTATAGCAAATGTTGCAGCATATATAAACATCGGAGAAGTATCATCATTTTTGTAATGGCAATTCTGCTCATGAGACAAAGGCAGCTTTTGCCAAAAGCGTATTGAGCCTCTTATACCTTCAACCACTTTTCCTATGTTAAGTTCCAAATGCCTCGCTCGAGAATTCGCCAACCTGATTCCCAGGTATTTAGGGTCAGCTTCCACCCACTGAAGCCCCATGTCCAGAAGTAACTCCCTTGGTCTCTGTGCCAATCGGGAGTATCTTGGAATTATTGGGATTTTTTTTCAAGCCTGATACCTTCCCGAATTTTTACAAAATATCCATCAATACAGGGACCTCTTGAGCTGGTTGGCAAATATATACTGATGTATTGTCTGCAAATATGGAAACTACATGGTTAGTGTCTCCTAATTTGATCTCCCACACCTCCAATTGGCAGCGCAGAGACTCCGCCAATGGTTCCATGGCTGCTGCAAATAATAGTTAAGTGAAAATAAAGAAAATGAATTCACACCTATTGTGTGAGCATTTTGAAAAGATACATACGGTTGATTCTGAACATGTAGTATCTGTCATGTAGAAGAAAAAGCAAAATGCAAATTAATATATACTGCCTGCCCTCCACTCCTGCAATAGCGGCCATGAGCCCCGTTGCTGCACCAGGTATTGACCAGCCCCGTCGCTCAGGCGACCGCCAGAGTAGGAGTCGCCAGGCACAGTGTTCCTCAGCTAACCAGTGGGGCCTCCGGGTCTCGCCGTCCCGATCCCTCACTTAAACAAGACGGCGCCGAAGCCACAGGACCGACCGTCGGGCCAGATTTTTGCAATCAGGCCCAAGAACAGCGTTCTTCCCTATTTAAACTCTTCCGGATAACTGTCCTCAAGTAGGACTCCATTTTGTGGGGTTGGTGCAGGTTCTACACCCCAGGATTCTGGCGGATCTCCCTCTTGCCAGCGGTAGCGCTGAAGATTACGACTGTTCGGCCATCTTGTCTGGCTACGCCCACGTCTACATTCAAGAATGTTATGCCAAGTCAAAACAAACTCTGCATTCGGTTCCTAGAGCTTATTCTACTTGGAACATTTTGCTTAATCTGCTCGCTAGCCTCCACCTTAGAGGGAGTGCACTGCTTAATAGGCTATGGAGATCATGTGATCTATTGCACCACGTGCTGTAACCAGAAAATGTTGCTTACCCTGAAACTTTTGGTTTGTAGCTTGCAGTGCTAAAGTTGCACATTTGCCCTCCTGTCTCCCAGAGTACGAGCTCATGCTTCATATATTCTCTCACTATATGTATTCATTGACAACGCACCTGTACACTGTTACTGTCCTTCACTTTAGTTAATTTACTGCAGTTACTCATTGAGAGGAAAAACACATTTTAAGGTGCAGTTTTTGTCCAGGTGGTTTGTGGGCTTCAGGGAGGAATCAGGAGATACCATGACACAAAAGATCTTTTAAATAAAACAACTTGCATTCATCCACACCCAACACTAACATTGTTCTTTCGTCGATTAGCATGCGTCCACTATTCCTTCTCATCAGTAAGAGAATCCATAGTCTAAAATTAATATATATTTTATATTCTGCACATTTTTTTGCTTTCTTCACTTTCATCTATTATTTGTTCAACCTCTGCATATTCTAATATTTTGGTTATCAGAATCTGCCAGGTACTTGAACGTTTCTTCAACCTAAAGGTGAATGTGTGCTGCTGCTCAAGTTACAAAGAAAAACCAAAGGGGATGATGGACGGAGCGTTGACAATACAAACACTTACCCCCAGTCAACTGATCTGGGTTTAATCCATCACCGTTCTTTAGCTCACTCCGCCACCCAGTTCAGACATGGCAATATGCAAATCAGTCTGACCCTGCCTTTCAGGAAGCCATGTGCTCTGCTACTCTTTAAATGTCTATACTCATCCACCTAATGACATTTAAAAGGCACTTGTAATGAGTCATTGATGGCAAAGTATTATGCATTCTGCTTATTCCATTGGGTCTTACAGACTGGGTCATTCAGCAAGTTTCTCTAAAACCTCAAAGATCTTTAGCGACCCATGATAATTCAAACCACTCGCAGCAATAATAGTTTTTTGCCCTGTATTGATCATTTCAGATATTGTTACTTTGTGTTTTTTCACTTTGTTTTCGATTTTATTACACAAATTTCACAGTACACTTTACAAACCAAAACGGCTAAAAAACCAAACATCCACAACGTCTACCAAAAACAGTCCCCATCCAACAACCTGAGCAGATGTATTAGACCGCTGAGTACTAAAGGACAGTCTACATGGGGACGTCATACACTGGATCACCTCTGCTGGCTGAACAAGTAATCTTGGACAGAAAAAACAATAACAGCACTGTGTAGCCAGAAGGGCGAAAATTGCCATAGATGGGACAAATCTTCAGGTTCCATTTGTGTTCCCTCATCATTTCTCCAGATTCCATTTCTACCCGAAATTCTGACTCAGCTCATGTAGTCTTTATAGTCTCCCCATATAACGTACAGCTTTTGCATGCAGCATAACCTGGAGGATACAGTAGTGTCGGTCATTGAGTGATTAAGTGTTTTGTTACTTCCATAGCAAACTGTGCAAATGTTTCCCAAGCTACAAAGAACACTACCTCTTGTCCCTGTAGTACCACTTTTGGGCATTTATTTCAATGGAGAAATAGCTCTAGCCCAAAACTGATATAATTGATGGGTGGGGCAGTTTGTAAGTATAATCCTGTGCATATTCAAGATGAAGGAATAGTACTTACTGTCCTGCTGTATTTCTCACCAACTGCCTGTGTCCTGGATTGTCTGAGTTAGACTTCTATAAATTGCACAGCACTGCTCTTATCCCAGATTTCTTGAATAGTGATGTTTGCAATTTGGTGTTTATGTAGCTACTGTCGTCCCTTTTTGTGCCCCTCTTTCCTTTGAAAGCTGTTTTACTTATTTTTGGAGCAAGGCCGTGAAACAGGACCCTTAAGTTATCATACTTGAAGGCCACCTTCTGTTGAGAGTACACACTTGTTCACTTTTCAGTCATATGGTTCTTACTTGAGGCATCTCATGTCTGCTTTCTTTTCCAGGTGATTGTTTTTTCCCGACTTTGGATATTTAACACAGCATGAGCCAAGAAGTTGTCCTCCGGGCTTGCCAGCCCCCATGCTGGTGTTGCTTTTGTAGCTGAGGTAGTTAAGCTGTGTAAAACAGCCTTCTCCTTATACTGAAGGTCTTAAACTGCCATTTTGTGCTTAGCCATGCCCTTAAGAGCTTGTTCATCCCTAGATGCATTCATTACAGTTTGCCTTTTTTCAGTCTGAGAGCCAAGACAATATGTCTGTGTCAAACTTTGCATTTAACAAATTCCTTTGAAATAACATGCCTAGTTTAGCAATCTAGGGCACTGTAATATCTTTGAAGAAGTGATGCTAGAACAATGTTGAAAGCACGGTTGCGGGCTTACTATATGATGTTATATATAATTCCTCTACTCGAACACCCAGATTCACTCAAATCACTTTTTGATAATACCTAGAGATAGTGGGATCGTTGGATTGATAATAAAACACTCATTAGGAGCTCTCCTCTTGGTTACGCCCCACAGCCAGTCTAATTGCTGACTGACTGAGACATTTATAAAGCGCACTAATGCCGAGTCGTCTTGGCGCTAAGATAAGGTACCTGCAAGTGTGACTAGATCGATTAGCATTGAGAGTAAAGCCAGGTTTTAATTTGCTTCCTAAAAAGTATTCTACTTGGTTGAAGTCGGAGTGGTGCCAGAAGTGAGTTCTACAATTTTGCGGCTAAGTATGAACATGGCTTTCCTCCCCACCTTACTCTATTTATCTTAGGACATAACACCAATCCCACATTAGAGGATCTAAGATGGCGTGATTGATCTACAAGCTCTGTTCCCTCGCTATAACCAGACGCCCCTCCTCCATGAAAGGCTTTGTGAACTATACACCGAGCCTTAAAATCCACCCGTCGTTTGACTGGAAGCCAGTGTAGCTGCTTTACCCCGGCAGATGTGGAGTGATGCTTTTGGAGGATCTTCCGTAGGACCTTCAACTTGTAAAAACAGGGACTCGTTCCTGCTTCAGGGGGCCATCATGCTTGACTCCGAACAGATGCTTTTGTGCCAAATTCCACAACTTCGGTTTTAGCTTTAAAAAGTTGTGGTTCATCCAGATCATCAGTTCTGTGATGCAGTTCCGAAAACGTTCCACCGTAGTGTCTACGCTGTGTGTTACGGGCACCACTAACTGTGTGTCATCACGGAAGGACAAAAGCAAGAAACCGTGATTCTTTAGTAAGCTGGCTAAAGGAGTCACATAAATGTTAAACAAGGTGGTAGATAGAGCAGAGCCCTGAGGGACTCCACCCGGTAGAGTGAACCGGTGAGACTTAAGTCCATTCCAATGTATTTGCTGTTCCCTATCCCACAAAGGATGATAGTAGGGTTAGGGCTTTTCCACGAACGCCAACCTTCTGGAGCCTATGTATCAGCACTTTGTGATTTACCGTCTCTAAGGCAGCAGTGAGGTCGAGCAGGATAAGGGCCGCCCACCCATCCTCATCCATTGCTTTACGAACTTCCTCTGTCGCCAGAATCAAGATGGCCTCAGTGGAATGCCGGGCTCTAAAGCCATGTTGAGTGGAATCTAGTAAGTTGTTGGGATGTAGATATGATAGTTCGACATTCATGGCTTTCTTCAGAACCTTGGACGGCAGAGGAAGACACGAGATGGGGCGATAGTTTTGGGCCTCGAGGGGGATCAAGCGAGGGCTTCTTCAATATAGGTCTTATACAAGCCCTTTTCCAGTCAGAGGCGAAAATTCCGGTACTAGTAACGTGATTTAATAGCAGCATCAGGGAGAGAGCAATCTCCTCTGCAGCCAGATGTAAAATAAATGAGGGGCAAGGGTCAAGAGGAGACCCGGATTTTGTTTGAAGCAAAAGCTCATGGACCTTTTCTTTCTCCAACACAGAAAATTGTGGGAATCTTCCTTTTGGTGAATTCTCTGATACATCTCCCTGATGAATAATGCCACTTGCTTACCGGTGTGTTTGCAAAATCATTGTATACGTTCTGAACTTTGCTTTGAAAGAACACAGCCAGATCATTTACAAAGTTCTGATCTGGAGCAAAGACAGCGTCTCTCGGGCAACTAGACGGGGCATTGGCAGTTTTAAATAGCTCCTTCGAGGAATTAGAGTCCTCCTGGATTCTTTGAGTAAAATAGGCTGTTTTGGCCTGTATTATGGCAGTCTTCTACTCCTCAAGGGCTAAGCAGTAATCCTTCCTGAGGGCTGAACTATAATCAGTCCTTCAGATACGCTCTTTATGCCTGCATTTAATTTTAATCAACTTTAAATCAGACGTGTACCAAGGGGATGATACCTGCCTCACTCTAGGATGTTTGCTTTTTTCTGGTGCCAAAGTATTAGCTATCTGATTGAGCCACTTGTCGAAATTGGTAGCTGCCTCCTTAGTGGCGGTCAATATTGGGGGTTCCCCTTGTAGTGTTCTGATCAGATCGTTTTGTTGAACCGATTTCCAGGCATGGAAATTAGTTACCCCAGGTCTGCTTCTACGACCCAACTTAGTTGGTAGAATTTTAACCTCAAAATTAACTAAAAAATGAACAGACCAGGGTAATGGCAACACCGTCTTTACTACAATATTCTCATTGTTGGTAAAGATAACATCAAGGGTATGAACAGCTTGATGGGTGGGCTTTAAGACGATCTGTTTCAGACCAAAACTAGCTAAGGTATCGATCAAAAATGTCATATCGTAATTGTTCCTAGCCTCTAAATGATAATTAAGATCACCTAATATTGTCACAGAGGTGGAGTCCAGGCAGGATTCCAGATAAGTCTGTAGGGAATTGGTAAAATATGTACGTGAGCCTGAGGGTCTATAAATAAGTAGCCCCTGAAAGAGTTCAACGTTGTTTTTTTTAACACTAAATGAGATCGCCTCAGCCTCCAAAGTGGGCAATATGGGCTATAACGCTACCCCCCCCCCCCTTGACCCACCCTGTCGCAGTTGGCAACCAGATAGCCCGCTGGGACCCCCGTGTTCCTAATCTGGCTTGCTAGCTTCTGTGGCCCAGGTTTCCGTCAGGAAAACCAGGTCCGGGTCTCTAGTTTGAATCAGACACTCTAGGTCATGTTTGTGTTTGACCATCGATCTAGTATTAAGTAGGATGCAGCTTAATATATTAGAATTATTGTTGGTGGATGTTGAAGTAGTGATTACAGATGGAAGATAAGTGTTATTTTGGCTGGAACCTACCCTGACCTTGTTGGTGTGGTTTGTGCTACCGTCTAGGGACTTCAATCCACATAGATTGCACCGCAAGAGGCTACCATTCACAGTGTCCAGCTTCCATTTAAAAGTAGAGCACTCACCAGTATTTAGGCTCATCAGTTCGCTTCGTGAATAACAGTGCCCAATAAATTGGGCAGTGGTTCTGGTGCTGGTCGCGCTCTGGGTGCAGACGGGCTTGCCTTTGGCGCGCCCGCTGCGGGGTCTCCTCATCCTGGAATTTATACCTTTGAGAGGAAGTGACTGCAAGGCGATGAGTCGGCTACTAGAATGCTGACCTCACTTCGGGTCCGCTCTGACAGACTGGCACCAAAGTAACTAATGTGCAAAAAGGCGAGTAAGTTTAATTTAAAAAAAGTTACCACACACTGTTTAAGAACACAGAATTAGAACATAGAATTGCAATACATACATTTTAAAAAGCACAGCAAAAACGGACCGGCACTCACAGTGCACGGCTGCTATCAAGAGTGCCCTCACTCTGCAAAGCCTTGTTCTTAATAACACTTACTCACACTGACCTCCACTCATATGCCAAGTTGCTCAGAGCTATCTGTTCTTGTTAATGTTAGTTTGTCTAAAAGCTGTTCTTGTAGGACCTTTCATGCCATCTAGGAGTTCTGCTTTTGATAATACCCACACTAACACAAACTCCTTTTTTCGGAGAATGCAAGTCAAAGCCTCTTGATAATAACAAGATTAATCCACCTTTAGCTCGTGATAATATACAGACTTGCTATAAGTGTTACTGTTTATTACTCCAGCTCATCCAAAGCCCTTGGTAATGCTCAGAGTCACCAGAGTGGTACTTGCAATAATGCTGAAACATATTCAGTGTTATGTTATGGGTTATATCCAGAGCCTTACAGCTCCATGATGAAAACTGTATAATTATTCTTTCTGCTTTAAAAATCCCCCAGGACTGATTGCATAATAACCAGACTGAATCAAACAGTTTTGATAGTACCAATTTTTAAACAGATGTTGCTCATAGTAACACCCAGACTTACTGAAAGCTATGTGTTGACCAACACCCAGTCTAGACTAAAGTTCTGCTCTTGATAATAACGCCAAGTCAGAGTCTTGTTCTTGATAATACAACACCTCAATCAAACTTTATTCCTTATATTACTCATATTCAGTAACACTGTTATCTTGAGATCAAGCAAAGCCTTGTCCATAATAATACTTGGAGCATCTCAAAACGTTGTTGCGGATAATACCGTGAACCACTCAAAGGCTTCCTCTTTATAATACTGAGATACACACAAAGCCTCCTTTTTGATAATATTCAAATCGTTTCAAAGCTTTGTTACTGATAATACTCCAAGCCACTCAATGACGTCCTCTTAGTAATACCAAGAGACTGTCTTGGTCTTGATATTATTACCTAGAGCTTTTCAAAGTTGTATTCATGATAATACTTTGTGCCACGCAATTCCTTCCTCTTGGTTATACAAGACACACAAACCTTGCTCTTAATAATCGCCAGACTCTCTAAGAGGTGTTACTTTAGTTTTCCAGGTTTTGCTCTACATCATCATGCTACTTTCTGGCTGGGTTTAAAGACACTGTGGCGTTACAGAAATAAAAAAACAAAAGCAAAACACAGAGGATGTGGAGCAGCTGCAGTCAGAGGGAGCATTGTGCAGAAGATGTGATGATATTCATTGAAATAGTTGTGCTTCTATTAGGTAGACATTCACGATCAGTTTACCGGGCACCTAGCGGGTGAAACTGTCATGCTCCAAGTTCACGTAATGTGTGTCGCGTTATTACGCAGCACGTCACTGAACGTGGAACGACGCCCCCACGTCTATTGAATAAAAAAATGCCCAAGTTATACTCGGGATTCCGTGCTGGGGAGTACCTTAGGTGAGGCAAGCGGGTACATCGACTTGATGAAAACGAAGTACAAAACACTTGGTTTGATGGCCGCTCGCTATTACCTACCTTTAGCAACCGGCTGGGTGTTTGACGCTATGCCCTGCCCTCTCTCCCCGATTTCAACCAACAGGGTTTGACAATAGCCTGCGCCCCCCTGCAATTTCCATGGGGTTTGACTATTTTTAGTCCTATGTAAGCTGGGGACGTTAGTTCCCGTTTTTTCTCCTGTTTGTCACATTTTGCACATACGCACAGATACAGTTGTATTTTGGAAATGTGTGCTTTTTAACAACATTTTATGAACTCCAAAACCTATGTATGCTCACAATTTAGTGAGTATTTTGACACCCACACGCTACAAAGGAATGCGTGGGTATGCTATTCATTGGTGATCTAGCAGTTATAGTACCCCCATAGAGTGTGTTCTACCACACACATCATGTAATTTGGGTGCACAGTATGTATGTACTTTACAAACTCCCACCACTATAGTCGTAAGAACCTTCTACACGTCTGTGAGGACACAGATGGAAAGCAAGGAGTTTGTTGCATTTTTTGCATCTACACAGCGCAAAGTAAAAAAACTACCATGACAGACTAATTTATGCATTTGTTTTACAGTTGTATGTACCTTTCACATAAAGCTAAAAGGAAAACCGTAAGTAGGCGGTTTTGTGTGAGACTCAGTCGGGTGCATCTTAGCGTGTGCATACCCCTCGTGTCACTTCTGTGGTCGTGATGAAAGGCTCGCACTGACTTACTAAGGCTGAAACATGTAGACCGTGATTCTTCCACTAATCTCTCTGTGGATGTCACGGGTCAATGTAACCTGTGAAGGCATCCCCCTCTGTTTTTAATCTTGTCTTATTGCTCCATCATAAAAGTTTTAAGGAACGATAAAGACAATTTTATTCATCTTTCTTTCACGTATTTACACGGTATCACCAAACAACAACCCGCTCCGCTGTAATCGGGCGTCGAAGCACACCGAGTGACATTCGGTTGCTCGGGTGGGTACCCGATAATGAAGCATGTCACCAACTAGGTTGGTGAGTGAGAGGTCTTTTAAAAGAAAGATTTTTCTTCTTCTTCTTCTTTTCATTTCTTTCGTATTCCTCGCCCGATATGCTGGGATGTCTCCTACTTTCGATTAGTACGATAAGATGTGTGTACCAGTTTATGGTGCTTAGATTGTGTGTCCACGTGTGCATGATGCACTGTCTACCACCACTGACTTAAATACCATGGTGGCAGTGGCGAATTGCAGCCAGATCCTCTTGGCCAGCCAATTGTGGCACCTGGAACTCTGGTTTCATCATTGTCTTAAACACTCTCTAGTCATTTATGAAAAGTTGATTTTGTTGGATTTTTTTTTGTCCTCCCACTAGGGGTTTTAGTTTTTGCCGGTTTAGCATTGCCACTCTGCATTTTGTTTTGCAGTGCCTATGTGATCCATAATCACGGGAAAATGTTTGGTTCTAGACTTTTGGGATCTTTTAGCAGAAACAAACTGAGCCACATGAGTAAGATTGTAGGCACTATGTCTTAACATGCTCCCTAAAGCAACTCTCTCTGGAGAGAAGCCTCCCCAATCTAGTTTGCCCCTCCCTCCCACACACAAGTTGCTGTTAGGGTGAGGATGCTTATGAGGGGTGCATGGATACAGACATCCGCAAAATGGAACTAGACTGGGCTACTTCTAGCTTAGAAGACCCATCTCATAGAGATTGAGTTTTGGTATCTGTTATTGCCATAGTAAATATGTGGGCCTCAGGTTGACCTCCTAGTGTGGAAAGAAGTGCTGAACCCCAAACTCACCCCTTAAAATTTCAGGAAGCCATTTCATCTCTGCTAACCACATACAGGTGAAAAAGAGTAAATATTATTTAGATTCGGTTATCCATTTTGTCTCTTTGTAATACAATTCCAAAATGTGTCCACTTAATAATTGTCGCTGGGTTTCTTTTTAAGCGTGCAGTTGTTAAAAGAGGCTCTTTATTTTACCTTAGGTAAATATTTATGGCCCTATTCTGCTGTTTTTCTTATACAATATAAACATGTTTTGAGTCTGAACGGAGTATATTCCTCTCAGGGAATTGAGGTGCTCTCAACATAGGATGGGACAACTAGAGTGCTCTTTACAGGCAGTTGAGTTCCTGTGCCATATTGCTGTGTTTGTTAATTAGGGCCATTCACCTACTTCACACCCCCCACCACCCACATCTGTTCCTCAAACAAAGTAGACCAAAACAGAAGTGAAAGCCTGTTGCGATGACTTAGCTTTGCAAAACGTACGATAGCCAGATCTCCAAACACGAGTGTCCAGAATCTATGATGACATGGTCAGAAGGACAATATCAAAAAGTGAATGTAATTGGTATTGTGTGGCATTGTACCAGCATGTTTTTGGAGAAAAATACATTGATTTGTGGACCTGCAGTTGCATTCACTTTAATTGAGCATGATAGAGATTTATGAAAGGGCTCCAAGAAATCAAAGTTGCTTTAGCTTTATGTACATCATATTTATTTTAATGCAAGTGCATTTGTGTGCATTCTAACACCATTTGCCCCATCCTACTTTGACCAATTCACTCCCAGAATAAAAAGTTAAGTAAACTTTAAAACCAAGTTTTTCATCGGTGTGTTGTAAGACACCTATGGCATAGCCCCTCCTTTTAACCATATTCTGGACTTCCATAGAACTGTAATTAGATTCAGATTATGATAAGATCCGTAAATTACAGCCAGACAATGTAAGCATAGATTATCATGATGAAAAAGTAAGCTTCAGTAACTGATATGCTTTTCGGGATTGGCTGCAAGCACACAGTAAATCCTGTAAATCGTAACCATTTCAAACCATTTGTTCTGCCTTTTGCTGACCTCCCTCTAGCTACTCTGGGGGTGTTGCTGCACCCTGGTTCTGGCGCCACTGGATTGAAGCCTACCTGGGGCTCTTTATGTCTGGCATGTCCCTATTCCTAACAAATGGGTGCCACAGAACTCTTGTCGCTTGTTGGGAAAACTGCTTCACATGACTATTATAAATATACTCTCCTGATAACTGGTACTCCTCTCTTTAGCTATGTATAAAGATGCCATGTCCACTCATAAGGACTATAAAGAATATTTTATTCAAGATACCTTGTATACCTCAGCCTCTTTACTTCAGCTTCTCCTTTCTCCTTAACCCCTCTCTTATTCAAGTGTTAATATTCCCTTTATGGAACCTTACATTAGTGGTTCTAATATATGTCGAACTTTAACAGAGTTCTAAGTGATAGAAATTGTGAAGGAAGGATACCACACTTAGCCAGACAAGCCTATGTTTCTCAAAAATCTGTGCAGACTCTCTATGAAAAACATTTTACATATGCTGGTTTATATTCTTCACTAACTTTGTTGGGGTGGTTTGGGAAAATTATTGTGAAATGTAACGCTTTTGGCCTGTCCATTATACCCCCTCCACTGCCAGCTTTAAGCTACCCACAGTCTTCCTAAATCAGTTATCCACAGATGAAAAATAACAGTCTCCCCATTCTCTTCAAATGGTGGGAATACATGATGATAAATTATGTCAAAAAGTTACCTTGTTTATTTGTTTTATTAATGATTGTTTTGTGAGTGTGATCTGTATGTATTTTTCGTGATTGAATAATGATTAACTAGAAAAAGCAGGCACGGATGTTACTTAATTTCATAATATTGCTTTAGTTTTAGAACACTATGCCTCATGTCTTTTTGTATAGTTACTTATTGACTTACCTTGGAGACAGTCATGTGAAGAGGAAGCAACTTACAGTTAATGGAAGTCCAGGCAGAAATACAAAGTTGTTGATCATGTACTGTTATTAGCAGAGTTTGTAATTCAACATACGAAATTCATAGATTCATAGACTATGATGGTGAATTGTTAGGCAATTCTAATTAACGTCTTCCATTTTATGTGCATTGGTCACTTAATCCCATCCTTTGCAGCCTTTTTGCTATAGTGTTTCTTTTTGTTAACCAGCAGTCCTCCTTTTTCTCCAGGGGCAGACTTTTACATGGACGGCACTTTACATATAAAAGTATTACCGGAGATACAGCAATCACATTTGTGTCTACAGGAGTAGAGGGTGCCTTTGCTACTGAAGAACACCCATATGCAGCGCATGGACCATGGTTACAGGTGAGCTGGCAACTTCTTCTAATTTGTTTTAAACCTTGCCTTTGTGGAGTCTTAAACTTTGTTATGCTTGCTAGGCAGCTTTTCAGGTAGTTTATATTTAGCAATGGTAGCCAGGTTCCATTATGACCATTCCACGTTTGAAATATTCCTAATCAGATATTTCATTAAAATCACCTGTGATTCTTTCTGAAACATATGTATCTTTGCCAAGGTTTCATTATTCTGTATTGGAAATTTCTCCAGAAAGGGAGTCTTTTAGTCTAATTTAATTATATTAAATCTGTAGCACTGTCTAAAAGAGTTACTCCCAAGAGACAAAAAGAAATGCATGAATCACTCCTATTTCAAAGCTTCTTCTCTTTGTTGATTTTTTCATTCTTTTGCTAAGGTTTAAGTATCCGCTTTTTAAACTATAAATTCACCTCCGTGAGCAGTCCAAAATATGTCAAACTACAATCTGAATGCTACCTAACAGTGCATTAGCGGTTTTAGCAATCTTTCTGCCACAAACTCAAAATGCTCATTTGATTATTTCCTACTCGGCATGGATGTTTTTCCCACACTTTTTAAAATTATTAGTGAATTCGGTTTCTTCTGCTCAATCAGCGTATTATGTTACCTTAAAGCTGGCCTATTTTCCTACACTTTGTTGTCTTTGCTTAATGCATAGCTCCTTTTTTTATGTTTGGTCGTTTTTATGAAGTTCTGTCATTCTAGTATTTTCAGCATGGGAGTCTATAAATGTGCCCTTTCTATGCAAGCCCAGTTCACTCAGGATTTAGGCTTAGAGTACTAAGATGATCAACAATGGTTTTCATTTAAAAAAAAAAAAAAAGAATTCTTACCTCAGACGAGTGTTTGCTGGCATTTTGTCTACTGGTTACATGAGAGAACTAATAAACATTAATTGGCACATGTTACTGTTTATTAGCTCTTTTGTATAACACATTAATTTTGCCATCTGTGTAATTAGTTCCCACTTTGTGTTGTTGTGGATCATGCCACCTGTTGTCCTTAGGAGAGACCTCTGAGGAACGCAACTGCAAAGTTGGTTGCCAGAGCTCTTCTTGGGATTTTTTCTAGAACCAGATTTTCAAGGACAGTAATGTCTGACCAGTGGCCAATTTCATCTCCCCTCATAGGAGAGAGATGTGGGAGCAAGCTAGTGTGACCGGCCTCTTCTCTGTGGCATATCACTCACAAACCAATGGTTTGATGAAACGGCTTGACAAAGCATTTGAACATGATGGGAACTCTGCAAAACACCCTCTGGAGAAAGTGGGTTCCTCTACTGACATGTCTTATTTGCCTACCAAGAGATTATATAGAAGGGAGTAGGGGTGGGTCCCTTTTAACATTTTTATGGACAACCAGTTCAGGGTATGTTGGTACTGAAGCCTATTTGTCCCTGGAATTTGGAGGACAAATGGTGTGGGCTGTGAAAGATAGTTCAGAAGATTTCTGAGGTAAACTACTTGGTAGATGCAGTGACCACCAAGGAACCCAAAAGGGTGTTCTGTGTAAATCAGCTGAAGCCTTACCCTCTGGAGAGATTGCATGGCATATATAATGGCAGTGGAGGCTGAGGTAGACAGTGAGCCTCCTCCTTACCTCCTGCATATTTACATGAAGGGTGGCACTGTGGAAGGGGTTCACTTAGCCCCCGAGTTAACACCTGAGCAGCAGAGATGATGTAGAGAGGTGTTGGAATGATTTTTCAACCTCTTCTCTCCAAGTCCATAGTTGTCGCCGGTCTGTGTGCACAACATAGCTACTAGAGGCAGTCTGACAGTGAAGGGCACAATATAGAGAAGGTCTGACCAGGTTCAGGGATGCCTCAGAGCGGTTGTGGCTAGGATGATGGAACTGGGGGTCATTGAGAGATCTCGTAGTTTGTGGTCCAATCCTGTTGTGCTCATACCAAAGCAAGGGTCTATAGACTTATGGTTCTGTTTGGAATATTGAGCCCTCAATGATGCAACCAAGACTTATGCCAATCCGGTCCCGAAAGCAGATAAGCTTGTGGATTGATTAGGTGCTGCAAAGTACTTGAGCACCTTTGATCTGACAAGTGGGTTTTGGCAGATCATCTTACACCAGATGCTAAGAAAACTACTGCATTTTCCACACCACACAGGTTGCATCAGTTTAAGGCAATGCCGTATTGGTTAAAGAATGCTTCTCCCACTTTTCAGAGCCTGGTAAAGCTTGTTTTGCAGGGTTGGATAAATTCTATGTGGCTTGCCTGGATGATATTGCTGTGTTTAGTAGTTATTGGCAGGTCAACCTGAGATGCCTAGAACAGATGTTTACTAGGATGCTAGAGGTGAAACTGCCTATCACGGTGAACAAATGTCAGGTGTGATAAACTATGTGTGTATAGGTGCCCCGTTGACAACTTTGACCTCCAAGATGCAGCCCTAAATGTGATCTGGCCTGTGGGGTGTCAAAATACCTTTGATGAACTGAAGACGGTGATATGCAGTGCATCTATACTGAAAGCTCCTCACTTTAGTCAGCCTTTCAATGTACGAGTGGATGCCTCTGAAAAGGGAGTTGGAGTTGTGTTAGCTCAATTGGATGACAAAGGTACAGAGTGTCTGGTAGCCTTTATTTGTAGGAGATTACTACTCAGGGGAACAGAACTGGGCAGCTATAGAGAAAGAGCGATTTGCCATAGTGTGGACCTTGCATAAGTTCTGCCCTTACTTTTTTAGCACTGTTTCATAAGCCATTGAAGGTGTTAATGTCTGTAAGAAATGGGTTATAAGTTGTGATGGATGTCAGTCCTTCACAAGTTATAGGTCCACTATTGTCTCCTTACAGAACAGACGGAAGAAATGACTTAAAGAGTGAGTTGGCTGACTCACTGTTACAGCCACAGGGCCATAAAAACTGTGAAGCCTGCACCCTTCTGTGCCTAGCAGCAATTGCTACTGGAGATAAAGTCCTGACCCTCTCGAGGCACTCCTCAGTTCGCTAGTCTTGTGAAGACCATTAGGGTGCACTCTGGTCACCCTGCAAGAAAGTACTGCCAGTTAAAGGAAACCTATGGGTTTTCTGTAACCAGTTGACATGGGGCAATTGGACCTGCGCTGTATTTCTTCGGGGCAAACAAATGACCCCTTAGGCCAAAGACGACCCCCTCCTCCGTTCCCCCAAGTTTGAGGCTCAAGGTGCGGCTGCTTGAAGGTCCACCACAACTGCCCAGCATCTACATCATCCTGTATCCCTTGCATCAGGGCCACTCCATTGACTTTAATAGCTGTCCTACCTAAGGATTTGAAACTGGATTGGAGACTAACTACTAAAAGTGACAGGTAACTGTCCCCCGGAACCTGTTTGGTCCCTGTGTCTGGTCCCCTATCAGAGTTGGCTCATCAAAAAGTGCCCCTTTAGCTAGCTTCAACTTTCTTGTTGTAGCTAACCCTAAACCACTGTCGCGGTCGATGACTATGATTTACGAGTGAAAAAGCTGTGATTTATTGTTTCTTTTAAGAAGCTTATCTCCAGATCCCTCCAGTATCTTTTTTTTTCTGTTCAGGTATCTATTTAAAGATCTGACAACCTAGCTTCTCCAGATTGAGTTGGTTCAGGGTATTCTGATATGGGAGGGGCATGTGCTGGGACAGAAAAGTCCTGTACACGGAGACAGACACCCCTGCCCTAAGTTCCCCTGAGACAATAATATCTGGATTGTTGGTACTGATACTTGTTTGTGGGTGAACACCGATCATGCGTGAACGCCATGACGTAGCTTGTCTCTTGGATTGCGGTCCTATTAGACTAGGCGGGGCTACCAATGCCCTACCCTCGTACTGGTAAAAGGCTACTGCCCTTACCAAGAGTTAAGCAGCACAGTGGTGTCACCATGGTGTGTTTTTATAATAATGATCCGTAGAGTAAACTGGCATGTCTATCTTTGTCACTGGAGCGTGGCTTACCGGCCCACTTATGTAGAGTTCTGCTGCAATGTGCTTAATTCGCCTTTGGCCTACATCATGTTAGTATGTGGCGCTGTACAGCATGCATGAGTGTGCCTGCTAATGTGTATGTGTGCCTGTGAGTTGGACAATACATGGGGGACTGTGAGTTTCATATTGGAAAAAACCCAGGGCCTTGGAAAGCCATATGGAGGTGGAGGAACCCTCCCAGACAGATTTGTTGATTGCTTCATTCCTGAGAGCTGGGTGGGACATACACTGGAGGAAGGAAGAGCAATGGTTTCTTGTATACTTCAAAGGACTCTGATTTTTAAAAGGTAACAGTCACTGGGACCTGGGCTCATCTTGGAAGGATGATTAGGCTAATAAGGGAAACACTGCAGAGACAGGGAATCATAAAGAGAGGGCTTGGGGCCTTTGTAACCTTTTGTTAGGCTTATGTCAGTGAGGCTGGAATCCAGATGTGACTCCCATGGCCATAGTAGGACTATCAGACTTGGAGTTGCTCTTGCTGTGACAGCCTACTTCTAAGATAAAGGATAGGCCAGAGATTGGGCACTTCAAAGACAGGGACACTAAATCACATCAGTGTCTGGAAATGGATTATAAAAAAGGAGAGCTTGAGTCTCCCAAATTTTCAACCGTCAAGCAGTCAGCTGTGGCTGTACATTGACATGGAGAAGCTCAGCATGACGTCTGCCATTTGTGACTAGGACTAGGGACCAAGGCCTGCCAGTCACCCTACCGGATGATGGGACATCACCCAAGAGACTTAAGATCACTTGCCCTGCAGCTTAGAACACCAGATACTGTCTGTTGACCGAGACCATAGGACCCTGTGAAGAGGAGAGTGCCTGCCTGGAGCAAAGTCTAGTTGGGTATTCTTTTGATTAGACCCCTGAATAGAAGTTTGAGGATTATTGTCCAGTTAGCACTTCTGCAGTGATCGGACCATCCACCTGTGTGCTGCTCAAGTCATCTACCCCTGTATGCCAAAGGGAGCATTGTTAATAGGAAGTGTTGCCCCATGATCAGGCCGTCCACTTATGACCTTCCTGAGTTGGCAATTCCGTATGTCAGAGGGGGGCCGTCCTGAAATGTTACTGCACCAATCAGGCTATTTTCGCATCTGTTGCCAAGTCAGCACACCATATGCTAGAACGGACTGCCGTGAAAGCATCACCACATTTATTAGGCCGCTTGCCCTTTTACAACCCAAGTCGGCATCCCTCTATGCCAGAGGGGGGCGTCCTGAAGAGCAGAGGCTGTCGCCGTGGTGCGCCATTGCAAAGAGTGACAGCCATCAGGCACTTGCTGTGTGCAACTGTGAAGAGCAGCAGGTTTTTACCCGTGCACCCAGAGCATCAACTTGAGCATCTGAGATGAAGTGACCACCCAGAACTTTTCACCTGCATCAGAGTAACTTACTGCACCACTGGAGGAGCGCCTTGGACTCCCAGCTGCCTCATTGGCAGTGATGAGACTACAGCTCTTGGTTGGCATCCTCTCAAGTCTACTGTGATGCCAGGCTCTGAATACTAATGGGGTCTTTTGGATTGCAGCACCAGCAGTAGCAGATAAGACTGATAGCAGAGCTCTGGGGTAACTTGCTCTGACTAATAGCACTAGGGTCATGGGAAACTTTGACTTCTAAGAAACCATTGTGGAATTTCTATGACTTGTAACCACTAGCAGGGGCGACCTGAATGTTGCCGCACATAAATGGGGAATAACCACTACCAGTAGACACGGAAGTGGGACTGAGGACATTATCCAAACATCGCTAAAGTGGCAACCTTACAAAGACTGAAAATATGGTGTGTGTATGCCATATTTCACTTTCGGTTTGTATAGAATTTCTTCTTTTGTCATAAAAGCAAGTACCAGGCTGGACATTCATTTATTCGGTTTACTCTATGTTGAATCTTTTGCCCGTGTACACTTTGCAACTACCCAACGTCTCTCACCCTCCAAAGAAAGTTTTGGACTGCTACACCCTTGAGACATTTGAGCCTCAAGGGCTGCAGTGATAGTGCATGACCCAGTTGCTCAGGATCCATAGTAGGTTAAGAATAAGAGGCCTCAACCTCCAAGGTTGGGCCCTGCATGCCCCTTGGGCCCCAAAATGCGGGTCTGACACCCCCCTACTTATTTCTGCTGCATAGAAAGGAAATAAAGGAGCTTTGCTGCATCAAAAAAGATCAGATGTCACTTGTTACTATCTAATGCACCACATTTAAGAGTTCAATTATTATACTTTTTAAAGACTTCTTGTTTCTCTTTGTATCTATTGTTTAGGGTTTCTAAATTCGTAAGGCTTAGACAATCATTTTAACGAATGGATGGGTTGAAAATGATCTCTCCACACTGCCAATATTGAGATAATGTTCAAAACGATGGCAGTATCTCAATAGATCTCAGAATTGTGTCAAGGGCCAATATTTTTTATTTTAGGGGTTACTGCTTTAGTGAAATTTCAATAAATTAATTAAAAATTGCTACCCAATTCCCATGTTCGTATTGTGTTAAAGTCTGTCCTAATCAAGTGGCTATGATGTACAAATACGTCTTCAGAGTTTTTCCATTTTCTTTTTTTTGTTGTTGTTAAAACTAGCAAATCATTTTCCAACACTCCAATCTGTTTCCTCGACCTAGATGTAAGAAAATCTTAAAATGTTTGAAACACAGAGGGCATCAGAGCTATTTATTGTTAGAGGAAAATCAACGTAGAGCTCTTAAAAATGTAATCTGATGGCAGAGTGCAATATCTACAGAGATTTCTTGACTTCACAAGAAGTAAACCTTAAAATTGCTGGTTTCCGGATCGTCATGACATAGTCTGTTCTTTATGTTAGTAGGTTATTGCAGCTTCTCAAGTAAAGTGGGAGAAAAAGCCATAGTATAGGTGGTCCTGCTGAAAGCAAGTTATTGAAAGCAAGTTATCTCTTGCTCTGGAGGGCTTTCACAGTCCCTATTCTTGAGCATAGTCTTCTTACTGAAATTTTGTTTTTGTATTTCTATAGTGTTTTCTACCATTAAAATGGCTTTATATCACTTATTCTGGGCGTCCTTTCATAAGACTTGAAATTATATTCTTCCTTCAAGTATATTGTTTGATAGTGTTGAATGTTTAGTTTCGAAGAGGTTAGTGTAGGTTAATATCAACTTAACATAAATCTGATGTAGGTAAAGATTTATGTCATGTCTTTGGTGCATGGGGGTGTGACCTTCCAGTTTTTGTAGACCGTTTTTTAATTGAATTGCTAATATCAAGTGATTTCTAGGTAGGCTTTGCAGTCCGTAAGTAGCTGTGATTCGGGGTTGTGCATGTTTATGCTGGTTACCCAAGTGGTTTTTAGATGTATATTGGCATTGTGCAGGAACTGTTCTGTTGGATCTGCAGCACTGTGCCAACTATATGGCTTTTGCGCCTAGTTGTGTGCAGAAGTGTGTAAGGGGTGTGCCTAGTGTGTACGTTCTTGGAAAGGCGTGCTGTAGGTGGGAATGGAGGAGTGGTGTGAAGCATTAATGTTCGAAGGAAGTGTTCTTGCTTATCCATGATGATACTATACTAGAATTTTTTTCTGAACTTTATATTTGACCTAAATCAGGCGGGGGATGTTGGTGTGCTAGGTTGCTGTGCAGTTTGGAATGTATGTGAGATTTTCTGCCTTTGATAATTGGTGTGTTGAATTGTCAAAGTCTGTGTGGACACAAAATTCATGATACACAGATCCTGTTGCAGTCATTAAGATATGGGTAAACATAATAAATATATAAGATGTTAATGATGGTCCTGTAAATCTGCAAATTCACAGTTGCACAATAAAGAAGGCACAGGAATACCGGTTCTGAAATTACAGTTTGTAGTTGGTATGCCAACTCCATGTATTTCAATTTTAAGTTTTCAGGCTCTAAATGTGGAATAACAAGTGGGTCCAGAATAAGGTTCCCTAATGAATTTTCCGTTCACATTTTCAACCTCCATTCTGAAGATGGAAAATGTCTATGAAAATGCATTTAGTTCTACAGCGTGCATTTGCCCTGGTAACGTCTGTAATTGTGCAGGTTGGTATCTATTCTAGAGATTATGCCCTGCTCGCATATAACCTGTTTGTGGTAGATAATTGTAGGTTCTCTTTTTCAGTCTGAAAGTCTAAGCTATGGGTCTTCAATATACTAGCTAACGCAACAAGCACCACAAGTACTTTTCGGATACTTTCTGCCTTCTATCCCTCCATGCAGGCCAAGAAGAGTTTATTGTCCTATAGCAGCTTCGGTATGCACATTTTGATCTGTCAGTCCTCGTGGAGGACTTTACAGTGAATCACCGTAATTTAGATATCAGTTCGACCATTGTCTCAGAGTTCATTTATGCTAAGAAATGTTTAATTTTCCGTCGAACACACAAGAACCTAAGAAAATCTCCAAATGTGATGATTGCTTCCATAAATACATCTCTTTTTTGTTGCGAGGTTCATGAAATTTAATTGGAAAGGTGTAGTAGTTCCCAGTGTTTGCAAAAACCATTGTTAAACAAAATGGTACAAAGAAAGCCTTGTTTGAGCTAGAAGCATCCTCAGGGCATCTTCCTTTTAGTTATCCTGCCCCTTTACTTTGGTGCATTTTGCTGGAACTCCTGTTCATTACTGTAGCTATGTTGATAGGCTTAATTGGGTCTGGTATCCTGAGTGTAAAGTGCCATAAGGCATTTGAGGCTGCAGTGGGTCATTGTTGGCACTCTGATCTAAAGATTTAATATTTTGATATGCAGATCTTTATTGGGCTGTCAAGACCTTGTGCTTCCTTTTTTGGGTGCAAAAGGTTAATTAGAATTGCTTTAGCCTTTTGCTGAACAGTTAACTAGGCTTCTGTATGTTAACCTCTCTGTCTTGGGTGACGCTCACTCTGGAATAACGAAGGATTCCTGGTTTGTGCCAGGCTAGAAAAACATTTGGGACAAGTAGTCTTTGTGTTGGCTTTTACGCAATGATCACATGCCAGAAAGTTCACTTGACTAAAGGAGTAGTCACATTAGCCTTTGTTGGATTCGGACTGTCTTGTGCGATTTAAAACTCCTTCCCTAAAGTATACATAACAAATCTACATTATACACTAGAAATCTGGACCAGCCTCCTTCCAGACTAGAATCTCAATATCCATATCAGCTTGACATCAGAGACCTTTGAAAATCCCCATGCTTTTAGTAACTACATTAGACTAAAATGGTACTGGCTTTATGCATCATCACATAGGCACCACTCGCTTAGTGCAATTCTCTGCCACTTTCTCTAAGAGAAGAGGCAAACCTGACATTATTCCAAAAGCGCATGGCCAACCTTTCATCAATCTTTTTATTAAAACACTCTTATGCATTTGGACTACATCACTCTGGTGAATTCTCTGTACTGGATTCTTCCTTTCCACTTTCTCTTACCTTACCATACCCTCCAGCCCATCCTTCATTGATCATTTTGCACTCCAAAGCATTTTCTGAATATTCAAATATCATTGTACTTCAAACAATACAAATTAGGAATGCTTCCTAAATAGTGAATGTGCTGTAAGTCCCTTCTTCTAGCATGTGATGTTCGAGGCAGGTAATGCTGTAGCTTCAAAAATACGACTGAGGGTCCCTGAAAACTAATACTCGGAGAGGGAGGCAGGGAGTAAGGCAAACACATGAACAGAACCTCTCACTAGTAATCCTTTAAATCTAGGTAATATATCCTACATCAATTCAAATAATAACATTGTCCCAAAGCAGAAGATATTAACAAAACATATTTTCTTTTTTTATTCAAATGATTTTCTGATGCGTAAGAACAAAACAATTACAATATATCATAATCGTGGTACCAAATTTGTATGTACATTCGATACACATATATTTATACCATATACAATACCCCCAAGCAAAACATCACACATAAAGGCCCAATCAAAACCAACCACACAGTTCTACCAATCTCACAAGCTCTCACTATATGGATCAAATAAGAGAAGAAACAATTCAACACAATAGGTAGACTTCACAAATTATACAAAAATATATACACAACACAAAAAAAGTGAAGCGCCGACGCGCGTTTCGGAAAAGGAATCTTGTCCTAGCTTCCTTCGTCCGGGCGCATTAGATCAATGTTTTCATATCTTACAATCTTTTTCTTGAATATATAGTACAGTGGTTCCAATCCAACAATTTAATAGCAAGGGGGCTAAATCTGGAATCAGTATAAATAACTGATCTTTGTCTCTGTATATATCCCGAGACAAGTATAGGGCAGAATTTAATATCGGTCCCATGTTAACCTCCAGGTGGGGACATCAGGATAAACCTACAAATAGGTCAGATATCGACGCTGGTCACTTCTACAAAAACACTCCTGGGTGCGCCGCCACAAAATGATTCCTGTTAAGAATCTCTATCGTAGATGCATCCGACTGATGAGGCCATATAATGTGGTACAGGCAAGACGTGCAATAACATAAAGGCAAGTAATTCCTTTCAGATAAGTTGACACTGCTCGGAGTCCTACGACGCGTCCGGGGTCTCGTCACTAAGCGGCAAGCCAGTGGAGCTGTGGAGCTTTAGCTACATATGATATTCCTACTCCTGCCACCCAGTGCAATTTGTTTTTCTTTGAGGAACTCTTTCGAGTCACAAGGTACCTTGACTTCTCCTCTTGGTAATAATATGCATGGTCATCGACTCCATTGTTAGGTTTTCTTTCTGTTTCGGACAAATGTTCCTGTGCTCAAAGTTGAAACCGTTGCGGTGCTCTTTTAGTTTCACACAGTTCTTGCCCTCCGTCAGTATTGTACTTCAATCGCGTGTCACTTTCTTTGTCTCTGGTCGACGTCTGATTATTTTGCTCAAAAAGGGTCAGGGTCGACTGCGGCCCCTCATTGTCTTGGATTGCTCCTGTCTCTCTTATCACGTCTCTCAACCATGCCTTGACAGTGATGGAACAGATGCCATTTGATATTGTCCTCACCGTCACACAAAATATTCTCAAACCACTCTCCGTCAGGTATGCAACTTGTGCTTGTTGCTGGAACACAACAAGGCCGCCTGCTGCTCCTTCAGCTCAACAAGGCTCTTTGCAACCATTGTGCTCGCCGACTTGATGTAGCCTACGGGTGGAGACAACACCCCAGACCTCATTCATCTTGAGTATGTCGACGGGGAGCAACACCCACAGTTGTCAGCTGCGGATGAAGAAACGTTTTCCTCCAGAGAGAGTTCTGGCTCCGACTTGGAGATCGAGGAACTTCTGCAAGCGTAGCAGTCTGCGATTACGGCACCTTCCTCCCCCTCAACACTGCACTCTCCTCGAGCAGCCATGGTCGGCACCTACAAACCACTTCAGACGCCCCACTCCGCTCCGACTCGTCTATAAAGAACCCTTTGAGACCAACCGCTTTGGCACCAGCCACCCTGACACCGAGCTGACCCTCGGCATTGTCCACATCTGCATTGCCACCGACAAGCAGGTCGAAGCCAAAGGCACCCTATGAGTCGAAAATTTCAACATCGACCAGCAAATCCGAAACTGGCGTAGTCAAGCCAATTCTCCATAAGCTGCAGGAGCAGCTCGACTCAAGGCATAAACACCTAGTTATTCACCCCTGCAAGGGCTTCATCCTTGCATACTTTGCGACTTGCTGCTTCAATCTCAAAACGCCAGTTGACCTTTGAAGAGGCCTTGGACATTCTGATTCCAGCTAATCAAAGCAAGACAGATCTTAAGGTTACAAGTCCCCTACTCCTTGCACCACCATAAACTCCCCCTGCTCAGCCTTCGCCCTCCTGGCCTGCTTCGCCAGTGGACCCTCTTGACATCACAAATCAGGGGTCTCCACAGTCTGACACAGGTAGTCGTGGGGAGGGTGATGACACATTTGACACTCCTTCATAGGGTGAACCATGGGACTCATATGATGTAGACCCTCTAAGTAACACAGACCCTGACCTTTATCCTGCCTGCATTCCCCTCTGGATGCTTTCACATCCTTTCAGCAACTCTTCGGTAGGGTTGCCTCATTTCACAAGGTGGAACTCCACAAGGAGCCCTTATAAGAGAGCTTCCTCTTTGAATCCTTCTCTGACTACTACACTCAGCAACTCCCCATGCTGAAGGGTATGTTCCCTCACACCCCTGACATTTTTAAAGACCAAATCCGGGCTAGGGTTATAATTCCTAGGGTGGATAAAATATATAAAGCCTCTCCTTCTCACCCCATCTATATTTGCGGTTAGATCCCACCCAACTCTGGTAATCACCACTGTCTGTAAGCGAACAAATTGGCAGCCCACTGGGGATGCCCCGCCACCAGAAACGGAAAGAAAACGCTTAGATGAGACAGGATAACGGGTGGACAACCACTGGCTCTTACCTAATTCTGTTGGCCTTCTTGCACGAAACGACCTGCCCCATTGCAACAAAATGGAGGAGCTCCTTCAAGATCTCTCTGAAGAGTATAGGAAACGAGGTCAGTAGGTAGTTTCTGAGGGCAAGCTCATATCAAACTAGACACAGCTGGCACTGCTGTCAGAGGGGTACATTCTAGCTATCTGCTGTGCAGACACATATGGCTCCGTATCTCCGGCTTTAAGCGGAAGTTTAGCAGAACATTCTGATTATGCCATTTGTTGGTGAGCATCTCTTTGGTCCACAGGTTGAGCAAGCTTTAGAAAAGATCAAAAAGGTTATGGAGAAAGTGAAAGCGATGGGTGCACTGCAAACACCAGCTTCCCACAGCTTCTTTCGCCTATTCCTCTACTGTGGAGACCCAAAGAGCACCTCCCCAGACACCTCTAAGTCCTATCAGCGCACCTAGGGTAATCAATCCTCTCCTAAAGGTTATTTTAGAGTTAATTATAGGGACAACAATGGCAGAGGCAATGGTTGCTCCCCAAATGAAGTTACATTCACAACCAAACCATGACTTGCGTCTTCTTCCTCTACCACACAACACCTGTCTTGTCCATATGGCAAACCATCACCTCTGACCAGTGGTGTTGGACATTATCAAACATGGTTATGTCTAGCGCTCACTTCCATGTCTCCCCCATTCCACCTAGCGAACTCAGAATCCCACTGGAACATCACAGTCTTCTCTAGAAGGTCAAAACCCTCCTCTTCAAAGGTGCTCTAGAAACTGCTTCCTGCCCTCAGCAGGGGACGAAAATGTACTGACTGTACTTTCTTATACCCAAGAAAGATGGGCCCCTTTGGCCCATCTGGACCTCAGGCCCCTGAACGAATTCATCATGTCAGAGCGTTTTCACATACTGATCTTTCAGGATTTCATTCTGCTTTTCCAGCAAGGCGACTTAATGGCTGCGCTCAACCTTAAGGATGCCTACATAAATACATACGGCTAATCGCCGGTATGTCAGATTTGCACTCACTGGCACACATTGCTAGTACAAAGTGCTCCCCTTTGGAGTCGCTATTGCACCTTGGGTGTTCTCCATGTGCCTTGTGGTGGTGGCTGCACACCTGCGCAGACAGGGCCTCCATGTTTTCCCATATCTAGACTATTGGCTTATCAAAAGGGACACCTGCCAACAGTGCCGCGAACACACACCGGTCACAATAAATCTGCTTCATCACTTAGGGTTTACCATTAACAGCATAACATTCCCCCTCACTCCAACCCCTACAGCTCCAGCCCTTCCTAGTGGCCATTCTCAACTTTGAGGAAGGCATTGCCTATAAGTCCTGCCAGAGTCCAATCCTTTCAGGCACTGGTTCCCTTGTTGCAACCAAATCGATAACTCGCAGTCAGAACAGTCATGTGCCTCCTAGGCATGATGGCCTCCTGCATTGCCATAGTACCTTCACATGCGTCTGTCACAAGAATGTTTAGCGCAACAGTTGTCTCAGACAGAGGGTCATTGGCATGATCTAGTGTGGCTTGTCTGCTACACTTTGCTTTCTACAGTAGTGGAACACCAGCAACAACCTGTTCAGGGGCAGCCTTTCCTTGACCCAGTTTTGCAGAGGATTGTTAAAAAAGACGCCTCGTTTCCGGGGTAGGGCACACACTTACAGGATCTGACGGTACAGGGTAAATAGCAGACCAAGTACCATGGCCTCCACCTCCCCTACCTGGAACTTCTAGTCATTTACCTTGCATTGAAGGCTCTCCAACCTAACCTGATAGGCAAGGTTGTTGTCTGGAGAGACAATATGACCACCATTTATTACCTTCAAAAACAAGTGGGGGCACAAGCTCTCCACAGCTGTCTTGACTATCCCAGAACATTTGGTGTTGGGCTATCCGCCTAGAAATGTATTTGCTAGGGGAGTACCTTCAGGGGATGGACTATTTGCGGACATCCTCAGCAGGATGCGACAACAAGTCTACCCATCTGAACTCCACCCACAAGTTCTCCTCTGTTACTTTCACAGTTGAGAGTTCACAGAGATAGACCTGTCCACAACAGCAGAAAACACCAAATGCCCAAACTTCGCCTCCAGGTTCCCCCACCCACAGTCCAGCTGCAATGCAATATGGATGAACTGGCCAGGAATATTTGCCTATGCTTTTCCCCTTCTCCCTTTTCCATTTGTGTTTCGTAGGCTTCGGCAGACGTCCCTCACGCTCTTTGTGGTTGTACTCAAATGGGCCCGCCAGCCCTGGTTCACGACTCTGCTTGAACACCCACTGGTTCCGCATGAGAGGCTCCCCAACAAGCCGGACCTTCTCACGCAGAACCATGGAGAAATCAGGCACCCTGGTCCCTCAACCTTGCTATTTGGATACCTTAATCTTCCAACTGAATGCATGCACATACTCAATGAAGGCGATGACCATGCTCATTATTTCCAAAAAGTGGAGTCACAGTAGCTCGAAAGATTTCTCGAAGAAAACAACTTGCACACGTTAGAGCCCAACACTAGATGGCAGGAGTATGCACTGCATTTGAATCTACAGCACTACATTCCACAAACAGTTGCTTATAGGGTAAGTAACATTTTCCTTCTTTTTCCTTAGCACAAATGAGTTCCTCTAATCATGAAATTTGCTCTGCTTGCAGACAATTGGGGATTGCTTTTAGCATTTGACTCTGAGCGGTGTTATTTTACAATCATAACTGGTCCCGTAAGACATAGTATTGACTTACAGATAAAATGCAACTCCTTTCTATTTTTTTTCCTTCCGTTATTTTAGAATTTTTTCTATAAAAACATGAAATTGAAGATTTCTATTATGGGGTAGAATCTAAATAGAAAGTAGTTGACTTAGTGTGTGCATAGTCTACTTGTGAATGGATCAAAAGGAACCTAAATGTGAACAGAGCACTCGGTACTACTTTTTTTTAACATTGCACATCTACAGTACGTAAAACAAATTTACATTCTTACAAATATTTATAATTTGTGGCAAATGGTGATAGGTGTTTTCATAGAATTGCACTACTTTTAGTCAAGATTCAAAGAAGTGATGAAACCCCCTGAGTCTGAAGGTGTCTTGGCAACATTTCCACTAGACTACATCTTCTTTCAATATTTTACTTGGAGGACAATAATGTGAGCCTTGATCTGAACACTAAATGTTGATATAACCATTGTTTTGTTGACAGTATGTAGTGGGCTGGCCCCACGTGTTCAGGAGACATAGTAGACTTAGCCGAGTTGAGTTTCTTGTAGTTTATTAAGTTCATAGGTAGAAGTTACAGCATGCCCTAACAGGAGCAGCCTCCTAGCTCCTCTGCCCATCTTCCAACTGTCACTCACACATCAGGCACCCAAGCATTCCACTCATGTCACTCACGCCAACATTCTACATGGAACACTCACACTGGCTGAGCAGCTAGGGACAATGTGAAAGGGAACATTAGAGCATAACATGAGAATACTACACCGTAATTTTCAGAAGAGCTTGTTGTTTTTTTATTGAATTGAAGTGATTTGAAGCCTGAACCTTGTCATTTACGTGTTTTCTGTTTTTTCCATGATGAGAATAGAAGGGCAAATCTACAACAATTTCGAGAATACATCAAGGATTTGAAGTTTATGAACTCCATGTCCACCTTAGCTAGCAATTTCAGCAAGCATTGCTTTTTTGCTTGTAACGGACCATTATATCCAAGTTTAGCCTTGCACAGGAATTCAAGATTGAAATTCATATTGATGTGGTTATGAAAAGAAACCCAGTTCAACTATAACACTGACTCTGCTTAGTTGTGCGCTGTCTACCAAGTTCAAAGCTGCCATCCCTTTGCACTTCCCAAGTTATGTTATCTTACACAGATTTGTAGGGCTCACTATCACCCAGGAGAGTATCCAGGTGCTGAGAAGCTGTGAGTCTATCCAATCCTAGCACATGGTTGGACTACCCAAAAAGCCAGGTCTTCAGCTTCTTGGAGAATTCAAGAATTGAGGAGGAGTCTGTTATGTGTAGGAGCTGGCTGTTAGATGCCTTAGGAGTGTGTAGGAAAAGGCTCAACTGCTTTCTCTGGTTTTCCATATTCGTGTAATGTGTGAAAGTATGAGTCTGGACTAGTGGAATTGTCTGGAAGGTTTGTGAAAGCTGTTGCGGTTGTTGAGGTATGTTGGGCCAGTTTTATGTAGTGCCTTAAAGAGTGAGTGGGGAATTTGAATTGCACTAGTTAGTGTATGGGGAGCCAGTAGAACTCCTTCAGGTGTTGTGTTGTGTGGTGTTAGTGGGGTGTGGGAGGTTGAGAGCGATTCTGGCCAGAGTTCTCGATGGTCTGCCGCCTTCTGATGAGTTTTAGGTTGAACTCTGCACCAAAAGTGGTCCCTTAGTCCAGCCTGCTTGCAACAAGGGTTGCATGACATTTTTCTAGTAGCTGATTGAGAGACATTTAAAATTCTTCCTCCGCATCTTCAGTGTATGGAAGCATGAGGTGGTGATGGCGTGGGCGGTCATGTTGAGTTTATTGTTGATAAATATCCGGAGGTTTTTGACTTGGGTGTTGGTCGTGGGTGTCGGTCCTAGCTCTGTTGGCTACCTCGAGGGGTCCTACGAAGTGATCTTCCCAAAGATCATGATTTTGGTCATGTCGGTTTTCAGACAGTTGGTCCTCATTTAGTGAGTGATTTCAGTCATGCAGGCATTGAGCTTGATCCACGTACTTGGTGTCTTGTCCACGAGGGCGTGAATGAGTTGCGTATCTTCGGTGTAGAAGAGGATGTTGATAGTGGACAATGGATGATACTGACTAGAAGGATTGTGTATGCGTTGAAGAGGATCGGGCTCAGGGAGCATCCCAGATCAGTTTGCGGGTGTCCGAAGCATACAATGCCAGGTTGACGGACTGGATCCTTCCACTCAGGAAGGAGCAGGTCCAAGCTTGTACTTGGATTCTGATATTGTGTAGGCATTGAATGAGGAGGGGGTGGGAGACAGTGTCGAGCGCTGCCTAGAGGTCCAGAAGGATAAGGGCTGTTGTGTCTCCTCCATTCAGAGTCATTTAGATGTCATCCATGAGGTCAGTTTCCATGCTGTGGCTGGGTCTGAACCCACAGTGAGTGCTGTAGAGGAGTTGGTGGTCGTTGAGGTATTTAGTGAGGCGTCCATTGATGGTTTTCTCTAACACCTTGGCTGGGAATGGTAGCAGGGAGATTGGTTTGTAATTAGTGAGTGCTGAATGGTCCGCTGAGGTTTTCTCCTGCACTAGGAGGACAGTGGGGTGTTCCAAGCATTTGGGAAGGTCAGGTAAGAGGGTTGGCAATAAGAATGGGTATGATCATGGTGTGGATAGGTTGCAGTCCTCTAGAGTAGTCGTGGTGGGGGCAGGATTCCACTGGGGCCCCCGATGGATGGACTTCATGGTGGCTGTGGTTTCTTCTGGGGTGATGACGGGCTATGTGGTTAGCATTTGTTCTTTTGATAATATCGGGAGGCGTTTGGGGAGGTCTGTCGAGCCCGGTTTTGAATTGAAGTTGCTGTAAGTGCCGAAGAAATGTTGCTGAAGAAATGAAAGCGAATGTTGTAGATGCCCTGCCAGGGGTATGATCAAGTTCGAGGCCGCCTCAGGTGAGGTGGAATCATTCACAATGGCAAAGATTTTTAGTTCACTTGGTGCTGACATTGTTATGGTCTGTCAAATTGTCGCATTTGGTGATCCGGGTCATTTGGCACAGTCTCCATTTGTGCTCCAGTTATTTTCTGGGGTATTTAATCGGTCTGAGTTCTTTTTTGTACCAGCTGGCCCGAGCTCTAGATCTTGTTGTGTTGCCGTAGTTGAGAGGAGCCAAGGAGTTGGCGCAAGAGGTGATCCAGTTGTTGAAATTCTTGATGGCTTTGGGGGAGCTGTTTATGTGTTACGGTTGGTGGGTGTGGAGAGCTGTGTTCCAGTCCTTGTCAGTGATGTTTTTCCTGTTTTGACAGACTGGTCTAGGGCTGGTGGTGTGTGTTGGACCTGGACGGGGATTTTAAACTTGATGAGGGTGTGGTCTGTCCAGAAGACTTGCGTGGGCTCGTTATTTGGATGTTGTCGAAGGTGGTGAAAATAAAGTGTAGGAGGTGTCCGACGATGTGGGTAGGTCCCTTTCCTTGTTGGTTGAGGCCAAGGCTTCCAGCATCTTCAGTGAGTGCTTTTGAATTGGTAATTGGAGTTTTCTTCCAGGTGGAAGTTCAGGTCTCCGAGTGGGATGTAATGTCTAGCATTGATGGCTAGTGGTGAGACGGAGTCCCCGATGGTATTGGTGAGGTTGTGCGCAGTCATAGTAGTCGGTAGATGAGAGTGCTGCTTAAGTTGAAGTTGGCTGTGATATAAAGCTTGAACAAAAGGTATTCCATGTTGGAGCATGACATGTTGGTGAAGTGGTGCAACTGGTGGTGTTTTTTTGGGTGATGGCGATTCCGCCTCTGGGCTTGTGAATTCTGTCTTGCCTGACTATCTTGTAGCAGAGGAGGTAGCTGTGGAATGTCAGGTACCGATGCTGCTCAGGTTTCTGTGAGGAAATGCATGTGTTGGGTGTTTTCGTGCAGCGGGTCCCAGAGCTCTGTGGCGTGTTTGGTGAGTGAGTGGATGTTGAGGAGAATCCATATAAGTTCATGGTGTTTACAGGAAGAGCAGTAGAATGCCCTCTCAGTATTACAAGGCAGTATTGTGTGGAGCGGCTGCTTAGGTTGATGGTGCAGAAGGTCGCAGCGGGGTTGCAGCAGTTGAGGAGAGAACCATGGTTCCTGGTACTGGGCACTGTACAGCTGCGGACATGCATTGATGGGCCTTTGGAGCAACAGCAGCGCACCAGCTCCACCATCCGCGCTTCATATCTGCGCTGCGGCTGCCAATAAGTAGGTCCTGGGAAGGGGGCAGAGTGATGTCACTTCCTGTAGAGATTGATGATGGGAAATCCAGTAATGTCACTTTTTGTGCAGATAAATGATGGAAAAAAGTATTTGCTTGCTATTCCTTTTGCCCAGCATGTTTGAAACCAAATCAAGGTTGGTACAGCAGACATGACTGATGAACACAGGCTAAGGAGAACTTGGTTGTGCAAAACAAATTATTACACCTGTTTAACCTTTTGGTCCTTATTATCGCCTCTACTGTATTAAATTGAAACATCACACCTCATTATAGGCAATTAGTAGGTGCTGATGGTGAAAGTTAATGAATTTAAGTTCTCTGTTTTCTCTGTGCTGTAAAATTAAAGACCCTTGTATCCTTTCGCTGAAGACGTAAAAACCCTTTTCTAGCACTGAGTAATGGAGAATCAAATACTTTAATTTCATTGCAGATATTGTTAACTGAAGAGTTAGTGGAGAAAATGCTTGAAGATTTAGACGATTTGACTTCTCCGGAGGAGGTGAGAATCTTGTTTTCTTTTTAACATAGTTCTAACATGCAAATATGAAAATTTGCAAAATATGTGGGAAATGAATGTGGCTTTTATGCTGTAACATCAAGCCTTCGATATTCCTTTTAGATCAAAATGACATAGATAGACTTTAGCAATTAATTTGTGTTGTGCCCCTTATACGATGACATGCTGAGAAATTCTTAGTAATTTTGATTTGCAACATTGTATAGTTAATCTTTTAAATATAGTAGTGTGATGATTTAATATGTTGAATACAATAATAATCCTCATCAGTTTGTTAAACCATAGTCATGCAAACGCAGAAACATTAAACCTACTCAATAGTAGTATATAATCTAAAAATCTCTGAAGTTTTATCATATCTCAGATTTAGTATGATGCGCTATAAATGTGTTAATTAAATTGCATACCTTTAATAAAAGATCTATTCATACAAGAAATGCAAATAAATATAATATATTGAGCCCACAATGCACCTAACATGCAGAGAATGATGCGCTCTTGAGCTGTCCACGTAAAGAAATAATAACCAGAAGAAGGAACATTTTTCTTTTTCCTCTAAGGTTCATGCTCTTCACAAAAATGTTCTACTAAATCTCCTGAGACCTTGCTCAATATATCAATCTCCTGAGACCTTGCTCAATATATCACAAGAAGTGCTTCCTAAATTGCCCCAACTCCTTAGACTGCCGTAACAGCTTGTTTTAAAAGAGCAGGAACCCCTTCCCTGTATAATTTCCCATATCAAATGACAACTAAATCCAACCTTTTGCTACTCTCAATGGTCAGTGTATTACTCTAAAGATATTTTTCTTTTCTATACACAATTATATGCATGTCAAGTAATCCTCACACCCTGAAGACAGTTATCCAAAGTTCTTACATAACAGGTAATGTTTTTTATTTTAAAATATACACAAGTCGGTGTAATAGACTTTAAATGTACCATCAGCAAGTTGTGGTCAAAATGATCTGTTTACATTGGTTGCTAATAATCATTAAAAACATTTATTATATACAACAATGCAGATGATTAAAGAACAGAAGGTGTGGTGCAATAGCGGCTGAGTTGTGCTTTTGTTGCCCTTTTGCTCCCTCGTGTGACCATATTCAGTTCCCAGAAGATAGAATTTGCTTAAACTGGGGAACACAGGAACACCACAAATTTAACATTGAAGCAGCTGTGCCTTTCCTTCTGTAATTTACTTAAAATGACAGTTATGTAAAATAATATTTTACTCTTTGATATTTTCCACTATAAACAAATTCTTTGGAGGACAACTTGATAATGGCTCACTTGTATTTAATTACATTGGTTTATGTACATTTTCATTTTGACACATTGCAGTGTGTAATGTAATGTAATGTAATGTAAAATGTAATGTAAAAAGGATTTGTAGAGCGCTGCGTTCACCGGACGGTTTCTTGGCGCTGATCACTAACCCAGGGGGAGGCAGAGGGGGGAGAAAGAGGAACCTTATGTATAAGCACCGCGGAAAAGGTGAGTTTTTAGGAGAGACCTAAAGTGAGGGTGGGAAGAGGAGAGTCTGAGGTCCAATGGAAGAGAGTTCCAGAGTGAGGGGGCCAGGAAAGAGAATCTAAGGCCTCCGTGCTTTTTACGCCTAAACCTAGGAGTCTGGAGGAGAGCGTGATGGGAAGAACGGAGGTGTCTGGAGGGGGCGTACGGGTGGAGAAGAGACGAGATGAAAGAGGGGCCGATGCCGGCCAGAGATTTATGGGTAAGGCAGCCAAGTTTAAACTTGCAGCGTTCCAACACAGGAAGCCAGTGAAGGGCTTTGAGGAGGGGACGGACGTGATGATGTTTTGGTTGACGATAGATTAGGCAGGCGGCCTGATTCTGAATTAACTGAAGTCTCTTCTTTTGGTATTGCGGAATGCCTGCGTATAGGGCGTTGGCGTAGTCGATCCGGGAGATGACTAAAGCCAACAACGCCAGGGTGAGAGCTTCAGTGGTCAGGAAGTGAGCAATTTTTCGAATTTTTCGGAGCTGATGGAAGCAGGAGGATACTGTGGCACTGACCTGATGATTCATGGAAAGATCCTGTGAGATGTAGACCCCCAGGCTTTTTACTTTATCAGCGGGACTAGGGGGGGGGCCAAGGGAGAGGGGCCAGAAAGTAGAGTTCCAGGGATTGGCTGGGCCTCCGACAAGAACGAGCTCCGTCTTGTCGGGGTTAAGCTTGAGGTGGTGAGCGCCCATCCAGTCGCTGATATGACAGAGGGTGGACTGGAAATCCTGGGCCGCTTCCTGCGAGTCAAGGTTGAAAATGAGCTGAATGTCATCTGCATAATTAAATGCAGTGACATTCCTTCCCCGGAGGGAGCGGATCAGGGGGGTAAGGTATAAATTAAAAAGGAGCGGAGACAAAGACGAGCCCTGCGGGACTCCGCAGGTGAGTTTCATCCTATCCGCTGAGAATTGGGAGATTCGAACAGATTGGTGGCGGTTCGTCAGGAAGGAACGAACCCAGTCAAGGGCCGTCCCTCCGATACCAGCCTCCTTGACACGGTCGACCAAGATGGAGTGGTCGACCGTGTCAAAGGCCGCCGACAAGTCCAAGAGGATTAAGGCTTGGCTGGTGTATACAAAGTTTACATAAATTGAGGGGTGGGGTGCATTAGAGAAGCTAGCTGAGACTGATTCACCTTCGTTCACGATCCTCTGTGTGCAGTTTTGTGACATGTACTTTGTACGATGAAGTAGTGAGGAAGGTGGGGTGTGTACAGACTGGAAAGAGCTGTTGTTACAGCTGTGGCTGAAGGAGACTTTTGCCAACTTTGGCTCTCTTAATTTGGCGGTGCAGGCTGCGGAGGCCTGACAGCAATAGGTACTGTTAGCAAGCTTGCGGGCGGCCTGGTCTGCACTAGCTGGACCCTCCAAATGAGGCTTTCCTGAAAACCATAACCTCCTGTTCAACAGAGGAGGTTAGGGCTAGATCGCAGCCCACGACTTGACTGGAGTAGCATAGCATGTGTTGGCCTTACTGAATTTGGGATAGGGCGTGGTCTCCACAGCCCAAGTGACCGGAGGCCTTATTTTTTATTTTTTTTTATTTTTGCAAAATACATGAGACAGTAGGGCTGAGTCACTTTAATACATAAAATCTATAATTACTAACATTCGAATCAAAAACATCAAAACATGATTAATAGCACTAAGCCATGCATAATACCAGAAAGAGAACTAAAGAGAAATGGAAAACAGTATGAGCAGTCATAAATTCAAGATTAGATTGTGGAACGGTGAAAATAAAGCACTTAAATTATAAACATCAGTTAGCCCAGGCGGAGCAGGGGTTCACATTTCAGACTCAAGGTAATGCGAGACTGTACTCCATATTTGATCACCAAGCTTCTTTTTACGAGGGCCTTTGAGAGCATACAAATTATACTCCATGTTATATACTGCGAAGAACCGTGCCCTCCATACTTCAAAAAAGAAAAAAGAAGGCGGCTCCTGTTGTAACCAAAATGAGGCTATACAAAGTCTATATACCGCCGTAACTAAGAATATTAAGTTAGCATGTTGCTTTGATATTCCGGTCTCCGCTAATCCCATTTCAACACCTAGAAGAATCTGTATGGCGGATAGCTGAATTGGATTACCGATAATCTCTGATATACATTTATCCATCTGCGTCAATAAACCTGCTAAAGATGGACACCCAAAAAAAATATGAACATCATCTGCAGATGAATAACCACAGCGGAAGCATTTCCCAATTAGATCCCCCGGCCATTTTGAGGCCTTATCTGGTGTATAATATAAATTAAAGAGTGATTTAAAGTGCTGAGCAGATAATTTTGCAGAGAGGAATACATTTTTAGCCATTTCCAGAGAGATTTTTATTTGTATATCCTGCCTACCCAATTTAATCCCCCATTTAGCATTTTGTTGTTCAATATCATTGGCCTTAGTGCTTAACATATGACCATATAACGTGCCTATCCTTGCAGCTTTCATATTATCTTCAATAAAGGGATTTGCTTGAAAAATGGCTCTACTGTTCAC
The DNA here is from genome assembly GCF_964263255.1 of Lissotriton vulgaris. NCBI lineage: Eukaryota > Metazoa > Chordata > Amphibia > Caudata > Salamandridae > Lissotriton > Lissotriton vulgaris. The sequence goes on from NC_141693.1 coordinate 1,049,883,865, forward strand.
CAAGTAATTCCTAATCTGTAAATACTTAGCGAAATCCTCCCTAGGGAGCTGGTACTGTTCCCGCAATTGTTCAAAAGATTTAAGACACCCTTCAGAATAAAGGTCTCCTACCACCCTTATTCCCTTCAGCCTCCAATTATACACTACCCGATCCCACAGATCTACTGGCAAAAATATTGAAGATACCAGTGGTGTATACCATGAAATTTTCTCGAAGCCAAACATACCCCTTAATATTCTCCAAACCTTATACGCAGCTTACAGGATCTTAAACTGTGTGCACGTGTAATAGCTCCCCTCTAGATACAGAAACACAGTTTTTGGCTTTTACCCCCAATAACATCTGGTATATAGATGGGCATTCCGCAATATCCCTCGGGCCTGCCCCTGTTAGTAAAATATTCATACCTTGAATCATACAGGCATAGTAATATAACATGAAATCTGGTACCGACCAACCGCCTAGATTTCTTGGTAATGTCATATATCGTACAGCACGGCGAGCCTTGCGCCAGGACCACATAAAGCACATACAAATTGCTTGGAGCTGTGCCAAACTCGCCTTGGGGATTTCTAAGGGGACACATCTGAAAAAGTACAATATTTTCGGGAGTATCATCATTTTTAATAAACTGCATCGCCCCACTAAGGAGAGGTGTAAACATTCCGCCCGGTCTAACTGTTTCTTTACTCCCAACAGAAGAGCCTCCCAATTTGATTTGACAAGGGCAGTTGTAGAAACCCTAAGTTTGACCCCCCAAGTATGTGACATCTTGACATACCCTTGGATCAGCATACTTCGAAATGTTGGCGCATAGCAACTGAGTTTTGGCCGAATTCAGCTTATAGCCGGAAGCCGCGCCAAACTCTATAGCTAGATGTTTAATCGCCTGCATCCTTATAGTTGGATTCGGCGTAACGACAGCAACATCGTCCGTGTAGGCGAGAACCTTAAACTGATTAAGTTTGTATGGATACTGGTTGGATCCTGGTGCTAGATTCCAGCATTCTTAAAAACGGTTCAATATATAATGAAAATAAAAGAGGAGAACATGGGCAACCTTGCCTGGTGCACCTCTGTATTAGTACCGCCTCCGACTCGAGTCCCATGGTGCTAATACGGGCTACAGGTTGACAATACAATGTCTGCAATGATTTAATAAACGCTGGTCCAAAGCCCCGACGCCTCATAACATCCCATAAAAAAGCACCATGAGACCCGGTCGAAAGCCTTCTCGGCATTTAATAAAATTAAACAAAGTGGTTCCCGGGTTACATTGACATAATCAAAAAAAGTTATCACACGGTTGACATGGTTCGCCGTTCCTCGCTGTGGAATAAACCCATGTTGTATAGTAGAAACTAATTCAGAAATAACAGAAGACAGCCTATTGGCCAGGATCTTTGAGTAGATCTTCCCATCCGCATTTAAAAACGAGATGGGACGATAAGAGCCAAGCAGATTCGCCGGTTTATCTTTTTTATGTGACCGGAGGCCTTAAATGCGATTTATGTCGCATTTTGTTCACACTGCACTTAACTTAATGCTGCAGTGGAATCTTGAAGGTTTTGTGACATTTTCTCTGCGTGGCCTCCTGTGCGACTGCGCTCTTTGAGCTGCCCACTGGGTCTGCTAAGCTTTTGTTTTGCCCCAGTGGTCCATTAGAGTTGTATAAGTAAAGTTCTGGTGTGTGTGTAAAAACACTGAATGTGATTCCACCCAGTGCCCATATCTATTTGAACCACAGATTCACCGAGCCATTACACTTTAAAGTGCTCTGTGGAAATTTTTGTAGGCTAGACCTGCTGTCGCCATTACACATGGTGCTAAATGATGGTGCTATCTTCTGATGTCTATGTAATTGGGCCCTTTGGCTGATGTGACAATGTGGAGGGGCGGGGTGGTGTTGTCTGCTTATGCAGTTGTGCTGTAGAATCTAGGGTATGTTTGGTACGGGCCTGGAACTGCCAGATATAGCAGGCATTTTCTGTTACTGTACATTTTAACAAACTGTGAAACAAAATGGAGAAAAGTGACCATAATTGAGAGAAATTGTCCTTCGACCCTCAGCTACTCACATGGGCTTTGGACCATGATCAGATGGCTCAGCGAGATTATACCATATTGTAAATGGATCCCTTTACAGAATCCTATGTGAAATCTCTGCTCTTGGAAACAAAACAGACCCTTTTCGCTGTTGGTAGTAAAAATAATTCTTTGACGTTGTGAATGGATCTAATGAAGTCTTGTAAAACATGGAACCCATATAAATATTGCAGAGTGACTGAAATGGGACATGGAAGATGATGCTACAACTAACAATAAAAAAAAAACGTAAAATAGAAACGTTACTGGAACTCTTCATGTCTAAGAACGAGGACCTGGAAGATAGTTGTGGAATACAGAAACTACATTCACCAGTTGCATGAACTTTCTGACCATGTTTGATAAGGCTAATTTCTCACCCATGGTCATTATTAAGAGTGCACATCCTGCAGTGATGCCAAGACCTGGCCCAATTGCTGTGGCAATACACATAATCTCACTGAGCGCCATTCTTAGATTATCATGTGAGAATAGAGAGCATATCTGCTTTGGTGCTGAAGTCTCTTTCTACCTAGGCAATATGTCCAAGAAGTAAGAAGAACATTCATGAATATCAAGAAAGCGTTCCAGCTAATGGATGTTTCTTATGCAGTGCTCTACCAGGCCCATATGAAAGTCAAATTCCAGAGGGAAATGCATACCTCTAATACTCCTCAGTATATATGTTGACATTCTGGGAGTATGAGTAACTGAAACATAGTGACTGTGACTCATCTGATGATTGAATGCCACTTTTTTATTAATAAGGATATGAAAGAATAGTGTCACAAATACAGGATTATCTTATGTTCGTTTTCACCAAAAACATAAATACATACTTGCTAATGAATACTAATAACAGCAGATTCCTCACTTATAGAATACCCCCAGATTTAAAGACTGGGTCTAGGAGATTTAAACAGCATTGCCCTAAAATGCTGGTAGGTAGTTCCGTACATGTCGGTGTTTGCTTCATTCTGCACTAGAAGTGACAATGGAGCTGCATGTAAGCGCCACCCTTGAGCAATGACTTCACATCTTGCGTTTCTGCATTTTTCCAATGTGCAAAGGAATTATGTCCAGTCCTAAAACTACAGGGTTTAAACCTTGTAGGAACTCTCACAGAAAATGTTTGAGACCACTATGAGGTGTGCCTCTGGTGTTTGGGTTTGTATTTGGTTTAAGACTGTGAGCCCTGCAAGTTAGAAGTGTGCCCTTATGAATCTGAAGGAGATCTGGGAATGTGAAGTGAAAGCTGTACGCTGCCAAACACCGAAAGAAGCCAGTGGATTGGATACTACCCCAGAACCGGGCTTGTGGTCTTCCCCCTGAGCCAATAATCGCGAAGGAGAGTGCCTCTTTTGCCGTGGTGATAACATGGGTAGCGGGGTATCAGTTTTATCGCTGCTAACTAAGGAAGCTAATACTAATGCGTTAGCAGATGTTTACCAACCTGGACCACTTCCTCTGAGAATTTACCACAATCAATAAACCATTAATGGGCGCCTGTTCTAAGCCTTGTTTTTTTCCACCAGTGAAAAAGCAGGTTGCCAGGTGTCGTAGGCCAGTGCCTGACAACCATGACTTCTCAATGCAGCACCCTACACCAGAAAGTCTGGCGGTCAGGGCTCCACTAGCAAGGAGTCCGAGAGTCAAAACAAATTAAAGATTTTAGGGAGCAGCTGTGTTGAGTGCCAGCTGTTTCCATTATAGATATATAGAGCTCCATGCTTTATGAGACATGTTTAAAGAGGACACTACATCCAGCTTAGGCAGAGCAACTGGCAGTAGTGTGGTTCTTTGGTATCATGCATGGATTAGATCTACGGATTTCGCTGGGGAGTGCAAGCCTCACTACTGGATATGTCTTAACGAATTTCACCTGTTTGCCAAGAATTCTGATTCCAAATTGGAACGCTTCAAAGACAGTCAAATCATGGAGCTTTACAAAGGCCATTTTACCCCTGCAAGGTAGTACCCTCAACATTTTGGCCCCCTTCAAGGTTGCCGAGAGGTTTAGTATATCGGCAATGCCAAAGCCTTTGGTGTTCATCAGTGGCACGTAACTTCCCCGTGGGAGCCAGGATCTGCCATTTATTCCAAGAGTGTCAAAACATATCATTGACTGAGGTGTACTTTAGATTCTTTAACAAGGCTCTGCCCTGCCATTCCTTTTCGACCTGCCACATCAAGGCGTCATTCAGTGGAGCTCCTGTCCATCTTGCTTCAAGGGGTGCATGCTCTTTTGGCTAAAGGATGCAATGTGTGTTTCAGACCCAGAAATGGGGACTGGCTTCTATTCCCCTAGCTGAAAAAGGAATGATTCCTGCGTCCTATTTTAGATCTCTGCCCTCTAAATGCCTTTTTGCAAAAGGGCAAATTTAAGATGCTCACGTTGGCCCAGGTTCGGTCTGCACTCGATCCAGGTGCCCGGATGGTGGCTTTTGAACTGTAGAGCCCCTACTTTCGGGTGCCCATTCTGTAGTCCCACAGACCTTAATTGCAGTTCAAGATAGTCCAAGAATATTTTCTATTTGCAGTGGTCTCCTTCGGCCACACCAGTACAGGTTCACTAAGGCAATAGCGGAGATTGCAGCACACCTTGGGAGGTTGGAGATGTGTCCCCTACCTCGAGGACTGGCTATTGACGTCTGACCCACCACAGTCAGCTGTGGCCCACAACCAGGTAACAGCTAACCTCCTGTCTTCATTGAGGTTTACTACTAACATGCAGAAGTCATGCCTGACTCCTTCGCAAAGACTCCCTTTCATCAGAGCCATTCTGAATGCGGTGGTGTTTTGGGCCTTTCTTCAACCCTTGGTCCTGAGTCTCAATGAGAGTGTCTCTGGGGCTTCTAGGCATTGTGAATCCTGCTTTGGCACCGTGAATCTTGTCTGGATTCACATGCTGTTTATTACTTCTTGGGTGCCTGCCATTTTCAGATACTTTTTTGTGCCGTTGGTTCTGGGAGCATCACTGAACCTCTGCAGTCATTGAAAGAAAGAAGAGGGAAAGAAAACTGAGAATCGTTGAGAAATATATAAAAAAAATCATTAAAGATCTTTGCTATAAGAAAATGAATGGAATCCGTTCCAGAGGTTTCCACCTACTTCACCGAATAACAGACGTAAGTGGAACATTTATCAGAGGAAAGACCGAGCAGGATGAAGAATTCACGGACGTGGGGGGGGGATTGGGGGGGGGGGGTCACCTCCTCTGCGTGAGATGAAGAATAGACATTTCAGTTTCTGCATAGAGTGCCACTGCAAGTATGCCCAGCGGGACAACCACCAGGTGTACAATCTCTGCTAGCCTAGAGACCATAACTCCTATACCTGCGAGGACTGCACAGAGTTCAAACCAAAGAAGCAGAAGGAATGAGAAAAGTAAAGGCACGCACACTATGCTATGCAGGGGCAGAAGAGAACAACATCACTGAGAGACCTCAGACCATCAAGCAAGGAGGAGGATAATGCAGACAAAGTAGAAGGCTCGGACATCGAGAGAGAGAGCATTGAGGTCGAGCAAGATCACGAGAAGTCGAAGGAGAAATACACTCAGGTAATTCTGGAAACGTTGTGAGCCATTGAACCAGATGATTTGGACTCTAGACCACAAAAGTCTGCCTTGGTCCTGAAATTTTTTCCTACTGAAGGCAAGTTGAGACAAAAGGAGCCACTTGGGCCCCATACAAAGGATACTGCATGAGTCTGGGTCTTGAAAAAGATGTCAAAAGACGATCAGAGTTGAGGGGAAACCAGAAAGTCTGCAACCCAGCCAGCAGCAGCCTAAACTTCGATACCGTAGAAAAGATGGAAAACTGCACTCGCTGCCTGAGAATGCACTCTCAAAATTGAGCACAATAAAATGGCAACTTAAGGCCAAAGGGCCGCAATCTTCGAAAAGAATAGGGGCTTCGCCAACGCCCTTCGAGCATTTTGAGTACCGTTAAAACCTTTGGTGAAAAGTGCACAGGAGGAGAAAGACTCTCAATGGAACCAACAAGGACACCAGAGCGTCAAGAAGAGGAGGAACGGGAGGAGCCAAGCCTGCAACCATGATGGCCGCCTGACTCCTCGGCTCCGCCGACCCGCCCGCTTTCTTCCCGAATCGCCGCTGATCCTGGCGTCCATCCTGCTAAAACGTCGGCGCTTCAGAACCGGGTGGTGATCCTGACTCCGATGGTGTGTTCCCCGCTGTGCATCTTGCGGCGGAACCGGAGATACGTCCCTGTCTCGATTCAGCGCGGCGCGTGAGAGACCGGGTCTTTGTTCCCGGAGACGGCTGTCCCAGGACTCGACAACAGCGGACGCTGGCAGTGGGAGGGACCGGCGGCTGGCGAGTTACTGTTGCAGGATTTTGATACAGTGTGCCGCCCGGCCCTGACCACATCTCCACGCTCGCTTCCAGGGATTGTTGCCGACGCTTCATTGTATCCCTCACTTGACTTGGGACCGGCACTGGGAGCCTATCTATTCCTCAGCGCTACGGTGAACGCCATCTTTCACCGGGCGCTCTGCACTTCAGCCTGTTGTTCTCCGAGGACTGAACGGGCGCTCATCACGATGCGTGCTGCATTGTAGCCGGGTCTGGGCGGCCGGAGACAGATCTGCGGTAGTCAACCCCGCGGTGACTGTGCTTCCTGGAACTACTGCTGGCGCTCTGTTTTTGAGATGGGCACTGGCGGACATTTTCGAGGACGACGACATGGCGACGCCCTCTGGGTGCATGAATCTGCTGCTGAGGAACCCTTTGAGCTTGCTGCTGTTCTGGGCGCCCTGAGTGACCTGCGATCCTTTATGCGTGCAAACGCCCGGGACCTGGAGGGCCGACTGGATGCTGCGGTACCTGGGGAGCCCCCGCTTTGCTGTATTGCTCGTCATGCTCTGCCCGCCTCGCCACACCCTGTGCTCGACGGTGGTTGCCAGTCTCTCCTGACGTATGTGGAAGCACGGGAGACTCAGGACGCGACGGCTGCCGTGCTACCCATTCAGGATGGGCTGGGATGTGAGGCACTAGATCCTGTCCATCGGCTGGAGGTTTCTTTTTGGACGCCTTGCTTTGTGCCTACCTCGTGGCCCCCCGGTGGGTCCCCTTGCTCTATCATGGGACTGCTGCTATGGTCCTGGTCGGTCGACTTTCAGGTACTGCTGCTGTGTTTCCACCTTTATTGGGTAGCTTCCGACTGCTTGGCTTTACGTTGGGCAAACCTCTGTGAGGGGTTTTTGACTCGGTTATGGTCCTTACATCTGCGATTCCCGTCTAAGATGGCTGCTGCTCGACTGGACTTCATTGACTGGCTGGATCGACAGGGACAAGGCTGAGGCTGTCTTCACTTTCTCTATTGCGATCTGATGCTGACATTGTTGATGGTTAATCTGGACAGCTGGAGAGGTGAACGTTGTTACGGTGTCGGGTCGGGGTCCGGGGAGGGGTGGCCGAGGGTGAATACGTTGATTGTTTGCTCATTTTAACTGGCCCTCCTCTGGCCTTCTGTGAATTCTTTTCCTTCTTTCCTCTTCTTCTGTTTTTCGGGTACTCTTTTTGGGCGACAGACACACTGCTAGGGGGGGGGTAGGCCGTAGCCTCTGCATGCGTGTTGGGTGGGGCGGGTGGGGGTGGGTCTTCTTTTGTTCATTTTAGTTCCTATGGGCCTTATTTTTTCTTCTTCTTCTACTCTTTTCTCTTCCTTTTTCTCTGGGTCATTGGGTGGATCGCTGTGCTGTGGGTAGTGGCTGCCGTATGTTGTAATGTTTGCTCATTATTTCTCCTGTCCTGTTCATCTGCGGCCGATTGCTTAGCTGATACTGTTTGCTTAATGCCGATGCTGAAAGTTGCCCACTTATGTCCTAGACGGTCTATTTTGCCTCTGATCCTTCTTTGTTTCTATTTTTTGGACATACTAAAAACTTTAAAATTAAACCTTCACTTCTCCTACTTCCCGGTGGCGCAAATATTTCCAGTGTAACTCAGTTTAATCTTGCTTTGCGTTAATATGCTGCCGGGTCGCCCAATAGCTTGCTACTGTGACTCAAATGCTGCCGAGGCCGGCCGGATGGTTGTAGGCCCGTATTTGTTTGATTTCATTGTGCAATAAAGGTTTTCAAAAACAAAAAACAAAAAAAAAAGAAGAGGAGGAACAAGAACTCTTCTATGAAGAGGAGGGTCCAGAGCCTGTTTCAAGATGTTAAAGGGTCCGAAAGCTTAGAGGAACAATGGCAAGATCTTGGTGCATATTCATCCGAGGAAAGCGTGGACACCCTAAATTACATCGCCATGTATAACCAACTGGTGAAAAATGAGGCAGAGGAACGTGAAGTCCTTTTGATGAGGAGAATTCGCAGATTTGATTTCTACTGGAAACACTACTACCCTTACAGAGTAAGAGCCAATTTCTGCCCATGCTCCCAAGCATCTGGGATTAGGGAAGAGAGGCGTACATGAAATCCGCAACCTGCATGTCACTGACCCCCACCACAGGGTCAAAAAGAAATGCAAACATTCTTCAAAATAACCTGCTTACATTTTTGGGAATGCAGTGGTGGACTCCATCTTTGTAGCCACTGCCAGTAAAAGAGCCAATGTACAAGCCACCTCCATCCCACCACTGGAAAAGGAAAATAAACGGATAGAAATGGTGGGGAAAAAGTTTGAGAGGGGAGCTGCAAAACAGTGGTGTATCGCACACTCAAACGCCCTGCTCAACCGGTATGCCCATCAGCACTGGAAGAAGATGGCTGAATTGATGAAGCAAACACAAGGAGATGGTGGACGGAGCACTAAAACATTTCAGTGACTTCCCCCCCAGTCACAGATATGGGTTCAATCCATCATCGTTCTTTAGCTCACTTCGCCACCCCAGTTCAGACCCAGTCATATGCAAATCAGTCTTGACACTGTGTCTAATGGGAACAGTCCAGCCCGGTCTTCCCTGGACCGGAAACAAGCTTTCTGGGACCAGTTTCAGCCAGGCTAGCCAGAATCCAGTCGATCACGGAGAAGAAGCAGATTCAATTCAGGCGTCCCCACAAATCGCGGCACTTAGTCCCAACGTTACCATTCAGGCGCATGCGCTTACCAAAAGGGAAAGGAAGCGCCTAAGGAAAGCTAGAAAAGCAAAAGCACACAGCCGAGGTGCATCATCAAAGCTCCCCCTAAAAAACGACGACCCCAGCAACATCGAAGGTGAAGAGCAGTTAGAGGGTGCCCCACCTCAAATCAGAACAACTCTAGAGAAAGGGCTTACCTTAAAAGTCCTACCCCTGAGAAGGAAATAACCAGTCCAAAAAGAGCCACAGATTGCACAAATCCAATCCAGAAGGCAATAAAAAAGTTCAGCATTTTCAACCCACCCGGAGAAAAGTTAAATCGCAAGCCACCAATAGATGAGCAAGTCATCAACACAAACATCAAGCGAAGACAAAGCCCAAAGGAGACCAATTTAGCTACTCAAGTACCAGAAAACATAAGGCAAATTGGTATAGATAAACCCGCTAAAACCAACGAATTAAACCCACGAGACTTGCAGGACGGAGATACCCAAGCCGCACTAGCCCTAGTCCTCAACGGACAAGCATCTATAAGCAGTGCACAGCTAGCCAATCCGCTCACCTTAGAGCCAGAGGTGGACCAGGAAGGAATGTCTCTCCCAATCATCAAAGAGAGCAAACGACCAAAAATCCAAAAGCGGCACACTTAAAGCAATAAAATCAAGCTAATTCCGAAATACTGTTCAAGAGGGGCTCACGACATCTTGAACAGAGGGGCAATCTTAAGACTCCTAGAGGAACTACCAGGCCTGAGTCATTTAAAATCATGCGATTTGGAATCAGAGTTCAAACCAAACCCTTCCCAACCAGGCTCAGACTCCACGATAACAACATGGATTGATCACATGGTCACAGAATTAATCCTGACCCATTGGGAGGACTTTGCCTCATGGGGCATTGATCTAAAAAAAAGTGGAGCCTGCTCGATACCCCAGCCTGCTGCGGAAACAAAACCTAAAACCAGGCCTCCTAAAAAACGCCAAAGGACCAGAGTTAAGAGGCAGCATAGAAGAAGAAGGCCACCAACTCAGGCAAATTACAATTGCGTTTGCCCGCCGGGTGAATGACCTGCCCGAAAGGCTCCAACATGCCCCTCTGGCATCAATCCATAGGAACATAGACTGAACCAACAGTAGACCAATGGTTGGGAAAGAGCAGGGCTGTACGTTCTGCTCATGGAATGTCAACGGTCTAAAAGCAAAGCTGGAGGAAGAAGATTTTATAGAGTTTATTACTCAATTTAAAATATTAATGCTCCAGGAAACTTGGCAGACTGAAAACACGCCTCTTGTGGGATATAAAGAATTCTTCACACCAGCACATAAGGAGGCATGCTCCGGCAGGGCAAAAGGAGGCCTGTCCATTTTTATATCGACGGACCTCCTATGGCAACTTAGTAGCCTAGACCTAGAATCCAGATGGATGCAATGCATTAAAATTGGTATCTCCCCAAACTTGGGCCTCCTGATCGTGAACCTCTATATGCACCCCGGTGGAAAACATAAAGGGAAGAGGATAAAACAACTAGTCACAGCAATTAACACACTAAAGTCCACCTATCCATGCGAAAACATGCTCATAACCGGAGATTTTAAAATGAATCTAATTCAACATCAGGAGGGAACCCTCCCCACCCACATTGTCCCACGGCAGGGCAACCATTGCAGACAAAGTGCAATGGGAAAGAAATGTGCTATGGAATTGTAAGCCCTCCAATTGTACACCTTAAATGGAAGGGGTTATCTGGACACACCGGCTGCTCTAACAAGGGTTTCTACGAATTCAGGATCAACTATAGACTATACCCTGGCTGATCCCGACCTATTCCTTTACATCAGAGACTTCCATATCCAGGAACGTGGAGAAAGTGATCATTTCCCACAGACCTTTATTTTGACAATCCAACTAAAAAAGCCTGAGCAAGCGCTGCCTCTATCCTTGAACACCCAAATCTTTAACCTACAACAGCTAAATTGGAATGAAGAAAACCTCCCTATCTTAATGGCGTCATGCCACGCATTGCTTTCACCATTTGATATATCAAAGGACATAACAAAGATATGGGAGTCCTTTGTAGTGGACATAAATAAGAAATTTCAATCTAACCACAGAGGACAAAAAGCCATAAGAAATAGATGAGGGAAATGGTATACACCAAAGCTGCGACAACTAAAAAGGCAAATGAATGCATTTCTCAGGGCCGAACGCAAAAAGGATTCTCACTTTTCCCAACAAACTCTGAAAATAATCGAAGCCTTAAAAAAAGAGCTAAAAATAGAGACCAATTTGGCCAAGAGAATGCACAGGGAGAAACTAGTGTGCACCATACTCCACGCTAGTAAGCAGCGGAACTCAAAAGACTTCTGGGCAAAAATAAACTTCATGCTCAACGTACACATCTACGATTCAGAAAAGGGGGTGGTGATGAACAGAGTGTCTGAATTAAGCAGAACACTCTTACCCAGTCCAAAGATCAGGGCTTGATCCATCACCGTTATTTAGCTCACTGCACCATCCCAGCTCAGAACCTGGCTATAGGCAACTCAGTCTGTCCCTGGCCCAGTGCATCATGGGAACAGGGCAGACCAAACTACCAAGCCAATTCTTCACCAGAAAGGAGACAAGCTACCGGGGATCGGTTTCTGGCATTTCAGCCGTCGTCGGCCCGGCTTGCTTGAATCCTGATGGTGCAGTGAGCAAGGGACTCATGTCTGAGTATACCCTGCCACACCTATAGTGGCCAAAAACGATTCAGAAAAGGGGGTGGTGATGAACAGAGTGTCTGAATTAAGCAGACCACTCTTACCCAGCCCAAAGATCATGGCTTGATCCATCACCGTTATTTAGCTCACTGCACCATCCCAACTCAGAACCTGGCTATATGCAAATTAGTCTGTCCCTGGCCCAGTGCATCATGGGAACAGGGCAGACCAAACTAGCAAGCCAATTCTTCACCAGAAAGGAGACAAGCTACACATGAAACCAATCCAAGAATTGGGTACAAAGGCAAAGGTCACAGGCTACAGGGAGCTGGGAAGATCTAGTGGTTGTCACACATGGAGTACAAGACAAAATGATGTGGTGGAGCAAAACAAATGTAACAGTAGGAGGACCCTTTATGCCATCAGCTTCAACAGTGACCATCATCACGAATGTCTCTCTTATAGGATGTGGAGCTCATATAGGGAAGCTCAACATCAGAGGTGTATGGAAACCACAGGAAGCAGTACAACACACAAATCTACTTGAGCGAAGGGCAGTGATAAGTACTTAGAATAAGAGCCTTATAAGTATAAGAGCCTTATAAGTAGAGCTCCTAGTTTTGATATATGTATATATTTTTTTACATTTGTCTGTATTCATCCATATTTATTTTGTGGTTATTTTATCTGTATTTATCCACATTTATTTTTGCCCCAAGCAAAAAAAGACGCTGAAGCTAGTATTTTCCCACATTTATTTAAATTGGCATGCACACTTATACTCTGTTATTTAGGTTGTTATAGGTGCTTTTTTTTATTGGAGCCTATGCTAAGGGCACTTTACATATTAGGAGCAAATGTCTTCCCTGTCATCTAAGAAAAGATGTGTGAATTAGTGGTATTGATTAGGTCTCATTTGCGCAGCTGTCTGGCAAAATGTCAACGCAGTATTCCCTCTTATACCCGCATTTTATCAGTGTCTGCTCGAAGAATATCATGTAATGTTTAGTGTGCACTAGAAGACCACCTACCCCACAGGGTATTTTAAATCACCAAAATATATAAAGAATCCTGTATCTTTATCAGTGCAGAATAGTGTTCTTATATGGACAATATGGATAAAATGTTGAGCTCCAGCATTACTACAGTCATTTCTGTTATTATTTTATGTAAGTGCCTCTAATTTTCCGGACTCTACCTGCAATTGCTAAGTAAAATTAAGTCATTCTAACTGAATTGCACACCTGTCACTCAGCCTCACTGCCCCACAGCGTGCATACTCACTAAGAGATGCATCCAGGCTTTATGCTAATGGTTGTTGGAGGCCCGCCTGCCCTTTGTCCTGCCCCATCGACCTCCTTCCCCCTCCCATACAACAAAAAACAAAAAAAGGTTGCTGGGGCTGCAGCCTATGTCCTGGGGTGTTTTCTCACATCCTAATGGACATCGGCTTCTTGCATTGCTCCAGCAATTTGCCTTGCGGGGCCACTGCTGTGAGGGGTGCTAGAGGGTCTCTGCAGACACTGTGCTCCCAGTTTCACTTATTCACCCCTCTCCAAAGTGGCAGTTTGAGGGCAGCAGTTTCCGATTTCTTTCAGCAGCATCTGTGTGCCTCTGACACAGATTTTATGGAGGAGCATTTGTTCTGCTAGTATTTTCCTGTTTCTATTTATAAATACAGACAAAAAGTTTTTCACCTATATTTATATGTAATAATCAGTTTAAATGGAGAACCGGTAGCCTTACTTATAAGCCTTTCAGAAGCAATTTGGAACAAATCAATACAACAACAATGTTCTACCTTAACAAGCAAGGGGAAACAAAATCCTTTGCCATATCAAGACTAACACAGGAGTTATGGAAGTGGGCCAACCAGAGACAGATTATCATGACAGCAATATATCTTCTGGAGCAGACAATGTGGAAGCAGACAAACTGAGCAGGCAAGCATCCGACTCACACAAGTGGCATTTGACTCAGACGGTGATAGTGAAGGTGTTCAAAAGATGAGGGACACCAGAAATAGACCTGTTCGCAGCACCAGAAAATACTAAATGCTAATCGTTCGCATCCAGAGGCTATAACCTACAAATCCATAGGGTAGACTAGTCAGGTAAATTTGCTTACGCTTTTCCCCCGATCCCACTATTGTCAATGGTGATCAACAAGTGACAGCTGTCGCAGATGACGCTGATACTTATAGCTCCTCAGTGTGCAAGACAAACTTGGTTCTCGAATCTGATGGCACACAACGTGCAGAGACTGACAGTTCCTAAAGATCTTCTTTCCATGCAAGGAGGGAAGGTTCGTCACCCAGAATCAAACACTGAGTCTCACGGTATGGCTCCTGAAGACATAGAATTAGGTCATCTGGGACTGCCAGAGAAAGTGATGCCAGTCCTCAGTATGGCAAGAAGACCGACAACTGGGAAATGTTATATAGTCAAATGGGAAAGATACATATCTTTGGTCTGGTCTGTTTAAGGACAGGACCCCTGAAACAGTCATCAGATATCTTACACATCTGTTGAGAAAAACCTAACATATGCGTCAATAACAGTACATCTGGCAGCCTACACAATGGGATTCATAGGAAGAAGCTTCTTCACTGCTCCAGTGATAAAAAGGTTTCTGGAAGTAGAAAAAAGAATAGCCTCACCAAGGAGTGGCGCCTACACCCACGTGGAACCTTAACGGGGTACTGGCCAACTGTTTAAAGAACCATTCGAACTACTCCACAATGCCATCCTGAATTTCATTGCACTAAAAACATGTTTATACTAGCAGTGATATAACTCCGCAGAGTAAGTGAGCTATAAGCACTCGCCATATATGAAGCATACATGCACAGGACAGAGTAGTCACGAGGGCCGACTCACACTTCCTCTAGAAGGTAATATCCCACTTAAACCAAGATATCCAGATTCCGAGTTGTTTCCAAGAGCCATAGACTCAAGCAAAAAGAGCATTGCACACAGTATACACCCGCAGGTCAATAATGGATTACATGCAGAAAAGAAAGTCAATCAGGAAGGGGAAATAACTCTTCGTATCATTCACAGACAATATAGAAAGGAGAACCGGTTACCAAAAACATCACAAGGTGGATAACTCAGTTAATTCAGATGTGTCACAAGAGAGCTGGCATACAGCTAGAGACAAAACTAGGAGCACGTTCAATAAGGAAGAAAGGACCTACAGTAGCCTTCCTCGTTGACGTTTCAAATAACGACATATCACATGGCCGTCAAATAACACTACTGCATTGATGTACTGGTGCCCAGAGAGGCACAAGTGGGACAGACTACTGAAACATCTGTTTACAAGCTCAGTCTCACCTCCAGTCCAGCCACCACAATGAGGAAACCACTACGAAGTCAATGCACAGATTTACATGCGACCCACCTGCCTCCCCAAGAAATGAGGCAAGACAAGTAAACAGTAGACCTAAATAGGGAACAGGCAAAGAAATTCCACAGGACATTAAGTAGACAAGCGCCAAAAAAAGTCAGAAGATGGCGACCACGCAAGTAGACTTCCGGGGAGGGCGTCCTACGTTAGTAGAGTTTGGTCTAAGCACCAAATGGTGAGGTATGTTGTCACCCAGCAACAAAAACAAGCATTTGCAATGCAGTAGGTCTTGCATTTGTAAAAGTTGGAGCTACTGGCGTTGTAAATGACAATGTATTTTAATTATGTTTATGGAGTTGATGTATGTGTTGTGCAGTGGAAATAGGTGGGTTGGATTGAAATGGTTAGTTGTGGAACTGTGGGGCGTAGAATAGTGTGGTGTGTAGTGGAATTATGTGGCAAAGTTTGTAGTGGAATTATGTGGACAGTAACTATGTGGTATTGATTGTACTGGTGGTATGAATTGTGTGCCATAGAGTGTAATTATGTGGATTGGTATTTGGTGTTGTAGAGAGAGTGGAGTGGTTTGCTGTTGAATTTTTTGGATGATCTGGTACTCTTTGTTGTGGATTGGATGCATGTGGTGTGTTGTCTAAAGACGAAATCAGACTGTACCTAGCGCACACTTTTATTTTCTATAAGTGCCTATTTAAAGCATGCGCTGCCGAATGATCTGGTAACACCATACCTCTCAAAGAGAATAAATCTTCGTCAGTTTGAAGGTTCAAGCGATTCCATCAATTACAATCAACACTGGCTTTGAAGCAGCCTTTCATTTTGCAGATTAAGTAAATGCATTTCTTTGAGGTAACTGTCCCTCCCTTGATCCACAACACAGAGGAACCCCCCCCCTCCCTTTCAGCCAAAGTATCTTAACCTTTACAGGTAGGTTTTCTTTTAACACAAAGTTGGTGAACTGTTTTTGATGAGTTAAAGAAGAATGAGAACGTTGTTCCCTTCAGATCTTGCCCATTTAGACCTCTATTTTGAATATTACAAAGGGAAACGGCAAGTCCTAAAATGCAGCAGGCAACTACTGGTGCCACACATGACATGTAGATATGCATCTGGCTGCTACAGGAGGGTGTACATCAGCTGGTTCTAGGTTTGCAGTCAAGTGTAATAAGCAAGCATTAATTGCAAAGTAGGTGAACAGAAGCAGCAATACAGCAAATTAAAATAAAACCGCAACCTGCAACATTTTGCCCACCTAGAAGGGGGACGCGGCATCAGCAATAAACGTTGGAAATTTAAAAACTGACCCACACATTTTTCTTTCCTGATTAGGTTAACAGCAGGAACTTCCATATCAACCCCAGAACTATGGGGAAGGGTTTCACCAGCATGCAACTGGAACAGTCAGTTGCCGCAGCAAAGTGTGCAGAAAGAATTGAAACAGGAGGATGCACAGACCTTGTTTTCTTGCTCCCTGGCGCTCTGGGATCCCAGTTAGCCCCATGTTGTCCGATACATTTATGTCCGCTCTCTGGAACTGCCATGCAAAAAATACACACAAAACCCCTCTAAAATCCCTTGTGAAGGTTATGGGGGTAGGGGTGGACGGTACCCCACTGAACTAAAGACATTTAATACAAGTTGGGGATGCACATATTTTGAAAAGAAAATGTGCGGCTGCCATTGCTAAATATGAAACTTGGTACCCCACGCTGTCGGTGGGGAAAAAAAAACCATACAGTGTTGCAAAAACAGAGTTGGGCGAGACACACCAAATGAAATAAAAGTTGTACGTCCGCCATTATTATAGTGCAAGCACGGCGTCCTGCACTGCAAATAAAAAAGTTATTACGTTGCGTTTAGTATGTTGTGCCTTCTACAGTAGGAAGGACAACGTTATTTAGGAAAATAGTGCTCAGGGAGAGCATTTCCTGCCTGCAAGGGCAGGAAGGAGAACGTAATTTAAGAATATAGTGCTCTGAGGCTGTAATTAAAATGTACAGAGTAACAACACATGTAACGGGTGTGACCTCAAGGGAGGTTACAAGACGAGAAAAGGCAGTAGGAGGGACCAAGGAAAGCCACCATATACAAAGCAGTGACATGAGCCAATTAAAAAGATGGGTGGAGAGTGGCCCATATCCTGAATACAGCATGTCTCGAAGAAACTGTGCAAGCGCTGCCTAGGCAAGACATAAAAAAAGAGGGACTGATAAGAGGAGAGTTCCAGACCAAGCTACTAGATGGCAGAATAATGCACAAGATATAAATCCAGAAAATTCTTCAAGCTACAAAACTACTCCTAAGTAACCATTTCCTTTTTGACTATGCTAGATGGCATATGTGGGCTCTGCAGTGAAACCTGGAGTCTAAGTGGGTTCAGCACCAGGAGAATCTATTTGATTCCATCTAGGTTTTTCAACTCTACAGAAGACCTGCACTGTAGGCTGCTCAACCACATTTGGTTCTCCGTACCCCACCTTGAACTGACAGTGGTGACTGATGCGCCATTGCTGGGATGGGGAGGCCAGCTGCTGTAGATGGAGATTGGAGGACTGTAGCAGAGGCCCAGCTCTATGTCACCTTGTTGGAGTCGTTGGCCATTCATGTGGCACTTCAGTTTCTCAGACAACACCACTGCCAAGAAAATTATCTGCACTGATTTAGATACCAAGGACTGCATCGGCATGGTAGTCGGTACCAGTGTTCTCTTTCATTGAATTCAACGAATGATGTGCAGGCTTCGATAATGGGCATGCCCTTTGATGGGTCGTGCCTCCTCAAAGAGGCAGCTTACTCTGCTTTGGAATGCTTTAGAGGAAGTAGAGCTGCAGTGTGCTCTTCAGTGTTGTTGTTTTTAAACAAACAAGGGGGACCCACTACAATGGCTTGGGACCATGGGTATCAAGTATTTCAAAAAACAAAGGTCCTAAGCCTAGAACAGTTATTTGAAGACAATGACATAGAGACCACAATCGGACAATATGTGCACTTTTCTTATACCCAGCCGGGCAAAAAATTTATTAAGGAATATATGACAAGAAGTCAATTTATACATTACAATTTGACATCAAACATTTAGTGTTTGAAGTAAGGCACAAGCCTGTGCCGTACTGAGCAATAGAAAAAGGGTTGTGAGAAAGGGTGCAGAAGAAAAAACAGTTTACATCAGGCAAAAGGAAGGTTTGAGCAAAGCCCGGTACTGCTTTATAATTTAAATTGGCAGTATTCCCTAGAGTAGAACATACACATATGAATAACAATGAAACAACTGTATGTCTACCAAACAAGGTCGACGGCGTTTCGATCCCGCGCTCAAAATAATGGGATCATCATCAGGACTTAATATATGCCTGGAATAACATAAAACAATATGCCTGTAAGGAGAAACAGGGGAAAACAGAGAGGCAAAAATATTTTTAGAACACTACTCTGTATTGAGAAAATAAAAGGTCAACTTAGTCACACTCTAACCGACATGCAATTCGGAATCACAGTGCAGTGAGTAGTCCTTTGTTGTTGTTGGTTGTGAAGTGAAGGTTGGACATGGTGGTACTGCTTGGCTGTGCCTATATTGTGAAATCCTGTCATTTCAGTGATCGTGGGGAAATGACAGCGTGTGTGTATAACCGCTACCTGAGAGTCGGATTTAGTGCAGGTTGGTGCTACAAGTGGTGGAGTGCAGGACTCAAAGACTGAAATTGGGCGTGATCAGACTTAGTGTTAGCGGTATAACATGCCGGCATACCCAAAGGCTGGAGGATTGCGCATTCAATTAATACGTTGTCCACTCAGTACGGTGGATGAGGAACTTCAAAGAACTAAAAAAGATATGGCAATGGTTAGTTATGGGACCCAGGTGGGCTCGGGTGGCAAGCTTGCTCTAGGGTCTACACTTACCAATTTGCAATCCAGTTAGTTGCAGAAAGATTCTATGGTTTTAGTTAAGTAAACCAATGTGGGAGCTCCGTCTAGTTGAGTCCTCGTTTGAATTACGATCTGTGGACAGGAATTGGCGATTAGCATTAATACAGAGGGAGTTGTGTATATATACGGCGGGGGTCATGGGCAGGGGCATTCTCACCTTGTTAGAAGATGAGTGAAACCATAAGGGCGGTCAGCTAGATTCGGTGATCCGTTGTGCAGGGCTGAGTGAGCGCCTTGCTTTAGGCGTTCTCACTGTGTTTACAAGAAACTTTGTCCGTGGCGGCGGTCGGAAATTGCACGATCCGCTGTTGGCAACAAGGAAGGGGGTTAAGGGTGTAGCCACGATCATTGCGTGACCGGGGACGTTTTGTGGGCTGGGGGGGGGGAGTTCTTACCTCACACGACGGACGAGGTGTCGATACACCAGTTCCTCGCAAGCGGCGCTGCTTCCTAATGGGGTAGCGTGCAGCCGAGGCTAAGGCAGTGCGGTCATGTGACCATAGTCATGTGATCGCGGCTCGAATGTGGCAGCCATCTTGGAGTGGGGATACAAAGTGAGGGGACAGGTAACGGCGCAGTGAATTTGTGCTTAAGGGGTGAGAGTGACATACATTATTTTAACCAAAAAGTCACTGACAAGGAACATTATACTATATAAAACATTCTCAAAACAGCCAGGTTCAAGGTTGCCAAGTTTAGACCTTCTGAGTACATTTTTTAGGGCAACTTGAAGATTGTTTTGCAGCAAACCAGAGCCAGGAAAAGAGTTCAGAATTCTGGAATTCATATGTGCAAAAACAAGGGGAAGTTGAGTCAAGTTCACAGCAGATTTGTCCAGTCCTCACTTCGGTTCAAGCCAGTCCTGATAGTGTTGAATTGGATGATGGACTTGAGTTCTTCTCTGTTCATTAGTTGGGAGAGATTCCCACCTCTTTGTGGGAGTTTAATAGCTTTGAGGATGGTCCACTGGATGTCGTCAGCTGTGTGGTTCATCTGTGTGAAGTGTTCCACCATGGGAGCATTGGGCGTATTACATCTGATTCTGCTCCGATGCTGGCTGATGCGTGTCTTAGCCTTTTGACTGGTCTGGCCTATATACATTTTCTTGCATGGGCAGAATATTGCGTAAATAACATTACAAGTATTGCAGTTTGTGAAAGATTTCATCTCGAAATTTACGCCATTGTGACTAATATTCTTTGTTTCAATTGTAAATTCGCAAACCATGCAATGCCCACATTTGACATGACCATGCAATGGTGGTAGCCCCCAGTTGGAGTCAAGAGTGGTCCGGGGGATAGGGGTCGGTAAGGCTGCCCTAACTAGGTGATCTTTCAGGTTTTTATTTTTCCGAAATGCGAAAAGGGGTTTCTCTAGGTTGAGGGTTCCAGCATTTATGGTAGACCAGTGTTTAAGGATTGATTTTCTGATTTTGTTGGACACGGGGCAAAATGTGGTCACACATGCTATTCTGTCTTTATTATCTTTTGGCTTTGGTGTGAGTAGGACATCACGAGGGCAATACCAAGCCCTTTTTGAGGCTGCCTTGACTATTCTTCTTGGATAGCCACGCATTTTAAGTTTATTGGACAAAATAGTGGCTTCCCTGAAGTAGTCCGTTTTATTCGAACAATTACGCCTTATTCGTAAAAACTGGGAATAGGGTAATGAATCTTTCAATGCTCTGGGGTGGCAGCTATTGTAGCTGAGCAGAGTGTTTCGCTCCGTTGGTTTTCTGTATAGGCGCGTTAGTAATTCGCCTTCATGACTATAGATTGTCAGATCGAGGAAAGCAATTAGGGATTTATCGTGGGTCAAGGTGAAAGTTAGATCAGCACAGTTATTATTCAACCAATGAAGAAACAGGTTCAATGTGTCAGTGTCATGATTCCAAATTAGAAAAATGTCGTCTATGTAACGACGCCACAGGGAGATTCCTGCAAAAAATGGGTTGCTGTCATGTAAGATAACCCCAGTTTCCAGTGCATCCATGAATAGAATGGCTAGGTTGGGGGCAGAAATAGCCCCCATGGAGGTCCCCTTAATTTGTTGGTAGTATGTGCCTTCAAAGGAGAAAAAATTCTTTGAAAGACACAGTTCAAGCAGTTGGAGAATGAAGATACTTGGGACCCTGTGTGGGCGGGGCCGTGTGTCTAAGATTCTTTGGATCACCAATAAGGCAGCTGTTTGCGGGATATTAGTGTAGAGTGATTCTACATCCAAGGTACATAATGTGTTGATGGTGGGATCAAAGGGATAATGTTCTATCAGATTTATCATTGCCATGCTGTCCCTAACATAGCACGCAGTACTGGGGACGAATTCTTTAATAAAGAAGTCCACATATGCGCCCAGAGGTTCTAAAATAGAGCCGCAAGCTGATACAATTGGTCTGCCTGGCGGTTGGTCGATGTTCTTGTGGACTTTCGTTAGGGTTTAGATTACAGGTATACGAGGGCTTTTTACATTCAGAAAGCAGTGTTCCTTTTTGCTTAGGAACCCTTCGGTCCTAGCGTTAGTGGTAAGTTCCATTATGGTGGCTTGAATCTCCTTGGTGGGGTTCCCTGGGAGACGCTGATAATGGTCAGTGTTTCCGAGTTGTCTATGGACTTCTGTCCTATAGGAGTCGATGTCCTGGAGGACAATCCCGCCGCCCTTATCCGCACTCTTAATTATGAGTGAAGAATTTGATTTCAGTGTATCAATTGCTTCTCTCTCTGGTTTGGAGATATTGTATGGTATATAGAGTTTCCTTTTCTCTAATTCAGCCAGATCATTTATGACCAGTTTCTCAAAGGTCACAATTTCTGAAGGAATCATGCTGGCAGTGGGGAGAAAGGTAGAGGGTGGACGGAATGGAGTGTTCGAGCTGCTCAGGGGTGAAGGATGCAGCTGAAAAAAGGCTTTGAGGCGAATTAGTCTGAAAAATTTCAATAGTTCAGCCTGTAGGTCCATAAAGTTCGGACGGACAGTTGGTACAAATGAGAGATCTTTTTTAAGGAGCTCTAGTTCAGGTCCACGTAAATTATGTTGGGATAAATTGAAAATAGGGATTACCTCAGCTGGAGGTTCAAGGTTGTTCACATATTCTACCATTGGTAGAAATTGTTGCGGGTCTTGCTCTCGCCAGGAGCGTTGAACCAGCGCTGTGGTTTCTTCACCCTCCCTCGTTGGGGGGTGTTCGGTTGGCCCCTGGATAAAAAATTGGTTTGTGCCCCGCCTCCTCGTCTTGAGTTACTTCCACCTTCTCCAGGGTCTGAGCTGTCAGAAGAATCTCCTGAAGTCTCAGAGAAACCCACCAGGTTCTGTTGCTTATTGTATCTACCCCAAGGTCTGGTGTTGGGGTTGAAATGAGGTTTGTTCGTATAAAAATCTTTCTGTAAATATGGGTAGGTGTTTTCTACATTGTAAGATTTTATATCCCCAACCTAGCCATTCTATTCATGGATGCACTGGAAACTGGGGTTATCTTACATGACAGCAACCCATTTTTTGCAGGAATCTCCCTGTGGCGTCGTTACATAGACGACATTTTTCTAATTTGGAATCATGACACTGACACATTGAACCTGTTTCTTCATTGGTTGAATAATAACTGTGCGGATCTAACTTTCACCTTGACCCACGATAAATCCCAAATTGCTTTCCTCGATCTGACAATCTATAGTCATGAAGGCGAATTACTAACGCGCCTATACAGAAAACCAACGGAGCGAAACACTCTGCTCAGCTACAATAGCTGCCACCCCAGAGCATTGAAAGATTCATTACCCTATTCCCAGTTTTTACGAATAAGGCGTAATTGCTCGAATAAAACGGACTACTTCAGGGAAGCCACTATTTTGTCCAATAAACTTAAAATGCGTGGCTATCCAAGAAGAATAGTCAAGGCAGCCTCAAAAAGGGCTTGGTATTGCCCTCGAGATGTCCTACTCACACCAAAGCCAAAAGATAATAAAGACAGAATAGCATGTGTGACCACATTTTGCCCCGTGTCCAACAAAATCAGAAAATCAATCCTTAAACACTGGTCTACCATAAATGCTGGAACCCTCAACCTAGAGAAACCCCTTTTCGCATTTCGGAAAAATAAAAACCTGAAAGATCACCTAGTTAGGGCAGCCTTACCGACCCCTATCCCCCGGACCACTCTTGACTCCAACTGGGGGCTACCACCATTGCATGGTCATGTGAAATGTGGGCATTGCATTGTTTGCGAATTTACAATTGAAACAAAGAATATTAGTCACAATGGCGTAAATTTCGAGATGAAATCTTTCACAAACTGCAATACTTGTAATGTTATTTACGCGATATTCTGCCCATGTAAGAAAATGTATATAGGCCAGACCAGTCAAAAGGCTAAGACACGCATCAGCCAGCATCGGAGCAGAATCAGATGTAATACGCCCAATGCTCCCATGGTGGAACACTTCAGAGATGAACCACACAGCTGACGACATCCAGTGGACCATCCTCAAAGCTATTAAACTCCCACAAAGAGGTGGGAATCTCTCCCAACTAATGAACAGAGAAGAACTCAAGTCCATCATCCAATTCAACACTATCAGGACTGGCTTGAACCGAAGTGAGGACTGGACAAATCTGCTGTGAACTTGACTCAACTTCCCCTTGTTTTTGCACATATGAATTCCAGAATTCTGAACTCTTTTCCTGGCTCTGGTTTGCTGCAAAACAATCTTCAAGTTGCCCTACAAAATGTACTCAGAAGGTCTAAACTTGGCAACCTTGACCCTGGCTGTTTTGAGTATGTTTTATATAGTATAATGTTCCTTGTCAGTGACTTTTTGGTTAAAATAATGTATGTCACTCTCACCCCTTAAGCACAAATTCACTGTGCCGTTACCTGTCCCCTCACTTTGTATCCCCACTCCAAGATGGCTGCCACATTCGAGCCGCGATCACATGACTATGGTCACATGACCGCACTGCCTTAGCCTCGGCTGCACGCTACCCCATTAGGAAGCAGCGTCGCTTGCGAGGAACTGGTGTATCGACACCTCGTCCGTCGTGTGAGGTAAGAACTCCCGCCCCCCCCCCCCCCCCCCCCCTGCCCACAAAACTTCCCCGGTCACGCAATGATCGTGGCTACACCCTTAACCCCCTTCCTTGTTGCCAACAGCGGATCGTGCAATTTCCGACCGCCGCCACGGACAAAGTTTCCTGTAAACACAGTGAGAACGCCAAAACCAAGGGGCTCACTCAGCCCTGCACAGCGGATCACCGAATCTAGCTGACCGCCCTTATGGTTTCACTCATCTTCTAACAAGGTGAGAATGCCCCTGCCCATGACCCCCGCCGTATATATACACAACTCCCTCGGTATTAATGCTAATCGCCAATTCCTGTCCACAGATCGTAATTCAAACGAGGACTCAATTAGACGGAGCTCCCACATTGGGTTACTTAACTAAAACCATAGAATCTTTCTGCAACTAATTGGATTGCAAATTGGTAAGTGTAGACCCTAGAGCAAGCTTGCCACCCGAGCCCACCTGGGTCCCATAACTAACCATTGCCATATCTTTTTTAGTTCTTTGAAGTTCCTCATCCACCGTACTGAGTGGCCAACGGATTAATTGAATGCGCAATCCTCCAGCCTTTGGGTATGCCGGCATGTTATACCGCTAACACTAAGTCTGATCACGCCCAATTTCAGTCTTTTCGAGTCCTGCACTCCACCACTTGTAGCACCAACCTGCACTAAATCCGACTCTCAGGTAGCGGTTATACGCACACGCTGCCATTTCCCCACGATCACTGAAATGACAGGATTTCACAACATAGGCACAGCCAAGCAGTACCACCATGTCCTACCTTCACTTCACAACCAACAACAACCAAGGACTACTCACTGCACTGCGATTCCGAATTGCATGTCGGTTAGAGTGTGACTAAGTTGACCTTTTATTTTCTCAATACAGAGCAGTGTTCTAAAAATATTTTTGCCTCTCTGTTTTCCCCTGTTTCTCCTTACAGGCATATTGTTTTATGTTATTCCAGGCATATATTAAGTCCTGATGATGATCCCGTTATTTTGAGCGCGGGATCGAAACGCCGTCGACCTTGTTTGGTAGACATACAGTTGTTTCATTGTTATTCATATGTGTATGTTCTACTCTAGGTAATACTGCCAATTTAAATTATAAAGCAGTACCGGGCTTTGCTCAAACCTTCCTTTTGCCTGATGTAAACTGTTCTTTCTTCTGCACCCTTTCTCACAACCCCTTTTTCTATTGCTCAGTACGGCACAGGCTTGTGCCTTACTTGAAACACTAAATGTTTGATGTCAAATTCTAACGTATAAATTGACTTCTTGTCATATATTCCTTAATAAATTCTTTGCCCGGCTGGGTATAAGAAAAGTGCACATATTGTCCGATTGTGGTCTCTACGTCATTGTCTTCAAATAACTGTTCTAGGCTTAGGACCTTTGTTTTTTGAAATACTTCAGTGTTGTTGATCAATGCCAAACAATTTCCGCACCAGTTCCGGAAATTTAGGGGCCTGCCATATAGGCATAGGCTTCCTTCTCAGCCGGTTATGCAGTTAGACCATCTTATTGGTGCTGTAGATATGGATGTGGCTGGAAATAGCAGGCCAGCAGGGGCATCAGTCCTCCAACTCCTGTTTTCCTGCTACAACAAACCCCTTTAGCTTGCCCTCAGCGATGCATATCCAACCATTAGGGGCCAGGATCCTGGTGGCTCCCTGAGATTGTGGTTACCAGAACCCACTCAACATTCACATCTAATCTCCAGTCAGGCTATTACTTCGGGAGGACCACCTGTCTCAGGAGCAGGTAGGGTCCTACACTAGAATTTGTGCAACTTACACCCCCTTGTGTGGTGATTCAATAGCAGCAGTTAACTTCTTTCAATGTGCCTCCTGGCATGGTAGATGTGAACCTCGCCTCCAGATGCCCCTCTGTTAAATCCATTTATGCCAGGTGCTGAGACAAATTTATAGCCTAGTATTGTGTTTGGGAAACGCACCCTTGCTGTCAAAGCAGTCCGGATTAATTTTGTTTGTTTTAGCCCAGCAAAGTGCTGCAGGAGAACTGTAAAAAGTTCTTTGTCGAGTCATTTGTCCTTTCTGCGTTTGTCAACCAACCATCCTTGTCCAAACCACCTCTTATGTTGAGATTTATTGAAGGTTTTACAATTGTTACCTCCCAAGTCATTGGTGGTGCCGTAGTGAGACCTTAACCTGGTTTAGACATTCCTTGTGTGTATACCTTTCAAGCCTTTGGCCTATGCATAGCTATTTGCTGTGTCTTTTGACCTTGGAGACTGTCTACCTAATTGCAATTAAGTCAGCTTGGCACATGAGTAAACTGCAGGTATCGTCAGTGTAATTGCCCTAAAACACATCTTTTCTGGACAGATTGGTGCTGAGGATTCGGGCAGCCCTTTTACCAGAAGTCGTCATTTCCTTCAACAATGGCCAATTAATCACTCTACTCTGGTTCTTTACTCCCCCTCACAACAAGAAGTTTCAGGCATGGGTGAGGATTGGGAGGGGTCTATTTACCCTTTGGAACAACAAATAGATGTTCCAGTGGAACGGTTGGATCTTTGGGAATGAAGTGGACTGGGCACATCCCCAGATACTGGTATGCCCTCCCCACCTAGTGTGGCTATAAAAGAGGGGGCATCTTATGAACATGGTGGCGAGGAGGGAAGCGGGCAGCAGAGGTCCTTTGACTGGAGTTGCCCCAGTGCAGGTCAGGACTAATCTTCTGAACAATGTGCTTCAGCCTGGGGCTTCTACGTGAAGCACTAACAGATGTCCTTCTAAGCACATGGTCCAAACCTAGCACAGGGACTCCTGTGAACGAGGCAATTGCACGCCACCATTGCTCTGCACTGGAGATCCAAGATTTCTCAGCCAACACCCCACACCTGAGAGGTTGGTGGTTCAGGTTTCGACGTCACATTACGCATTCCCTTTTGCTCCTCCTGATAGGGAATCCAAGAAGCTGGATGCACTTGGGAAGATGTTTTCTTCTATCAGCCTGGCATTGCAGTCAGTGAATACCACATGCCTATTTGGCAGTTTCTCGCATACCCTTTGGGAATCAGTTATGCAAGTGCTCCCACAGGTCTGGGAGGAGGCCCAGGCCATGCTCTCCGAGGCAGTGAAGGATGGGAGAGGTGCAGCTAAATTCACCATTAGATGTGGCTTAGACACTACTGACTCGTTAGGCTTAGCGGTTTCGTCTATGGTGGCCTTACGGTGTCACACTTGGCTGACATCTGGCTTCTCAAGTGATGTCCAGGCTAAACTTAGGGACATGCCCTTTGACAGGACTCTTCTTTTTGGAGAAAAAGCGAACTCCGCTTTGGAGCGCTTCAAGGAATATTGTGCTACAGCCAGATCCTTGGGCCTCTGTAACACCTTGTGGCCAGTCTAGTTTTTGCCCTTTTTGTGGCAATGCAAGGGGTTTTAACCGCATCCGCCATATCCCATTCACCGTCCTGTGCAGACCCCACAAGCTGTGCGAGGATGTGGACGCGGTTCATTCCGACCTCAGAATGGTGGCCAGAAGCAGTCTGCCACCCAGCCCTCGGCAGCTGCAGTCTCCAAGCGTTCCTAGTTTTGTTCTGAAGACCATGTTACTCAGTCAGAGGGATAATTCAACACCATCTCCTCCGCTGGAGTTCCATAACATCGGACAAATGGGTCTTGCAGATAATTCAGGAAGGCTATTCACTACCTTTTCTTTCTTTTCATCCTCCTTTACTGCCAAATCAGGAATGGCTGGCGGAGTATTAGCTAGCATTACTCCAGGAGGAAGTTACCACTCTCCTGGCCAAGGGAGCTATAGAAAGGGTTCAGATTTCAGAAGTAGGCAGTGGTTGCTACTCCCACTACTTTCTGATTCTGAAAAGAACAAGGGGTTGCCGGCCATTTTTGACCTTCAGACCATCAATCTCTTCTGGAGGAATTCAAGACCCTCATGTTGTCTCCGGTCTTAGGTCTTGTCTGCCTTAGACCAAGGAGACTTGACTGATAGCGTTGGACTTGCAGGATGCGTATTTTCACATCATCATGCTGCTGGTTCACAGGCGTTTTCTGCGGTATAAGGTAGGCACAAGCACTTTGGCCATACCAGTGCCCAACTGGTGTTCTAGAAGGTGATGTTGGTGGTTGCAGCTCAACTGCGCAGGTTAGGGGGGTCAGTCTTCCCCTCTTTTGACGTCTGGCAGTTGAAGGCAGTTACGCCCCAGGCCTCTATCCTGGATTACGGTGAGAGTGACTCTAAGACCTGAAGTTCCAGTGGGCCCAGCATCATGGAAATCTCTCTGATGTGGTCCAGATCTTGGAGGGAACTGCAGAAGTCCTGCAGTGGTGGTTGACGAACCGCAATTGGGTCAGAGGCAGACCCTTCTCCCTTCCACAACCAGATCTCACAGTAGTGACAGCAGATGTTTCACTCCTTCGATGGGGCGGCCCTCTGGGAGAGGTTGAGATCAGCGTACACAGGTCTCCGGCAGAGTCAGGCCTCCACATCAACTTCTTGGAGCTTCAGGCGATCCAGCTAGCATTGAAAGCCTTTCTTCCCTCTGTCATAGGTAAGTTAGTGCCACCACCTGTGGTCTGTAACATGCAGGGCGGGATGGGGTCGTGGGCCCTGTGTCAAGAGGCCCTGCGTTTCTGGAAATGGCTGGAACATCAGGGCATTCCCTGGTGGTTCAACACCTGGCAGGTTCTCTGAATGACAGGCGGACGAGCTCAGCCGTCAATGCCAAGCAGATCACGATTTACGTCCCCAGATGGAGGTGACGCAAGGTCTCTTTCAGCAGTAGGGAGTGTTTGGTTAGATCTGTTCACCTCCAAAGAGAAAGCACAGTGTCAGCAGTTTTGCTCGCTGGAGTTTCCAAGGCGGTTATCGCTCTGCAACACTCTTCATCGCGAGTGAAGCTTAGGCCTCCTGTACGCCTTTCCGCCAATACCACTTCTGCCCAGAGTTCTCAAAAAGATCAAGAAAGACCGTGCCCAAGTCATTCTTGTGGCTTCGGACTGGGCATGTACAGTCTGGTATCCAGAGCTTCTTCGAATGAGCATCGATCATCCCATCAGGCTGCCCCTTCGGAAGGATCTTCTGTTGCAGCAGCAGGGAGGGTCCTCCATCCCAACTTGTTAACTCTCTGCCTCTTTGCGTGGAGATTGAGCAGCAGCAGTTAATAGCTTTTGACCTTCCTCCCAAAGTATGTAATGTTATTTTGGTGGCCAGACAGCCCTCCTCTAAGACAGTATAAGCATGCCGTTGGCAAAAGATTGTAAAATATTGTACAGAAAGGTCTATTGAACCTCTTTTTGCTTCTCTGTCTAATTTTTTTTTATTCTTACCCTTACCCTGCAGGGCTCTGCTTTGAGTACTCTTAAGGGTTATCTTTCTGCTCTAATAGCTTTCTTGCGGCTGCTGGACCAACCTTTTTTATTGAAGTCCCCTATTGTAAATAGGTTCTTAAAAGGGCTTGTTCATATGTTTCCACCTAAGACCTTTGTGATGCCACAGTGGGATCTTAATTTGGTCCTCACATTTTTCATGTGTACCCCTTAAAGCTGTTACCTAATTGTACCCTCCGGCTGCTTACCATCAGGCCAGCCTTAGTGGTGGCAATAACATCTGCCTGGTGGATGAGTGAATTGCAGGCTTTGTCATGTAAGCCTCCCCACTTGATGACTTTTGTTGATAAGGTGGTGCTTTGCACCCATGCTTCATTCGTACCAAAAGTGGTGAGCCCCCCCCCCCATTCCATCTGGGTCAATCACACTGGCTACCTTTTCTACTCCCCCATCTGGACCCAAAAAGAGCATTGACGTTCTCCCTTGACCGCACAAAAGAGTTCTGGATGGATGGCCAACTTATATCATCTCTAGAAATGGAGCCATATCTCTCCTGGCCTTTGTCTGCTCGCGAGCGTTTCCTATTGATCAGGGTTAGATTGGACTATTTCCATCTTTTATTAGCCGTACCGAAGGGGAGTCATAAAGGACAAGTGTTAGCACCCTGTGGCTGCGACAGTTTGTCTCCTCAGGAACCGCTGCACTTTGTGTTCTTCTGTAATTTTTATGAATCCCCACGGAGGCTCTTTTTAAAAACTCTTTTAAAAAAGTTAAAGTTTGTACAGGTTCGCCCCACCCTCTATTTTTTGCAATTATTGAAGCCAGAATGTATTTCGTTTGTGGTTGGTTTTCTGAAATGTTCCCTAAGGTACAGAAAATTTTTGGAACCCTAAAATACTTGGCTGCTGCATTTTATTAATTAATTTTTAAATTGAAACAATGTGATGTCCTTTTTACTCCAATAATCTTTGTATATAACTTGGAATATTTGTATTGTATTTTCAGTTATGTATTATGTGCTTTGTTCATTTTTTTAGATGAATTGTAACTTTTTATGGTTTTCTAGTATGTAAACCGAATAAAGTTTACTGAAATGTAATGGATGGCCAACTCTTTGTGGGTTACGTGTGAGCTAAAAAAAGTCTTGCAGTACAGAATCCTACTATTTAGTGCTGGGTCGTTATCTGCTTTATGATCTGTAATGTCCTGGCTAGGAAGCAGCTTGCTGAGGGCTTACGGGCCCTTTTTACCAGGGGTAAAGCTGCAACCAAGGTGTTGGCTCAGGGTGTCCCAGTCCTGGACATCTGCAGACAGCAACTTGGGCGTCCCTGCCTGGACAATCTGGTCTGCAGGGACGGGCATTTTGGCCAGTCGGCCCTCAAGGACTTTTTAGTGTAAAGAATCTGTCTGCAGCCCACCGCCAGGTATAGATTGGGTATCTAATGTAAAGGTAAGGAATCTGCAGCTAGAAGCCTCCATCAGATGAACAAGTTACTTACCTTCGATAGCGCATTATCTACCTGCAGATTCCTTGCAGATCCACCCAATCCTCCCCGCTCTGAGGATTCATTTGTTAGGGCTAGGGTTGCTCCCTTTTCAGGGCCCTAGTTGAGAGACACACAAGTTAGTTCACTTCATGGCTCTGTGCTTTTGTCGTAGAAAAGTGAAAAGTAACTGACGTCTGTTTGCCTGGGTAGCGCCTATATAGGTGACTGCAACATCATATGCAAAAACCACAGTTGATGGACAGAATGCAGAACAATGTCATACATTCACCCCAGTTCAGAGATCTGGGCCTAAATCCATCGTTTTTTTGCACTCCACACCACCACAGTTCAGACATGGCCATATGCAAATCAGTCTGACCCTGTGCCTCATGGGAGCAGTCCAGCCCGAACTGCCAAGCCATGCCTTCCCTGGACCGGAAACAAGCTTCCGAGTAACGGTTTCTGGCATTCCAGCCGTCTTCAGCCCGGCCTGCTTAAATCCAGTGGTGTGGAGAGCATGGGTCTCACGTCTGAGCATACCCATCCCACTCGGGGTGACAAATGCAAAAACCACAGTTGATGGACAGAATGCAGAACAATGTCATACATTCACCCCAGTACAGAGATCTGGGCCTAAATCCATCGTTTTTTTGCACTACACACCACCCCAGTTCAGACATGGCCATATGCAAATCAGTCTGACCCTGTGCCTCATGGGAACAGTCCAGCCCGAACTGCCAAGCCTTGCCTTCCCTGGACCGGAAAGAAGCTTCCGAGGATCGGTTTCTGGCATTCCAGCCGTCTTAAGCAAAGTTTCCAGATCCAGTCTGACGCCTGGGGAAAATTCAAAGGTAAGGAATCTGCAGCTAGATATTGTCTCTACCAGATAATGCGTTACCGAAGGTAAGTAATTTGTTCTTCTATAGCTATCAATCATCTTAGGAACTAATATTATAACATTTGTGGCTCTCCAAGATTTTGAAAAAAGGGGAGTAATGCTGTCCGCTATTATGTTTACTATCGATGTTCTTTAGTGTGTCGATTTACTGAACGAGGAATTGCGGGGAAGGTCTTGGATGGAGGAGAATAGTATTTGCTTTACATATTTTAAAGCTGGAAAGAAAGTGAGAAAGTTGCTCGATTGTACGTGAATGCTTTTATTTTCCAGACATGCTGTATGATGTATAAATATGCTGCT
The DNA here is from genome assembly GCF_964263255.1 of Lissotriton vulgaris. Taxonomy (NCBI): domain Eukaryota; kingdom Metazoa; phylum Chordata; class Amphibia; order Caudata; family Salamandridae; genus Lissotriton; species Lissotriton vulgaris. The sequence continues at coordinate 1,049,916,058 of NC_141693.1, forward strand.
TACTAAACTATAACTAGTATTGTAATGTACTATTCTATATTTGAAGCTAATATAAATTTAATTTAAACAAGCATTGGCAAAGCCAATGTGAGTTTTATTGGCTTTGCTAATATGTTTTAGCTATGTTACAATGGCTGAAATTAATGTAAAAAGATGCATGATACAGTCAGCATGGTCCGCGTTATAGAGCTTTTAAAATATATATATATATATTTTTTTTTTCAGTTATGCTGCACTGAAGCTAGCGCTTCTGTATAATATGGCTAAAATAAATATTGACAAAGCCACTTGATCTTGCATAGTCAAGACTTATTCACTTTGCCAATGCTTTGTATATAGAATGCCATATGGTAAGTTATACGTATTTATGTAGTGCTTACAACAGCTGAAGTGCTAATGTTCTAGAATGGAGAATGACCCTGCCAAGCTGTTAGTGTGTCCAGATTCAGAAGAATTTTGGAAAGCATGCAAAATCTGTGAAACTGTGCGACTCAGTCAGCCATAATGACCCTTACTAAGGTCAGAAACATATCGCTGCTAAACGGATGTGATCTGAAAATTGTATTAGTAGGCTGATTTACCAGCTTTTATGGATTGACATTTTTGAACACTTTATGGGGCAGAGCAAGGGTTCTTCCGAGCCTATCAGCCCTATGGTTGTGTTCAGAGCCAGTGCTGCTGACGAGACACCATCTTTGTTGGCGGTCTAGTTGTCGTCCCAGGCTGGGTACTGAGCCTGGGAAGGCGGACGTGCAGTGGGCACGTCAATGGCAAGTCCATCTGCGCCAGTCCGTGCAAAGACCAGGCCAGGGGACAGCACACCTGGTTAAAATGCAACCCAAAAGTTCTCTTGGTCTCAGCAGTTGGATCTTAATAATAGTAAGCCTGTCCTGTGCAATGCCTTCAATCCCGGTCACGCCGGGATGTTTTTCATTGTGATTTCTGCAAATGGACATGTCAGGAGAAACTGGCCCATTTAAAAGGGGAAGTGGTGGCATTCTGTTCCCTACAACCTTTGGTCAAGATTGCCAATAGAATGAACTGCGTAGTGCTAAATACACGCTCTCTTATTAAACACAGGCATGAATTATTTTTCTATATAGAAGATCATTTCCTCGATATAGCCTCCCTGACAGAGATCTGGGCTGATGATACCTCCGACCCTGATTTGCCCGAGGCTGTACCGTCTGGCTATTCTATTAAAAGACTAGTAGACTGTTGGCAAGCAGGGGAGGCTTTCGAGACAACCTAGAGGTAGTATGTGAACCTTTTTCAGCAATTGGTTGTATATCAATGTTTCCCAGGTGCAGACTCCCTAATCAATACTTTTTTAATGGATTAATAATGTACAGACACCCAGGTTCAAAAACAAGCTTTTTAGGCAACTTGGGGGATATGATTGAATCTTTTTGAAGATACGTAGAGCATAGAGACAGAGCTACTATTACATATCTTAGATAGCTGTAATCACTCTCAACAAGTGAACACTTGCATACATAATGCAGGCCATGCACTGGATGGCATTTTCTCCAATAAGCCAGATTTGAATGTCGGTTACATTGTTTCTATCACATGGTCAGACCACAAGATTGTTAATTTTAGCTTTGAGTCTATACTGCTAATCAGACTAACAAGCTCTCGGAACATAATAAAGTCTAAGCCTAGAATAAAATGTGCATTCCTGCTACATACCCTTGAGGGGTCCTACTCCCATTTTACAAACAAGCTTTGGAAATGCAATAGGTCTCGCATCATTAGAGTTAGTGCTTTTAGAATTGTTTATGGGGGTTTTTTGTAAATCTTTAGCATTTTTGTTTCCTGTAGCCAATGCTAAAGAATTACAAATAAAAAAAGCCATAAACATTTCTAAAAGCTCTAACTCAAATGCTCCGAGACCTATTGCACTGTGTGACGGTGAGGGGTTGAGGGTGAGTGAGGGTGAGTGAGGGTGAGGGGGTGAGGGGTTGAGGGTGAGTGAGGGTGAGGGTGAGTGAGGGGTTGAGGGTGAGTGAGGGTGAGTTAGGGTGAGGGGTTGAGGGTGAGTGAGGGTGAGGGGGTGAGTGAGGGTGAGGGGTTGAGGGTGAGGGGGTGAGTGAGGGTGAGGGGTTGAGGGTGAGTGAGGATGAGTGAGAGTGAGGGTGAGTGAGGGGTTGAGGGTGAGAGGGTGAGGGTGAGGGTGAGTGAGGGGTTGAGGGTGAGTGAGGGTGAGGGTGAGTTAGGGTGAGGGGTTGAGGGTGAGTGAGGGTGAGGGTGAGGGGTTGAGGGTGAGTGAGGATGAGTGAGAGTGAGGGTGAGGGTGAGGGTGAGAGGGTGAGGGTGAGAGGGTGAGGGTGGGTGAGGGTGAGTGAGGGTGAGGGTGGGTGAGTGAGGGTGAGGGGTTGAGGGTGGTGAGGGTGAGTGAGGGTGAGGTGTTGAGGGTGGAGGCTAAAGGGCGAAAGAAGTGTGCGAGAAAGAGAGGGGAGGGAGGGGGCCGTCTGAGGCGAGGTGGCGTCGGTGCGGTGAGAGGCTGATGTGGGGCGACACAACAACAAAGAAGCAGCGAAAACAAAGCAACATATGGCTGGGGAGTTGCAAAGATCGTAACACGGCGGGCAGGGGAGGGGGTGGATAGGGGAGAGGTGCGACACGCCAGGCAGGGGAGGAGAGTAGGAGGAGGAGGGGGGAGGAGAGTCACTCAGGATTACGGTTTCCATACTTTTTTATGCACTTCAACTTTTCAAGACAAGTGAAAAATAAATGTATCTTAAAATCGACCAGCCATGTAGCACTACATTTAGAATGCCCTTTGAACTGAATAAACAAAATAAGAGTCCTGAAACTGTAAACACTGCTAAATGTTTCTTTAGCGCAGCATACAACACACGTAGAAGTACATGACCATAGTTACATGTATGGTTTGCAAAAAGGTCAGCCCTGTCCATCGCGGTCTACTAGTTCCTCGACAAAGAGGCTGGCGGGATGCACTGGCACAAAGGTAGACCTCGAAATCACGGCAAATTAAGAAACACAATCGCCCCCAAGCCTGAGACTGTGTCCAGCGAAGGCACGAGCCAAACACAGCGCCTTGAACCCAGAGCACAGCGCACTGGCGGGAACTGGCTGGAATGCCCAAGAACTGCAATCACTTACAGAGCTACGAGCAAATGTCAGGAGCTCGATTTTATAAAATAGTCTATCGGGGGCGTGGCCAAGATGGCGGCGTGAGCAGACGTGCCTTGCCGAGCTCCCGCCGCCGTTCGCCGATTTGAGCATAATTCCAGCACCTGCCCGACCGAGAATAGCCCTGAGAGACCGCCTGACACCAGTGACGCTGCGACGGCGACCTTTGGGCCGGTTCTGTGTCCGGCTGCAGCCTGGTCCCCGCCGGGATTGGCCGCGAGGGCGACGGCGCCTGAGGCCTAGCGCGCTCCTCGAGCCCAGGGCAAGGACGAGAGCGAGGCCGAGGTGGGTGGAGCCACGGAGCCGTCTGGGGTCGCCCAGGACCGGCGGTAGCAGCGGTGGCAGGTCCGGCCCGCGCGGTGCCGCGCGAGGCTTCTCACGGCAGATCGTGGAGGCTTCTGCGGACCTGCTACGCACACCGGGAGGCGGAGCGGCCTCTGCCTGGATTGTCACCAGCCTCCGTCCACGGACCTGGCAGCGGCGCCTGGAGGGCCTGTGAGGCGCAAAGAGGTGAGGCGCCGAAGGCTGGCGCGTGACCCCGACCCGAGGCGGACCCGACACAGCGCAGCGGAGGTACCGGGGGGGGTGAGACAGTGGCACCGGGACCCCTCCCCCCCCCCCCCCCCCCCCCCTCCGCGGAGCTCCTGCTTCCCGCCTGATCTGGCCGAAGAGACGCGACCCACACCAGGGAATCGCCATCTTGGGCGGCCTGGCTCCTTCGCACTGCGGCCGCTGACGCCGCGCGCTCCGCGCACCACACACACGGAGGCTCCGTGAGGCACCTGGGGATTGCGGGGTCGGCCGGAGGGGCCCGGGGGAAGAGAGTGAAGAGCGGAGGCGGACGGGCGCCCCCCCCCCCTCTCAGCGGACCTACCTCTGCAGCACTGCCCCAATCCTTGCTGAACCTACAGGCCTCGACCCTCGGCCGGGGGGGTGGCAACCTGTCGGCCCCGGGGAACCGCACTGGACCTCTTGCCCTTCCTGTCTTAGTGGAGCGGACTCTGGGGACACCAGCACCGGCGGCCACGCGCTCCCAACCGCGGTCCTCACGGAGGTGAGCGGGCCCCCTTGATGTGAGGAGGCCCCTGTGGACCTGCTGCGCTCTCGCCTCTAGGTGGGGCGGCGCGGAGTGCCGCAGACGCCATCTTGGCGCCTTCCCGCCCGGCGTTTCCCGCCTCGCCGTTGGACCCGGAGTCCCTGCGCCCATCCCGCGGCCCCTACCGCACCCTGCGACGCTACATTGCCCGCCCAGGAGGGCAGAAGATTGGGAGGAACGCAGAGGTGCCACTTCCACAGCACTGGTCGACCCGGACCCGGATCGGCGCCCAGAAGGCCTAGGGCTCGCTCTGCAGCCGGCGGAGGGGGGTGCCGGTGGGCGCGACTGGGGGCTTTGGGGCGATATGTCCGGCGGGAGGCCCCGAAAGGACCGCACCATTAAAGACCTCTTCACCCCCCCCCCCGTCATGGGGAAGCGGAACGGCCCCGTGAGCTCCAACCCCCGGGTTGACACAGACAAGAAGGTGGTGGCCTCATCGCCCCCTGAGAGAGCGGACCCCGAGGCCCCAGTCACGCGGTCCTTTTTGGAATCCCTGTTCACTGGCCTGAGAGAAGACATCCATGCCCTGAAAAAAGAACTCCAAGACGAGATCAAAGAGGTCCGCCGCGACACTGATGCCATAGGGGAGAGAGTAGCAGACCTGGAAACGAAGAGCGACACACGGGACGCCGAAATAGAGGCCCTACGACAGGAGCTGGCCCGCATCCACGACCAACAGGTGGACCTCCAGACGCACGCCGAGGACTTGGAAAACCGCTCCCGGCGGCATAACATTCGGATCCGAGGAGTGAAATTGTCCCCAGACACAGAGGACCTCTTCCGGTTTACACAGGGTCTCTTCAACCACATCTTGGGCCGTCAGGCGGACGCCCCCCTGCGACTGGACAGGGCCCACCGGACAGGCCCGCCGAGGGCCAACGCGACACACCCGCCGGACATCCTGGTGTGCGTGCAAGACTTCAGGACGAAAGAGGAAATCCTAAACAAGGCACGCCACATGGAGAAGATCACCTTTGGCGGGCACTCCCCGGCGCTGTACCAGGACCTGGCTGCACTTACCCTAGAGAAGAGGCGCACCTTTCGGCCGGTGACGGCGGAGCTGAGACAGCGCAACATTTCCTACAGCTGGGGGCACCCCTTCCGACTGGTGTTTCGGCTTGGCAATGTCCTCCATCAGCCGCGCACCCTTCGGGACGCCTGCCGAGTGCTGGGCATGGATGAACCGAGAGTCGACGAAGAGTCACCGGGGGACAAATCTACTAACGAGGCTGGCCCAGGCCGCTGGCAGCAGCAGCGGCGCAGACGCAGGCCGCGACGCCCCGCGGACACAGAGATAGAGGAGGGGCAGAGGTCGGCGGTGGAGACGGTGGCACAGGGCCTGGCGCCTGCGAACAATGGCTGACCGCTGGGAGAGCGACGCACTGGTGTCGCAGGGCTTAGTCGGTTCGGGCTACGCTAGCCCGGCGGCGGGGGCGCGTGCAGTGCGCTCCTTGGCCTTCCCTGATGATGACATTGACTTTTCACCTGCGTTGGAGCACTTCGAGTGAGCAGACCTGCTTGCGACGTCGCCACTGCTCCCATTCTACGGACTTACCTTACCACGGGTCCAGCGGCCACGAGCCTGGACCTGGGACAATGATGGACCACATTTCTTTGCCAGTTGGGGAGGAGGGTTGGGGGGGGATCCGGGTATGGGGTGTTGAACAGGGAGAGTTTGCACTGCGGGTAGGGGGGATCCGGGTGGGGCAGTTGCTCCGGTTGAGCGGGGACAAGGGGGGGCAGTTGGGGTTGGGGGGGTGTTGGGGGGAGAGGGGGAGGGGCGGGGGGGCTCTCCTTGTCCAGGGGGTTCGGTCGCCACGGGGAACTCTGACGTGGCCCCCACCACAGTGTCTTCCACGACCCGCTGGCCCACAGACACGGCCGCCGGGTGGGCTTGGCATCATTCGTACGATCCCAGATATGCCACGACACCTCATAGTGCTCACGCTTAATGTGCGGGGTCTCAACAGTCCGAACAAACGCAGGGCGATACTATCCTATCTCGAGCGCTCCAAGGCGGATATCTGCCTTCTCCAGGAAACACACCTTGTGCGCAGCGACCAGCATAGACTCAAATCCCGCGCGTTTCCATGGCAGTTCTTCTCCTCCTCCCCGAAGAAGTCTGCGGGGGTGGCGATCCTAGTGGCTAAATCCTTTGAGGGGAAGGTCCTCCAGAAAGAGGCCGAAATTAAAGGGCGGCTTCTACTCTATAGCTTCCAAATTGCGGGCCACACCCTGCTTGTGGGCTCTGTTTATGGCCCGAATGAGGGACAGGAAAGGTTCCTGCATACAGCTCTAGAGACCGTTACATCCACTACACACACTCACTTGCTGCTGGGGGGGGGACCTCAACATAGTATTTCATAACACGGCGGACCGCTCGGGCCAACGATCCGGACAAGTAGGGGCGCTCACAGCGGCGGGTCATGCACATCTGGCGGACCTGGGCCTCACCGACCTATGGCGACACACACACCCCCAAACCACTGCCTACACGTATTTCTCGGCTGCACACAAGACTTATGCGAGGCTAGACTATTTTCTGGGCTCCTCGCAGCTGGCGTTACAGGTTGAGGGCGTGGAGATACTGCCAGCCGCGCTATCGGACCACTCCCCGGTGGTGGCGACGCTTCGTGTGGGAGCCATGCCGGCTCCACAACGGCACTGGAGGCTGCGAGACGGTCTCTTACAGCTGCCTGACACCCAGACCCGGCTCACGGCGGCGATTAGCCGTTTTCTGGAGCACAACGCCAATGATGACACCACAAAAGCTACCCAGTGGGCGGCCCTCAAAGCGGTCCTGCGCGGGGAAATCATTTCCATCGCCACGGCCAACAACAAGGAGAGGGAGCTGAAACGTGCCGAGCTCTCCCAGCGTGTGGCGGAACTGGAACAGATGCACCAGCGCACGGGGGCGGCCAGAGCATGGCGGCAACTGTGCGCCGAACGGAAAATGCTGGCGGCCTTGGATCAAGACGTGGCGGAATACGCCGCTATGCGCCTCAAACACGTCTACTATACCGGTGGCGACCGTTGCGGGAGACTGCTGGCAAGTAGGCTACGGGCGCAAACCCAGAGGCAACAAGTGCGCTCTCTCCTGTCGGCCAATGGCGACCCGATTACAGAGAACGCGGCGATTGCGGCGGCCTTTGGCAATTTCTATGCGGCGCTCTACGACGCGGATCACCTAGACCCCAATGCCGGCCCGGCCTATTTGCGGGGCGCGGAGCTCCCCACCCTTACCCAGGCCCAAGCGGACTTTCTGGAGCGGCCCATAGGCCTGGAAGAGGTCATCTCGGCCATTGCCCGCCTCAAGGTCGGGAAATCCCCGGGACCCGACGGCTTTACTGCGGCATTTTACAAGACCTTTTGCCAGCAGCTTGCCCCTCTCTTGTACGACCTGTTTAATAAATTTGACACGCCTGGCGCCATACACCCGGACCTGCTAGAGGCGTCTATCTCTGTTATTCCCAAACCGGGCCGTGATCCGGCGGTTTGCGGTTCCTACAGGCCCATATCGCTACTGAACATAGACTTGAAGCTCTACACTGGCATACTAGCGAGCCGCATCGCACCATATATGCAACAGCTGATAGACCCCGACCAAGCGGGCTTTATTCCCCAACGGCAGACCAGCGACAACACCAAGCGGGTGCTACACCTCATTGAGGCCGGGTCGCGCACTAAACCCGGCTGCATGCTGCTCACCATCGATGCGGAGAAGGCCTTCGACAGAGTGCATTGGCCATACCTCGACCAGGCCCTACGTCACTTCGGCTTTGGGGAGAAACTCCGCCATCGCATCTTCAACTGCTACCGCCGGCCCAACGCCGCGGTAAGAGTGAACGGTCATACCTCCCCGAGGTTCGACATTGGCAGAGGTACGCGCCAAGGCTGCCCGCTGTCGCCGCTCCTATTCGCATTGTATATGGAGCCGATGGCCCAGAGAGTGCGGCAACATGCTCTCATTTCGGGTATCAAATTTGGGGCCGACACGCATAAGATCAGCCTGTACGCTGACGACGTCTTGCTGTCCCTCACTGACCCGATGCGATCCCTGCGTGCTCTCTTTGTGGAGCTCCACACCTTCGCCCTGGCCTCGGGCTTTAAAATCAACGAAGCCAAATCTGAGGCCCTGAACATCTCCCTCAGCCCGGACGTGGTGGCCGAGATTAAATCGGAGTTCCAAATCCAATGGTCGGACGCAACCGTCCCGTACCTAGGCGTTCGCCTGGCTCCTACTGTCGGGGGCACTGCGCGGGTCAATTACGAGGCCCTCACCCGCAAACTCCGGGAGCAGCTCCGGCGTTGGCAACCACTTACGCTATCATGGTTAGGCAGAATTGCCGCAGTCAAAATGACACTGCTGCCGCAGATTCTGTACCTGTTTCAAACGCTCCCCCTGAACCCCCCGGCGGGTTGGCTTCAACAAACTCAATCGGAACTGTCACGGTTCATTTGGAACGGCCGGCGACCCAGGTTTAAGCACACTCTCGCCACTCTACCCCCAGCGAACGGGGGGGTCGGCGTGCCAGACCTTACCCTGTACTTCCAGGCGGCACAGCTGCGCACCTTCGTGGAATGGTTCCAGCTGGAGTCCGGTAAGCACTGGCTCTTCCTAGACCAGGCAGTGGCCGGCCGTACCCTCCAAGGCGTGCCCTTCCTACCGCGCCGACACCGTCCCCCTAACCTGTACGCTTCTGAAATCACCAGCACCGCCCTGCGAGTGTGGGACAGAGTGGCCGTGGCCAAGGGGCTGACCTCCTTCCCCTCGCCCATGACTCCCATCTTTGAGAATCCAGACTTCTCGCCGGGCTTGGACGCCGGTACATTCACGACGTGGCGGACGACGCCCTGTCGTGCGGCGGGACACATGTTCAATATCAAGGGAATCCTCCCGTTCCAGCAGGTCAAGGCGGATTACGGCGTGGCCGAATCGGAACGCTTGCAATACCTGCAGGTGCGCCACTGGGTGCTCCACCCCTCGGTCCAGCCCGGAGCCCAACGGCACCTCACGCCTTACGAACGGTGGCTGCTGACACGCACCTCGGATAAGAAATTGATATCGGACCTCTATCAGCAGCTGCTCCTCACTCAGGCACACACATACAACGCGGGCCAAGTCCGGTGGGAGAGGGACCTGGGGAGGCAGCTCACTAGGAAGGAATGGGAGGGGGTGTACCATAGAGCCAGACACTCGGCGCACCACACCGGCCTTACCGAGACATTGACTAAGGTAGCTACATACTGGTACCACACCCCTGAGAGACTACACCACTGGGATGCCCGAATCAGTGACAGATGCTGGAGGGGGTGTGGGGAACTAGGGACATTGGAGCACCTGCTGTGGAGCTGTGAGGCGCTGCGCCCCTATTGGGACCCTATCCTGGACCTTATAGATACACATCTGGAAACACAACTGCCGCGCTTCCCAGCGTACATTCTACTAGGCCTCCCAAACGCACTCATGTACCCTCTGAAATCCTGGTGCGGACGCTTGATCGCACTTGCGCTTGGGGCTGCGGTCCAAAACATTGTGGCCCACTGGAGGGCGATCCAGGCTCCGCAGCAACTGGGGTGGCTTCACCGGCTCTGGGCGATCCTGGGAATGGAGAAACTATCGCTGGCGGCAGCGGGGAGGGGGGCGGACTTTGCGGAACTCTGGCGGCCATTCCTCGCCTTGCTTACCGGGGAGTTTCGGGAGGTGAGCTGCCCACGCTACCTGCGCCTGCTACGCTTGGCAGAAACGCCTCTCCCGGACCCCAAAACTCACACCCGTAAGCGCACAGGCCCTGCGCGCGCAGCGTTAACTGACTGTTAGTGGTGGACCACAACCAATAGCTGAATTCCGGACATGGACAAGGAGAGGGGAGGGCTGGGGTGGGACGGGAGGTGGGGTTGTTTACAGTTCTTTGTTTCTCGAGTTTTTCTTACAATGCACTAGCACTGATCAGCTTGCACCGTTGTAGCACCTCTTAAGACGCGGCCGGCCCATTGGGTTGTAGGCGGCTTGCTGTGTTAACAAGATGATGTACCCGCTGGCCCTATGAGGGGTATCCGCGGGGTCGCTGACCAAGGCCTCCCTGGAGTGGTGACGGCCCCTACAGATGTCTCTGAGGTGCATTTCTCTGCCTATGCTCAATAAATATTTAACATGAAAATATGGCTGGTTAACAAGCAGTCAACACAGACTCAGTAGCGCACAACTAATGTAAGTCTATTGATCAAACCATTTTTTAAAAACTTTTTTTCTCAAAGAAACATATTTATTCATACGTTTTTTTCTCATCAGTTCAACATTCCAACATTTTGTATCTATACATAGACACTTAAATTTCCATTTGCTGAATCAAAATCATACACATATGTACATTGAGGAAACATAACATTTTCTTGTATGCATCATAATCCGCCCGCCCAATGCATTTCGGGACAAGTGTAGAGTCCCTTCGTCAGGGGCAATGCTGCAAAATAACATGTACAGGCACATCAGTATTATTTGTAATTGGCACATGGTTCAATGTAATTTCAATGAAACCACCACCAAAAGAAAAAAAGGAAACCACCCGTGGTGTAATTATCAAGAAACCGAAAAAACCAGCTACTCACATTTATACAGAAGTCAGTTTACTTATTGTGAGCTTCGATCTTCCTCGGTCTCAATAAACTATAGAGAAGCCAAACGAACAATGTCAGGCTACCGCCTCAATATCTATGCGTGAAAAAATCTAACCACAAAGCAGTCAAGTACTATGTAAAAAGCATACCTCTATCTCTTTAAGGGACCCACGTTCTGAAAGCCTTATTCCACTTGAAGTGTCAAAACATTTGAGCCCAGTCTGCCGAAAAAATAATAATAGACTGCTCAATACGCGATGCGATTCCATTTCTTACTATATCAACAAGTTATACTCCGTGTTACATAAGCAAATCCTTACCGATAGTAAGCTGCGTGAAAACTTGTCAAACAATCCAACGGTAAACCTTCCGACGATAGAAAACTCCCGCGTTTGTGTAGCAATGACGACTCGGGCTAAAACTACTGTGACCTTCAACCCTATTGGTTGCCACTGAACTATTCTAACCAATCAAATGCAAACTGACAATGACGACTCTGGCTAAAACCAGAGTCGTCATTGTCAGTTTGCATTTGATTGGTTAGAATAGTTCAGTGGCAACCAATAGGGTTGAAGGTCACAGTAGTTTTAGCCCGAGTCGTCATTGCTACACAAACGCGGGAGTTTTCTATCGTCGGAAGGTTTACCGTTGGATTGTTTGACAAGTTTTCACGCAGCTTACTATCGGTAAGGATTTGCTTATGTAACACGGAGTATAACTTGTTGATATAGTAAGAAATGGAATCGCATCGCGTATTGAGCAGTCTATTATTATTTTTTCGGCAGACTGGGCTCAAATGTTTTGACACTTCAAGTGGAATAAGGCTTTCAGAACGTGGGTCCCTTAAAGAGATAGAGGTATGCTTTTTACATAGTACTTGACTGCTTTGTGGTTAGATTTTTTCACGCATATATATTGAGGCGGTAGCCTGACATTGTTCGTTTGGCTTCTCTATAGTTTATTGAGACCGAGGAAGATCGAAGCTCACAATAAGTAAACTGACTTCTGTATAAATGTGAGTAGCTGGTTTTTTCGGTTTCTTGATAATTACACCACGGGTGGTTTCCTTTTTTTCTTTTGGTGGTGGTTTCATTGAAATTACATTGAACCATGTGCCAATTACAAATAATACTGATGTGCCTGTACATGTTATTTTGCAGCATTGCCCCTGACGAAGGGACTCTACACTTGTCCCGAAATGCATTGGGCGGGCGGATTATGATGCATACAAGAAAATGTTATGTTTCCTCAATGTACATATGTGTATGATTTTGATTCAGCAAATGGAAATTTAAGTGTCTATGTATAGATACAAAATGTTGGAATGTTGAACTGATGAGAAAAAAACGTATGAATAAATAATATGTTTCTTTGAGAAAAAAAGTTTTTAAAAAATGGTTTGATCAATAGACTTACATTAGTTGTGCGCTACTGAGTCTGTGTTGACTGCTTGTTAACCAGCCATATTTTCATGCTACTTTGTAGAGTGTTAGGGTACACTCAATCAGTCGCAGCACACAGATCAAAATATCAGGTATATACAGATAGAACGTAGTATCACATGGGAGTGCTCGGCGCACAATTGTTCATTTCAATAAATATTTAATACATAAAATAGTCTATCGCACCTTTTTTGCAGAGTGTCAGTTTCACAAAATATAATACGAATCTATTAAAAAGAAATCAAGCACAATGTAGTTTATATATTAAAAGTATCAGCAGCATGTATTGTGCAATGAAATTAGGTGATATTTTGCATCTAAGTGCATATACACAGTCGTGCTCAAATCAGCCAAACAAAATAAGAGTGCTGAAACTGCAAACCCTGCTAAATGTTTCTTTAGCGCAGCATACAACACACGTTAGGGGAGGGCGTAGAAATACATGACCATTTTTATATTTATGCATCTGGGCAGAAGTAAGTGCGTTAGAATATCAAACAAGAAATGTAATGAGCAAGTAATGGGTTGTGAGGGAAGGGAGGATTCGGGAGAGAACAGCGTGTTAGCGGAAGGAGAGATGTAAACAAGGGAGGAAGGGTGATGACGAGACGCATGGGGAGCAGCAGCCTTTGAATAATTAGGGGAGGAGAAATGCCGGCCTGAGGCCGAGCGCAAAGCAACAGATGGCATTTCTCCTCACTGCATGGCCGGCCGGCACATCAAAGGCTGCTGCTCCCCATGACACTGAAGTCATTGTGACCCTTCCTCTAGAACAGCATTCAGCCTGCTATACATGATAGACTGTTATTTTATTTATTTATGACATTTATAGAGAACGATTGTCACCAATACTGGTATCCTGGTGCTGGCGGACAAGGAACGTGACATGTCATGTTAAGGATACAAATTCATTTATTCAAGTGTTTTGGCATCATGTGTACCCCCACAAAGGGAAAGATTACGGCTGGATTGAATGGCGCGGGAGTCGGGGACAGACACACCAGTCACAGTTCACCCAGAGGACAGGCTCAGCTCTCTGTGGGCCGTAAGCTGTGCAAGGAGTTTCTGGAGGGTGATGGCAGCGGATAAGAAACGAAACAAGGCAGTGTGGACTAGATGCACCAGAGGCACAGGTCGAAGGGTAGAGTCATCACAAGGATGTGCTGAACAGAGGGTGGTTGGCGTAGGGAAGTGCAGTGGAGGAAGCTGTTGCCACCGACGGGCTCGGACTTCTCAGGGTCATGAGTCAGATTGCAGACGGGCTGGAGAGGGGAGGAGAGTAGGGGAGGCACTGCCGCTATGAGTCAGATTGCAGACGGGCTGGAGGGGGGAGGAGAGTAGGGGAGGCACGGCCTAGCGGCCGTGCAATCAGGAAGTGAGGGGGCGGAGCTGGGGGAGGCTGTAAGAGAGAGAGTAGGCAAGGCAGGCAGCTGGGGGCATGTGCACGCGCTTTTAAGCTCAATACGCATGCGCATTGAGCTTAAATTTCTCGTGCACTGTAAGGAATCGCCACGATTCCTTGCAAGTTGGGTTAAGAGTGGATAAGCCCCCATAGTCTCGCAAGCTCAATGCGCATGCGCATCGACAGGCGAGACCTAAAAATGCTAAACCCACAGCAGGGGCATTTTCTGAATGGTTAGGATTTGCAGTTAAGATGCATGCTCCTATGAAAACCATTAAGAATCATAAAAGACCCTGGTTCTCCTGAAAGCTTAAGGAGATGAAACGAAAATGTAGAAGACAAGAAAAAGTGTGAAGGAATCAGTATAGAGCGGAAGAAAAAGCCAAATATAACAATCTTATTCAGGAATATAAAAATCGGATTGTCTCCAGAAAAACATTATTTTCAGAAAAAAATTCATGCAGCAAAGAATTCAACTAAAGAACTCTTTAATACCGTGGAGACCCTCTCTGGTAAGGCCTCTAACTCTATCCTGGCTCCCTGACAGTTGTTCTGTGATCAACTCGCAGATTTTCGTCAAAAGCAAAGTGGAGGAAATTTTAAGCAAATTAAACATCCAAGACAGATTGTTTGGCCCCCTCCTCTGACCAAATCAACTCGGGAACAGTACTAAATGCCTTGGCTAATCTTCTAGGGAGGAAAGTGACGTCAAATTGGTTAGCCAAATTAAACCTGGAGTCCCCTCATATCCTTGTCCCCCTAAAATAATTGGAGTAATCTCGTTTTCCCTTACTCAGCTATGTAACATCAATCTGGAATCTGGTTCTTTCCCTTTTGAATGGATAAAAGGCTTGATTCACCCCCTGCTGAAACGTCAACACTAGATTCTAAAGATGTGAAGAATTACTGCCCTATTTCATGACTACCCCTACCAGCAAAAGTGCTGGAAAAACACATGAATACCATTCTATCGAAAAAAATTGAAGGAGAATGATGCGCTGGACATGAGTGTTCCTTGAAAAAACGTCAATGCCTTCAGAACGCAGCATCAAGACTTATAAAGAAAATTCCTAATATCAGTTAGGCACACTGAAAGAGCTTCATTGTTTGCCTGTGAAGAATAGAGCACATTCAAGGCTCTTAGTCTTGCTCACAAACCCCTATCTGGAGCTGCCCCAGATTACCTGAAGAGAAATCTTACTTGGTATGACCGCAGTAGGCCACTGCGCTCCACCAATTCCAGAACAATCAATGTTAGTACAATCAGGAGATCAAATCAGTGGAGTTTTGTCCACATTAAGGTTCTCTGGTGGAATAACTTACCGGAACACTTGAGAGGCCAATCCTAAAACGTTTTAGAAATCATCTTTAAACCTGCCTTTTCTCTTGTTCATTTTGGGAGATAAAATAAAAAAGTTTAATATAAAGTATTTTCCAACTTTTTATTTATGTTCAGTCAGTATGATCGACATTAGTGCCAAGACTCCATTAGCATTTGCGCGCTTTAAAAACCATATCAATATAAAACAAGCATTTACAATGCAATGGTTTTGCCTTTGTTAAAGTTAGAGCTATTGGCATTGCTCTTGACATTATTTTTATTTGTTTCTTTTTAACATAAATAAATGGCATTGTCATTTACAATGCCACTAGCTTTATCTCTCGCAAATGACACACACAAACATACACAGAGCCCCCCCACACACACACCCACACAGAGCCCCCCACACACACAGCCACATAGAGCCCCCTACACACACACAGCCCCCCACACACACAGCCACACAGAGCCCTCCACACACCCACACAGAGCCTTCCACAGACACCCACACAGCACAAGCAGGCAACAGGGGCACACGGAGGCACAAGCAGGCAACAGGGGCACACGGAGGCACAAGCAGGCAACAGGGGCACACAGAAGCACAAGCAGGCAACAGGGGCACGAAAACGGAGGCACAAGCAGGCAACAGGGGCACACGGAGGCACAAGCAGGCAACAGGGGCACACAGAGGCACAAATAGGCAACAGGGGCACACGGAGGCACAAGCAGGCAACAGGGGCACACGGAGGCACAAGCAGGCGACAGGGGCACGAAAACTGAGGCACAAGCAGGCGACAGGGGCACGAAAACTGAGGCACAAGCAGGCGACAGGGGCACGAAAACTGAGGCACAAGCAGGCGACAGGGGCACACGGAGGCACAAGCAGGCGACGGGGGCACACGGAGGCACAAGCAGGCAACAGGGGCACACAGAGGCACAAGCAGGCAACAGGGGCACACGGAGGCACAAGCAGGCAACAGGGTCACGAAAACAAGCACAAGCAGGCAAAAGGGTCACAAGCAGGAATTGTAATTTAGACGGGGCTGAAGTGGAGAACGGTCAGTAGGGAAGTAGTGCGGCTGGTGCAGTGGTACCAGGCCGAAAGGTGAGAGGGGTTGTCTGCACCCCAGTTTGGACAGTTTCCACTACCTAACAGGGATTGGTGGGAGGGGGCCGTACTTCTTGCTTGCTTTAGGGCTGTTACTTCGGGGACGCAGTGCACGCTCTTGCCTGCTTCCTGCTGCCACCAGGACACGACAACAGGCAGGGAGAGGACAGGCTGGGAGAGGGCAGGGAGGGGACAGGCTGGGAGAGGGCAGGGAGGGGACAGGCTGGGAGAGGGCAGGTTGGGAGAGGACAGGCTGGAAGTGGACAAGCTGGAAGTGGACAAGCTGGGAGAGGACAGGCTGGTAAAGGTCATGGAGGGGGCAGGCTGGGAGAGGGCAGGCTGGAAGTGGACAGGCTGGAAGTGGACAGGCTGGGAAAGGGCAGGGAGGGGACAGGCTGGGAGGGGACAGGCTGGGAGAGGGCAGGCTGGGAGAGGGCAGGCTGGGAGAGGGCAGGCTGGGAGAGGGCAGGCTGGGAGAGGGCAGGCTGGGAGAGGGCAGGCCGGGAGAGGACAGGCCGGGAGAGGACAGGCCGGGAGAGGACAGGCCGGGAGAGGACAGGCCGGGAGAGGACAGGCCGGGAGAGGGCAGGCCGGGAGAGGGCAGGCCGGGAGAGGACAGGCCGGGAGAGGACAGGCCGGGAGAGGGCAGGCCGGGAGAGGGCAGGCTGGGAGAGGGCAGGCTGGGAGAGGGCAGGCTGGGAGAGGGCAGGCTGGGAGTGGGCAGGCTGGGAGTGGGCAGGCTGGGAGTGGGCAGGCTGGGAGTGGGCAGGCTGGGAGAGGGCAGGCTGGGAGAGGGCAGGCTGGGAGAGGGCAGGCTGGGAGAGGGCAGGCTGCGCGCGGGCAGGCTGGGAGCGGGCAGGCTGGGAGCGGGCAGGCTGGGTGACGGCAGGCTGGGTGACGGCAGGCTGGGTGACGGCAGGCTGGGAAGCAGAGAGGGTCTTACCTGAGAAGTCTGCCAGCGCGGAGCTCTCCGGGGCGCAGAGCAGCAGCAGGGCCCAGCAGAGCAGGGCGGGGGCGGCAGGGGCTCGCAGCTGTGTCTCCTGGGGCAGCCGCCCAGGTCCACCATGGTGCGGCTCCGAGCCCCAAGCTCACATGGTGCCAGCGCTGCCCGCTTGGAAGGATTGGAAGGGAAGGGGTCACAACGGATATACCTATTTCTGAAGTACGGATGTGTTTGACTACAATGCTAATGTTTTCAGGGGAGTGAGTGCCTTCTTGTTTTAGCTGTGATGCTTACAATACCAGCACCGTTCGCAGACACAAGTGAGTGCACATTTAGCAGGCAAATACGGGAGCGTCGTTCATTTTTCACAGTGCACACAGATGAACATGGATAAACAGATCCAAATGAACTGAAAGCAAACAGACCTAAATGTCAAAAAGGCGGCAAAAACATAAGCGCTATTTACAAATCACAAGCGAGTCCTGGCACCTGAACCCCTTAATTCGACATTGACTTACTGTGTTAAAAAAATAACTTTTTAAAAGATTTGTGATACTAAAGGAGATTCCAGTTGAGCCATTAAAGGGGAATCTATAGGGTTGGTTCCGCCGCCGAAAAGAAGTGAATTAACTCCATCGGCTTCTGAAACAGTCGGAAGGGATTTCTAAAGACTAAAACCAGCTCGTGCCAAGGACACAAACACGCGAAAGTGGTCTGTAGAATTCGTTTCTAAAAGGCGCCGAGGGGCCTCTCTGTAGGTCACCGATGAGTAAAGACAAGGGTTTTAAACTGAATCTACTGCTGCAGTCAGTCCCTAAAGTGTGGGTGTAAAGGGCTCCCACCTGCCAGCGCCCCAAAGGTTGAACTCGGAGATCTGAATGACTTCAAGCCGATGAATAGCGCATCAGTGCCTCGTCAAGGCCCTTAAGCGCTATATGAATACATTTACAATCACACACCACATAAAGGGCCAGCGTGCAGGCGCGACGAAGCTGCAGGAGCGGTGGGAACCTTAGCTCCTGTGGAAGAAGGGACGAGGCTTCATGGCACATTGGGATCAAATGAAATGCTGGCCAGGTGTACCCTGTGGGGTCAGCCCAAAGCAGGGAGAGGTCTTTTAGCCCACAAAGTGGTGGGCAGGCGCCCGAACAGACGAGTCGCGCTGGGACCTCGCTGAACAGTGATCAAACCCCCAGTTTTCCTTGAGATTTGAAGGCGGCCACATAAACCTGGCAGTCAGAGAGGGGGTACAGCCCATTGACAGAAAACACGAGGCAGACAGAGGGCAGAAGGACACAAAATGGAGAGGGAAGAAGGACACACAAGCTACGGCAGGAGGGGGCCTGTCACAAAGGGAATACGTACAACGGGAGGGGTAGGGAGGAAACACAAACTACGGTCACAGATGCCAGCCAGTTACCCCCACATTGGGTCACGGGTCGAAATGCAGCCTCAGCCCCACCCCTGCCCCTTCTCTTAGACAGCAGGGACTGTTTATCACACCACAGCCCCCTCATGCTCTCACGGACGGCTTCACATGGCCTCTGCGAGCGATGGGCCAATCCCAGCGCGGCCCTGAGGCGAGCCCCCGATGACGTCAGAGCTCCTTGACCAATCGAAGCGCGGCTCCCTCGTGCCAGCAGCCTATCAGAGCACGGCTCCTGCGTGGCAGCCACCAATCAGCTAGCTGCCCCTTCGGTTTGGTCTCCGTGGCTCTGGAGATGCGGCCGGCGATTTCTAGGGCAGTCTCAGGCCCCGGGCCACGGCGGTGGAACACAGCAGGGTTACCTCACGGCAGGGGCGCTCACAGCCAGGAGTTTTTAGGCCACAAAAGCGGGGGCTAAGGAGAACGATCTCGGCCTCGGTAACTCCTAAGCACTCACCTGGACCTCTTCCGGGTGCCGTCAATGCCGGCCCAGATTCGGGGGCGTTCCCGAGAACAGGCTTTCGGCTGACGTCGCCAAAAGCCCAAAATTCTCTGGAACGCCCCCGAATCTGGTCCTGCATTGACGGACAAACGTGTCTTCCAATGGCTAGCCTCCATTTATGGAGCTAGCCAATAGAAGACGGGGCGGATTCCAAGCCCCATATACTATACTCATTAGGTTTTTTCCCAACACATGCGTACTTCGTACGCATTGGCTAGGCAAAACCTGAAAATATGCCATATGAATGCGCTAAATGTTGTAGGTGGACAGAAAGGTCCAATAGGTTTCAGCTTTTATCACAGTGATGCTTTAGACTATGTGTTACTTTGGGTGCAATGTAACTGAAGAAGCAAAAAAGCACTCCTGACTGCTTGTTTACTGGTAAAATACAGCGCTAATGTGTTCAGTGGTTTTCCAAGAGCTTTTGGCCCCTGTGCCACTGTACCTGTTGCACCATTGAAATCATGACCTTACTGCCTGGAAGGACAAATAAGGAAATGTTTATATCCAGCAATGTATGTGTTCCGAAAAGGCCCAGTTGCAGACGGAATGCATAATTATTGTGCAGGTAAAATAAACACAAAACTTTTATAAAAAGTGCCATCAAACTTACCCTACTCTCCAAAATGCATTGCCACATTAAACCTAACTAAATCATATCCTTTTTTTCCCCTCATTCGCCTCTGACCCCAGACACCTAGGAGATTAGCAGGCTGCCACTGTTTCTCAGTTACGAGACGTAGGCCAGCGAGGTGTGTACCCCGGCTCTCTGACGCCCGCCTACCAGTTGCAAGCAAACCCGTTTCTGTTGCTGACCTCTCATGGTCAAGGAAAGGCTGGTCATGCTCTCTTCTGATATCTCGAGGCCAATGCTTAATGCTGTGGGTCTGTTTGCAATTTGAAATCAATACCAAAAAGACACAACACAGCCTGGCACAGTCTGAGAGCTTCCCTGAGGCTTAATCATAGGATCACAAGACTACATGTGTTATGTAGATTATCTTATAATGTGAGGTAGATTAACATTATTAGCATTATTGACCAGGAGACCAGTTAATCAGATAATCCCAAATGGCTTTCTTTCTGTTATTTCCCAGTCTAGCTAAATCAGTTCTAGAAGTTTTATATAAAGAAGTTAGCCAGTCTGAGTGCGTGGGGGATGTAATCTCAGCCCTTCTTTTACAAATTTCACGTCTAGCTAACAAGATAGCATAGAATACGAAACCTCTGTTTGGGCCTGTAATTTCACTTAATATGCCTGAGGGAGATACATACTGGGCGCCTTAAAATATTAGTAAGAGTGGTTTCTACCTTCTTCCAAAATTCTGATAAATCATATCCTTTACAGATCAAAGTGAAAACCAAGCATTGCTAAATTGTGTTAATGTTGCTGGCTCTTTCCTGTGAAAAGATCTTGTTTGACAGTGAATGGGCCATAAATCGTGTAAATTACCCAAGATCCCATATGATAGGCTGACTCTGAGACTGGAATTCAGTGTTACAAATTAAATGGACTCACCAAAGAAGGAATTTAGCAAAAAAAGGTCAAATGTTTTGTGCAGATGAAGAACGAAATACCTTTTGGGATGGTATTGTCTAAAATAAAATTATGAGGGTAAAATTAGGCTCAGTGAAGAAAGTTATTGCTGCATTCCTCTTTCCTACAAACACTCTCACTTTGAAGTCAGTCTAAAACAAACTTGCCCACGAAAACACAGCTTGACATTTGACTTCGGTCTTAGAATGCCCAGCAAAGGTGATGAGATAAGAACAAGATTTAAAGACCTGCTTATTACAGAAAAGGAGTTTGTGGAAGAATACTGTAAAAACAGCTTTAGCATGGGGAGGTACGAAGTCAAGCTGCACTGCTTAAAGCACATAAAGTCAGCAAATCAAAAGCCAGTAAATGCGAGTTACAAACCACAAAGCCAATAGAAAGCCACGGGCGGAATGCATTCAAGGTCAACTTTCTGAAAGTCCCCAAGATGTTTCTCATAGGCGGTGACCTAAAACGTGCAGGGGTATCAGGGCTAGTGTAGAAGGAGTCAAAGGGATCTGGACTTAACAAGCTCGTAAGTTTTACAATTTTATTATTAACAAATTCGGAGTAACACGGCTTCTGACGGGATATGACGGAGTAAGGGGCAACTGGATTGGCTAGACTTTTAAAAAGGGAGAACATTTTCTAAGCAAGATTTTTGGTAATAATTGGGCAAAGTTGAGAGCCATCTAAGATATCATCAACATGAAGATGGAAGTTACATAGGATTGCCCGTATCCAACAGGCAAGCAGTAACAGCACTGTTTAAATAAGTCTGACTTTAAAAGTAGGGTTACAGTTAATATCTATAGGCAGTGAGAGCTTTATAAATTAGTGTAAGATTGCCACCTAGCCACAACTGATGGTCAATATGTTTAACTAGAAAAACAGGGAGTAGTGTTGTAGTTATTATATCAAGGGCCAAGTCCTTCTTTAGCCATGTATATGTTATGACTGTGAAGTAAAAGTTCTACTCAAGAATTACATTGTGAATGAACTATGTTTAACTAATAACAGGAATTTCTAAAAGTTCACTTTAGCGGTGAAGGAAATACCTCATTAGGGGTAGGGAAGAGCAGCAGATTGGTTTGATAATGAGAAACGGAATGGGCACTCAGAGATTTAGATGAGTCCAATAAAGGAGGAGTGTCAGTGTTGGAATTAATGGCAGAGGAGGAGGAGCGAAAGCAAGACATGAAGGGTGAAGATTGCTTAGTGGCGCAGAGGGCCAGAAGGCCAGAATGTGTCTCTACTAAGCTGGATTCTGCAAGTGGCAGAAGTCTTGACCTAGGACTAACCATGGCACACACCTTTTTGGTTTTGAGGTGTGCCCGCTCTTTTGGGAGGGGAGGGGGGCGGGGGAGACTTTAAGACTTGGAGCATGTCCTTATGTCCTTATAGAGGATCAGTTTGTCTCTCCTAGCGTCCAGGGGGAGGCATCCTGTACCTCCATAGACATCTTTATGGTTTGCTGTTGAAACAATACAATATGAAGCAAATACTCATATTTTCCTGTTGAGTCAAGTTCGCGATCTGTCCTGCCTCTATATCAATGCATCTGTATTAGCCTGTCTTAACACTCATAGCAACAACTTTAGTGATTCAGCACCCCTTTATACTGTATCAAAGGAAATTGTCATATGACCAAACAGTATGTTATCACATAATTCCAAGACTCTTCAAATTTGTTGTTAAAAATACTTTCTTTATTCAGATTTCTTTATAAAACTTATTTTCGCTGTAACCAAGGTGTTGTCCCTCAAAGGGACAGATTGTCTCTAAACCACAGATGCATCAATCTCCCTGTTAATTGTACTTCCCTCCTTTGTTTCTTAGACATCATGATATTAAATCCATTTCATGTTGGAAGACCATTTACAGTCCTGTCCCCACAGCATACAAGAACAGGGTACACTGCGGGTACATAGAGTGTGAATACACGCAATTCACCCTTAATTTATATGTATTATTAAAAAGAGTCGAGGCTAGGACATTTTGGGTACTATGTTGAATTGCAATGATTCCCTACAATTATGCATAGTGTATTTGGCTTCATTGTAAATAAAATTGACAAAAAAAGATACGGTACATAACTGTCTTTGCAGTATGAGTATTACTTCATGTGTGCAAAACGATTTGGCGAAAGAAATGTCTTTCGAGTGACATACCAGCATCAACAGCTTCAGGCAGGAGGACTTCATAATTTTGTCTATTGGTTTACATATATAGCTGTATGCAGATGGCAAAGCCAAAGCATGAAACACATTTTCCTAAGAAGGCAGAGGGGCATGCTGTAGATAGTGCTACATTTTGCATCATTACTCAGTTAAAATGCTGCCATGGAAATTGTTTGTGCCTTTGTGCGATTAGAGCTAACTGTTTCCCTCTGATCTTTCATCAGAGTAGCAAACTCTCTTCCAGCCAAAAGTTCATGGTTATCTCACATAAATGCCTGTTCCAGCCTGTTGAATGTCTCAGTCCAAGTTCCAAATACAGGGGAATGGAAAATGTCCCGAGGCAAGGATTACCCAGTTCTCTCTTTACTTTGACAGCATCCATTAAAAGAAACAACAAAAGACTGCATTTCCCATAACCCTTAGGGGAAAAGTCAACATTTCATCAACATTCAATGTCCAATCAAATTAGGCTAGGAACCCTTGATATTCCTCTGTTGCTGCCTCCTCTTTCTTCCTGCGACTTCAGACAGATAGTGTTGTCCTTTTGTTTCGACCCATCAGATCCTGGAGGAAAAATAAATGGAGATGCATGAATCCGGGAGAGGTATTTATTGGATTGCCACGAGAAAAGCAGGTTAAGGACCTTGCTGACATCTCATTAAACAGAGTATCTGGGTTCAGGAGGGGGAGGGAGGGGAATGCATCACAGAGGTTTGCGCACCAAATGGTGTGACCCCCAGACCGGGGAGTGATCAGCTGAGATTGCTGACCTGAAAGTATTGATGGATCTATATGCAAGCCCATCTGATGCCAAAGAAGAAAAATCAGTATGTGGACAATGTTTTTCCCCACAGGATCCAGATGTCTTCAATGAGCCCAGCCATCGAGTCCATGCTGATCTATTTCGCGCAGCAGTGCTATTGGCACAGGCCTTGGAAAGGAGGCATGCAGCCTCTTGGGAAAGGTCCTGGACTTTCTAGCATTCCCTTTAATCCTCCAAGCTGTAAGAGAGCAACACCACTCTAGCACTAGATGATGGGTATTCCCCTCTGGGTCTTTGAGGAGATCTGGAAATAGGGATAGAGTGATGGTAAAATCCCCAAAAAGTTCCAGACCTGTGAATTCCAGGTCTGGGTTCACTATGTCTGCCCCCTGTCGATGAACTTGGGCCGAGTGGTGCTTGATCACTACGAACAGAGAGAAGGCATAGCTCTGTTCTGGTTGCCAATCTTGGAGAAAGGTGTCCGTGACTACTGCCTCCGGTCTGGAAGCCAGCTGAAGTACTTCTGGAGGTGGTGATCCAGACAGGATGCAGAGAGGTCCATCGAGAATGGACCCCATCTATTACATACGGCTTGGAACACCAACAGATTAGAGCGCCAGAGGTTCGCGTCCTGAAGGTACTGTGATTGCCAGTTGGCTACCTGATTGACTGCCTATGTGAGATGCTCTGCCGATACAGAAATCTGGTTCTCCAGGCAGTAATCCCAGAAGCTGCAGTCTAGATCTGACAAGTTCTTGAATCGTGTGCCCCCGATGTGGTTTATGTAGCTGATGGCTGCTACCTTGTCCATCTTGAGGAGGACAAAGCATTGCCTTCAGTCTTTGGGCCCGCATCAGACTGCGAATTAACCTGCCAGGAGTTCGAAACAATTGATGTGCTTGGATAGTTCGTGAAAGACCACTGTCCTCCCCTGGAGAAGTCCCCAGGTCTTGCTGCCCAACCTGTGCCGCTGGTGTCGGACTGGAACTGGAAGGGAGCCAAAAATCATCAGCCATTTCTTGCTTCCATATGAGCCAGCCACCATTGGATCTCTTCTCGACCTTCCTCTGACACGAGAACCATCTGGGAGTATGTGAGACCCCTCCAAAGATAAAAAGCTTTCAGCTGCTGGAGGTCCCGTAAATGTAGGGGCCCCAGTAAAATGGCCTAGATTGAGGATAACGGAAGCCCCACCACCCTTGTATCTGGCGAAGGGAGTTGGAAGGTCTGACCACCAGACAGCACAGTTTGTTCCTGATATTGCTCATCTTCCAGGAGGGAAGGCTGTAGGTGTCTCAAACTGAGTCCACCACAAAACCCAGGAACACCTGCGACTGAGAAGGGGTCAGAGCTGACTTCTGTTGGTTTATGATGAAACCAAGGAATTCTAGGAGTGAGACTGCCATCTGTAGATGCAGCGAGAGGGTCCGAGGGCATTGTTCCATAAGAAGGATGTTGAGCTAAGTAGACGAGACGAATGCCCCAGGTCCTGAGGAACCCAGACATAGAGCACATCACTGTGATGATGCATCACAAGGTGGACGAGAGGCCAAAGGGGAGAGTGGTGAATTCAAATGCATCCCCCGCGACTGAAACTGGAGGAAGCGGCAGTGGGAAGGGAAGATAAGGATGGTTAAATAGGCGTCTTTGAGGTCTGGACTCACCATCCAATCGTTGGAAAGGAGGAGGTCCCGTAATAGGTGGATACCCTCCATCTTGAACTGACGGTAAACCAACCACTTGTTGAATTCTTTTAGATTGATCACTGTTTCTCGACAGCCATTCCGTGTGTCCACTACAAAGAGATTGCTTAAAAAGCCTCTTGGATGAGGGGCGATTCGCACTATTCCCTCTTTGCGGTGTATACTTCCACATCCACCAACTCGGTGTGAGCAGGAGAGAAAACCAAAAGAATAGGGGACCTTCCTGGACTGCCAGTAAAACTCTGTAGAATCCCTGTACTGCCTGGAGGACCCATGCATTGGAGGTAAAGGACTCCCAGTTGTGAACGAAGTCCTGAAGTCTGACCCCCAGCCTTTGAGGAAAAAGCTGTACACTCATCTTGATTGGCTCCATGGTTGCCACCGCCTGTGTGTCCTCCCTTCACACACTGGTGACGGGGTAACCTCTTGTTGGGTAGAAGTTGGCTAATTTAGAGGCATCTTGTTATTGTCCCTTCTTGGCGTTATATCCTCTGCCGAAGGCTGGGTGATATGTGCAGGCGGCCAATCGCCCCCTGCTTTGGCCAACCCCGGTGAAAACCTGAGGCATAAAGATGTGCTTCATGGAAGCGTGGGGTTTCTAGCTAATTAAATGTTTGCACAAACTTACTATCTCCCAGATAAACAGGTTGCTGAACAACCCCCCCTTGGGCAATGAGGTCCGCCTCAGATGTCTCGGTCACACAGTTTTGGATCAATTTTGATGAGGAGCTAACTACACCACTCAGTGGAATTGGTGCAGTGCGCGTTCCCCAGGAAGATAATGGCCCTTTGGGTCAGCCTTCAGGGAAATACAGAGTCCCCGACCCAGTGGCTTCCTCTGCTATATCTAGGATACGGGTCAAGGAGTCCGAGATATCCAAGAGATTCAATCCCCTTCTTGGGATTATGCATGTACTTGCCCAGGAAGGTAGCAATGTGCTCATCAATGTCAGGGGTGAACACTACTGTATCCTCGGGGGATGGAAGTGGGCATTCCGCCCGCAGGCAGTTGTGGATTTCCTTAACTAACAACTTACAAAGCCATCCTGGGACAAAGTCTGCAACCTTATTCATGGGGGCCCATTGTGAGGATCAGGGATGCATTAAATGCTCCTGGTCCAATTTATCTGAAATAACCTCGGGGTATCACTTGAAGGTACATCTTGTGCATTGCGGGGTGAGGGGCGCCATCGGCAGGACTCCGGCTCATGCTTCATGTCAGAACCAGATGGGGAGTCTTACCCAGATGGTGAGTCTGACCCTTGTGCAGGTGTGGGTGGACAGGAGGGTAAAGAAGCCCCCGATGGTTTCAACCCCGAAGGCCCTGGTTCCGGGGAATCCAGGGGCAGAGACTGAGAGTGGCCCATAAAGGCCCGTTTCAGTCTGTCAAACGCGTCCATATCGACATTTGGCACAGGGGCCCTCTTGCATTTATGGAGTGATGCAGATGTAGTAGGCCCTCCCGGAGGTAAAAGGTCATAAGCCTTAAGGGCTCTTCCCTCCCCGGGAGGGGTTTAAAATAACGTTCTGCATATTGCAGCAATTTCCTCTCCAGGGGGCCATTGCCTACATTACCGCTTGAGAAATAGAGGAGTCTATGACCTCACAGAAACGATCATGAGTGGGGAGGTAGATCACACTGTCCTCCTCCTGGTAAGTCTCCTCAAAATCACTGATTCTGGAATAGCAATTGTTCTAAAACAGGATATATTAATGGCAGGCAATGGTACTAGAGCTGGAAGGCACTTAACTCAGCTGCTGCAGCAGTGAAGAAAGAAGAGGCGGCAGCAGAGGACTATCAAGGGGTCCTGGTCTCATTTGATTGGACATTGAATGTTGTTGAAATGTTGATTTTTTTTTTTCCCTAAAAGTTATGGGAAATGCAGTCTTATTGTTTCTTTTAATGGCTGTTGTCAATAAAGTGAAGAGAGAACAGCGTCATCCTCGCCTCCGGTCCTGACGTAGAATCTAGTCGTGGTACCTAAGTAGCAGAGTCCATTATATGCTCAGTTACTCTTTCAGAAAGTTTTGAATAACTACATGATGTTTGTGAACTTCTGAGCAAAACGCATTGTGTTTGTGAGTCAGTCTCTCCCCGCTGGCAACGTTAGAGAGGTTCTGTAGCCATGACCTTGATCTCCAGAGAAAAAGACAGGTGATGTTCCAAGCCCATTCAGTTAGTGAATTAAATATAAACTGCAAAACTATTACAGTGAAGTAACCACTTCCTTATTGGAAAGGCGTCAGGAACATATGTTGCTAATTAAATGTGTGCTTCAGGAAGAGGTACTTATTAAAATGCTGTGTGTATGTTTCGTTTTCAGCTAAAACTTCCAAAAGAGTACAGCTGGCCTGAAAAGAAATTGAAAATTTCCATTTTACCAGATACAGTGTTTGACAGCCCGCTGCATTAAGCCAAAAACCTGGAGTCCGTCCTTCTTACTTTTAGGAGCGCCACGTTGCATTCCCTGCGACTCTAGAGTAATTCAGTAGGTGGAAAATGGCCAGCAGGAAAATGATGCCCACACAACATCTGCGACAGAAATCTTGTTTTAATAAAAATAAGCATAACCGGAAGTACGTTTCTAAAAACAATGTAGCCACAACCAGAGAATCCCCTGTCCTCTTGTCTAAGGTTTATAGTGAAAAGTGGGCACACTCTTACCAGCTTCGATGGAGTCCTAATGGAACGCAAGAATTCCATGCACTGCAAATTATCGTTTTACTAAAATGTTAAGTTGAGTATAAATCGTTATACTGTTATGCCTATATATTCTTCGACTTTTCAGGTAATTCATTTTTAAATATTTTGTATAACCCTGCAATCATGTGATGAAACTTTTACTAATGATTGACAAAGTCTTTTATTCTGATGTCATTTTGTAATTACTTTTTGCACATGTGGCTGACTTCTTTTTTAACTAAATGTGTTAAAAATACGCCTAGATATTCCGAACCCCGTATAGAACAGGATTGGAGACCGAACAGCTGTTAGTTTGCCCCAACTCTGTAACCTTCCCTCTGAAAGGGTGTTCATTGAATCTGTCTCCAGTCGTTAAAATTGCTTTACAGAGTTAAACCTAATTTCTCAACCTACAAATTTGAAGGTCTTTAAATTTCGTGTTTGTTTCTAAGAGCGGCACGGGACCCTTTCTGTAATGGTTGTTATTTAATGTATCATGTGGTTGAGAATCCCAAGTAGAAAATGAACTCATTAATTCCACACCCCTAGACATTAGCGTATCATGTTTCTCCCTTTCTGTGGAGGTTGCAAGACATGAAGCTCTGCTAGTTCACTCTACCCCGCCCTAGTATGTACCTTAACCAAGTGCCTCACAGTGCCCGATTTCTGCCTAGAAGGTAGGATATGAAAAACACCTGCTTGAATTTTATTTTTAACTTCTGAAAAACGATCAAAGTGGTTGTTAGCCTAGAAACGGTGCATAGTCCTCGTTTTCAACTAAGCTTTAATATCCCATCCTTAGATGTTCTCTTGTGTATCCACTATTTTAATTCATTTGTTCCCCAGACACATGTTTGTATTAAATTTGACTGTACATATTTGGTGATGCTGTGAAAAATGCGTGTTTGCATAGGCAAAAACTAATCCCAGTGACATGAACAGGTCCTTGATGTTGAACATGCAAAAGCAACTATTTTCACACTGTAACCATTCTAAAACACGTAGGGCACTCTAATCTTCCTTTTTTGTATAGATTTCTCTTACATTTACTTTAGCAGACCTGCTATTTGCTGCCCCTTGTATATATATTTATAGTAGGATGTGTACTGGACTTTGTATGGGCCACTATTTTATGCACTGACTGAAGATGCACCGTTAGGGGTGTCCTGTTAACTGTAGTGTGATGTAGGAACCAAGAGATAAGCAGATAATGGGCATCAATAATGAGTGCAATTAAACAGTGTATTCTTGACGCTTCTGAATACGACAGAAACAGTGTTTGTGTGTCTGACAGCCCCAGCTATGTTTCATTTTTGTGTGTAGAAAGCCAGCAATATTTAGAATTTATGGTGTTAGTGTTCACCTTCGGGTAACCAAGCAGATGTTAGAGTCCAGATGTTATATTTAATAGGTTGCATAAATATATATCCTAATGGATATGTAGCTAGCCATATAACGCATACACTTTTATAAATGCACACTCAAAGATCTCTTTGTATGTTTTTGATTTGTTACCCCGGTGAAACTTTTCATGTTGTAGGAAAGTCTAGAGACCACGTGCTTCAAAGCACGGGCAACAAGTGCCTCCCCCAAATAGAGAAAACAGGGATTTCCCTGTTAATTTAGAAAAACCACCACAATGAAGATAAACAAGCATCTAGATTTTAGTTATGTCCCCTCTTCAAAGGGATTTGTGATGAAACTGTATACTTACTGTTCTGTATGTTACGCTACACACCATTCTCTGTCTGCACAGTTTAGGAAAAGAAAGTTGCACATTAATCAGTGTTTGTTTTTCGATTGTGCTTTCCCTTCCCCTCTCACTGACTGAAGCAGAATCAATGACTGTACGTTGTGCGTATTTTGAATGCATGTATACCTATTTTTTTAATTAAAGCAAAGTGTTCATTAAGCCAAAGACTAATTCAGTTGGCAGGTAACCTTTTGGGTGTTTTATTTTATATTTTTGTATTTGTCTTTTCTGTGTTTGAATCTTTGAAAGTAACTTTTAAAATATCAACTCTAAGATATTTTCGACATCAGAGTGGTTTTTAAAGTGGATTTATTAACACCTTAATCATTCAATGAAGATAGTAGTCAGTCATAAGTATTCTAAAAAGGAAATCTTTTGAAATCGTAGAACTGAAAGCAATGTACTGAATACAATTATTTATTCCCATGCCATGTTTGTCATCAGAAGTTATTAACTTTTTTTTTTTTACTTTGTCATGGAGGACCTAAGTTACATACATGCAGTGCTTCTACAGTTCTTTAGTCTTAAAGGGGTATTGAAGCTGTAAGAAACATTGTATGCTTTATAACCTCAAACATGTATTTTGTAATCAATAAATACCAGCTCAGACCACCAATTACATTTTTAATAACTCAGTTTTTAAAATTTAGCACAGCAGTCACCCTAATTGCTGTTTTAATTGAAATGGTATAATTTGCAGAAGTTATAAAAGCGAAGTACTTGCTGTTCTTTCTATTTTTATTTCCTTTTCTGTTGAATGATCTTTTTATCATTTTCAAGGAGCAGAAATCTTCGTACATTCAAATTATTCTGATTGTTTTTCACACTTTTTTATGATTTGTTAGCTGTTGTTCAAACACTAATTGCCGTATTTTTATATCACAGTGTGACTATTGAAGTGGGCTTTTTATGTGTGAAACATTAGTAGTCCTGTGTGTTTTTTATAATATAATTTTGATAAAGATCATCAAATCCTACAAGGTTTAATGCTGAAGCACACATGCTTCAAACGCAGCCACCATGAATTTTCACATCATGTTACAATGCCAAAGAACTTTATACAGCAGTCAGAATTGCACCCATATATAAACTTGCTCAGGCATTAAGAGTACAGTTCACCATAATGACTGCAAATACTATTCACACATTTTAAAGGTCCTGGCCACAGAAGTGATTTCCCCAATCAAAACCTTTTTGTCAATTAATAATGTATTTCTTTGATCAGATCATATACATTTAGGTTTTTGCACAATACAGTTTTAATCTTTCCACCAAGGGTAGACATAGACCACCAGGAGTGTGACTTAAGAAAAATACATTTCTATTAAAACTCAAACCAGAATCTACATTTTGATCTCTAGGCTGCAATCAGGTTGTTTTCAAAATATGCCAGGCCTGTACATCACAGTTTCCCTTTAATGATCTCTCATAGCCCTTAATATGTACCATACCTTAAAACTTAATATACAACATCTTCATCGTGAGCAGTCTTGTTTCATGTCTTAATTTTAATTATATACCATAATTGCATTTAAGTGTTGCTGAATGTTTTTTTTAGAGTCTTACTATAATACTGATATACATCTACCTCTAGCTACATATAGTTATGTTAACTGTGAGTTTAGTATCATAGCTGCAGAATTGACTACAATGGGACTGAGCGTTCCAGCTCACTTAAGGCTTGTTAAAGAAAATAAGATCAAACTTTAAAGTCTACTTTTCTGCATAGCGGAGTCCAAAATACAGTTTCCTTTCCCACTTGTACTGACAACTGAACCCACACCGAAGGGCTGAGTGGAAAAAGAGGTGACTAGCTCAACATGGGCTTGGTAAAGCAGGGAGAACCTGTACAGTCATCTATTTAGAGATATTTGATAGTTCCCTTGCCACCTTTTACTGTTAGCACCCTTACTCCTAGGTCAGTCATTATATGTCCACTCCACTTGTCATGTGGCCAAGTCTTATGTAGACCGACGGAGGCAGGCCTCAGCATCATAACATAGATAATGATTGCTTTGACTAATTTCACTAATTTGACTCTTTGTAGTCGCTTTTTGGGGGGAGTAGTGGTGCAAATCATCTCAGCCATGTCTTCATCTTTCTAATAAATGTTTACTTGCACCCTGTGGTGTTTCTTCAAATATGTGGGAGGTCAGGAAGCTCTTGGATCATCCCTTGGTCAGTTGGAAACTGTCCCCAAGGCCTTTGGGATGGGATCCCTGTGGTCTTTTTGCAATTGGCCTTTTATGTGCTTTTCCTCAGATTCTCATGCTCCTCGTGTTATGATTGAAATCAGTGACGAGTTTTAATGTCCTTATCAAAGCGTTATTTTGACCTCTGTGTGTACCTTTTACTCTATACACTAATCACAAAGAATGGTAACGCAAGGTGTTTTTTATACCTGGTATTTGCTGGAATCTGGCCTCATCTAATTCTTAATGTCTGTTTTCCTGCTAAAGGTTTGCCTGACCTTTGGATTTCATAGTCCTGTAGATTCAAGTGTGGTTATCGGACATGGTCAGTGAGGACTTCACTTCCTGACGTTCCACTTGTACGAAGTTTGTTGCTTTCAATACCCTTTCTGGAATATCCTTTAATGACACTCTGGAGGATAGAGGGAAAATACAGTAAGCAGATCTTGTATCTAGTTGTAAAGATGCTACATGTTGTGGCTATCAGAGTTAGAGTTTACATTCTGCTTACAAATTATCCTTGAGATATAAGGGCTTTCATTTTCTATAGAGTGATATTTTGGTTCATAGTTCTTAGGCAATACCGCCTTCCAAGTGTTGGTGGTAATGTTGGTGAAGGATTGTGATCTACATGGCCTAGAATTTTGGTGATCATTACCAGAGATATCAGTCTTGTGAATGTTTAGGACTTTGTAGGTGACTGAGGCAATTTTAAATATTACGCTTGCTTTTAGTGACTGAGTGAAGGGCAGCTTCGGCAGGGCCTTTATGGTCAGCTGTAAGCTTTTATAGTATTGGATTTATGGTTCCATGCTTTAATATGTTTGGCACTATACCTTGTCTTATTGAAATGTTCAGTAACTCTGATGTCTGGGATCAAGGTATCCATTTTCTCTTGCACGTGTCAGTGATTATGCAAAAACTTTAATGGTAGGCTACCAGTATTGCTCACTAGGAAGTAAGCACTTGGAGATGGCGATTAACTGCAGTATTAGAGGGGTCTCATGGTCATTGTGTTGTAGTTTGGATGCCCTGGCCAATATGCAGTTATGATACAAAAAACCCTCACCTTCCAGTTTAGTATAACCACTACAAAGAACCTGATCAACCTATTACCATTTTAGAAAAATAGAGTAAAATGCAGGATATCAGCCCAGTGATTTTCCGGAGAGCTAAAAAAAGGAGAAAACAAGATCCTACAGTGTACTCAAAGTATACTGAGCCGAAAGTCCTCAGTGAATCACATAGAGAACTTACAGCAAGCTTGAAGAATGTATAAGAACCCCATCTTTGAAGCTTTAGCCTTTTTCCTCAGAGCCTATATGGTCAGCCCAAAATCCCACGCCAGTCAGCATTGATACAGAAAGAGCTACCCTCATTCGTTTTCTGACTCTTTTTTCATCTTTTTGTCGAAGCTTTTTTGAGACGTGTCTCCTGGTGTAGTAGGGAAGTCTACACGAAAGGCTGAATTCAAGCCCTGCAGTGCCTGTCACTGACAAATGTCCGTGACGGACCAGTACTTCGTCTGTCTCTGGTGCTTTGAGCGCGACCTTGATGCCAAGACCTGCATCAGTTGTTGTCATGCACCCCAAGGCCTTGAGGAGTAGTCTCTCAAGCTCCTTGCCACTCAACATGCAACACCGGGACTGCCTCGATCCCAATAGAGAGGAAGGACTCTGGATTGTTCGCGGAGCCATTGATCTTTGTCGAAGTTGTCCCATTCAGGTAATTCCCACAAGAAAAAGAAGAGCAAGAAGTTGAAAAGCTCTTCGGCTTTAACCTGTCCATCAGTCATCCTAAGAGACGAGGGAGCGTCGGCACTCGAGGCCTGCCTCCACAGTTGAGTTTATGCCTGAGCCATCTCCGCACGTCCCTGACTTTCTGGGAGCCAGGGCGACCTCAGCTCAGCTTTGTGAATTTTATGAGGTTGTGCACCTCATATTTAGGTGACCAAGCCCCGCTGGACCGTCTTTGGGCCCTATGAGTTCGGGAGGGGACCCTACTGGTCTTCTGCCGGCAAGTTTGCCCTTCAATCAATCAATCAATCATGGGCATTTATAGAGCGCACTACCTACCCGTAGGGTCTCGAGGCGCTATGGGGGGGGGGGTGCCGCTACTGCTCGAACAGCCAGGTCTTGAGCTTCTTCCTGAAGGAGAGGTGGTCTTGGGTCAGGCGCAGGTCGGCAGGGAGGGAGTTCCAGGTCTTGGCGGCCAGGTAGGAGAAGGACCTTCCTCCTGTGGTGGCTCTGCGGATGCGTGGGACGGCGGCGAGGGCGTGTCTGGCGGATCGGAGGTGGCGTTTGGGAGCGTAGAAGTTGATTCGGTTGTTGAGGTAGCTCGGGCCTTGGTCGTGGAGAGCTTTGTGTGCGTGGGTAAGGAGGCGGAAGGTGATTCTCTTGTTGACCGGGAGCCAGTGCAGGTCTCTTAGATGTCCGGAGATGTGGCTGTGTCGTGGGATGTCGAGGATGAGTCTGGCTGAGGCGTTCTGGATGCGCTGGAGTCTCTTCTGGATCTTGGCAGTGGTTCCGGCGTAGAGTGCGTTGCCGTAGTCCCTTGGCTGCAGACGGAACCCCTGAATCCACGGACTGATGTCAACCGGCGTCGGTCGAGCCGCCTCAACCTTCCCGGCTCCCGCCCTGCTGGCAGTGCTCTTGGCGGCGCCGTCCCCATACTTATCCCTGACTCCGACATGGAGCTGGTTGGGCATTTTCTGATGCCGGCTGGTGCTGTGCCACCCAGGTGGGAGCCTGGACCCTATTCCTATGGGCCAGGACTCGGGGAAGATTGGGATGAGCCATTGGGCCCTTATGAATACTAGCCTCTCGGCCCCAATGAGTATACCTGGTGTGAGGATATGGTAGACACCAGTGGACTGGACACCTCCCCAAATACTGGCTTGGTCTCTCTTATTGTAGCTACGGAGGAGTGCGCCTCATTTGCTATGGTGGTGAGGAGGGCAGCTGAGGTCCTGGACCTTCAGCTGCCGTCAGTGCCTTTCAAGACAAACGTCTTGACGGAGGTGCTTCGACCAGGAGTCACATCATCTGAACTGCATCTCCTGTTTAACTAAGCCCTCACAGACGTCCTGCTCTGGCCATGCTCCATGCCCTGTATTGGGGCTCCTGTGAAAAGGACATTTGCCTGCCGCCATCACCCTGCCCCAGGGGACCCATATTTCCTCACACAGCACCCCATCCTGGAGAGCTTGGTGGTCCAAGCCTTTACTTCCCAAGTAAATCCTGGCGCATTTCTACCACTCCGCTGGACACGGAATCCAAAACGCTAGACACATTTGTCTAGAAAATGTTTTTTTTTCCACCAACCTGACACTGGTGTCGGTGAACACTGCATGCCTTTTAGGTCATTCACTTTGGTTTGGTTGCACAAGTGCTGCCTGTGGTCCTGGAGGAGGCCTGGGCCATTTCCTCCCAAGCTATTGCTGACGGGACAGATGCAGCTAAGTTCACAATCCAATATGGGCTGCACATGACTAACTAGCTAGGCAAAGTGGTTTCTTCGTCGGTGGCCCTATGACGCCACGCCTGGCTGAGGATGACTGGCTTTTCGGGGATGTCCAGGCTTCTCTCATGAACATACCCTAGGATGGCTCCCATTACTTTGGAAACAATGTGGACTCCGCGGTAGAGCACTTTAAGGATAGCAGAGCTGCCTCCAGGTCCATGGAAGTTTCAATGGACCCTCGCCAACCCCAGTCCTCCTTTCTCGGCCAAGGAAGAGGCTTCCAGCTGCTTCTCTACCCGCTCAGCCATCCCATCACGCAAGTTTCTCAGCCCATACATATTAGAGGACTCTGTTCCCACAGACCTAGTAGGTCAGTCAGCCAAAGGTTGGGACTTTTCACCACTCAACTTTCCCAGCGTCTGCAGCCTCCAAACCGCTTAAGTTTGCCCTCTGGCAATCATGGGCACCCAGTAGGAGGCAGGATATGCCATCACCTGCATCATTGGAAATCGAAAACATCTGACTGCTGGGTTCTCCAGATTGTTTTAAGGGGCTACTTCCTCCCCTTCGTGACCCCTCCCTTCCCACCCATGCCACCCATTTGCGACAAGATGACGTAGAATCATCTTTCCCTACTCTGCTAGCAAGTGCTGGCTATCTTGTCCCAGGGAGCCATTTAGAGGGTGCCAGCAGCAGAATTAGGTTGTGGTTGCTATTTCCACTACTTTCTGGTGCCTAACATAGACTAAGGCCTTTTCCTATACAAGATCTGCGCCCGCTCAATTTCTTCCTGAAAAAGAAGAATTTCAAAATGCTCATGCGCACTCAAATCCTTTCTCCCCTGGAACTGGGAGTCTCCATGGTAGTGGTGATTAGTGAACCGCTATTGGAACAGCAGCAGACCCCTCTCCCTTCCCCAACCAGAACAGACAGTGGTAACAAATGCGTCCCTCCTGGGTGGGGCAGCATACTTCTTCTCTTCGATAAATCCATTTTTAATTAATATAACGAAGAAAGATGTTTCTTAATGTCACAGTGAGGTTGCCTGAGTAATAGTGTCACCTATCTGTTGCATTTGTTTATTTGTTTCTATTTTTTGTACCCAGAAATGTATTTGATCAAGATAAAATCGTCTATTTTCTATATATACCCTCTGTTTCTTCTTTTTTGCATGACTTTTTTGATAGCATGTGTAATTCGACTGAATATATTTCTATAGTCAATTAATTGATATAAATCCAGTCGTTATAAAAAATTCCATGATATTGAATCCAAAAAATATAGGAATCATTTTCTGAAAAGAAGGGTGTACATTTATTTGACCCTAATGAGTTTAAACTCTTTAAGAAGAGATAGAACATTGTGAAAGAAATCCCTTGAAGGCATTCATAGCTGATCACTCCTGAGTTGGGGCAGCCATCTGTGAGAGGTGGAGATCAGAGGACTCTGATCTCCGGCAGAATCCTGACTCCACATCAACCTGTTGGATCCAGCATTGAAAGCTTTTCTGCCCTCCATCAAGGGAAGGCTAGTGCAGGTGTTCACAGACAATACCACCGCCATGTGGTACTAAAACAAACTTGGCAAAGATGGGTTGTGTACTTTGTCAAGAGGCCGTACACATACAGGACATGGCTGGAATGTTAGGGCATATCCCTGGTAGTTCAACACCTTGCAGGCTCTCTGAACGCCAAGGCAGACAAACTCAGCTGAAGATGCCTAGCAGATCACAAATGACTTCTCCATCCAGAGATGTTGCAAGGTCTCTTTCAGCAGTGGAGAGAGAGCCTTGGTTAGATCTTTGTGCCACCACAGAGAACAAGCAATGTCAGCAGTTTTGCGCATTGGCGTTTTCAATGTGGCTCTCGCTCATAGACACTTTGCGTCTCAAGTAGAGTTCAGGCCTCCTGTACACCTTTCTGCTGATACCACTTCTGCCCAGACATCTCAAGAAGATCAGGAACATCCAGACCCAAGTTATTTTAGTGACTCCGGACTGTGCTTGAAGAGTTTGGTATCCTGAGCTGTTGAGCATGGCTGCCAGACCTTCAATCAAGCTGCCTCTACGGTAGGAACTTGTGTTACGTCAGCAGGGGAGGGTTCTCTAACCGACTTTGTCAACCCTCCGCCTTCATGCATGGAGATTGAGCAGCGACAGTTGACCGCTTTCGACCTTCCGCCCTAAGTCTGTAATATCTTGGCATCTCGGTGTCCCACCACCAAGACTGTATAGGCCGGCCGTTGGAATACATTTGTGGCATAGTGTGCTGAGAAAAAGGTTGATTCCTTATCTGCTACCCACATTCTTTTATTTTTCCTCACACTGACCCAGCAGGGCCTTTTGAAGGGTTATTTATCTGCCTTCTCCGCAGCTGCCAGATCAGTCATCTCTTTACGGGTCCTATAATGTAAATAGGTTCCTTAAAGGTCCTCCAGCTCCCTTTGTTATGCCTCAATGGGACATTAATTTAGTTCTTACTTTCCTAATGGGCAGGCTCCTTTGAGCCTGCCCATTAGGCTCCTCACCATCATGATGACCTTTCTTGTGGCAGTTATTTCTGCTCTGAGAGTCAGTGAGCTACAGATGTTTAAAATGGATTCTGCACAGGGTTTTGGGGTAGCAGGTAAGTAGCGCTCAGGCAGGTGGCCTGAACAGGAAATAACTAAATAGTGAAGAAAACAAGCTTGTGGTGCCGCCAGGACAGGGGAAGACCCGAAACCCCTGAATGAGCGAGGAGCTAAAAGCCCATCTCTCAGAAAAAATGAAAAACCTGGGCACACGTATTACATTCAACAGTTGAAACAATATTGAAAATATGATATAGTCGACAGCGGTGGTTTTCTTATTGGTTGTTTATGTGAAGATGTTCATGGGAAAAACAACGCCAGCCGACACGTGTTTCGTCAACAGGTCAATGCCTGTGACTCTTCAGGGCTTAAGAAGTGTGGAGGCGGTATAGAGTGTCCGGTGATACTTCCAACCCGGAGTGCGGGTATTTGGCAGCTGTGAAAAGATCGTCGGGTAAAAACATAGTCAAACGGGCGGGTACGTCCGTGACAAATGCGGAGCCTAAGAGTGCAGACCCCAGCCGGTGCTCGTCTCGTCGAAAGAGTAAATCCGAGCTACAGATGTTGTCTTCTCAGTCTCCTTACAACTCATTTTTCCCCAACAAATTGGTCCTGCAGCCTTTAGCATCCTTCTTGCCAAAGGTAGTCGCCCCATTCCACGTAGGCCAGTCTATCACGTTGCCTACCTTTTATGCTCTGCCTCATCCCTCTTTGGAAGAGGAGAGACTCCAACGGCTGGACACAAAAAGAGTGTTGTTGTTCTACCTTGACCACACAAAACCTTTCCGGGTGGAAGATCAACTCTTAAAGGGGTACGTTGGGGGCAAAAAATGGAGGGCTGTGCAGAAACGAACCATCCCCGATGAATCATGCTAGGTGTTAAAATCTGCTACACGTTGTCCAAAAAGCAAACCCCCACAGGGTCTGTATCCTCATTCCACCAGAGCAAAGGATGCTACCAGTGCCTTAGCACGCAGAGTCCCAGGTTTGGACATCTGCCAGGCATCAACGTGGGCCTCTGCATACGTTCACTAAGCACTATTGCCTGGACAATCTGGTACATCAGGACAGGCATTTTGCCTGTCCCATTTTGTTGTGAAATTGTTTTGAAGACCCACCTCCAGGGAGGTATTGCTTGAGTATCTATTCCTAGGTAAGGAATCTACAGCTAGAAGTCTCTATCAGATGAACAAGTTACTTACCTTTGGTAACTTCTTATCTGGTAGAGACTCTGTCTAGCTGCAGATTCCTTATTGAACCACCCATCCTCTCTGCGAACTGATTTCTAGGGATAGGGCTGCTCTGTTTTCAGGGCCCTAGTTTTACGCAAAAGTGGTCCGTGTTCTTCGTGGCTCCACATTCCTGCCATGGAAAGTCACGAAAAGAAGCTGATTGATGTCAGCGTGCTGGGATGGTGCCTATATAGGCACCACGCATCACGCCTCCTGCGTGAATTACACTGGCAACACCACATACCCGCATGCTTGGGTACTGCTCATGAAAAATTTCCGGATCCAGTCTGACGCCCTGGGATAAATCTGACATAAGGAATCTACAGCTAGATAGTCTCTACCAGATAAGGCGGTACCGAAGGTACGTAACTTGTTCATCTCGGGGTGATCTGATCACCACTATTTCAACCCTAAACCTTCAAAGCATAGTACTGACCCTTCCTTCCAATATCACTGGCAAAAGATAGAAAATATCAGTATGCTATATTTTCAGTGTCTTTCAATGCAGTCACAAAAAGCACAGTGGACGGACCAACTAACAAATACGACTCACTGGTACTTTTATGAGTGCCTAAAACCCATTAGGTTGTTAAAAGACCCTTCACCCACCAACCTAGTTGGTGGCATGCTGCATCATCGGGTGTCCCAACTGGGTAGCTGAGTGCCACCCAGTTGTGCTACAAGGATTGATTACAACAGTGCTGAATTTGTGCGATTGTGTGATGAAAAGGTGATAAGGAAGTGATGCAGGATAAAAATGTCTGTGGGAGTCCTTACAGAATAGTGCTTTTTTCCCAGCGTCCTAGGACAGGGTTAAAAAGAGTGGGGGGACAACTTCAAGATAAATTGATCTTTGTTGTGACTGTGGTCGGTCTACATGTTTCAGCCTCATTAAAAATTGTGAGGCTTTCTTCATGACAAGGTGAAATACGTGAGGGTGTGGCAAAAAACACGCCACGTGTATCTTTTTATCAACACACACGCTTAGGTGTGTTGTGCATGCAGTGGTGTCTGTGTACTTGCGGACCCACTGGAAAAACCTGTAAGAGAAAAAGAAGAGGGAAAGACAAGTAACATAAAATGCAATCTTATTTTCAGTATTTTTGTACCACCTTCTTTATCTCTATTGGTGTCTATGGTGATGTGGCACAAGCGTGAGTTGATCAATACTGCCAACCAGGTGGTCAGAGGTAAGTGCATACTGTTCAGGTATACTGTGCTCTTCTGACATGCATTGTTCTGCTATAAGTGGTGCTATTGTTGTATGCCGTCCAGTATACCGGAGGTGATGAGACGGCTAAAAGAGGTACTGGGAAGTGCCACATGTGTGAGATATAGTGCCATTA
Source organism: Lissotriton vulgaris (assembly GCF_964263255.1). Lineage (NCBI taxonomy): Eukaryota > Metazoa > Chordata > Amphibia > Caudata > Salamandridae > Lissotriton > Lissotriton vulgaris. The sequence goes on from NC_141693.1 coordinate 1,049,956,494, forward strand.
GTTCTACATTTAGCTGTGGAGTCCTAAATACATTAAAATTCTGTTAGCAGGAATACCTATTTACACTAGCTACGTGTTTGTTATAGCTTTTTGCAGGACCCGGGACGGGTGCCCGTCTGTAGTCACACACTGGGGGCAAAAAAAAAAGAGAACTGTTAGAGGTCGGACCCGGGGGAGAAAACCGAGATTTCTGCAACGTAGAGCCTAACGTCAAGAGTCTGCGTGGATCCCATTCTACTGAGCAGCTCGAAAGGCTGTACAGTGACTGTGGAAATATAAGAAAGGTCTTACTTTGTCAAGACAGAGCGTCCTCCCGCACCTATTGCGGTCTCCTTGCGGTCCTGGATGCTGATGGTACCGCCGTCTGGTGTCTATTTTAAAGTATGAACGGCTGGGCGTTGTGTCGGGGCGTAGCGTACTGATGTCATTGCATCCACGCTGATGTGTGTGAAGCGGTGACCGTCTATTATCTAGACTGCTGACCTCTATGAGTTATAGGTAATGGGTGGGGGGTGGTAATTTCTGCGCATGTGCATGGTGTGGCCGGATTAGCCTAGGATAAACTGGATGTTCAATAAAGTATCTGAGTTTAGCAGACATACGTATGTAACGTGGTAGTACTAGGGAGCAAGTAAGCAACGTGGGTAGATTTTATTCGGTGCATGACTAGAGGCTACGATTTACAAAAAGGGGGTGGTGATGAACAGAGTGTCTGAGTTAAACAGACCACTCTTACCCAGTCCAAAGATCAGGGCTTGATCCATCACCGTTATTTATCTCACTGCCCCATCCCTGCTCAGAACATGGCTATATGCAAATCAGTCTGTCCCTGGCCCAGTGCATCATGGGAACAGGGCAGACTAAACTACCAAGCCAATTCTTCACCAGAAAGGAGACAAGCTACCGGGGACCGGTTTCTGGCATTTCAGCCTTCTTCGGCCCGGCTTGCTTGAATCCTGATGGAGCAGTGAGAAAGGGACTCATGTCTGAGTATACCCTGCCACACCTATAGTGGCCAAAAACGATTTACAAAAAGGGGGTGGTGATGAACAGAGTGTCTGAGTTAAACAGACCACTCTTACCCAGTCCAAAGATCAGGGCTTGATCCATCACCGTTATTTATCTCACTGCCCCATCCCAGCTCAGAACATGGCTATATGCAAATCAGTCTGTCCCTGGCCCAGTGCATCATGGGAACAGGGCAGACTAAACTACCAAGCCAATTCTTCACCAGAAAGGAGACAAGCTACCGGGGACCGGTTTCTGGCATTTCAGCCTTCTTCGGCCCGGCTTGCTTGAATCCTGATGGAGCAGTGAGAAAGGGACTCATGTCTGAGTATACCCTGCCACACCTATAGTGGCCAAAAACGATTTACAAAAAGGGGGTGGTGATGAACAGAGTGTCTGAGTTAAACAGACCACTCTTACCCAGTCCAAAGATCAGGGCTTGATCCATCACCGTTATTTATCTCACTGCCCCATCCCAGCTCAGAACATGGCTATATGCAAATCAGTCTGTCCCTGGCCCAGTGCATCATGGGAACAGGGCAGACTAAACTACCAAGCCAATTCTTCACCAGAAAGGAGACAAGCTACCGGGGACCGGTTTCTGGCATTTCAGCCTTCTTCGGCCCGGCTTGCTTGAATCCTGATGGAGCAGTGAGAAAGGGACTCATGTCTGAGTATACCCTGCCACACCTATAGTGGCCAAAAACGATTTACAAAAAGGGGGTGGTGATGAACAGAGTGTCTGAGTTAAACAGACCACTCTTACCCAGTCCAAAGATCAGGGCTTGATCCATCACCGTTATTTCATCTCACTGCCCCATCCCAGCTCAGAACATGGCTATATGCAAATCAGTCTGTCCCTGGCCCAGTGCATCATGGGAACAGGGCAGACTAAACTACCAAGCCAATTCTTCACCAGAAAGGAGACAAGCTACCGGGGACCGGTTTCTGGCATTTCAGCCTTCTTCGGCCCGGCTTGCTTGAATCCTGATGGAGCAGTGAGAAAGGGACTCATGTCTGAGTATACCCTGCCACACCTATAGTGGCCAAAAACGATTTACAAAAAGGGGGTGGTGATGAACAGAGTGTCTGAGTTAAACAGACCACTCTTACCCAGTCCAAAGATCAGGGCTTGATCCATCACCGTTATTTATCTCACTGCCCCATCCCAGCTCAGAACATGGCTATATGCAAATCAGTCTGTCCCTGGCCCAGTGCATCATGGGAACAGGGCAGACTAAACTACCAAGCCAATTCTTCACCAGAAAGGAGACAAGCTACCGGGGACCGGTTTCTGGCATTTCAGCCTTCTTCGGCCCGGCTTGCTTGAATCCTGATGGAGCAGTGAGAAAGGGACTCATGTCTGAGTATACCCTGCCACACCTATAGTGGCCAAAAACGATTTACAAAAAGGGGGTGGTGATGAACAGAGTGTCTGAGTTAAACAGACCACTCTTACCCAGTCCAAAGATCAGGGCTTGATCCATCACCGTTATTTATCTCACTGCCCCATCCCAGCTCAGAACATGGCTATATGCAAATCAGTCTGTCCCTGGCCCAGTGCATCATGGGAACAGGGCAGACTAAACTACCAAGCCAATTCTTCACCAGAAAGGAGACAAGCTACCGGGGACCGGTTTCTGGCATTTCAGCCTTCTTCGGCCCGGCTTGCTTGAATCCTGATGGAGCAGTGAGAAAGGGACTCATGTCTGAGTATACCCTGCCACACCTATAGTGGCCAAAAACGATTTACAAAAAGGGGGTGGTGATGAACAGAGTGTCTGAGTTAAACAGACCACTCTTACCCAGTCCAAAGATCAGGGCTTGATCCATCACCGTTATTTATCTCACTGCCCCATCCCAGCTCAGAACATGGCTATATGCAAATCAGTCTGTCCCTGGCCCAGTGCATCATGGGAACAGGGCAGACTAGAGGCTACAACATGTATATGTTGTGGTGACCTATAAGAATGGGGGGAGCTGCCTCATAATTGTAGGCATATTTATCCCACCGGTCCCAGTGGCAGGGGACCCTCAAGTGGAAAGGTGTTGCAATCATATAGGTGGGCGACTAAGATTGGGATTTGATTCATCTGTCAGGTGGACAGTGCGCGCATCCATCAAGGAAGCCCCGCAGGTAGTTAATATGGGCATCCCTAACCTGGGGGGTCTGGTCCCAGGGTAGGTCCCCCAGAGTGGTACTATGGGGGTTTATTGAGGGCATTCCACAGAATGTTGTTGTTGAGGCCAATTAGATGAATGGACAGATGGTAGATCCACTGTTGTTCTTTCTCTAAGAGGCTGCCCTGGAGGTTCGGCATATTGGTTTCCAATGTTTCGATCACCACCCAGTGCATGTCAGTGGTGGTGTGTCCTGCCTCTAAAAAGTGATTGGTCATGCATGTGGTATTTCTTTTACATTGGATATTACTCTGATGTTCGCATATGCGAGTTTTAATTTTTCGGCTGGTCATGCCGATGTAAGTCAGTCCGCATGGGCAGATGATGCGGTAAATTGCATTCATGGTATTGCAATTAGTGTGTTGCCGCATGTGCCATGTTTTGCCAGGTTCCAGATGAAGGCTTTTGATAGCTTCCATCAAGTGACATGCACTGCAATTCCCACATGGGAAGTGGCCCACGATGTTAGGGAGGCCACAAGCATTAAGTACAGTGTCAGTGGGTCTGGATGGGTGTAAGGGGCGTGTGGACACTAATGTGTGATTGAGATGTCTGGCCTGTTTATAGGAGAAAAGAGGTTTCTCCCAATTTAGTTTGGCGGTGTTAAGTATTCCCCAGTTTCTTTGTATAACGCTGGAGACTTTATTCGAGATGGAATTGTACGTGGTGACACGTTAGGGGGATGGTGGTTGCGGTACGGTGTGTCTGTTCCAGCAGCCTTTCCCGGTTCTGGTTGTGGGCACGTTTTTTTGCCTTTTCAATGATCCTATCCGGGTAACCGCTTTCATGCAGTTTTGTGGTCAGAGATTGTGCTTGATCCTTGAAGTCCTTAACTTCACTGCAGTTTCTGCGTAGGTGTAGGTATTGCCCAAACGGTAGGTTCTCCCGTAGCATTCTGGGATGGAAGCTTGTGTTATGTAGTAGGGAGTTTCTTGCCGTTGACTTGAAATGTGTCTTGGTTTTTAGTTTGCCGTTTGCAGCTTGTATGTCCAGGTCAAGGAAGCTGATCCTTTCCCTGTGCATGCTGTGGGGAACTTCAAATTGGGGTCACAGCCGTTGATCCACTAGAGAAATGTGTGGAGCGAGTCGTCTCCTTCCCAGATGAGAAAAATATCATCTATATAACGTTTGTAGAATTTGATCTTTGCAACGTAGGGCATGTTGGGGTTGAATAAGTGTGTTGTCTCAAAATTATAGACGTGGTCCTGCCACTCTTGGGGCAAAAACACTCCCCATTGACGTGGCGTGTTTAATAAAATACCAGCTGGTCGTATTTGTAAGTGGGTTCGTCCACTGTGTTTGTTTATTGTACATTATCCTGGGGATAGGGACGTACCCCATAAAAATCCTTGCTATCTCCATTTGTTTACACTTTCAATGCGATCAGTCAAAGACCCTGCTTGAAAATCTGAAGGAACGCTCGGGTATGGGCATGTAATATTTATAACTGGTTCTTAGACTTTCCGATTCACCAACTTCAGCAAATAAAATAAAAATAAGGTCACACTTTTTCACGACGTCCCCTATTGCATGATGTTCTCAAAGGCTCCATCTTTGCTTTGCATTCTGTATCTAGAACTCCTTGGATATCTACCCCCTTGCTCATGCATATTCCTTTTTGAATATGCTCATGACGCCTATTTATACCTGAAAGACTTCTCACTTGCTGACATCATCCAGCTTCTATAAAATTCACATTTGAATTAATCCTCTAACCGGAACCCCAGCCTTCGAACCGCTCTTTATGGGCATTGCTAGAATCTCTTGCCATTTTTTATTGTAAGCCTGGTGTCAGCAAGTACACTAAATGCATGTTTTTTTAGTCCTGGACAAGAAGCGTAAGCTCCACAGCCACATTAATCACATGGCTAAGAACTTTCGTGTCTAACTTGAGCTTCTTTCAGTGATAAAATCTCAAAATACGACACATCCCTACTCGATGGTACTTAAAGGGCATCGTCACAGCTGTTTATTAGTCCGGACACATAATATGGGCACCTTTTTGAAGCGAGGTACATCTACTAATTGGTCTGCTTGGTGCATCAACTATTGCTCAGTGGATCTCCCGAGTACACGAGCATCTCGGGAAAACTCTTCTCTGGCGCGCCGAGACTCAACAGTAAACGCCATGTTTGAAGAGTCACAGCAACGCGGTACAATTTTTCTCACTGCTCGTCCAAACATTTTAGAAGTTTCCCCTCCTCCCTACTCCAGATATGCGCTTCTCAGAAGGCCTTTAAAACATGATCTAAAAACCTCTCCGGAAACATCTCTTGCTTGGGCGATTTGAACTGCCCTACTATTTCGCTGGGCATACTGAATATTGTGCTCTGTCGAACGCTGTGCTACAATTCATAGTATTTTATATACTTTTCACTTCAGTGTTTGTGCTATGCAGAAAATATTGCATGCAGTGACATTCCTGCCTGCACCTGTGCTGCATGTTAATGTTTTACTGCTTAGTGCTTACTGCATTGACGTTCTTTGACAAACTTTGCTTCAATGGAGCGTGATTTTTTGTAAAATGCAAAGTTATGCAGTAGAACTCCTTCCTAATGTGAGTGACAATATATGTCTGACAGGTTATCCTCACACGGATGATTTCACACCCACACGCAAACTCCTTCAATGCACGCAGCTTGTGGCGGCTGCCGCTTACCGGCGGTGAGAACCTTCTATAGTCTATGTTGCCACGGTGTAATAATGTTTGGCCATTTTTATTGGGAGATTCCAATTTGTTTATTTCGCTCTCTCCTTCTATCTTAACAAAATAATTGAGCATTTCCTATTCTAAAAAAAAATTCAAAAGAATAAAACCAATTTCCGATAAGACGAAGCCCGGGGCTGGCGCCTCTCTCACGGAACCAGGTTACCGCCAAAGGACCGACCAGATTTTGTCTAGTTTTCTCTAGGCCAGCTGACCTTGCTATTGCCTGCTTAAAGAAACTTGCAGGGGTAAACAGACGTTCCGAATTTGCTCGTATCCGTTGCTTCCAATGGATCTTGTGGGCGAAAGGATATTGTGAATAAAAGCAGTGACCTCGAGCATGGAAGAAGCAGTGAAATATGCATTTACATGCTGAAACAATGGCAGCATTCAGCGACGAGAGGAGGTTGCCTGGCTCAAATGCTTGGGTAAACAGGAAGCCTTTTGTGGAAAAGCAACATCCCCTTTACCCTGCCCTGGACTGGTTGGCGTTGCTGAGGCCAACGGCCTCCCGCGCATAAAATCCTCCTGCGCACCCCAGACAAGGAATCGTGGGCTCTGCAAACCGAGGGGAATGCCCGGCTAACTAAGATAGCTTATTTCCTGACTGCAAAACCCCCCCGCCCCCTGCTCCTTTTCGTCTATATTCAATTGTAATTATTCCACATGGTTATACGTTTGTTTATTACCAAGCCCCTTTTGGAACTATTTTACGGTCTTAGTCTCCTCTGGTTTAGTTTGGAGAAGGTCCGTTATTGACTGTTAATTACATAGGAACGCTGGGCAGTCACTTTTCTTTCGATAATCTGTGCAAAATCTGTAGTATATTGTGATGGTCGTACAGCCTTCACAGCCCTGGAGATATGTGAAATCAGGGTGGCCAACTTTGCATTACCTCCTCGCAGGACTCCATGCATGGAAGTATAATGCAAGCACCAAGCTATCAGAAGATGTTTGTCTGCAGGGTTGGGAGTAAGAGTCACTGGAGGCTTTTTTTGTGTGTTCATTCCATAGAGCCCACCTCTAAATCAGGTCCCATTCTCTATAAAAGAACCAGGCCTTGAATTTGAGTACGATTACTGTGCAATACTGATCTTTGAATTTGTATAATACAAATTTGTATTTGGGTAAGGTCCCCAGTGCCTTTAAGAACTCAATAGTGGTCCCTTTACTAAAGAAACCGGGGGCTGACCCCCTGAATCCTTCTAATTACCGGCCCATTTCTCTCCTCCCTTTCCTGGCCAAGATCCTAGAGGCTCATGTTGCTAGATGTCTATCCAATTTCCTCCAACAGTCAGAACACCTAGATCCGCACCAAGCTGATTTTCGGCCTGCTCACTCGACTGAGTCAGTAATCCTCGCAGTACTGGGCACTCCGAGAGCAAACGCGGACATGGGCGCCTCTGAGGCCTTGGTGCTCCTGGACTTGTCGGCTGCGTTCGACACGGTCGACCATAAAATTCTGATGGACCGTGTCGAGCAGGCCGGCATACAGGGTTCTGCCTGCAATTGGATCAAGTCATTTATTGAATTCCGAACCCAAGCAGTACGACTTGCCCCTTTTACTGCCCCTAAGATCGCCACCACGTGTGGGGACCCACAGGGCTTGTCCCTATCTCCACACTTGTTTAATCTCTACCTCCTGCCCCAGATCCACTTCTTAAAAGGCAGCAAGGTAACTACCTTCAACTATGCTGACTATCTTCAGCTTGTCTTCACCTTGGACAACTCTCCAGACTCCGTCCATGGATTCCAAGACACTATGCTCCACATCCAGCGCTGGATGATATTAACCATCTTAAACTTAACCCGGGCAAGACTGAACTAATCTTGCAAGGGAAGAGCGAGATTTCCTGGGGCCCACACTATTGGCCGGCGGAATTAGGATTCCCTCCGCCCACACCCTCCCCCTCCATGAAAAAACTTGGGGTCACTATAAATGCAGATCTTTCGCTTAAAGGAAAAGTAGAGGCAGTCGTCTCTACCTGTTTTTTCAAACTGCGCAAAATCAGGAAGATTGCCCGCCTACTGACCCACTCAGCCCTCATACAGGTGGTGATTGCCCTGGTACTCTCTCATCTCTACTTCACCAATTCTATCTACCTTGGCCTACCACTGTTCCTACTCAATCGTCTCCAAATGGTACAGAACCCGGCCGCAAGACTAATCCACAAACAACCTAGATGGTAATCTGCCAGACCCTTGCTATCCAAACTTCACTGACTACCTATTACGCAACGTGCAGCTTTCGAGACAGGGTGTGTAATTTTTAAAGCCCTGCACGACAGGAGCCCCAAATTCATTAGTTGCATGATTGTAAGGCATGCCCCACTCCGCAATTTGCAGTCAGCCCATCTTAAGCTTCTGACTACCCCTGCCTTTAAGCTCAAACGCCAGGGAGTGTGCAGGTTTTCCTATCTTGCCCCTAAATTCTGGAATTCCCTACCACTAGCGATCAGGATTTATGACAACCTATTAGGGTTCAGAAAGGCGCTTAAGACCTGGCTGTTCGAGCAAACCCAGGCGTAATCCACCTCCGTCTTGACACTGCCCAAGATCAGTACCATGAAACCTCTTGGTGATCGTGCGCTTTAAAAATTCATGCTAACATAACATAATCTCTAGCCTCTGTAGTTAGGCATTGGCAAATCATGTCGAACCTATGTCTTTCATTATGATTTCATCAGGTTTTTATGTCTACATGTGATACAGTTGATGTGTAAAACCACCTGGGGCCCTATTATGTAAAGGGTGCACTTTCCCTCATTGCGCACGTGCTGCTCTCAGGGGGCGCACTGATAGTGTGCCACCTTTTAGATGGTGCACTATCAGTGAGCCTCCAGAGAGCTTCTTTGCCTCTGCGCCCATGTCTGTAATATGGTCAGGGCGCAGAGGCAAAGGGATTCCCTCTTTGCCCTATGCAAATGAGGGAACGCCTCCTGAAGATAGCACTGTCGCTTTTTTTGCGTCTGCAGCCCCTTCTGAAAACCAAAGTGTCCCGGGGGTGCGCAAAGCGGGCACAAACACCCGTTGCGCCCTCACAGCACTTATATAATACAGCCTCATGTCTGTCACTTTATCTGATGACTGAAGAACCAACACGCACTAGTCTTTTTTTCTTTACTTTTTGTTTTTTAACTGTTTTTAACACAAGTAATACGTTGGATACACCAGTCGCATGAGATAATGTACAACATTGTACAAGTACATAGACAGCCGGACAGAGCGACAACTGCCCAGATGGAGGCTACAACCGGTTTGGTCACCATGGGGCCACATTCATGTTGGTCACATTTACATGGTGGAGGAAAGAGGGGGGAAACCTCATCCAGCATCTCTCCTTCCCCTGGTCTCGTCGGGTTGGGTTGAGCGTGTCTTTCTCTTCACCCACCTCTAGCCCATTATATTTCCACCAGGTGGTCCACATCTTTTAGAATTTTTGGGGGCACCCCCTAACCCTATACGTCACCCTCCGTGCTACCACATATAGATCCACGTTTGCCTTCCATTTGGCTAGAGTTGGGGGTCTGGGGCTCCCCAATACCAAGCTATATAACTTTTGGCCACCAGCAATCCTAGATTACATAGTAAAAGTTTACTGCGTTGTAGGTCTATTTCAGTGGGGATGCCCAACAACATATATTTGGCCTCTAGTTCAAGTTGCGCACCAAGTATTCCATTTAGGTCCCCAACCACCTGGGTCCAGTATGGTTTAATATGGCCACATTCCCATAGTGAATGAATGTATGTTCCATGTGATGTAAGCAATTGGGTGTTTCTGCTCATATATTGTGTAGGCGTACTCTATCAAAATACTCTGTGGTGAATCTTGAACTGTATTACACATAGCCGCAGATTAATGGCTACCTCTCTTGGGTGCATCGGGGCTGCTTCCCAATCGATATTTTCCAGAGGTCCAGTGGTATTTTCCCATTTGGCCCGAAGGGGTCCCAATTTATCGGGGATGTTATTAATCAAAGTTTTATATGTCCATGAGATGGCTTTATTGGGAATTTCTTCCTGCAGTTGTCTGTTTTCTTGGTGCGCAAATTCCTAGATATCCGCGGTATCTATCCCCTCCGCCCTCCAACCATGTTTCGGCCTAAGATAGGGGTATTTTTGGGTGTTGCTTAGTTGATATGTGTTCTGTAGTGTGGCAAAGGAGGCCAGGGTGTCTCCTTCTACTATGTCCCCCAGTTTGGAAATGCTGATTGTGTCCCATTGTCTGAAGCCCTGAAGTTTACCTATTTCCAGCAGTCTCGATCCCTCCCAGAGAGGAGTCTCTTTTCGTGAGTCTTCTATCCCATTTCATTTGCCTCTCAGCTCCTTTCCAGGCTTCTATCGTCCTCTGGGTGGATGGCAACAATCAGCCGGTCCCCTTACCCCCATGTAAGTAGTGAAGATGTGTATCGGGCCTGAATTGGAGCAGTTCCAGGGCATATGTGGAGTGGTCCCCTGCGGTGTGTCCCCCTTCGTTATCTACCACCAGGTGGGCTGCCCTGTAGTATTTATGTGATCACCGGCAGCCAAAATGGTGGCCAAGATCTTTGTCTCTACGTTAAGCACCGATATGGGTCGGTAAGACCCACAGTCTGTTGAGGGTTTCCCTGGCTTATAGATTACTACCACTGTGGCATTACGAATATCAGACGGAAGTGTCTTCTCTTTTTGTGCTGTTAAAAACGTGTTCAAGAGGTGTGGGCCCAGCAAGTTAGAATTCTGCGGGTAGTCCATTCGGGCCCGGCGTCTTCCCGGGTTTCTGTCTACTAATAAGCGTCCATTCCTTCCTCCAGGGTCAGCTTTTTCTCTATTATCCTCCTATCTTCCTGGATAGAGTGGAGGTAGCTATTGCTTCCAGGTAGCTGCCAATTTGAGCACTATCCGCAAGCGGCGTAGCTCTGTATAGTTTGGTGTAGTAGAGGGCAAAGGCGGCCACTATGTTTTGGGAAGTGGTGTGGATCTTGTCCTTTTCGTGTATAGAGTTTACCCATTGCGCCTCTTTCTCTTTTGTACTCAGCCAGGCCAGTAGTTTCCCCGCTCTATCTCCAGTCTCATATAGGCGATGTTGTGCGGCCTGGAGACGGGACTTCACTTCCTGCTTTTCCCGTGTCCCATACTCCCTCTGTGTTACGGCTGTCTGGCGGAGTGTGCGATGGTCTGCGCTGGGGTCTGCGCTGGGGCCCATGTGTCTCTCCAGTTCCCTATTTTAATATGGTTTCCTAACCTATTAACGTTCCACGTCATCGCTGAGTAGTTTTCTTCACCCGGTGTGTATGATTTCTGTAACTGATCTGGCGGGTCCCACCTCCGCTCCGGTCGCCTCCCTCGCTGTCCCTGTTCTCTGTATCACTCTGATATTTTTCTAATAACAATCAACTAATTTCCTGGTGTCTCTCGTCCCTCAACGTGTCCCCACTCCCCACACTTTCCCACGCCACCTTTCCAACTGGTCAACATGGCAATTATAGCGCAGGCGAGGCTTGAGAGAGGTTTGTCTTCCCCCCTCTCCTCCAAAATCAAACTTTTATAAACTATTATGGGTTCACTGTTATTCCTGTAGCCTCTTGAGCTTAGCGTTATACTTGGTGTTATCTTACTGTCTCTCTGTGTGTATTCAGAACCTAGCATCTCAACCTTCTTCGCCACTTTTGGTTGGCTGCTGCTATGGGGTCTCCGCGACGGCTAACTCCGTTCCCTGATCTTCTATCCAGTGGATGTCTTGGGGAAGCGGGTGGTCACTGTCTGCATCGGCCGGGTAGTCTCTTTCCGATGGGTCGAAGTCAGATTCTGAGACCTGTGTCTTCCTGTCTGTGTTCCATTTAGAGCAGAAGGGTGTTCCCACGTAGGTCCTGCGTGCCTCGGGGATCGACAAATCATTTTCTCTTTTGGCCTCCCGGAGCTTGAGTCATCTGGCAGGCCTGTGCGAGAGGTTACCTGTTGGGTCCAGTCGACGTCTTAGTGGAGGAAGCTCCCCTATCCAATCCCAGGCCTCCTGCAGTGTTTGAAAGAATTACGAGGTACCCTGAAAGATTACCTTGAGTTTAGCCGGGATCAACAGCATATATTGTATCTTGAGAGTTCTCAGTTTTGCCTTGACTTAGTTGAAGCTCCGCTGTTGTTTTTGCACTGCGCGGGAGTAATCGGGGAACCCCATTCTGGCATTAGCGTGTTTGATTTCCCCTCTTTGTCTTTGTTCCCGGAGTATGAGGTCGCAATCCTGGAAGTTAGGGAAGCAGGCAATCAAGGGCCGGGGGGGGGGGGCGTGGCGGGGGGGCGGGAACACCAGACGGCTGCAGTAAACTTGTCATCCCGTTGGGCTCTTTCAATTACAAAGCAGGCTGAAAACTGCAGTGGGAAGGAAATCCCTGAGCCATGTCATCAAAAAATGTCCCGGGTCTGTTCCTTAGGTTCCCTCTGGAAATCCGCAGAAGTGTTGGTTATTTCAGTGGGCCCTAATTTCAGCATCGTCCACCTTCCAGGCCACCTCATTCATTGCGACGGCTAGGCCTGTGACTTCTTTACACTTGGCGTGGGAGATGTCCTCCACTTCAGAGAGATGGTTTTTGGCCTGGATCACTCTCTGAGACCTTGCATAGGACTTGGCGCAATAGGGCCACCTCTGAACGCACCGCCACCATTTTCCCCTCCAGTGCTTCTCTGGAGGCATGTATTGCCTGCAGTATGGCTGCGTTATCAGGTAGGGCAGCAGCCTCTCCAACTTCTCCAGATATCAGGGGTACCACTTTTGCATGTCTGTCCATCTTTCCCTGTTTCGTCGGTTTGGGATCTTTGTCTCTTGCCATCGAGTTAGATGGGACTTATGGTAATCTGATTTGTGTGCTGGGTCTGCCTTTCGAGCTCTTCAAGGGGACTGCCTCTGTGCGGTTAATGTATTGTCTGTTTGTAATGTCCTTTGTTAAGGTGGCCCCAATGACTTATCTCCCTGACCCATTCACCCCTGCTGTTATTCTGAGTTTCCGGGTTCACGCAAGGGGGAGAAGGGGGGGCAGCTTTGGGCCTGGGAGAGATCCCTGGCCTGCCTTTAGCAGCATGTTCACCTCCGACCACCGTGGGAGAGAACTCGCTTCGTACGGGTTATTTTAGTCCACTATTTCGGCCTCTGCTCTCGTGACAGCCATAGGAGGGCAGGGGTCCGTTTCTTGATCCACCCAGACTGCTCTATTTTGTGGTAGGGTTACCCCTAGGGCGCCAGTGGTAATCCCCTTTATAGCAGGCTTTACACCAGCATTCACATCATTCACACCTTCCTGGCCTTCCAAAGCGAGGGGGGTGGGGGGGGCTGCCCCAAGGCTCCCCAACCTCTCCCCAGTCACAGCAGCTTTTGCTGCCTGTGTTTTCCCCTATTTGCAGTTTCCGCTCTTCAATCCCGGGGGGTCTTCCTTTGCAGGCGGGGGCAGGTGGCAACAGCGTGACCACTCTTCTTCCTCGCCTGAGCTCTTCATGGCTGCTCACTGAACGAGGGGCCTACGCCGTTCTCCTCGAGGCAGCCTCCTCTACGGGTGAGACCAGCAATCAGGGCCCGCCAGCGTAGCAGCAGTGTATGGAGCTTCCCGCTGCAGCCGTAAGCCCCACCACGTCTCACCGCTTCCTCGGTCGCCGCCGCAACACCCTCCCCCCGCATTCACTTGGGTCACCCGGCTGATGGGCCTCTCGTTCACCACTTTCATTTCCCATCCTTCCACTGTCAGGTAGACTTAGCCACTTGTTACGACTGACAATCAAAAGTAGAGCAGATTGGAACAATAAACTTTGGCACGGCCAGTAGGGGTGGCAATGAATTGCAATGATTATTCATTGATTGGCGAGTTTGTGGTTGAATGGATATTCGAGTCGATGAATGTCATAATGAGTTTACAGTTGGATGAATTAATAAGCAACTGAGTCCATGGATTAGTAGGATGGCTTCCTAGATGGGTGAATGGGTCAAGACATGCGTGCAATGATGGATGGATGGCTGGATAAAGTTGAGTGCATGAAACATTTTGTGCATGAGTACATGGCATGAAGGTAGACCAGTTACACCAATGTCCGAGACTGAGTCCAAAGGCAGCAGTAGTAATAGTGTTATGAAAATGTCAAGATTCACTGATATTGTACCAGTGCGAACATTACAACAGGGCTGTGCTCCAGCATGCCTAAAATGCCACTGTGTATCAAAATAACTATAGACATTGTGTCAATGCATGCATTGCACCAAGTGCAGACACAATTGGTCCGAAAGAGTCTACAAAATGTCAAGAATTACTTGCATTATGGCATTTTAGGCATTTCCCAGGAGTAGGACTATTGTTATGCCAGTAGCTTCATTTGTCAAATCGATATATTATGCTATTTAGGGGGGTAGGAAGGGATCCTCAACACAGTTGGAGAATGAAACCCTCTGATGGGGGTGTCCTTGAGATCCTAAGCACCATTTTGTAGTATTAGCATAATTTCCAGCCCAACCTGCCATCACAAGTTCGCTCTCAGCTCAAACATCCAGTATGTATGTTCTTCCTCCCACTGACAAAGTTCACAAAACCTTGAGAAAAAAATCCTTCTTCAATCCAGTCATACCTCCCACAGTGATAGCATTCAAACCAGAAGTCACTAAGGACATAGAGGCAAGGAATGATACATTATCGTAACCTTACCAATAAGGTACAGAGCATTAAAAAGCCTCCAATTGAGAAATACAATTGTAATTAAACCAGCTGGCAATAGTCCTACAAAGTGCAGAATATCATAGATTAGCTTCCGCCCACCTCATTTCTGATCAGAGGAATTATAGTGTCCTATCAGCAGACCATATAAAGACTACAGACTGGAAACAGCCATTACTACGCGGTTTTTACCATGCGTAGCCATTACATCGCATGCGTTACAACGCATGCGATGTAACAATGAGTAGCTTTTACTACGCATACCATTACATCGCATGCGATTTTATAACGCATGCAATGTAATGGCTATCAACATCGCTGTAAGGAAACTGAGGCTGTTTCCTCACGACGAAGTCCACCGCCCCTCAGATGACGCTGGAAGCAGGAACCGGGAGCAGAGACTTATTATTATTATTATTTTATTTCTTATATAGCGCCAGAATCGACCCCCCGAAGGGGTATCTCCGCGCTTGCCTTGGGAACCCGTCCTGGTTTTTCCCTGTGAGATAGCCCCTACAGGGCATCCCCAAGGTGAAAGCCAGGCATCCCGCCGTGGGGGGCCGTTGTGGAGATTAAGCAAGCTTAATGCCCAGAGTTGCAGAGTGTGAACCCATGATTAGGTCAGGCACCGAAGCGAGAATTACCGAGTCCGTGGACATTTGAGCTCATCACCCTGCCGCGTCGGGAATCGAACCCTGGTCCCGGGTCTGACCTCTGCTTCAGGGTCTGCCTGCTCTAACCAGTGAGCCACACACTGCGACGCTGGAGAGGAACCACAAGGAAAGAAAGGTAAGGGGGATTGCGCTTGGGGTGGGGGGTTACTGTAGTAGGGTTTAGGGTAGTGTCAAAGTAGCGTTGTAATGTTTGCGTTGTGTGAGGTCGTTTTGCGGTTTAGGGTAGTTTTAGGGTGTTAGTGTAGAGTTTTAGGGTAGTGTTCAGTGTTTTAGGGTTTAGTTTAGTGTTTGTGTAGTGGTGTATCTGAAAGAGACATGTTAGTGATAGATTCCTTACCTTAGAATATCCCCAGGCGTCAGACTGGATATTCTAAGGTAAGGAATCTATCACTAACTAATGTCTCTTACAGATATATTGTTACACAATTAGTAACTTGTGCTTTAGGGTACTGTTGTAGTGTTTGCGTGGTGTTTTAGGGTAGTGTTGTAGTGTTTTAGTATTTAGGGTAGTGTTGTAGTATTTGTGTAGTGCTTTAGGGTAGTGTTGTAGTGTTTGTGCATTGTAGTGCATTAGGGTTTAGGGTAGTGTAGTGTTTGTATAGTGGTTTAGGGTAGTCTTGTAGTGGTTGTGTAGTGTAGTGTTTTATGGTTTAGGGTAGTGTTGTAGTGTTTATGTAGTGTAGTGTTTTAGGGTTTAGAGTAGTTTTTGTGTAGTGTATTGCTTTAGGGTAGTGTCGTGGGGTCGTGTAGTGTAGTGTTACTGTAGGGAGAGGACTGGGGGTCGGGAGAGGGTTGTGCAGGGGTATGGTAGAGTCACTTACCTTGCAAACTTTAACCACGAGTATAGCTGTACCACGCACGCCTTTGCGTTGTAATGGCATGCGTGATAAAGGCATAGTCGTGGTAAAAGTTTGTGATGTAATGGCATGTCGTTGTCATTGACATCGCGTAGTAATACCCGTGTTGTAATGGGACGCGTGGTGTTGGTATGCGATGTGATGACTTACATCCCTACAGACAATGATCAAAAAGCGAATGGAAAAATCTTAATAAGAGTGGAGCGCCAAAAAAGAGGCATAATTCTTGATAAACAAGAAACCTAAAACACCATACTTTTGTACGATATCAAAAACTCCTAAAAACAGAAGTCCCCTTAAGTGCACCCTATAGTGTCAGGATTAGGCTTGTCTAAGAACCAATGTCTGTCTTTGTAGACTTGTTGCTCACATCGCTAATAATTAAGATGCCCTCCTAAATTAAAGATATGAAACACCTGCTTAACACACTACCTGTGATACAGTTCAACCCCAATATAGAAATCATGATTGGTTCAGACATAGAAGCCCTGCACATAAACATCCACAGAATGAAAGTCTGAGAGCTATAGAAGACCCATTACGACAGGTTGTGGGAGTTGAATGCTCCCATGGATTTCATAATGTCACAGGCAAGATTAGCACTAAAAAGAACTATTTGGGGGGAGGATCTACGCGCCGGTCCAAGATGGCTGCATGAAAGCTCAGCTCCGCCAGACCTGTCCCCCAACCCTAATATCCTGTAATTGATCCTGCTTGTCAACCCTGCCACCAGTCTGCGGAAGGTGTGTGGTGTGCATTCCCGAGACTCCGACCCCACTGCGACATCGGGTGCCGGAGCTACGCCTCTGGTCTTTCGAGGCCTGTCTGCTGCCCGAAGCCTAGGGCTCGATTTGGAGGGGGAGCCGGCCGCAAATGCAAAAACACCATGGCCGAGAAACGGAAGTCAACGGACGGGCCCCTGTGCCGACAAACTTCTGCTGGCAGCCGCGAGAGGAGGAGGAGCGGCGGTGAGGTGAGCTACTGTGCCCCCCCCCCCCCCCGGAAGACAAGGTGCGGATTGCCGGCATAGGTGTGACGGTGGCAGAGGGAGCGCGACCGGAGTCAGGGAAGCGGCCGGTGGACAGAGGTATTGGCTGCTCCAGGCATGAGCGGACTGTGCCTGATCGCATTGCCCTGGCTGGGCGACCATCAGTCACGAGACGCCCATCCCCCTCCCTCCTCCCCCCGCCCCCTCCCCCTCGGCCTAGCTGGGAAGCCCTCCAGTGCTGCTGAGATCGTGGCAGAGGAGCCGATTACACCTTCACTCTGGAGGGGGAGCTGCTCCCTGGGGAGCCCGCCCTGGTTTAATGCTGTCTGTTGGCAGCTCGGACACTCGTATGTGGGGCCTGCCCCGCTCTCTAGTCACGGACCCGGCTGTTCGCCCTTGTTGTTGCGGCTCTGAGTAGTGGCAGGTGTCTATGCAGGAGGCGGTTGCGGCGCAGTGGTGTCTTCCAGTGGCTTGTTGTGTGGAGGTGTGCCCCCTGCTGTGCCATTCCCCTTGAGGCTCCAGATCGCAGGGCTGTCTCCTCCAGTGCGAGACATATTGCAGGGGTGCCAGTGCATCGTTGGTTGGAAGTGGCGGAGAGCCCCCATCCGGGGAGCCGGATTGGCTGACTTCTGGACGCTGGTGGTGTGCTTCCTGTTGGCCCTGGGGGGCTTGGACGGTTGGGGATACGAGTTTTCGGGCTGGCACTCTCATCTTTGCCATCGACGCGGCTGTCCGGTAGTGGTGTGGCTGTGCCCTTCTGACCCTGCGGCTCTCCTGCGGCCGGTCTTGTATGATCTGTACCCCGGAGGTCCAGCTGGTTTTAAGTGATCACAGCCTTCGTGGCCGGGGCTGTCCGGTGACTCGTGCTGGGGCTCCGGCCGGTTGGGTGCGCTGATCAGTTGCCCATCGCTGCCCTGTTTGGGTAGTCTGTGTGACATCGCTCTGCTTGGTGGAGCGGAGAGGCCGGGGGGGGGCCCATCGAGGCAGCATTTAAGATGGCGACTAAACCTGAAGTTGACAAGCAGCAGTCCAGAACCACCAAGGGGTCTAGAATGTCAGGTAGTGGGTCTGACCCACGTGTATTTAATCTGTTTTGATCCCATAACCGCGGGCTGTCACAGACACAGGGTGGGGTCATTCTTCAAGGGGGTGGGGGGAGACACAGTCCTTACTTCCTCTTCTTTTCTACCTTTAGTTAGTCAGTAGATTAGATTATGGGGCGACAGGCACACTGCCAATTGGGGATGGGCGGAAGCCATGAGCAGGGGTGCAGGGAGGGGACGCGGGGGTTGGGATCCCTTGGGATTTTGTTGTTCGAGGGATTGTTTGCAATCTGTTTGGTTTCATTAACATCAGGTGAGAAGGATATGATTGTATCGTTTCCATACCAACACACTGTCAAATGTTAACAAGGATCGGGGATAAATGTGCTTAGTTGGAATGTAAATGGCCTGGGGGACAAGATTTAGAGAGGAATGGTTAGCCAGTTAGTTCAACGGCACTCCCCGGACGTCGTGCTGCTACAGGAGACCCATTGCACAGGGAATCTTTGCATGGCCCTGCATAAAGGGGGATATAAGTTGGTGGCGCACGCAGGGTTCACTTCGTGGTCGAGGGGGGTTGATGTCTTGTTAAAAAATTCCTTTATCCTGACTATTCAGGCTACTTGGTCTGACAAGCGCGGTAGATACATTGGAGTATCAGGGCAGTGGGAGGGGAAGACGGGTCACTTTTGTTTCCATCTATGTCCCGCCTGGTCTCCAATCTGACACGTTCCACGATCTGGGCTCTATCTTCCTAACTTTACCTTTGGGCCTCCTGGTGATGGGAGGTGACTTTAATGCGGTAATGGACGGTGAGGTCTATCGGCATCCTGCTCGGGAGCTGAGACCGGCACAGCGGTGGCTCCCCGATTTCCTAGAAACGAAAGGGCTTGTGGATGGTTTAAGGGTGCGCAATCTGAGTGGGGTGCATTATACACATGTGTCCGCCGCACACCATAGCCTGTCTAGGATAGATACAAAAACGTAAGATGGAAGGTGCACACAATTAGAGTCCAAAGGAAGAATAGTATATTGTATATCTTCTTCTTTATTTAACAGTTTTTGTCAAATACAGGCACAGCCAACGCGTTTCGTTCCATTTGCCTTGTGGAACTTCGTCAGGGCGAATTGATTCAATTTGAAGTTGTCAACCTATTCGGACCCACCGTGTGGATCAGACAGCAAATGGCACTAGTTCTTCAAAGGCATGTAACCTTCGTATATTCAGAGATGGTGTTCACACTGGATACGGATAGGTCAGCCCAGTAGGTATCCCAATGTTAAATCCAGCAGTATTCAGAGTATTCAGGGAATTGGTATAATGATTGTTCAAGGTTGGGCGAAAGTTCGCCAGGGAGTCTAATGGTCCCCAGGGAAAATTTATTTTTTCTCTTTCTAATATCCAACTCTGGTACGGGCATAGAATGAAGCTGTAGAGGACACCGGTCCGTAGTGTAACGCGGTGTTCGTGGTAATAACAACCGAGCGCCTGTAGTCGGGTGCTCAATTTCCGTAATCAGGCTCGTAGTGGCGTCCCATAGCCTGTCTAGGATAGATCACGTGCTGGTACCAGCGGCTCAGGCCTACACTGTTCGGGAAGCGCAATGCTTAGAGAGAGGCATCTCAGGCCACTTGCCAGTTTGGCTCCGGTTAGAGATTGACTATTTCAATGTAGACAGGGTTGCCCCTACTAGCCCTTGGCACCTGAGAGACCCCACCACCAAGAAAAAAATATTTAAGGTTACAGACCGGTACTTTCAGGAGAATAAGGGTACGGTAGAATCGAACAAAAACCCTGTGAGAGGCATTTAAAACTCATCCGGGGGAGGCCATATCCCTGATCGTCAAGAAAAAGAAGGAACGGCAGGCGCAATTGGAGAAGGCGGAAGAGGAAGTGATGAGATTGGAAATGGAGGTAGCTCAAGCGGCGACCCTGGAGGGACTACTCCGGCTAAAACTGCGACAGGATGAGTTTAGGGGCCTCTCTAGGGACAAGGCTAAATCGCAGAATGAAGAGACGCAGAGTAGGGTGTATGAGCATGGAGAAAAGGCCGGGAAGCTGATAGCATGGCTTGAAAAGGGAGAGTGGGCATCGCGGCTAGTGCCGGAGTTGCAGGGGGAGAACTCAGGTAAAATCACAGACCCACAGGCGGTGGCAGATATTTTTGCGGAGCATTATAGTGGGGTGTATACCTCTGCTGGAGTGTATACAGAATCAGATAATAGTGCAATGATCAAGGACATCCAACTACCCACACTCTCGGAAGACGACCGCGAATATTTGGAATCCCCACTCACTGAACGAGGTGGCACAAGCCATAAGAGGTGTGCACCCAGGGAAGGCCACGGGTCCGAACGGAATTCCCATAGAACTGTATAAGCTGAGCGCCAACAAGCTTGCTACATTCCTCTGCTTCATGTTTGAGGAAAGCAGGGAGAAGGGACAGCTTCTGTATGACCAGCGTGTGGCAAACATTCTGGTCATTCATAAAGTAGGCATACCCAAGACGTGTTGTTCATCTTACAGACCTATCTCATTACTGAACGCCGAACCTAAGGTCCTGGCAAAGCTGTTGGTGACAAGATTGGCCAAAGTTATCACCTCCTTGATACATGCGGATCAATCCGGTTTTATGCTGCATTGAAATACGGTCCTCAATCCGTGCCGGCTGTATGGGTTACTAGGCAGGACCCCAACGATTCAGGAACCGGCGGTTCTGTTGTCATTGGACGCCACTATGGCGTTTGATAGGGTCGAATGGGTCTATCTATTTGCGGTGTTGGGGAAGCTGGGTTTTGGTTCAGAGTTTATTAACTGGGGGCGCCTCTTATATGCAACTCCCTTGGCCAGAGTTGTCGTAAACAACCAAAAGTCCTCTGACTTTCCCCTTGGCAGGGGTACGAGACAGGGATGTCCCGTGTCCCCGCTCCTTTTTGCCTTGGCCCTAGAGCCACTGGCGGCTTGGGTTCGTTGGGACCGTTCGATACGTGGCTTGCGCTGGACATTGGAATGGGAGGATAACATTTCATTATATGCTGACAATATCCTGCTTTATCTTACCAACCCGAGGGGATCTCTGATCTGTTTTCTAGACATGCTTACAATTTTTGGGAGGTACTCCGGCTTTGCAATCAATTGGTCAAAATCGGTCCTTTTCGTTCTCAGAGGTGACCCGCCGGTAGTCCTGCATACTTGCCCGATACGAATTGAGCCGGTAGGGTTAAATTACCTCGGCATTTATCTTACGCTTGACGCAAAATTACGATTTGCTAACAATCTGGGCCCCCCCTGACCCGATTTAGGGGAGATGTGGCGCATTGGAAGGCGCTCCCGCTTTCCCTTCTGGGTAGAGCGGTGCTTTTTAAAATGATGGCCCTTCCCCGGTTTTTGTATGCACTTCACAATGCAATGGATCCGGTTCCAGCTTCCTACTTCAGGGACGTTGAGGCCCTACAGAGGCAGCTTCTTTGCGACGGTAAGCCCCGCATAGCGTTCTCTAAACTCACTCTTCCTTGGTATGACGGGAAGAATAGGACTGCCGGATCGACGAAAATACTACTGGGCTTCTCAGTTGGCGGCAGTGAATCACGCTGTATACGGAACCCCTGGGGACCCTGGGTACGCAATGCACCGCTGCCAGGTGCCAAGAGGGGCAACTTCACTAGAGCGCTATATGCCAGGCCTCGTCGGATTCCCCTTCCGGGACCCACGGCGCACGCCGTTCAGGTGTGGCATGCGGCCAATAGACATCCTAAGTGGGAGGGGAAGCTCACCCTTGCCACCCCGCTGTGGAGTTCGGAGAAGCTGGTAAGTCTATGGAAGTCTAAAGGCTTTGACAAATGGGACCTCATTGGTATTACTCAGAGTAAAGATGTCTGGGGAGGGGGCACAGTCCACATATTTCAATCCCTTAAGCAACAATACCACCTTCACGACCGTGATCACTACCGTTGCCTTCAGATTAGCCATGCATTGCTTACACACATCCCCAGGGGCACAACACTTCCCGACGCTTCCTCCCCTCGAGGACCGGGTGTTGGATGGTCATCTCCCTTAGAAGACCATCTCACTAATATACAGGAAGCTTATAAACAATATGGAGGACCCGTTGGTACTTATAAAATCGCACTGGACTGATGATGGGCTGGAGTTAGATGATGAGGATTGGCGGGAGGCTCAGGTTGGTACAATTAAAGATTCTACACAGGTCGTATGTCATGGGGCCGTGTCTGGTCCGTATGGGTCGCCTGGAGGCTGGGGAGTGCAGGAGGGGCTCCAGGGAACTCGGAACGTTCTTACATATATTGTGGCACTGTACTGTGGTGCAGACATACTGGGAGAAGATCCACAACATGTTACGGGACGCCATAGGGGTGGAGATGCGGCGGGAGGCCCCCAGATGTATCTTGAATGTTTGGGAGCCCACTGTTCTGAATGCATATAGGAAGCAATGGGTGACGTTGGCAAAGCGTAATATTGCCCAGCTGTGGGGAGCCAGCCAGCCGCCCCGGATTGAGAAGTGGGTGGAGGACCTGGATTGATGCATGTTCAGGGAACGATCAGTGTACGTGGCTAGGGGGTGTCCTGAGAAGTGGGGGCAGGTCTGTGAGGCTTGGAATCATTACTGTGGAGATGTCTGTGTACCCCGGATATGCCCAGAGGAAGTGAAGGCGCACACATCCCCTTGATCCATTTTCGCTATTTTGTATGATTTATTTTGGATGTATGGAATGTAATGATGAAACTGCTAGAGCTTCAACTGTCATCTGATGATCTTTTTTCTTTGTTGTTTTATTAATAAAAATATTTTGTTTTAAAAGAACTATTGTGAATTTGAAGGAACGATTTTCAAACAACAACGCTAAACATCAACAGGAAGCCCTTATCCTCCTTGCATGGTCAACCTATACACATGTCTATTTGAAAAAGACCACACCTGGACCAACAACCCCAATCTACATGTAAAATTGTGACACTGATTCATTGACGATGTCTTTGTAATGTGGCTCATACTGCTGAATTAACACATGGATTTTTAAAGTGACTAAACTCACAAAATTAATTCCTAAGATTCACTAAGATGATGAGCAATAAAGTAGCTCCCCTTTTTGGATCTACTGATATTAGCAGTGATGGGATTCATCACAAGTAAGATTAACACTAAGCCTACTGATAGGAAGGGTTTATTACATTTTGATAGTGCACACCAACGCACATTGAAAGAAAACCTACCAGTGGGACAGTTTTTACACATTAGGTGTAACTGCTCAGATTTGAAGTAATACATATCAGAAGCAACACTACTGACAAGCAAATTAATATAAAACCTTACCCTGAACACATGCTAACCGAAGCAGAACAGATGACATAAAGCAATAGGGAAAATCTATGAAAAAAGTAAAAGAGGACCCTAAACAATTGATTTGTGTCAGTAACTCAACAAATAACTCAAACTTCATAAAAAAGATGATCAGTACACACGGGTGCTTAATGAGCAGCAATATTTGAATTTGGAGAAGCCCATGTTTACATTTGAGGGCAACACCAGCCTAACTGAACTCCTGTTCCACACAAGACAAAGGAAGGGGCAGAAACAAGAACCCAGTACTCTGTCTTCTAGTTCCTATATATCCTATATAGGAACTGTGCGTTTAGATAACATAAACTGTGGGTTTGGTGGCAGACTGGTTCCGAGCACCCCAACTGGGTATGTTAGCCTGTTTGCATTATCTAGCTCACAGTGCCACTAGAATCTCCTCTTATCGGAGGGAGAATATTTTCAGGCAACCTCAGAACATGACAACCCTGATTCCCCCAGGATCGTGAAAACAATATACTACTTTTCTCTGTCACTTGTACTCACTTAGGTTGTCTCAGAAATACACAAATAAACAGTCTGAGCGTTTCAATAAAGAAGTATTGAACAGTTGTTATTCTAGTGTAGAATAGATTTGCTGTAACAACCATTAGACAGTAACAGATATATATGATTAGCAGTACTACAAAAGTAAATGGATGGAACAGTTCTACCATTTTGCAGAAAACATGAGTATGTACAAGTACACAAAACACATAAAGTGCATACCCCTGTGATGTCTCCCTAACTAGATGTACCTAAATGTACCTAGCATTGGTGTAGGTGTTATGCATTATGCCAAGAATCCCTCTAAGGTGTAGTCAACCCAATTACCTGAGAAAGGAGAGAATATGGGACCCAGTCCTGGTCTCAAGTTGGACACCCTGCGAGGGATGTTAGACCACTGCTAGCTGGAGCGTCTGCATGCAGGAACCTCAGCGTCTCTGGTCAGTGTGTCAGCCGGGAAGTCACCATCTCCTCTCTGTCTAAGCAAGACATGATGTATATATATACCACAGGTCTCCCCAGGGGTCCTACCTTGCTGTGTTAGTGTGTTGGCCTAAAGGATGACATTGGGCTCAAACTTTAACATAGATATTATACAGGAGATGTTTGTCCTGCTGTGAGTCTTGCTGTGCTTCCCAAAAGCCTCATGCATACTGTTTGAGTTTCGAACTAGAGAAAAACCTTTGTTCTGAATGCAGTGTTGTATCTAGGTAAAAGGTCAGTTCCTTATGAACCGATATGTATGAAATGTAAGGAAGGCTATAGGTGAAAGGTTACAGTGTTACCTGAACCTATATAGGGTATCTATATGGAATAGAACACCCACTCCTCTTCCGACTGGACGACATATGTAACTTATAGGTGTATTACCATTCTAACTAGACATTGGTACGCAGTAAAGTAAAAACATTTCTTTAGTTAAAATGTTTAAAAACATCAACAAAATTTTAAACTGATTTAAAAACAAAAAGAAATGTGCAGGCCCTAGCTCTAAAAGTGTCCGTTGTTATTGTCCGAATCACTATAATCATTAGAAAGCCATTTGTCCCAATAAATGAAAAGGAATGTCAATTTTGTATCAGAGTTCAACTTTGAGCTTGTTATTAAAAAAGGG
This sequence comes from Lissotriton vulgaris, assembly GCF_964263255.1. NCBI lineage: Eukaryota > Metazoa > Chordata > Amphibia > Caudata > Salamandridae > Lissotriton > Lissotriton vulgaris. The sequence continues at coordinate 1,049,981,593 of NC_141693.1, forward strand.
CAAATTTCTTCCAGCACACGACGAGCCAAAATGAGTCAATTGTTTGTGTCCTGGCAGGTAGACGCAATATTTTTGTTGCTTGCTTCTGCAGTAGATGGGTCCTTTAACACCTCGCAGAGTACGTCAATTGAGCATAGATGATCTTCCGTGCTGTCCGCAGCCTATGCGTCGTCCAAAGCCTGGGTGCCGGTGGAGTAGGCAGTGTTCATACCAACAGGTGCAGTTACAACCTGTGGTGGCTCAAGGAATGCCTCCAACAACATTGGAATGCGCTGAGGACACTGCAGAACATGGGCTGTTATCAGGTCCAGTAGCGCATTCACGTCCGGTTGCGAGTGTCAAACAAAGGTCTAACCCACATTCTTCTCCGCAAAACAGGCCTTGGAGGACAAGTAAGATGCAGTCCATGCAGGCTGGTCGAAATTGCAGGAACCAAGATGCACTTAATTCTTTCAGGCGTGGCGTGCCTAGGTGTTGTACCATTCGGTCACTGTATTTCCACTTCAGGAGCACTTTTTCCATCTCCTCGGTGAATGGGACATCTATGGCGTAGTGGATAGAAGACAATCAGGATACCTGTTATCAGAAACAGGATCATCGGAAGACCTCCAAAAATGCTTCAGAATACAGAGTATATGAATTTTGGTATAACTCCAAGTACCGTCTGAAAGGTGCTTATAAGTCCAGAACCTATGGTCTTAAATAGGTTGACAATTCCATACGAAATGGAAAGGGCAGTTTTTATGGATAAGCACCTGTATCTCAGCTGAGTACCTTGCGATCTCGAGGTCAAAGGTCTCTCGCGCGGAGGTTAAGGGCATAGACTTCTGTAAAAGCATGGCTTTCATTCTACCTAGAGTATTAAACTGTATTAAAGAAACTTTCAGTGGAGGCCATAACAGTTCCTCCTTGACTGTATGTGTCTGTGGAAACAACACTTGCATACAACAAATAACCCTGGAGCTCACGGTTACCAGATATGCGATGCCCGGGAGCATTCCGCAGCAACCTTGACTGTTCAGCATTAAGTAACTCACATTTGAAAGTAGCCCAAATGTTGGAGTACTCACGGCAGCTGGGGCACCCCTCAGATAACAGGACAAGTTTTCTACAGAACCATTACAAGCCCCATGCAGCATAATATCTTGACATATAAGGGATCCACTTAAAGCGTTCTCACAGTTTGTACCGCTTAGAAACACTTCTCGATCCCAACTCCAGCATCAAAATTTTTATGGTAATTCCCAAGATTCCTTAATGTATTACTTACCCATTATTTCATCTTTGCCTTCCTGCGTTTGTTCAAGGCAATATTGAAACCGAAAAGTAGTGACCGGCAGAGTTATGTGGCAATGGAATAGCCATTCTGGGGACAGTGACTCTGCCCCTGTAAATGGTAATCTATCCAGTTTTTCGATACGCAGCATTGTATATTTTGCTCCCCTTTGTGCCATTTCTATCCGTTTATCTGTTAGATTGTATTCAGAAAACAGAGACGTACTGTTGAGTTGATAAAACGCCAAGGCACATAGCCTGCAGGCAAAGATTGCAGCGTCCAGCTCAACAACATAATAGACCGCAACTGAGATTGCCCGTGTTGAAATATGGCCAAATCTTGTTCCAGTATGTCTATTGCAGAAGATACAATGTTGCCTAAGGAATATATCCTGGAGGTCAATGTTGTTAACCCATTGTCTACCACTGCTAGAGATTTCTCTAAGTTAATACGGTCTATTTCCTGTATTCTCTCTACGGCCTTTTATTTGGATATTTTACTAATTTCATTGTAGGCAGCATAAATGCCTGCATGTATGAAACTTTTCTGACGTGGCTTCCTGGGACCTGGTAAATAATCCCGAAGATCCATGTCTCTTGTGAGTAAGGATAAGTGCTGTTTCACCTCTGTGAGAGTTGAGGCTTTAGCCCATCAAGGCATAACTTCCCAACACTGTAGGATGTCACTACTCCTGGATGTTCTCTCTGTAGATAGTGTGGATCTGGCCTATAAATTCTGAACCCTTTGTTCCTACCCATGAATCTAGTTTGACCACTATTTGTGTTTGTGGGCCAAATCAACCTTTTCTTCCAAATGGGGTCTGATCTATTGTATTGTATGATGTCATCTAATGTAACCTTTTTTTGTGATGTTTCATTACCTGCGGTCAGTGATGGTGTTGGCAACCGAGGTGTGTTCAAGTCTTTTTTCTTGGCTAGTCCAAAGCAAGACGTCTGTTGCACTGTCTCGTTCAAAAACATGATCTGTTGAGGGATAAGGCACGCTCTAAATAAAGCTTCTGTTCCCTGCACGTGCCATTCTCCAGTACCCCAGACCGATTTTAAGTCTATGGTGTCTTTCTATAAGTCGTAACCTTGTTCAGACAACTTGGCAATAAAGGATGCAGAGTGAATCTGTTTGGTGTTTAACATATTTTTTTGTGCTGATGTTGGTGTAATCTTATAATAATATGAGGCTGTTTCAGACATATTGAACCCTGAAAAATATGGAAACTTTTGTGTAAATGTTTTCGAACTGCCTTTTGGCAGTGTTGAACAATGTTCCGACTGATGATATGTGAACACATTTCTAGGGTTAGCAGATTTATGCAAAAAATGATATAATGCTGATAACAACACATTGATTCGTAATCTGCTGAGCTTTCCAATGTTTCACTAATAGAAAATGCAGCAGATTTTTCTAAATCAGACCACGTTATTAACGGTTTCAAAATCTCAATCATCGGAAAATGTACTTGAGGTAATGATATCACTTAATGATATTTCGAATAAATGGGTAGTTTTTAAAATTTCTGTAGGGTCAAATATATCGAAATCAACCTTGTCCCAAACTATACCATCCTGTACAAGAACTGCTGAAATGTTCACTGATGACAAGTCTCTTTGTTCTCAATGAGATGATTGATGTGGTTTTAAAATTAAGTTCACTCTTGGGCAGCAGAGCTTTGCCAAATGTATTGTCCACTAATAAGCATGTTCATAACTATCACTAAGACTAACCAGAAAAGAAAGAAAAGTACCCCGGTGATTATGCATAGTTCTACCCACGGTGATAACGGGTAAGTGTTCCTAAGAAATTTCAGAAAGTCTTTAACTTGCTGCTTGCGTGTATTTTGAGCTGGCGTCTTCAGGTTCACTTGGATCCTAAGAAAACGTATCCAAGTTTATGAAGTAGCCAGAAGCAGTTTGATCAATTGTTGAAATCTCATCAGGATTTGTTGTAATCGTACTTTGCTCTTGTCGAGGCATGCTGACGTAGACGTCTGTATTTGGTTGTATTGCAACTTGTGTGTTATTTTGAGTTTCATTTTGAAGTTGAACTTCAGGTTCAAGAGGAACTTGTTCCATGGCATTGTTGCATAGTCCATCATTCCGTATAGGTGACTCTTCGAACGTGATGAGTCTTTCAGTTTGAACTTCTTGAATAGTAGTGAGAACAGGGCGTCTGCTACTTTGAAGTCCACATGGCCTATTGCTTAGTATCGGCAACATAGTTTGGTTTGATTAGGTCAATTGAGACTAATCTTTTTTCCTTTTTTCCAGCAAGAGGCGATAAAAGTACAGTTCTTGTTCCTTCAATTGCTAGGACGCTACAGGTTTTCTGTTTGATGGCCCAAATTCTTTTCTTGTCCGTTATTTTCTCTCTGACCAGATCCCTGACTTTTTGGATCCAGACAGGTCTTGCCGTGACTGATTTGACTTCCCCAGTGGTGGTCTGCTTCAGGTGGATGTTACTTAGATGTGTCATGGATTCATTTAGATCCTGTAAAACAGCCAAACGTTCATGGATGTCAAAAGGCTTTTCATCCACCACTGCGCTTTCACAATCAAGTTCAGATACCCACATTCTAGTCCCAAATAGGACCTTATAAGGAGTAAACCCCCCCCCCGAGAACTTCTTGGCATGTAATTGAAAGCCCGCCGGACTCCATAAATATGTTTTACCCAACTTTCGCCCGTGCCTAATACTCTAGCTATTAAAGATTCCTTTAAGTCTCGTTTTTTTCTCTCCACTACCGAATTTCCCTCTGGATGGTACTTAGGTGAGCACCGCAGTGCTACACCCAAACTTCCCATGACCTCCTTGTAAGCCCTAGAGCTAAACGCAGGGCCCTGGTCATAATTTAATGTGCCAATTGCGAATGTCCCTATGAAGATTCGCAAATCTTTTATAACAGTTCAAGCGTCAGCCGAGCGCTGAGGCCACACCCATTGGAATCTCGAGCAGAAATCCACTGCTGCCATGATATACCTTTCAGCCCCATCTCTTTTCAAGGGGCAGCAGTGGTCTAGGTAGACGTGTTACGGTGGAACCTTTCATCTGCTGGAAGATGTCGCATTTCAAGACAGTTTTTAGTCTGCTTTGTAAATCCAGGCCACCAATAGCGTTTTTTCAATGAAGAAACAGTCGCTGAAACTTCAGCATGTGCAGAATCTATCCCTTTGTGTGTTGCTGGAATTAAACCGAACCTACGATCCATGTTTGGAATTACTCTATCCCCCACTCCAGGAATCTGAGGAAATGGAATGTTATTGGCATCTAACTTGTAGGAGTCCTTGAGTTGAAATCTTTTTGGTACTGCTCCATAATATCACTGTCTATTCTCCGGCTGAGAGGTGTAGATTCACTATTACGTCACCTCCTGTCCCAGTCATTTTTGTAAAGAAGAATTTTGTTCAAGGAAACTAAGATAAGGTTTTAATGCACAATTTTAGGAACACTGTGTCCTTCAAGCTTGATTAACCAACAGCTAATAAATAGGATTTTTCACCTACTCAGCTGTGGCGGAGTTTATGCCCACCCACTCCAGACGTCTCTGGTGTTTTGTGAATAGGGGTCTGAGAATAGCACGACTGAACTACTCAGATTTTACTGTAAAATAAGCACCCAACCAACGTTGGAGGAACCATGTCGTGTAGTTCCTATATATCCTATACAGGAACTGTGCATTTGGATAACAAAGTATGGGTCTGGTGGCAGACTGGTTCCGAGCTCCCCCACCGGATATGTTAGCCTGTTTGCATTAGCTAGCTCACAGTGCCACTAGAATCTCCTCTTATCAGGGAGAGAATAGTTTCTGGCAACCTCAGAACATGACAACCCTGATCTCCCCCCCCCCCCCCCCCCCGGATCGTGGAAAAAATATACTACTTTTTGCTTAGTCACTCTTGTTCACTTAGTTTGTCTAAGAGATACACAGAATAAACATTCGGGGTGTTTCAATAAAGATTTGTTGAACAGTTGTTATTCTAGTGTAGAATAGATTTGCTGTAACAATGATTAGACAGTAGCAGAGATATATGATTAGCAGTATTACGAAAGTAAAGAAATGGTACAGTTCCACCATTTTGCAGTAATCATGAGTATATACAAGTACATAAAACATTTGAGAAAGTGCATACTCCTGCAATGTCCCCCAAACTAGATGTACCTAAATGTACCTAGCATTGGTGTGGGTGTTATGCGAAGAATCCCTCTAAGGTCTAGTCAACCCCATTACCTGAGAAAGGAGAGAATATGGGACCCGGTCCTGGTCTCGATTTGGACACCCTGCGAGGGATGTTAGACCACTGCTAGCTGGAGTGTCTGCATGCTGGAACCACAGTGTCTCTGGTCAGTGTGTCAGCTGGGAAGTCACAGTCTCCTCTGTCTGTCTAAGAAAGACATGATGTGTGTATATATATATATATATATATATATATATATATATATATATATATACACACACACCCACAGGTCTCCCCAGGGGTCCTAACTTGCTGTGTCGGCCTAAAGGATGACGTCAGGTTTGAACTTTAACATAGATATTATACAGGAGATGTGAGTCCTGCTGTGAGTCCTGCTGTGCTTTCAAGAAGCCTCATGCATAATGTATGAGTTTTGAACTAGGGAAAAACCCGCGTTCTGAATGCAGTGTCGAATCTTGGTAAAAGGTCAGTCCCTTATGAACCGTTCGGTATAAAATGTAGGGAAGGATATAAATGAAAGGTTTCAGTGTTACCTGCGCCTATATATCTATATGGAATATAAGAACTCTATGGGGTCTCCCACTGGTGAGTGGACGTAATGCACGTGGGTATTGCCTGCTAGGTACATAAACCTCTCCTACAAATACAGATGACCAGTACCTTAAATATCTTTGGAAACTATGAAGTCACACTAATTGCAATTCCACTTATGTGGGCATGGTGACCAGAAAAATAGAATTGAGAATTATTGAACATCGCAGTACTATTCGCTGCCATCACAACACTACAAGAATAACAAATCACGTTGTAACTGCAGGTGCAATGAAAATGACCTGTGGTGGACATTAATAGAAAAAATAACACCAGGTAAAATTCGCTAAAACCTTAGAACGTGAACAAAAATGGCTATATAGGCTTGGCACCCAAAGGGTATGCAATAAAACCTGATTAACTCGATGTAAACAAATTCATTGGTGCCCTCACCATATTTGCAACTATATGTGCAACATACATAGATATACAGAAAACCAGTAGATAACAATAGTGTAATATATTAACAATAAAATAAAAATGCACATTCCATGCAGTAGTTGGTTATTCTGTACATGTGTTTTTTTTAATTGTGGAATAAAAACATGAGAACTGAGGAGGTTGACACTTTGCAAAAATAATCTCCGTTTATGTAAAGAAGTCAAAAGTGATGCACATTATGGGCTTTACTATTATTGAACAGGGTAGAGGAACAAAACTCGCCTATGATGCTTGGTGATCATGTGACTTGCTCACTGACATGCTAAGTGACGCATGCATGAGGAATGAGGATGCGGCCATGCCCCCAGTAACACTGAACGCGGAGCGCATAGCAAGACAAATGATTAAAATCCCAGGGGAAGCCTGGCAATAGTATCCACGAGGATAGAGCAGTGGATGATTAGTTATTGCTAGCAGCACTGTAACCTTAATGTGTTCAGGCACAGGATTTATCAAGGACACTCCAAAATGGCACGGTAAACAGTATGGTGCAGAATGGATTAACAGCTATTTTCTATATCCAGGACTAGGGTCTGATTGCAGGGTTGTGCCACCATCTGTCCTTTTGGGGTAGGAGAAAATTCCACAGAGGGTAAGAAAAAGCAGCTTCTGTGGTCCTAAATATCGTGCCTCATCACGATCCATGCGTGCAGTGTTTTTATACAGTGTACTGTACAACACTTGAATTACCCACCTCCTGTGTGATTAATGTCTGTCTTTGTCATTTTGGGATACATATTGACCCTAAGAAATAGGATACATGAATGTCTTTTTATGCATGCCAGTTTGTTTTGTGCATGCCGTATCTGCAGTGCTATATGGCTGATGTATGTACTGTAATGCCATCATATAAGAAACGAATTTTGTTTACGGTGACTTTCCGAACACAGGCATTGATATATGCCCTCCACAAAAAACAGGCTAGTAGGCTTGGTTTTGATTATTATTTTACTACATGTAGTATGTTGTCCAACTATGACCTGAAATTAGGTTAAGTCTAAAAACACCCACAATTACAAATATTTAATCATTTCACAGGCACCCAAAAATAAAAGGATCTTGGCTCAGTCTTGAAAAGTATCCAAAGTGCTCCCTGAAATATGGTTGAGCCCATCCTGGTTTATAGGGACAAGGATGAGACGTGTTGATGAAGCATAACACATACAGGGTATGTGAGGGTCTAACAAAAAACCTTCAGGGTGTCCGTCTTGGAGGCTTATGTTTGTCCGGGCCTTGCCCCAGTATTTAGTGTTATAGTATACCCTTTTGTGAGTTGCTGCCTCCCAATGGACAATAAGTCAGACTATTGCTTAAGCCAGATTATTTAAGCCAAAGACTTTGATACATGTGAACAACGTGTTACGTGCTTTTTGGCCGTGATGAACATGGCCGGACTTTCTAAACTGAAGAGGCAGAGAAGGAATGCCTTGTCAATTGAGGAAATGGGTTTCTGGGAGGAGAAGGACGATGGCGAGGTCAGAGAGGCTCAGGGTAAACGTCATTCAATTTCAGACCCTAAGGAAGTTGCTCTGGAGGTCGAAGGTTCAGCTAACAAAAAAAATCAGACCCTTTAGTCCACTGGACCCCAAACCAAAAAGCTTTTAGAACCCTTCAGGGAGGAAACATGCAAGCTACTAACTGAGAAAGCCCAAGTCAAAAGCTTTAATCAAAAATTTATGATGATTTATGTCATTTAATATTATATTCACATGTACTTTTTCCTAATTATTTATGACATGTCTTTTGTATTATTTTTCAAATGATTAATAAAAATTTCCTAAACAAAAAAAACATTTGAGAACTACACAGACCAAAGCCCTCAGTTCGCAAAAAGTCTGCAGTCAAAGGAGCTCGAGATTCTTCTTGTGTCCAAATAAAAGGTTACTAGGAAGGAGGTGCAGAAGCGTATTGGCTCGACTTTCAAAGATGATCAAGCTCAAAAGGGGAAGTCCCATTCGGACAGAAAGACCTCTGACACTAGGGCCGGTGAAAAGAAGAAAAGTGCACAGTACATATCGAACTACTTGTCAAAAAGAAGCTTTCCAAGGAATCCATGGCACAACTCAAGGTTCCTAACACAAAGTTCCTTAGACTTTGGTGGTCAAAACGCCCAGGCTGGAGAAGTGTCCTGAAAAACATGGCAAATTGCAGAAGGGCGGACAGGAGGTTCATTTGGGGGAGGAGGGATGCCAACTCACACAGACTAAAGCAGAAGAGCTACACTTCAATGTGTATGAGAAACTTTGGGGGACTATGAGGCGAGGCGCAGGCGGAGCTGGACATCTATTCTTCCAAGACATTCTTATCTGGTTGCCATATTCATCTTCCATGAGGTAAAGAGGGCAGCTGATGTTTTGAGGTTCAGATGGAGGTCAAGAGAGGGGGACACATGGTTTCTGCTAGAGATATAGAGCCCTGTGTATACACAAAGAATCCATTTTGATGAAGTTCACTAGCACACTACAACAGTGAAGTTCATTGTTGTCCAGGCCAGCAACTTCTTATGCATCCACAACTAGGATAGAGGACGTGCAAGGCATTATCACAGGATATGAAATACATTTAATCTCGTATACTTCCAGACTCAGATATAGTGCCTACAGCCTAGGCTGTCATCAGCCTTTCTAATCCCGCCCACAGACAAAGACCGTAAAAGACTGGAGGCAGTGAAGAGGAAGGCTGAGAATGCTACAGCAACCTAGTGGCATATTGCAAACTCAAATGACCTTCAGAATACATACGATTGTTACCACAGGATATGTAGGATCGTAAGTATCGTCTGTCTAAAAAGTGTTTAACGCGGGCCATGTCAGTGATTGAAGAGGGAAAGAACACTTCCAGTTTGTGCTTGAGTGTGATACTAGATTTGGCAGATACAGGCAGCAAACATCTCTCTAGTGGTACTGTTCTATACAGCAATGCCTAGATACATATCTCAGAGTTCAAGCCTAAGTTCAGATGAACATTCTAGACATGCCACCTACTGGCAACCGCCTATTTGTCCTGCAGGTTAACCAGTCTCTACAGAGAAAGAAACAGGCCATCACAACAGCTAAGGCCATGAGAGCCTTGCAGACCTTCAGGGATCTTTCAAAAGGGGTGGTATCACTGACAAAAACGGCACTGCTCAAGTTCAGGCACCTGCCACAGGCAGTCGATTCACGCAGGCTACACAATGCTGCAGCAAAAGATGTTTTTTCGTGGCCCAAACAAGGCAAGAAGTAAGGGTTCTTAGGAATCAGCCCCACAATCTACCGATTGACTTAATGCGGGCTCGCCACACACTCAGCAGCTGTAAGAGGAGAGTAAGTGTAGAGGAGAAAAACGTGTGCTCTATTTTCTGGTATACCAAAACAAGATCTAACTGCTTCCAGTTTTGGACCTGTGTTTTCAGATTAAACAAAACTCTATAAAGTTCCAAATGTCAACCCTCCAGGGAGTTATATAGGAAGACTTCTTGATGACTATAGATTTAAAGGACTCCTACTTTCACATCCTGATACACCCATCACACAAGAGATATTTACCTGCACTGAGAGTGTTTACAAAAACCCTAGCAGTGGTGGCAGCCCCCCTTAAAAAGCAGACTATGCATGTGTGTCCTTCCCCGGATGACTGGCTGCTAAAGACTAACTATTTCAAACAATGTAAAAGAAACATTCAGAAAGCCGTGAACGTGCTGGACCAGCTGGGGTTCATAGTGAATTGGAAAAGATCTTCCCCCAGTTCTGGAGATAAAAAAGACTGCATTCACTTGATTCCAAGCACAATATTACACATGAGCCCTACTCAGGAATGGTTGAGCAGTCAGTGGTTGCAGGTGATGGGTAAATGTGAGGATGTAGTGGTTATATCAGATAAATGTAAATGTACAGGAATTTATATAGCGCAAATCACCACTGGTTTCTAAGCGCTTGCTAGGGGAACCCGTCCTGGTATTCCCCTGTGAGATAACCCCAGGCAGGGTATCCGCAAGGTGAAAGCCAGGCATCCCACCGCAAGGGGCCGTTGTGGAGATTAAGCAAGCTATTGCCCAGAGTCGCAGAGTGTGAACCCATGAATCAAGTAGGCACCGGAGCGAGAATTGTCGAGTCCATGGACATTTTAGGACTCAAGACCCCGCCGAGCCGGGAATTGAACCCTGGTCCCGGGCTGACCTATGCTTCCAGGTCTGCCTCCTCTAACCAGTGAGCCACACTTCTCCACCAGATAAAGTCATCAAGGAGGTAAATGGTGGAACAATAATATGTTGAAGGTGAAGCCATTCAAGACCTCCCTGCTGCAAGCCATCATAAGAACAGATTCACTACATGTGGGCTGGGGATCACATGTGGGACAACTCCTGTCGTCCCCTCAGGTGGTGAGCACACAAATCACACCAATCACATAAAGTTGAAGATGATCTATCTGGCATTGAAATTCTTACAGGATAACATCAAGAACAAGAAGCTTCTTATTCTGTCAGACAACATATCCACAATATTCTACCTGAACAAGGATGGGGGAACAGTCTATTTCCCACTGTTGGAGCTGGCATAAAGTATTTGCAGGTAGGCTTTGCAAGAAATGTGGTGGTGAATCACTTACCAGGAGCAGAAAATGTTCATTGAGCCGAGCTATGCAGGCGGACAAACAGGTCTCTCAAATGAGAACTGTGAGAAAGTGGATAGTTAGTTGAGCTAGATGGTAGTCCACCACAAGTAATAATGGAACTCTTCTTGTTAGCTCCAGTAAAGGTTTCATTACAATTAAAACTGAGCTCAACCCCTAGTAGCTTTGGCACAGAGCAGACAGGCTTAAAAAATGTATAAAGCATTTAGTAGTAATAAAATAGTTTAAAAAGCTGAAAACATAACACAATAAAAATCCCACTTCCATTGATATAGAGTATTTTTTAATGAACAATGAGACACCAAAAACCATAAAAAACCAAAAAGGGGAATTGAAGCTATGATTTTTAAAACGTTTTATTAAAATAGCACCAAAAGGCGCAAAGCCCCTACCATGGGCAACAGGTTGCACTATATCAGGACACGTGTAAGGTTTGAGGCTGACCGCGGGTTGGATACGAGAACAGAATGGTCCCAGTCAAGACATTCAGACTGGGAACATTTTCATGGAAGTGGAGTCCTCAGCGGGGCAAGGCTGCAGGCTGGATCCGAAGATGCAGTCTTTTGCAACAGTTTGGCGCAGGACAAGGTCTCGGTGAGGCAGTCAATGAAGATGGGAAAAACTATCATTGAGAAAAGTCCAGAGTTCTCGCCGAGGAAGCCATCGATGTTGATTAGATGCCACTTGGTGTCAGGATTTCTACTTTTGGACCTAGACTTCTGGAAGTCGGATTTCCTAAGCGGGGCAATATTGCAGGCTGTAGCCAGAGATGGTTCAACTTCATTGGATGCTGGTTTTTCTTTTGGCCAGCTGGAACAATGTTGCTGCTGCAGAAGAACATAACTGGAGCTACGGGATGCGCTCTTGGCAGATTGGGTTTGGTCCTGGTTTTTTGTCGCTTTTCCTGGCAGAAGTTTAGCAACCTGTTTCTAGATCCCAACTTTTAGGGTTAGGCTGGAGGAGTACATTCTGATACCAACCAAGGCTTCCAGGACCACAGGACAACACTTAGGGATGAGAGCTCACACCAACAGAAGCTACCATCATGGTCAGCGGGCCCCTAAGGAAAAAAGGCTTCTAGCAGCTTGTTGTGTCTCTGGAACATTAGAGATCCCACAACTGATCCTTGGAGTCCCTTTCTTTTTCCTGGGTGCAGGTCCAGACCGTAAGGTTAGCATCACAGGTTTCCATAACCAATTCAGTCCTTCCTTCCACAAGTCCAATAGTGTTTTGAAGAGGGTGGCTATGGAAGCCACATTTATGCTTGCCACTAGCCTAAGGGTTGGGGGTACGCCTGGCCCCTCCCTGACCAATAGGAAAAATGTACCCAGGGATAACCATCCCCACATCTGTAGCAGTTCCTGTGTGTCCTACTGCTAACGATGCCTGGTGCCCTCTCTACCTAAAACCAAGATGGCAGAACTTTTCTCCCTTTGTACAGGATTTCTGTATCCACCATAGAGGTGTGGCCATGGGAATGAGCAACGTCGGTTCTGGGAGCAACTCCTCTTCCACTACATGTGGGCATGACAAAAGAGGGTCAGGCCCTGGTGTTCACCATATCTGCCTGTGACCGGATCGGCATCTTCTACGATAAGCCTTCACAGCCAGGTTACTGGTGACAGACCTGCAGTTATGTTTTGCCCTGACACACTATTAGTGGTACAATATGTGCTGTAGTCCTCTGGTGACATTTAACTTACAAGTCATGGGTACCCTATAGGACATAGAGGTAAGCTAAATATGTCAATTAGGAGTAAACCCAATTTCAACACGCTATAGGCGTCAGAGCATATATATTGGGCCTCAGTGTCGCAGAGTGCTGGTTCCAAAAAACATCAATAAAATCTAGCAAAAAGTGGGAGTGACCATGCAAAAAGGGCATAAATCTTAATTTTCTTACAAGAATTAAAACAATATTTGACAAACCAATATTCCTATATTAGGGAATACCGAAAATAGGCCTATACGCAACAACAGAAAATGTCAGTTATTCTCATACTGTCTCTGCCACCCCAGGTCACAAGAGAATACATGGCTGGAAAGGTGGTACAGGAGAATTGTATATGCTTTCCCCTCTACCTCCCTTAATATCTGTAGTCATGGAGAAATTTCGGGCATAAAACATGACCTGAATAGTAGCGGCTTTGAGGTGGCCATGACAAATTTGGTATTCTCACCTAATTCAGATACCACAGGAAAACTGTTCCCAAATCCCAAAAACAGAAATTCACAGTGCAAAAGGGGAAGGTTATTCATCCAGACCCAAAAGAGCTACAGCTAGCGGCGTGGTTCTTGAGGTAGCCGAATCTATTCACTTGCAACTACCTGGAAAGACACTAAATATCATAAGGGAGGCATGTAAACCATTCACCAGAAGGTGCTATGCCCCTAAATGTCACAGTTCCATATCAACCAAACCATAATCCTGCTGTCTTTCTTCCAAAACCAAGTAATGTAAGTGAGAAAGTATTGCACACCATCGATGTAAGAAGGATAGTGATGTTCTGTGTACTGGAAACAGCATCTGGAAAACTGCACAGTGTTTGGTTCCGCTTACACCACAGTGCCATTGCAAGATAGATTGTGTATACTTTAGAATACTGTTATCAAGTAGCAAATATTTCACTTTAGGTCAAGCTGAGGGCATATTGCACCAGAAGAAAAGGGGCTACACTAGAGCTCATCGATAATGTCTGAATACAGGACATCTGCAAGGCAGCTAAGTGCGCCCTCAAAGTACATATTCACAAGACATTATTGTGTAGATCTAGAAATACGTAAGGAGTTGGCAGTGTGACAATCCGTACTAAGATATTTGTTCTTATCCTTTCCCTCCACTAACGCCCCTCCATAGGGGAAGTACTAACGGTAAGTAATCTATGCACATTATGTTAATCTAAAAGTGCTTTTATGCCTTAAAAGTAACCATTTACCAATAATGGTTTTGCAGCCTGAAGCTCAAATAAATTCTCAGGCAACCCTCTGACCTCCCCAAGGATGCTGGATTGTGGAAAATATAAAGGAGGAAAAAAAAGTTTTCCTGGTTGCTTGGGAACCATTTCACAGTGTGAAAGCAGGATGCATTGACGCCGACTTGTGCAGTCATGTCCAGTTTGCTGCATGGATTCTGGGTGTGGCTCGGAGTTCAGCAGGCCATATGTTGCAGTCCCATGATGAGGTGTTCTTGGTGAAGATCACTAGTTCTGTCTTATTCATGTTGAGCTTGAGACAGAGGCTTTTGTGTAGATGCATCATGCTGGCTTCTGGGGACTCCAATCCCTGTAATTCCCAACGCCTGGGAAGGCGCCTCCGCAACTGAGTTAAGAGGAAGGAGGAGAGCAAAACACCCCTGCGCTATAAAGCACACACATTCTCCCCACATCATGGGACGCATGCGGGCCAAGGGCAGGCCCGTTCTTGCCCTTCAAAGCCCGGAAGAGGCTGGGCTGGGTATTCCCTCTTGGCTCTAACCTGAGGATCATTTGTCCCCCATTTGACTTAATATTTTCTTGTTTCCCAATTGGGTTTATTTGTGTAGCTGGGAATTAGAAAACTGTCTTTCAGAACTTCCCAGAGCTAAGTAGGGCTACCATGGTAGTTTATTGTTTACACATGTTATTAACTGTTGATTCCACCAATTGTACACTGGTTAGATTGGTTTTAACTAAGTAAGTGGTACTGTAGGTTGGATTCTGTTAGGGAATATTTGAGGCAGTTCATGTTTTAGATAGATAATTCTTTTGATATGGTAAGGCGAAAGGCCTTAGAGTTACCACCTGGTAGGGGGAAAAAACGTAAATCAGAAAAAGAGCAGGAGACAATTGCAACTTGTACAAAATTGATGATTGAATTTTAGAAGTAGAGACAATGTTGGGTGACAGTAATTAAGTTGATAGCTCGCCTAGTTCCAAAATAACATGTTTTTATAACAAGCATTTGCAATGCAATAGGTCTCGCCTTAGGAAAGTTGGAGCTATTGGTATGGTAAATGACAAATTTTTTATTTATGTGTTTTTTTTTAAATAACGTAATTAATAGCTTTGTCATTTACAATGCCAATAGTTATAACTTTCACAAATGTGACACCTATAGCATTGGTAATGCAACATGTTTTGTATTTACGTGACTTACATGTGTTGATATTAAAAAAAAAATGGCTTTTATTTCTTTTGAATAATTAATACTTAAAAGTGATTCTAATTTATAATGGCAATAGCTTAAACTTTTGTAAATAACTTTTGTGAACATTATGTTTAGTGTATTTTATTGTGACGAAAATCCAAGAACAGAAGTGAAATATTAACATCTTTTTGTGACATTTGTAATAAAGCTTGAAACATTGAGAGAACATATTTGAACCAGTGATGCTGTGGTGGTGCTGAGTGATGCAGTGGTTGCGCTGAGTGATGCAGTGGTTGCGAGTGCACTGACAGCTGGTGGTGTGTGCCTGGCTAATGATGTGGTGGTGTCCCCGAGTGCTGTGGTGGTGTCCCCGAGTGCAGTGGTGGTGCCCCCAAGTGAAGTGGTGGTGCACCTGAGTGGTGTCCCAGAGTGGTGTGGTGGTGTCCCAGAGTGATGTGTTGGTGGTGTCCCAGAGTGATGTGTTGGTGGTGTCCCAGAGTGATGTGTTGGAGGTGTCCCAGAGTGATGTGTTGGAGGTGTCCCAGAGTGATGTGCTGGAGGTGTCCCAGAGTGATGTGCTGGAGGTGTCCCAGAGTGATGTGTTGGAGGTGTCCCAGAGTGTTGTGTTGGAGGTGTCCCAGAGTGATGTGTTGGAGGTGTCCCAGAGTGATGTGTTGGAGGTGTCCCAGAGTGATGTGTTGGTGGTGCCCCAGAGTGATGTGTTGGTGGTGCCCCAGAGTGATGTGTTGGTGGTGTCCCAGAGTGATGTGTTGGTGGTGTCCCAGAGTGATGTGTTGGTGGTGTCCCAGAGTGATGTGTTGGTGGTGTCCCAGAGTGATGTGTTGGTGGTGTCCCAGAGTGATGTGTTGGTGGTGTCCCAGCGTGATGTGGTGGTGCCCCTGAGTGATGTGGTAGTGTCCCTGAGTTATGTGGTAATGTCCGTGAGTGATGTGGTGGTGCCCCTGAGTGATGTGGTAATGTCCCTGAGTTATGTGGTAATGTCCCTGAGTGATGTGGTAGTGTCCCTGAGTGATGTGGTTGTGTCCCTGAGTTATGTGGTAATGTCCCTAAGTGATGTGGTAATGTCCCTGAGTGATGTGGTGGTGCCCCTGAGTGATGTGGTGGTGTCCCTGAGTGATGTGGTAAAGTCCCTGAGTTATGTGGTAATGTCCCTGAGTGATGTGGTGGTGCGCCTGAGTGATGTGGTGGTGTGCCTGAGTGATGTGGTGGTGTGGCCGAGTGATGTGGTGGTGTCCCAGAGTGATGTGGTGGTGTCCCAGAGTGATGTGGTGGTGTTCCAGAGTGATGTGGTGGTGTTCCAGAGTGATGTGGTGGTGCCCCAGAGTGATGTGGTGGTGCCCCAGAGTGATGTGGTGGTGCCCCTGAGTGATGTGGTGGTATCCCGGAGTGATGTGGTGGTATCCCGGAGTGATGTGGTGGTATCCCTGAGTGATGTGGCGGTGTCCCTGAGTGATGTGGCGGTGTCCCTGAGTGATGTGGCGGTGTCCCTGAGTGATGTGGCGGTGTCCCAGAGTGATGTGGTGGTGTCCCTGAGTGATGTGGTGGCACCCCCAAGTGATGTGGTGGTGCCCCCGAGTGAAGTGAATATATATCAGTGTTTAATAGTCTGTGTATGTGGATGTCAATGCATGCCACGGCCTGCTAGTGCGTGTATACCCGCACGTCAGAAGGGGACTGTACACGGATGGCTAATTGTACAGCCCTGGGCGAGTGTGGATGGACAATCATCACAGTGAAGATGTTTGTATGCAATCTAGGTGAGTAAGTCATTGCCCCCTTTCCTGGCAGTGCTTCCTGCTGACGGACCACTGGTCCTACTCTCACCTTGCCCGGGCTCCGGCTCGGTGCCACGGTACCGGCCCTCGTACCTGGAGTCCACTACCTGGAAGCTTTTGGTACGCAGGTTCTCCAGCATCTCCTCGAAGCTCTTCACCAGCCGACCGTCCAGCGTGGCCTTGAACTGGGCGGGCTCGGGCCTGCTGGCCTCCGCAGTCACAGGGCTGGCCTCCGCAGTCACGGGGCGGCCCTCCCGCACCCAGTTCCGGAAGCCGCCGTTGAGCACCGACACCCGAAGGCCCGGAACATCCACCAGGCCCGCGGGGCGTAGAAGGAGCCCAAATGGTCGCCGTCGTAGACCACCACGTGCGTGCTGTTGCTCCCGCCCAGGCTGCCCACGTAGTCGCCGAACAGCTGCTCGCCGGGCAGCATCACCTCGTAGATGTATTAAAGGCATGACAAAGTGGTTTGCTGACAGAAGCTGAGTCACTATAGTTGACAAAGGCCAAATTTAGAAACCTGCTCACTACTTTACCAAATTTGGAACACCTATACCAGACATGCCAACCCTCCCGATTCAGGCGTGAGACTACCGATTGGAAGGCTAGTCTCCCGCTTCCCGATTCCTGCAAGCAAAAACCCGATTCCTCGGGGCTTCAGCTGACAGGGCTTGGTATTGTGTAAAGTGCCAATTCTTCCAGCAAAGAGTGGCGATGCAGGGGCTCTTGAAGGGGTGGGAAACCAACAAAGCGTCATTAACGAGGGAATGGTCTTTTAAAGACCTGTGAAGTAGGGGGGGGCGGCTGTGTGTGTGCACAGAAAGCTGTTTCAGCCCGGGCTGTCACACAGGGGGGTGGGGCGGGGGGGGGGGACAGTGGGGGGCAGCATGCACTGCCAGAAACCTGCCAGGCCAGTGCACAACACTTTCATCACCCTCTCTCTGCTTAACATTGCGCTCCATGTGCTTCTGAAAGGTAAAAAATAAAACGTGCATTTATGTTTTAAATGTCCGATCCTGCAGCAGCACACTTCCAAAGCCCATAAATGCCAGTAACCCGATTCAAGGCCCCATTCTCCCGATATTTAAAAAAAAAATCTCCCTCTTTGCTCTTCTGAAATGTTGGCATGTATGCTATACACACTTAATATGCAGCACTCCAGGCTGACCCTCGTGTGCCTTTAATTCACCACCGCAGCCCAGGAGTTTCTGCAAGTTCCCGCCGGGCCGCCGCGCTGCCTGCGACGACCCTGAAGCGGTTGGGCAGCCGGCCAATCGCAGCGCAGCCCCAACCGGAAGTCCCGCCCCCATCGCGGCGCGAGAGAGAAGCCACTGTCCGAAGAGACCCGAGGGCTCCTGATCGAGTCCCGGTCCGGGTGAAGAGCGGCTGGGCACATGGGGAAGGCGGGGCTCTCATGTGGTGAGAGAGCCCCGCAAAGCGCAACCGCCGCCCGGGAGGCAGAACCGCCGCCGAGCACCGCCAGAACAGGTGAGTGTGTTGAGGAGGAGGAGGAGGGGTGAGTGGGGGTGGGGTGTGCGCGTGTGTCTGTTGTAGTGTGTCTGCGCGTGTGTCTGTTTAAGGGGGTGTGTGTGTGTGTGTGTGTGTGTATGCAGTGTGTGTATGTGCGCATGCGTGCGTGAGCCTTTCTTTAAGGGGGGTGCGTCTGTGTGTGTGTATGCAGTGTGTGTATTTGCGCATGCGTGCGGGAGCCTTTCTGTGCATGGGAATATCAGGGACGGCGACGTGCGCGCTCACGAGCTGCAATCTCCGGCAGGAGAAGCTCGTGACAGTCTGCTGTCTACATTCCCCTGAAAGTGATTGCATAAGTTGTCTCTCCCTAGACGCAAAAGCTTCGCTTTTGCTTCGTCTAGGCGAGACCTAAAAAGCATAACACTGACCAACAACCTACTTCTAGTATGAAAGTTGCCCCTAACACTTCTAACGAGGGCCAGCGTGATGACCTCCACTCACCAGAGGCTCCTAACCCAACTTCCTTGGGTGTGATTCAGGGTTGCTGGCCAGTATGTAGTGATAACAAACCCTTAACCAGCATGGTTGCTACTGTAGCTGTAGAAATTTCTCCAGCAATCATCTGCACCAATAGATTTTAGCCCTGTCCTCATTCCAATTTCCAGAGGCCAATGAAGAATGTCCCCAGGCCTGCAGTACCACACACTTAGCTACTACCCGTACCCCTTTGCCACCTGAGAACCCCAAGAATGATGTTGCTGTGTCTCCGAACGCCCAGAATAAGATCGGAATGAAGCAACTAAGTTTCAAGATAGATTTCCTTATTGAAGAGGTTGTGGACTTAAAAGGGTTAGTTTGAGTAGTTGTTCGCAGGGGAATTGTACCTTGTCTGCTGGACTATACGGTAGAGTTGAACCACAGAGCCAGGACATAGTTACTTGCTCTGCTCGCTAGCCACTTAGATCTATTCCCCCAATATTCTGTGGAACAGCCACATTACACAGGCCTATGGGCTGTAAGGAAGTGGTTTATGGAGTGTTGGTAGACTAGCTAAAGGACAAATACCTCAAACTGATCTCAAACTGATTGTCGATCTCAGAGGTTCTACAGAGCCCTTACAATGTAATGCATCACAATGTTCCTTTTATGATGCACTTGGTGTGAGACAACCCTGCAAAATATATCCTAGTGAAAGGACATCACATTCTAGACCTTTTCCCCATCCCAATGAGCAACACAACACAATACAGGCTCGCAGAGGAATATGGACCAGAGAGTGTACATGACAAATGTCCCCAAACTAAAGCATAACAGCAAAGATTATGGTAATTCACTGAAAAACAATCTTATCTATTGGATTAGGCACGAACCACGATGTCTGTCGGTTATGAGTTCAGACATACTCAAGCGGAACATATCATTGGCAATGAGGGGAGTCTGACAATATTTGCCTTTCTTTTAGATCTAGAGACATAGTGGATGGTTAAATTCCCATGAAACTCAGATCCACTCTACCTACAAACCCATTGACGTTGTTTAAGCTAAATTGATACACTTCTTGTGTTCAGCATCCTATGGCCAACCGGACTCCTCCATCCAGTTTATCAATCACAAGACACACTTTGGAAAATCTAGAGGCTGGTACATTGACCTCTTATATTGATGCCCTTCCAACTAAAGAATACTTTAACTATTTGCCAAGAAACGTAACTTTAAAAAAAAGTATTTTTATTTAGAATTTCCATACAAAGCTACAGAAAACAAAAACAAACAAATCACAGAGACACTTCATGGTAACTCCACATACATAGCAAGCATTATAACAGACCTTTGAACATTCCTCTTACTTCTTAGAGTTAGATTGCGGGGAGTGCATTTCACTTTCACAGGAGCTACATCCCAATATATCATATAGAATACTGTGAGACTGGAAGACATTCCCAAAAATATGCTACAACCGAAATCATTCCAACACGAAATATAGGAATTGTACAGTTATAGAGCACTGTAGCAAACCTGGGGGCCTATCGTAACTGTTGTCTCCCATCCATCAGACTCCCTTAATACTATTTCTAAACAGGAGCGTCCCTACTGTCACCATCATTGTCTTTGGCAGCCCTATAAATTCCATATAGTTCCCAAAAATTCTTAGGACGATAGCGTGGTGGGAGGAGTTCACTGTAGTTTTCCGTCTGCATGCAGCAGTACACCATGTCTCTGGACCAGCTGCCTATAGTGGGAATCGGGCCACGAGACCAGCAAATTGCCACCTTATGTCAGGCATTTAGAATATCCCAGTAATGCCAGTGCAGGGCCTGGAGTAGGCTTTTCTTTAATGATTTCCACCAGTGTCTTAAATATTGAAACCCAGAAGTTGGCAATTCCCAGGCACAGCAAAACACACAAGATGATGGACGGAATGTTGCACAATAGGCAAAACATTGACCCCCCAGTCACAGATCTGGGTTTAATCCATTGGTATTTTGTTCACCACGCCACCCCAGTGTAGACATGGCCATATGCAAATCAGTTTTGACCCTGTGCCTCATGGGAAAAGTCCAGCCCGAACTGCAAAGCCATGTCTTCCCTGGACCAGAATCAAGCATCCTAGGAGCAGTTTCTGGCTATCAGCCGTCATCAGCCAGGATAGCTTGACTCCAGTGGCGTAGTGAGCACGGGACCCACGTCTGGGCATACCCTTCCCACATAGGACGAACAGCAAAACACACAAGATGATGGATGGAATGTTGCACATTGGCAAAACATTCACCCCCAGTCACAGATATGGGTTTAATCCATCGTTATTTTGCTCACCACACCACCCCAGTTAAGACATGGCCATATGCAAATCAGTCTTGACCCTGTGCCTCATGGGAACAGTCCAGCCGGAACTGCCAAGCCATGTCTTCCCTGGACCAGAATCAAGCATCCTAGAACTGGTTTCTGGCTATCAGCCACGATAGCTTGACTCCAGTGGCGTAGTGAGGACGGGACCCACGTCTCGGCACACCCTTCCCACATAGGGCGAACAGCAAAACACACAAGATGATAGACGGAATGTTGCACATTGGCAAAGCATTCACCCCCAGTCACAGATCTGGTTTTAATCCATCGTTATTTTGCTCACCACGCCACCCCCCCAGTTAAGACATGGCCATATGCAAATCAGTCTTGACCCAGTGCATCATGGGAACAGTCCAGCCCGAACTGCCAAGCCATGTCTTCCCTGGACCGGAATCAAGCATCCTAGGACCGGTTTCTGGCTATCAGCCGTCATCAGCCAGTATAGCTTGACTCCAGTGGCATAGTGAGCACGGGACCCACGTCTGGGCATACCCTTCCCACATAGGGCGAACAGCAAAACACACAAGATGATGGACGGAATGTTGCACATTGGCAAAACATTCACCCCTTATCACAGATCTGGGTCCCGTGCTCACTACGCCACTGGAGTCAAGCTATCCTGGCTGAAGAGGGATAAAACCCCGAAACCGGTCCTAGGATGCTTGATTCTGGTCCAGGGAAGACCTGGCAGTTTGGTCTGGACTGTTCCCATGAGGCACAGGGTCAAGACTGATTTGCATATGGCTATGTCTGAACTGGGGTGGCGTGGTGAGCAAAATAACAATGGATTAAACCCAGATCTGTGACTGGGGGTGAATATTTGACAATGTTCAACATTCTGTCCATCATCTTTTTGTATTGCAATTTCACCCTAAGGGGGAAGGGTATGCCCAGACGTGGGTCCTGTGCTCACTACGCCACTGGGGTCAAGCTGTCCTGGCTGAAAAGGGGTGAAACCTCGAAACCGGTCCTAGGATGCTTGATTCTGGTTCAGGGAAGACATGGCCCAGCAGTTCTGTGTGGCCTGTTCCCATGAGGCACAGGGTCAAGACTGATTTGCATATGGCTATGTCTGAGCTGGGGTGGCGTGGTGAGAAAAATAAAGATGGATTAAACCCAGATGTGTGACTGGGGGTGAATGTTTGATAATGTTCAACATTCCGTCCATCATCTTTTTGTGTTGCAAAATTCCCAGGCACAACCATGCTAAATGAAAGAAATCAGCCTGGGTGGTACCACATCTTTTGCATTCAGCCAATTCCCTCAGCCCATTCCTATGTAATCTTTCAGGGGTATAGAATATTCTATTAAGAAATGTAATGTGGATCAGCCTATGCCTGCCGTTTAGAGATATACGTTTTGTACTTTCACAGCAGTATCTCCACATTCCATCGTCTATATCCATCCCCAAATCTGTCTGCCAGGCCAGACGGGCTTTAGTATAATGGTTGGCCTGATACTCCTGTGCTGATTTATATACCCAGGACACAATCCACACCAGCAATTCTGTTTTTATCATGACTGTGAGTGGGGCGACATCGGGTGGCTCAGAGAGTTCACTTCCCAGAGTTTCTTTTAGCGAGTGTTATTCTGTGAAAGTGGAATCGATGTAACAATGTATTATGTTGACCCTGTGTAGTCACTTCGTCCCACGTCTTCGACACACCCTCTTCAACCAGTTCCCCAATCTTAGTAATATTTATATCCCTCCGTGCCCGAGTTACCCCCTATCTGTGCATGCAGGTAGCCAACGACAGACAAAGGGGAATAGAATATGACTCCAGCTTGCAATTTAAGAAGATTGTGCCAAGCATGTACGGTTGAACTGATTGAATCGAGAGTCCCAGATCTACGGTTTGGAGGTTGAAATAAGAGCACTGGCAGAGGAAGCGGCGCTGCGACCACTTTCTCAATCTGGATGTGCGGTTTGTCTGCGGGGCCAGGTATCCAAAAATGAGCATGTGCACATAGTGCGACCCTTTAATACAGGTTCAGGTCTGGCGCCCCAAGACCACCCACATGATAAGGCAAGGTTAGTATATCCCATGGTATCCTAGCATGTTTCCCAGCCCAGGCAAGCTTGAGTAGTAGCGGTGTGAGCGTGCGAAAGAAAGAGCTAGGGAGGACCATCGGAATATTAGCAAACAGAAACAAAAACCGTGGTAACACAACCCCAAGAAACTTTACTTCTGATAACACAGTAGACCAAAATCTGGTAGTGGAGTAATAGGAAAATAAGGCATATTTTCAAGGTTACTAGGCCGGGTGGAAATGAACGTAGTGAGCCTATACATCTGGTGTCATAGAACATAGATGGTTTGAGAGACAGATTGATAGATCCAGACTGGCAAGAGTATATCGAGCAGTTTCACTTTTGCTTGTTTCAGGAAACCAAACTATTAGAACCTCTTTATAAGCCAGGGTGTAAAACATTATTTATTAGTGCTATTTATATATTTTATAAATTTATAAGGCGCACTGCTACCCAGAGGTTTCCCGGCGCCTACAGACACGCATTAAGGAGAACAAGGGCCAAAGCTTTAATGATAATGCTATCCCGTCCTCAAGTGGGAGACCATCATGGGGACTTGTCCTTAGGGCTAAAATTTCACTCAATGGTTGCATTGATATTCTGGAAATTGACTCTCCTGATATTTTAGGATGAAGAATAATCCCTCACACTGTGATCCTCTTCTCGCTTATCCTTGTAGACCAATCCGGCTTCATGCCATGTAGAAGTACCCGACTCAATTTGCCTCGACTCTGTCTTGCACCTGACAGGCATGCCACAGATGCCTCGGTCAGCGCTGAAGGTGCTACACGCTACAATGGCATTTGATAGTATAAAATGGCCATATTTATTCACTACCCTGGCCAAAATGAGACTGGCCCAAAGTTTCGCAAATGAACCAGGTTGCTCTATCAGGCCCCTATGGACAGAGGGAAGGGAATGGTGTGCCATCTAGTCCTTTTCCACTGTGACAAAGCACCTGGCATGGATGCCCACTGTTACCCCTGATATTCGCCCTAGTGCTGGAGACCCTAGCATCCTGGATCTGTGCAGATCCGTTGATATGTGGTATTCCATCACTTGATGATTGGGAGGAGCTTTTCTCCCTATATGCCGATGATTTCATGCTGTACATCGCCAGGCCATACTTCCCGATTGCTAGAATCTTCCACATCTTTGAACTTTTCGACAGCTACTCAAGCTACAGGATTAACTGGGCCAAATCAGTGGTATGTCCTCTGTCTGGACTTCCCCCGAGACTCCCGATGGGAAGTGCAGCCCTGATTAAAACAATAGGTTTTAAGTACCTCGGGATCTTCGTGACTCGCAACCAACAGCTGTTCATTTTGCGTAATCTCACCCCCCATAAGCTGCAGAGGGGAACTCCCCCGTGTCATACAGTCCAATTGAAGGAATTGTCCAATCTGCAAGGGTTCTCGCGGTGGGCAAAGATTGGAATCGAACATCTGGGTGATGTATGAAGGAACGGGGCTCTGATAACCTTTAACACCCTTAGTCAAGAATACAACCTATCAGCCACTTAAAAAAGATAATACCTCCAGCTCAAACACGCTTTCTGGATGTACATAGCGGTAGGGACAACCCTGCCAGATTCCTCCCCCCAGAAGATCATTTGCTCACAGATCCCATTCCACATAAAGGAGTGTCAGTGATTTATAGGAAATTGATAAATATTTCTCCTAACCCCCTGGGTGCACCTCGAAATGCCTGGACTGACGACCTGAGGGTCATGTACGATGAGGGCTGGGCAGAAGCACTCTAAAGTCCCTGGGACATAGCAATCCGAGCTCGATTTCGGCTAATACAGCTCAAAGGTCTTAAACTGAGCCTATTACCCATGTACCCTACTGTAAAAAATAGGGGCTGTGGCCATGCCACAATGCACAATGAGGTGCGAGCAGACGGCCTCCTTCTACCATATTCTGTGGAAGTGCCCTGTGATTCAAAGGTTTTGGCAGGGGGTGATAAATGTGATGTCTAGAGCCCTATCAGTTAGGGTACCAGTAGATGTTAAGTAGCTGCTTCTGATGATGCAGGGTGAGGAGAGCTGGCCCAGATGCACCAGACTGTGGTTGGTGCTGGCGGCAGGAGTGGCCATGCGCACCAATGTGAGACGGTGGAGGGCTCCGCACCCGGCAACAGTATCTGATTGGGAAAAGGACTTAGACTGGTGCCAAAGGACAGAAGAAGTGGTCTACCACAGCAGAGGATGCCCCGAGAAATGGGAGAGAGTATAGGGCCTCTAGCAAGAATACAGAGGAGCCACTTTGGGGACGTCATTTCATCAATAACCTATATGCTGATCCCCGCCCCCCCCCCCCCCCCCTCGGTGAATGAGGATGGAGAGGTTCCCACTGCCATGCCCAATGTTATTGTGTTGTTCGTTGTATGTTCGAAGAAGGCGTGAGGCAATACTATGATGTATTATTAATACTATATTGTGTTTATGTACCTGCTATGTACATTCAGATTATGTTTAATAAAAAGAGTGTAAAAAAAGAATAGTCCCTCCTTGATCATTTCTTAGATCCTGAATCCTGGGTTCAACACTTTTCGAATCTGTATTCTTATGGTAAAGAGTCTGATGATCCACCTCCCTCGCCTATACAATATTCATGGCCAGATTCAAATATTGGTAGGAGCTATAAACCTTACTTTGCTTTAGATGAGACAATGTTGGCTATTGCCACCATAAGTGTAGGAAAGTCTCTGGGTTCAGAAAAGATTCTTTGTGATGTATTGTGACATGATAAATCTGTTTGGTCACCCTTTGTTAACCTCTTATGCAACTTGGTTACTCTAGGTGCCCCGGTTCCCGAAACATGGAAAGGAGCAGAAATAGTTTCAATCTATAAGAAAGGAAATCTGAACGATTCGGCCAACCATAGGCCTATAAGCCTCATAGCCACCTTACAAAAGATATATGCCAGGCTGATATTGAATAGAGTAAATGACTGGATCAAGGAAAGTAAGATTATTTTACCCTACCAAGCTGGATTTAGTCCCCAGATGAGCACAATAGACCCGGAGTTCAGACTTATATGCTTTTTTGGAAATACATAAAGCCATTTATACTTCGCTTTTGTTGATCTTGTCCAAAAGGGCCCCCTGTGGATGTCTCTTAGGAATCAAGGAGTTGAGGAAGATCTTCTAACACAGATAATTAGGCTGCATCAGGATAATTTTGCTAAAGTGGGGTGAGCTCACTGAACATATCCCCATAAATACGGTAGTGAGGCAGTGCTGTGTGCTAGTGCCTACCCTTTTCTACCTCTATGTAAATTATGTTATAGAATCACTACATGAGTGTAATTATGACTCACCAAAGCTTAATGGGGTTCCAGTCTCTGCATTGCTTTTTGCAGGTGCACAATTTTTTTCACAGACTGTGAGGGGCCTACCGAAGTGGTTTGAAAAATGTAATGCTTATTGTGCCCAAAAGGGTCTAGAAATTAACCCTAGCAAAACCAAATAAATGGTATTTAGACTTCGTAAGACACTCAGAGGCCATATAGGGCTGCACGACAAGATACTAGAGCAGTATCTAAGTTTGATCACTTGGGTATCACACTTCATTCAAAGCTTTCTTGGTCCGCCCACATTGACAAAAGTAAAGTCGTGTTAGCTCATAGCTCCATGGAAATATTGAAGAAACATCAGGAGACAATATCTAGAGTGATCTCCCCAGCCTTTGAAGTATATAAACATAAGGCCCAAGCATCAGCATTATATGGAGCAGAATTTTGGGGGGCTGATAATGTCGATAAGCTCACTCTGGGAGAGAATAGATTTCTGAGATCGCTGTTGGGTCTCCCCAGTTGCACGCCTCTTCTCCCATTGTTTCAAGACATCAATCTCAAAAGAATAGGGCACTTAGCGGCCTTAAGACCTTTGCTCTTTTGGTTAAGAATTTGGATCACGCAGAAACTTGTTCATTATAGGGAAGAACTAAGGGAACTATGAAGAACCGGGATTTAGAACCCAGCGGCGCCAGGGATAACGCCCGATGTCTTCGGATTCCCCTGCCTCTGCAAACAGAGACACGGGACACTTCTTGATGACGTCAAAGACCAAGTTTATTGGCTGCAACCAGGAACAGAGATCTACGAAGCACAACACGGGTGGTTCGCTAGAGACTGCACAAATTCATGGAGCGGAGCATCGTCTTTTATGCTGAAAATCACATTCCTGGCTAGCATCGATTACATACAAACTGACCAATGAGCAAGTGACATTTCAAACATATCGCATGACGACAATCCCACTTTCCGTTGTCCAGCCCCCAGAGATGACAAGGCAAAATCCAACATTCCTGTTCGAACGGGCCGGACAAATCCATCATAAAGACCTCAACCCAAATCAATAATTAAGCCATAAAGGAAGGAACAGAAACAGATGAGAAGCAAGATAGAAGGGTGTGTGTGTGTACCATAAACTCAGCAATGTCCTGCTCTTTGACCTTTATCTGACCAGCTGCTTAACAAGGAACTGGCTCAGCTAGGTCAGCCTCGGGCAAGGGAGTCAGTTCGGCCAGGTCACACAAAAGTCAGCTAAGGTGTACGTGTCCCAAGAACTCGTTCGGCCATAGTCATCGGCCTATGTGAGGGCAACCACACAAAATGGCTGCTGCACACAAAATGGAACCCGAGGGTTCAAACGAAATCCCTGAATACGTAGTGTTCTCATTGATCGATTATGACGAAAACACTCGTACACACCGCACTCGTCATTTGCGGTTCGCTGATACCAAAATCGTCTATATCCAACGACCTTTATTGAGCAGGTTCGGAATGACGGAACCACAGGACCGTAGTACCACAGAACCACAGACCCTCCTTTTGCCCTTACATAGGCAATAAACCCAAACCCATGTCAATCTGAATCCAGGTCTATATTCATCAGATCATCAAGATGTTGCTGTAGCATCATCCTAGTACTTAGCAACTCTCTCTGGACAGGTTTCCTCGCACACAAAGTAGTGCAGAGGCCACATATAGCAGGGGCACACTGTACACAGAGACAGAACTGGAAAAGGATAGCTAAGACCCTCCCAATGACCTTCAGAATCTTCCATCCCCACGTGGATATCAATCCCCATAACCATCCCATCAACGATCAATCTCCCTCGTCTATATGTACAGACTCGGAGATCTTATGTAGTTTGGAAATGGCCTGGATGACACACGGAGCGTTGTCTGGAATGAAAACGCAGCCGCTCGATTGAATCAGTTTACACACTCCACCTCTATCTGCTAGTATGACATCAAGCGCAACTCTGTTCTGAAGTGTCATAAGTCGATCCGACTGGAGCTCAGCAGTCAAGTTACTAAGGGCACCGGCAGTTTCGACTATGGTGGACTCAACCACTCTCGTCAACTGTCGAATGTTCCTGCTGTTAGCCATAGGCCCCCAGAACGGCAGAAAACCCTTAAAGAAATCTCCCAACTCTTGTCCTGCGGTATCTTCCTTACTGAAGACGCCTCTAGCAACTCTCGTCCTATGGTAATCTGCCGCAGCTGTAAATGTGGGAGGCAACAGAAACGAAACAATACATGTGCCCGAGAAGTCAGGGGGCAACCATGTATATGCTTTGTCATAACAGCAAAGGGGCACCAGGACGCCCCTTTGCTGGAGCAGCTGTGCGCTGTATAAATAATGTTAACATAACATAACATAACAGATGAAATAGGTACCCTTAGCTGCTAGAAACGCTGGGAAAGTCTGAGACGCAAATACATAAGTCTCAGTACAGACACTCTTCCCTAACTGAGCTTTCGGATTCTTGCCATTACCTCGCAGACAATAATGACCCTGAAGGGGCACTATCCAAATCGGTGGAGAACTTTTAGCTCGCTGGTTAACACTCAGACTAACTCCATATCCAGTAACGTTCCAACCAATGTAGGCTTGTGTCTCATCTCTCGGAATAGTCTCATAGGAGCTAATTCCCCTAATCATGTTGACTATACCCTTAACCAGAGACTCCATGAGCATAAATGAACATCGTTCTATATGCCCAAATAGAACCATTGTAGCTAAAAGGCAAAACCAGGTAAGGAATACCTTTATCGGTTGTATGGGGCATAAGGCCACAAACCCAACAGTTTGTCGTGTTCATTACTAGCTGGTGTTAGTGCAGAAGCTGAACAAAAGAATTGTTAGCAAATTCCAGTCTTCTAACTATTTCATGTTCGGGCAGAGGGTGAAAAGAATGAGAAGAAATAGTAGGAGGAGGTATAGGTTGCGTAGTGGGCATGAACGTCACTTGAAAAGAGAATGTCACATATCCAATTAAAAACATCATTACGCTAAGTAGCATAAAGAAACACAATATTAAAAATCTTTTTCGGCTCATCAGGTTACATATTTTGCTCTTAAAGCTTATTCTTTCAACAGGTCTCTCCATCTCGAAAAACTCCATCCTCTCTAATTGCTGCTCACGGTGGTAGGGTGTACTATGCTAAGGAATGCTTCTGTCAGTCCAGGGCAACTCCCTTAGACCAACCAGAACCGTCGACCTAACGTCTTCGGCTTGCACTCCAAAGACTTCGGCAACCGCGACACTACAGCTGAACCCGGATGGCGGTTCGAAAAACAAAAATCAAAGTAGTTCCTCGGAGGAGAGTTAACCTGCAAAAAAAAATCAGTGAAGGAAAATGTTATATTTTTATTTGTCCCGCGACTCTCTGTCGCAAACTATAACGCTCTTTGCCAGGCAATGTCTGTTCACGGAAAAGGAGTTCCGGTTCATAAGTGTTCAAATGATTCAACAAAGGCACAGCTTCTTGAAGAAGATCGTCACTTTCTTTCTCAGTGTTCGACCCAATCAAACGGGCATCGCTGAAGGGCAGAAAACGAGGCACGGTCTCAGTCTCAGAGTCAGGAAGTCCCTTCTGGACCCACCGGTCATACGGCAGAGGCAAAGGAGCCCTTTTGCAATGTACGCCTTGGATCCAGTTCTTTTTACTGTGCACTCGTACTGCAGAACTGGTAGATAACAACACCATGTAGGGTCCCGTCCAACGGGGCTGCTCGTTCTTAGTTCGCTGAACATTTTTCACCAGGACCCTGCTTCCAGGTTCGATAGCATGTCCTGGATCTTCAGAAGCTTGTGGATATGAATGATGAACCTGTTGATGCAAAACACGCAATTTAGCCGTCAATTCATGCAGGTAGTCAAGCAACACAGGATGTTCAAGCTCTCTAAATTTTGTCGGCCTCGGCACTCCCCAAATGTTTGCCGGGCGACCACACACTACCTCGTATGGACTCAAACCCATTCGTGAATGCACAGTCATTCTAGTGGACAAAAGGGCTAGAGGCAAGGCATCTGGCCATTGTAAACCAGAGCTTGCTTGGATTTTGGCCAACGTTAATTTAAGGGTGCCATTGTAGCACTCGACTAGACCAGCTGATTGGGGGTGATTTGCAGTGTGAAACTTCTGTTGAATACCTAATCCATGACATACTTTCTTCATCACTTGACCCACAAATTCACTCCCATTGTCACTCCAGATCCAAACCTAGGGAAGAATTCCTTACTAAGGGCTTTCGCTGTGGACAAGGCAGTATTGTCCTTCAAAGGGTAGGCTTCCACCCATCTAGAAAAAGAGCAAACAACCACTAACACATACTTTAGGTTGTTGCACCTCTCCATGTGGATGAAATCTAGCTGCAAAGCCTCAAATGGATACGTTGGAGGAGCAAAATGACCAGCTGGAGTTGGAGTTCCCTTACCAGGATTGTACATCAAACACACCATACAGTTTTTAACCAGATTCTCTGCACACTTGGGAATTCCAACATTCTGCCAAACCGGGGCGAACAACTTGCAAATCCCTTTCACACTGATATGAGCCAATCCATGAGCCATTGTAACCACTGGAAGCACATAAGCATCGGGTAACAACCATCTCTGATGCTCTGACAAATCAATCCAACAACCATTTGAATCCAATTTAGCCTTACTCTCTCTCCATTCATTCAACTCTTTCTCTGTAGCTTCAGCTTGGATGGATTTCACACTCTCAATCGTATCTTCACACATACTTCCATCTGGAACCCATCTCGCAGGACCCGCAACATACATTCGACTCATCCCATCTCTCGCAGTTTCTTTCGCGACTTCATCTGCAAATGCATTACCACGACCAACATCATCTGTAACTTTCTTATGCGCACTGCATTTCACAATCGCTACTTGTAATGGCAAAGTAAGTGATTCAAGGAGTTCATTCACCAACTGACCATGCTGGATCTTGGTCCCATGTGAAGTAAGGAACCCACGCTCTCTCCACAAACGTCCAAAACTATGAGCCACACCAAACGCATACTGGCTGTCAGTATACACAGTCACTCGTTTACCTTTCGCCAACACACACGCTCTCGTTAATGCAATCAACTCTGCTGCTTGTGCTGAATTGTGTGGGATATGTGCAGCTTCAACAATCGTATGCAAAGTCGTAACAGCATATGCCACAGTCGTATCACCGTTCGGAAGCTTGAAGCACGAACCATCAACCCATAATGTACCATCACACTCTGGAAGAGGAGTATCCCTAAGGTCTATCCTCCCTTTCGTTTCTTCCTCAGTCCTAAGGAAACAATCATGCTGTTCGGCTTTGTCTGTCTCAGCTGAAATCGGCAACAACGTGGCTGGATTCAACGTGTTGCATCTCTTAATATGCACATGACTCGCTAACAAGGTCAATTCGTAACCCGACAACCGAGCACTAGTTAAGTGTTGTGTCTTGGTACGATTCAACAAGGTATCCACTGCATGTGGAACCATCACAATCAGTGTATTGTCCATCACCAAACCAGCAGACTGTCGAATCGAAACAGCCGCTGCTGCTGTAGCTCTCAGACAACTCGGCAATGCTCTAGCTACCGCATCCAAAGTTGACAAAAAATAAGCACATGGACACTGCTTATCGCCAAATTGTTGAGTCAAAACTGAAAATGCACATCCCTCTCTCTCGTGGACACACAATGTGAAAGGCTTGCTGTAGTCGGGGGTACCCAACACAGGAGCCGAACACAACGCATTGCGTAATTCTGAAAAGCTCTTCTGACATTCGTCAGTCCAAGGAATAGGATTTGGAGTATCCTTAACTGTAAGAGCTATCAAAGGTTTCGCTAACAACGAAAAATTAGGGATCCACTGTCTACAGTACGATGTAATACCCACCCAAGAAAGCACGTACTTCTCTCTGTGTCGTAGGCACACTCATTTTCGCAATCGCTTGAATTTTTTCTGGGGTCAGTTTCTTTCCCTCCTTCGATAAGAGGTGACCTAAGTAGGTTACTTCTTGTCGACAATATTGCAACTTCGAAAGAGAAACCTTATGATGGAAATCAGACAAGTGGCGTAACAACGACAAGGTAGCCTCTCTACAGATCTCTTCATTGTCAGCAGCAACTAACAAATCGTCAACGTACTGAATAAGAGCAGCACCATCAGGTAAAACCAGCAAATCAAGTTGTGTCTTCAAAGCCTGACTATAGATCGATGGGCTTTCGCAATAGCCTTGGGGAGCGCGCTTAAAGCGGAAACTTCGTCCTCCTAAAGAGAAGCCAAAGATGTCTCTACTTTCCACGGCAATCGGGATGCAGAAGAAAGCATTCTTCAAGTCAATCACCGAAAACCACGTGGCTGTAGCCGGGATCAAAGTCAGTAAAGAGGTGATATCAGGCACAACAGGAAATTGCGGAACAACTATCTTATTCACCTCGCGAAGATCGATCACAAACCTATATACAGGAGGCTGTGAAGAATCAGTTCTTTTCAGAACAGGCAAAACAGGGCTATTGCACACATTACCTCTCATTTCCTCAATCACACCTTTCTCAATCAGATCATAAATGATCGCCAAAAGTGCTCTCACCATCACTAGAAATCCTGTATTGGGGAATGCGTGGTAACCTAGCATTCGCTTTCAACGTCACAACATAGGTGGAATCTCTAGGAGACCTACATCATTAGGACCAGTAGCCCAAAGAGAATCAGGGAGAGAAGACAATTCAGGTGGAAGTCGATCTTTAGACAAGTACATTGGAGAGATCACTCTCTCACCCAATGTAAGGTGTACTCCTGACGGAGAACAATAAAGCGTCGCGTACAATCTTTTTAACAAGTCCAATCCCAACAAGTTCTCACCACAACCAGTTGTCAAAATGAGGGGTGCTTCGAACTTACGAGGTCCAACAGAAATAGACAACGGACTAGAAATCGGATTCGTAACCGGGGCGCCAGAAAAACCTACTGAAGCATTCTTTAAGCCAGACAAAGGTGCGCCAGGGAGTTTAGAGTGCATGATAGAACTCTTTGCAGCACCAGTATCCAACAGAAAAGGCTCTGACACACCTGATGCAATCACTTCAACATAGGGTCCACTCTGATCTACTGGAACTGAAACAACTCCCTCTCTTTGTCCATGGCTGTCCTAGCAATCATTACCATCCTCATTCTCACCTTCGACATAGTAATCGTCCGCATAGTACTGTGCCGTCCTACCAGACGCACTATTCTGTTGATCAAAGCTATTCATAGAATTCTGCGGAGGCAAAGGACGCGTGTTCTGACCACGACCTCTACCTCTAGGAGCTTGTTGACCACCTCGACCTCTCACACCCGAAGCACCATTCGTACGCTGTAACAGAACAGGGCAACTTCTCTTGAAATGACCCTCTTCTTTGCAATACGCACACTGATTAAGGCCTACGGGAATACGCTGTTGAGAAGGCTCGAACCTTTGCGAGTTTCTCTGATATTGCTGAGGTTGCTGATAATCGCGCTGATTATTACGAGGCAGATAAGCTTGCTGTAGAAGAACTTTAGTCTTCAATTTCTTAGTCTTCTTATCCGCTTTCTCTATCTCATCCTTGTTCCTATTCTCATAGTACTGGGCAGTAGCCAAAATCTGCGCTGACGTGGAAACAGCCCAAGCACTCTCAGAATCCTTCAACCTATTGCACAATTCTGGAAGCAAATTATGAACAAACTTGTCGACGAACAACCGTTGACCACCTTTAGTGCTTATGTCCTGACCACTGTGGTCTACAAATGTCTCTTCGAACCTAGTGAAAAAGTCGGACACAATCTCATCTTTCTTCTGCTTGCATGCAGACAACTTTTCCCAATTAACACGCACTTCAGGCATTAGAGACTTCATATAATCAATAATCCTACCAGGGAGATCAGCAATCAAATCCTCTGGCTTAGCACCACCTACTTGTCTATTATCCGCATCTCTAAGATTATTCCAGGTATCACCTAATTCCTGCGCATGATCCGTATGACGAATCTTACCCCAAATAGGCTGTGGAACAACATTCCCAAACAACATGTCTATATCGGCCAGATTCATAATACATGAACCCGCAGTTTGAGATAACTTTATAAAACCCTATCGGATTTTTACGGGGATCAGGCAAAGTCTGCTTAAGAGCTAACACTTCAGCACGTTTCCATGGAACATGTACCCAGACGCGCTGAAAGTGTGGCGGAATAGCTGGATTAGCTGCTGCATCACCAGGTCTCCAAACTGGGGGAACCTCACGCATCGGATTTTGACGCGCCTTTCTCCTAACCGACGAATCAGGCTCAAACAGTTGCTGAGAAGGAGACGCACTCCTCAATGACAACAACGTCCCAACTGCTTTCTCAACCTCAAAACCCACAACAGTCCATTTCGCAAACTCTGAACGTATGCGGTACAACTCAGGCGGAGTCTGTCCTACCTCACCATCTTCCCATTGTTCACGAAGGAAAGAACACATCGTATCAAAAACGTATCGTTGTTTAGGTGCTTCCCATTGAAGGAAAACATCCATAACACCCTCAAGATCATACTGCGAAGGATACGTAATCCATTTGCGCGCTAAGTGATCTAACACTGTCCGTTCATTAGCTTCAGGCAATTGGCTACGCGATTGCCTACGCTCTACAACAGGAGATATACCCAACAAACCCAACAAAGGAGAAAACAGACCAGCAACAGCATCAGTCATTCTCTGTCGAGCAGAAGGAGAAGGAGATAAAATAAGAGGAGACGGAGCAGAATGAGGAGAAACCGGAGGCAGAACAGGGGGAGTATACAAGACAGGCGTAGGAGTAGCAGACGAAGGAGGTAGCAAAGTCAGCGGCCCTTGAGAAGGCTGCGCCAAAGCAATAGGAGCCAGTGGAAGAGGAGCTGGCTGTTGAGGAATCACAGGTGGCAAAGCAACCAGAGGTTGCGTAACTACAACTGGTGGTGGCGGTGCCGTAGCATTCTGCGGATAAGGGGGTGGCGAACTCAATAGATGCGACATTAAAGGATCTTTCACAAGCTCTTTCTTCACTTCTTGCTGTTGAGGTGGCAAAGCTGGATAGCACTTGTCTACCGCTAATTTATGTTGCCTAAGCATCTGTTCGCTCTCTTGCTCTTCCTCATTATCCCTAAACTGTATAGCAGTTTGCACCATTGACATACCTCGTTTTCTTTTATTTTTCTTCGCTAACTTAATTTCTTTCTGTTTGGCTTCCTTTCGCCATAAGCGGAAAGAGTCAAACATTGCCGGCCGGGCTTTCTTCTTGAACAGTTTAACTTCAAGATTGTCTAAAATCTCAGTTTCAAAGCTACCATAACGGGGCCACTGTAGGAAGCCGTCTTTCCTGGTATATTTGATCCACATTTCATTATATGTGATGGGGCCCACTCCATGTTTTATGTAGAGCTCATAGGTCGGAGTTCCAATCGGAGGAACCGGACACGAATCCTCCAATCGGGAATCCCTAGTACAACCACAACCAAATATCTTTCCAAGTCTGCTAAGACCAGGCATCTTCGCTCACTAGTCTAGCTTCAAACTTCAAGGGAAATCTCAAAACGATAGTCTCGTGAATACACGAGTCCCTCGGCTTTGGGGCCTGCAGGTACCAAATCAAAGCAATCCTCGAAGGGATACCAAAACAAAACTAAGGACTGGGAGACGCTCCACTCATACTTAACTGAAATATCGATGGCGTCACCAGAAGAATCGTCTATTGTCTCGCTCTACAAATCGTCTAATGGCTCCAAGACAGGGCGACAGTCGGGGCAGCAGTCCTTCCTAGCCGTCGGAAAGCGGGGAACCTCGCAGCAAAGACTTTCAGACCACGACGACATACAGGGGTCGAGGAAGTGGCAGGCCGGACTGGGAGACGCTCCACTCATACTTAACTGAAATATCGATGGCGTCACCAGAAGAATCGTCTATTGTCTCGCTCTACAAATAGTCTAATGGCTCCAAGACAGGGCGACAGTCGGGGCAGCAGTCCTTCCTAGCCGTCGGAAAGCGGGGAACCTCGCAGTAAAGAATTTCAGACCACGACGACATACAGGGGTTGAGGAAGTGGCAGGCCTTCCTCCAGAATTTTCACATGAAGCTCCTCACGATCTTCGGGCTTGTACCGGTACCGCTGAAGTCGCCCCACGTTGGGCGCGAACTGAAGAACCGGGTTTTAGAACCCAGCGGCGCCAGGGATAACGCCCGATGTCTTCGGATTCCCCTGCCTCGGCAAACAGAGACACGGGACACTTCTTGATTACGTCAAAGACCATGTTTATTGGCTGCAACCAGGAACAGAGATCTACGAAGCACAAAACGGGTGGTTCGCTAGAGACTGCACAAATTCATGGAGAGGAGCATCGTCTTTTATGCTGAAAATCACATTCCTGGCTAGCATCGATTGCATACAAACTGCCCAATGAGCAAGTGACATTTCAAACATATCGCATAATGACAATCCCACTTTCTGTTGTCCAGCCCCCAGAGATGACAAGGCAAAATCCAAAATCCAAACCCATCATAAAGACCTCAACCCAAATCAATAATTAAGCCATGAAGGAAGGAACAGAAACAGATGAGAAGCAAGATAGAAGGGTGTGTGCATGCACCATAAACTCAGCAATGTCCTGCTCTTTGATCTTTATCTGACCAGCTGCTTAACAAGGAACTGGCTCAGCGAGGTCAGCCTCGGGCAAGGGAGTCAGTTCGGCCAGGTCACACAAAAGTCAGCTAAGGTGTACGTGTCCCAAGGTCTCGTTCGGCAATAGTCATCGGCCTATGTGAGGGCAACCACACAAAATGGCTGCCGCACACAAAATGAAACCCGAGGGTTCAAACAAAATCCCTGAATACGTAGTGTTCTCATTGATCGATTATGACGAACACACTCGTACACATCGCACTCGTCATTTGCGGTTCGCTGATACCAAAATTGTCTATATCCGACGACCTTTATTGAGCAGGTTCGGAATGACGGAACCACAGGACCGTAGTACCACAGAACCACAACTATTACACCATTGTAGGCTCATTAGTTTCCCTTGGTTCTGACATGTTCACTCCTGTTTTGTCAAACTTGGCCTGGGATCTTTCTGGAATGAGTCCAATCCCTTACTGTCCATTCTAAAAAACACCTAAAACTGGTTTCCTGGGAATATATGCCCAATGAGTCCTAGGTTGGGAAGTTTGACTATTCAGTGTTTGTCTGTTAAGCCTATTCCATACTTTGAACTTTATTTTTAATGATGTGCAGTCTCAATTAGTTCAAACACTTCATAGGAGATTTTGTTTTGACATCCTCCAAATTAAATCATATACATCAAGATAGAATTCTGATAAGCAACTTCTAAGTGACCATAACTGCACTGTATCCATTTTTTGTAGCAGAGGAAGACAAAGCGTACATCTTATTTTTTTGTGCTGCATATACTAACACCGGAAGGAAATGGATTTGCCCAATATATCGCAATCTGGGTTCTAGGAAGTATCTTGATGCTCTAAGGATTCTGAAAACCGATACATGGCTACATATAGTATACAGTTTAAGCCGATATTGTAGTTGGATTTGTGCGAAGGAAAGGGGCTACTGTTTTTTTAAAATCTCTCTTCTGAGGGAACGGTGACCACAAATAATCTTTTTATATATCTTTGGGATATTTTGTATTGCTTCGAATGAATTCTTGACATTTTATTGGTTTTAACATTTCATGTTATTAATATTATTGAAGGACTGGTTTTAGAAAAAAAAACTTTATTTGATTACTATTTAATTATCTGCATTACCCATTTCTCTGAGATGTATAGTAGGTGAACTATCCTATGCTTTAAAGTGTGTAAGGGTGGTCCTGTATTAGGCTAATGTGACCATGTTAGTAGTTCCTTTGGACTTGGAAAAGATCAGGTTTATGATTCCCAGCTCTTATACAGTATAATGTGTTAATTGGGAAATTCTGAAATAGTTATCTGCACTTTATATTTGACAGTGGATTTTATGAATTATGCAGCGATTTCTGCAGTGGTGATGGCAGGCAACGAGATTAGGGTTCATTCAGCGGCCATGTTGGGAACTTGAGTTGCAATGGTAATGGGGTCCAGTTGAGGCTCGAAGTTGCTATAAATGGAGGTGATTTGTTACAGAAGAATTCTGAGAGCTTGTAGCAAAGGTCTTGTGAGTGGTGATGTTGCTGGAGAAGGCATGAGGTGTGGTGAAATCTTTGATGATGGTGAAGATTTCCGTGCTGCTGTTAGTACTGGTGTCCATGGGATCTGCAAGAGAGCATGTGCTTGGTGTTCCGTAACTGCTGGTGGTAGCATCTTAGGGTTGATTTGAAGAAATCTTTATCTGCAGTGTCTTGACATTTGTGCTCCAGTTGCTTGCAATGGTGTTTCGGCAGCCTGAGCTCTTCTGTGTACCAGCAGGCCTGTGGTCGAGCTCTTGCCCTTAGGTGGCGCTTGAGAGTAGCCAAGGTGTCGGCACACACGTTAATCCAGCTGTTGATGTTTTTGAGGGCTTTCAACAAGTCGCTGTTGTGCTTGGGCCACAGCTCAGAGAGGGTGGAAGCCCACTCCTCTAAGGAGTTGCCTATCAAGCTCCGGCAGGCGGTTCCTGTAGTGGTAGGTATGTGATGGTGTGGGATGGGTATACTGAAAATCATGAGGGCGTGGTGTGTCCAGGTCATAGTTGCTGGCTTGTCGATTGTGATGTTGCTGACTGAGGGGAAAATTGGTTCAATAGGTGGCCGTCGGTGAGAGTCGGTTCGTCTGCATGCTGGGTGAGGCCAAGGTTTTCATGGTTTTTTAGAAGGGCAATTGAGTTTCGGTCAGTGAGGTTTTGCTAGATGAAAGATTAGATCTCTGTGGAGGATGAATGTGATGGTTTTGATGTTGAGGGTTGTGACAAAGTTTGTGATGTCACTGTTGAAATTGGAATGGGGTCCAGGTGGTCTGTATACAAGGTTTCCACCCAGGGAGAAATTGGCTGTGACAATTATCTTGAACGTGAGGTGTTCCATGTAGCTGGTGAGGGTATCTGTGTAGGTGGTGCATCTGATGGTATCATAGAATATGATGGAGACTGTGCTGGAGGTCTTACCTAACTATATTGTAGCCAGCGAGGATGGCGTTATCAATGTCTGGCACAGAGGTTGGGTTCAGCTATGTTTCTGTGATGAAGAGCAGGTCTGGAGCATGCTCATGCAATAGGTGCTATATCTCTGTGGCATGTTTGGTGAGTGAGCACGTGCTGAGAAGCATGCATGCAAGTGTGGCATGTTGTTTGGGTACTCATGGTTTGTGTGAGTGAGTGGGGCGCTGGGTGTAGTTGATCTACGAGTGGTGGGTGCAGGGTGTAGGAGAGTGCATGAGAACTTGCAGGAGGCGTGAGTAAATGCTCCTTCCGAGTTCCGTGGTGTGGTAGGGTAGCAATGCAGTTAACTCAGCCTGGGATAAGAGCATGATTTCCTTGCTGCTGTTAGTACTGGTGTCCGTGAGATCTGCAAGAGAGCGTGTGCTTGGTGTTCTGTAACTGCTGGTGGTAGCATCTTAGGGTTGATTTGAAGATATCTTCATCTGCAGTGTCTTGACGTTTGTGCTCCAGTTGCTTGCGATGGTGTTTCGGCAGCCTGAGCTCTTCTGTGTACCAGCAGGCCTATGTGGCATGTTGTTTGCGTAGTCATGGTTTGTGTGAACGTGTGGGGCGCTGGGTGTAGTTGATGTACGAGTGGTGGGTGCAGGGTGTAGGAGAGTGCATGAGAAATTGCAGGAGGCGTGAGTAAATGCTCCTTCCGGGTTCTGTGGTGTGGTAGGGTAGCAATGCAGTTAACTCAGCCTGGGATAAGAGCATGGAGGAGTACAGCAGTGTATTGTTGGGTAGGGGAAAACCATAGTTCCTGGTGGTGGGCGAAGTCCAGACACAGATTGGTTTGCCTTTGGCCTGAAAGCAGCGTGCCCGCTGCGTTTCCACACTGCAGCCACCATTGAATATGTTCTGGGAAGAGCTCAGGGTATGGTGGGCGGGAAACCAGTGGTGTCACTTCCTGTGCAGATAGATGATTATCGGTAGCCTATGGCATTATCCTGGCTGAGGATAATTGGTCCCCATCCATTATAATTTATACTCCTTTGGGGAGGATGTAATACTTGTAGCATTTTCCTTTTTAGACCCTAATGATCCTGGGGACAAACATGCAGGGGAGTGGGCTTTGAAGAAGGCACCAGCGTAGAATAGAGTCAAACTGAGTGAGATAAATATTCTGTGCCCCATGCGATTCCCCATTTTTAGTGAGCCACAGGTACCGGGTCAATATTCATTAAAGCTAGAAACAAAGCGTGATATTAAAGCCATCCTCAAATATTTACAGTATCAAGGTGCCATTGCGCTTTGCCACTCAACCACAAACACTCTTCTTTTTCTGGGGTTCAAATCCGATAACTCGTATAGAGTTGTGCTGGAATAAAGAAATGTGAACTCGAATATATCAAGTGCAGTGCAAAACACTCAGAGAACTGAACTGATAACTAATGTAGGAAAAAGTTTTTAAAAAGCTACTTTGGACATTGCGAATCGTTTCTTTAGCCAAATTGCACGACCTGAATCAAATATTTAAGAGCCTTTACATTCATTGGCATCCCAAATGGTTATTCAAGACACCCACACGAGTAGAAAAATTGTTTGTGGTTATTTACAGCAAGAAAAATGGAGATTATACAAGATGATACTAAAGTGTTTTACATCTGTATTACTGATGATAATTTACATGAGTGTGGCCAAATAGTGATACTTTTAGCTTGGTACACATATACAGTAAATTTCCGCAAGTCCGAAATTGCACTCCTTAATGTGATGTTTTGTCTAGTGAAGGCAAGTGATTAGCACCAGATTACATGCAAAATATGCAACCTTACAGCCTCAAAATACACTGACAAAATTACTGTCTCTTATGGCTTGCTTCAATTTTGGAAGAGTTTACTTGCTGTACTAAGCTAAGGGAGTGAAGCTCCCTATATGACTTAATGACAATCATGTTTTCTGAAAAGAATTGGGCGGACGCAAGTACTGCTATTCTGCATGAACTGTAAGCGTACATGTTACAAAATGTCTCCAGACATGGGACAACAAGGAAAACCTTGTAATTAGGGTCGTTCCTGGCACATAAGTTACACTTATGTAGTTTGAGCAACAAATCAACCTCCATAGAATATAAGTCGTATTTGTAATTCAATGCAGAGGAACAATTCACTCCAACTGATAAAATTCACAAAGCTGTGCAGATGGCCATTTTGAAGGAGCGTCCTCTGGTACAGGGCATACAGATTATTTTAGTTTCCCCTATACCTAATTTAGAAGCAGCAACAAAAGTGAGCATCCCTATTGGACATGCATTACATCTGCTTTGGGTGCAATGGGCATCAATGCAATATTCTACCAAAATAAAATGTGAGCCACGATGCAGAACATGGGAGTTCCTACAACGTCAACAGGTTATACCACACGCTCATCATCTATTTCCAGTACATGACTA
This sequence comes from Lissotriton vulgaris, assembly GCF_964263255.1. Classification (NCBI taxonomy): domain Eukaryota; kingdom Metazoa; phylum Chordata; class Amphibia; order Caudata; family Salamandridae; genus Lissotriton; species Lissotriton vulgaris. The sequence continues at coordinate 1,050,023,817 of NC_141693.1, forward strand.
GAAGAGCGTGTTCTCCACTGATGGCTCTGTACAGTCTGTGGCCGGCATTAAACAAAACATTTCTGCTGCTTGTGCTGTAGTATAGGGAATCTTTCAAGATGGCGACTTCATTGCACTCCAAAGTCACACTAAAACATTAGGTGATTCAACTACACAAATAGCTAAAAATAATGTCCTCCTCCTAGCTGTTCAGAAGACTGATTTGTTAGCTCCTACACCCCCTTTGTCAGGTTCTTCATTCTGTGTACAATGTGGATCTGCCCCCTTGGAGCTTGAATAGTTTCAGAGATTGGGGAAAGATGAAGCTGAAGCTACATGGGACTGTATGTCTGATTTGGCTCCAAAAACAGCAGTTCAAATCAATAAGAATACTGTTGTTACTCTATCTCAAACCAAGATTGATGCAGATATTTTGGTGGGAATACATACAACAATGAAAGGGGAAAAGCCTCCCGAAGGCTCCCCTTGTAAACATTGATTTAACCTGGCCAAATAAAATGTTCCTATGGTTTTTAAATGAGAAAGTTAGGTTGGATCTTATCAAAGCAGCTCATAAAGGGTTAACATCTCCTGTTGGCATCAGCGCTACAATATCCGTGCTCAAGCAGAGATTTTGGTAATGATATGAGCAAAACAATGCATACAACAATGTAACATTTGCAATAAAGGATGCCCTCTACTGCTGTAAGACCAAACGCCTCTACTGTTAAAATATCCAGAAAACCCTTCCGTGTCGTGTACATTGACCATGTTTGTTTATTACCAAATGTCAGTCAATATGAATATATATTGTTTGTGATTGAATCGTGCTCTAGATTTCTGTGGGGTTGGCTGCTTGACTGTTCATAAGACTTGTAGTGCCTTTCATTCAGACAATGGCCTGGTCTTTGCCACAAACGTTTTTTCTTATTCCATGTCTGCTCTGGGAATATGTCTGCTATGCCCGCACCCCTTCCTTCTGGAATCAAACAAGGATTATTAAGGTACTGATTGCAGGATTTTCGTAGTACCATAACCTATATCCGGCTAAACAATCACTGTTGTCTTGGAGTGTACTGAAGGCCGCATGCCAGACTGCAGATTATATCTATTGATGCTTAGTTCTCATAAAACACTAAATTCTACCGCTGGGGGTGTACAGTGAGGGAGGGATAGTGTAATAGTCCTCTGCCATTTGTATCCGCCTACAGAGCGGGCCTCATCACCTGAGCAGTCGTCAGGAGAGGTGAGATTTACTCCCAAGAAATATTGGATGAGTTAATGGAAATTCTATTGTTATAAGTATTGACTTAAGTGAATCCTTTTGGGATTACTGACATATAAAATTAATATTGTATATACGGCTAATACATGTGTATCTGTAGTTCAGTTTGATCAGCTTTTCGTGTGTATATATTTTTTCAGGAAAGAATCCAATTCTGTGAATACTCGTCCTACACATTGGAGCTAAATGTATGGTAGGACGTATCGTATTACCTATTAATTTTCATTATCTATTTCCACTTTTTGCAGTAGTGTAGTCCTTGGTCCTGAAGAAAGCCAGTGGTCCATTTTTGACCTACAATGGCTGAAACATGTCTACCTCTTTAGTCAACTGACGATAGTTATTCTAACAAACTATCAACACTCTGTTTTTAGCTTTGACATTATGATAATTCCCTAATAAATTTATCTTTGTTATCATAATAGTCAATTTTAATCTGCACTTATGATTTTTTCTCACACTTAGTATCACTGCAAAATTAGTTTTTCAGCACCACAGAGCTTACATTCATGGCTTGTTCCATCTCTGGTGTTTTTGTGTTAGGACAGCTCATGATTGTATAAGGTGAGATGTCTATCATATACACAGTTTTGTAGTGTAGTTCCTAATCCCAATAGGCTCTGCACATTGGAATAACATAAACAGCAATGTAGGCGTAGGACTGAGGTCATCTAGGTCTCTACTGACTATGTTAGACTTAATTAGATTTTGCCAGCTAGCTCAGAGGTCACTAGAAACTTTCTCGAATGAATAGGGAGGGGTTAACTTCCCTGATTTATACAAGAAGGGATTAGCTTCTGACAACCATATAACATGACAACTTTGCTCCCCCAGAATAAGGAGTGAATCTCCAGAGTCGTGTGAAAACAATAGACAGCTATTTCACTCAGTCAATCGTGCATGCTTAATTTCACCAGGGTGCAGAGAAATAGAAAGACAGGCGTTTTCAATAAAAGGTGTTATTTTATTGAGCAGTTTTCTTTCTCATGCAAGAGAAATGAATTGCCACAATTACAATACTTATCATGAAGTAAAGTGCGTACAGTAAAAGGAGTATTATAAAATAATACTGTAAAAGCATTGATATGGTTTCTTAGCCATATGATACTTTAAAACTGATAAAATATTTACATACATAAAAACATTGACTAACGAACTCAACTGGTGCTTCTAAGATACGCCTACCCCGGTGTACCTGACCTAAGCCTAATACATGGGAAGGAGTAAGTAAGTTGCAGTTTTAAGTTAAGTTAGCTTTTTGCCAAGAATCTGAATCAAGAATTCTCTCTAAGGTTTGAATCAGCTCCGTACCTTGGTTATAGAATGATGGAGGTCTTGTATCTCGTTTCTCAGGACTCGATCTCCCAGTAACCCGCAAGGGTGACTGGAAAACACCAGCGCTGGATTTCTCGGCGTGAGAAAAGGCAGCTTCTCCAGTGTGTCAAAGGGAGGGGCGGCTTCCTTCGGCTCTCTCATCAGCTGGGCTTCGGATAAGTAGATAGCTGCTCTGCTCCACACCACCGTGTGTTTGCTTAAGGCAAGTGTTGGTCTTTTTATACCTGGAAGGTGCCGTGTTTGACGTAAGGTTGGACATAAGACGTAAATAAAAGATGTCACTAAGAACTGACTGTTCCTTTAGTGCTCGCAAGAGTTCAATGACAAATCAAAACAAAGTTATGGGAAATTCCCAGGTTGCTGAAGGTTTGGTGTGTCGAAAGAACTCGTTGTGCTCTCTAGGAATCTAAGGAAGTAGCCTTGCCGTATTTGGGCTGCGTGGGCTATTACTGAATATGGGCAGGATTCGTATGTCTTCATTAGGACATGATTTATCATAACCGCATAAAGGCATGAATCAGGAATATTTAATTAGGGTCCTAGATACATTCACAACAGTTTCACAAATCCCAGATGATGAAGATCCGCCATTTGGTGGGCTGATGGGTTTCCTTTACAGTCTAACACAGGTTCAGCTGCTATAGACTCTGTTTTTTGGCCGTATTTTACTTTGTTCTCAGACCAGTAGTATCCGTTTTGTTTTGGCATATTATACATCCTCGCCTTCATCTTTGGACGTCTTTGACATAACAGATTGGGAAGTCTCACGTTTTTGTATGCCATCTATCTCTGGCTCAAATGTACCCATTGAACCCAAGAAGATCGGTCAGTTGCTGCTTCTTGTGTGGCCATCTTTTACTGTCTTTTTGCTTTTTTAATCCTTTATAATCCATTTGAATTTTTGCTTAATGCTCAAATTAGACTTAAGGCTCAATTTGCATTGAAGCATAGGAGTGTCAGACGGGTTATCTGGAGCAGGGGCCTCAGGCCATGAAAATACAAGGCCTATCCAGCGGACAGAAAATCTCTTCGCTCGCAGACTACTGGGAGTACTGGAAAGTACAGCAACTCTTATTGCCCACAAGGAACTAGGCCTCCCATACACTGAGGACCAAATAGGTTTAGCCCCACTTTTACTATGGATTAAGTGTTGGGGGAATCCAGAAGCAAGCCTAGTTGGTTCTTGACTGGCTGATTGCCCGGCATTAGATGGCGTCAATAAAATGCCCTGGTTGGTTTATGCTAGGAATACTTGTAATAAACTGGATTTGCAGTTTTTACAAATCCACAAGAGAGCAATTTAGATTACAAAGAAACAATTTTAAAAAATTGATACTTAGAGAAGTTCATGGAAATTAGAATGGAATGGGCATTTAAATTGCAATCAGTTGTGAGATATGCACCTGTCTCAACAACAAGGTGTTCAGAGCCATACTTGAGTTGGATAGAAAATCCAAACCAGCGCCATCTCTTAACCCTTTTTAGACTGAATATTATACATTTTACGGTAGCTTTACCCATGCAAAAAACTTGACGCCAGGACTTACCTCCATGGAGATGTTATAACATTACAAAACAAAGCACGAGTCATTTCATCATGTTTTGCCCCGTATATCAAGACCCACATAAATCTTTTCTGGTCCCTGTGTTGCGCTTATCCAAGATCAGAAAGCCCCAGCTGCGACTAGAGATGCTGCAAGGGCTCCTTACGGTGGAAATATGTTACGCTGTCTTGAACTTTCTCAAACTGACTTTTGTAATAAGGGTGGGAAGATGTGAAGAGATATTTATTTACTTGACCAAATGCTTTATGAGTAACATTTAAGAATAGCACTTGTAATTTTATGATGTAATGTGTGAATTTTATCACTGCTGAGCAGTTTATCTTTTTTGTAAATCAGAGTTATTATTTATTATTACAAAGATGACTATGTTTTCAAACTGTTCAATTGTTTTATCGCTTTTATGGCATAATGTCAAATGAAGTATATGAAATGGAATGGATTTAAGACTCCAGCCTAGCTGCTTGATCACTTATTAACATGCATTGAGATATAAAATTATACAATCAATTTTTAGAATTAATATTCACTAGTTTTGCTGCACTATCAATCCAGGGAGGCCAGTTCCTTGATTTATTTCTGCTTTTGAGTCCCATCTAAGCATACATTTATTTGTAATCTTATTATAATTTAGTATATTTTACAATTCCTATTTTCGTGTATCATTTAATTTACTTGCTACTTGCAGTGTAACAATATTTTTTATAGGTTAATAGCCCGTCAATAGGTTTATATGTAATATGTTTATATATTATGATATTTAGAAAGAAACTTGATAGTCGTAGACAGATGTGGAATGGAATATGCAAATTCTATCCGCAGCTTACATCACAAATCGCAAGATTTTTTTTCTCATAATAATGCAAAGAATTAATATATAAAGTCAAGCAAGAGTCTCTCTGGAGAAAGATCCTTCAGGCTTTACATCAGGACCATCTATCCCATAATAATCTACATCAAGGTTGCTTGCTAGAGCTATCTACTTCTCAGAAGAACCAGAGATACAATATAAACAAAGATTATCCTTGTTTCTCTGAGCAGGCTAGAAAAACACTGAATTATGAGCAGGCATGTGGGCCATTTAGCCAGCTCCTATTTTTTGGCACGATGTAGTGCTAATTTTGACATTAGCCAGAGCTAGAAAAGAAGGGATTACATCATTTATTCTATCATAAGATTGCCGTGTATTGTACTAATATGTTGCAAATTTGTGTTGTAAATATAACCTTTATATTCCTTACCATAAATGCAATTACGCTTATTCATATACTCGCCATTAAAACTGGACTTTATCATACTAATAAATCCTTTGAGAGTAAAGTGTTGATTTTTGGTGTGTGCACGCTTCGGGGGGGGGTAGGTGTTCCAGTAACCAGTATCTAAAGTGTCTTCCTGCCAAAATTAATTGTTACCAGATACGCATTATCTCCAGGTAAGTGACAGAAAATGTGTGGGTCACAGACTGTTTCTCCTGAGTCGAGGAGAATCTGCTGAGCCATAATCACAGGGCAACCAGTAAAACGTGTCACTATTGTGCGAAGCATGCCCACCATATTTCAAGAACTACGTTTATCACAATTATCCCCATTCCCATCAGTTAATAATCATTACAGCATGTTCAGAATTGCACTATCACTCAGTAATTCTAATTGCATGGTAAGATTTCCACCTTTACTCTGTGCCCATTTTTGCATGTTTACATTTGCCCAATCATACCCCATTATCAACATTATCCCAGAGTCAGCTTCATCCTTGTGGTGGTCGCCATCGTTTCATTGTTGCCCACAATAAACAAGGAAGGATCACCATTATGTTTGGGTGACACTATACTGGCATGGATGACCAGTTTGCCAAGAATTGCCAGCATGTCAGGGCCGGCTTTATCATTGAGGTGGGTACCATCATGCCAAGGATGAACACACTATGACACTAATAGCTATCATTACAATAGTCTATAATTATCCCAAGGCTGGATATCTGGGAACAGCATTCTCATAACACACCCACACCGTGATAACATGAGAGCCATTGTAATGGGTCATAGTTAGCAACTATTTAATGCCAAAAAATAGTTGAGTATATACTGTGGGTTAGGTAGTTGCTTGTTTAATTATACACAAAAACGTGGACATGTGTGGCACATTGCATATAATGTGTGTTGAATATTAATTTGCTTGCCTACATATAAAAATCAATATACAACATACATTAAAGGAAGCAATTGATGTTGTTTTCTCTACATGTTTTTTTATGATGCCATGCGCATTTTCTTAAACATCTGTAGTTTTTAAAGATTGGAGAACTAAATCATTTTCACATGAGTTCTTTTCCTGCCGCAGTTAAGAATTTTGCGTTTCTTTACTTCCCCTATTGACTTAACTTGGCTGCGGGGTATGAGGAGGGCCAGGGTAGCTGGAAGATATGTCACTCTCTAGAAAATATATTACTGATCGCCCTTCAAGACAGGGAGGATGGTGACGCTTTTTTCAGTGAACCACAGGTCTGTTTTGCAGCAAGAAATGTGTCTAAAGTCCACATGGACAGACAGAAAGGAAGAAACAACAATTCAAACAGGCACTACTGAACTCAGCACTTTAATATGGTGACTCCATTTTAATTTGGGGCGGGTGGCAACTCTACCCAGTTTGGTGTTCTGGTAAGCTCTGGCCTACTCACCAATTCTTCTCCTCCTGGTGAATCAACGAGCTAGCACTTTCACAGGCATAAATAACACCTTTCTGATTTCGATTTTCCTGCAGATTCCTCATCTCATGAGTACTACTAGCTTGGTCAAGAAGTCTGTTTCCCCAGCTGTGACACTCCAACGCTGCCTAGTGGTGCTCTGCACCCCCAGAAATGGTGTCACAGAAGTATGTGAGGCGCTGACTTCCGTTCTTGTTTTTCAATGCATCGTCTGGTCTGGATCCGTCTCTCGGTGTCTAACTGGCAGATGCCTCCGCTTTCTACAGGATGTTAGGCTTTAAGCCTTGGCGATAGTGCTGCTAGAAGCGGTCACTTCCAGACCCCCACGATAACTATATGTATTTTCTGGGTCTGGATATACCATGGTCTGTGATTCTTGCTCCTTCATTCTCCCAAAGGCCATCAGAGGATGACCGAGTTATTTTTTATTATGGCCCTCGAGGTCACTTCTAGGTGGACTCTCTCTCCCATAGGTAAGTCACCATCCAGGGAACATACTCTTAAGAGATACTCTCACTTGAACATTTTTAAAAGCATTACAGGGAGGAGAAGTCTCGTTTTTCTTCGAGAAAGCATTCCCTGGACCATTCAGAGTCTTGGTGCTGTACACGGATGCCGGACACTTTCTCAATGTTGGGTGACAACCCTCCTCCCCCGCCCCGGGACCTAAGAAGATGAGACCCGAATTTCCTAGTCCTTCAGTTGACCCCGTGCAAGTCGAGGGTTTTCTGGCTAGCAATGCTGGATCTGTTCTAGACGACCCTGTAACCCTCTAAGCCGCTCCCCAAGGGGGGGTGTCATTGGTTACTGTGGCTTCTATGTCCCCAATGTTGTTCATCTACAGGTTTCTGCCTTGGCACCTATGACAAAGTTGAAATTGGCTAGGTTTCCATAACCCTTTCACTAAGAGACTTTTTCATTGGCGATCTCAAAGCAGAAGGCGATGCCACCCAGGGAACTAACTCGGCCACCCGCCAATAAGCTGTTAGGGGAAAACTATTATCTACAGGACAAAAGAGAAGGTTGAGGCTAATTTTTTTTACAATGAACCCTATTCTTAATACCACCCCAAGGGCCAAATGTTTGCTTGCTTGGAGAAGAATTTCGGTTCAGAACTTTTCCAGGAGGTTCTATGTTTTTTGTGACCATCAGAAGATGGTGGAAGCCTGGGGATTGACTCTGCCTTCTGCGATGTAAAATCTCCAATTCCGACGGAAATCTTGCAACTTTCTGTGAGAAAGGGGGCATCCATGTTTCTGTTCCATGAGGCCATCATGGCTGCTTCGGAGAAACCGTTTTGCGAACTGGCAATGTACAAATCGATTGCTAGACACCATAGACCCTCTTCAGCTGACCTACATTTTTGTCCTCACTTGTCACCAGAGAGTCTGGTTGTTCATACATTGTCATCTCATCATAATTTAATGCCTTTCATACACCTCTCCTGAATAAGAAATTCCATAAACTTGACTCCTCGGGTCACAAAACATTTGCAGTCAGTACTTCCACACAATGCACCTGTCTTTCAGGCCAAAATTCCATACCATTTGGGAACTGGTGAAAGTTACAGTTATTAACCTGCCAGGCCATATGGAAAAGCTGTTCTCTGACCTGTTGAGTGATGGCCTGGATTTCTAAAAACAGATCTTGAAGTGTGGTCTAGACTTTGTGGACACTATTGCTTGGACTGTGGGTATGGCTGTCACGCTGCGTCTGCATGGCTGGATGCTTTTCACTGGATTTTCGTGAGATATCCAGGCTGCACTGTGGGACATGTCTTATATAGTGAATGGCTATAGACAGAAAAGGCAGATTCCTCTGTGGAGCAATTCAAGACGGCAAACGCCCTGGTGCTGATCTCGCTTGCATATCAATACCACCAACAGTTTTGGAATGTCTGTGGTTATTCTAGCTGTGCTATCTCGACAACGGCAGCTGTCTCAGCCGGTTAAAATTCCACAATTATCGGCTGACCATCGACTGACACTTCTTCACAGCACAGAAGACATTGGGGGGAACAGATACAAGAGATACCTCTTGTTCCTAGGCCTCACTTTAGCCAAGCGCGACATTGCGCAGCATTGGACGTTTTCCTCTGCCCCTCGGGGTGGCGGCATGGAAAACAGCCTTAGATAAATGTATGTCGGCTGAAGTAGCAGTATTTCAGGCACTGGGTTGCCCCCAGAAACATGGGAAGATTTGGGCCAGGTGGGCAAAACACTGAGGTATTGACCTGCCCCTCCTTCTACGACCAGCAAACCAAGAACCTATCGAACGACTGGTTATCAATAACTCACAAATATAATGTGTTAATCGGTCGTAGCTGTGGACCTAATCTTCTTATTGTGCATGTATATATTTCTGGGTTTTGCCCACTTGGTGCTATAAAATCATTACAATTTGTTACTAAAAAAGATGCGGATGGACAGTGGAACCTTCTTTCTATCAGCACCTAACCGCCAATCGCTCTAAAAATAAGAAAACAACCCCCTCCGTCTCTATAGGGGTAAGCGTGCACACCGAACAGCACCCACCATCACAGTGCTTGTTCCAAAGGAACTATACAATTTCAAACAAAAGCACGTCCCAAAGTTCAATACAACAATTGAGATTGATGGATGTCCAACTTCAAATGATAAGCCTGCTATCTAATCCATCTACCTAGGTCACTATAAGTTCTGTCACTTGTGCGAGCTAAGAGGGATCAACACCTTTAAATCTTACTTTTCCAACGTCTCATGATTTGCGCTGTCCCTTGCTTAGCAGGGTCTGACAGTGGCTACACTAAACAGCTACTTGGTGTCCTTGTCGTTTTTCTGTTGGCTGCCTAATCAATTTTCCCTTGTTTAGATAGCCACTAATGGTATGGTTTCTAAAAGGTTTGCTTTACTTCCCACCTACTCCATTTACTGTTCCTCAGTGGGATTTGAGTCTTGTGTTAACTTTTTCGTTGCATCTCCATTCAAACTGATGCACTGTTGCCTGGTTCAACTTCTTTTTCTAAAAAAAGTCCTTTTGGTAGCAATGACTTCAGCTCGTAGTGTTTGAGAACTTTAGGCCATCTTGATTTGGTCACTTTTCAAAGTTTTCAAATTGGATTAGTTGGTCCTTTGTATCTGCCCGGCCCTCTTACCCAAGGTGCTTTCTGCATTTCATATGGCTCAGACGATTACACTTCCATCGTTCTTGACCCTACATCCAACTAAGGAGGAGCAGGAATGTCTGTATAGGCTGGCTCCCCAGTTGTTTGGTGTTATATTACAGAGATCACACATAACAGCACAGAGGTGAAGACCAGCTGTTTTTGGACTTCAGTGGAGCTAAAAAGGAAGACCATGGCTCAAGACACTATCTGCATTGGGGTGTCCTTTCTATCAAAATCAGATATGCACTGACCGAGAAAGGCCCTCCAGAGAGCATTCATCCTCAACCGAACAGGCTTCTGATGCTCGCACAGCTTTTTCCAGTTTGGGCATCCTTGCATACTTTTTCAAAGTACTACTGCCTCCCATCTCAGGTGCGCTGTGAAGGGTACTTTTGTCCAAGCTGTGGTGCATGACTTCATTGGTTAACAAGAACTACTCGGTCCACCTCCCAGTGAGGTGGTGCTTTGAGACTCATTCATTTATTTTATTTTAGAGGTTTTATATAGCGCTGGCTGGACCCGTGGGCATCAGAGCGCTTTACTTTTGTGAGCCAGACGGTCAAAAAAACAGGGACCCCAAAACATTACAGTATAGTATGTATACAACATGTAAGTCAACATATGGGAGACTTCAGGAAGATAAATATGGGAAGACAAAAAACACCATAATCTGGAGAAAGTCATAATCATAATTACATAAGATTAAGAAGAGCGCTGGGAAAATAGGGCAGCCAGGAAAGGGAAGATAGTGGTCAGTTAGGTTGATAAGGAAAGGGAGGGCAGGGCAGTAAGTGGAGGGGGTTGGAGAGGGATGATGAGGGCTGAGGGTGGACGACGGACGGGGGGCGCAAGGGAATGCGAGGGTGGTAGACAGGGAGGGGATGTGATGAGAGGATGGGCGGGTGGGGCTGGTCGCGGGGGGGTGGGGGGGGCGGAAGCATCTACGGTCGGACAGAAGTGGCCGGTGTAGGGGAGCAGATAGGGGTTAGGGTCCCCAGTATTTATTGAGGAGATGTAGTTTGGGTTCTTTTTTGAAGCTAAAATTGGAAGGATTGCATCGAAGGTTAGTGGGAAGGGCATTCCATATACAGGGAGCATTGCCAGAAAAGGATCGAGACTGAGTGGTTTTCTTTTTCAGAAGGGGGGGATAAGAAGGAAGGAGTTAGTGCTTCTCAGGGATAAAGCAAGAAATCTACACGAATGTATATTCATCAGAAAAAATGTTACTGACCTTTGGTAATGATATTTCTTGTGGATACATAATCTTCAACGTCATCCCTCCTCCTTCTAGTGCTATGGAGGCAGATTGATCTTCTCAGAGTGGCTTATCCCTATGGGATATGAGAAAATCATTTTTGTTCCTTCATGAATTATGTCTATGTGCAGGTCAACTCCCTGGGCCTCTCCTGACCCCTGGTGAGATTCAGTTATTATATACAATATGCCTGTACCCGAATTTTGTTTTTATGGCAACAAGTTTATTTTTGGCATGCTTTAGGTCATTATAGAGAACATAACCTCTTTGAATGTTTCTACACTTTCTAAGCTAGCACATGTTTAGATATAATCGGGAACAAATCAATGTTAATGACTTCTTGCAGCATTTTGCTCACTCCTTTTTGGTCTATTCAATTTTGCTGTACAGATTATTTTTATTTATGACAACTCAATCAATATAATAATGAGGAGATAGTTACATCGCATCACAGTATATCCCATTACAAGCACATGGACACAGATAATTTGCATTAGCAACACAGTCTCTGCCTACTCTCTCTCTCCCACCCTGCTTATAGGCCTCTGTAGGTCTGCTAGGCACTCAAATCTTTTCCCACTTTTTCGGACACCCTCTGCTTTTATATATTGTCTGTTCCACCTCTCTACACCAGTCTAGGTCAGTTTGTACCAGATGTTTGGAATCCATGCCATCAATATAACAGAGGAGACCCATAAGTCAAAATTACAATGTCAGAGTCACCATTTCTTATGATTTGCCAATCCACCACTTCACCAGTATTTTGCCATTGTTGTCCCCATATGCCAAGAATTGCCTCCAGGATGCAAGACCTGCATTTTGCCACCAGTGTAATCCCTTATACCAACAAATACCTCCAGTATACCAGTGCCATCATACATTTTTGGGTTCCCACAGAAGCTAAGAATTACTGTGAGTATATCATGGCCAGCGGCAGACTCAGAGCATAACCTACATTCACACACTCTCACTTACTCTCCCTCACTCTCTGTAATTTAGCCTTCAGTCATTCTTATTTCCCTGCTCTTACTCTAACTCACACTTCCTCATGCTCACTCACTTAATAATTCTCACACATACACTATCATTTCTTCACATTCATACTTGTTCTGCTCACACTTTTATTCTTGCTGTCACTGATTTTTGCTCACTTCACTCACACACTCAAATACTCACTCTTACTGCACTCAGTTGCTCACAGACACTCACACATGCACAGAGAAACAACACTGGATGTTATTTATGTTTTTTTTTAACTTATCCTGCTTCCTTTGCTGGCGTCTCCATGGCAGGGCAGGAACCAGGCACTGGACATAGGAACCAGCAAGTCATAAGTGGTGTAGAGCCCTCTGTGCAGTTCTCCTGCTAGCCAGATAGGTTCATCCTTTAGGAATACCGAAACCAACAATACATGTATATCTTATAACTCTGTTGCAAACAAGGATCCAGTCATTGTAGCAGGGATAGGATTATAAGAGGAACACCCACCTCAAGCCACCTCCAAGTTTATGGTAGGGTCGGTAGCACAACCATATCAGAAGCTGAGACAGGACTTGAGATACTGCCCTTGCTGCTCTGTTTGGATCCTCATTTGCCTCAATCATGCATTGACTAGCCCCCTGATAGCCACATTTTAGCAGATATACTCACAACTCGGTTACTGTATAACACAGGAATCACACTCGATAAACTCTGTGTCTAAATAGGGCAATCTCCTTTTATGGAGACCAGGGACCTTATTTATAAGGAAGTCTTAAGGAATAAAGCTCCAAATCTGCATTCAGAAGCTCATAGTCACTCTCACCAGTAGGACATTCATAAAGACCTCATTTTGGCAGCTAGAGCTAAATCTGTTGGTTGTGTTATTTCTTTTCTATTTTTTTGTAAAAGAAAAACGAAGTCTCAGTTATAACATTTATAAGACCATGCCGGTACACCAAAACAGACAGTTTAGTTATTGTACTACATCCAAAAGCATCCACGCAGAAAATACTTTTTGAACAGGAATATTGGTTTTTCTCCCTTAATAATGTGCCACTGCCAAGGGTGTGCTTGGCTCTGTGTGAAGCATAGAAGCTGTTGAACCTGTCTCTGATCTGTCATCGTTAAAAAAAGGCAGCGCTGGAAAAAGTGGAGCAATAGCAGAAAAGTCACATGTCCATGAGAGCAACAATGTGAGTCTTTGTCTGCCCTACAGAGAGAACGGATACACTGACAACTCTGAAGGCTGTGCTATGACCAAAGTAGTAAGATTCATCTGCCCTCCCCTTGTCTGATTCTTCCCCAGCTGATGCCATTACCTCGTCAGTAACAGGCCTCCATTTGTGAAATTAGCGGTTGTAATTATGAGCCCTTAAACTGACTAGTAAACTAACAGGGACTCATTTGGAGGTGGGAGGTATTGGAGCATCTTCCAAATATTTGTGGCTGCCCCATCTGCTCAAGTATCCTCTCCCAGCCTCATTTACAGTTAGGAGCCTACTTTTTTGTTGTTGATGGTGGACCCACAGTTGTCGATACTGTCACCAAGAGTGACAGCAGGACCCCCAACGTCATTGGTATTGCAACGCTCTCCCTATTGACAGTGATGGACTTCTCAGCTATGCTGTCCTGCTCATGAACTCTATTTACCGCATGAAGGTCCCTGCAGGAAAACCCCCACATGCTTGGAGAAAACTCACAAAATCCAAGGGACATTGATCTCTTATTCTAAAACAAAATCTTGCAGCTTTGAAGGCTGAACTTTGAAAAATGAACAAAGGCCAGATAGTCGGACATGCCAGCACTGTACGTTTGCCAGGAGGTGCACTTTACCTGTTAGTGGCAGCCCTCTCAGTAAAAAGTCCATATTGGACAGGTGGGAAACTACATTGGGCAGCCCTACTGCTAGCCGCTGCCATAGGTCTCATTCCAGTTGGCGTCCATCCCACCTAACTTTAAATGAAGGCCATACTTTGTTACTATGTTGAGTAGCCAGAAGAGTACAGGTTACAACCCATCATGACTGTTGTAAAATGTTTATATTTCCCCTTCTGGCAGATGAATGGTCTGTTAAAGGGAGTCTTCATGCTCGCGAATTCGAAGTATGCAAGTGTTTATTTACAAAAAACAAAATCAGCCTGGAAGTCAGAGTCCTCCTAGGACCCCTATGAGAATTATTGTAGTAAAGATGGGACAAGAAACACATGTACAGGCTTCCATGGAGATCATGTGTTGAAACTGAAACAAAGACACCTCAGAGGTGCAGGATATGAGGTCAAGGGACACTGTAAAAACGACTTTCAAACTGATTCACAAAATGTAAACACTGAGCAAGTTATTAAAAATGTCTTCCCTACGATGCTAGCCTTTGAGGTTTTGCCCTTCAGAAACAGACACAAATTGGTAGCATTGATTGGGACTGAGCAGAAAGAAAAGACGTTACTTCTGTTATGAGAGGCGGTCAGAGTACCTTTAGTCGTTCTGCCTTTAGAGAAAATCGATTTCAGGTTGTAGGTCGGTGGGTGAAAAGGACACAGCAGTAGCTCAGCCAAAAATGTTTCTCATATTGGCTTTACCACCTGTGTGATTTTCTGTTTACATCCAGCACCTACTACTTGCAAAAAAACGTAGCCTAGGTAGCGGGCTGCAGAATACCAAACAGAGCACAATGTGCAACTTAAATGACCCTGGCACCAACCTGACTCCAAACAAATACATATGCAAGTTTTTGAGACGAAACTTCCATGAGTAATGCTCCAGAATGCAGGAAACAACCTATTGGTCTATAGACGCTGCACATTAGCTTGCCTGGAGAAAAGCCACTATAAATAGGGCCCAAGTAAGTGTGGATGCTCATGTAAATTCCAGAGGAGGCAAAGGTGGAAGAAATTCAACAGTTGGATCCTCTCCATGGATTTAGAATTTACTTCAGAAATCAGAGGATTTTCTACATCACCAAATTACAAAGTAGACCCGTATTAGAAAACTTGATGGCTTTCAAGTAGTTTAAATGAGCTTCAGAGCTTTCCAAAGATCTTCATTTTGGTGACGAATGTTCAACTTCACAGAAAGGACTCGGATCTCAGAACCCAATGTTAATTCTGTAAACCAGAACCAATTCAGTTATAGTGCAAGAGAAGACATGTATACCCTCTGTTCTTGAAATGTGTTGCTCATCTTGTTCCTAAGTGGATTAAAAGGGAATGAGTATAGGATCTCTCAGTCAATCAAAAAGGTGTCTCTGAAGGAAATGAGTTCCTCTTCCATTCAAACGGCCCACTAATGACCATGTTCATTCTACCTATAAAACAGAATATAGACCAATCCATCCCTCCAGATGTATGAGTGACAACCTGATGTTTTATGCGAGAACCCAGTTTTACAGTTCCACTGCATACTCAAAACCCCCAATGAACTAGTCTTTCCTTACTTGCTGATCTACCCCACCCTAGTGGTATAAATTATATAGTCCATGGCCCTTTTACTCTGTACTGAGTCAAGGAAGTCGTTCATCTACCAAAGACTGTCTTTATTTGTAAACCACTGATGTGGCATGTCTTGTCCTCGTGTGGCTAAAAGTCATGCACTGACAGATACTTGAAAGTGTCAAACATCTGTACTCAGAAAAGGTGGAGAGATGGTAACAGAAGGCTACCCCCTTCTACAAGATTTTCTGGGTAGGATTACCACTTTGCATCCCCTCTTTGGTGCATTTTAGATTAGCGTCTGCTTGAGATCAGTTTCATGGTCCTGTAATATGCCAGATGACTCTGGGGATCACTCATCTCGAGGTCAGTATTGGATGTCACAGGCACACCCAAGAATATAAGTCACAGTGGTCTCTGGAACCATCAAACACTAAGACATTAGAAATTGGATACAGGGAAGCCTCTTTAACGTATCATGTGTATCAGGGCCCCAATAACAGATATTGAGCTGGTGAGAAGGGAGATTTTTCCACAGATACCAGTCCCTGATCAAACAAAATCAACATAATTTCTATTCAGCAAATGAATGGCACCCAGTGAAGAATTGAGTAGAAGAAGTTAGTGCAAGGACCGAAAAATGTGTAACCACGTACCATAAAAAGCTACATTAGCACTATCCCATTAGTTAAAGGTTGAGCGAGTGAAGCTCTGTCTAAAGTGGAATGACTTTATAAAAGCTCAACCTGCTATTCTCCAGAAGTATTTCTTTCATTGAGGATGCAAGATGGGAATATGGAAACTTGCACCTCACAGATCTATGGTCTCTATCTAATTCCCCAGTTAAATGTCTGGAAATAGTTCAATCATACTCTACAAATTCAATGACTGTATGAGGTAACACACATTGTAGAAGTGTAGGTGTACGTGTATTTTGGTGCCGGAGGTGCAGTGCCGCCTTTATTTTTGGCACCCTTTTAGCAGATCATATTTATTATACTAATGAGTAGTCACATCCGGCAAGTAATACCACCACAACCGCCATTATAGCTAATGTGTTGAAGGAGCACTGACTGTAAGGTATTTGTGAAAAAATTAGCCCTATGTCTTAATGACTATCCTGGACTTAATTGGTATAGACTAGAGCAGTCTGGCTTTGTAAAAGGTAGAGATATATCGCTGATAATCTTAGACATTGCTGGATATTATTCATCATGCATCAAAAAGGACTTTTCTTACTGCAGCCATTACTTTGGATGTGGAAAAGGCGTTTGATCTTGTAAACTAGAACTTTATATTACGATCCTTAACATGGCATAGGTTTGGCCATGGTATCTTGAAACAAATTGGTTTGCTCTATGCCTCCCCTACTATCTTGATTTTTGTTAATGGCTTACAATCCTTATGTATTGATCTATGTAGAGGCACAAGACAAAGGTGCCCTTTGTCCCCATTATTATTTATTTTATCCTCAGAACCTTTTTTAGAAACTCTACGTAGAACCTCTTCCTTTCAGGACTAAAAAAAACGGAAAAAATGGAAGTTACATTTACTGCATATCCGATATTTTATTATGTTTTGGAGCCCAGCACTTCCATTCAATCTTTCTTTAAGTTACTTAAAGATATTTCCATGGTTTCTGGATAGAAATTAAATATTGGTATGTCGGAAATCATCACAGGCGCGCGGACGTCAGTTCTTTTCTTTCTGCACCAGTTAAGCGCTGATCTGTAGAAGAACTAACCCTCTGTCAGTTTTGAAAGGATTTTACCCACATTTTGTCCACCAATTGTTTTTTTTTCTTATTTTGAGTATGTCATCTAGATGTACAGGGCTCAAACCGTGTGGCGACGGTCACAAGCAGAAAGCAGACTCAGCTTTGGAGCACCTCAAGGAATCTTGTGCTACGGCCAGACCCTTGGGCCTCTTGGTTACACCTTGTGCCCAGTCAAGCTTTTACCCCTTTCAGTGCAATGGAAGGGGGGGTATTTAACCACGTCAGCCATATCTCAGTCACTGCCCTGCAGAGACTCCCCCAGGTTGTGCGTGGATATGGATGCAGTTCATTCCGACCTCGTAGGAATGGTAGCCAGAAGTCATCTGCCACCCAGCCCACAGGAACTGCAGCCTCCAAGCATTCTTGGTTTGGTTCTGCAAGGCCATGTTACTCATGTTGGAGGGAGAATTCAACACCATCTCCTCCACTGGAGGTCCATAACATCGGACAAATGGGTCTTGCAGATTATTCAGGAAGGCTATTCTCTTCCCTTTCTTTCTTTTCCTCCACCTTTACTGGCAACTCAAGAATGGTGCAATCATCTAGTATTACTCCGAGAGGACATTACAGTTCTCCTGGCCAAGGGAGCTATAGAATAGGCTCTGATTTCAGAAGTAAAAAAACAACAGTTGATGGACAGAATGCAGAACAATGTCATACCTTCACCCCAGTACAGAGATCTGGGCCTAAATCCATCGCTTTTTTGCACTCCACACCACTCCAGTTCAGATATTGCTGGAGTGTTCCCACGAGGCACAGGGTCAAGGCTGATTTGCATATCACAATGTCTGAACTGGGGTGGTGTGGAGTGCAAAACAACAATGGATTTAGGCCCAGATCTCTGTACTGGGGTGAATGTATGACATTGTTCTGCATTCTGTCCATCAAGTGTTGTTTTTGCATTTGTCACCCCGAGTGGGACGGGTATGCTCAGATGTGAGTCCTGTGCTCTCCACACCACTGGAGTCAAGCTATCCTGGCTGATGACGGCTGATAGCCAGAAACCGGTCCTAGGATGCTTGATTCCGGTCCAGGGAAGACATGGCTTGGCAGTTCGGGCTGGACTGTTCCCATGAGGCACAGGCTCAAGGCTGATTTGCATATGGCCATGTCTGAACTGGGGTGGTGTGGAGTGCAAAAAAACGATGGATTTAGGCCCAGATCTGTGTACTCGGGTGAATGTATGACATTGTTATGCATTCTGTCCATCAACTGTTGTTTTTGCACTGATTTCAGAAGTAGGCAGTGGTTGCTACTCCTGCTACTTTCTGATACAGAAAAAGAACAATGGATTGTGGCCAAATTTGGACCTTCGGACTGTCAATCTCTTCCTCAAAAAGGAGAATTTCAAGATGCTCACGTTGGTTCAGGTCTTGTCTGCTGTAGACCAAGCAGACTGGCTGATAGCTTTGCACTGGCAGGATGCGTATTTTCACATCCCCATCCTGCCTGCCCACAGGGGTTACCTGTGATTCAAGGTAGGTCACGCATTTTCAAGTCACCATGCTTCCATTTGGACTTACCAGGACCCCTTCGGTGTTCAGCAAGGTGATGGTGGTGGTTGCAGCATATCTGCATAGGTTAGGGGTATCCGTCTTCCCTATCTTGACGTCTGGCTATTGAAGGCGCCATCATCCCAGGTTGTCGTCTCCCACCTCCAGAATATGGCAAACCTTCTGCATTCACCGGAGTACTCCATAAATGTGCGAAAGTCACACCTGACTCCTTCTCAGATGCTCCCTTTCATTAGAGCTGTTCTGGACAGAGTGCAGTTTCTGGCGTATCCTCCCAAGCAGTGAGTCTAGAATATTCAGGCTATTATATTGATTTTTCAGGATTCCTGGATTTTAGGTGAGATTGACTCTGAGGCTGCTGAGACTCATGGCTTCCTGCATTCTTTAAATCATGCCACATGGTGCATGAGGACTCTGCAGTGGAACCTGAAGTTCCAGTGGGCGCAGCATCAGGGGAATCTCTCTGATGTTGTCCAAATCTTGGAGGGAACTGCAAAGGACCTGCAGTGGTGGTTGATGAACAAGAGGCAGACCCCCTCTACTTTCCCCAACCAGATGCGTCATTCCTGGGATGGGGTGGCCATCTGGGAGAGGTGGAGAGCAGGGGACACTGGTCTCTGGCGGAGTCAGGGCTCCACATCAATTTGTTGGATCTTCGTGCGATCCGGCAAGCATTGAAAGCATTTCTTCCCTATGTCAAGGGGAGGTTAGTGCAGGTGTTCACGGACAATACCATCACCATGTGGTACTGCAACAAGCAGGGTGGGGTGGTATCGTGGACCCTTTGTCAAGAGGCCCTGCATCTCTGGACATGGCAGGAACAGCAGGGCATCGCCCTACTGGTTCAACACCTGTCAGGTTCTCCGAGCTCCAGGGCAGACAAACTCAGCTGTTGATGCAGAGCGGATCATGAATAGTGTCTCCAGTCGGAGGTGGTGCAAGGTTTCTTCAGAAATGGGGACAACCTTAGTTATATCTGTTCGCCTCCGAAGAGAATGTGCAATGTCAGCAATTTTGTGTGCTGGAGTTTCCAAGGCAGCTATCGCTCTGTGATGCTTATGTCGCAAGTGGAGCTCAGGCCTCCTGTATGCCTTTCCGCCCATACCACTCCGGTCCAGAGTCCTCAAGAAGATCAATAACGACTGGGCCCAAGTCCTTCTTGTGGCTCTGGTATCCAGAGCTTAATATATATATATATATATATATATATATATATATATATATATATATATATATATATATATATATATATATCCTCAAACTCCGTGATATCGCAGCAGCAGCTGAATCAGAACGCCAGCTCCAACCAACACAGACACGGACCCAATTCTTCGATGCAGGCTTTATTTATTGATGTGTGCTATCTTGTCGCCATAACGTTTCAACTCTGAGGAGCCTTGATCACATGACAACGTGAGTTAAAGGAAACACCTTTTTAAAGTGACCTGTGCAATCCACGTGATACGAGATGTCGGAATGGACATGGAAGACAGATTTTACTATCAACTCGGTATGTAAAAAGAAGTAGTTATAATTTCTTTCGTTCTGTACATACATGAAATATGCAATAAATTACATATGAATCATCAGGCATAAATGGAATTAGAAATAAATAAATCACTGCTTTCTCAATATTCGTGGTAACAGAAATATCACATTGTGCAAAATTACGCCAAATAAATATATGTTTATAAAGTTTATAAAATTACAAATAGTAGAATTACTGTGTAAACCTGATGACAGTGCATTCAGGTAACCCCAGTATATTCTAAAGTGACTCATGCAAAAATGTCGCCAATGTGCAAAATGTCGCATATGTAACCATTGACTAAACACAGCCACTGTTCATAAGCATATAAAGTGCATGGATTTTCTTTTACAACGGAAAGCATAAATAGATCCTGATATCTCATGATTGCATATTCCTGGACAGGTTCAGAATTGCGGGATAAATCCCCATATGTCAAGTCCATTCCTATAGTATCGTTGTGGACTGTTGATAATACCAACTGTGCAAAAAAGTGCTTAGTGAATATAAAAACTAAATAATTCTTCAGGAAAACAATGTTCACCTGATTGATGGATGACTCCACGAGCGTGCTGAGCCCAATCACACTCTTATTCTCCTTGTGGCTACCTAACATCAACATAATTAGATTAATAACAACTGAAGAATGAGGAATAAAGTGCATATATCTACACACTTAGAGGCATAAGTGACAAGTAGATCTACGGAGGATACTGTTGTCGATTACAATATGTCAACATTATTCAGCTTGAAATTGATAGTACTAGCCGCCCACATGCCAAGTTATAATTATTCACTTGTTCCTGTATGGGTCATATTAGATATGGAATTTTAAAACACATTAAGATAATAAATAATTAACAAATGATTAAAAAATCACCACAGAACCATTCATTAAAATATACAAGTATTATGACCTATGGAGTGTCTAATCAATCCCAAAATAAGTGCAAGATAATTACTGCCCAAGACTAGTGTGCAAATCCTCCCTGATGTTAAGCCCACCCGGCTGTTTGGAGTCGAGACGGAGGATATATTTTGTTTCCAATTTTCAAAGCATAGCTTCTCTATCCCCTCCACGTCTACTCGCTATCACTGCATCAATTACAAAGAATTTTAACCCTTTGTTATTGCTTTGGAGCGCTTCGTTGAAATAGCGGGCCACCGGGTAAGAATTATCTTGATTCGTGATGGCCCTTACGTGCTGTAGGATACGCTTATGCACCGCCAATTTTGTACTCCCTACATACCTAAGGGAACATGGGCATTGGAGCACGTAGATGGCATATTCAGTTTTACAGGTTAAAATCTTGTCTTGCTCTGTGTTCCTTGTCACTGAAGCCATCCTTATAGACCTTAGTATTAACCCCATGTGTACAGGATTTGCAGATTTTACGTTTGAAAAACCCACTGTTGGTTTGTAACCATGTGTTTTTTTCTGTAACTTCGGGATTGGTATTGATTAGGCGGTCTCACATGGGGGGTGCTCGGCTATATGTGATAGTAGCTTTACGGGGTAGGGTGGGACCAATGATAGGGTCACTCTGTAGTGTCGACCATTTATGGTTAATAATGCGATACAGCTCTCGATGTTGCATATATATATATATATATATATATATATATATATATATATATATATATATATATATATATATATATTTATTTGAGGTGGATCTGGCCGGGAATGGGATTTGGCCGGATATATATATATATATATATATATATATATATATATATATATATATATATATATATATATATATATCCCAAGTCCTTCTTGTGGCTCTGGTATCCAGAGCTTAATATATGTGTATATATATATATTTTTTTTTATCCGACATGGGATCATGTGGGAAAGTATTCCTGGAGACAACTGTAGTAGGGGGCGAGAATAGCAAGATATAGCAGATGTATATCATCCTTTAGTCCAATGTGTGATTTGACTGTCTAGTAAATGTATTTAAACAGGAATAATTTGCCCATACAGGGCTATACAAATAAATATATAAAGGGACACTGATCTGACACATGCATTGCGAAGTGCCATTGAGAGCACATGATAATACAACTTAATGGTATATATAATGATTAATCATGTCAAAGTCCCTAATAATGTTCAAAGCACGTATGCACTTTATTAATCAGTTGCTGTCGCATATTTTTTTAAATGAGCACTTGAGCACTTTATTGTATTCCATGATAACCCAATCAAATGAAAAAGTACAGATGTATTTAAAGATGGCCACTGCATTTGCAATAGCTGCATTAGGCACTGTCTTCTATGCTGTTGAAGCTTCTGGGCAAACCGGATGGTTAAAATGGCGACTTTGTGTGTACACTAACTGACACTGATGAAGCTGCAAAGCGAAACGCGTCTGTCAGGGGTGAGCGGTTTGTAATAAAGCATTGGGTGAACGGATATCTCAGTGCTTGCCGTTTTTTAACTCAACCGAGTTAAAGTGTGTTGGAATATATATATATATATATATATCCGGCGAAATCCCATTCCAGATCCACCTCAACCTCGGATTTCTTGTGCAATAAAAACGTTAAAACAACAAAGAAACGCTGCTCTGTGCTGGACTACAAAAAGCCGGGTAACATAACTTTATTTAATCATTACAAACAAGCTCAAAAAGCATTTAAGGCATATGTACATAGAGACAAACAATTAGCGTCAGACACGTTCTGGATGAAGTTAGTCCATGCCAGCAAAAAGTTTAACACAAAGTTATTTTGGACCCTTGTGAACAGAGACCCGCTAGGAGGCCGAGGATACATCACCGCAAACATAAGTGCAGACGACTGGACTAAGTTTCTATCCAATCACTTTAGCGAAAACTCAAGTGGGCAAGAGCCCCCTAGTCCTCATTTGACACTCAAATCCCGGCCACCAGCCACCGATGATCATTCCCGGACTCTTGGAAAGGTGCCATCATTCATCCCATCTATAAAAGTGGTAAAAGAGACGACCCAAAAAATTATAGAATGATAGCTCTCCTTGACATTGAATCCAAATACTATGCCAGCATCCTACTAGAAGAACTGACATCATGGGTTGAATTAACACAGCGTCTTCCCTTCAACCAGACCGGCTTTGTAGCCAAGTCCGGCACAACCAGCAACTTACTCGCATTATCCGTATTGATGGAGAAGGCCGACCTCCGTCACATGCAACTATATTGCTGCTTCGTTGACTTTAAGGCGGCTTACAACCGAGTGCCACGCGGCCACCTATGGCAAAAATTGGTCCGCTGGGGTATACCCCCAGCCCTCTTACAGGCTATCATCCAACTCCACACACAGATCTGGATAAGGATAAAGTTGGGCAACGGTTCTCATGTCTCATAAAAGACCTATCCCCCATACTTGACATGGTCAACTCCCATCCACCCCAACTGGACGGGACCCGAATCAGCAACCTGCTATATGCTGATGACCTTGTGTTATTGAGCCAAACAGAGGTTGGTTTGCAGAGTCTTCTTGACGAACTTCTAGCTTTCACATCTGAAAACGCTCTTGAATTTAACCTGTCAAAAACAAAAATAATTCATTTTAGCAAACAGAGGCAGCAGAAAAGCAGGTGGTTTTTTAACAACAAAAGCATCGACACAGTGCAACACTACAAATATTTAGGAATTTTCCTTGATTCCAGAGCTTCTTTCACCAAACAAAAAGACGCCATCAAGGCTAAGACACTGTCGCTGGAGGTTGTGATGGCAAAACTCTCAAAACACCTACTAGGACCAAGCCTAACCCCTCTGCTCAATGTGATGAAGGCCAAGATCACAAATTCTCTATCATATGGCCACGAGATTATGATGGGCTCAACAAACATCGTACTTAATAAATCAATCACCAGAATCTTAAAGTGAGCATGGCATTTGCAGAGGTCCTCATCTCTGGCACAAGTCAGACGAGAACTTGGTCTGCTAGATTACAATAGTGTTGAGGCTGGTGCTTTTATTAAGTTCTACAACAGACTGCGTATTTCCCAGGAAAATAGACTTGAGATCAAACTCTGGAACAAAATATCGACCAGTGCACCTAGCCAAAAACATCGGCATCACTTGGACCAATCCCTACAGCTCCTCGGAGTTTCGGAATATTGGGGAACAAACCCTTCCCAACAGGCACTGAAGAGTGTGATCAAGTGAAGCGTTCGGCTCTGGTCTTTCCACTCCGACAGAGCAAAATTATCTTGAAGGAAGCACGCTTGGCCCGTTGTCTCAGATTATAAACCAGGAATTGAGCCATCCTACCTATCAAGTACTTATTCAATCTTCTGGAAGATCACATTTATGGCCCTAAGGCTAGGCGAATGGCCCTTTTAAAGCATTTACCACAACGGCGGCGCCTTAATCACAAAATCGAATGTAGGGAATGAGGCTACCACTCCGAAAGTCTGGAGCACATAGCCTGCGCATGCCCAGCTGTTACATGACAGATGGACCTTACTGAGAGTGGAGTGGATTAAATTAGGTGTTTGTACATGTCGCCAGGCAATAATGGCAGCTATGAATCAGGAAAACATAAAGCTGAACATCCGGTTAACCAAATTTGCTGCCGGAGCTGCAAAAACATTGGTGAAAGAAAAGGCAGCAATTCTTCTGCCGGTTGGCCCAGATATCACCCTGCAATAAAAACTCAAGCGGCCACCGGCCCCCTTCAGCAAGGCCCACATGGATATAGTGTTCAGCATTTCAAAACCAGCTGTCATATTGACTTGTCTCCCTTTTTTAAACTTTATTAAAACCACTCTGTGATTGCCATGTTACTTAATCAGCTTGATTTGTAAAAGACAAATGTACAGTCGGACAATTTTGAAATTTTATCCAATTTTACTGCTAAACTATTGCACTGCTGTTGTACTAATCGAAGTTTCTTTTCGCTCCTTTTTAAATTAATACATGTATACGTGAGTCATATGGTTTTAACATGTTGTTATGATTTTAAGTAATCAAACAATAAAATTTGAATTTAAATTTATATATATATATATGTATATATATGTATATATATATTTTTTTATATACTCTCAATGACTAAGCATGCCAAAACTATGACTACACATCTCCTACACCAAATACATTCACTCACAATTGCTTGAACTGGATATTGTCAGCCAAGCTAGCAAGAGACAAGAACACAACACCCACCCCAAAGACATACAAGACCTAGGGCCCGATGTAGGTAAATTCATTTTACCACTTCTTAAATACCGAATCATACCGATTCGGTATTTAAGAAGTGGTAAAATGGAGGGGGGGGATGTTGGTATTTCAGATTCGGTAAATACCGAATCGTTGAGATTCGGTATTTACCGATTCTGTAAATA
The DNA here is from genome assembly GCF_964263255.1 of Lissotriton vulgaris. NCBI lineage: Eukaryota > Metazoa > Chordata > Amphibia > Caudata > Salamandridae > Lissotriton > Lissotriton vulgaris. Next base: position 1,050,049,647 of record NC_141693.1, read on the forward strand.
CCGAATCGGTAATGCCCATTGATTCCTATGGGCTTTGAAGCCCATAGGAATCAATGGGCATTACCGAATCGGTATTTACCGATTCGGTAAATACCGATTGCAGCAAGGGTGCAGGGGGTGTCACTTTGACACCCTCTAGCACCCCAAATACAGGCATGTGTGCCATGTGGCACACAGACATGCCCTAAGGGCATGTCTGTCTGTCACATGGCATAGGTGTGCATGCACACATGTGCACGCACACCTGGATTCGGTATTTTACCACCTAATTGGATTGGGTGGTAAAATACAGAATCTGACAGGCCTTTGGGACTCAGAAGAGTCCCACCTACATATAGAAGTTACAGAATCGGTAAAAATACCGATTCAGTATTTTACCGATTCTGTAAATTTACCGAATCGGTAAAGTAGGCCCCCTACATCAAGAAAACCCATTTACCGGTCGGTAACGGCCGAATCGGCCGTTACCGGCTGGTAAATGGCGACCTACATCGGGCCCCAAGTCATTTAGTGTACATATGTATGTATATATAAATATATATATGAATAACACCGTCAATCCTGTGCTTTGCTAGTCGTCCTCAGCACAAAAGGTACGGACACAGACCAAAGTTTTCAAAATGCAGTTGTTTTATTTGTGCAATTCCTGTCGCCATAACGTTTCGGCTCCAAGCAGCCTTGTTCATATATATATATATATATATATATATATATATATATATATATATTGAATAGACTCCGGTCCGCCCGAAGCACATGCCTGTACCATGGACGGCTGCGAGATGCAGCATATCACTGATATGGAGAAATGGATTCACTGCAATTCCGTTTTCCCGATCCAGTCGGCACACGTGCAACGTGGTTAGAACGGTAAGGGGGACCAGAGAAGAGTCTACGATTGAATCTGTACCAAGACTCTAAATCTTAACCCTGCATTTTACCAGTACAAGGCCATGCAACACTCACCCAAGCCTACAGCATTATGGGAATTGTAGTTGTGGGAGAACTACAATACAGTTGTATTTAATTGACCATTGGTCAGCGGACTTCCGCCAATGGCAGTGACTCTGGTGTTTCAAAGGTGGGGGAGGAGTGACTCTTGGCTACACAGTAGCATCTGAGGAAGGCCGTCAAGGCTGAAATGCATTATGCTAATACTGTTTTAATTAAGGACTCTTCAACGTTATCCCCCGAGTGGCCTCTACCTGTTTCCTGTTGGAGGGGGTGTTTATGGATATATATATATATATATATATATATATATATATATATATATATATATATATATATATATATATATATATATATATATACACACATATATACACATATATACATATACATATATATACACATGCACTCAAAAACACCTACACATATACACATTCAATGACTGACTTAGCCATTGTGTGTGTATATGTATACATATACACACACACACACACACTCTCTCTCTCTCTCTTTCCCTCTCGCTCTCTCTCTTTCCCTCTCGCTCTCTCTCTTTCTCTCTCTCTCTCTCTCTCTCTGACAAAGTCTTGTATGTCTTTGGGGTGGGTGTTTTGTTCTATTCTCTCTCTAGCTTGGGTGACAATATCCAATTCAAGGGACATTGAGTAAATGATTTTGGTGTAGGAGATTTGTGGTGATGGTCTTGGCTGGCTCTTGACATATACCTTTACAGCCTGGTTTAAATTGGCGAGCCCATAAATGAGAAAGAAGGAAGAAATGGAAGATAATGCAAGTCTGCAAAGCAATCAACATTATAGAAATACGTGGAAGCATGTCGATTTTTAGGAGTTGAAAATCATTTTTAAAAAGCGTGACTCCGCCAAATGAGGGTGAGATGGCAGTTAAGTATGTACATATCAGCCCTGGCGTTTGCGCGAGGACGATTGGAAGGGAGTGGACTTTAGTCCCCATTGTTTATCTTCCCATGAAGCTGTGCGCCGGATACTTCCGCCTGACTGAGCCACCGCCTGAAACCAGAAGGCCTATCTATATCCGTGGCTTATCGCGCCGCTGCATCCACAAAGAATAAAGATTTTAAACATCAAGGTATTTCGGTAGTCACTCAGTCACATTTTTTAACCGTAGAAGCATGCATCTTTTTACTATGGTCTCGCTCTGAATTCAAATGCAGCAGTGAGACCCGCTGCCCGAAATGAAAACTAGAAGGCGCTAGCTAACAGTGGGATAAGAACACATGCTGAACTGTGGAGCTTACACATAATCTCATTTAATCAGAAGCGGACTGGAATTCGTCCTTAAAGCTATGCTAACACAGAATCAGAACCTCAAAGTAATCTTTCCTCCAGATATGCAATGCACGTTAGGTGCCATGCCTTTGCATATTGTGATGTATGCAGCCCTGTGCCCTTGGTTATGCGGCACACAGGCAGTGCAGTGCCACAACAGCAAAAGAAGAATTATGTGGCAAATTGTTGCCAAGTTATGTGGCATTTATTTGGCAGTCGGTATGAATAGCTTCATGTTTTATGCGTTATTAAACTGAATTGCGATCGTAATGTGCCACTTTGTTTATAGTGCGAACACAACGTGCAAGTTGCCAATCCCACCACCATAACAGCGGAAAGAAAAGCTCTCGTGGTGGTTTAACCAGGGGGTGGCCTTTATTCTGTACATTGTTTCAAGATTATCATTGCACTTATTCAATAGGCAAGACCACAACATCATAAGGAGAGAGATAGCAAGATTCAAGATTCAAAAATACTTTATTCGGTTAAAAAGCAAGATAACCATAAAAGTAGCATGAAAGGTGCAATTTACAAGAGGTAGAGTGAACTTTTAAAAATCACGAAAAAGGAAAACAACAAAATTAAGTTCATGTATACAATAAAAGCAATCAATCCATTTGAATTGATTTGCGACACTTAAAAACTAGTTTTAAAAATTCTGCAATTGAGGCTACCATAAAAACAGTTTCCATTTTCTGGCACTCTATGAACGCTAGGCGGCATCTATATACATTTAAATCTTTGAGGATAGGGATGATAAGTTTCTTTCGAGGAAGAGTATAAAATTTACAAAAGAATAATATGTGTATATCGGATTGTTGGGATACATCATCACATGGACAAAGACATAGATCCTTCGACCAACAATTCATCACGGGGAACGATAATGTCCTAAAAACAATATTAAATCTAAATCGGGTCAAAAGGTAACGTTCATGATTGGACATGTACAATGAAAGATAAGGCTGCAATTTCTCTCCACATAAAATGTCCTGGTGGACAGAAACAGTCTTTTTTCTCGCCTCCTCTATATGTCTCTTTTCCTTGAGGTACGCCATACACAGATTTTTCAAATCTCTTCTAGATATATATTCCATTGATTGTGGGTCCTCAAAGTATTGGGGGCAGCTTATTTTTTCGAGAAAGTTTCTGACATAGCCTATCCATTTAAAGTCACTGATATTGTCCAATGCCATAATGTCCTTTAAAATAGCCCGGTTGACAACACATTCATCATTTGTCCAAACCCTATGCCAAAGGAGGACTGGCTGAATTTTAATAGTATCAGTAACATAAGGTGTTCCCAATTCAGCATGGCATATCATCGTTGCAGTACTTTGGGGTACGGACAGAATGTGGCATAAAAACTTATTTTCCATGATTTGAATCGAACTGATATTTGAATAACCCCATAATCCTGCACCATAGGTGGCTACAGATATACAGGTCGCATTATAAACAGTTAAAATCTCCTTTATGGGTTTTTTACCTAATTTTTTCATAAAGCATTTTAGGGCCATAATGGTCTTAGAAAATAACAAAGATCTAGCATGAATTGCTGTAGTCCATGAGCCACTTTCATGGAACAATATCCCCAGATAAGGGAAGGTGGGGGTCCTTTCTAGGGGATTGGAATTTATGAAGATTGGCTTCAAGTGCTTGCTTATTCTGGACCCACAGTACATGGACAAAGTTTTAGAACAATTGATTTTCAAATCTAAACCAAGCATAAAAGTGTTAAAGGCTGTAACCAAAGTTTGTAAAGCCATTGGGGTGCGCGCCATCAGAACAGCATCATCGGCGTACATCAGTGCAGGGACAGGCCTACCTCTCACCATAGGCATGTCTCTGCCCTCCTGCACGAGGTGCTTCTCCATTCCATTTATATATAACAAAAATAGAAAGGGGGCTAGGACGCACCCTTGGCGCACACCCCGACCAATCCCGAATTGTCTGCTGCATTCACCATTATTCCCATATCTGACACTAGCAGTGGCCCCAGAATATAGCTATCTCAGAAAGCATATAATGGCATTGTCTACCCCCAATTCGGCCATAATTGACCATAATTTAGTGTGTGACACACAGTCAAAAGCTGATGATAAATCAACAAATGTGAGGTATAGACGTTGTTTTTTAACCTTTATATACTTCTGTTGCAAGGTGAAAAGATTCAAACCTTGCTCTATGGTCCCTAAACCCTTTTGGAACCCAAATTGAAAATCGCTTAACACCCCATTAACCTCGGCCCAGCTTTGCAATTTAGCTAAAATCACTCTCCCCAAAATTTTTATAGAAGAGTCCAATAAGGAAATTGGCCTATAGCAGGTACAACTTAGCCTGTCCCCTTTCTTGAAGATTGGGACTATTACCGATGTAAACCAGGTAGGAATTGGGCTATTTGCCAGAGCGGCATTGAAGAGCTGAACTAACAGTGGCCCCCATAATTCGATGTTAGCCTTATAGAGGTCGGCTGGTATACCGTCTGGTCCTGCTGCCTTGCCCCCCTTAGTCGCCTTCAAGCTTGCTATAACTTCAGGAAGGGTTACAATCAGAGTTCTGGATGTATCTAGGTTTAGCAACCCCACGTCCTGGCCTGTTTCAGGGGTTAGTTCCACAACCTTATAAAGGGAGGAAAAATGAGCCACCCACTCATCTTCTGAGATGGCAATTTCCATGCGTGCTTTTTGTTCATGTAAAAGGGGGGTGTTAATGACCCTCCAAAAGGCAGCCGGATCCTTTGATTTTGAGGCAGCGCATAGGTTGTCCCAAGCCTCCCTTTTTATCGAGGCCTTCCTGTCCTTCAAAGCTAAATTATAGTCCTTCCTTGCAATTCTAATTAGGATTACATCCCGTGGTCTTTTATGAATTGCATGTCTAAGCTTTGTTAAGGCTCTAGTGCACTTCCTATCAAACCATTTCCTACTGGACTTTAGGGAATTTTTCCTGTCAACCCACAATGCTTCCTTAATTGTACTAGAGATGATATTAAAATGGGTTATTATTTCACAGCTCTCTGCGTATTCATCTAAACAGATCGAAAAGCTACTCATGCATTTACTCAGTATTTTATACAGGAAATCATCCGGGACCAGTCTGCTCCATTTAAGGTTATACCCATTTTGGGCACCCAACCTCACGTCCTGGACCATTTGGTTCGGACGTTCTCTAGTATCAACTACTGCAAATAGGTTCTCCATTTTTAATACCTGTGGCAGATGATCACTCAGTGGTAAGTCCATGATGTTTGCTCTAATCAATCTGCTCGCAGAGCTAAGTGTACATAAACTAAAATCGATAATAGATGAGGCACCCCGCCCAACAAAGGTTGGGACAAATGTCGTTGTATGATGTGCTAACTCATTTGAAAACCCAAGGTTAAAATTAAAAATCATCGCATTTAATGAGTCGCCTAGTAGGGTATGTTCAAAATGCGTCAAGTTGACATCTTGTTCCAGCATTAAACCGCAAATACCCTTTTGGCCCTTTTTGCAGAGAGTGCAATTAAAATCACCCCCCCATAATAGCATAACTTCAGCCCTCTTGCTCTTATCAAGTTTGTCTTGCATTTCTAAGGTTAGTGTATCAAGTACGTCCTTAATCATGCTACCTTGGCAGTTATTGTAAAAATTAAAAAGAACCATCTTTGGACCCTTCCTTGTGTCTATCACTATTTTTTGATAGTAACTAGATCCAGGGGAAAAAGAAATGTTATCGTATACTAGAAGATTAGATATGTATACAGTCAACCCCCCCTTGGGTCTTCCGTGTACTCCACCCACCGCAGGGGTAAAGTAAGTTTTGTAGCCATTAAGATGTATCGGCGTGGTGGCCCAAGTTTCTTGAAGGGCTAATATTCCCACGTCGGTAATGGCCTCATCCCAGGTTGGATTGGTAATCTTTTGTTTTAACCCAGCCACATTCCAAAAGAGCACCTTACAGTAATCTTTTTCTACAGGTAAAATATCTACAGTATCCCCTAGTCTTCTGTCCTGGCTCCCTTGTATAGACTCATCCCCCACCTGTATTTCTGGGGTTTCCTCAGACCCTTGACAACTTATAAGACCCATGTCCACAGGATTGTTAGACAGCCGGTCATCTTCCTTGATCTTGGGGAGTCAGTCCACTGCTTCCAAGCAATCAAACCGGTTGTAACAGGGGAAAAACGGGGGAAATTGCGGATTGCCTGTCCATCCTGGGTCATAACCTTGTGGATAAAAGTAAGGAGGCCTCCCTTTGTGTTTCACAGTGTTCCAACCATCTTCATGCCTCCCATTCCACTGTGTATTGTGGTAGTTATTATCAAAAGCCTGACCAGTATTACCACCATGGTGTCGTTTGTCCCTAGTCCAACTCCACCTATTGTCCGGTTGTTCACCCTCAGGGTAAAAGTAGGATAATGGCCTAGCCACAATAGACAAACCATAATTTCTTGGGGGCCTCGATGTAATAAATTCTGCGGTGCGGGGATTCTCAAATGTTATCACCACGCAGTCACTGTGTGTCCTTTTTTTATTATACCCCACCCAAGGAGTCCTTTCGACCATAAGGATGTTGCTTTTAAAGGCTGGGGGGAGAGGGTAGTTATCATTTAACCAATGTATTGTTTTGTTTACAAGTCCCCCATTATTTTCATTTGATTTATCATCAGGTTGGGGGACTCCAGTAAGGACCACAACGTATGGTGAGGCTTCTGGCGGTAGATGTATGTTTCTACGTGTCTCCCTCTTTTCTACGTTAACTTTATCCTTGGGAGTTTGTATGGGTGGCGCTGCTTTGTCAGTTGTGGTTGGGTTTTTTGGTGTTGGTGTGGGTTTTGAAGGTGGATTAGTGGTGGGTTTTGGAGGTGGATTAGTGGTAGGTTTTGGAGGTGGATTAGTGGTTGGTTTTGGAGGTAGATTAGTGGTAACATCGCTTTTAGCAGCTGTGGGTGGTCTGTTCATAGTTTGTTTTTTTTGTGGAACTTTATTGTTCAAATTGAAGCTAGGGGCACTAATATCTTTATGGATGTTAGTCAGTATTGTTTCCAGACATCGTAGCCTAACCTCAATAGGTTCTAAGAGAATTTTTAGCATTGCGAAGACGTTATTATTAACCATGCTTAGGCTGCTACTGTCCTCGCTCCCTCCAGCTTGATTATCAACTACCCCACTTAGTTCCAATATCCCCTCCAAGCTACTATCCAAGATAGTTTCATCTGGCAGACTTAGTGTTATGCCCACACTTGCCCGGGGCCCACCCGCGGTATCATTAATATTGGTGTGAGCATCTAGGTTGGTGCTCACATTCAAAGGAATCGGATCCAACTGAATTGGGTCATGGATTTTGCCAGTCTGGGCTTTTTTCCCTTTTCGAGTGGTAGTTTTAATGGGCTTTTGTTTAATACTCTTTTGTTTAGGGATTGCCCCCTCCTTCCTCCCCCTTTCAATTAGGGTACTAGCTGTAGTTTCAGTCTCGGTTGCAGCCGGGCCATTTTCCAGCAATAATGAGAGATTTGGGGTTGCCTCCAGGCCTTCCTGTGAGGCTGGTAAGTCACAGCCCCGGTCCTCGTGTACCATTACGAGTGTTTTTGGAGCGGATACACTGTTAGGTGTGCAAGCTTGTGCAATATGGCCCAAAGAGGAACGCTTTGCCATGGCTAAGTCTTGGGACACCCTTCTATCCATCAGTATGATCCCTTCATCAATGAGGGCATGTGTGCGCACTATAAAATCATCTAAGGTACCAGTTAGTTTCTTTGCCCCAGCAGCTGCCATGCTTCTGGTCTCTGGGTGGTTCATGGCAAGCCCAATAAATAACCCACTATAAAGCAGGAAATGCTTACGGCCAATTAACGGTACCAATCTCAGTACAACAAGAACTCAGAGGCTAACAATGGTATGTTACAGCAAGATTTAGCCAACTTACAGTTCTGCAGTCTCGATGTCCTTTGGCTACTTGCAACCGGGCAGGGTGTCTGGCACAGGCCAGGCTCCTCGGGCCTCTGAGGGCCTAAGAGGGCCCGCCCTTTGCCCGGGCTTCGCCCCGGGCGTCCCGCTCGCGTCCCGCGATGCGGGGGCTCTCCTCCCTTTCAAGGGCTCTGGCGCCCTCAGCAGCGCGACCCGCGTCACTGCAAACGCGCCGCCGCGAGGCCTGCCGGGATTTGTGGTCTCCCGGAGCGGCGGCGCGGAGTCCGGTGTCCAGGGACTCTTGGCGGTGGCGGCGGAGATGGCGGCGTTCCCTCGCGCCTGCTGGCTGCTGCTGGCTGCCCACTGACTCTCGTGGCGGTGGCGGCAAACAGGTTAGTAGCGTTATGGTTCCCCCCGCTCAGCCGGGGCTCTCCTCCCTTTCAAGGGCTCTGGCGCCCTCAGCAGCGCGACCCGCGTCACTGCAAACGCGCCGCCGCGACGCCTGCCGGGATTTGTGGTCTCCCGGAGCGGCGGCGCGGAGTCCGGTGTCCAGGGACTCTTGGCGGTGGCGGCGGAGATGGCGGCGTTCCCTCGCGCCTGCTGGCTGCTGCTGGCTGCCCACTGACTCTCGTGGCGGTGGCGGCAAACAGGTTAGTAGCGTTATGGTTCCCCCCGCTCAGCCGGGGCTCTCCTCCCTTTCAAGGGCTCTGGCGCCCTCAGCAGCGCGACCCGCGTCACTGCAAACGCGCCGCCGCGACGCCTGCCGGGATTTGTGGTCTCCCGGAGCGGCGGCGCGGAGTCCGGTGTCCAGGGACTCTTGGCGGTGGCGGCGGAGATGGCGGCGTTCCCTCGCGCCTGCTGGCTGCTGCTGGCTGCCCACTGACTCTCGTGGCGGTGGCGGCAAACAGGTTAGTAGCGTTATGGTTCCCCACGCTCAGCCGGGGCTCTCCTCCCTTTCAAGGGCTCTGGCGCCCTCAGCAGCGCGACCCGCGTCACTGCAAACGCGCCGCCGCGAGGCCTGCCGGGATTTGTGGTCTCCCGGAGCGGCGGCGCGGAGTCCGGTGTCCAGGGACTCTTGGCGGTGGCGGCGGAGATGGCGGCGTTCCCTCGCGCCTGCTGGCTGCTGCTGGCTGCCCACTGACTCTCGTGGCGGTGGCGGCAAACAGGTTAGTAGCGTTATGGAGAGAGATAGCATTTAGAAATACATACATCACAATTTTACTTCACAAAGCACTCCGCATGGGGTTTCTCATGATATTGTTGTCAATCTTGTGCCAGAATTCTCCAAGTATGCAACAACTCCGAGGCCCACCTCCTGGAACATCATGGCAATAATTCAGAGGAACATATTTGCTGATCATTTAGGGCTGATTACAATCTTGCCAGACTCAGTTACTCCTTCACAAACGTGATGGCTATCAGCTCGTCCGCCGTATTACGATTCCATTATATCCTATGGTAATTCGGCTGACGAGCTATCCGTCACATTTCTGACGCAGTATTCCATCCGCCAAGATCGTAATCAGGCCCTTAAACTTAACAACTGGACATCTTCTCTTCCCCAGAGAGGTTCAAGGAAGCACATACCTAGGGCACCGCATAGTGCACCGGCCCTCTTGGGGTCCCTGACAACAGGCGTAGCCCCTAAATTCAAATATCAGACCAGACCTCACAGGTAGGCCAGGAGGTATATCAGACCCATCCTCCCGTCAGCCCAGTGCCCACTCAAAACAACACCCCGCCCAGGGGTCAGTACAGTCAAAAGTCCAAGACGTGGATATCCCCCTGTCATTCTGCTGCCAGGGACACTGCCACAGTGTGAGGTATTACTGGCAAACTCGCCCTCCCGCTGCAATTGCTGGGAGCTTTCGGCTATGGCCCCCAGGACAGTCTGAATAAAAAGCTTCTGCTCCCGGGAGGACATGTGTACACCGTGCTTATAGAAGTCAGACCTAGGCAGCTGCAGCACATTATGCCGTATCAAACACATGGAAGAACCTGGCAAGATTTTTTTTGCACTGAGGTAGTTGAAAAGATTATCCAGCCTGAGCCCACCAATATTGACCCAGTGGTATTTGAAACCTGCACCCAGCTAGGCCTTCTCGAGACTGGATCCGCAAAACCGTTCCACCACTCTGAGAATAAAAAGAATGCCTACACCAGCACACATTAACCAGTGCCCATGCGCCAACTGTTAAAAAAGACAAGAGAAGCATTACCTGAAACTGGAAAGCCTCATATGGGGAGAAGCCCGTCCAGCAGGGCTAAGGCGCACTTGCAAATGTGCTTGATTTGGAAACATGTAAGGGGAGATCCGTCGGCATGTACTAACAGCATTGAACTCCCCCTAATGGGGCACCATTGCAGAAAATCATGCGCTGAAGAAACTGGGCAGTAGACCATTACCAGGGTTACCCTGAGGCATACCAATGTCCCTTTGCCCAACGGAACAGTTTTGGACTTCCTCGCCCTCAAACGCAGGGAAACACTTAAGAGGATTAGATCACTAATATCCACCCTGGAGCCCTGCTGCATCTTGGAAGGGGCCACTAGTTCAGACATCCTAAACTCCCCAAAGAACACAAGGAAGAAGGCACGCCTAAACAAATGTACTTCATATTGGGAGAAGCAGATCTGTGGCAAAATGGTCAGCAGGTGCGACAGCCTGGCTACATCGATAGGCCGCCTGCTGTCCTCTGGTGCTGGTCTATGGCGCTCCCAACCCCTGATAGCCATGCACACTCTAAAATACTTGGTGTAATCCTTGACATCCCTGAGACCTGTGAAGAAAGCGATTGCTGACAGTTGTCTCCATATTAGCGCTAGTGACGTGCCACTCTTCTGACTGGCCAGGAAAAGCAATACTCCCTCAGGGGTAAACCGCCCCATCATGCTTGGTGAAGCATAGGACGCATCAAACATTTACCAAGCAGCCTCATACATATGTTTAGTCTTGGGAGCCAGAGATGCTGCAATTAGGTCTGGGACAATGGGGCACAGTTCCGTGGGAAATTCGGTCACCTGCAAGTCCGCCTCAGGCCACAGCGCTCTGAACTCTGTTATCTTAGAAAGGGACACAGGGTCAGCCTCTGCAATGTCCATTCCAGGGTCATGCTTGGCAGTAAAATGTATGTTAAATGCAAGGCAGCTGTGGAGGAGGGCGTTGAGTAGCCTAAACAGGAAAGGGCACCTGGTACTCTTATTATTAATTGCCAGAACTGGTGACATGCTGTCGGACCAAAAAATGTTCCTGCTATTGGCTAAGCCAATGCCCCAGATCTACAAGGCCACAACAATAGCCAACAACTCCAGAAAGGTAACATTGCAGGTGAGACCAGAAGATGCCCACTCCAACAGCCAAAGCTCCATGCACCATTTGGTACCAAACACTGCCCTGAAGACCACACTGCCCACCACATCTGTGTGGAGGGCTAGCTCTCTATGTAGACTGTGCCGATTGATGTCATAAAGAGTCCCATTGAAATAAGCCAGAAAATCCTCTCAAATATGCAAGTCTTCTCTGACCTCACATGAGAGCCTGGTGCTGTGGTGTCTGGCCCGGAGACTGGTCATGGCCCTGGCAATGTTCTTGGAGAACACCCTCCCCATTGGGATGACCCTTAAGGCAAAGTTCAGTTAACTCACCAGGACCTGTCATTTATGCAATGTGACTTTCTTGGCCACCAGGCAAGCCTTGAAAGGGGTCCTGAATACGGACACCTTGCTCTGAGGCAGACTTCAGGCCCCTACTTCGGAATCAATTTCAATGCCAGGGAAAGCAATACAGGTCATTGGGCTTTCCGTCTTCTCTTCATCCAGCACTCCCAATGCTTGAATTAATTCACCAAAGCACTTCAGGGCCTTTCTGCGAGCCGTGGAGCCTGGGCATCCCTTGAACAGGAAGTCATCTGATTAATGGACTACCTCCTTGGAAGACACCAGCAGGGATGGCTCCTCCGCCTTAGCAGCACCCCACTGCTCTCAGAGCAGGAAAAATAAAATGATATTAACATAGTTATTATCATTTTATTTTTCGCAGGTTCTGGGCTTGGTTAGAGCGGGGTGGGGCAAGGCTAGTGGCACAAAGGGAGGAGTGGTTTGCACACTCCAAGTGTGCCTGACTGTGTGGCCGGGTGTCTTGGCCCGGCCAAACAGTCATTCGCACTTATCATGTTCCCCAACAGGGTGCATTACACAGCTTGGCGGGGAACATGCCCAGGCCCCCAGGCCCCGCCTGAACGTCGATCCACGGCGTTCAGACCAATCAAAATGCGACATTGCAGCATTGTGATTAGCTTAGGGAGCCAGGGTGCTTCCTGGTTCCGGGACTGCGCATAAACGGAGGAGAGACACAGGCGGCAGAATTGCTAAGTGTATTTTTTTTGTATGTGTCTTTTGTTCTCCCCAATCCCCCCAACTGCCCCTTCACCCTCATTCCCTTCAGACTCTACTGGACACCAGGTCCCTAACTGACCACTCCAGAAAACTACTGTATGCCTCAAACAAAGACCAAGCAATGGAACACCCTGTCGGCATAAAAGAGGTCCATAAAACATTGCCATTCAAAGATGAAACTCAGCAAGTGGATGTCCTCTGGTTGAACAGGGAAAAGGCAGAATGCTCCCTCTATATCAGACTTGGCCATCAACACCCCTCGCTCCAGCTTCTGAAGCGTGGAGATAGCTTCATCAAAGGTCGTTTAGCACACCGCGCATATACCCTGATCCAAGCCATCATTTACCGAAGACCCTGGAGGGAAGGACACGTTCTGGATTATGTGGAACTTGCCTCACTTATTTTTTGGAACTAGCTCTAAAGTTGAGCATACTAGGTTGGGATCTGGTGGGAAGTCGAAAGGGCCTGCCACCCTGCCGGCTCGCACCTCTTTAAGAATCTTCTCCCTAGCAATGTCAGGTTGAGGCACCACAGACAACTGATTCTTAAGAGGCGTTGGGGTTGGAGTCGTGCTCATAGGAATGCGAAACCCATCCCTGAAACCATAGAATAACAGATGAGCGTTGTGCTTATTTTTGTATCTGGCAAGAAGCTGAGCAAGGACACGCAGCCTAATGGGCAATGGAAGCTTGGTAGATGGGGGGAGAGGATTAATAAACTTTGGAGGCGGAATACTCTTTAAGCTTTCCGTGCTTCTTAAAGCACATGAGTTCGGGTTGGCCTTGGGCACCACAAAAGGAATAGAGATGCTTGTATTTGCAGGCCATGCCTCTAAGGCATTCTTTTTTGTTGTACTTCCAGCAGGCAGCTTTTTTGTCCCCATATCCTTTGTCAGTCCGAAAGGACTGCACATACTTAGCTGACAGAGAAAGCATGGTGAACTAAGAGTGCTATATGGTGATCTCCCTCTGGTCCCAAGCAACTTCGTGCCTCACCGTCTTCATCTGTCTAAATTTGATATCATACCGTAACCAGGCTGACCCCTGGAAATCTGACGCTGCACTGTGGCTGAGTGACATAGAGCCAAACAGGTGTGGGGCCGATGCGGGGAATGTGAGCATAGCTGCATAAATAGAAAAGCCTGTGGCCCATTTTTTTAAGGACTGCTCCATCCATACTTCCTTTGGATTCTGTTTGCCCTCCTTCCCTGCCCTAACTTTGCCGGAAACCACCCCCACATTAATCAGATCAAAAACATCACAAATTTCCCTCTGTAAACCTTTTTTTTTTTCCTGCTGAAACATGTCAGGCAATGACTGAGGGAGGTGCCAGAGTGGGAGATGTGGACCTAAACAGCAAAGGACTAACAGTAAGTGGTGCCTAACTTGTGTTGGCAGCGGAAGAGGCAGAGGCCTCTGCTTAGGCCCAAACCTGTGCGGCTGCACTGCTGTGCCACCCGTGGCGACTACTTGATTAGAGGTGGAAGGTGTCCCAACCCCGTCCGATGTCAGTGCTAATAATGCCCCACTCGTGGCAGCCGAAGATGGAGGAGAGGGATGTGGCAGTGGGGATGCTGCTACCATCTGCACTGGTGTGGGTGATGGGCCATCCTGGTGGATGACCTCGCTACGAGGAACTGTGGCACTGACTACACCAATCTGCCCCACCACACCCTCATTGAGACTAACTGCGGCCCAATGGGGACCTTGTCCCTGATGCAGGACATGGGTGACTGCCCCACCAACTCACCCTCTGCTGTGGATTGGACTGGCGATTGCAAACCGGGCTCGCTTCATGATGACGGGAGAGCATCCTTATAACATGCCAGTACTTTCTTCTGGCGCTTGGGGGTGGTACCGATTGCTGCTGAACCTCGGGACCTTCTGACTGCTTCTTGAGGGCCTAGTTGATTCCATGAAGTTTGTCTGCCTTGCAGAGCTCGCTAAGGGAATAGAACTCCTACGGATTTGCTGGGGCCGGAACACGCGTTTTCGGACCATACTAAATAAAAGAAACAATGAATGAGAAAAACAGTGCAAAAGGCCAAAGCTAGAAAGAGGATCAGGTAAAATGAACATCATGAAGCTATTATATAAAGCATGCAAGCTGCCTGGGGGTGTGTGTCTGCATGACCCCCTGCTAAAGATTGGGCCCAGAGCGCTTACCTACAATCCAGAACACAGCAGACTACTGCGGGGAACAGCCATTAGGCCAACCAAGTGAACTCTACTGAGGAAGAAAGAAAAATTATATTAGCACAAAATTACAGCTGTGAATACAATTGCTCCATGTCTGATACATGGAGGCCTTAACTTGGAACCCAGTCTAGGATGCATGCCGTCCACACCAGATAGAAGTGCAGCATGACTCCCACTGATCTCCAACCAGGTGCACAGCTTCGTTATCCAAGAGATTAGGCAGAAGCACAAAGGGTGTCTAAGGGATGAAAGAAATAATAGGGCTCTTAACCGTCTAACACTCTATAATTGTGCGCCTTAACCATGAGGAGCCCTGGGGCCCACAGCCGTCTGAATACCCCTAGCACATTAGTGGCCCCATCTTAGGAACAGCAGCACAAACCAAGACAAGGCACGCGGGCTGGGAGAAAATTTCCAACAAGGGGATACAAGCAGCAAAATTGGAGAATGGGGCTCATGCCACACACCGCCATTGTTACTAAGGTGTGGTAGTGGTAATGTGGGGACTTGGAGCGGCACATGAATATCAACAGTAAATCGATGTTGATGGTGTAGCTGCCAAGAACCTGAGAATGTGCAAGGCTATTGCTGTAAACATTTTAAACCGCAAATGAAATGCGGAATACAAGCCCCTGATGTAGGTGTTGGCGTAATATGTGGTACAACCTTATTTAAGTGATGCACCTTGCTCTAATCTGGACTACCCTTATGGTGATCTATGTGGTCTTTGATAACCTTTGAAAGCTCTCACAGTGGTATCTGTGGAGAGCAGCCTCCAGGCCTATCTTTAAGGAGTGTTAAGTAGCTTGTTTTACCAGTTTAATCTGTAGAGTAAGTTAGTTGAAAAGAAACCACACAGTGTTTATTAAAAATAAGTCTATTTATTACAACACACTATCGCTATCACATTGGTAGATATCCTACCCAGAGATATCAACACAATGCACAAGAATTCTTCAAATGAAATCAGCAAAGTAGCACAAAATACAGTGGTTCCCAGGGGCAGAGCAAACCATATACTAGAAAAATTGAATGCGAACTGCAAAGGAGAACAAGACTCAGACCGGAAGGAGCTTGGGACACAAGGAACTACCTAAGGTAAGAACCCAGAAAGCCCACGGAGGCTGTGTGTGGAGTGGAAACACAGTCGCTGACCCAATGGAAGACAATGAAGAAGTCACAGTTGCAGTTTTGAAGTAAAAAGGACCTTTCTTAGAGGACCCCGAAAAAGTCCCTAGGGGGATGGAAGGTTGGAAAGTCTCCCCACTCATGGATGCCCCGGGAAGCAGGTTACCTACACCAGGGAAGCCTAGTGCATAGGGTTGAAGTGACGTCAGAACCTGCCATAGACAACAATGGAAGACTTGGAAGACAGTGCCTCTGGAAACATTTAGGAAGGAGTCCAATAGAACCCAAGGGTGGATTCTGGAAGTGAAGAACATGCAAGCAGAGGGGACAGAGTCTATGCCACTCAGAAGTGATCAGGAGGCACGAAGACACAATGCCCACCGATGTTGAGAGGTTCTGGAGAGTTAACAGTGACCTTGTAGCTGCAGCTGTGAGGACCAGGCAATGCTGAGGAAGACCAGGCACCGTGCACAAGTTGTCCCTCATTGGATGTCGATGACTATGTGGTCAGTGTCCGGCGGGAGCGCCAACAAGAGTTGGTAGCCGCAACTGATGTGGAAAACAAAGAAGGAGCAATGTTGGGACCAGTAAGGTTCAAGGTCACCAACAACACGAGAGTCAGAGCTGACCCGAGCAAGAGAGGAAGCCCACTGAAGAAGTAGAAGACCCTCAGGAGGACCCACAGGCTGAACGCACCAGAGTCGCAAGAGGACCTCGAGCAGCTCACCGAAGATGAAGGCCCACGGTGCAGAGGATGTGGTGAGGATGCAGATCTTAGAGGGAATAGATGCTGGAAACTGGAGCTTCTTGTAGCTTGAAGATCTCTGGAGTGCAGAGCCAACAAGCCTTGGCAATGGCAAGTCCATGAGGTGCACAGGGGTTCGATCCAAGCAGTTCCGACGAGGGATACTGGTCTTAAAATTGCAGAGAACAGGTCAGACCTCGTAGGAGTTGCAGAATTATCACCTATGTTGCTGAGCCTCGGAAAGTCCATAGGAAGAAAGGAGCAGCAGACAGGTCAGCTTTGTTGCAGTGCCTGCAGATGCCGGTGATGCAGAGGATGACTCCTTCACTCCAAGGGAGATTTCTTTGGGTGTCCTTGATGCCCACAGGTCTGTAGAAGAGCCTGGCTGTAGCACAGACACAGACTGATGGAGAAGACTTGAAGAACTAGGATACCAGAAGCAGCAGGAATCTTCCTTGGTGCAGCCTCAGTTTAAGTCGAAGTCCAACAAAGTTCAAGTGTCGAGACAAGTGAAGAGCGACGTAGCTTCAGGGTTGAGTTTCACCTCACAACGAATCTAAGGACCCACTCACCAGAAAGCCCTTTAATATCCTAAAGAAAGAGTTGGAACAACTTGAGGGTCCCCCAGAGGAGGGGGAGGATACGCCAATGTCCTTTGTCCAGTTTTACACAAGAGCGAGAGCCAAGGGCTCCCTAAACTGGCTCAGTCTGGAATATGCAAGGGGGCACCAAATGTGCCATTCAAAGCAGTCTGGTGGCGCTAGAAAGTGCCCCCACTCCAGCCCAATTTACTAAGTACTGTCTGGAAGGTAGTCACACCTTTCTGTGACAGTAAACCAATTGTTCTACCTTCCCCTGCTCGACATTGGCTCTGCAGCAGGAGGGCAGAATTGTGTCAGTGGTCGGCAGCAGCACTAGCTTGCTTGCAGACCCTGAAAGGCTGTTACCGGGCGTACAAGGGGTCCTCTAAAGAGCCACCCAGTACTTGGGATCATACTTCCAACACTGGACTCAGGGGTATGATTCCAACATGTTTGATACCAACATGACTGGGTTCAGTACAGCCACTCTATAGTTACACTTTTCGTCATGTACACTATATGTATTAAAATGGCTAACCACACTTACAAATCCTGGAGAATTGACTCCAGTATTTGTAGAGGTGTCCTGTTCAGGCAGGGGCACCCTCACATTTATAACCAAGCACCCTGCCCTCAGGACTGGAGAGCCTGCCATATGGGTGACTTATTGGTTTTAAGTGCAATGACCTCTGACATAAGGAAACTTATATCTGCCGTGAGAGGTGCAGGCACCAACTCACACAGGCTGCAGTGGCAGATCTATAGTCAAAGTTTAAGTGGACTCTGATGGGTGGCATAATAAATGCTGCAGCCCATGGGAGACCCCTGGTGTACCAATGCTCTGGGTACCTCTGTACTATATACTAGGGACTTAGAGGGGTACACCAGTAGCCAATTGAGGAGGTACAAAGCACTTACCATTGTCAATATAGGGAAGAAAGCACAGTTTCTGATTAGCAAGATCCCAGTAGACTAGATCAAAAACACACTGACACCAAGCGAAAAGTGGGGATAATCATGAAAGCAAATCCTACTTACACCATCCCCCCCAAACGTAAGGAGATGAGACTAACCTTGCCTAGTTGAGTCTTCATTCTCTAAGTGGAAATATCTGGAGAGTCCATTTGCGTTGGCATGGTCACTCCCAGGTCTATGTTCCACAGAAAACTCCATCCCCTATAGGGAAATGGACCACCTCAAAAGTTTGGGATTTTCTCCCTCCATTTGTTTAAGCCATTGGAGGGGTTTATGGTCTGTCTGAACAATGAAATGAGTGCCAAACAGGTATGGCCTCATCTTCTTCATTGCCCAGGCCGCAGCAAACGCCTACCTCTCAATAGCTGACCAACGCTTCTCTCTGGGGTTCAACCTTCTGTTTATAAAAGCTACTGGTTGATCCTGGCCATCTGTATTAAGTTGTGACAATAGTGCACCTACCCCTATCTCAGAAGCATCTGTCTGGACGATGAAGGTTTTTGAGTAATCAGGACTTTGCAGAATTGTAGCACAGCACGTGACTTGCTTTTTTTGAAAACATATTTTATTGAATATTTCAAGTTACAGCATTTCAAGTGAATACATTTGCGTACAGTGGTTTTATGCACCAACATCCATGTTTAACAATACGTTATTTATTATAAGAAGTACCCTTCCATTGTATCATTCGGAGTGTGTTGGTGGGTAGTATATTTCATCATTATCGATGGCCACTACTGTTCAAGCTATTTTAAGAGGAAAAAACATTAAAAAAAACATTTATATTAAAGATACCCCCCTCCCCCCTGCAGACGGGTGCAAAGATGAATAGATGAATATATTCAAGGAAGGACCTGTTCGATCTAAGTGTTTCCAATGCAACGTAATGGCATGGATTCCGTTGAGATCGGAGTCATGGGGTGATGGGCTTCAGTAGACGGTGGTTTGAACCCTACTCATGTGTGCTTTCATGACGGCCATTTAAGAGGGTGAATGTGACTAGACATCCAGGACAATGATAAGTGGGGAGGTTATGTTTACAGTGGGTATGATTGTGAAGCTACCTGATAAATCTATCTTTAGGTGTTAAATGTGTGTGACACTTTGAAGGATTCAAATAGTAAGTCCCAACTCATTGCTATGAGTACATGGCTTGCTTCAGGTCATCAAATGCCTTTGGATAGCTAACTGTCCACTGAACTTTCGTAGGCATTCTTTTGGAGTTGAGATCATTAAGTGGTGTTACTATGGATCCGTAGCCCTTAACAAACGTCCTGTAGTACCCGGTCAGGCAAAAAAAAGCTCTGACCTGAGTCTGGGTAGTGGAAGCAATCCAGGCTGTGATGCTCTGAATGTTGCTCTCCAATGGTTGAACCTGGCCTCCACCCACAAGGTGGCCCAAGTACACAACCTTACTCTGCCCTACCTGGCACTTAGTAGCCTTGATAGTGAGGCCTGCCTTTTGCAGGGCCTCAAGTACATTTCTGAGGTGGGCCAGGTGCACTTCCCAGGTGGAGCTAAAAACAACAATTTCATCTAGATATGCTGCACTATAAGCTTCCAGATCTGTCAAGACTTTGTTCACAAGCCTCTGAAATGTAGCAGGTGCATTCTTCAAAGGGCATTACAATAAATCGATAATGCCCACTGGGGGTTGAAAATGCTGTCTTTGGTTTGGCATCCTCAGAGAGTCTGATTTTCCAGTAATCAGCAGTCAGGTCAAATGTACTGAGATACTTGGCAGAGGCCAATATATAAATCCGCTCATCTGCCCTGGGGATCGGATGGGCATCAGTCCTAGTGACTGCATTAAGTCCCATTTAATCCATACAAAACCTCATCTCTCTCTTACCATCCTGGGTGTGAGGTTTTGGGACAAGGACTAGAGGGCTTGTCCAGGGGCTATCTGAAGGCTCAATGACCCCCAAATCCAGCATCTTTTGGACCTAAGGCCTGATACAGTCTCTGACATGCTCAGGCTGTCTGTAAACTTTGCTCTTCATAGGCAGGCTGTCACCGGTGTCCACCTCATGGATACATCATGTGGTCTAACTGGGTGTCAGAGAAAAGAGACCAGAAATCTGTCTGAGAACCTGTCTACAATCAGCTTGCTGTTGACCTGTGAGGCTATCGGCCAAGACTATTCGTGCTACTTGTTCATCAACAAGGACATGAGAATGGAAATTAGGAAAGGGTCACTATCCTCCTCCTGTCCCGCATCAGTGGTCATGAGAAAGCTCGTGCCAGTCCTGTCAATAAAAGGTTTTAGATGATTCACATAAAGCACCCTGTGGGGTCTTCTGGGAGTGCCTAGGTCAACTAAGTAGGTGACCTCACCTTTTTTCTCAAGTATGGTGTGATGGCTACTCCACTTGTCCTGGAGAGCTGCTGGGGCCACAGGGTCCAACACCCACACTTTCTGTCTTGGCTGGTAAACAGTCAGTACAGCCTTTTGGTTATGCCAAACTTTCTGAAGCTCCTGGCTGGCCTCAAGATTTTTGCTGGCCTTCTTCATATACTCATCCATATGAGAACGCAGACCAAGTACATATTCAACTATGTCTTGTTTAGGGGGTTGAGAGGCTGCTCCCATCCCTCCTTAACCAGACACAATGGACCCCTAAGTGGATACCCAAACAGAAGTTCAAATGGGCTATAGACCACCCCCTTCTGAGGAACCTCTCTGTAGGCAAACAGAAGGCAGGGTGGTAAGACATTCCATTTTCGCCTCAGCTTTTCTGGGAGTCCCATGATCCCTTAGGGCCTTTAGGGTCCTGTTGATTCTTTCTACAAGCCCAGTGCCCTAAGGATGATAGGGTGTGGTAAACTTGTAGTTTACACAACACTCCTTCCACATAGCAGTGATGTAGCTAGACATGAAGTTAGTATCTCTGTATGACAAGACATTCTTAGGGAGTCCAACTCTGGAAAAGATTCCCAAAAGGGCCCTAGCCACCACAGGAGCCTTGGTGGTCTTAAGGGGGATAGCTTCAGGATACCTAGTGGTATGTTACACCACCACTAGTATGTAAGTATGTCCAGATGTTGTTGGAGAATTTAAGGGATCTACAATGGGGCCTTTGTAGTGCCACCTGACTTACCACTGGCTTGCAGGTGACACATGTGCAACAAAACTCCTTGGTATCTTCAGACATGTGGGGCCAGTGAAAGTGAGGGACACGCCTGTCCCGAGTTTTGCTTTGCCCAAGATGTCCTGCAAGGGGAATGTCATGTACTAGGGTCAATAGAAGCTACATTTCTGAGGTATGACCAACCTCCTGGTAGCATCAGACTTAGGTCTCTACTCTCAGAAAACAGGAGCCCATCTTCCCAATAAGTCCTATTGGACCCACTGACACTCCCTGTCTCATCAGCAGCAGCTTTGTGTCTGAGCTATTCAAGAGAGGGGTATGTTTTCTACTCCAGACTCACATCTGCCCTGGAAGGTCCCCCTGCCCCAAGAACTCTGCTGTGTCAGGCGCAGGTTCCTCTGGGACAGTTCCTTCACAGGCACAGTCATCTCCCTCAGGAGACTGATCCTCACTGGGAGTCTGGGAGGAGGATACATCCTTGCCCTTCCTGTTCCTTCTCCTGAGACCTGGTTGATCCATTCTTTCAGGATCGAGGCTACCTCTGGGCCTAGTCTCTTGGCCTGAGCCCTAGTGACTGCAAAGACACTGCTGAAATGCCCATAATTTCTGCATGTGTCCTGAACTCCACTTCAGATCAGACTGAATTCTTAAATTCATTTCCCAGCAGACAGTCTACAGGTAGGTCTCGGGAAGCAATAACTCTTTTTGGGCCAGCTACCCCTCCCCAGCTGAGATTAACAACTGCAAAGGAATGATCTGTCCTGACGTTGCTAGCATTGGTCACTTGGTAAATCTGATCAAGTCGAACCTGTTCAGGAGACACAAGTTTCTCTGTCACCATAGTAAGCCATGGGTTCCTGACCATTGATGAGAGGCTGTTGTCTGTACTTGCCCAAGTTAGTGGGACTTAAAAGTAAAGTGGCAATTTCCTTGCCACTTTCACAGACTAGAGCAGCCCGAGGGGATGTCCTGAATAGGCCAGAACTCACTTCAGTACCCAATGTTAACCCTAGTAATCCCTTGGGGGCACTACTATTACTTGTGCTGGTGCTTGGAGCGCTAGTTGCTTTAGGAGCAGCAGCAGTAGTATCCTTGGAGCCAGACGTAGAGCAATTGTCATCTCTTGCCCTATGGCCTTTTTTTCTCTCACAGAGATAGCATAAAGGTTACTTGTTGGAAGAGGAAGAGGATTGGGACCCACCCTCAGAGGAAGACTTTTGGGGACTTTCTGAAGACTCTTGGGTCTTAGAAGAATCTTGCTTCTTCTGGTCACCACCACCATGAGATTTTTTACTTCACCCTGGTGCGGACCCACTTGTCTGACTTCTTTCTCAAATCTTGGGGAGAGGCCAGATCTGAGTCCACCAGGTACTGGTGCAGTTGTTGATTCTGACAGTTATTAAGGATGTGCTCCCTCTTTAATAAATTGTACAGTCCCTCATAGTCATGTACATTACTTCCATGAAGCCAGCCTTCCAGAGCCTTAATAGCACTATCTACAAAATCTACCCAGTCTTGAGTGTGCGCCTTCTGTGTGTCCCTAAACTTAACCCTGTATTGTTCAATGGTTAAACTAAAATCATCTATGAGTGTATTCTTCAAGACTAAGTAATTATCTGCATCTTCCTTCCTAACAGTGAGAGGTTTGTCTCTAATTTTGTTAGCAAGGAGAGCCATGGAATAGCTACCCACTGCCCTTAGGGGACCTTCTGAAATTTACCGGCCCTCTCAAAAGCAGTGATCCATTTATGAATGTCATCCCTCTCCTGGTAAGGAGGGACCATCCTGCTCAGGTTCCTAGTGTCAAAGGAGTGTTCCCTGGCCCTAAGTCCGCTAGTGCTGCCACCATGGGATCCTAATCCCAAATTCTTCTTAGTCCTCTGAATGTCCAGGATCTCCTTATCTAGGGCCACCCGCTCCTCTTGATTCTGAGCTTGGCTCTCAAACTTGAGCAGATGGAGGCTATAGATGGAAGTCCCTATAGAATGGTTTGAGTGGAGGTTGAATTGACAGAGGAGGAACGAGACATCCCCTGGACTCTATGCACCCTTCCTGTAGGAATAAAGGGGGGTCTACCTCTAGGGCCTTCCTCTATACGTTCTGTACTATTCCCAGGAGGATTGGAGTTGAGTTCACCAGTGGGGGCCTTCAGACTCCTCCTGGCCAGGCTCAGAATTGGGGTCAATCGGGTGAGACACTTCTGACTCTTCTTCTGGACCCCACCGCCTATACCCACATTGTCCTCCCCCTCAGACCTAACAGGGTTCTGGAGGTCATTCTGCAGGAGCAGCTCCGAGAGCTGCTTTGTGTTAGGGTTGATACCAGTCTTTATTCTTCGGATGCAGCCAGGGTTCTGCGTTCCTGGACCTTGGTGTTAAGTATGCCTCCTTGTTGTGTTGTGTGTGCCAAGACCTGCAGTGGTGACCCCCCTCACTCTTATTTCTATAGAACCTATCTTTAGCTGACTCAGGACACCCATTATACATCCTTAGCTGATACCTATAGTCTGCAAAAGCCTCAGAAGAGTAAAAGCCAGGCCTGTCTGATTTTTAATCTCTGTTCTTGAATCATGGGGTTGGCCCATGGGTTATAAGGCCTAACGTGAACTGTAGCTCAATTTTCCAGGTGGCACAGAGCAATCAATGGCTCGGTTAAGAACAGTCAATAAAAAATTCATCAGTTTGTCAGAATCGCAGCTGTCAGCTCTCTCTCTGTCCACTGCTGCATAAAAATATGCCTTGCCTCTACAAGCTGAAATCGAGATTAGGACCCGGTTACTACAGCTGCATTCTCTACCACCCTACAAAGTGTTAAAGTCATCCTGGAGATGTCAAATATCTATGTTCAGCAAGTGATCTAACTACAGAGAGGCAAAGAGGCAATGATGTGTATGATATTAGGTGAAGCAAAAATAAAATCCATAAGATGCCTTCTTTAATGAGTTGAGGTCCTTAACTTAGAAATTTACACTGAGAGCAAGATCGACAAATAATTGCTTATTGTTATAGATAATAGATCAGCCACTCTTAAGTTGATATCTCTGAGAACAATCATCTTGGTGAAGCTTACTGCAGTGCAACCCACAAAAGACTCAAGTTCACTATAAAAGGAAGCATGTGTGCAGGGGTGGCAATAAACCAGCTCTATTCAAACATGCATTGGCAAAGCCAGTATGTCTTGCCTTTAGCACCTGAGCAGAATTGGCAATGTAAAAAAAATGCAATAGTGGTTGTGTCCTTCCACTGACGTAAAAGAATGCATGTGTGCACCACCAGAATGATGCAGGCACCATTTGCTTTAATACTTTATTTGCTGAACAAAGTTGGCAGATGGCACTTGGACTGGTGAATATATTTTTAAAAAAGATTTTGTAGTGTAAAAGCACCAATTAAAAGGACTTCGGATGTTGCATTGAGTGGGGGCGGGGGGGGGGGGGGGGCGGAGGGACAGAGTATCTGCCTGGGCAGAGGAAGGAGAAAAGCAGCACATATAAGGCAGGGGTAAACATCACCGGAGGGATGGACCACCACAGAAGTACACAGACGAAACAAAGCAACACAGAGCATGGGGCAGGAGAGAGAAGCCCACAGATGAGTGATTACATGTGCGTGCCAGTGAAACGATGCAGGTGGCATTCGCTTTCATTTTTAGGTCTCACCTGGGCAGCGCTTGTGCTGTCCCTGCGAGACATGCTGTATTAAAGATATGGGCTTTAAAAGCTCCACCCATTTTCAAGGACTTCCCCTGTTGCATGTGTTGTTACTCAGAGCTTGTGAGCACTATTTCCTTCTTTAAGCTGGAGCAGTCGAGATCAGTGCTTGTGGTTTAACAAGCTCTCTTGTAAACAGGGCTGAAAATCTTGCTGTTATCTTGCCACATTTGCTGTGCATTAAAAGACGGAGGTCTGTAGTGGCTGCAGCTGCCTCCTCCTCCCTCCTACTTTTGAAACACACGGCCTGGAGTCACGGACCCTGCCTTCATATGGCTGCTGCGGCCTCTGTCTCAGAGCTCAGCAAGCATTTTCAATGCAATAGGTCTTGCATTTGCAAGAGTTTGAGCCATTGGCATAGTAAATGACAATTCCTTTTATTTATGTGTTTTGAAAACCTGTAAACGCTGCGTAAACACACACTTACAAGAAGCAAAACTAGCAGTAACTGGTCTTCTTTTACTGCCAGCCTTGCTTCTTAGAAGCAAGAACTATAAGTACAAAGTGCGTGTTTACGCACCGCTTGCAGGTTTTCAAAACACATAAATAAAAGGCATTGTTCTTATCGCCTAAGTATCCCAATTTTGATTTTTTAATCCTATCAAGGGGAAACAAGAATAAAGGTATATTGTTGTTATCCCCTGTGACGGGGCAGGCCAAATGACCGAGGGACAATCCCCGGACTCGAACTGGTGGACAGTCGCCCCCCTTTTACCCACTTCTGTCCCTTCTCTGCAGCAGCCTGAACCCTATCTCCACGAGGACTGGCCGGAAGAAGAGGACATGAATCGTTGGAACCCAGAGGATTTCGAACAGGATACCTTTAAGGGAGAGGACACATATGGTGAGAACACAAACCTAACCCATGTCACGTCCCGACCCACGTCAAAAAGAGGAGGAACCCAGGAAGCGACGGACGGCGTTTCCCAGGAGGAGCAAGAACTACGGTGTAAAGGAAGGAGAAGGACGAGCGAGGACGAGGAGAAGCCCGAGGAAGAGGAGACCGCTGAGGAAGAATCGGAGAAGCCAGGAGGCCACCGAGTTCACGAGTCGCCCTGCCACGCTCCCACGGGAGGGGCGTGGCTCCAACAGGTACGGGCAAAGTAGCAGGCTGGGTGGGACGGCGTGCCCGACTTTTTGAGTAACGTGTGAATAGTGTAAAGCCCCGTATGTGTATAGTCTTGGTAACACCCCTCCCTCCTCATGAGCACTACTATATCACACCGACCGAGGGTTACTGTCACTTATACACGTGGTTTTCCTCACACCCGGCCCTGAACTCTTCCTAGTGAAAAACCCTTCCCTAACCCGATCCTATTTCTTTCCTCCTTTTCCTGTTGCCGTGCCTGACGGAGGATTGTCCACCCACCAAGAGACATCCTGGATCCACTACGGAAGCCCATAACAGACCCGGCAGCGTTTGCTCGAGAGTGCATAACCAGCAGGAAACGAAGATCGTATATAAAAATAAAGCCCTCGTTAAGATCTTTATTGAAAGTCTCTAACTCAGTCTCTTCTGCCCCGGCCACCCCTGTACAAGTGGTGTCAGAAGTGGGATCCATTCCACCTCAGTCCATCTGTGAAAGCGAGATGGACGCCCTAATCCAGCACATTATTAAAGGACAGGAAAAGCTTGAGTGGGCAGTAGAACGACAACTAACTTCAGCCCAGGCTGACCGGGACCTGTTTCAGAACACCATTACTGCTCATCTCGAAAGCATGAAGAGTGTGCCGCCTCCAACTGTGGTGACTCAAATAGACGGTAGGAGCCATACTCCCCACCCCACTGGTATAGCGCTACAAAAATATGACACTTTTATGCCGACCATCCTAGGCTACTCTGCTTTTGTGCTTGTAATACTTATAGTGCTAATGGCAGCAACCGATCCCAGTCAGGACCTTCGGACGTCAACATTTTCTTCAGCGTGATCTTAAGCGTCTGGTTATAGCGTTCAACCAGACCGTCCGTCTGGGGATGGTAAACCGACTTCTTTAGGTGGCATATGTCCAGGGTCTTGCATACCTCTCTCATTAGTCTAGATGTGAACGGTGTGCCCTGGTCGTTTAGCACCTCTTTGGGAAAACCGACTCTCGCAAACAGCTCCACAAACTTCTCTGCAATGTTAGAGGTATTGGGGGTTCTTAATGGAAAGGCCTCAATGAATCTGGTGGCGTAGTCCACTATGACCAGAGCGTAGAGGTGTCCTTTAGTTGTTCGTGGCAGCGGTCCTATTAGATCCATGCCGACCCTTTCAAACGGTACTCCAATGATAGACAGGGGATGCAGAGGGGCTGCGGGAGGGCGGTGTGTATTTCTTCTCTGACATATTTCGCATTTGGCACAATAAGTCTGGACATCTTTATATATTCCGGGCCAAAAGAAATGCCTTAGTATACTCTCCGTAGTCTTTTCCTTCCCAGCATGGCCTGCAGTGAGATGTGCGTGTGCAAAGAACAACACTTGGTCACGAAAAGACAAGGGTACTAGCAACTGTGGTTCGCTTCCCTCATGGGTTAGTCAATAAAGTAGGCCCTTCTTGATGACGAACCTGAGAAATACTAGTTGTGCTGCTCCCTGAGCGGAATGAGCGCTTTCCCAGGCATTATACAAGGTTCTATCCTCAACCTGGGCGAATTTAAAACTGCGGTCGATGACCCATGGTTCTGGTGTGATGAGAGCGGGAAATGGACCACCCCCTTGGAGTGTGGACTGGTTCAGGGACTTTCTAAAGAGAGAGAGAAACTCCGGGTTGTCCACCCCTAGTATCATGTCCTCTGGGAGAGAATCTACTACTCTGACCCTAACATTACAAGAGCCTTTATCTATATGGGTCAGGGTGATCAAGGCGACAGGATAGGGTTTTACATCCCCATGGACACAGCGTATATGAACAATGGTGTCCGGGACATACTGACAGGGCCGCACAAACCTTTCTTGTACCACTGACTGCCTACACCCTGAGTCAAGGAGAGCGCTCACTGACTGGCCATTCATCCTCATACTCACGTTAAATGAGGCCCCCATTTTGGTGGTATATAACACAGTCCTAGGAAGATAGCCCACTTCCATCGGCTCCTCAGGGGGTCGTCGTTGGGGGGCAAAACCTGGCAATGTGGTCTCACTCGTCACAGTCGAAGCATTGAGGTCCTCTTGAGAGGGGGGATACCATTCACGAGGGGTTAGGTCGCCTTGGTTCCAGACCTAACTTGGGTTTCTTGTCTGTTTTTGAGGGCAGAATGTTTTTGTTGGCTTTTTCAGGTTCCCAACCGGTGGACCTGGGCTGGGCCCTGGCATAGTGAGCAGCCATTTTGATGGCCTGTTCGATATCAAGTCCTGCATGCTGTCGAAGCCACTTCTGAGAGGCATATGGGAGGGCTTCCATAAATTGTTCCAAATAGACTTTGTTTACAATTTCTTCCTTAGTACACAGCTCTGGTTTCAGCCACTTATCGGCAGCCATCTTTAAACGGAAAAAGAGGGGTTTGGGGTTCTCCCCGGGGTTCCCTCTTTCCTTCCTAAAGCGGACTCGGTAAGCCTCTTTGTCTAGTCCATGGGCACTCACAAACTTTCCCTCGGGGCCAAATTTATAGTGTGGTTTGTGGCCGAGGGCCGCACCGGTGGGGGCAGGGTCAGTGGGGGAGGGGCGGGGCTCGAGCACCAAAAAAACTGGTACCATGAGGTTGATCACTGGTCCCTGCAGGGGAGGACTTCGTCCACTGAGCCACGAGACCCGACATACACACATCTCTCTCTCTCGTTCTTTCTCACTCTCTCTCTCTCTCTCTCTCACTCTGTCTCCCTCCCTCTCTCTCTCTTTCCCTCTTCCTCCCTCTCTCTCCCTCTGTCTCTCTGTCTCCGTCTGTCTCACTCTCTCTGACTGTCTTACTCCCTCTCACTCCCGCTCTTCCTCTGTCTCACTCACTCTGACTGTCTCACTCCCTCTGTCTCACTCACTCTGACTATCTCACTCTCTCTCTGTCTCCGTCTCTCTGTTTCCCTCTCCCTGTTACCCTCTCCCTCTCTCTGTTACCCTCTCCCTCTCTGTTTCCCTCTCCTCACTCTATTTCCCTCTCCCTCTCTCTCCTTCCCTCTCCCTCCTTCCCTCTGTCTCCCTCTGTCTCCTTCCCTCTCCCTCCTTCCCTCTTTCTCCCTCTCTCTCTCCTTCCCCCTCCCTCACTCTGAGGTCTCCGTCCCTCACTCTGTCTTCCTCCCTCGCTCTGTTTCCCTCCCTCACTCTGTTTCCCTCCCTGGCTCTGTCTCCCTCCCTCGCTCTGTCTCCCTCCCTATGTCTCCCTCCCTCTGTCTCCCTCCCTCGCTCTGCCTCCCTCGCTCTCCCTCTGTCTGCCTCTGTCTCCCTCCCTTACTCTCCCTTGCTGACCCTCGCTCTCCCTCTGTCTCTGTCCCTCGCTCTCCCTCTGTCTGCCTCGGTCTCCCTCCCTCGGCCTATGTCTCCCTCCCTCGCTCTCCCTCTGTCTGCCTCTCCCTCGCTCTCCCTCGCTCTCCTTCGCTCTCCCTCTGTCTGGCTCTCCCTCGCTCTTCCTTTGTCTCCCTCGCTC
Organism: Lissotriton vulgaris; assembly: GCF_964263255.1. NCBI lineage: Eukaryota > Metazoa > Chordata > Amphibia > Caudata > Salamandridae > Lissotriton > Lissotriton vulgaris. Next base: position 1,050,079,170 of record NC_141693.1, read on the forward strand.
GCTCTCCCTCTGTCTCCCTCCCTCGCTTTCCATCACTCTCCCTCGCTTTCCCTCTGTCTGCCTCTCCCTCACTCTCCCTCAGTCTGCCTCTCCCTCGCTCTTACTCTGTCGGCCTCTGTCTCCCTCCCTTGGCCTCTGTCTCCCTCCCTCGCTCTCCTTGCTCTCCCTCTGTCTGCTTCTCCCTCGCTCTCCCTCTGTCTGGCTCTCCCTCTGTCTCCCTCCCTCGCTCTCCCTCTGTCTGCCTCTGTCTCCCTCCCTCCCTCGCTCTCCATCACTCTCCTGCGTTCTCCCTCGCTCTCCCTCTGTCTGCCTCTCCCTCACTCTCCCTCTGTCTGCCTCTCCCTCACTCTAACTCTCTCTGCCTCTGTCTCCCTCCCTCGACCTCTGTCTCCCTCCCTCGCTCTCCCTTGCTCTCCCTCTGTCTGCTTCTCCCTCGCTCTCCCTCTGTCTGGCTCTCCCTCAGGGAGGGAGATGTGTGTCTGTCCTAAACCCCCCAACACTCACCCCAGTGTATGTCAGGGGAAAGGAGATGTGTATCTGTCCTAAGCCCCAGCCCAATGGTTTGGTGCCCAACCCGTCAAACCTTAACTGAATCCCTTAATTAAACTTCATTAGCCCCATCTAGACTAAGGATCAAACTCAAATTCCTCTCCATATATAGACATTTTAATATAACATCTATTTGCTTTTGTCTTCCCTTAAAAACCTGTGCCATTTCTTGGAACACTTTTTCCCTTTTTAAATAGTGTTTCATTTTCCATTTTCTTCCAGATACAAACAGAATGACAAACACTTCTATGCCAACCTAATAACATGACGTGACTGACTCCGCCCCGCCTCATTTGATTTCCAGATAGGACCTAAACTGAGAAAATAGTCCGTGCATGTCTATAACAAAAACAGTGCGGCTGAGTTGTCATTTATCAGTAAAAACCGAGAAGGTGTTAAAAGTGAGACAATAGATATAATGTTGCTGCATACATCTGCCTTTCTGCACTTTTAAAATGCAGTGACAGCCTAGTAGTCTTTCTTCGTCGTTTAGCTGTACAAGTGTGGCTGACGCTGGCCCAGCCCCGTCGGCCTTACAGGGTCTCACTCGTCCAAAGCCCTCATTCCCTTAAAGATGCAAGGCTGAAATGTGACTGGTTCTACTCTAGCTCCCCCTGACTTTCAAATGGCGCCATTGGCAGACGGGGATGAATTGTACCTCTTTAAGACCAGGTAGCCATCCATATTCCCCCTGGTGCCGGTTTGCTCAAAAATACCAAATATAGATGTTTTTAGATTCTGAAGCCAAACTATAGTTTGTATAGCTAGTATCCATCTCAACTAGATTTCCCCTTGTTTAAAGCACAAACCCTACCAGATTTATACACACCTTTGTCTTCTAATCCTGCCTGTGTGTGCCTGGGCTGAGACAGCTTCCGGGCACACACACACACAGCTGCACCCGAGCAATTAACAGGTCTTTAAAAGACCATTCCCATGTTAATGAGGCTTTGTTCACCTCGTAGGCCCCTGCAGCTCCACGGAATCGCCCGGCCCCGGCCCCCACAGAGCAGCAGTCTCTTGACTCGCGCTGCCGCAGAGGTGTTTGCTGACACTATTAAAACATATATATATATTAAAACACGGATACGATGTTTGGACGGTCCGCGGGCCGCCAGGGAAGGCTTGCCGGGCTGCCACAGGCCCGCGGGCCGTACTATGAGTACCTTTGGTCTAGTCCAAAGTGGTCCAAAATTACCTCTTTTATCACCTTATAGGGGGTATTCCCCACGGTGTTGGCGGCCTGGTATGCCGACTGGGCCTCGCCGGTTAGGAGAGGTGCCAGGAAGAAGGGCCACTTCTCCTCTGGCCACCCCAGAGCCCTGGCAGCCCTTTCAAAGTTCGGCTTTTGAGCTTTTATATGGTCACCTTCCCAGATCTTTGTTGGAAATAACAAAGGATACTTGGGAGTCCGAGGAGGAACAGGAGCAGAAATCCCTGCTAGAATATACGCTACAGCTGAAGTCCAAACTCAGCAAACTCAGAAACCTTGCTCATTCCAACCTGGAACACAAGCAAACACAGCAGAAAAGGAATTATGACAAAGGAAAGAAGTTGCGACGCCTTCGGGTGGGGAACTGGGCCTTAGTCCTCTTACCGTCCATCAGCAGCAAAAGCAAGACCGAGTGGCAAGGACCCTATCGGATAATCGAATCCATAGGAGACACCACCTACAGATTACAGCTCTCCCCCGCCAAGACTCAGTGCTACCACATAAACCTACTGAAGGAATGGCTAGGACCAGCCCCCAGAGGAATCCATCTGGCCATCCCCACCGTATCAACCGAGGACTCTACCTTGGAACTCCTCGTGGTGAACAGGGAGTTATCAAACACGAAAGAAACCAAACTAAGGACAGTACTACGACCCTTTTCGGACATTTTCTCGGACCAACCCGGGAAGACAGACATAGTGGAACATCATATCGAAACACCTGCGGGAAAAATCATAAAGCAACGGCCTTATAGAATCCCGGCGACCAGACGGGAGGCGGTGAGGAAAGAAGTCAGGGGTATGTTATCCCTTGGGGTGATTCGGCCCTCGAAGAGCGATTGGTCCTCTCCCATCGTGATGATTCCAAAACCTGACGGGTCAAAGCGTTTTTGCATGGACTTCCGGGCTCTCAACGCTATCTCCACATTCGACGCATATCCGATTCCCAGAGTCGATGAATTGGTCGAGAAGATAGGAAACGCAGTATACATAACCACCCTTGACCTCACGAAGGGGTATTGGCAGGTGCCCCTCCGTGAGGAAGACAGGAAGAAAACAGCCTTTATTACTGATGAAGGACTGTTTGAGTTCACGGTACTGCCCTTCGGACTCCATGGTGCTCCGGCAACGTTCCAACGCCTTATGAATACAGTCCTGCAACCATACCCTTCCTTTAGTTCGGCCTACTTGGACGACATAGTAATATACAGTCGTACGTGGAAAGAACATCTAGATCACATACGGATTATCCTAACAGCCTTAAGACAGACCGATTGCATATCAATGCGAAAAAGTCACGAGCGGCATTCACCAGTGTCAATTACTTAGGATACGTCCTGGGAGAAGGTACCATAGCCCCACAAAGCGAGAAGGTAAAAGCCATTGAGAAGATCCCGTTCCCACCTAAGAAAAGAGACCTGAGATTCTTCTTGGGATTGATCGACTACTATCGGCAGTTCATTCCGAGATTTGCGGAAGTAGCCGCTCCCCTGACAGACCTCCAACAAAAAGACCGAAAACCTTGAGAATTGTCGCACCCCTTGAATGCTTTTGAACACCTGAAGCAGGCCATGACTACCGCTCCAGTCCTAGTCTCGCTGGACTGCAATAAACCCTTTATACTAGCCACTGATGCTTCCAATGTTGGAATAGGGGCTATACTATCACAAGTTGGGGTAGATGGGCTGGAACATCCAGTATTGTATGTAAGTAGGAAACTATATCCCAGTGAGAGTAGGTATTCCACCATAGAGCGGGAATGTTTAGCGATAAAATGGGCTACAGACAAACTACATTACTATCTGGAGGGCAGGCCATTCATCCTACATACAGACCACGCCCCGTTGCAGTGGATGAGCAGAAATCTAGCCCACAATCCCCGGGTACTCCATTGATTCTTGCCCCTTCAGCCCTACTCCTTCACAGTAACTCACAAAAAAAGGGTCTGAAAACGGGAATGCAGACTGTCTGTCAAGAGTCTTCCCTCTCCCCGAAACGGGAGAATCCAGAACGGATGGTGTGTGATGGGGCAGGCCAAATGACCGAGGGACAATCCCCGGACTCGAACTGGTGGACAGTCGTCCCCCTTTTACCCACTTCTGTCCCTTCTCTGCAGCAGCCTGAACCCTATCTCCACGAGGACTGGCCGGAAGAAGAGGACATGAATCGTTGGAACCCAGAGGATTTCGAACAAGATACCTTTAAGGGGGAGGACACATATGGTGAGAAAACGCCCCTAACCCACGTCATGTCCCAACCCACGTCAAAAAGCGGAGGAATCCAGGAAGCGACGAACAGCGTTTCCCAGGAGGAGCGAGAACTACGGTGTAAAGGAAGGAGAAGGACGAGGAGAAACCCGAGGAAGAGGAGATCGCTGAGGAAGAACCAGAGAAGCCAGGAGGCCACCGACTTCACAAGTCGCCCCACCACGCTCCCACAGGAGGGGCGTGGCTCCAACAGGTACGGGGCAAAGTAGCGGGCTGGGTGGGACGGCGTGCCCGACCTTTTGAGTAACGTGTGAATAGTGTAAAGCCCCATTTGTGTATAGTCTTGGTAACACCCCTCCCTCCTCACGAGCACTACTATATCACAACGACCGAGGGTTACTGGCACTTATACACATGGTTTTCCTCACACCCGGCCCTGAACTCTTCCTAGTGAAAAACCCTTCCCTAACCTGATCTTATTTCTTTCCTTCTTTCCCGGTTGCCGTGCCTGACGGAGGATTGTCCACCCACCAAGAGACATCCTGGATCCACTATGGAAGCCTATAACAGACCCGGCAGCGTTTGCTTGAGAGTGCATAGACAGCAGGAAACGAAGATCGTATATAAAAATAAAGCCCTCGTTAAGATCGCTGTTGAAAGTCTCTGACTCAGTCTCTTCGGCCCCGGCCACCCCTGTACAACAAAAAACAAGAGAGGTACTAAGAGTCTATGAAATGAAGAACTGACAGGACCAGGTTGTGTCCAGTATGAGTGTTCAGATCAAACCGTTGATCTTGAGCACATGACACTATTATGTCATAGAGGTGAGGAAAGGAAGATACAGTGTTTAGAAAGTAGGAACATAGTACCCATCCGCCCACTCATCAGTGGAATTTCGTCATCTGTGTTGGTGAAAAGAAAGGTGTCCTATGGGCTTCTCCTCAGGGAGAGTCTGAGGTAGCCAGATGTTGGACCCTTAAGAACCACATCCAACCAGCAGAGGATAGTGTGTGAGTGGAAGGGGCAAATAAATTTGCAGTGCTCAGAAAAGAAAAAGGAAACTAATCCTAGTAATTAAAAATACCTACTTTGATGACATAAGAAGACTTTTATTCGGTGTGACCATCAAAGTGGTATCGTTAAAAACAGTAAGCTAATAGCATGTAAGGAATTGCTATCTATCACGTGTGTTAATCGGTCGACATGTTTCAGCCTATACCGGCTTTCTTCAGGACCTATGATAAGCTACTGCAACATATACTTATCGTGAGTTGGAAGTTGAACATGAACAATCTCCAACAATTGAAGGTGTATCTCCTCCTGTGCATAAAAATGTGGGAAACAAAAAGACACAGTGTTAAATATATACAAACTATGTAGTATTTACCTCAACCTCTTGAAATGCAAAGAAAACATAGTCTTCACTCACCCCAATTGTAGGGAGAAAAAACCTCACCTCGCCTGGCAACAGCTCAGGTTGGAAGGAGGCCATGCACTAAAAAGATAAGTGCGAGAATAGGAATTAATAATGCAGTAACTAGATAAGTCCTGCATTTTGTTGTAGACTTTTACAAACAGTGACACCAAAAGGCATAAGGAGGCGGCTGGATTGAGAAGCTGATGTGAAATTCATCTCTAAAAATTGTATCAAACCCCTTAATATTTCAAGGTTGTACTACCAGTAGAGTTATTCAAAGGGGGCCAGAAACCGCCATGCTATGTTGTTAGCGTTAAGTTAAATCAAAGGGAGTTGGAGTCTTCCTATTCAGAGCCCTCTCAGAAAGAAGCGCAGCATGGAGCGCTAAAGAACTCACCTCTCCGTCGTTACCTCGGGTAGAATCCTGAGCCGAGGGGGAGGTGACTGGCTCACTGAGAATGGCTGTTGATAACAGCCGGTGGCGGACCTGAGAGAGAACTCTCAGTATATGCGTTGTTATAGGTTGTATGAAATCGACCAATAGTGGCGATGCAAGTTAAGCCTGCCAAGGCGCGGACCTCTTGGCGCGTTCTCATTGGTTAAGACTTAAACCAATGCCAGCGGATGGAGGCTATTGTGCGGAACTGTGTGAAATGCGTACCGCTAGTCTTTTCTCAGTCATTCATGGTGATCATAAATCTGTTTAGGCGAACGACCTCATCTGACGACTGCATGCAGGGCATTTAGCATGGAAAACGTATGTCGCCCCATGACTCTGAGAATGTCAGGGAATTGTCTAAATGGGCTTTGGCACAAGGTGCGTGATTGGTGAGCTTGCAACCAATCACGCACTGTTTAGTAAAAAAAGGGTTTGTTTTGTTTACTTTTCGTAATGCCAAGTCCGCTTTCAATAAGAGCTCCGCGTTTGCAGAGAAGTGATAGAAAGCAAATTAATGTTGATCTGCACTCCGTGTTTACATCAGGTGGTGTGTAACAAAAGAAGTTATCATGTCTAAGAGGTCGTATCCGAGTGTAAACAAATGAATAGACAGATCGACCGGTCAATTGCAACCAAATCGTGTATATCAAAGGGAAGGCAGTATGTCGGAGGCTTGTCCAATACTATGTGCAATCCCTAGGTTACGGCTGCGTGTGACAGTAATGTTGGGCGAGGTTAAATTCACATGGTGTCAATACCAAATAGGAAGTCAATTCTATGGACCCAAGAGAGCGGGCCTAGACGCTGACAACCTCCCATGTGGGACCAATGAGGTGGAGATGGTGTGCACCCATGTTTAAAATGTTGGCCCTTGTTTAAAATGTTAGCGCCAGGTGCCCAAAAGCCAAGGTGAACTATAAATCTAATGATGTTTCAGATGGATGCTCACAGTTGCATCCAGGGTATATCATCGTTTAGCCCTTGTGTGTCGCTTCGCAGTTTGTAGACCCACCATTGCTCTTTTCTTAGAAGGAACAATGAAATGTCTGTGATGTGACTGGGTATGTGTGGTTGTTCCAAGATTAACCACCTCAGTTCATCAGGATGATGTTTTTTCTCCAGAAAATGTGAGGTAAGGCGGGTAGCCTGTTTTGTGCGTCTAATTGTACTTTTGTGCTCTTGGATGCGCAGTTTGATTTTTCTTGGTGTCATCCCTATGTACCTTAAGCCACAAGGACAGGTGATCTGATAGATGACTTTGTCACTATTACAGTTTGTGTGACGTTTTAGTTTCCAGGGTGTAGTGGTGCCAATATCGACTTCCAGGATTTTGCTGGTTTGGGCACACACTGAGCAGTTGCCACAGGGATAATGGCCCTGCACTGGAGGAAGATTCCATAGGTTAGGAGTGGATTCTGCAATGTCATCACGAGGTCTTGTGTGTACAAGAGCATCTCTAAGATTAGCCCCTCTCTTAAAAGAGAACAGTGGTAGAGAAATGTGTTCACCAGAGCTATTTAAAATGCGCCATTTCTGTCTAATTATTTTCTGTATTTTAGACGAAGAGGTGTTGTATGTGGTGACACACACTATTCTGTCGAGGGGTGGTTTAGCAACTGGTGGTTCAAGTAGGGTCTCACGATGATTATTGGCAGCACGTTTGAAAGACTTGTGAACCAGAGATTTAGGATATCGTCGCATTCTCAGTTTGCTAGTGAGATCCTTTGCTTTTGCACGGAAGTCTACAGTGTCAGAGCAGTTCCTCCGGACCCTGAGGAACTGGCCAAAAGGAAGATTTTCCCTCAGGGAGCGGGGATGATGGCTGTCGAATCTGAGCAATGAGTTCCGTGCCATAGGTTTTCGATATAGAGAACTGGCCAAGTGCCCTTCTTGTGGAAAGATTGTCAAATCAAGAAAGGGTAGTTCAGTTTTACTATGCTCTAATGTGAACCGAAGGTAAGGGTTTTGTCCGTTCAACCAGTCTTGAAAAAGCAAAAGGGATTGTGTATCTCCTTGCCAGACCACTATGATGTCATCAATGTACCGTTTCCACATCTTCAAATGATGAAGATGTGGATTGATGTTGTTCAGTACCTGTTGGGTCTCAAAATGATGGACATAAAGATTCGCTAAGCTGGGTGCAAATTTGCTGCCCATAGATGTTCCCGAGATCTGTAAATACAGAGAGTCCTCGAAGGCGAAAAAGTTTTCGGTCATGGCAATCCTTGCCAGCTCCATTATAAAATGGATGGGAGTTATAATATCTGCCGAAAAATCTTCAAGAAGTGTTTTAACCGTCTCCAGTGTCTCAGTCTGTGGTATACACGTGTAGAGTGATTCGACATCAAAACTTGCTAGGATGTCAGTATTGATGTCGAAAGGGACATCGGGTAGTTTCCGTAAGATGTCCTTGGTATCTTGGAGATATGTTGGCATGGTTTTCACAATCGGACTGAGAAAAACATCAACAAAGCTAGATAGAGGCTCTAACAAAGATCCAATTCCAGAGATAATTGGCCGGCCAGGCGGTGGTCTGGCCGGTTTATGAATCTTTGGAAGGGTGTAGAAATACGGAATGATGGGGCATTTCGTGACTAGAAAGTTGGCCTCTTGTGGGGTAATCCATCCCTCAGTGCTCGCTTCTTCCACTAGACACTTAATCTCATTGGAGAGTCTGGCAGTGGGATTATCCGCAAGGAGGGTGTAGAACTGTGTATTGCCTAATTGTCTGAGACATTCATTACAATATGTAGTGATGTCTTGAATGACAATGGCTCCCCCCTTGTCCGCCTGTTTGATCACTATCGTGGTGTCTTTGGAAAGCGAATTAAGGGCGCCTCTGTCTTTCTTTGAAAGGTTCTGGTAGTTACCTTCTTTGGAGAAGTTTATAGAATTCAAATCTTGCAACACTGCTGCCTCAAAAGTGCCAACCTTGGATGGAACTTGTTGGAGTAGAGGCATGAAGTTAGATTTTACTTTCAGTCCTGTATTCGTGTCATTGTTCGGTATAGCAGGCTCTTTATCTTTAAAAAAATAGTGTAGCCTGATAGTCCTGAAAAATCGTTCGATTTCACTCCTTAACAGAAAGGGTTCTCCACGGTTAGTGGGAACAAACCCGAGACCTCTGTTGAGAACCTCTTGTTCACTGGGGGTGATGATCCGGCTGCTCAAGTTCACAACCAGATCTTCTTCCGGGGGCTGGGGTGTGTCGTCTACTGGCCTCGTTTGTTGTGGCTCGTCGAAGGATCTTGATCGGCTGCCCATTGTACATGGCCTTGTCCCTGCCCTCTTCGTCTGCCTCGGTTCCAACCACGGCCCTGTCCTAAAAAAGCCTGGTTGTCAAAATACTGAGGCTGCATGGGGTAGTGAGACATAGGTGGGGGAAATTGAGGATAACCCCATGGGGCGGGTGGCCACCATGGTCCTGTCTGGTACATACTGCCCCGTCCGTTATATCTCTTATTGGCTCGATTATTACGGCCTCTGCCCCTTGGTTGACTGGTATCCCCACTGCCTGAGCTAGAGGAATCAGTGTCTGTTGATGTGGCATAGGAAGAACCTTGAATGTTTTTCTGTTTATGAGAGTCAGTGGGAGTGTAATTATCACTGGTGTATGGGTATATTCTCTCATGTGAAAATTTGGCCAGATCTTTCTTGAACTTCTCTATCTTGGCCAAAAAGATTGGTTCTTTATATTCCTTATTCGCCTTGTTGGAATCTTCTTGTTGTTTCTCGAATTTTTTAGCTGTTAAGGTAGTCTGGATTTGTCCTTCAAGGATCTGTATTTCCACCAAGATGGCGTCTGCGATACGTTTGGCTGTAGTGATGATTAAAATCAGCCAATCTCTTGTACAGCGCCATGCTATTAGCGACCAGTCCTTGATAAAGGCCTTGTCTGTGAGAAACAGCCTTGGCGCATTGGTCACTATGAGACCTGTAGGGGCACATTTTCCATGCAAATACTCCGCCATGATCTGTCCATGTATGACTGTGCGAGAATGGCTTTTTTTAAGGTTAAGTACTGTCTCCCAGTCTGCCACTACAGTGGGTGTCGGGGTTGGGAGTTGATCTAGCATTCTCGGATTTTCTGATAGAATAGATGATAAAGTCTCATCATCAAAACCCAAACCACCAAAGTCTGCCATGGTATCACTGAATGAAATTGTCAAGTAACATTCGCACAATAGTGCGAGATTATGGAAAGGTACGGACCCGCAGCCTGAGCTGCACAAATGAACAAAAATACAACAGAGTATTGGGGGGTCCTAGGGGAGTTAGTTTATAGACAATGTGAGTACCTTGTCCCCCAACTACTACTACAAAAAACAAGAGAGGTACTAAGAGTCTATGAAATGAAGAACTGACAGGACCAGGTTGTGTCCAGTATGAGTGTTCAGATCAAACCGTTGATCTTGAGCACATGACACTATTATGTCATAGAGGTGAGGAAAGGAAGATACAGGGGAATTTCACATCAGCTTCTCAATCCAGCCGCCTCCTTATGCCTTTTGGTGTCACTGTTTGTAAAAGTCTACAACAAAATGCAGGACTTATCTAGTTACTGCATTATTAATTCCTATTCTCGCACTTATCTTTTTAGTGCGTGGCCTCCTTCCAACCTGAGCTGTTGCCAGGCGAGGTGAGGTTTTTTCTCCCTACAATTGGGGTGAGTGAAGACTATGTTTTCTTTGCATTTCAAGAGGTTGAGGTAAATACTACATAGTTTGTATATATTTAACACTGTGTCTTTTTGTTTCCCACATTTTTATGCACAGGAGGAGATACACCTTCAATTGTTGGAGATTGTTCATGTTCAACTTCCAACTCACGATAAGTATATGTTGCAGTAGCTTATCATAGGTCCTGAAGAAAGCCGGTATAGGCTGAAACATGTCGACCGATTAACACACGTGATAGATAGCAATTCCTTACATGCTATTAGCTTACTGTTTTTAACGATACCACTTTGATGGTCACACCGAATAAAAGTCTTCTTATGTCATCAAAGTAGGTATTTTTAATCACTAGGATTAGTTTCCTTTTTCTTTTCTGAGCACTGCAAATGTATTTGCCCCTTCCACTCACACACTATCCTCTGCTGGTTGGATGTGGTTCTTAAGGGTCCAACATCTGGCTACCTCAGACTCTCCCTGAGGAGAAGCCCATAGGACACCTTTGTTTTCACCAACCCAGATGACGAAATTCCACTGATGAGTGGGCGGATGGGTACTATGTTCCTACTTTCTAAACCCTGTATCTTCCTTTCCTCACCTCTATGACATAATAGTGTCATGTGCTCAAGATCAACGGTTTGATCTGAACACTCATACTGGACACAACCTGGTCCTGTCAGTTCTTCATTTCATAGACTCTTAGTACCTCTCTTGTTTTTTGTAGTAGTAGTTGGGGGACAAGGTACTCACATTGTCTATAAACTAACTCCCCTAGGACCCCCCAATACTCTGTTGTATTTTTGTTCATTTGTGCAGCTCAGGCTGCGGGTCCGTACCTTTCCATAATCTCGCACTATTGTGCGAATGTTACTTGACAATTTCATTCAGTGATACCATGGCAGACTTTGGTGGTTTGGGTTTTGATGATGAGACTTTATCATCTATTCTATCAGAAAATCCGAGCATGCTAGATCAACTCCCAACCCCGACACCCACTGTAGTGGCAGACTGGGAGACAGTACTTAACCTTAAAAAAAGCCATTCTCGCACAGTCATACATGGACAGATCATGGCGGAGTATTTGCATGGAAAATGTGCCCCTACAGGTCTCATAGTGACCAATGCGCCAAGGCTGTTTCTCACAGACAAGGCCTTTATCAAGGACTGGTCGCTAATAGCATGGCGCTGTACAAGAGATTGGCTGATTTTAATCATCACTACAGCCAAACGTATCGCAGACGCCATCTTGGTGGAAATACAGATCCTTGAAGGACAAATCCAGACTACCTTAACAGCTAAAAAATTCGAGAAACAACAAGAAGATTCCAACAAGGCGAATAAGGAATATAAAGAACCAATCTTTTTGGCCAAGATAGAGAAGTTCAAGAAAGATCTGGCCAAATTTTCACATGAGAGAATATACCCATACACCAGTGATAATTACACTCCCACTGACTCTCATAAACAGAAAAACATTCAAGGTTCTTCCTATGCCACATCAACAGACACTGATTCCTCTAGCTCAGACAGTGGGGATACCAGTCAACCAAGGGGCAGAGGCCGTAATAATCGAGCCAATAAGAGATATAACGGACGGGGCAGTATGTACCAGACAGGACCATGGTGGCCACCCGCCCCATGGGGTTATCCTCAATTTCCCCCACCTATGTCTCACTACCCCATGCAGCCTCAGTATTTTTACAACCAGGCTTTTTTAGGACAGGGCCGTGGTTGGAACCGAGGCAGACGAAGAGGGCAGGGACAAGGCCATGTACAATGGGCAGCCGATCAAGATCCTTCGACGAGCCACAACAAACGAGGCCAGTAGACGACACACCCCAGCCCCCGGAAGAAGATCTGGTTGTGAACTTGAGCAGCCGGATCATCACCCCCAGTGAACAAGAGGTTCTCAACAGAGGTCTCGGGTTTGTTCCCACTAACCCTGGAGAACCCTTTCTGTTAAGGAGTGAAATCGAACGATTTTTCAGGACTATCAGGCTACACTATTTTTTTAAAGATAAAGAGCCTGCTATACCGAACAATGACACGAATACAGGACTGAAAGTAAAATCTAACTTCATGCCTCTACTCCAACAAGTTCCATCCAAGGTTGGCACTTTTGAGGCAGCAGTGTTGCAAGATTTGAATTCTATAAACTTCTCCAAAGAAGGTAACTACCAGAACCTTTCAAAGAAAGACAGAGCCGCCCTTAATTCGCTTTCCAAAGACACCACGATAGTGATCAAACCGGCGGACAAGGGGGGAGCCATTGTCATTCAAGACATCACTACATATTGTAATGAATGTCTCAGACAATTAGGCAATACACAGTTCTACACCCTCCTTGCGGATAATCCCACTGCCAGACTCTCCAATGAGATTAAGTGTCTAGTGGAAGAAGCGAGCACTGAGGGATGGATTACCCCACAAGAGGCCAACTTTCTAGTCACGAAATGCCCCATCATTCCGTATTTCTACACCCTTCCAAAGATTCATAAACCGGCCAGACCACCGCCTGGCCGGCCAATTATCTCTGGAATTGGATCTTTGTTAGAGCCTCTATCTAGCTTTGTTGATGTTTTTCTCAGTCCGATTGTGAAAACCATGCCAACATATCTCCAAGATACCAAGGACATCTTACGGAAACTACCCGATGTCCCTTTCGACATCAATACTGACATCCTAGCAAGTTTTGATGTCGAATCACTCTACACGTGTATACCACAGACTGAGACACTGGAGACGGTTAAAACACTTCTTGAAGATTTTTCGGCGGATATTATAACTCCCATCCATTTGATAATGGAGCTGGCAAGGATTGCCATGACCGAAAACTTTTTCGCCTTCGAGGACTCTCTGTATTTACAGATCTCGGGGACATCTATGGGCAGCAAATTCGCACCCAGCTTAGCGAATCTTTATGTCCATCATTTTGAGACCCAACAGGTACTGAACAACATCAATCCACATCTTCATCATTTGAAGATGTGGAAACGGTACATTGATGACATCATAGTGGTCTGGCAAGGAGATACACAATCCCTATTGCTTTTTCAAGACTGGTTGAACGGACAAAACCCTTACCTTCGGTTCACATTAGAGCATAGTAAAACTGAACTACCCTTTCTTGATTTGACAATCTTTCCACAAGAAGGGCACTTGGCCAGTTCTCTATATCGAAAACCTATGGCACGGAACTCATTGCTCAGATTCGACAGCCATCATCCCCGCTCCCTGAGGGAAAATCTTCCTTTTGGCCAGTTCCTCAGGGTCCAGAGGAACTGCTCTGACACTGTAGACTTCCGTGCAAAAGCAAAGGATCTCACTAGCAAACTGAGAATGCGACGATATCCTAAATCTCTGGTTCACAAGTCTTTCAAACGTGCTGCCAATAATCATCGTGAGGCCCTACTTGAACCACCAGTTGCTAAACCACCCCTCGACAGAATAGTGTGTGTCACCACATACAACACCTCTTCGTCTAAAATACAGAAAATAATTAGACAGAAATGGCGCATTTTAAATAGCTCTGGTGAACACATTTCTCTACCACTGTTCTCTTTTAAGAGAGGGGCTAATCTTAGAGATGCTCTTGTACACACAAGACCTCGTGATGACATTGCAGAATCCACTCCTAACCTATGGAACCTTCCTCCAGTGCAGGGCCATTATCCCTGTGGCAACTGCTCAGTGTGTGCCCAAACCAGCAAAATCCTGGAAGTCGATATTGGCACCACTACACCCTGGAAACTAAAACGTCACACAAACTGTAATAGTGACAAAGTCATCTATCAGATCACCTGTCCTTGTGGCTTAAGGTACATAGGGATGACAGCAAGAAAAATCAAACTGCGCATCCAAGAGCACAAAAGTACAATTAGACGCACAAAACAGGCTACCCGCCTTACCTCACATTTTCTGGAGAAAAAACATCATCCTGATGAACTGAGGTGGTTAATCTTGGAACAACCACACATACCCAGTCACATCACAGACATTTCATTGTTCCTTCTAAGAAAAGAGCAATGGTGGGTCTACAAACTGCGAAGCGACACACAAGGGCTAAACGATGATATACCCTGGATGCAACTGTGAGCATCCATCTGAAACATCATTAGATTTATAGTTCACCTTGGCTTTTGGGCACCTGGCGCTCACATTTTAAACAAGGGCCAACATTTTAAACATGGGTGCACACCATCTCCACCTCATTGGTCCCACATGGGAGGTTGTCAGCGTCTAGGCCCGCTCTCTTGGGTCCATAGAATTGACTTCCTATTTGGTATTGACACCATGTGAATTTAACCTCGCCCAACATTACTGTCACACGCAGCCGTAACCTAGGGATTGCACATAGTATTGGACAAGCCTCCGACATACTGCCTTCCCTTTGATATACACGATTTGGTTGCAATTGACCGGTCGATCTGTCTATTCATTTGTTTACACTTGGATACGACCTGTTAGACATGATAACTTCTTTTGTTACACACCACCTGATGTAAACACGGAGTGCAGATCAACATTAATTTGCTTTCTATCACTTCTCTGCAAACGCGGAGCTCTTATTGAAAGCGGACTTGGCATTACGAAAAGTAAACAAAACAAACCCTTTTTTTACTAAACAGTGCGTGATTGGTTGCAAGCTCACCAATCACGCACCTTGTGCCAAAGCCCATTTAGCCAATTCCCTGACATTCTCAGAGTCATGGGGCGACATACATTTTCCATGCTAAATGCCCTGCATGCAGTCGTCAGATGAGGTCGTTCGCCTAAACAGATTTATGATCACCATGAATGACTGAGAAAAGACTAGCGGTACGCATTTCACACAGTTCCGCACAATAGCCTCCATCCGCTGGCATTGGTTTAAGTCTTAACCAATGAGAACGCGCCAAGAGGTCCGCGCCTTGGCAGGCTTAACTTGCATCGCCACTATTGGTCGATTTCATACAACCTATAACAACGCATATACTGAGAGTTCTCTCTCAGGTCCGCCACCGGCTGTTATCAACAGCCATTCTCAGTGAGCCAGTCACCTCCCCCTCGGCTCAGGATTCTACCCGAGGTAACGACGGAGAGGTGAGTTCTTTAGCGCTCCATGCTGCGCTTCTTTCTGAGAGGGCTCTGAATAGGAAGACTCCAACTCCCTTTGATTTAACTTAACGCTAACAACATAGCATGGCGGTTTCTGGCCCCCTTTGAATAACTCTACTGGTAGTACAACCTTGAAATATTAAGGGGTTTGATACAATTTTTAGAGATGAATTTCACATCAGCTTCTCAATCCAGCCGCCTCCTTATGCCTTTTGGTGTCACTGTTTGTAAAAGTCTACAACAAAATGCAGGACTTATCTAGTTACTGCATTATTAATTCCTATTCTCGCACTTATCTTTTTAGTGCGTGGCCTCCTTCCAACCTGAGCTGTTGCCAGGCGAGGTGAGGTTTTTTCTCCCTACAATTGGGGTGAGTGAAAACTATGTTTTCTTTGCATTTCAAGAGGTTGAGGTAAATACTACATAGTTTGTATATATTTAACACTGTGTCTTTTTGTTTCCCACATTTTTATGCACAGGAGGAGATACACCTTCAATTGTTGGAGATTGTTCATGTTCAACTTCCAACTCACGATAAGTATATGTTGCAGTAGCTTATCATAGGTCCTGAAGAAAGCCGGTATAGGCTGAAACATGTCGACCGATTAACACACGTGATAGATAGCAATTCCTTACATGCTATTAGCTTACTGTTTTTAACGATACCACTTTGATGGTCACACCGAATAAAAGTCTTCTTATGTCATCAAAGTAGGTATTTTTAATCACTAGGATTAGTTTCCTTTTTCTTTTCTGAGCACTGCAAATTTATTTGCCCCTTCCACTCACACACTATCCTCTGCTGGTTGGATGTGGTTCTTAAGGGTCCAACATCTGGCTACCTCAGACTCTCCCTGAGGAGAAGCCCATAGGACACCTTTCTTTTCACCAACCCAGATGACGAAATTCCACTGATGAGTGGGCGGATGGGTACTATGTTCCTACTTTCTAAACCCTGTATCTTCCTTTCCTCACCTCTATGACATAATAGTGTCATGTGCTCAAGATCAACGGTTTGATCTGAACACTCATACTGGACACAACCTGGTCCTGTCAGTTCTTCAATTCATAGACTCTTAGTACCTCTCTTGTTTTTTGTAGTAGTAGTTGGGGGACAAGGTACTCACATTGTCTATAAACTAACTCCCCTAGGACCCCCCAATACTCTGTTGTATTTTTGTTCACCCCTGTACATCCCCTTAGATAGTTTTAACTATATATATATATATATATTTGCACTTTCTGATCCCTTCTCAAGGGTGATTCCTTTTTCCTCAGTTTTCTTTTCTTTCTTTTATTTTTCCTCGCTAACTTCCCTCACCACTCTTCCTCATAAAAATATTGAGCTCTGTCCACGGTGTTGGTCTGCACCTGGACTTTTGATGCGCCCTATGATGAAGCATGACACTGCAAAGTGTGTTTGGGCAGTATTAAGAAAAGCTATGTCTTTCCCTTTTTCGCTTTGCCTCTTACATTTAACATTTTGATTTATCTCATTGTAAGGACCCACAGCGGATTTACCTTCTATAGGTGCCGTTGGATGTGCTATTTGTAGTCCATCTCTTCCTCAAACCACACCTCTATCAATGCAGTGACCGTGTGTTATATCCTAAGGTTTGCATGTATATGTAAATCAGCCTAGGTCCTCCTAGCTGCTCAGCCAGAGTGAGAGATGGTGACGGAATGTTGGTGTGACTATGACGAATGGAATGCCTGGGTGCCTGTGTGGGTGAGTGGTGACAGTTGGAGATGTGCTGTGCAGCTAGGCAGGCTGCTCCTGGTGGGGCTGGCATAGGAGTAAATAGAGCTGGATTAAGAGTTGTACTTGGCTGATCCCTGTTTGATATTACAAGACATGGATTAATAAAGAAGACTTCAAGAAACTTACAACCTGGCTACAAGTGTCTTCATGTACAAGGTACAACATATTTTTGGTGACGAGCGGACCTGGACCCAAGCGTACATATGGATTGAACAGTAATCCAGAACCTACACAGAAACCTTGGTAACCAGCGCAACTACAAAGAAAAAAGAAAGAAAAATACATGAAGAAAAATGGAGTAAAAGGCAAGCCAGCCCCACCAGTGTCCTGTCATCAGACGGCCCCAACCTGTGTCCTGCCTGATCTTACTCCATGGACAAGACCACAGGTATGGTCTGTATGTTAGGGTATGAATGTACTGCCTTTCTCCCCACCACTTCCCTTTCAGTCTGCTGTATGGATGTATCCACTGCGTAAGGGAACTGTGGCTGATCAAGATATGAGTTATGGTCTAACTCAGTGAATGTATTCACATGTACCACACAGGAGCGGTGTGGATATGCCAAGTGTGGTGTCTTCAGTACGCAGGGAAAGTTGTAAACACATTTGACATCTCAGTCAGTTTGGAAATACTGCTTGGCATAAAGAACTGTGAGTGGAGGAGTACCCAGTACAGCCTTATTTGCTGTTCCAGCCACAGCGTTTTCTACAAGATGTTTCAGGGAGAGGAGATGTTGTTACGGCCCAATTTGGTAACTCTCCATTGAACTAACAAAAAGGATTTGTGTGTATTTGGCACACTTCTGCCACATGTGTGAGATGGTAACTCTCCATTGATCTAACAAAAAGGATTGGTGTGTATCTGGCACACTTCTGCCACATGTGTGAGATCAAGCCACATTGTCTTTATCATCTTTATCTGTGCCCCTGCTGTGCACACGATTCAAGTGTGCAAGGGTTTTCTTAATTCTATGGTGAGACATTGTACAAGGAGTGGCACGATCTGTAATTTTTTGTTTTTTCATGATGCCAGTGGGAGTACAGGAAAAAAAGTGTTGTGATATTACGTGTTGTGCTGCTGGACGCGGAGGCTAGTGCCTTAATTATGATTTATTAAGTCTTTGGAGGTGAGCCAATTCCATGCTTTCACAGTTTTTCAATTTTACCATCTATCAGCCATGATTACATGCATGAAGCTGTTTTGGCAGTTCAACCGTTGCACATGTGTTCAAAACTGAGGCACGAGTCATCTGCTGCACACGCGCTCTTACCTTCACCATGGAGGACGCGCATTGTTTCTTTAGTGACGTTCTTGCTCCTTCTCCCAACCTTCGAATCTTCAGCTGACTACAAGGAAGACTCAGCTCTTAGAGACGTCCATTGTCTTTTGACACTCCGGCGTGCCTTGAACCACCCGGCACACGTCAAAAAACGTGCGGCCATCTTAGGTTTGTTTGCTCAGCAGTCTCCATTTGATTAAAGGTGATTGTTTTTCTGCCAACCACGTTAGTTCAGTGTCCGGGCTCAAAGCGCAATGCAGTGTCTCTTTTTGTGGAAGGTCTTCAAGGATCGTTGTAGTCATTGCATTCAAGTACATGGGATAAGACATTTGTGGACCTCCTCATCAGTTTCATTTTTTTTTTCAAAACCAGATTTTATTGACATTTCAAATATGGATTGCGGAAACATTCACAGCCCTCCAGACACTGGATAGGCTGTAAGCAAATAATCAAGAATCACAGTTGCAGCAGTCAGCATAAAAAGCTGGATAAGACAAATGACATTAACCTTCCGGATCCCCCCCTTCAACCCCACAACATCCCCCCACCCGGTCCCCACCCCCACCCCGTTCACGATGGCCACCAGAATCTAAAACAACATAAGCTGTACAGAGATGTTGATGCACTCTCACTCTTGCCCCGGTACTCATGGCAATTGATCCACTAGTGTATCCTGCTGCGGCGGCGGCTCCAGCCACAGCCCCCTATATTCTGCCCACCTCTTCCAGATTTTATAATGTTTTCTAGGGCAGCCACGGGCCTCAAACACGGGGCGTTCCAGTCCCATGCAATAGTCCATGCCCCGTTTCCAGACCCCAATCGGGGGCGCCCCCAGATCTTTCCAGGCACGGGCCACAACCCGCTTAGCAAGAGTAAGGCCTAGGAGCAAGAGATGCCTCTTATAGATGTTGCCGCCCACCTGCTCCAAGACATGCAGAAGACCCAGCTGCGACGTGCGCGGGAGCTGCCAGCCCAGGACCTCATCCAAGCAGTCCCAAACACGCTTCCAATATCGGGCTATAGCCCCACATGTCCACACCGTATGCAAAAACGTGCCCATCTCCCTACCACACCTCAGACAGTCAGGGATGCAATCAGTCCAGCCCGCCACAGCCTCTCTCTCGTGTAATATGCCCTGTGTAGGTACTTAAATTGGATAAAGCGCAGCCGCACGGCGACAGCCGCCTCCCTCGGGGCCGCAGGAGCCTCCCTCCACCCTTCCTCATCAATCTCACCCACATCTCTCTCCCATTTAGACCGTAGGCCATCCAAGGAGGACGCACAGTGTGTGACTAGGGATTGGTATATGCATGATATCTTCTTCTCCGTCAACTCACCCATGAACAGTTTTGCCTCTATGGGACTGAACTCCGGTAGGGAGTCCAACCCCTCCAAAGTGGGGGAGATAGCATGGCGAAACTGCAGGTATTTGAAGAACTGGGTACTCGGCATTTCAAACTCGTCCCTCAACTCCTGGAAGGACTTAAGGGTTATGCCCTTCATAACGTGCCCCAACGCCGAGATTCCTATCGAGTCCCAGCCTCGAAACCCCGATAAGGTTGATCAGTTTCATTTTTAACGTTTTCTGGATGCCTCTTACAGCCACTGGATAGGTGAAAGTTCACCTTATCAACAGGAATTCTCGCTGCTGCTGGAGGAGGTTCGATCAGGGTTGTCAAGAGATTATCGTTGAAATGATTATTCTCTTGTCTGTATTTGTTAGGATCATTTTGGTGAGGAACCATTTACTTGTGCACACAAATGTTATGATTTTACCTGTTTTACTATGGATTCCAGTATGCCCTGTGACGTTTACCTATTACTCATGGTGTATTTCGTTTGACATTGTTCTGGGGCTCCCGGTTTCAACTTCTAAGATTGTGTTTTTTTTTATATCACAACATGCCCAATTTTCTTTTGTGTTTATTTATGCAAAATGTAAATCTTTGGTTTTAGGTGGTGGGTGTGCACAAGTTTATTACTTTTGCAGAGTAGTTGTATTTGGGTGAGTAAATCGCTCACCGGGGTGGGGCACAGTTCACTAACTCTAGTGTTGCTCGATCCGTGTTAGTATTATTACGGTTATTGGATTTGCGTTGGTTTTAATACTATGCTACAGTTTCATATGTTGTGATGCCACAATTTATACACTCTTTTATAGATTGGGACGTCCTAGTCTTCTGGTGGGTGGACATCACATGTTATTTCCACTTGTGTGTGGTTCTGGTCTTGTTGGGTGGGTCTCTTCTTCTTATGTTGTGTTGGTAAGTCGCCTTGCGCTGCACGTATTATATGTTTGTTTGTGTGTAAGTCACCCTGCGCCTCACGTGTTGTCGTGTGTAAGTCGCCCTGCGCCTCGCTGTGTGTACCCTCTATGTGGTCCATATTGTGGTACACGTGTATTTGTAGTGTTGGTTCACCCTTGTTGTCTGTTTCTGGCCTCGGGTGTTTGTTGTGGGGTACTTCTCTTTCTTTTGTGTTATTGGGAAAGGATGGGGTTATTGCTAGTTTGAAATGTTTTATTGCTGTTTTTCCTTCCCAATTGGACATTGTTTGATGGTTCAATAGCTAATTAATCTTAACAATTTTCATGAGGGAGGAGGGGGGATTTTGATGCATGTTTTTAATATGTCGTATTTTGCCCATCTTTTCTTGTTTGCTCTGTTCTCTCTTTGGTGATGTTTTGAATTCATTTTCATCCCTTAGTAATGAACATTATCACCTTTTGTGTATAGTTCTTTTCTTTTAGAATTGTAAGTTTTGTTTTCATTTTAAAAGGAACGGGATAATGTTATATCCTAAGGTTTACATGTATATTTAAATCAGCCTAGGTCCTCCTAGCTGCTCAACCAGAGTGAGAGATGGTGTCGGAATGTTGGTGTGACTGTGATGAATGGAATGCCTGGGTGCCTGTGTGGATGAGTGGTGACAGTTGGAGATGGGCTGAGCAGCTAGGCAGGCTGCTCCTGGTGGGGCTGGCATTGGAGTAAATAGAGCTGTATTAAGAGTTATACTTGGGTGATCCCTGTTTGATATTACAAGACATGGATTAATAAAGAAGACTTCTGGGGGAGTGGCTTGGAAGCGACCAAGATGGCCGCATAACTTTGCGGCGCTCCGGAGCCCCGACGAGAGACCCCTGATATCCGCAATAAATCCTGCAAATGAGCGGCGTACCCTGCAGTGATCGGATGACGCCGGCTTCCTACGCTGTTGGGTGAAACTCTGAGCCCGTCCCGACCCCGGGAAGTCGAGTACCGGGGGTCGGCGTTTCTGGGCCTACGCGGCGGACGAGGGCTGTGGAGGCATTGGCCTCGAGTTTGTGCTGGGCCAGCTGCAGAGTGTGGACAGGCCGTGGGTGGGAAGGCGCTGCGGAGGTGACCACGAAACTGGTCCCTTCCCCCCTCCCCCTGGCGCCGCCCTCGCTACTAGATGGACATGCTGGTGTTGGCGTTGTGAGGGACCCGGATCGCCGCTGTGTGGTGAGGAGGCCCCCCCTGCCGCTTGTGTATCCGGGGGTGCAGAGAGTAGGAGACTGCGGTTCCCGGGCGCCATCTTTGACAGAGGGCCGGGCCGGCCTGCTTTGAGAGGTGAGGTGCGCGCAGGGCCCTGCGGAGCCCTGAGGTACGGAGCCCCCCCCCCTCTGGATATCTGGGACACCCGTTAACGTAGGT
Source organism: Lissotriton vulgaris (assembly GCF_964263255.1). Taxonomy (NCBI): domain Eukaryota; kingdom Metazoa; phylum Chordata; class Amphibia; order Caudata; family Salamandridae; genus Lissotriton; species Lissotriton vulgaris. The sequence goes on from NC_141693.1 coordinate 1,050,101,480, forward strand.
TGCGGACGCACTGGGACCTGTGCTGCCGGCCTGGTGGTGTGCTTGGCCGGATCTGTGGAGAGCTGTGACGGGTGTTGTGGTGCGACAGCCCCCCTCCCCACCCCTTTTTTTGTGATTTGGGCCTGAGCGAGAGGTCTCCCCCCCCTCTGGTGCACAGTGGAGAGTTGTGCCCGTCTGGGGTTGGGGGGGTGCAGTCCCTGGCACGTGGATCCTCCAGGAAGCGGTGCCATATTCCTAGATGGCGGCAACAGGGGAGAGAGACGGGCGGGGTCTTGTGCCCTCTGAGTGGACTGGCGGGGGGGCAGCCACAGAGGCCTAGATTGGCAGGGGCGCACGATTGGGCCGATACTTGTGAAACGTGCACCTCTGGGTGTCGTGTGGGCGAGGAGGGCCTCGTCCCTGGGCCCCCCTAGCTGGCTTGCGGTGTGGGCGGGAGCCTTGAGATTCACCGCCGCACAGAGACATTCGGGGCAAAAAACCCAAGACGACGCAATTGAACACCATGGATAGCAACACGGCGGAGCAGGGGGCCGGAGCGGTGACTCGCCCTGGGACCATTGAGAAGCCTGCAGAACCCTCTTTGACCTTTATAATGCAGGCCATACAATCCCTGGGCGCCAGTCTAGAGTCCAAGATAGACAAGGTGTCTATTGAACTGACTCTCCAACGGGCGGATCTGAACAAAACGTCGGAGAAGGCCTCCCAGAATGCCGCGGCAGTAGCGGAACTTCAGGGGGCCACAAAAACATTGCAAAAACAGGTCCAGCAGCTCACGCAACAGCAGAGACAGATGGCGGCGCGGCTTGAGGATCAGGAAGGGTGGGCCCGCCGCAATAACCTCCGAGTGGTTGGTGTACTGGAAAAAATGGGAGGGGCTAGCGTTGAACTCTTTCTGGAGGATCTCATCCTCAATCGCCTGCAGCCCAAGAGACTGTCTAAATTCTTTGTTATCGAGCGGGCTCACAGGGCCCCGGTGCCACCACCTCCACCGGGAAACCCGCCGCGCACCATCATTGCGCGAGTGCTTAACTTCAGGGACCGGGACGCCATCCTGCAGGCGGCCCGCCAGCATGGGGACCTACGCATTGACAACGCCGTTGTCCGGTTCTTTACGGACTTCACGCTGAAGGTACAGTAGTAGCGTCGCTCGTTTGACGGCGTCAAGAAAGTGCTCCGGTAGCGTGGCCTGCAATACATGATGTTCTTCCCGGCGCGGCTCAAGATCTTGGCAGACGGAAAGTCCTTCTCTTTACTACCCCAGAGGAGGTGCATGCCTGGCTGGAGGTACGTGGGCGCCCGCGACGGAGCCCAGACCGAGGGGGCAGCTGGAGGAGCGCGGCGCCCCAATCTCCGGGGTCATCCATGGCCTCTGCTGTGGGGGAGCAGCAAGACCAGGGAAGCCAGCGCCCGACGGGGAGGAGAAGTGTCCGCAGTTTGTCGGCATCGCCAGACTTGGGGTGATGGACTGCAGCCAGGAGTGGAGGACTGTTTGTTCTTTTCTGGACATGTAATGTATTATGGTGCTTTGTACGCTGCCTCTGGGGGGTAGGCAATGGGCGGGAGGTTCTGCCCCGGTTGGTAGCTCTGAGGGGGGTTTCCCGGGGGCCATGCGCCCTCTTTGTTTCTTCGTCCTTCTTGTAGGAGAGTAGGGTCTGCAATCCTATGATCACCCAGATTTTTTGCTTTTGTTTCACTGGTTTACGACTTTCTCTGGCTGTGGGCCTGCTAATCAGACCCACAGCCTGGCTGTTCTCTTTCTAAATTACGATATGTACCCTAGGTGCATTTACCAATTGGTACTGGGCCACCTTATCAGACCCCGTAACGCAGGGCATAGGTGTACCCAGGGCCGCCAGGGGCTGCAGCATGTATTATGCCACCCCTGGCTGGCCTCTTAAATTTGACACAACTGGCTGCACGACAGCTGGGGCGAAGACGTGTAACCACCCTTCGCTTTAGGTATAGTAGCCCTATATCTAACCATACAATGGACACCCGAGTCCCTATCAGTCACTCCTATGGCAGGCCTTATCAATCCTGAAGGCAGAGTGCGTGGGCTCGTGTGAGCTAGGTTCAGGCCCGAGCCGAGCCCGGCTGCAGCTTGCGGAATCAAGACCCAATAGCTGTTCCATGATAACGCGTACCATATCGGTAACTCCGGTATCGCGTTATCAAAGCATGTCGAGTAAGGTGTCATACGAATCGGGGTGCTGCCCTCTCACCAATTCTGGCGATGAGGTTAGTATCCCACCCTTCTAGAGGGACACGACATGTACGTAACTGTGAACCCCGGTTAAAGTTAACTGAAGCCTCAGCTCCACAAAATGGATGCTGCCACCACAGACACAAGTCTGACCTCCTGCTGCTGGGAGTCCTTCCAGCGAGGAGCACTTGGACAAAGGGTTTCCTGTCGAGGGCGCTGTTCGCACCGTCCCAGACAGGGTTTGTGTATTCTGGGTAGGTAGGGCTTTGGCGAGAAGGTGACTGCGGAGTGGCACCCCGGTGCTCACTACGCATCTGCCGGTTAGAACCAGTTCCAGGGGCGACAGCCCTGGCCTGGGGAAAGCCCGGCAGGGGAGAGGGGCGTAACTACCCCCCTTCCTGGTCCCACCCTTAGGGCAGGACCTAGTCATGTACCCACCCCTTTCTTTAGGATAAAGACCGGAGCGGGGACCCTTCCAAATTAGATCATCTTTGAATCAAGAACTACTTTCTACGAAAGGACACTCAAGACTCTTCTCAAGATTTCTCCCTTGTGGCTAAGGAGTAGTCACCCTGCATCAGCGGGCACCAACTAAGAACTCTGCGGTTTGCTGCAAGTCCTTCCTCAAGGATCCGACGGCCCAGCTCGACGAGAACCGGCTTCCCTGGCACCTCTGACCTCTACCCACGTCATCAGCTCAGCTGTGATCTGTGGGTGCGACGAGACCTCGAGGGACCGGCCATCATCAGAACCTGCACGCTCTTAAAAACCAGCACGACCATCGAGGTAACTCTCTGGTGAGTGCTCTGGGGTCCGAGAAGCCCCGACCCTGAGCCGCTCTAGCACCGAAGTGCAGTCTCCCAGCATCTCCACGATCTGCGTGGGGCCCTTCTGCTCGCTGCTCAGCACGTTGTCTGGTCACTCGCCGCTGGCTTGTGCCCTTCTGTGACGACATCCGAGAATCATCACTGCTGGTCTGGTTGCTCCAGACTGGCCCTTGCTTCCATCTTTGCGAGAAGCACCCCGGACCCTCCTGGTCCACTCAAGACGCCGTCTTAGGCCCACCCCGTGGCCCTGAGATCTGCCAAGGCTTGTTGCCCCATCCTGGGCCCAGCGACGCCGACAGCATCATCCTTCGTGGGACAGCTCGCACCTCCACCGTGGTCGCCGACAACGCCTCCTGGTCCGTGAGACTGCAGAGCCTAGCGTCGCCCACTCACCTAGTCGAGGTGACGGCCAACCGGTGCCTTCCTGGTACCCTCTGACTACTGGCTAGTAGTACGAACTTGGTCCCCTCTGCTTTCAGGTTTCATCAATCTCCGATCCAGGCTTGGATCTCTACGAACTATTCAGCACTGGTCGCCGGCCAGCAACTCCTTTCTTCCGGCTCCTGGCTCGTCAGCGAAGACCCCGACGCCTGTAAGACTTGTGCAGCCGCAGCCCTCGTGGCTAGGTAACTCGGCATTTCGGTGCCTGCATAGCCTCCTTACTCTAGGGTCCCGAGTCCCTCGCTTCCGACTTGCCTTATCGGGTCCGCCCGAGACCTTAACCTTTCCGTGTCCTCGGACACTTGTTTTAATTGTGCACTTGAAGTATTTGCTAAAGAGATTTGGTTTGTGCTTAGTACCCTGTCCTCATAAAGAGTACAGGGCTGTTGTGATGCTTAATAAATATCCTGTTTATTTTCATAACACTTGTGTGGTGTCCTTTCACTGGGTGTTCAAGGGGTACATGTGTGGTAAACAGCTGGCTTAACACGCCCTCTCGAGTCTTTAGCCTTAGACTGCTCGTATCCACGCTACTAGGATAGCTGGTCTATAGGTTGACTTACAACCAAACACCATAAGGGTCGTTGGAACGATACATAGCGGTCGCTAGAATAGCGAACGTTGCATATCGGGCCAACTTCTCACATTGGTGAGCAGCGGTTGGGATTTGAGCTTGCTGTTGTTTTACCACACGTATCCTAAGAATATCTTGTTGAAAGATTGCACAAGTACTGTTAGTACATATAACTAAAAGCTTAGAATACTCTGAGTTCTACTGAACCAGCTGTTGTAGCTCCTCAAGGCTTAGCACACCTTGGCTACAACTCTTAGCAAGGGAACAGTAGGTAAACACATAGTGTAGGTAGGTGCATCACTTACACCACACTAGAAACAGTATGTCGGACAAAGGAGGAAACTCTGGGTCTCCCCTTGTGTCAGTTGACCCTCCACAGGTCATCCCTTCAGGATATACTGTGCTGAGCTTCAAGGAGTTGAGACGGTTGTGTCACTCCAGGAAGATTCAGCAGGGGTCTAACCCCACAACATCCTTTCTGATTGGTCTCTTGGAGACTTATGATGCCAGAAGAGCTGAGAAACTTTGTAGCTCTTCTAATCCAGAAGGAGACATGCCTCCCCTCGAGGGAACCCGAGACGATCCTGACCTCATTCACCTCGCAACCGAGAACGAGGATGTGGAGGAGGATGAGGATGAGGATCTCTCTGGGGATGAGGCAGATAAGGGACAGGTAGAAGTCGTCAGACTAAGCAGGTCCAACTTAAGCAAACATGATAGCGGTACTGGGGGACCCCTGGGGCCACTATCAGGTCAGCTTAACATTGGGAATGGACGAGCCAGATCTCTGTCAAGAGGCTCTGGCAGATCCCTTCAAACCAATGGCTCTCACAACTCGTCTCAGAGAGGGATGACGTCCCCCCAGAGGAGAGTGTACGAAGCTAAGGAAAGGGCAGCTAATCTAAGGATTGAAAGGGAAGAACTTGCCCTGGCCAAGGAGAGGCTTGCCTTTGCAAGAGAGCAACAGTTAAGTGGGGTAGTCCCCACTGGTGGCAGCAATGTACCTAGTAATAGGGAAAAGAGTTTCGATACGAAACACCTTGGTAAGATAGTGCCCCCCTTTAAACAAGGGGACGACATCCACAAATGGATTACTGCTTTGGAGAGGGCCTGCACTGTGCAGGGCGTTCCCCAGAATCAGTGGGCAGCTATCTTGTGGCTCTCCTTTGAAGGAAAAGGAAGAGACAAGCTCCTCACCACAAGGGTAGAGGATGCTAACAATTACCAAATCTTGAAAAATACACTCGTTGAAGGGTTCGGCCTAACCACTGAGCAGTACAGGGTGCTGTTCAGGGATACCCAGAAAACGCAGTCTCAAGATTGGTCTGATTTTGTCGATTGTGCCACTAAGGCTTTTGAGGGCTGGTTGCTGGGCAGTAAGGTTACTGATTACGAAGGATTGTATAATTTGATGATGAGAGAGCAAATTTTAAACAATTGTCAGAACCAGTTGTTGCATCAGCATCTTGTCGACTCGGATCTGACCTCTCCCCAAGAATTGGGTAAGAAGGCAGACAGATGGGTTCGTACAAGAGTTAAACAGAACCAGGGCCAGAATCAAGGTGGTCAAAAGAAAGCAGACCAGAAGGGTAAAGATTCTAAAGGGGAACAAAGTGACCAGAAGTCTTCGACAGGTCCCCAACAACCCAAAGAGGGTGGGGGTCAGGCTCCCCAAAGGAAGAAAGAAGGCCAATCCAAAAGATGGTGCCAGTACTGTAAAAGTAAATCTCACTGGTTTAGTGAGTGCACCAAGAAAGGAGGAGGGCAGACTCCTGCCACTGCAGCCCCTAAGGCGCCTGTGCCCCCTAGTGCAGTCAGCAGTGGTAGTGCGCCTCCCAAGGGTTTAGTAGGGTTAACCCTGGGTTCTGAGGGGCGTGACAACTTAGTTGGCACACTCACTCAGGCTGTCCTTGTCAGTACAGGGGACGTGGACGTGTCCCCTGACGTAAGCCCCAATTCTTTGGGCAAATACCGACAGACGCCTTTCATAAATGGAAAGATGGCTCAGGCCTATAGGGACACTTGTGCCAGCGTCACCATGGTGACGCCTAACTTTGTGGACCCTGGACAGATCATGCCAGGTACAGAATTCCTGGTGACCAATGCAAGCAATGTCACTACCAATCACAGTATGGCAATTGTAGCTTTCTCCTGGGGAGGGGTAACTGGCCAAAAGAAGGTTGTAGTTAGTCCAGACCTCCCAGTGGATTGTTTGTTGGGCAATGATTTGGAGTCGTCACAATGGTCAGAAGTGGAGCACCGGACTCACATGGAAATGTTAGGTTTGCCAGCACATGTGTTCGCTGTGACTAGGTCACAGGTCAGGAAGTGCCCCACTGAACAGGTGCTGGATCCTGGAACAACGGACCAGACACCTCCCAAGAAAAAGAGCAGTAGGGTTAAGGCTGCGCCTTCCCCCTTGCCCCAGGTCGAGGATCAAGTCTCAGAGGAGGCTGACCTACAGGAATTGCGGGAAACTGAGCCTAGGGAATTCGCACTTGATCAAGTCGAATTCTTGGGTTCAGGGGGACCCTCAAGGGAAGACCTGGGGAAGGACCAGTTAGACTGCCCTTCTCTTGAACCCCTCAGACAGCAGGCTGCTGCTGAGGCTGCTGGGAACGCCACAGGTACCCACAAGGTATACTGTGAAGATGGACTCCTGTACACTGAGTCAAGAGACCCCAAGCCTGGCATGACCAGGAGGCTGGTTGTACCCTTGTCTCAGCGTGGTTTCCTACTTACCTTGGCCCACGAGATTCCCTTAGCAGGTCACTTGGGCCAGACGAAAACGTGGGACAGGCTTGTCTCACACTTTCACTGGCCACACATGAACGAAGATACCAAGGAGTTTTGCCGCTCCTGTGTCACTTGCCAAGCCAGTGGTAAGTCAGGTGGCACGACAAAGGCCCCCCTTATACCATTGCCTGTGGTGGGGGTACCCTTTGAACGGGTGGGGATCGACATCGTCGGTCCCATGGAACCACCTACAGCATCAGGGCACAAGTTTATACTGGTGGTAGTGGATCATGCCACCAGGTATCCTGAAGCTATTCCCCTTAGGACCACTACAGCACCTGTTGTGGCAAGAGCCCTAGTTGGAGTGTTCTCCAGAGTGGGCTTCCCTAAGGAGGTCGTCTCCGACAGAGGTGCAAACTTTATGTCGAGCTACTTAACTGCTATGTGGAAGGAATGTGGTGTTAACTACAAGTTCACTACACCCTATCACCCACAATGCAATGGGCTTGTTGAGAGATTCAACCGGACCCTAAAAGGGATGATTCATGGACTACCGGAAAAGCTTCGGCGTAGATGGGACGTCCTGATCCCCTGCCTCTTGTTCGCCTACAGAGAAGTCCCACAGAAGGGGGTTGGCTACAGCCCTTTTGAACTTTTGTACGGGCATCCTGTAAGGGGACCCCTGTGTTTGGTGAAGGAAGGATGGGAGAGACCTCTCAAAAAGCCTGCAACCAACATAGTGGACTATGTGCTTGGCCTCCGCTCGCGGATGGCTGAATACATGGAAAAGGCATCTGAAAACCTTAAGGCCAGCCAAGAACTCCAAAAAGCTTGGCATGACCAAAAGGCTGTCTTGACTGTTTACCAGCCCGGACAGAAGGTGTGGGTGTTGGAGTCAGTGGCCCCAGCAGCACTCAAGGACAAGTGGTCCGGGCCCCACACCATCCTGGAGAAAAAGGGAGAGGTCACCTACCTGGTCGACCTGGGAACTCCCCGGAGCCCCCACAGGGTGCTCCATGTCAACAGGCTAAAAGCATATGTCGACAGGAAGGACATGAGTTTGCTCATGGCCCTAGATGAGGGACAGGAGGAGGAGAGTGACCCTCTCCCCGACCTGCTCACTCAGAATCCTGACGATGGATCGGTAGATGGTGTTGTCTTTTGTGGCAGCCTCTCCGAACATCAACAGAGCAACTGTAAACAGGTTCTTCAGTCGTTCAGACATATGTTTTCTCTAACACCCAGCCAGACCGATTGGTGTACCCATGAGGTTGACACTGGTGACAGCTTGCCCGTGAAGAGTAAAATCTACCGGCAGCCTGATCACGTTAGAGACTGCATCAAGAGTGAAGTGCAGAAAATGTTGGAGCTGGGAGTCATCGAGCCCTCGGATAGCCCTTGGGCTAGTCCCGTAGTTCTAGTGCCGAAACCTCACACCCAGGGTGGTAAGAGAGAGATGAGGTTTTGCGTAGACTACAGGGGTCTCAATGCAGTCACTAAGACTGACGCCCACCCAATACCAAGGGCAGACGAGCTTATCGATAGATTGGCTTCGGCCAACTACCTAAGTACGTTTGACCTGACAGCTGGGTATTGGCAAATCAGGTTAGCTGAGGACGCCAAACCTAAAACCGCATTTTCAACCCCTGGTGGGCATTATCAGTTCGTGGTGATGCCCTTCGGTCTGAAAAATGCACCTGCCACCTTCCAACGGTTGGTGAATCAAGTCCTTACTGGGCTGGATGACTTCTGTGCGGCGTATCTTGACGATATCGCTGTCTTTAGCTCCACCTGGGAGGATCACCTGGTCCACCTGCGGAAGACGTTAGAGGCACTGCAAGCAGCAGGTCTCACTATCAAGGCCACCAAGTGCCAGATAGGGCAGACACAGGTTGTATACCTGGGCCACCTTGTAGGTGGAGGCCAGGTTCAGCCACTGGAGAGCAAGATACAGTCAATCAGGGACTGGGCTCCTCCAACCACCCAGACTCAGGTTCGAGCTTTCTTGGGCCTGACTGGATACTACCGGAAGTTTGTCAGGAACTATGGTTCCATCGTGACACCATTAAACGAACTGACAAGCAAGAAAATGCCAAAAAAGGTTCAGTGGACAGCGAGCTGTCAAAAAGCATTCGATGACCTAAAGCAGGCCATGTGCACGGCGCCTATCCTCAAGAGTCCGGACTACTCCAAACCATTCATTGTCCAAACAGATGCTTCTGAGTTGGGTGTGGGAGCTGTTCTTTCTCAACTGAATTTTGATGGCCAAGACCAGCCCATTGCTTTTATAAGTAGAAGGCTGACCCCTAGAGAGAAGAATTGGTCAGCTATTGAGAGGGAGGCCTTTGCTGTGGTTTGGGCCCTGAAGAAGCTGAGGCCATACTTGTTTGGCACTCACTTCAAGATTCAGACCGACCATAAGCCCCTCTTGTGGCTAAATCAGATGAAGGGTGAAAACCCCAAACTGCTTAGGTGGTCCATTTCCCTACAGGGGATGGACTTTACAGTGGAACACAGACCTGGTACTGATCATGGCAATGCCGATGGGCTCTCCAGATATTTCCACTTAGAACAAGAAGACTCACCTGGTCAAGGTTAGCTTAGTGTTCCGACGTTTGGGGGGGGGTCATGTAGGAGAGTAGGGTCTGCAATCCTATGATCACCCAGATTTTTTGCTTTTGTTTCACTGGTTTACGACTTTCTCTGGCTGTGGGCCTGCTAATCAGACCCACAGCCTGGCTGTTCTCTTTCTAAATTACGATATGTACCCTAGGTGCATTTACCAATTGGTACTGGGCCACCTTATCAGACCCCGTAACGCAGGGCATAGGTGTACCCAGGGCCGCCAGGGGCTGCAGCATGTATTATGCCACCCCTGGCTGGCCTCTTAAATTTGACACAACTGGCTGCACGACAGCTGGGGCGAAGACGTGTAACCACCCTTCGCTTTAGGTATAGTAGCCCTATATCTAACCATACAATGGACACCCGAGTCCCTATCAGTCACTCCTATGGCAGGCCTTATCAATCCTGAAGGCAGAGTGCGTGGGCTCGTGTGAGCTAGGTTCAGGCCCGAGCCGAGCCCGGCTGCAGCTTGCGGAATCAAGACCCAATAGCTGTTCCATGATAACGCGTACCATATCGGTAACTCCGGTATCGCGTTATCAAAGCATGTCGAGTAAGGTGTCATACGAATCGGGGTGCTGCCCTCTCACCAATTCTGGCGATGAGGTTAGTATCCCACCCTTCTAGAGGGACACGACATGTACGTAACTGTGAACCCCGGTTAAAGTTAACTGAAGCCTCAGCTCCACAAAATGGATGCTGCCACCACAGACACAAGTCTGACCTCCTGCTGCTGGGAGTCCTTCCAGCGAGGAGCACTTGGACAAAGGGTTTCCTGTCGAGGGCGCTGTTCGCACCGTCCCAGACAGGGTTTGTGTATTCTGGGTAGGTAGGGCTTTGGCGAGAAGGTGACTGCGGAGTGGCACCCCGGTGCTCACTACGCATCTGCCGGTTAGAACCAGTTCCAGGGGCGACAGCCCTGGCCTGGGGAAAGCCCGGCAGGGGAGAGGGGCGTAACTACCCCCCTTCCTGGTCCCACCCTTAGGGCAGGACCTAGTCATGTACCCACCCCTTTCTTTAGGATAAAGACCGGAGCGGGGACCCTTCCAAATTAGATCATCTTTGAATCAAGAACTACTTTCTACGAAAGGACACTCAAGACTCTTCTCAAGATTTCTCCCTTGTGGCTAAGGAGTAGTCACCCTGCATCAGCGGGCACCAACTAAGAACTCTGCGGTTTGCTGCAAGTCCTTCCTCAAGGATCCGACGGCCCAGCTTGACGAGAACCGGCTTCCCTGGCACCTCTGACCTCTACCCACGTCATCAGCTCAGCTGTGATCTGTGGGTGCGACGAGACCTCGAGGGACCGGCCATCATCAGAACCTGCACGCTCTTAAAAACCAGCACGACCATCGAGGTAACTCTCTGGTGAGTGCTCTGGGGTCCGAGAAGCCCCGACCCTGAGCCGCTCTAGCACCGAAGTGCAGTCTCCCAGCATCTCCACGATCTGCGTGGGGCCCTTCTGCTCGCTGCTCAGCACGTTGTCTGGTCACTCGCCGCTGGCTTGTGCCCTTCTGTGACGACATCCGAGAATCATCACTGCTGGTCTGGTTGCTCCAGACTGGCCCTTGCTTCCATCTTTGCGAGAAGCACCCCGGACCCTCCTGGTCCACTCAAGACGCCGTCTTAGGCCCACCCCGTGGCCCTGAGATCTGCCAAGGCTTGTTGCCCCATCCTGGGCCCAGCGACGCCGACAGCATCATCCTTCGTGGGACAGCTCGCACCTCCACCGTGGTCGCCGACAACGCCTCCTGGTCCGTGAGACTGCAGAGCCTAGCGTCGCCCACTCACCTAGTCGAGGTGACGGCCAACCGGTGCCTTCCTGGTACCCTCTGACTACTGGCTAGTAGTACGAACTTGGTCCCCTCTGCTTTCAGGTTTCATCAATCTCCGATCCAGGCTTGGATCTCTACGAACTATTCAGCACTGGTCGCCGGCCAGCAACTCCTTTCTTCCGGCTCCTGGCTCGTCAGCGAAGACCCCGACGCCTGTAAGACTTGTGCAGCCGCAGCCCTCGTGGCTAGGTAACTCGGCATTTCGGTGCCTGCATAGCCTCCTTACTCTAGGGTCCCGAGTCCCTCGCTTCCGACTTGCCTTATCGGGTCCGCCCGAGACCTTAACCTTTCCGTGTCCTCGGACACTTGTTTTAATTGTGCACTTGAAGTATTTGCTAAAGAGATTTGGTTTGTGCTTAGTACCCTGTCCTCATAAAGAGTACAGGGCTGTTGTGATTCTTAATAAATATCCTGTTTATTTTCATAACACTTGTGTGGTGTCCTTTCACTGGGTGTTCAAGGGGTACATGTGTGGTAAACAGCTGGCTTAACACGCCCTCTCGAGTCTTTAGCCTTAGACTGCTCGTATCCACGCTACTAGGATAGCTGGTCTATAGGTTGACTTACAACCAAACACCATAAGGGTCGTTGGAACGATACATAGCGGTCGCTAGAATAGCGAACGTTGCATATCGGGCCAACTTCTCACACTTCTGCTACACTGATAGAGGGGCCCGGTGTGGGTTCCTTGGCCTGTTTCTCCCTTAGCAAACCCTGCCATGGGTGGGGGCAAGCGATAGAATTGCTCATGTTTTGGACTAGGGGTCGGACGAGGGGCCTTGAACGTTGGTCTTGACCAAGACACTTGCCCTCTGACTTTTTCGTGACAAGGGCTACAGACGCTCTGCTTGTTGGGGATGTCTGGCGCTGTTGGCCGACATGGCAGGGTAGCAGGGTGGGGGGTTGGTGGGGACAGTAGGAATTGGGGATTTGGTTTCAGTATATATGTTTCGTTTTTGTATTATATGCTTGTTTTGACTCCATTGATGCACACACTTGGTGGGTGGGACTGGAGTGGTGGGTGGATTTGGTTGCTGCCCCTTAGTCTTAACAGAGAAAATGTCTGCGGCACACGCACCTAAGGCCCAACACCTTGATATATTATCCTGGAATGTGAACGGCCTGCAGAACAAGATTAAACGTACTGTGGTACTTCAATATTTGCGTCGGCACGCCCCCGATGTGGTACTCCTCCAGGAGACACACCTGCTGGGTAATCACTGCAAGGCCCTCGATAGGTTTGGCTATACCCTGCGTGCCCATTCTGGCTTCACGACGGGCTCTAGGGGAGTAGGCACCCTGATTAAAAATTCTCTTTCCCTTAGTCTGGGACGCTGCTGGTCTGATCCCCTGGGGCGCTTCGTGGCGCTGTCTGCGCAATGGGAGGGCCGCATCCTGAACTTCTGCTCACTGTATATCCCTCCGAAGCTTCATGCGACTACCCACCGTGATGTTGGAAAGTTGCTACTGGATTTGCCTGCAGGGACCTTGATCATGGGTGGAGACATGAACGATGTGAAGACTAGGGAAGTGGAAAGGTCACGGTCCGCGCAGGCGGGGGGGGAGTAACCACCTCAGTGACTTTGCACAGGCACTGGGCCTGGTTGATCTATGAAGGACACACAACCCACAAGCTAGGCAATATACACATGTCTCCGCAGCCCATGGGACATCCTCTAGAATAGACTACATATTTACATTCACACACTGCTTGAACCTCTTTCGAGATGGTCACCACAAAGCTAGAGGGATTAAGCATGGGTGAATTTTGCGAATCTGGCGTTCACGAATTTGCGTATTTGTGAACTCGCAATCCGCAAAATCCGCGAATTTTTGCGAATTTGCGCATTTTTTTTGTGTGTTCGCAAGGGTTTCTGCCAGTTCGCGAGGGTTTTGTACCAGTTCGCAATTGCGAACTTACTTGTCGGCTCGCAACGGTCGCGACTATGTTGTTTCTACGTCTGGTTCATCATCACAGGTTCCCAGCACCCTCTGTTTCACCACTGCCACCCTCTGTTTCACCTATGCCACCCTCTGGTACATCAATGCCACCCTCTGGTTCATCATCACTATAGATTATGGGGGGGAAAAGCAAGCACACCTGCCCTGCTTCAACTGACATGAATTAATTTGGGGTTGGTTTATTAATGTGTCACTGTTTTAAAATTCCAGTCTGGCACCTGCTTCCTTATCTGTAATTTGCTTTCTGTTGCAGTGCAATTTTTTTTCCAGGACCTTTGTGGCCTACTTGTAGCTATTCTATGAGCCTGCAGTGAAGGTCAGAGCAGGGTCATACAATTGTTGCAACTAGCAACTGAACTCTGGAGGGGCCCCAGTCAGGAAGCACTACAGGGAATGGTTACTAATGATGAGTTTGAACTTTTGCACCTGCTGATTGCTTTCAGTTTTGCAAAACTCGTTTTTCTGCAATTTCGCGAGATTCGCGGGGCGCGAACGTGCGCGAGATCGAATTCGGAAGCCGCAAATTCGTGCGAATATGCGATTTGTTTTTTTGCGGCGTGTTAGTTCGCAAGGTTTTGTGTGTTTTAGCGAGCCGCTTGTAGCGTAACGGCGCGAAGTTACCCTCACGGTCGTTCACGGGCGCGGCCATCTTGTTTGCATGACCTATTTCCGTTTCCGGGCGCGATGTGTAATCTCGCAAAGTGTGCGGCTCGCTAGTACAATTTTGCGTGTGTTCGCGAGGAAAATCTTGCGCGAACTTACCACGTGGTCGTGAACGGGCGCGGACATCTTGTTTCTCATTCATTGCTATGGTTCTGGGCATGCTTTTCTATCCTCTCTGAATCTCTGCGATCCTTTGCTTGTTGGAAGTTTTTTTTGATCTATATTACTTATTATCTATCCCTCTATTTTTCTAGCTCTATATTTTTGTGTTTTCTGCTACTTTTGGTTAATTAATTTTAAACTACTTTTTTAAACTTTTCTTTTCTTCTCTTCCCTATTCTATTTTCTTTATTATTTAGCTTCCTTTCTGCCCAGACCATGGCAAAGGGAGCCCGGAAGCATCCCGAGAAGGGGAAGGGTTCCGCACCCCGTGCCCGGCTCCCGTGCGGGCATTTGAGGGGGGAGCAGGTCGCACCCCGGGACATCTTCAGCCCGGAGGAGGTGGCCGCACTAGTTTATTATGTTCAGCGCCGCCTCCCCAGGACCATCATGGCAGGCGGCAGGATCGCTAGCGGGTACGGGATCCAGGAGCGCCGGAAGCGGTGGGAGAAGGTGTGCCGGGCCATGTACCAACACTCTCGGGTCCGGCGCACCTACAACCAGGCCACCCACCGTAGGACGGATCTCCGGGAACGCGATCTGCTCGACCTGCTCAGCCTTGAGATCCCCGGGCTTGGTGAGTAGTAGTAGCTATTTCTTTACTATGTTTTCTCCTGCTCTGTGTGTTATTATCTTGCAAATTTTTGTTTTTTACCAAGAGAAATAATGCTGCTGATTACATTGTAGGTAAATTATATTTCAAAATCTTCTGTGCATTTCAGGTGCACTGCTCTCCTTCTCAGTAGCGCTGCTACTATGCTTATTTGTTTTCGATTTTGTGTTCATTTCATTGGCCTGTGAAATTATGCATGAGTGTAGTTTAAAGAACTGCCTAATGCTAGACACTAAGGGTCAGATTTTTAATTACCGGCGCATCCCTGCAAAGTAGCAGGGATGCGCCAGTAATTGTGTACCATGCCACCACCACCCATGGTGCGCCGTATTTACAATGCGGCGCACCATGGCCCAAAACGTCACCAAAGCGTTACGCATTAGTGCCGTAAAGGCGGCGCATTGCTGGAGTTGCGTTGCAACGATGGCGCAGCTCCAGCAATGCTCTGGGGTGCCCTATCTCCCCAATGCTGCGTCAAGCCGTACGTCTGCTTCAAGCAGGCGCAGAGTTTGAGTCACGCATCATTGTCCTCAAAGTGACTCATTGAAATCTTGTAGATTTCCCTCAGCCACTATTAGGATGCGTTCCTGCGCAGGAACGCCCTCCCTTGCTCTGGAACGCCCCCTGATGGCGCAGGGCTTTACAACGTGATGCATCTCCCATATGCGTCACGTTGTTAATATACGCCACACCATGGCGCCTCTTTTGTTCTGCCGCTGCGTCACAAAAGTCACGCAACAATGGAGCAAAAGAGCCGCAAGGGGCTTCTAAATCAGCCCCTACAGACTCAAGTCCAGTCCTTCCTTTGTACACATGGCGATAAGAAGAAATAGTGGTGGTGGATTGATAGTTTGAGCATTTTAATGACTGGTTAATGTAGTAGGAAACTTTAGTGATGTCGCTGATCTGCAATCACGATGGACTTTGTCTGTCACTTCGCGTGCTGCGGACTGCTGCCTGCCAGTCCTAGGCAAACCTTTTTAGTACTTTGTTTAGTGAATTACATAAGAACTTTCCAAGTCGACGGTCCGCAAATCAAGCAATACTAATAACGTAGTAGACCACATGAGAGCGGTCAATATATCCAGTGGAATAGTTGTCTATTTGCTATTTCGCCAAAATATTTTGTTATTGTTCTTTTGAAATGTTTGATTTGGTTGACAAATATCATCCATGTTTTCTGGTCTTTCTTTCTTTCATGTTGTACATCAGCTCCCCCCAGGGGCAAGAGGACACAGGAGGAGGAGGCTGCTGTTCGCCAGGATGCAGGCCAGGATCGGGCAGCCGAGGGATCCTTTGCTGGCCCAGGTAAGTTTTAATTTTAATATAGAGTACCTATTTTTTCCTAGTGTTCCTCATTCAATTTTTTCTAAATTGTCTTTGATCTTCTTGTAGACTGTATCTAAATTCTTATCCTGCCTCGACTATGACTCCCTGTGGTATTACTAGATTATTCTTATTAGTCTGTCTGTGTAGCTAAGTAAGATTGCACATTTGGCAATTCCATTGGACTCCCATTCTAGTCAGCAATAGCTCAATGCACTGAGTGCAGTCCTCTGGGATTGTCCATACTCTCTTTTCAAGTCTTCTAAATGTTTATGCTTTGACAATTGCCAACAATAAAAAGGTGAATGACCACCAAGAAAGAATAAGATACTACTTTACTTTTGGTTTGGATAGGAGGACAATCCATTCTACTACTGTTGCAGGGACAAATCCGCACAAACAGAACTATGGACACTAAATAATGCATTGCTTAGCTTATCAATTATAATAGGCGCTGTTAGACTTTCCACATACTTCAGTGATAACAGACTTTGTAGTTGAACCCCCAATCTCCTTACTGACTAGATAGTGTGGCAGAGTCATTTAGCTCCCAAAGTCACCGATGATTGATCCCCAATGATGATTAGATTATCCAACGCAGGACAAGAGTACGGAGTCAG
The DNA here is from genome assembly GCF_964263255.1 of Lissotriton vulgaris. Lineage (NCBI taxonomy): Eukaryota > Metazoa > Chordata > Amphibia > Caudata > Salamandridae > Lissotriton > Lissotriton vulgaris. Next base: position 1,050,118,064 of record NC_141693.1, read on the forward strand.
AGTCAAGAAGTGTCAGAGGCACGGACTCATGCTTGCAAAAATTCCAAAATCTTTAGCTCAGCCACTCTATTCTGGAGGACCAAAAACCACAGAGTCTATTTAAGTTTAAAAGCTTTATTAAAAGTAAACACATTTATTAAAATCAAGTTTGTCATAAAACTAAACGTTTAACTGAAAATGGAAAAGTGCTTAGTGCTGACGATTAATTGGACACATTTCTTGTGGTCGAGCCGAGCTCTCACCTGGTTTGAACTTGATCTTGCTCGTGTTCTTAGAAGTCAAGCTTCTGTCTGTTAGGAGAAAAAGTGATGCGTGTTAAAAATAAAAAGCAAGCATTCATCAGTTGTGCCAAAAAGTGCAGCAAGACAACAGCCTTCCCTGGAAAAATGGACATTGTTACTTTAGAGTAGACAGCCACAAATTATTACATTGTTTGCTGTTTTTTTTAACATTTCTTTATTCCTAGACCAAATATTATATAGTAGTGAATGGTGTATTCTAACATTCTTAAATGTACTTTGTAGGTGGAACATCTGGTGGCGGGGCCAGCACGGAGGTGGTGGTGGTGGATGAGGGGAACACTTCTGGGGAGGATGCGGTGCAAGTGAAGGACGACACCAATGTGCCTGTGAGGGTTCACACGGTGGTGGCGGGCAGAGGTAAGCTATATATTCCTTACTTATTGAGATTGAAGACTGCAGAGTGTGCTATCTGGGGCTCTGGGAGGGGGAGGGGGCGCACCAGCAAGTGCAAGGAGCCTGCGCCCGCTATCTGCACGGGTGTATCATAAATCAACCAGGTAGTAGCCTCCTCTAAATATACTTCGACTTAGCTGTGTAGTTTTTGGCGAGAAGAATCCCAATCAGATCTGAGATGAACTTGATGGATGGGATGAACGAAAAGCGAAAGAAGGGTGTAAGTAAGTGTGGAAGGACGAGAAATTTAATGATGACTGGCAAAGAAGAATGATATGTGTTTGCTTGGTCCCCGAGGTGGCAGGGAAGGAAAGAATATGGTATGGTGCATGGCTGGGTGAATGATGAAGCAAGGATGGGTGGAAGGAGAACAGTGAAACAGAAACTGTATGTGTGCATATACTTTGAATGGATGGATGCCTGGATGATGGTACTATCTGACTCTTAGATAGCATATACTCTTAGATAGCATATTATCTAGAGAGAGTAGACGGTCACTGGATGAACTAAGTGTTACTTTGAAGAGCATGTAACACCGCACCCGCACGTCCGTTCCAGTGTAGGAAAGGCAAGGAAAAGAAGTTGTAATTTTGTCCAAATACTACCATGAATAGTAGCAGTAGTTTGTATTGCAACTGCAAGCACAGCATATATCCGGTTCTTATGGTGGACACTCCCTACCTCTCTTAATAACTTTAGTTTAGTAGTACTAAGTCATTCATGTGTGGGTGTATCGCTGTTCACTCAATAATAAGCAAAGCACCTAAAGTCATCCCATATGTAATCAAATACATCCCATGTGAAGTGATAGATAATCAGATTATTTAGCTTCTTCATTTTCCTTTTCTAGTACTCATTTGCACTTTAGGGTGAAAGCTAAATTAATTAAGCAGTAGCCCTTTTAACAGAGTATTCTCAGTGCTACCCGTAAAAGAAAAGTAAGAGCTTCACCACCTGCATGTACTGGACCGGTACAGTAACGCAAGTCATGTCTCACTCATCATGGTGTGCGTCTGTTTTTCTCGGGTGCAAGTTCACTGCGCTGGCATTATGCCGGCTTGCATAAGATAACGTACCAATTTTCCTAAACAAGAGAGAAGAAGAAGAATAAGACTGGTGCCACCCTCCTATTCAGAGGTGAAACTACATGAATGCATCTCCATCCAGACTGCTCAGAGATATTTCATCTCTTGCAACCTCATGAGGGAACATTGGAAACAGAACAGAAGGTAAAGCAGGTAGAAGGAGGAGCCTCGTCAGCTGCAGTCAGCATTCCGAGCGTAGCGGAGCAGCGGGCTGAGGTTGAGGGCCGAGCACGGAGCGGAGCAGGGCGGAGGAGTCAGCTGTAAGTCAGCGCCGCAGCTGGGGTCGGGGCTGCGGGGGCCATCGCGGGACCTGAGCAGGTTGAGCAGGTTGGTGTGATCCCGTACCTCCCCCCGCAGCCGTTCCTGGCTCTCTGGCGCTCTTTGCACCCCTCTAAATCGACACGTGACCCGTGGCCTATACAGCACACAGCACACACTGCACAGCACACCCCCGCCCGCCTGCCCCCGCAAGAACCACAAGAAGCAGCGCAGAGTGCTGAGGGGGAGGAGAGTGGTTGATTCTCCAAGAGAAGGGCATTCAGAGTCCCTGTGCAGACCAACGCCGAGCCGAGTGAACTGGCTCAGAAGAGGAGGCAAGCGAGTCTAAACGGCGAAAGGCAGGCAGTAGGCAGGTTCCCCTGGGGGGCTTCTCTGGGACTCAGGGCGAAGGGCGAAGGACCGAGCACTGCCGTTGCCGAGCCGGGCAGAGAACAGTGTGGAGAAAACAGAGCAAATCATCGCGGGAGCCCAGAACCGGATCAGCAGTAGGGCGTAAGGACTGAAAATAACCGAGTCACAAGAGCGTGCAGTCTAACGATTTCTCTGCCCACCGTCCTCTGCAAGTCGACTTTCAAAGCCTACATAAGCTGACAACAGACCCTTCCACCATCTCAATTTGTGACCCTAGCTGAGACCCTAACGCTACGGTGCATCCCACAAGCCGACCCACAAGCTCTGGTGCATCACAGGACTAGCGCTGCATCTTCGTGCAGCTCTGCGTGAATATTTTTAAAACTACCTCTTTTTGTCTAATTAGTTTGATTTTATTTCTTATTCCCCTGTTTTTAACTGGCCTCGCATACTTGCACCTCTGTCCCGCTTACCTGCACTGTAATTGGGAAGAAACACCGCATTTCGCGGGTCCCCCGCCCTGTCTCGTGTGGCGGCCATCTTTGGTGGGGCACACGCCCGGCGGCGCTTCATGCTCCCAGCGGTCTAGTCGTCGCTAGGAGGCTAGACCAGCATAAAGCAAGGCAACCTCAGGTGAGCGTTCTCACACAAGCTCTGGTGCATCACAGGACTAGCGCTGCATCTTCGTGCAGCTCCACGTGAATATTTTTAAAACTACCTCTTTTTGTCTAATTAGTTTGATTTTATTTCTTATTCCCCTGTTTTTAACTGGCCTCGCATACTTGCACCTCTGTCCCGCTTACCTGCACTGTAATTGGGAAGAAGCACCGCATTTTGCGGGTCCCTCGCCCTGTCTCGTGTGGCGGCCATCTTCGGTGGGGTACACGCCCGGCGGCGCTTCATGCTCCCAGCGGTCTAGTCGTCGCTAGGAGGCTAGACCAGCATAAAAGCAAGCCATGCTGACGCGCAGCGGCAACGCGCAGCGGGATCGCCGGAATTTCGCCGGAGTTACGCCTGAGTTCAGCCTGACTGCGCCCGTCCGCGCTGAGGACGGGCTGCAGGACGGGCAGCACTCTGACACCTTGTGTTCTAGCTCAGGTTGGTTACCCCATGATCTCTCTGCCAATCGTTTAACGTATTCCGCTTCTACTTTACGATCTTTGCGACCCCACATATCTGACCCTTGTACGTCGTGCACTCTGCCAACCCATTACTTTACCTGTGCTGGCTGTGGCTTTTCCACCGGTAAGATGTTGCTTTCAAAGACACAAATTACTTAGGCGCATCACCGGGGTAAAAGGAAGCCCACTAAGAAACTTTTAGCCTCCCTTCCTCTCCAATTTTGGAGTATAAACTGCAGATCGCTCCCTAAAAATAAATTCAATCTATTTGACTTTATAAATGATGAGTCGCCAGATGCATTGTTTCTGACTGAGACCTGGCTCCACGAAAGCTCTGGACCTGACTTTGCCATAGCTGTTCCCAACAATTATGCGATGGTACGCCAGGACAGGGTTTCCGGGAAGGGCGGGGGGATTGCTATTATTTTTAAAACCATCTACCAATGTAAATTGGAGTCGTTCCCCCTCCCTGGAAGTGAGGCCGCACTCTTCAAATTAATGATTGGCCCTCAATTAACGCTTTCCGGTCTTTTAATATATCGCCCTCCGGGCAATGCTGGCCCTTGGATATCATCGTTGGCTGACACTATATCTCCCGTGCTACTCAAAACGGCTAATTTCACCATTCTTGGTGATCTAAATATCCATCTTGAAGATGTTGAAGGTACTCTCAGTCAGTTGTTATTGTCTGATCTTGAAGTTTTTAATCTTTTACTTCATAACTCTGGGGCTACTCACTCGGCCGGTCACCTGTTAGATCCAATCATTTCTAATTTGCCTTATGATTGCTCCAAAGGGCCCGCCCATTAGAGTGGTCTGACCATTTTGCGGTACACTTCATGTTACCTTTCTCCTTACCCAACCCTAAGCCCTGTGTTGGTAACAGCAAGCCTTCCTATCGGTGGGACAAGCATAATATGGTTGCATTCAATCAACAACTTACTGAATCTATTCAGACTTTGGAAAGCTCTGGACCAGAATCTAATGCTGCAGTTTCCCAGTGGTTAATGGATGCTGTAATTGCATCCTCTCCTCCTCTATCTAATAACCACAGATCCCTTCATCCTCCTGCACCTTGGTTCTCTGAAGATCTAAAACTACAACGAGCCAAGTGCAAGGCGTTGGAAAGAAAATGGAGAGTTTCCTATTCTACCTCTAGTAAGGTGGCTTATAAAGTTGCATTAAAAAGCTACCATGTTAACTGTAAATTGGCCAAGGCCACCTTTACCGCATCTACGATTACCCAGGCACAGAACTGTCCACGGACTCTTTTTGCTGTGGTGAAGAAGCTAACGGGAGCAGACACAGTACCTTCTGCTCCGGCATTGGATAAATTACAGTGTGATGCCACCGCAGATTTTTTTATCTCTAAGGTGGAGCGTATTCATGAATTCTTGAATACTTCCCCCCCACTTGCTGACTCCCATCCGGTGGCTACTTTTAGCAGTCCTCTCCCTCCCCCTTCAATGTATATTCACGACTGGCTTCTGTTTGATGACACCACTTTCCTCTCGTGCCTGAACAGTATTAGGTCAGGCTCCCCTCGGGACCCTGTTCCTATGAAAATTCTAAAACTGTTGGACCTCGAGCCAGGGAGAGTCCTAATGAGACTCCTAAATTCATCTCTTACAGAGTCTCTGGTGGCGCAAGAGTGGAAGCATGCCATGGTTGTTCCCCTGCTGAAAAAGACCGGTGCGGACACCTCTAATTTAGCCAATTTCAGGCCCATTTCCCTGCTGCCTGCATGTTCTGAAATCTTGGAACGACATGTGAACACTAAGCTTAATTCATTTGTCGAGAACGTGGGATATCTTCATCCGTCCCAATCCGGGTTCCGCGCACACTATTCCACTGAGTCTGCTCTTCTCGGGATGACGGAGAGGCTTCGGCACGGTATCGATCGCGGGGAGACCTTTGCACTCATCCTTTTGGATTTGAGTGCAGCGTTCGATACCGTGTCTCATTCCATTCTTCTTGATTCTCTCCGCTCCCTTGGTGTTGCTGGATCTCCGCTGGCCTGGATTACCTCCTTTTTAGGTGAGCGCACCTTTCAGGTGTTCTCAACAGAAGCTGAATCTGCTGTCTATCCATCGGCACACGGCGTCCCCCAGGGGTCGATTCTCAGCCCTTTGCTGTTTAATATCTATATCAGACCCCTTGCTACCATCGTGGAGGACGCCGGGTTGACAATCTATTCGTATGCCGACGACACGCAGATCGTGTTCTCTCTTTCCAGCAGTGAGGGCCATGAGATCTCGGCCTTGAAATCTGGCCTGTCACGCGTTGCTGCTTGGATGAACGACCATCTGCTCAAGCTCAACGGTGACAAGACCGAGGTTGTTATCCTGGGCAAGAATAAAGACCTGTGGGGCCCTCGACATTGGCTCAGTGATATGGGTCCTCTGCCGTAGCCAGCCCCCGTTGCCCGCAACCTAGGTTTCCTCATAGACGATACACTCTCTATGAGACAGCAGGTAACAAAGGTCGCTGCAATCTGTTTTTCCACCCTAAGATGGTTGCAGAAGATCCTGTGGATGCTGCCTTGCTCTACTCGGAGAACTGTCGTCCAGGCTCTTGTGATTTCCCGTATTGATTACGGGAATGTGCTCTATCTTGGGGCCGACAAGGCCACTATAAACAAGCTTCAAGTGGTGCAAAACTCGGCAGCCCGTTTATTGTGTAACGTACCTCGGAGATCCTCCGCAGTTCAGGCTCTGCGTGACCTTCATTGGCTTAAAGTCCCGAACCGTGTAAAATTTAAAACCTTATGCCTCCTTTTTAAAATCAGGCAGGGTTCTGCCCCCGTGGAGAAGTGTGGCTCAATGATTAGAGCGGCAGACCCTGATGCAGAGGTCTAGCCCGGGACCAGGGTTCAATTCCCCGCCTCGGCGGGTCTTGGGCTCAAAATTCCACGGACCTGATAATTCTCGCCTCGGTGCCTATTCCATTCATGGAGTCCCACTCTGCAACTCTGGGCAATAGCTTGCTTAATCTCCACAACGGCCCCCACAACGCTAAGGATGCCTGGCCTCCACCTTGGGGGTGCCCAGGAGTGGATGCCTCACAGGGAAAGCCAGGATGGGTTCCACAGCGGTATTCGTACAAGAGCATTGAGACCCTTGCGGGTGAGTAGAGCGCTATACAAGTATCAATTTACATTTACATTTAAATACTTGCAGAGGGCGTGGCCAAGATGGCGGGCTGAGCGGTCGCACTTGCCGAGAGCTCCCGGACCCCTGAATTCCTGCACCGCTTGTAGCCGCTGATTCCTCCCCGGATCAAGCGGCAACTGAGCCTGGTGCTTACGGTGGAGGTGTGGAGAGCCTGCTGAGCCTGGTTTGCGCCGTCGGGGATGAGATTCTGACCGGTACGGCCCGGGTCGGACCCCGCTGAACGGCCCGAGTGCGAGCCCGAGGCCGCGAGTCTCCCGACCCTCGACGCGCGACGGAGCGACCGGCCTCCGAGGGGTGAAGCCCGCAGCGGTGCATGAGCTGTTAGAGTGGGAGTCGGCAGCAGCTTCGCGAGCGGCTCGGAGTTGTCCGACGGCGGCTGTACGGAGCGGAACGGAGCGGAGGTGCAGAGCGGAGGCGGAGTCGGCATCGCCTCACTACGCCAGCCCGTGGCTTGAGGAGGCCCGCTGGAGGAGACCGCTTCGGCTGGCTGTCTGTGTGGGACTGACGAACGAGACTCCCGGGGAAGATCTTTCCCTGAAGCCGTGGACCTCGGCGAACGTTGCACTGTGACTCTGCCCACTGGCCGGACTTTTGGCTCTCAGATCGGAGAAGGAGAGGGGATCTCCATCTTGGGCGTTGGCCCCTCGACTTTACTGAGCGGCCATTTTGTGAAGCTCGGCCGGGCCTCCCGGTGCTCTCTGTGTGGGCTGCTCCCGGATGGCATATAGCTGCTTTCTTTGCTGGACAGTGAGCCTCAGCGTCCTTTATTGAGCTACAATGTCGAATGCTAGGGGACAGCGACGGGGCGACCGGACCTTGCCGGAAATGCTGGGACGGGGCTCCCTACGCAGCGGAGGAGCCCAACCTGCCGCGACCTCCCCGGCGCCGACCAGGGGGGCGGATGGTGGAGAGCCCCCGGTGACGAGATCGTTTCTCGAATCGCTGTTTAGCTCCCTTCGGGAGGACTTTCAAACGCTCAAGAGTGAGGTGGCCGGGGAGGTCCGTGAAGTAAGGAGAGAGATGGACTCCCTGGGGGACCGTGTGAACACAGTGGAGGAAGCGGGTCACTCCAGAGATGAGGAGATCACCCATCTGCAGCAGGAAGTCCTGCGGCTGCGGGAGCAACAGATTGAGTTACAGGCCCACGCCGAGGACCTTGAAAATCGGTCCAGGCGAAACAACATACGGGTCCGCGGTGTGCCGTCTGGTGAGGAGGGTGAGGACGTGACTGCATATCTGGTGGCCCTCTTCCGGGCGATCCTGGGGGAGTCGGAGGACTTTCGGATTCGCATAGACCGGGCACACCAGGTGGGTCGCCCCTGCAGAGCTACGGCGCCCGCTCCGGACATTCTGGCCTTCCTCCCGAACTTTCCCTTGAAGGAGCGGATCCTCCGTGAGGCACGAGGGCAGCAACCCTTCCGATTCCGGGACCACCCTGTGACCCTGTTTCAGGACTTATCCACAGTCACGCTACAGAAGAGGAAATCCTTCAAGATCGCCACGGACTTCCTTCGAGAGCATGAGAGACAGTATTCCTGGGGACACCCCTTCCGTCTGATCTTCAGGTGGAACGGTGTCTTGCATCAGCTTCGGTCCCTCCAGGATGTCTGCGCGGTGTTGGGCCTCACAGCATCGGACACAGACACCCCGGCCCCACGGCGGAGGCGCAGCACTCGTAACGGATGGCGACAAGCTGGGGGGGGGGCCTCTCCTCCGGCGGAGCGTCCAGGCTCGCCTGCAATCCGGGCGGACATGGCGGCTGCCATCCAGGAGGCCTCCAGAGTGGCGACGAACGGCGAAGTGGCCTTGACGGCCTGAACTCACTCCGGGGGGAGTCTACTCTAGCTCATTCTTATTGCAGGTGCGGGGATCCGGGGGGTGGGCTGGGAGGAAGGGCGAGTGCTGGTGGTGGTGGCTGGACGTCCACTAGATTGACTTACCACGGCCTTGCCCGTTTCGGGCCGGACTGGGACAATGTCTTTTTTGGAAAGTTTGGGAAGCGGGGAATGGGGTTGGGACAGGCGGGCAGATGTTTTGATTCTGGGACCTAGAAGGGGGACCAGTAGCGGGGGGTGGTGTAGATTTGGTTGTGTGGGGGCAGGGGGGGGTTTTCTAGTTGTGGGGTGTTGGGGTACGGGGACTGTACTGTGCCAGTGGGTGAATCAAAGTTGCTCTGTTTTGAGGCCTCGAATGGTGCCTTTTGTGTTTGATTGCGGGGCTTTGCTTCTTGATGTGTGCTCCTTGAACTCCCTCCTTGATGGCTCTTAAGGTGCTTACTATCAATGTGAAAGGGCTGAACAATCCGGTTAAGCGGCGGGCAGTGTTATCCTTGCTGGAGAACTCACAGGCGGATATCTGCCTGTTGCAGGAGACCCATTTGCTGGCTAAGGATTGCTCGCGGATGCGTACCCCTAAGTTCCCCACGCAGCTATTCTCCTCTAGCACCTCCAAGACGGCGGGGGTGGCCATCTTGTTTTCTAGGGGGTTCAGGGGGGAGGTCGTGTGCAAGGTAGCAGAACAGAAAGGGAGACTTCTAGTATACAAGATTAAGATGGGGGGATTGGCACTGACTGTTGGCACCGTCTATTGCCCCAATGATCATCAGGATCAATTCTTGCACAGGGCTTTGGACGACGTTGCATCCACCTCTGATAGGCACATAGTGTTGGGGGGTGATCTGAACCTGGTTTTCGACGCGGCACTGGACAGGTCTGTGCAGCGGCGCCATCAGTTGGGTGAGCTTTCGGGCTCGATTCGAACTCGACTTGAGGAGCTGGACTTGCATGACATGTGGCGCCGCCTCCACCCCACCACCCGCGCATACTCTTATTTCTCACACGCCCATAGATCTTATGCGCGCTTAGACCATCTCCTAGTGTCGGGCCCAATGCTCCTTTTGGCTTCGAGTGCGGACATGGGGGTCCTCTCTCTTTCTGACCACGCCCCGGTGGAGGGCGTTTTCACTCTTCCGCCGGTGGCTCGGCCGAGAGGGGTCTGGAGGCTCCGAGACACGCTTTTGCACAGGCGGTCGGTGGTGGATCAGATCTGGGCGGCCATTTTGGCTTTTCAGACCGTGAACGATAATGGGGATACTTCTCGTGCGACACAGTGGGCAGCCCTCAAGGCCGTGCTCCGAGGCGAATTTATCGCGATTTCCTCGGCCGAGACTAGGGACCGACAACTCAAGAGGGATGAGCTCACCCGGCAGGTGAGGGAGCTGGAGCAGGTTCATCACAGGACAGGGGCCCCCAGGGTGTGGAGGCAGCTGAAGGCGGCGCGGAAGCTCCTGGCGGCCCTCGACACGGACCGGGCGGAGTATGCGATGCTTCGCCTGAAACACAAATATTACACAGGGGGCGATCGGTGTGGGCGGCTCCTGGCTAACAAACTTAGGGTGCAGCACCAGCAGCACCGAGTGAAGGAACTATTGGACCCGGCCGGAGGTAGAGTCACGACCGATGAGCAGATAGCAGACGTCTTTCGCAGCTTTTATGCTGACCTCTACTCCGGGGAGGCCCCTTCGGCCCAGGCTGAGGTGGGCTATCTGGACTCGGTCCCGCTCCCGTCGCTGACACAGGATCAGGCTCAGTATCTGGAGCGTGACATACGTATCGAGGAGGTGGTCACGGCGATATCCCGGCTCAAACTGGGCAAGGCCCCGGGTCCGGATGGCTTTATCCCGCTGTTCTACAAAACCTTCTGTCAGGAGCTGGCGCCTCTGCTGACTCGCCTCTTTAACTCCTTCGCAGAGCCGGGGGCCATCCCCTCCGAATTTCTCCAGGCCACGGTTTCAGTGATTCCGAAGCCGGGCAAGGATAGGGCCGCCTGTGGGTCCTACCGTCCCATTTCGCTGCTGAACACTGATTTGAAGGTGTTCACCAGTATATTAGCCGCACGCCTGGCGTTGCACCTCCCCGGCATGGTTGACTCGGACCAAGCGGGCTTCGTGCCCGGTAGGCAAACGGTAGATAACACGAAAAGGGTGACGCACATTCTCGAGAAGGCTTCCAGGATCCCTGGGGAGAGGATGCTCCTGTCCATCGACGCGGAGAAGGCTTTTGACAGGGTGCATTGGCCCTACCTGGAGAAAGTCCTGAGCAAATTCGGGATAGGGGAGAGGTTCCGTCATTTGATCTTCAACTGTTACCGGTTCCCATCTGCGGTGGTCCGGGTGAACGGCGGCAGCTCTCGACCCTTCCCCATTGAGCGGGGCACGAGACAGGGGTGCCCGCTCTCCCCTTTGCTCTTTGCCCTGTACATGGAGCCATTTGCCCAGAGGGTTAGGCAGAACCCTGACATTATCGGCGTCCAGATGGGTGGGTTCCGTCATGCGATTAGCCTGTACGCGGATGATGTCATTCTGACGCTGGATGACCCGCGGAGATCGCTGCCGGCCTGTGTGGAGGAACTGAACTTATTCGCTGACGTGGCGGGTTTCAAGGTGAACCTGGGTAAGTCAGCCGCCCTGGACATCTCGCTTACTGCTGCCACTAGGGTGGAACTGCAGAGGCTTTACCCTCTGTGCTGGTCCAGGGACCGGATCCCGTACTTGGGGATCCTGTTGGCGCCCTCCCTCCCGGAGATGGTCACGGCCAATTACGCGGCTCTGGGCGCAAAAATCAGGGAGGAACTGGGCCGGTGGGATAAGGGCACGCTGTCGCTACTGGGTAGGGTGGCCGCGGTGAAGATGACCCTCCTGCCTCAGGTGCTTTACCTCTTCAGAGCGTTACCGCTCCAGCCCCCCGCGGGGTGGCTTGCGGAGACTCAGACTGCCATTGCACGGTTCGTGTGGCAGGGCCGCAGGCCGAGGATCAAGAGAGGCATCGCTATGCTGTCACCGGAATCCGGAGGGCTGGGGATACCGGACTTGCGGAAATATTTCCAGGCCGCTCAGCTCCGCTATCTCGTGGAATGGAGCCGGTGGGAGTCTGATAAGCATTGGCTGTTCCAGGATCAGGCGGTGGCGGGTAGGACGCTGCAGGAAGTGCCATTCTTGAGGCGGGCCCATCGGCCCCCCAATCTTTATGCGTCCTTGGTAACGCGGGTCCCGCTCCAGACGTGGGACTCGGTGGCTGCCAGATGCGAGCTTACCACCTTCCCCTCTCCCTTTACGCCGCTCATTGGCAACCCGGACTTCGGCCCTGGGATGGAACCGGGTGCCTATGAGCGATGGCGGGTGGCCCGCTGCTGCACTCTGTATCACTTGTACTCCCCTGAGGGGGTTGTCTCCTTCCAGGACTTGAGACGGGATTATGGCCTCCCGGAAACGGAGCGCATGCGATACATGCAGGCGCGCCACTGGGCATTACAACCCCAAGTGCGCGACGCGGCACACCGGGAAATCACGGCGTATGAGCGTTGGTTAATTACTCGCACGTCGGACGCTAAACTGATCTCAGACCTGTATAGAATGCTGCAGCCCCCCTCCTTTCATATTCACAACCCCGGTCGGGAACGTTGGGAGCGAGAGCTCGGGCGCGAGCTGAGCCATAAAGAATGGGAACACATCTCCTTCCGCGCACGCCATTCGGCTTACCACACGGGTCTTACAGAGACCTTCACTAAAATCTCGACCTACTGGTACCGTACTCCGGAGAAACTGCACGAGATGGACAGGGCAATACCAGGGACGTGCTGGCGCAACTGTGGCAACACTGGTACACTAACACACATTCTATGGGAATGCCCCCTGCTGGCTCCTTACTGGGAAGAGGTCTTGGGCGAGGTGGACAAATGCTTTGGGATAGAGCTGCCTAGATTCCCGGCCTATGTCCTGCTGGGGCTGCCGAATGGGCTGATGTACCCCCTTAGGTCTAAGAGAGGTAGACAGATAGCGATTGCGCTGGGGTCAGCGGTGCAGAATATTCTCATACACTGGCGCACCACAACACTTCCCTCTGTAGTTGGTTGGCTGCACAGATTATGGCACGTTCTTGGAATGGAGAAGATGTCCTTAGTAGCCCTGGGGGATACTGATACCTTTGAGGAATTGTGGGAGCCCTTTCACTGCCTGTTATGTTCCTAGTTTCGAGAGATCACCTGCCCTAGATACCTTCGGTTGTTGAGGCTGACGCCGCCACCGGACCCGCCTGCTTGATTGGGTGGGGTCGGTATTGTATAGCAGAGATTCATGGAGAGTTCGCAGTAGTGGAGACTGTAGACATTGGCACAGTACAGGGGGTGGGTTGGGATATGGTAGTTGGGGGTTTTGTTTGGTTAGGTAGGTTTTTGGAGCGGGGTTGTTTCTCCTCCCTTCACCCCTCTCCCCCCCCCTTTTTTTTTTTTTTCTCTTTTTCTCTCTTCCCTTCCCTTCCCCCCCTTTTTTTCCTTACCCCCCCTTTTCTTTCATTCGTTCTCTCCTTTGTCCCTCCCCTCCTGACTTTCTTTCCTTCCCCCCATCCCGTCCCTCCCTCCCTTTCTCCCCCCCCCCTCGTTGTCTGTACGTGCCCACAGGTGCGAAAGCTATGCTCCCGAGTCGGATGGAGCCCCTTGCAAAATTGTGACTGCATTGTTGTACTTGCTGTATAATGCGAACTGATGTGCGGTTCCTGTGGTTCATTTGTTCCCTGCCCCCTTGTGTCCTACCCCACCCTGCTTCAATAAAATACTTTAAACCTAAATACTTGCAGAACCTGGTTCAAGACTATAAGCCTGGTCGGACTATAAGATCTTCCACTAGTGGCGATTTTTTTGTTCCCAGAATTAAACTGGCCAAAATGGGCGGCCGCTCGTTTTCTTATCTTGGCCCAAAGATGTGGAATGCTCTCCCGTCGGTTTTGAAAGCTGAGACTGATCTCCTTCCCTTTCGTAAAAAACTGAAGACCCTTTTGTTCAATTAATTTCCCTGCACAGCCAATTCTGTTTTGGGCCTTCTGCTTGTTTTCTTTCTTCTATCTATCTCTGGCGCCGGGAAACCCATTGAGGGTAGCTGTGCGCAATACAAGTTTAAATAAATAAAATAAAATACTGTCATAGTCGACTGTAATGGAAGTCCATAGTGCTTGTAGAATTTGTTCCTTAAACTCCCACTAATGTTAGAGCAAGGATGAAGAAGTGGGAGGTTAGATAGATACTGTCCTCAATAGTTATGTACTGTGCTTTCAATTTGCTACTTGTACTGTGACACAACTTTCTGCTCAATCATTTTGTGTTAATCTTAAGGAGCATTGGTTACAGACTATGTCTTTCTTTCTTCATATAGTTGTTCCTTCCAAATCAAACAGACCATCAAGGAAGGAGCTGGCTCGAATGGCCCGGCAACGGAGGCTGGATGCCACTGTCGCCGAATATCGGCGGCTGGTGGCCCTGGAGGAGGAGGACATGTAGTCTACCGGTACAACATCCACTGGGACAGCTGCATCCTCCTCCGGGCCCCCACGGGCTGCCAGCCAGCGCAGTGCTCCAGCGGTACGGAGCCGGGATACCAAAGCCAACCGCCACCGCCGAGCAGCAAAGACAGCAGCTGCCCCCCACAGGAGTCGCAAGGCACGCCAGCACCGCTTATGCCTCAGAGTGTCCTACCTGGAGCAGGAGGTCCTAACGTATAAGACCTTGGTGGAGGGCCTCCGCTCCGACCATGCCACCCTCCTCAAGGAGTATGATGCCCTGGCCGCAAAAGTGAACAGCAGCCTGCCGTAGTGTCCCTTGCCCCTTTTTTAGAGACTTTTGGGGGGTGGGAATTGGGAGTTGGGTTGTTTTTGGGACTTTTGAAGGACAATCGTTGGGGTTAGGGAGGGTCTTGCGGGAGATTATTTTGTTAGGGCTAAAAATATATACTTTTTGAAACTTTATCTGAGCATACCTGTTTTTTACTGCTTTTGAGTCTGGTGGGTGGGGGTTTAACAGAAAGTTTATGTTCCTGAAACTTAAGTCTGTGTCATTTTCTTCCTTTAAGTGTAAATGGCTAAAAGTTTTCAACACTAAGTGCCTCTCACAGAGTAAGTGAATTCAAGAGTGCTAGGACTTTAGTAGTACTACCGTCAATCTCTTGTCTCTCCTAATACTCCATTATAATACTACCTCCCACCAAACGCTTATCTTACCTGTAATTTGTGTTTGAAAGTAGGGCTAGGCCCAGGGCTGGCTCCACGGGAAATGGCGATTAAGGTTGGCAATCCTGGGCGGATGAAATGTCCTCATTGCGGTGGTACTAGTGGTGTGACACAGTGGCAGTTGCATGCCTATGGAAAAAAAGAAAATGAAACCTGGTTTGTCCTTACTGTAGGATTACAACGGTACGATAGAGAATATAGCAGGGGACAGTACACTAGAACAGTGCCACAATGTAGCCTAACAAATGGTAAAGTATTGAAAGTATAACTAGTACTTGCGTTGAATTTCTTTGACATTGGCTACTACTACAAGAAATAGTACTGAAGCTGAGTAAGTCTAGAATATATCCTCAGATTCCTTCACCAGCCTGTTGCTATGACCTTATCCTCCCCAACAAGTGTGTGGAATTATTGATGTCATTTAGTCACACATCAATCAAAACCACACAGCCCGGGGGAAGATGGTTAGGGTTTTGAAAATGGATGGGAATGGGGGTTTCTTTTTAGGTAGGTTTTGTTGAGAGAAGAAAAAAAAGCACAGCATGGACAAACAATAATTGAAGATAAAGAAATCTTTGGGTACAAAGCTAACCATAAATCTTTTACGTGACATAAAGGAAGTGCATGCACTACTGCATGCATTGTTACTGAAAAGTAAGTAGTACTTTCGACAACCGTGAATGACAGAGAATGCGACAGTACAGGGCTGCAGCGTTTTCACTTGCCTATCTCTGCACTCAGAGAAACACTTCTTACATTAAATTAGGTTTAAAAAATAGCCGAAGTAAAACCTATAGAATGGCTGTAGGGATCAATTTAGAAGCAGAGAGAGATCCAAGAAATGCAGTCACACTCATAGAAGAAAACAATGGATACTGTATCTGTATGTTGTTGTAGTTGTCCTGTTGAATTTGGTAAGTAAGTTGCACGCATCAAACAATTCCTCCTTATTAGCGGCACTCCTGCATTCCAGCTGACGCTTCGTCCATCAATGTTGGTGACCAGAGGACACCCTGTCCACTGCCTGCCTGGCGGATGCTGAATTGCGGCTCGCTAATGTGAAGCCTGACTCCATCCTTTTTTTCCCATTGCACAGACTGAAACCCGGCCTGTAATTATTGACGGAAAAACAGGCAGTGATATTAGAACACCACTGATAAATAAATATAAGGTATGTACGCTGTGTAGTGCAAAAAGTCACACTTTGAGTTTCCTAATAGACAGTACAATATTTTTGAAAGTGCGTACTCTGTCTGAGTCTCCTTGTGAAGGATAAATAAGTATGGGCAAATTAATTTAGCGGATCTTTCCCCTCAAGCTAGGTGTACTGTAAACTGTGTAAATTAGACCTTCCCAGCAGTGCTCCCCCCAGACGCTTACTAAAGCCAGTCGCAAAAATGTAGAAGACCCCCAATCAGATCTCAAAAAACGAGGCCTAGTAGAAAACTGGTGACAAAACGTACTTTGAAAGTAAAAGTAGGCCCAAATACCCCCTTACCCACTGTGGATTGTATTCAAACCACTTGCAAGCAAGCAAAAGTATCCATACCCAGCATCGCTCCAAGACTCGCAAACCCCCCCCCACCCAAACACATGCAATACAAATACTGCTTACCCTAACGAGCCCTAAGTTAAGAATAGTGGCAAAGGCTTTCTTTAACTATGCAAAATTCCCCCTTTCCCACCATGGATTTTCTTCAAATCACTTGCAACCAAAATTACAAATTCCCACGAGTGCTCTAAGACCCCAGAACTCAGTTGCAAAAATCTACAACACCCCGAAACACATGCAATCCTGCTGCTAGGGCTAACCCTAACGAACCCTAAGTTACAAAAAGTGCCAAAAGGCTTTTCCTTATGGATTTTGTCCAAACCACTTCTATCTGGTATTAGAACTTCCCAGCAATGCCCCAAGACCCGGCAACCCACCCGCAAAAAAGCACAACACCCCCAAACAGCCAAAAAGGAAAATCTCATACTTACAATATTTATCGGCCTTCGGTCCAAACGCGCTGTGCAGCTAGGTCATAACTCCCGTTTTCCACCACGGATTTCCTGAAAAGCAAATGCAATCAAAATTAGACTGTCCCAGCAGTGCTCCCAGACCCCAAAACTCACCCACAAACACCCGGAACCCCCCCAAAGAGCACCTCAAAGGCAAGCAAGTCAGCAAAAACGCAAAAAGAAATTCGCCTCCGATTTGGTCCAAACCACTTTTATCTGGTATTAGAGCTTCCCAGCAATGGCCCCAGAGCCGTCAACCCAGGTGAAAACTAGTAGAAGACCCCCAAAGAGCCAAAAAGCAAAAGTACCAAAAAGGGGACTAAGTCATTTTCTTGGCAATTTCCAAAATCACTCCGCGTGCGCTCTGCAGCTAGGCCCTAACTTCCCTCTGCCACCATGGATTTGCTTCAAACCTCTTGCAATCTAAAGTATCCATAGCCAGCAGTGCTCCCAGACACTGAAACCCACCCACAAACACCAGGAAGCCCCCCAAACAGGCCCCCGAAAACGCTACATTGAGCAAAATGTCAGAAATAGCAAAAAAAATGTCTGCATGGATTTTGTCCAAACCACTTCTATCTGGTATTAGACCTTCCCAGCAATGCCCCAAGACCCGCCAACCCACCCGCAAAAAAGCACAACACCCCCAAACAGCCAAAAAGGAAAATCTCATACTTACAATATTTATCGGCCTTCGGTCCAAACGCCCTGTGCAGCTAGGTCATAACTTCCGTTTTCCACCACGGATTTCCTGAAAAGCAAATGCAATCAAAATTAGACTGTCCCAGCAGTGCTCCCAGACCCCAAAACTCACCCACAAACACCCGGAATCCCCCCAAAGAGCACCTCAAAGGCAAGCAAGTCAGCAAAAACGCAAAAAAGAATTTGCCTCCGATTTGGTCCAAACCACTTTTATCCGGTATTAGAGCTTCCCAGCAATGGCCCCAGAGCCGTCAACTCACCCACAAAGAAGTAGAACACCCCCACAAGTGCAGAGTCTTTCTTCATTGGGCGTAATCCAGCCCTCTGCTTTGAGGGAAATAGGAGTCTGGAGGAGAAGGATAGAGGAGCATGTTCTTGTGAACTTGTGAACCTGAGGAATGCAGACTGCGGCACCTTCAAATCAATAAGCAAACAAGTGAAGACAGTTCTGCTGATGGGCTTGTTTTTGTGATTAGGTGATTCAAGTTTGAATTATATTAACTGTGCACAACAAAGAAAGACAGACACACAGGAATAAAAGTGAATAAGGACGAAAAAGAAAGTTATTGATTCATTGTCTCATTTTCAGGGCTCGGTGTCAGGGAATAAGAATAAGGCTTCATCATCATACTCTGCAAATTCAGGCAGGGTGAGGTCAGTGTCCCCGAACAGAGAAGAAATTTCCTCATCTACGTTGCTGTCCACCTCGTCTTCATCCGGCGTGCTTTCGCGTACTTTGTAATCTGGTGGTATGAGGTGCTGATTCATTGTTAACCTCTCCACATTTTTGGGCGAGAGGCGGCTCCGTTTGGAAGTTACAATGCCACCAGCAGCACTGAAAACACGTTCAGAAGACACGCTTGCGAGTGGGCAAGACAAGTAGTTTATAGCCAGGTTGGAGAGCTGTGCCCACAATTCTTTTTTCCCATGCCAATACCACAATGGGTCAGCATTAACATAGACCTCTGTTGAGTCATTCAGATAGTCCTGCACCATTGACTCCAGGTCCTCCAGGGTTCCTCCACTTTGCTTACTTTTTGCTGTGACCTTTTGAGAACCCAAGCCGAGTTAGCCAATCCTCTTCTGCATCCAATGTTACTGTTGTGTCTGGTGCAGATGATCCGGTTGCCGGTGTCTCCGCTAGCCCGATCTATCATCATAGTCATTTGTACTCTGTCTGTTGGTTTTTCTAGTGTGTTAAATTTCTTAATCCTCATCTTCTTTATTTGAGTGTTTTTGTATATGAAATGACAAATTATGTGCTAGTGATGTTTTAAATACTTACATGTATCTTTTAGAAACAAGATTCTTATAAAAAAAATGTAGAAAATATTTAAATAAAACACAAACTATTTTTGAATATAATTATTGGGTTTTGTTTATCAATTTGGTTTACATGTCACTTCAATGAGTTAATTAGTTCCTTTGTTTCCTTGGGTTTTTTGGCTTATTCACTAAGCTCACTACCATATGTTCTTCTAAAAAATTGTCTATTCTACTCCCTGCCGGTAGTGTATGCATTAGCAGTAGGGGTTCCCCTTATTTCTAAAATATGAGAGGTCACTTGTGCCACAGCCACAGGTGCAGAAGTGGATTCTTTTGACTTGGGATGGCCTGCTGATGCTGATGTACTGCCTTTTCCTTCAATTTGCTGCCGTTCTCTTTCAAACCTCTTGGCTGAGAAGGCTAGCCAACGTTTGTACTTTGCAACATCTTGATCACCAAAAGGAAAGAATGCTTGGCCTGCCAGCGCCATTTTGTAGCGTGGATCCAGAATAGTAGCACAAATGTAATGCTGTTCTGAGTGGATCATTTTAAGACGTTCATCACCAAGTAGGCGCTCTAATAATTTCTCCGCCAAAAGAAAAGCGTCTTTCTTTTTTTCATCTTTTTGAAACATAGAAGACACCGCCTTCAGTTGGTGCTCCAGCATGCGCAACAATGGGATAGCTTTTCCCAAATTACAGTCCTCCTTGCTGACTGCACGCGTGAAGACCTCAAAAGGACGAAGCATGTCTGTCAGGCTTTTAACTAGGTTCCATTGCGCCGCATCTAGCCTCAGGTCCTTCTGAGCTGTACCCACTGTTAAGAAATAGTGATCGAGTACCGTATACTGCCCATACAGACGCTCAAGCATGTAGAAGGTTGAGTTCCAACGTGTTGCCACCTCCTGGATGAGTCCTTTCACTGGCATTCGACGTTCATGTAGCAGGCTCCTCAGATGCTTCTGGGCCTTAAAAGAATGGCTGAAATGGTTGCACATTCTTCGGCAGGTGGCCACTAACTCGCATGCTGGACTGTCTTCATCACTCAATCTGGCGTTTTTTTGGGGACAGCCTGTGAAAGACCTTTGTGTTAAACTCATTCAAATTTTTTTTACTGTGTGACGTTTCTCCAAGCCAAACATGGCTAGTGTTGCATGTTTCCGAGCAGCTTTAAAAACTTGGTCCGGGTCAACACCTGCGTTTAGCTTTGCTTTAACCCCTGAAAAAGAGACCCAGTGTGCAGTGATGCACATGTAATCAGCGCCTGCGCCACTGGTCCACATGTCTGTTGTCAGATGTATAGTGTGAACAGCACTCTTCTGCAAAGCTGCCCCAATCACTTCCAGCACATCTTCATGTAGTGCTGGAACCGCAACTCCGGCAAAATAGAACCGGCTAGGAACCTTCCATTTAGAGCAGAGCGCTGCCACTAATTCTAGAAAACCAACCCCTTCTACAAAAGAAAAAGGGAGAAGGTCCAGATCTAGCATTTTAGCATTTTAGCCAGCTTAGTGTTATACAGACGCGTCAGTGGGTGGTTGCGTTCATATGGCGCGTCTGAAAAAAACATGTTTCTAATGTTGCCCTGGACCAAGCATTTACGGGATGATTATGATGATTTCTTTGACCCAGTTACACTCGCTGATGAACTTTTTCGCATTGGTGTCTCACTCTCTCCCACACTCTTAGTGTGGCTCACATGGGGTGTGCTGCTGACAGGGGTACTGGGTGTAAGTGAAGTGTTTGACACGTCTTCTTCTTCCTCGTCATCATCAGATGAAACATCAACATTTTCTTGACTTGCAATTCGGCTTCCTTGATCTCCTTTAGGTGCGCAAACCATTGGACAGCGTGCTGTCTCCTAAGATGACCTCTCTGGCCTCCGGTACCATAGTTGGTACCAAACTTACCACGACTAACTGCATGCTTACAAATGCCACAAATGGCGAAGTTTTCCTTTTTTGGGCAAACACTAAAGAAGTCCCAAACTGGGGACTTGAATTGTCTGTGGGGGCCGGAGGAGGCGGCGATACTGGTGGTGGTGGTCATGCTGCTAATGCCAGATGAAGTGGAGGATGTGGATTGCCGAACTTTAGTACGTTGTGCACTTTCACCACCACTAATTGAGGTCGAGGTGGATGGAGGTCCCTTCTGGCGAGGAAGAAATATGGAAGCGGTACGTGTTGGTGTACTAGTTAACTCCAATGATTGTGGTGTTTCCACTGCCTCCTCGTCGACAACATCATCATCACGCTCAGCAGCTTCTCGGGCTAGGGTCAAAATGTCTGTTTGCTGCATGCCCGCTGGGGCTGCAGTGACCTTTATGATGACTGGGTCGTTGTCGTGAGAGTATTCATCAGCAGCAGTATCCGCCACTTCTTGTTGAGCCTCATTACACTCCATAAGTATGAGACTTTGGACAAGCTTCCTTTTACGCTTAACTACCTTTGTCAGTTCATGGTGTGCCTCACTCTCAGAAGGCAGAGGTGCTGGTTCCCAATTTTGATCCGTATCATCAGAAGGAGGTGTGCTTGAAGAAGATGTAGACACCACCCTTGATCTCTTCCTTGCTAGGGTTGTGGAAGACAATGAATGATCATCAGGAGAAGTGGCTTCCTCAAATGATACCTCGCCTTCATTGTCGATTTCCTGATGCGCCCCTACTTTGGGAGGAACAACTATTGTGGGCACTTGTGACCCTCCATGCACCTCTGCTTGCACATCTCCTTGCGCTGCCTCTCCTTCCACTTGTACTTGGGCTTGTACTTGCACATGTGGTTGTTGTTGCGGCTGTGGTTGTTCAACACTCGTCAGATGAGTTACAACAACCTGTGTTGATTGAGGGACATTGCTGCTACTTTCTTGCGATGAGCCAACATCAGTGGTCGATGGTGATTGAACAACTAAACTAAGTGCCTCTGCAGCAAGCAAGGGCTTGGACTTAAGTTGGCGTGGTGGTGGTGGTGGCACTGAGCCCAATGGAGCAGGGGTGCTGCTCCCAGCTTGGTCCCCAGCAGATCTCGCTGCTGCTGCAGGCGTACTTTTTTTTTTACTCCCAAAAAATGTGGCGGTCTGATAGAATTCACTTTTCGATGCCTCACCCATCCCTATTTTCATATGTGAGTTAGCATCATGTGACTAACTGATGAAGTGTGTATATATACACGTGTTTGCATTACTCTTGCTTGTTACATGATTATTCAATTATATGTGTGATGATATTAGTTCCTTAGCTTAGCCCGTGTGCCTCCATTTTGTATATCTCCCTGAGCCTGCGAGTCGCACTCGCTCATCTGCCCCTCCCGTAGGAATAGAGAATTTCACTAAGACAGCAGTTTTCGTTTCTCAGCTAACTGTGGCCGAAACTAACAAGTCTCTTTATCAGTAATGTTCTCATGCCCCAGAGACGCTGAAGCCTAGCTCCGCGGCCTTGAGTAAAGATAGCGATGTATCCCTTGCAGGTGCAGATGCCTATTGTATGAGGACATTGTTCCTCTGTCTGGGTTTCAGTAATTTTCCAGAAGGGGCGTACCCTAATGTACTGTGTTGCATTATAATGTACTGCTGTGATGAAGAGAGTCAGTCCTCTCGTTCGCACTCCTAGGAGTGAGGTCGGACAGGGCCCTCTCATATGAGTGTGTTTGGCCTAATAAAAGACTATTGTTTATTCTTCTCCACTGTCCGGCTGACTTCCTACAGAGTTACTATAGGTGAGTGCGGTAAGTCACTCGGGTGGATTTGAGCCACGCTTATCAGATGGTGCCCGAACAGGGACCCCGCGATAAAATTCTTTCTCACCCGTAAGTGGGTAGCAGAAGACCGGGGACCCGCTGGTCGGCACGGTGGGCCCGGGTACCCATCTGATGCCGAGCTTGGTTCTCGCAGCGCTGCCCACCCTGCTGATCGGGAGAGGTCCCGGTTCGGATCTTATGCCGGGGTCCAGAAGGCGGAACTCGGAGCTGACCGTGTTGGTCCTGGCAGCCGGAGGTGGAGAACGGTAGAGGTCGGTACCGCGTACGGAAGGTGAGTGGTCCACCTGTGATTGTTGGAGGAACTGGAGTGTTCCGGGAGACTAGGGTGTCTCCAGAGGTTTGAGGAGCCGGTGTGCTCCTGGGGCTAGTGTGCTCCGGGGAACTCAGAGTGCGAGCAGGCGCTCTGACAGACTTGACGAGGTTGGGAGAATATTTGGATATATTGTTTGTAGTAATCTGACCGGGTGGTACTGTGGTGAAGGAGTGGCTCATTACGGGTGGACCCCGGAACTTGCCCTGAACTCCTAGAGTGGTGGTTCAGTGGAGGTGAGTCCTGGGTCTCCTGTGGTAAAGTGCGCAGTGATCCGTAGTGCCACGCGGGGAGCGGATGTGTTCTAACAACAAAAAGAACCGGGGGTCTATAACGGAGCTTCAAGTACTCCGAGCTGCGGCAAAACTCCTACATAAGTGAGTTAGGCGCTAATAGAGCTATACAAGTCTCTATATTAGAATGTGTGCCAGGACAAACCTGTCGAAGGACCTACTGAGATTGTTGGTAAGACCCGTACAGAGATGTGTTGGATTCCCATCAAATAGGTATGTAGATCAAGTGTTCTCATTTGGTCATCCAAAAATGGGGTGGTATGTCTCTTGATCAATGAGACCCATCCATCGCCCTTACTCAATTGGGTCGCACCATCAATCGCTAAGGTACCCATGAACAAATGATAAAGATGGGATCGAGTGCAGTGCAAAAATCAAAAGATGTGTGAGTTAAAAACAAGGGGTAAAAGGATCAATAGGCGAAAAACTCTAATGTAATTTGTCCTTTCCCTCAAACAAACAAGAACAATGCAGAGGAAGCAGTCTAAACATATAACTGCATTTACAAGGCCAACATGTTTCAGCCGGTAGGGACAAGATCCCATGGCTTTCTTCAGGGCCAGAGTTCTAAGCATTAGCTACTGCATACATAAAGTGAACGTAACAACAGTCTGTAAAGGATATACATAAATAGTCCAAAATCGTGTTCCTCTGTACCAAACGGTGTCTCTTACATCTGTTAACAAGAAACAAGAAATAAATTGTAGTAAGTCCTATCAAAACAGGAAAGACCTGGCACTGGCTTCTACTAAGTAAGCCAATTTATTTTACTAATGTTACTCACCTGAATAGTACAGGGAGTGTACCTCACCTCTCCTGGAACCCAGCTCAGGAAAAAGGAGGCCCCGCTCTGCGAAGGCAAGGAAGGG
The DNA here is from genome assembly GCF_964263255.1 of Lissotriton vulgaris. Classification (NCBI taxonomy): domain Eukaryota; kingdom Metazoa; phylum Chordata; class Amphibia; order Caudata; family Salamandridae; genus Lissotriton; species Lissotriton vulgaris. The sequence goes on from NC_141693.1 coordinate 1,050,142,014, forward strand.
GTAATGAACGGAAGGGTGGACAGTACTACTCTATCTCTCCCTCCAATACATAATATAGCCCCTATAACAGTCAAGCTTCACAGAGCCACAAAAAATCCTAAGGGTGGAATAAGTCACAGAGCCCATAAAAGTCCCAGGTTCCCAAGATCCATCACTTAATGTAAAAAGCTTTCCTCTAAATATGAGTGTCCTCAATAGGATGGAGCTAAACTGTAGCAGGTTTAGATCTGGGCTAGCAAATGTTTGACAGACCAAGCCTGGTCTCATATCCCAGAAACATAGGTGAACCGGTCTATGCCACCCCAAAAGAAAAAAGGCCAAAAATAAATCCTAATGAGCCACTAACCTGTCCGGCGTTGTCTCATTGCAGGACCCGAGCTTCGTGGGAGGCAAAAATGGCTGCCCACAGGAAGCTTATAAAGGAGATAGGGGCGGAGTATCACGTACTCTCGCGGGATTCGATTGAACTACAGAGTGATGTCACAATCCACTGTGTTGTAGTTCACCCAAGAACTACAAGATGACATCATTACGGCCATCTTTGTAGTTTAAATTAGGTAAAAAATAAAGGTGCTTTATTTAACCATAGCGCAAGTGTTTGCAAGCGCGAAATAGTCGACCGAGCTGATGTCTATTTATAAAGATCCATCAAAGTGGTCTCTGATAATGATCCCCAAATGAACCCAAAGAAAGGTAGCCAATGGTGGGAAGGGGGGAGGAAGAGGAGGGGGGCTGAATCATCCGCCCCTCACTTCAAAGACTGAAGTGGTAGAGGGCTGTCAAAACAGTACAATATTGTGCTGTGCCTGCCATATCAGAATAATGATGTTGCTTGTTAGTTCAAACTCACATATAGGCAAACAGTGTGCCAAGGGTACATCTGTAGAGAGCCCTAAAGGACCAAAGTGAAGGTGGGTGACCCTAGACTCAAAGGAAACTGAACCTAATACCTCCCCAGAAGATTCAGTGGTGCAGACTAGAGCACACAGTGTCCCTAGCGAAAGAACTACCTCCATAAAGTGTAGTCTAAGAGAAAGACCCGCAGCTGGCAGCTGCTCTAAACAGTAAAACACAAACAATTGAAGAAGGGTCTGAGGGAAATTTAAAGACCTGCCCAGTTCGTATCCCCCTAACTATAATCCTAACAACAAAAAGAACCGGGGGTCTATAACGGAGCTTCAAGTACTCCGAGCTGCGGCAAAACTCCTACATAAGTGAGGTAGGCGCTAATAGAGCTATACAAGTCTCTATATCAGAATGTGTGCCAGGACAAACCTGTCGAAGGACCTACTGAGATTGTTGGTAAGACCCGTACAGAGATGTGTTGGATTCCCATCAAATAGGTATGTAGATCAAGTGTTCTCATTTGGTCATCCAAAAATGGGGTGGTATGTCTCTTGATCAATGAGACCCATCCATCGCCCTTACTCAATTGGGTCGCACCATCAATCGCTAAGGTACCCATGAACAAATGATAAAGATGGGATCGAGTGCAGTGCAAAAATCAAAAGATGTGTGAGTTAAAAACAAGGGGTAAAAGGATCAATAGGCGAAAAACTCTAATGTAATTTGTCCTTTCCCTCAAACAAACAAGAACAATGCAGAGGAAGCAGTCTAAACATATAACTGCATTTACAAGGCCAACATGTTTCAGCCGGTAGGGACAAGATCCCATGGCTTTCTTCAGGGCCAGAGTTCTAAGCATTAGCTACTGCATACATAAAGTGAACGTAACGACAGTCTGTAAAGGATATACATAAATAGTCCAAAATCGTGTTCCTCTGTACCAAACGGTGTCTCTTACATCTGTTAACAAGAAACAAGAAATAAATTGTAGTAAGTCCTATCAAAACAGGAAAGACCTGGCACTGGCTTCTACTAAGTAAGCCAATTTATTTTACTAATGTTACTCACCTGAATAGTACAGGGAGTGTACCTCACCTCTCCTGGAACCCAGCTCAGGAAAAAGGAGGCCCCGCTCTGCGAAGGCAAGGAAGGGGTAATGAACGGAAGGGTGGACGGTACTACTCTATCTCTCCCTCCAATACATAATATAGCCCCTATAACAGTCAAGCTTCACAGAGCCACAAAAAATCCTAAGGGTGGAATAAGTCACAGAGCCCATAAAAGTCCCAGGTTCCCAAGATCCATCACTTAATGTAAAAAGCTTTCCTCTAAATATGAGTGTCCTCAATAGGATGGAGCTAAACTGTAGCAGGTTTAGATCTGGGCTAGCAAATGTTTGACAGACCAAGCCTGGTCTCATATCCCAGAAACATAGGTGAACCGGTCTATGCCACCCCAAAAGAAAAAAGGCCAAAAATAAATCCTAATGAGCCACTAACCTGTCCGGCGTTGTCTCATTGCAGGACCCGAGCTTCGTGGGAGGCAAAAATAAAGGTGCTTTATTTAACCATAGCGCAAGCACCTTTATTTTTGACCTAATTTAAACTACAAAGATGGCCGTAATGATGTCATCTTGTAGTTCTTGACGTAAATAATTAATTTACTCTCTTAATTTCTATGCAGGTAAGTACTTAATTAATAATAACTCAATCGGAAAGAAAGAAAACAGAGTCCGTGGTGTTAGAGTTCTTAGGGGTTTTATTCCTTAAAAAGGAATGGTCTAGACCAGGATATCATGTTCTGACCACCACAAGGGTGTCAGAAGGGATAGAGCGCTCTTTTATTACATTACATAGCTTATATACTTAATTCATGTCATAGGAAACAGTTATAATGGGCGTAACAGCTGAGAGAAGACAAGATAACAGTATACACGTGTTACAAGTAGGTAATCAGAAGGCGTGAACTAGAGGTGTGTGCTAGAAACGTCACAGGTAGGTGTCACAAAAGGGGTGGCACTAACAGAAATGTTGCAATGTCAGCAGAAATCGGAAGCTTGGATGCGCGCGCAGCTGCATGACGTGTGATTGACGTGAAGCTGGAGGGTGCAGGGGACTTGACATTTGCACCGACGGAAAGAGACAGAAGTCTGGCATGTCAGATCAACTTGTGCTTCTATCATATCTGATATCTGGTGTTTAGGAACTAAGCTATCTAGGCGGAAAGGTCTCTAGGGCAGAAGCTATTCTATACTGACTGTGAGTGCGTGCATAAGCGCCTGAGTGTCTGTATGAGAAGCGTGGGGGCATGGGCCTTCCAGGGGAGCATGGCAACAAGGACTATGAATTACTTGAATTAGTTGCATAGAGACAGGTCGGCCCCTTGGCTCTGCAGCTGAGGGGAATGTTTACTGAAGCTAGCAGGCAGGAATGTATTTTCGGGGAGCGGAACAGATAACTCGAAGGTTATAGTCAATCTTGGCAGGCAGCAGGCTGAGCTGAGCGCGAGGGGCCGCGCTGAAAGTAAGTCAGAGTTCACGGGTACAGAGGCAGCCTGGGCAGAGGCCCTTGGAGTCAGAAGCCAGGAAAGAGGCTCGGTGACAGAAATTCAGGGCCTACTCAGCTAGAGCTGAAAAACGGAGAAGTACACTACAAAAAGACGTTGGCATAGCATACTTAGGAACGGGCTATCCAACCCATTCAGGGTGGGTCTGAAAGAGGACATGTTGACGTTGGACGCAAATGTATTTGCGTCTTCATAGCTGGTACAGGAGGGAAGTTACATGCACTTTAACTCGTACATGGAGACGGTGGGGTACGCGCTAGGGAACACAACTTGACCATAAAATTTACATTTCCTCATTCCCTCCTTGTTCCCTACGGACCCTTCATGATATATTAATCATCATAAATTGATCAGTTTGTTCTTGCAGCATCATTTGCTCATCTCTCTTCCGTTGTCTATTTGAGAGAAAACTGGAATGTTCAATGCACGATGTGGCACACAGTCCACATATCGCCGGCCCACACTGTAGGCACAGGCAGCAGCTGAATACTATGACAAGGCCAAAACCTAGGAAGGATAGGATCTTCCATCCCCAAGCAGTTAACGTTGTCCAGAACCACCCGGACCAAGTCCAGGTGCCTGGATTCTGATGTATCTGATTTGCAATTTTATGCAGACGGGTAATAGCTTGATAGACAGATGGCGCGTTTTGTGGGATGAAAACGCAGCAACTTGACCCGATGACCTTACAGGCTCCACCTCTATCTGCCAAGATGACGTCAATAACAAGACGATTTTGAAGGACAACAACCCGTATAGCAGATTGCTCCTCTGTTAAGTTACCTAAGGCGGAGGCAGTTTCATGTACTACAACTTCAAGTGTTCTGGTTAATCTACGTATTAATTTACTGTTTTGGACAGGTCCTAAAAAGAAAAAGAATCCCTTATTAAAATCGGTGTACTGTTCCCATGCCGTTTCTGTATAGTCGACAAGTGGGATATCTCTTCTGGGTCTATGCTTTACTAGATTTGTATTTCTATGGTAATCAGGGGGAGCTAGAAAAACAGGTGGCAGAAGGAATGCAATATAACAGGTACCATCCCAATCTGGAGGCAGACGTATGTATGCGGTATGACCACAAACAAAATAGGAGTGACTGATAGCTTTAAAGGACGATTTACCATGATCACTGAATTCGACCACAGTAGTGCATTTACTATGACCTAAGTGTACTGAACCTTTCTTTCGGACACATAATTCACCAGTGACTGGTAATACTAGCATATGGGGCAGGACTGGTGCAGCCTCGGATTCGACAGTAAGGATCATAAGGCTAATTGTGTAGTTACCTAATCCATATACTTCATTTTCTAGATCAGTTCCTATTCGAGTGGGGAGTCCCTCCTTGTCAGGGTAACAGACGTCGAGCAGGACTAAGTTCAAGTTTCCCCAAACCCAGCCCCCATCGAAAACAGCAGTATCAGGATCTAAGGAATTAATTATTTTAAACCATGCACCACAGGAGCCATTGTGAGTGAACGGGTACGGAAAAAGGGGCAGAGCTCCCTTGTAATTCTGGTAGGGAGGGAGTCGGCCACATATCCAGCAGTCTTTAGCATTGTTAGTCTGATGGGAATGATGTAACATACTAATGAATGTGTTGTTGCGCAGCGCAAGTCTGTAAGAGAGTTCGTGTGGCGGTAACTCACTAAAAGAATGTTCAGCAGAAACATTGTAAACAGATTGTTCACGCCTGAAAATAGGCCAGTAGATAGGTAGCAGAATGCTAGCAACAATAACTAAGATACTCAGAATAAACATTATTAATAGTGTCACTATACAGTGGCTACGAAGTGATTTACAATATGCACTTTTCTTAACTTGTCTCTCTCTCTCTCTATCTCGATCTAGGGGATACATGTCAGAAACTATTTAACCGATTCACCTAGGGGAGGACTTAAACAATTAAACTGTCTGACTTGCTAGATCGGAGTTTCGACCTGTACTCCTCTTGGGGAGTTTTTTCTCGTTCGGTAACTGTAAAGTCTTTTGGCTCAACACAGTCTTTGGTGGGGGTGGACGAGTCTCGGTCTGGTTTCAGTTCATGAAATTTTTTCACATGACTCGTATGGACCCACCCCTTTCTCCCTTCGATCTTCACGGCGGTCCTCGTGGTGAGAAGGACGGTCTTCGGGGATTTCCAGCGGGGCTCCAGCGGACTCTTCCTGTCGAAATTTCGCACCAATACTAGGTCCCCAGGACGGACCTCGTGCGGCTTTACATCAGTGTTGTCAGGGAAGGCTGCGGCAACCTGTGAACGACATGATTGGAGTGCAGACATCAAGGAGGCAAGGTAATCTGTCAACATCTTACAATCAACATCAGTGATCTTTTTCGGAATGGGCGTCCCCCACATATTCGGTGGTCTTCCAAAAACCACTTCGTACGGGGATAGCCCTGATCTCGAGTGGGCGACCATCCTCATGTAGAATAGTGCCACTGGCAGGGCGACTATCCAGTCGACCCCTTTCTCCTGACATATCTTTGCAAGGCGTATCTTTAGTGTCTGGTTATGCCTTTCTACAAGGCCTGCGGCTTCAGGATGTCGGACACAATGAAACTTCCACTGATATCCTAACAGTAAAGAAACTTGTTTCATTAGCTCGGACGAGAAGGGTTGTCCGTTATCTGAGTACACGACACGAGGCAAACCGTATCGTGGGAAGAATTCACGAACCAACTGCCTGGCAGTGGTCGGAGCAGTATAGTCTGAGACTGGGTATGCTTCGGTCCAGCGGGACAGAGCACAAACAACTACAAGGACATACTTGAATCCTCGACAACGGTTCATCTGGATATAATCCATTTGGAGGACTTCAAAAGGGTGATCGGGAGGATGAAATCCACCTTGCTCTACAGGGACGCTTTTACCTGGATTGAACTGACAACAGATCATGCAAGTACGCACTTTCTGTTTTGCTGCTGCTCGTAAGTGTTTATTGCTCCAGAGATTTTGTAAACTGTCTAACATCGCTTTCTCTCCTAGATGTGCTGGGCTATGTGCTGTATTAATCATGACTTGAACCATAGAGTCAGGGAGAAACCATGTAGATTTTCCCTTCGTCATCCAACCTTGATCTGTCTGGATCCCTCCTAGTTCAATCCATCTCTTTATTTCTTCTGGGGTAGCATGTGCCTGAATATCAATTACATCTAGAGCGGGATCCTTGACTGCCATACACTTTGTCGGTACTATTGTCTTTGTCACATCAGTTGTCTGGGTGTGAGTCAGTGCTGTATGTTTTGCTGTCTGGTCTGCCAGGTCGTTACCCTGGGAAACAGAATCTGTGACCTTAGTATGTGCTTTACACTTCATGACTGATATGCCCGAAGGCAAATGTATTGCTTCTAACAGTGCTTGAATGAGGGGACCGTGTTGTATCTTGGCACCATGAGAGGTCAAAAAACCTCTTTCTTGCCATAACATGCCGAAGTCGTGTATGACTCCGAACGCATAACGGGAATCAGTGTATATGTTGACATTTCTGTTCTTGGCTAGTATACAAGCTCGGGTCAGAGCGATGAGCTCTGCTGCTTGAGCAGACAGTGTGTCAATACGATGTGTTTCTTTAACTTCAGTTTCAGTGGTCACTGCATATGCGGCCACTAATTCTCCTGTATTTGTTCTCAGGCATGAACCGTCCACATAAAGTGTCAGGTCTGGGTTTGTCAGTGGAACATCTGTTAAATCTCGTCTAGGCTTGGTTACTGCATTAATGATTTCTATACAATCATGCGGGGCTGGATTTGTCATAATTGTAGGTAACAGTGTTGCGGGGTTCAGAATGCTGCAGCGCCTGATTTCTATGTGTGGCTGGAATAGCGTTAATTCATAACCTGTCAGTCGTGCTATAGTCAAGTGCTGAGTCTGGGTTCTGTTTAACAGAACCTCTACAGAGTGTGGAACTTGTACTGTTAATTGATGTCCTAAAACAATTGAATCGCTCTGTCTGATGGCTAGTGCTGTTGCTGCTACTGACTTCAAGCACGCAGGGAGTGCCTGGGCTACTGAATCCAATGTACTTGAGAAATAAGCGCATGGCTTATGTGAACCTGCTTGATCTTGAGTGAGGACAGACAATGCTGTACCATCACGTTCTGTAACAAAAAGTGTAAACGGTTTGCTGTAACATGGTGTCGCTAAAACTGGCGCTTGGCATAAGGCTTTCTTTAATTCTTCAAAAGCTTGTGTGTGTTCCTGAGTCCAAGGGAGGGCAGTCGAAGTCGCTGCCTCCTGTGTCGTTAACTGGATGAGTGGTTTAGCTAGAAATGCATATTGAGGAATCCATTGTCTGCAGTATGAGGTGAGGCCTATGAAGGCCCGCACTTCCTTTTGTGTCTGGGGTTGTGGCATATTTACAATTAACTGAATGCGATCGGGAGTGAGCTGTCTCCCCACTTTGGACAGCAAGTGACCCAAGTACACAACTTGCTGAACACAGAATTGCAGCTTCGAAGGAGACACCTTGTGTCCCTTGTCGGCCAGGAAATGTAAAACTGTCAGTGATGCTTGTTCGCATTCGGGCTCACTTCGTGCGGTGATCAGTAGATCATCGACGTATTGCAGTAAAGCGGTGTTAACTGGCATTTGAATACAATCTAGTTGTCTTTTCAGTGCTTGACTGTAGATGCTGGGGCTTTCTGTGAATCCTTGAGGTGCGCGTGAAAATTTGAAACTGCGTCCATTTAAACTGAATCCGAAGAGATATTGGCTCTCTGGATCAATAGGCACGCTGAAGAAGGCGTTCTTGAGGTCAATTACAATAAAGAACGTTGCTTCTGAATCAATAGCAGTCAATAGGGATGAGATGTCGGGAACCACAGGGTACTGTGGTATAATGCATTTATTCAGTTCTCGAAGATCAATCACCAGCCGATATACTGGCGGTGCCTTGGGGTCGGTACGTTTAAGAATCGGAATGATCGGTGAATTACAGACATTGGAGTCGGTCTCTACGACCACTCCTTGGGCAATGAGCTCTTCAATGATTTTCAGTAAAGCCACTACAGCATCGGGTGGTAACTTGTATTGTCTTATTCTTGGTAAAACAACACCTGCCTTGAGTGTAACGCGGTATGGGGTGATATGCATGCAACCTACATCAGTTGGGCCTTTTGCCCACAAGTAATCTGGCACATTTTTCAATCTGACATCGAATTCTCGCAAAACATAATGACCCTTGAAATCCCGTAGAAAGAGTCTAACTCCCTCCGGGGAACAGCATATTATAGCTCCTAGAGCCTTCAATGTTTTAATTCCTAACAGATTTTCCGGACATGATTTTGTAAGTAACAAGTCTGTAACGCGTGATAATGGACCCACAGCCAGAGGGACTGGTTCTGATACCTCATTTACAATAGGCTGTCCTGAAAAACCCAGGGAAACATTCTGTGAGCCGGAGAGGGGTGCCCCTGGGACTTCATCATGGCTGATCGTAGTGCGACTTGCCCCTGTGTCAATTAAAAACTTTCTGTCTTTTCCCAATACGTGACTGTGTACATAAGGACCTTCTTGATCTACAGGAATTTCAATAAGAGGCAAGCCACCTTCCCTCTCTAGGCTGTTTCATGTATATCGGGGATAATCTGGATATGCGGACTGGGCATACTGGTACATCTGCTGTGAAACTTGCTGAGACGCGGCAATGGGCTGTGGCTGTGGTACCGCTACTGTCTGTGCTGGAGGTGAAGAAGCATGCATAGGCTGTGTATTCTGTGTATTCTGTGAAGACTGATGCTGGTTATGGTCTTGTCTAGGCGGATGCGGTCTTTCTTTAGTTTTACCTGTTGCTATATTATGTTTCAGAACTGGGCATTCATGTACGTAATGACCTGGCTGCTTACAGTAATTACATGTCCCTTTAACGGGAGCTGTAGTGTGACTTGTCTGGGTCCCACCCTTTCTCTGACCGTCGGCTGGGACCGTCTGAGCTACTAACATTTTCATCTTCGTGTCTTTCATGCGTTTCTGCTCCTGATCTTGTTCTTCCCTGATTCTGTTCTGATGATATTGGAGCATCTGTAACATCTGGGATGGCGTATTTGCCTGCCAAGTACTTTCAACTTTGTACACTCGGTTTTTAACTAATGGTAGGGAATTCTCGACTAGTTTTGATACAAAAAGGTGCGGATATGACTCGCTACTTGGTTTGAGGCCACTATTAATAATGAAACATTTCTCGAATCTTGAATAGAAGTCACTAGTATCTTCATCATGTTTCTGTTTACAGGACGAGATGGCGTCCCAATCTTCCTTTCTAGTTGTCAATAATCTTGGCAGGACCTGTACTATCAAACCGGGTAATGCTTTAGTCTTATCCCCAAGGCCTACCCCTGGGATACGTTTGCTTTCTTCGTCTTCTATTTCTGCCCAGGCAATCTTTGTGTCTCCCACCTCCCATTCCTTTTCCTTTAGTTTCTCGTAGATGCCCGTGGGCAGCAGTACTTTTAACATTTTCATGATATCATCATATGTGTAATCCCCCATCAGTAACATGTCTTTAAGCTCTCTGTGAAAACCTGCGGGGTCTTTATCATGACACGGTACTAGTTTCTTCATTTCTAACAGTTCTAACTTGGTCAGAGGCGTGTGTACATATACATGTTTCAAAAGGTGATCCGTACCCATAACAGGGTGTACTTCTCGTAAGGGGTTCTGACTTTCAATGCCACCCCCGCATTGCATGTGGTACATTTTTCTTTCTGGAGGCGGGGCTGGAACATATTCGGAGCTTATGAAAGTGTCATATCTACGGCGTTGTTCTAGAATTATTTGAATTAATTTGGTACTTAAGCCTCTCCATTTATCCATGAGTAGTGCTTCTAGTGTTTCGTGTAAGGGACCTGGATCAGAATGATGGTTTCTGTATTTGATGAGGAGGTGCTGAATCATGTATACACCTGCTAATTTCTGCTCGTCTGGGGAGAGGTTCAGAAATGTCTGCGCTACTGTGTCATCATTATATATGTCTGTATTTTCGGCCCATGATACGGCTGATCGGGCTAGTTCTTGCTCATCCATAGAATTGAGCACGTGGTACCCTACTCGATCTCGAAGCCTTTTATCAGTTTCCTGGAACTGATGCTCAGCAGAATTCGGGTTTGTCAAGGCAGAGAAAAAAACTCTCTTGCTTTCTGGACGGATGCCTTTCCTAAGGTACTTTTCCTTACCTACATATGCTATAGTATCTGCAGCTCTTTCTGGTTCTTCAAGTTCTTCTTCCTCCTCGGAGGAAGCTTTTTCTTTCTCTTTTTGGTGTACTGCTAGCACTGCTTTCCTAATTTTCCTGTACATAGTGGCTATGCAAGTCCCCTTATCATGTTTTCCTTCAGCTATATTTTGACCCCACTTGTTCAATGCATCTAATTCACTCTGATCTGTTCCAGGCCTATCTCGTTCTCTTATTAGACAGTTTATGAAAAATCGTAGTATCTGTGCTTGAATGTCAACTTTCTGTTTCTCCATGGCCTCCTTAATACTGTCAGGGTCTTTCCCTGTCTGAACAAACTCATATATTCTATCCGGACGATCCTTCATTCCTACATAACATAGCAAGATATCAGTAGCAGATCTTAACCGTAGTGATGCCAATATCATTAGATCGTCTTTTCCGGGTACTGGATCGTATCTGCAAACTGAAATGTTTTCTTTAAATGCGTCAAAGCGGGGTGACCTGAACGTGAGAGGACTCTGCATATCCCTGAGATTTAATCTGTGTGTCAATGGCGGGGTCCGAGGACCCGCGGTCGCACCTCCTGAAGCGGAGGCTTGTGCAGTATCTCCCTGTGGAGTCTGTTTTTGAACTTGAATTTGTCGTTTAGTTAGATCAGGTAAACGTGGTTTCGGTAGGTCTATTTTGGGTGCGGGAAGTGGCGGGGCTGGCGGAACGGGGGAGGTCTGTCGCGGTACTGGCGGAACATGATCTGGGGGCGGGGTGCCCCCGTCCCCGTCAGTAGGCAAGGTGCGAACAGGCAGATTGGTGTAAGCCGGTGCTACATCCTCTAGATAAGAATTTAGGAATATGTCTTTAGTAGTCTTATGCATTACTTTAATTGGGATCAATGGTGGCGGTAAGTTTTTCGGTATTTCTGATAGGGCCTCAGGTGTACCCTCGGCCGCAAGATACATACCGTTTACAAGATTATGCCGTGCGCGATCTATCTGTTCAGTTTTCACTCGGATCCCCTCGGTAACTAGGTCGTTTTCTTGGGCTTTCTCTGATTCTTTAAGTCTGTCTTCTCTACGGAGTGCTCTTTCAGCACGTTTATGTGATTCCTTACGCCAAAATTCTATGGCGTCTTTCTGAGATTGTCTGGCTTTCTTTTTCCATAGTGCTTCCTCTACCTTCATGATGCACTCGGCATCCCATGTTCCGTTAACGGGCCATCTGTGTCTTTCGTCTAGGTGTTTAGTATAGTCAGTCCATAAGTCTAGATACAATATGGCATCTATGCCATGCTTATGGTACATAAAGTTGCCTGGAGTGTCCCTAGGGGGGATAGGAATCTCTTCCTCTAGTATCCCTTTCCTAGTTCCTATCTGCTTTAACTTGTTGAAAAACGGCATTTTGCTTACTTAGTACTGAATGCTCAATCCTTAGTTTACTTAATACTGGGTATAGCTAATTGTACAAGAAACACAATAATTCACATTAAAACGGTCACATTCACATTCATACCACGACATTAATCACATGAAAAGACATTTGAGACATAGATGACTACCCCCTATACTGGATGTACTGCTAAACAGTACAGATACACTGGTGTAACAGTGCAGAAATTCAGAATACTAGATATACTGCTAAACAGTACAGATACACTGCCTAAAAACAGTGCAGACCGGACTTGTGTACCCAAACCCGTCTAGATACGTCCCAGCAATGGTACTCACCGGGAAGCACGGAAACAGAAGGCCTCGGAAAACTCGACTGGACTCGACTCGACACTTCGGAAAACTTCGGAAAAACTTCGGAAAACTTCGGAAAATTTCGGAAACCTGGTGGGCCTCTTGACACCTCGGACCTTGCTTCTTTCGGCTAGGCTCTGGTCGGGATCCTCCGCACTCCTCACCGCCTCGTCTGGGTACTGATCGCAGTCTTCGTCACCTCCGTGGGTCAGAGGGAGATGCAGGAAATCCTGCCGGTACGCGTAGTTTCCATCTAACTGATGGCAGGGGACATAGCTTGCAAATGCACCAACCGGCGCGTGAGGTGGGGGAGGGGTCCCTGTTCGGGCGCCAAAATGACGTAAATAATTAATTTACTCTCTTAATTTCTATGCAGGTAAGTACTTAATTAATAATAACTCAATCGGAAAGAAAGAAAACAGAGTCCGTGGTGTTAGAGTTCTTAGGGGTTTTATTCCTTAAAAAGGAATGGTCTAGACCAGGATATCATGTTCTGACCACCACAAGGGTGTCAGAAGGGATAGAGCGCTCTTTTATTACATTACATAGCTTATATACTTAATTCATGTCATAGGAAACAGTTATAATGGGCGTAACAGCTGAGAGAAGACAAGATAACAGTATACACGTGTTACAAGTACGTAATCAGAAGGCGTGAACTAGAGGTGTGTGCTAGAAACGTCACAGGTAGGTGTCACAAAAGGGGTGGCACTAACAGAAATGTTGCAATGTCAGCAGAAATCGGAAGCTTGGATGCGCGCGCAGCTGCATGACGTGTGATTGACGTGAAGCTGGAGGGTGCAGGGGACTTGACATTTGCACCGACGGAAAGAGACAGAAGTCTGGCATGTCAGATCAACTTGTGCTTCTATCATATCTGATATCTGGTGTTTAGGAACTAAGCTATCTAGGCGGAAAGGTCTCTAGGGCAGAAGCTATTCTATACTGACTGTGAGTGCGTGCATAAGCGCCTGAGTGTCTGTATGAGAAGCGTGGGGGCATGGGCCTTCCAGGGGAGCATGGCAACAAGGACTATGAATTACTTGAATTAGTTGCATAGAGACAGGTCGGCCCCTTGGCTCTGCAGCTGAGGGGAATGTTTACTGAAGCTAGCAGGCAGGAATGTATTTTCGGGGAGCGGAACAGATAACTCGAAGGTTATAGTCAATCTTGGCAGGCAGCAGGCTGAGCTGAGCGCGAGGGGCCGCGCTGAAAGTAAGTCAGAGTTCACGGGTACAGAGGCAGCCTGGGCAGAGGCCCTTGGAGTCAGAAGCCAGGAAAGAGGCTCGGTGACAGAAATTCAGGGCCTACTCAGCTAGAGCTGAAAAACGGAGAAGTACACTACAAAAAGACGTTGGCATAGCATACTTAGGAACGGGCTATCCAACCCATTCAGGGTGGGTCTGAAAGAGGACATGTTGACGTTGGACGCAAATGTATTTGCGTCTTCATAGCTGGTACAGGAGGGAAGTTACATGCACTTTAACTCGTACATGGAGGCGGTGGGGTACGCGCTAGGGAACACAACTTGACCATAAAATTTACATTTCCTCAGGTGAACTACAACACAGTGGATTGTGACATCACTCTGTAGTTCAATCGAATCCCGCGAGAGTACGTGATACTCCGCCCCTATCTCCTTTATAAGCTTCCTGTGGGCAGCCATTTTTGCCTCCCATGAAGCTCGGGTCCTGCAATGAGACAACGCCGGACAGGTTAGTGGCTCATTAGGATTTATTTTTGGCCTTGCAATGTTTCTCTAAAGATGATCCACTACCACCCGAATTCAAAGGAATACCCGACAGTTTGTGGGCCACCAATGATACAGATGTGGGTAAGATGGATATTGCCCCAGTAACAATAAAGGTTAAGGTGGGAGCGAAATTACCTATGGTACCACAGTATAGAATACCAAGGGAGGGAGAGAAAGCCCTGTTACAAATAATACAAGATTTGATTCAGTCAGGAGAAGTGGAGGAGACAGACTCGAACATATGTAACAGCCCCATACTGCCGATCCTTAAAAGACGGTCACCTGATGCTGCAGATAATACCCCTGATGTCTATAGGTTTGTGATTGATTTGCGCCACGTGAATAAAGTAGTGGAGCCACATTATCCGGTGGTGTCGGACATCACTACGATATTGACGATGATTCCCCCATCGGCTAAGTATTTTTCTGTTTTGGATTTGAAGAATGCTTTCTTCAGTATCCCAGTTCACGAAGAGAGCCGTTATCTCTTCGGATTCTCATTGGCTGGCCAAAGCTTTAGGTTTAAGAGAATTCCCCAAGGTTACACAGAAAGTCCGAGCATATATAGTCAAGCACTGAAGGCACAATTGGACGAATTGGAACTTCCACCTGGCAACGTTATGTTGCAGTACGTGGATGATATCCTGATAGCATCGGATGAAGAGGAAGGTTGTCGGGATGCTACGATAAAATTACTGCATCATTTGGCCAAGAGGGGGCATAAGGTGTCCCTTCCAAAATTCCAATATTGTCGAACGGAGGTTACCTACCTAGGTCACCTCCTTTCGAAAGTGGGGAGGAGATTGACGCCAGAGCGCATAAAAGCGATAACTGGCAATCCTGGGCGGATGAAATGTCCTCATTGCGGTGGTACTAGTGGTGTGACACAGTGGCAGTTGCATGCCTATGGAAAAAAAGAAAATGAAACCTGGTTTGTCCTTACTGTAGGATTACAACGGTACGATAGAGAATATAGCAGGGGACAGTACACTAGAACAGTGCCACAATGTAGCCTAACAAATGGTAAAGTATTGAAAGTATAACTAGTACTTGCGTTGAATTTCTTTGACATTGGCTACTACTACAAGAAATAGTACTGAAGCTGAGTAAGTCTAGAATATATCCTCAGATTCCTTCACCAGCCTGTTGCTATGACCTTATCCTCCCCAACAAGTGTGTGGAATTATTGATGTCATTTAGTCACACATCAATCAAAACCACACAGCCCGGGGGAAGATGGTTAGGGTTTGGAAAATGGATGGGAATTGGGGTTTCTTTTTGGGTAGGTTTTGTTGAGAGAAGAAAAAAAAGCACAGCATGGACAAACAATAATTGAAGATAAAGAAATCTTTGGGTACAAAGCTAACCATAAATCTTTTACGTGACATAAAGGAAGTGCATGCACTACTGCATGCATTGTTACTGAAAAGTAAGTAGTACTTTCGACAACCGTGAATGACAGAGAATGCGACAGTACAGGGCTGCAGCGTTTTCACTTGCCTATCTCTGCACTCACAGAAACACTTCTTACATTAAATTAGGTTTAAAAAATAGCCGAAGTAAAACCTATAGAATGGCTGTAGGGATCAATTTAGAAGCAGAGAGAGATCCAAGAAATGCAGTCACACTCATAGAAGAAAACAATGGATACTGTATCTGTATGTCGTTGTAGTTGTCCTGTTGAATTTGGTAAGTAAGTTGCACGCATCAAACAATTCCTCCTTATTAGCGGCACTCCTGCATTCCAGCTGACGCTTCGTCCATCAATGTTGGTGACCAGAGGACACCCTGTCCACTGCCTGCCTGGCGGATGCTGAATTGCGGCTCGCTAATGTGAAGCCTGACTGCCATCCTTTTTTTCCCATTGCACAGACTGAAACCCGGCCTGTAATTATTGACGGAAAAACAGGCAGTGATATTAGAACACCACTGATAAATAAATATAAGGTATGTACGCTGTGTAGTGCAAAAAGTCACACTTTGAGTTTCCTAATAGACAGTACAATATTTTTGAAAGTGCGTACTCTGTCTGAGTCTCCTTGTGAAGGATAAATAAGTATGGGCAAATTAATTTAGCGGATCTTTCCCCTCAAGCTAGGTGTACTGTAAACTGTGTTTTAGAACAAAATTAGACCTTCCCAGCAGTGCTCCACCCAGACGCTTACTAAAGCCAGTCGCAAAAATGTAGAAGACCCCCAATCAGATCTCAAAAAACGAGGCCTAGTAGAAAACTGGTGACAAAACGTACTTTGAAAGTAAAAGTAGGCCCAAATACCCCCTTACCCACTGTGGATTGTATTCAAACCACTTGCAAGCAAGCAAAAGTATCCATACCCAGCATCGCTCCAAGACTCGCAAACCCCCCCCCACCCAAACACATGCAATACAAATACTGCTTACCCTAACGAGCCCTAAGTTAAGAATAGTGGCAAAGGCTTTCTTTAACTATGCAAAATTCCCCCTTTCCCACCATGGATTTTCTTCAAATCACTTGCAACCAAAATTACAAATTCCCACGAGTGCTCTAAGACCCCAGAACTCAGTTGCAAAAATCTAGAACACCCCGAAACACATGCAATCCTGCTGCTAGGGCTAACCCTAACGAACCCTAAGTTACAAAAAGTGCCAAAAGGCTTTTCCTTATGGATTTTGTCCAAACCACTTCTATCCGGTATTAGAACTTCCCAGCAATGCCCCAAGACCCGGCAACCCACCCGCAAAAAAGCACAACACCCCCAAACAGCCAAAAAGGAAAATCTCATACTTACAATATTTATCGGCCTTCGGTCCAAACGCGCTGTGCAGCTAGCTCATAACTCCCGTTTTCCACCACGGATTTCCTGAAAAGCAAATGCAATCAAAATTAGACTGTCCCAGCAGTGCTCCCAGACCCCAAAACTCACCCACAAACACCCGGAACCCCCCCAAAGAGCACCTCAAAGGCAAGCAAGTCAGCAAAAACGCAAAAAGAAATTCGCCTCCGATTTGGTCCAAACCACTTTTATCTGGTATTAGAGCTTCCCAGCAATGGCCCCAGAGCCGTCAACCCAGGTGAAAACTAGTAGAAGACCCCCAAAGAGCCAAAAAGCAAAAGTACCAAAAAGGGGACTAAGTCATTTTCTTGGCAATTTCCAAAATCACTCCGCGCGCGCTCTGCAGCTAGGCCCTAACTCCCCTCTGCCACCATGGATTTGCTTCAAACCTCTTGCAATCTAAAGTATCCATAGCCAGCAGTGCTCCCAGACACTGAAACCCACCCACAAACACCAGGAAGCCCCCCAAACAGGCCCCCGAAAACGCTACATTGAGCAAAATGTCAGAAATAGCAAAAAAAATGTCTGCATGGATTTTGTCCAAACCACTTCTATCCGGTATTAGACCTTCCCAGCAATGCCCCAAGACCCGCCAACCCACCCGCAAAAAAGCACAACACCCCCAAACAGCCAAAAAGGAAAATCTCAAACTTACAATATTTATCGGCCTTCGGTCCAAACGCCCTGTGCAGCTAGGTCATAACTCCCGTTTTCCACCACGGATTTCCTGAAAAGCAAATGCAATCAAAATTAGACTGTCCCAGCAGTGCTCCCAGACCCCAAAACTCACCCACAAACACCCGGAACCCCCCCAAAGAGCACCTCAAAGGCAAGCAAGTCAGCAAAAACGCAAAAAAGAATTTGCCTCCGATTTGGTCCAAACCACTTTTATCCGGTATTAGAGCTTCCCAGCAATGGCCCCAGAGCCATCAACTCACCCACAAAGAAGTAGAACACCCCCACAAGTGCAGAGTCTTTCTTCATTGGGCGTAATCCAGCCCTCTGCTTTGAGGGAAATAGGAGTCTGGAGGAGAAGGATAGAGGAGCATGTTCTTGTGAACTTGTGAACCTGAGGAATGCAGACTGCGGCACCTTCAAATCAATAAGCAAACAAGTGAAGACAGTTCTGCTGATGGGCTTGTTTTTGTGATTAGGTGATTCAAGTTTGAATTATATTAACTGTGCACAACAAAGAAAGACAGACACACAGGAATAAAAGTGAATAAGGACGAAAAAGAAAGTTATTGATTCATTGTCTCATTTTCAGGGCTCGGTGTCAGGGAATAAGAATAAGGCTTCATCATCATACTCTGAAAATTCAGGCAGGGTGAGGTCAGTGTCCCCGAACAGAGAAGAAATTTCCTCATCTACGTTGCTGTCCACCTCGTCTTCATCCGGCGTGCTTTCGCGTACTTTGTAATCTGGTGGTATGAGGTGCTGATTCATTGTTAACCTCTCCACATTTTTGGGCGAGAGGCGGCTCCGTTTGGAAGTTACAATGCCACCAGCAGCACTGAAAACACGTTCAGAAGACACGCTTGCGAGTGGGCAAGACAAGTAGTTTATAGCCAGGTTGGAGAGCTGTGCCCACAATTCTTTTTTCCCATGCCAATACCACAATGGGTCAGCATTAACATAGACCTCTGTTGAGTCATTCAGATAGTCCTGCACCATTGACTCCAGGTCCTCCAGGGTTCCTCCACTTTGCTTACTTTTTGCTGTGACCTTTTGAGAACCAAACCCAAGCCGAGTTAGCCAATCCTCTTCTGCATCCAATGTTACTGTTGTGTCTGGTGCAGATGATCCGGTTGCCGGTGTCTCCGCTAGCCCGATCTATCATCATAGTCATTTGTACTCTGTCTGTTGGTTTTTCTAGTGTGTTAAATTTCTTAATCCTCATCTTCTTTATTTGAGTGTTTTTGTATATGAAATGACAAATTATGTGCTAGTGCTGTTTTAAATACTTACATGTATCTTTTAGAAACAAGATTCTTATAAAAAAATGTAGAAAATATTTAAATAAAACACAAACTATTTTTGAATATAATTATTGGGTTTTGTTTATCAATTTGGTTTACATGTCACTTCAATGAGTTAATTAGTTCCTTTGTTTCCTTGGGTTTTTTGGCTTATTCACTAAGCTCACTACCATATGTTCTTCTAAAAAATTGTCTATTCTACTCCTTGCCGGTAGTGTATGCATTAGCAGTAGGGGTTCCCCTTATTTCTAAAATATGAGAGGTCACTTGTGCCACAGCCAGAGGTGCAGAAGTGGATTCTTTTGACTTGGGATGGCCTGCTGATGCTGATGTACTGCCTTTTCCTTCAATTTGCTGCCGTTCTCTTTCAAACCTCTTGGCTGAGAAGGCTAGCCAACGTTTGTACTTTGCAACATCTTGATCACCAAAAGGAAAGAATGCTTGGCCTGCCAGCGCCATTTTGTAGCGTGGATCCAGAATAGTAGCACAAATGTAATGCTGTTCTGAGTGGATCATTTTAAGACGTTCATCACCAAGTAGGCGCTCTAATAATTTCTCCGCCAAAAGAAAAGCGTCTTTCTTTTTTTCATCTTTTTGAAACATAGAAGACACCGCCTTCAGTTGGTGCTCCAGCATGCGCAACAATGGGATAGCTTTTCCCAAATTACAGTCCTCCTTGCTGACTGCACGCGTGAAGACCTCAAAAGGACGAAGCATGTCTGTCAGGCTTTTAACTAGGTTCCATTGCGCCGCATCTAGCCTCAGGTCCTTCTGAGCTGTACCCACTGTTAAGAAATAGTGATCGAGTACCGTATACTGCTCATACAGATGCTCAAGCATGTAGAAGGTTGAGTTCCAACGTGTTGCCACCTCCTGGATGAGTCCTTTCACTGGCATTCGACGTTCATGTAGCAGGCTCCTCAGATGCTTCTGGGCCTTAAAAGAATGGCTGAAATGGTTGCACATTCTTCGGCAGGTGGCCACTAACTCGCATGCTGGACTGTCTTCATCACTCAATCTGGCGTTTTTTTGGGGACAGCCTGTGAAAGACCTTTGTGTTAAACTCATTCAAATTTTTTTTACTGTGTGACGTTTCTCCAAGCCAAACATGGCTAGTGTTGCATGTTTCCGAGCAGCTTTAAAAACTTGGTCCGGGTCAACACCTGCGTTTAGCTTTGCTTTAACCCCTGAAAAAGAGACCCAGTGTGCAGTGATGCACATGTAATCAGCGCCTGCGCCACTGGTCCACATGTCTGTTGTCAGATGTATAGTGTGAACAGCACTCTTCTGCAAAGCTGCCCCAATCACTTCCAGCACATCTTCATGTAGTGCTGGAACCGCAACTCTGGCAAAATAGAACCGGCTAGGAACCTTCCATTTAGGGCAGAGCGCTGCCACTAATTCTAGAAAACCAACCCCTTCTACAAAAGAAAAAGGGAGAAGGTCCAGATCTAGCATTTTAGCATTTTAGCCAGCTTAGTGTTATACAGACGCGTCAGTGGGTGGTTGCGTTCATATGGCGCGTCTGAAAAAAACATGTTTCTAATGTTGCCCTGGACCAAGCATTTACGGGATGATGATGATGATTTCTTTGACCCAGTTACACTCGCTGATGAACTTTTTCGCATTGGTGTCTCACTCTCTCCCACACTCTTAGTGTGGCTCACATGGGGTGTGCTGCTGACAGGGGTACTGGGTGTAAGTGAAGTGTTTGACACGTCTTCTTCCTCCTCGTCATCATCAGATGAAACATCAACGTTTTCTTGACTTGCAATTCGGCTTCCTTGATCTCCTTTAGGTGCGCAAACCATTGGACAGCGTGCTGTCTCCTAAGATGACCTCTCTGGCCTCCGGTACCATAGTTGGTACCAAACTTACCACGACTAACTGCATGCTTACAAATGCCACAAATGGCGAAGTTTTCCTTTTTTGGGCAAACACTAAAGAAGTCCCAAACTGGGGACTTGAATTGTCTGTGGGGGCCGGAGGAGGCGGCGATACTGGTGGTGGTGGTCATGCTGCTAATGCCAGATGAAGTGGAGGATGTGGATTGCCGAACTTTAGTACGTTGTGCACTTTCACCACCACTAATTGAGGTCGAGGTGGATGGAGGTCCCTTCTGGCGAGGAAGAAATATGGAAGCGGTACGTGTTGGTGTACTAGTTAACTCCAATGATTGTGGTGTTTCCACTGCCTCCTCGTCGACAACATCATCATCACGCTCAGCAGCTTCTCGGGCTAGGGTCAAAATGTCTATTTGCTGCATGCCCGCTGGGGCTGCAGTGACCTTTATGATGACCTAATTTAAACGACAAAGATGGCCGTAATGATGTCATCTTGTAGTTCTTGGGTGAACTACAACACAGTGGATTGTGACATCACTCTGTAGTTCAATCGAATCCCGCTAGAGTACGTGATACTCCGCCCCTATCTCCTTTATAAGCTTCCTGTGGGCAGCCATTTTTGCCTCCCACGAAGCTCGGGTCCTGCAATGAGACAACGCCGGACAGGTTAGTGGCTCATTAGGATTTATTTTTGGCCTTTTTTCTTTTGGGGTGGCATAGACTGGTTCACCTATGTTTCTGGGATATGCGACCAGGCTTGGTATGTCAAACTTTTGCTAGCCCAGATCTAAACCTGCTACAGTTTAGCTCCATCCTATTGAGGACACTCATATTTAGAGGAAAGCTTTTTACATTAAGTGATGGATCTTGGGAACCTGGGACTTTTATGGGCTCTGTGACTTATTCCACCCTTAGGATTTTTTGTGGCTCTGTGAAGCTTGACTGTTATAGGGGCTATATTATGTATTGGAGGGAGAGATAGAGTAGTACTGTCCACCCTTCCGTTCATTACCCCTTCCTGGCCTTCGCAGAGCGGGGCCTCCTTTTTCCTGAGCTGGGTTCCAGGAGAGGTGAGGTACACTCCTTGTACTATTCAGGTGAGTAACATTAGTAAAATAAATTGGCTTACTTAGTAGAAGCCAGTGCCAGGTCTTTCCTGTTTTGATAGGACTTACTACAATTTATTTCTTGTTTCTTGTTAACAGATGTAAGAGACACCGTTTGGTACAGAGGAACACGATTTTGGACTATTTATGTATATCCTTTACAGACTGTCGTTACGTTCACTTTATGTATGCAGTAGCTAATGCTTAGAACTCTGGCCCTGAAGAAAGCCATGGGATCTTGTCCCTACCGGCTGAAACATGTTGGCCTTGTAAATGCAGTTATATGTTTAGACTGCTTCCTCTGCATTGTTCTTGTTTGTTTGAGGGAAAGGACAAATTACATTAGAGTTTTTCGCCTATTGATCCTTTTACCCCTTGTTTTTAACTCACACATCTTTTGATTTTTGCACTGCACTCGATCCCATCTTTATCATTTGTTCATGGGTACCTTAGCGATTGATGGTGCGACCCAATTGAGTAAGGGCGATGGATGGGTCTCATTGATCAAGAGACATACCACCCCATTTTTGGATGACCAAATGAGAACACTTGATCTACATACCTATTTGATGGGAATCCAACACATCTCTGTACGGGTCTTACCAACAATCTCAGTAGGTCCTTCGACAGGTTTGTCCTGGCACACATTCTGATATAGAGACTTGTATAGCTCTATTAGCGCCTAACTCACTTATGTAGGAGTTTTGCCGCAGCTCGGAGTACTTGAAGCTCCGTTATAGACCCCCGGTTCTTTTTGTTGTTAGGATTATAGTTAGGGGGATACGAACTGGGCAGGTCTTTAAATTTCCCTCAGACCCTTCTTCAATTGTTTGTGTTTTACTGAGCGGATGTGTTCTCCATCCTCAGAACAGTTAGTGTACTGTTCGGTCTGCGGTAGGGTCCAAGTTCCCCAGGACTTGGTCGACGGGCCTTGTCCCATTGGTAACACGTGTTTGGAAGGATTTATATGTGTAGGATGTATATGTGTATGTATGGTTCCTTAATGTCTATTATATGTGTGTGAACGAGCTCGAGTTAGCGATTCAAGGTAACGAATTTTGTGGAGAAGTGTTTTATTTTACATCAAAGTAGAGATGCCGTGTTTCAGTAAGTTACGATGTTTCGGGTGTTGTTGTCGTGTATCAGACTCCAGGCTGGCTGAGAGTCAACCTGCACCTCTTGAGGGCACTCCAAACTTTGATATGTATATCAAGCATGGATTGCCCCCGATCTTGTTTGGCACTTTATGGCACCGATATACCGCTGACAATGTGGATTTACAATGGCCCCTGACAGGCTCATTCGAGGCAGCTAAATTGGACTATTTGCAAGATAAATTGTTTGCTAAGCGTAGCCGTCAAAGCATGTTTGATTCTTTAAGAGTATGGCAGAAGGAAGTCAGGGAACGTAAGTTGAGAGAAGAGAAAGCGGCTCTTAAAAAGTCCGCACAGACAATGGCGCAGAAAGCAAGAGAACACACAAAGAATGAGAATGAGCAGCGTTTGGAGCGCGCAGATAGGCTTTGCAGGTTGAAAGAAAATAAAAGTTACGTAGTGCGAGAGGACAAACAGGATGAGATGGAAGACATTTTGAGTACTCGACCCCCTCCTCCTTATGCCCCACAGTCATTGTATCCCACTCTGCCAGCTCCCGCCTCCACTAGTGGGGTTCCGGGTCCACTGGCAAGTGCCCCGCACCAACATGGCGCAGCGATTTCTGCCTCCCCTCCCTCGACTCCCCTCATTTCTTTGCTCCCGGCCAGTTCACCTGCCCCCTCCCAGTTTTCTCTGGCACTCCCTACTGTTTCGGCTAGCACCACCCCTAGTCAGGAGATGTCAACGCCGAGTCGAGGCGCAGGTAGCGGACTGCTCTCACAGGTACGGAAGTTGCTTACGCGTTCTACGATTGGTTTGGATGAGAAGAGTATAGTGGCCAATCAGGCATGTCAGTGGGCTAGGAACAACATTTATTCGTTCGAAGACATTTGGTCCACAATGAAAGATTTTGAGCCTTTGATGCAACAGCATGCTTTGTGGCACATGTCAAATGTACTAATATCGCTATGGGAGCAGGGGTATGGAGGTGTGGCTCCGGCGACTTTACGAGATATACAGAGTGGAGCCTACAGAACGAATACAGGGGTGAAGGAGGTGATGTGCAGTCTACGCGCTTTATTACAGTATAGAAATGAATTGCCCTCTGCAGGTGCGCCCCATTTTCCAGGTATACATCCAATGCGTGAGGTGCACCCCATCTTTCATACCAAGATACCCGAGGTGGTAGATCCGGTCACAAGGGCTGTCATCAGGAATAGGGTAGATGCACATTTCCAGGAGCAATGGGTGTATACGCCATGGAAGAGAAGTGAGGTACTGGCCTTAAAAGCCCAGTTGCCAGATTCTAGAAAGAACCCGACTGCATATTATAAAGAGCTGACGGAAGCCGCGTCTTCCACAGTAATGACTTTAGCTGATGTTGAACTGTTTTTTGGGCTTCTGGTCCCGGTCGATGTATGGCGGCAGGTGAAGGGCACGGATCATTCGGAGGAATTGGGTGGTACGTGGCAAGAGTTGCAGGATTGGGACAAGGAACGTAAGCCAGGGGAAAAGCCAAAAGCTGAGATTCTGGCGTTACCGGGGCGAATAATAAAGTACATGCACTCTCTCATTCCCCCGAAGAAGGTAGATTGGGACAAGTTAACAGCTTGTAAGCAGAAGAAGGATGAGGCAGTCTCGGACTTCTTTACGAGGTTTGAAGAGACGTTTATGGACCTTAGTGGGCAGGATGTGTCACAGGATGGTGGGTTGCGACTCTTTGTTAATAGGTTTGTAATGAACTTATTACCAGAGATTTCGGCAAGGTTGCAAGCGTCGGAGAGTACGTGGACAACGTCCTCTCCCTCCGGTATTCTTAGTATGGCTCAGTATTACGAACACAGAGAGAATGAAAGTAAGGACAAGCAGGAAAAGAAGGCTAAGGATCTGAAGACAAGGGTTTTGTTACAGCAAGTGTCTAGGGGTCGAGGAAGAGGTGCTGCTTCGGGAAAAGGAGGTGGCGGCTATGGCAGAGGCGAAAGTAGAGAAAGACTGGGACCGAATCAGTGCGCGAAATGTAAGCAAGAGGGGCATTGGTGGAGGGATTGCCCTCTGTTTCAGTCGAATGCCGGTTCAGGGCGAGGACGAGGAAGAGGTAGTGGTGACTCCGGGAGACAGAATGTGCGGTCAGATGGGGGCGGAAGGCCAGGAGGAAATTACTTTGACAATGGTGCGGACAGGCAACAGCTACAAAGGAGCGGTGGTCAGTATTACAATGATGACTACTCTGTGGACGATTTGACAGGATTCTCCCATAACTAGGACAGCGTAGGACAGAGCGAGGGACCAGTGCCTGTGGAAGTTGATCAGAGGGGACCCTATGTCGAAGCGGACTTATTGGGGTCTCAGCAGAAATTTCTAGTGGATACGGGTGCAATGAAAAGTTCAGTGGCTCATTCTCGGGTCCCCGGGGTGGCTCTGTCTGGCAAGAACAATATCTCTGTGGGTTTTTCAGGTACCCCGGTGATTAGCCCCATTTCCAAACCCCTTACACTTACGATTGGCCCTTTCACTGTTGATTCACCATTTTTATTGACTTCAAATTGTGGAGAAAATGTACTGGGTTTAGACTTATTGAAGAGGTTGCACGCCACCATTTATTGTTCCCCGGACGGCGTGTACCTCACGCTAGGCCCGACTGTTGCTCGCCCACTGCAATGTTTCTCTAAAGATGATCCACTACCACCCGAATTCAAAGGAATACCCAACAGTTTGTGGGCCACCAATGATACAGATGTGGGTAAGATGGATATTGCCCCAGTAACAATAAAGGTTAAGGTGGGAGCGAAATTACCTAGGGTACCACAGTATAGAATACCAAGGGAGGGAGAGAAAGCCCTGTTACAAATAATACAAGATTTGATTCAGTCAGGAGTAGTGGAGGAGACAGACTCGAACATATGTAACAGCCCCATACTGCCGATCCTTAAAAGACGGTCACCTGATGCTGCAGATAATACCCCTGATGTCTATAGGTTTGTGATTGATTTGCGCCACGTGAATAAAGTAGTGGAGCCACAATATCCGGTGGCGTCGGACATCACTACGATATTGACGATGATTCCCCCATCGGCTAAGTATTTTTCTGTTTTGGATTTGAAGAATGCTTTCTTCAGTATCCCAGTTCGCGAAGAGAGCCGTTATCTCTTCGGATTCTCATTGTCTGGCCGAAGCTTTAGGTTTAAGAGAATTCCCCAAGGTTACACAGAAAGTCCGAGCATATATAGTCAAGCACTGAAGGCACAATTGGACGAATTGGAACTTCCACCTGGCAACGTTATGTTGCAGTACGTGGATGATATCCTGATAGCATCGGATGAAGAGGAAGGTTGTCGGGATGCTACGATAAAATTACTGCATCATTTGGCCAAGACGGGGCATAAGGTGTCCCTTCCAAAATTCCAATATTGTCGAACGGAGTTTACCTACCTAGGTCACCTCCTTTCGAAAGTGGGGAGGAGATTGACGCCAGAGCGCATAAAAGCGATAACTAACATGAAGGTACCTAACACGCAGCGAGAGGTGCGTGCATTCTTGGGCATAACATCGTATTGTCGCCAGTGGATACCTAAATATTCGTTACTAACAAAACCCCTATTGTATCTGACTACGAAAAAAGTGCGCGAACCCCTACCCTGGACCCCTGCATGCCAGGAAGCGTTCGAGTCACTAAAAACTGCTTTATGTTCTGCACCCGTTCTGGGAACACCTGATTACCAGAAGCCTTTTGTGCTTTATGTACACGAGGCGGAAGGCTGCGCGTTGTCTGTCTTAACACAATGTTTTGGAGGGAAGCAGAGACCCTGTGCTTACTTCTCTGCGATGCTCGACAATGTGGCAAGAGCGCTGCCGAGTTGTCTGAGAGCCACGGCGGCTGCTGCGGTCTCTATAAGACAATCGGCAGGGCTTGTATTGGGTTCAGACCTCACAGTAATGGTACCGCATGCTGTGGACATTTTGCTAAACAGAACACAGACGCAGCATTTAACTAGTGCTCGTCTTACCGGCTATGAGATGACCCTCTTTGCACCCCATGTGACGATAAAAAGGTGTGCTACACTGAATCCTGCCACATTGTTACCTATCCCCACAGATGCAGAGGACGATGACATGCATGACTGTTTGTTTCGGACAGAGGAAGAGACAAAAGGGAGGGTGGATCTGACGGACAAGCCCTTAGATGATCCGGATGGGGAATTGTATGTAGACGGGTCTTGTTTTAAACTTGCAGATGGCACATCGACAGCAGCATATGCAATAACGACATTACAGACGGTAGTGGAGACATCTAGAATACCTTACAATTCGGCCCAGGCTGCAGAAATTATAGCCTTACTGAGAGCATGTGAACTGAGTGAGGGACTGGACGTGAACATTTATACTGACAGCCAATACGCCTTTGGCGTGGCTCATAACTATGGGCGACTGTGGGCAGAACGGGGATTTTTGACTTCACACGGACAACGCATACAGCATGGTCCGCTGATATTACGATTGTTAACAGCATTGACGTTACCAAAGCGACTGGCTGTGATAAAATGCAGCGCGCACAAGACAATAGTGGATGATGTGGGACGAGGCAATGCCTTTGCAGATCAAACGGCAAAAGAGACTGCTCGGACAAAACTACCAAGGATGTTTGTGGCAGGCCCAGCTAGATGGGTACCAGACGTTAACATGTTTGCAGACACTGTACAGAGTGTAAAGAATATACAAGTAAAAGCGACTGAGGATGAATTGAGGACATGGAAAGATGGTGGGGGACGATTGGATGCTGATGAATGTTGGACAGATGTGACCGATAAGAGACGATGGTTACTTCCGAACGCGTATGTCCTCCCTGTGGTGACGATGGCTCATGGGCCGGCACATATTAGTGCCAAAGGTATATGTAAGCTGTTGGACCCAGTGTGGAGCAATAAAAATATCTCTAAAGTGGCGACTCACTTGGTCCAGCAGTGTATGGTATGTTTGAGGCACAATCCAGGAAAGGGAACGCCTGTCCCAGTAGGAAATTTTGCACCCCCCTCTTTCCCTTTTGAAGTGATTCAGATGGATTACATAGAAATGGAACGTGTGAATAACTTGAAATATGTCCTCGTGATTGTATGCGCTTTTAGTAGATGGGTGGAAGCGTATGCTACTAAGGACTGCACAGCCATTTCCACTGCCAAAATGTTGATAAAAGAGTATTTCTCGCGCTTCGGATTACCTAGGGTGATCTGGAGTGATAACAGCACATCCTTCAATGCTGAACTTATCAAAAACATATGTAAGGGGTTACAGATATCCCAAAAGTTCCACGCGGCTTTACACCCTCAAGCCGCGGGTCTGGTGGAGCATTTTAATGGTACTCTTAAGCTTAAGATGGCCAAAATACAAGAGAGTACAGGACTCCGCTGGCCAGACGCCCTTCCTTTGGCTTTGCTTTCCACCAGAGTCATTGTTAATTCTAAAATGAAACTTTCGCCGCATGAAGTTGTTTTCGGCCGCCCGGCCAACGTGTGGGGGGTACCGCGGCTGAAATGCTTTACAGAAGTTGAACACCCATTGTTGATAGATTACTTGTATGCTTTGACTAAAGATCTTCGTTCTATTCATCAGCAGGTAGCAGACACCCTGAAGCCGTTTCCGGAGCGGCCGGGCCACGACATCCAACCTGGTGACTACGTCCTCGTCAAAAGATATCAGCGGAAGACTTGTCTGGAGCCTCGGTGGTCGGAACCTCGTCTTGTCCTGTTAACGACACGCACCGCACTTCGAGTGGAGGGCAGAAAAGCGTGGACGCACGCCTCGCATGTCAAGAAAGTCCCGCTACCGCTACCCTACGACAAGTGGGTAAGAGAAGGCATTGCTGATGAGGAACATGAGCAATTACCCAGATATGTTCCCTTCTCGGATGCTTCACTGAGGGGAGAGGAGCAAGGTGACAAGACAAAATCAAAGTCTCATGCAGAACAAAGTGCTCCAACAAGCTCCGTTACTCCCGTTGCTACTAGTGAAAAGGCGTCAAAGAGTTCAGTTCATGCTACAGATACACCTGTTTTGTTCACTGACCCCGAAGTGCGAGGGAGCACTCGCTATAATCTGCGGCCCCGAAAAAAGTGAAAGTGTACTGGACTAAACACTGGAAGAAGGGCTTAGCGGAGATTCTGATATAAAAGAAGATTTAGTGGTAGGGATGGACTTGTAAAGGCCCTGGTGTTTAGCCGAAGATTCTGTTCTATGAGACTATAGAGTGGTGTGGGGCCCAGATTAAGTGCTCCTCTGTTACAATTGCTGAAATTGCTGTGTGTTAAGCGACGTGGGATTAAGGTATGGACGGTAAAAGCCTGCCTGTGAGGCTTTGAAGGACACAGGGAGAAGTTCCCTTTTCAGGGTTGAAGAACCCCTCTGGCCGGTTTTTAAGGATTGTCTGGGACTATTTTTTTTAGAGTATCTTTTTCTCATTTTTTTGATATATTTTAGCAATTTCAATATGCACCCTTTTGGCCGCCCCATCCCTGATGAGGAGCAGCCCTTTGCGGCTCCTCAAAGACCCTTGCCTGCTTCACCCTGGTTGGCCCTTTCCCGGAAGGGAAAAATAGTACTCCTTATTATAGTGCTCATTGCTTTCCTAGTGGCTCTTGGTATATTGTTTTTCTTGGATAAAGCCTATCCCGTTCATGTGTTTGCACCCACACCTACTGCTGTTCCTGAACATAACATTGTTACTGTGGATTATGGTGAACAAATGCTTAGACGAGGTTACAAAGAAAATGTTTTTATACAGACTTTGCACCATGCACATGCCACGACGAACATGACTGACTGTTGGGTCTGTGGGCTTCTGCCTTCTGCAGCCTACAAAAAGGATAGATTTCTAGCTCTTCCATTGACACCTGTGAATAGTTCTGTGGGATGGTATACACTCATAGGTCTCGTCAAATATTTTCAACAGCCAGATTTTCTGACTCCACGAATGCAAGATAGAGGTTCGACAATGACAATGCGAGTTCGCCCTATGCCCCCCTCTTCCCTTGGACGGTTGTGTACTGATGTACGTTTTGATCAGACATTTATGGAGACATGTGAGAAAAAGGTGGGACGGTTTCTGATTCCGAACGATACTGACAGAGTTAGAGACAGTTTTTTGCAGCTGAATTCCTCCCTGTCCTACAGACACCCACCAAAGGGAAATGGTAGTGTTAAGTCTTTAATACCCTTGGCTGTAGTGGGTCCGTCACCGTTTTTTTGTATAGAGGGTAGGGGCCCCATTAAGGTTGGTAATAGTTCTTGTAATATAACAGCATCAATACGTTTACCCCTTAGTCCATCCTTGGTTACTCCCCCCAGCATTTATTTTGTGTGCGGAGATAATGGGTACTTGTGGTTGCCTGAAGTGTGGGGTGGGATATGCTACCTAGCCTATATGATTCCACCGGTGTATGTGGCACCTTCTGACTATCACAAGACTCATCGTAGGTTTCCCAGTTCACCAGAACAGCGTAAAAGGAGGGAGCTCCAGGTCGATGATGTAGACCAGACAGACACTTCTCTACAGCAATGGACTGATTTTTCTAAGGGTCTTTTGCCTTTCTGGGGTCCGATATTTAACAGTAGGGCCATTCGACGACTGTCCAGGGTCATGGAAAAGGTAGTACTTACTGAAGCTGACATAGCAACTAACATGTCTGTTGAGATTCAGGCTATGAGATTATTTACGATTCAGAATAGGATGGTGCTTGACGTCATCCTGGCTGATAGGGGCGGGGCCTGTCGCGTCATCGGAACGTCTTGTTGCGTGTATATTCCAGACTCAGGTCCGACAGTTAACTTAGCAGTACAAAAGCTCCATAGATTAGTGACTGAACTTCACCAGGATAATGGGACATGGTCATTACAAGGGTGGCTCTGGGGTGTTTTCTCTTCCTGGGGTTGGAAAATATTGATGGGTTTAGTTGGTGTGGTAAGCATACTACTGACGTGTTGCCTATGTGTATATTGCCTTCCCCCATGTTGCTCAATGTGTGCTACAAATTTGCGACCACAAAAGAAGGTGTCTGGTCAATATGCTGCCTCCGTTGTTACTGAATTTCCTGATACACATTGGATGATGTTCATTGCAGATGATGTTTTTGAATAAGAGATGTCCTGCCCTTAGAATGGTTGTGAAGGCGCTACATTTTGGCAAATAAATGCGTGGCTGCAGTTAGCCAATGATGCTAAAAGGAGGGTCTGATAGAATTCACTTTTCGATGCCTCACCCATCCCTATTTTCATATGTGAGTTAGCATCATGTGACTAACTGATGAAGTGTGTATATATACACGTGTTTGCATTACTCTTGCTTGTTACATGATTATTCAATTATATGTGTGATGATATTAGTTCCTTAGCTTAGCCCGTGTGCCTCCATTTTGTATATCTCCCTGAGCCTGCGAGTCGCACTCGCTCATCTGCCCCTCTCGTAGGAATAGAGAATTTCACTAAGACAGCAGTTTTCGTTTCTCAGCTAACCGTGGCCGAAACTAACAAGTCTCTTTATCAGTAATGTTCTCATGCCCCAGAGACGCTGAAGCCTAGCTCCGCGGCCTTGAGTAAAGATAGCGATGTATCCCTTGCAGGTGCAGATGCCTACTGTATGAGGACATTGTTCCTCTGTCTGGGTTTCAGTAATTTTCCAGAAGGGGCGTACCCTAATGTACTGTGTTGCATTATAATGTACTGCTGTGATGAAGAGAGTCAGTCCTCTCGTTCGCACTCCTAGGAGTGAGGTCGGACAGGGCCCTCTCATATGAGTGTGTTTGGCCTAATAAAAGACTATTGTTTATTCTTCTCCACTGTCCGGCTGACTTCCTACAGAGTTACTATAGGTGAGTGCGGTAAGTCACTCGGGTGGATTTGAGCCCCGCTTATCAGGGCGGCACACCAGTCTCCTTGGTAACTTGCTTCTTCTGCTCCTTACTGGCAACTTTCTTGCTAGAGGAGCTACGGGGAACTTTTTTTGGGGCCATCTTCTTCAGAGCAGGTCAGAAAAGCAGGCCGCAGTTGCACGAGTTGCAGAGTTGTCTGTGGCCAGACGTGACGCCGCGTGACGTTATGCTGCACACACACACCGCTGCAGGACTTCTTCCTGGCACTGGTGGTTCTCTTGAGTCTTGTGCACCTAAAAGCAATGGAAGACAGAGGAACATCAGTTCAGTTATACACCCCAAAAAAACGAAAATCACAGAAAAATCAGCACAATCCCAAGTCCTCCGTGATGTTTAAATTCAAGACACCCCACAGAAAGACTAGGCCCCTGCACCACTCACTACCCCTGGTGAAAAGGCCACAACGACAGCCCAAAAAAACGAAAATCACAGAAAAATCAGCACAATCCCAAGCCATCCAGGCCCTCCATTGTGTTTAAATTCAAGACACCCCACAGAAAGACTAGGCTCATGCACCACTCACTACCCCTGGTGAAAAGGCCACAACAACAGCCCAAAAAAACGAAAATCACTGAAAAATCAGCACAATCCCAAGCCATCCAGGCCCTCCATGATGTTTAAATTCAAGACACCCCACAGAAAGACTAGGCCCATGCACCACTCACTACCCCTGGGCATAAAGGTTGAAAGCTAGGCAAAATGGTTGCAGACCTAAGAACACTGCCTGCATTCAAAATGGCCCCCTGCCTCCCAGCACATGGCCAGGGCCTGCCTGTAGCAGCACTCAAAATGGCCCCCATCCACATGGCCTGTCCCCATGAACACCCCAAAAAATCGAAAAAAACAGAAAAATCAGCACAATCCCATGCCATCCATGCCCTCCATGATGTTTAAATTCAAGACACCCCACAGAAAGACTAGGCCCATGCACCACTCACTACCCCTGGTGAAAAGGCCACAACAGCCCAAAAAATCGAAAATCACAGAAAAATCAGCACAATCCCAAGCCCTCCATGATGTTTAAATTCAAGACACCCCACAGAAAGACTAGGCCCATGCACCACTCACTACCCCTGGTGAAAAGGCCACAACAACAGCCCAAAAAAACGAAAATCACAGAAAAATCAGCACAATCCCAAGCCATCCAGGCCCTCCATGATGTTTTTATTAAAGAGACCCAACAGAAAGTCTCAGTCCACCCACCACTGAGTACCCCTGGGCAAAAGGCCCCAACAACAGCCCAAACATCGAAAATTCCAAAATTGTAGTTGCAGCAACTGTAATGCCCCAAACAAACTTACTTGTGAAATTTCTAATCCAAAAGTGATCCAAAGAAAGTCAAAAAGGCCTCAAATCCAAATATCCAGCAGCATCCACAAAAAGTAATCCTTCCAGGTGAAGAATCCGAATGAAAGTGACCAGCACATGAAAAATGGACTCCTTGCAAAAAAGGTGCAGGCAAATATCAACCTGAGGAGTTATTCTGATAAAAATCATCATTTCCAGAAGGTTTATGCTGCTTTCTGGTGGATTTCTTGTGCAGAATTGCAAATTTTGTATTTTCGCGAGTGCGAGATTGTTGCTGCCCGCCGCATCTACGTGTTCGCAATTGCGAACTCCCGTGATACATGATCACGGCGTACTCGCGTTGACAAACTCTCGCTGTGCAAGGTGGCAAGCCGCGATGACGTAATGGCGGTCGCCAAACTCCCGCGGGATCCCGCAGCAAGATCCAAAATGGCGCAGCACTCGCAAAATATCGAGAAAAACAACTCGGCAAACGCTGAATGACGGTAAGTGAACGCCGCACGCCGCAAAATTGTATCACCAAGAAAAAAAAATCCGCTGCGTGCGAATTTGCGGATTTTGCGGGAAATTCGCGAATCTCGCGGATTGCGAATTTACCAAAAATCCACGAGCAGAACGAATTTTCCGCCCATGCTTAAGAGGGATCTCTGATCATGGTCCGATTGGGGTCCAGCTGGTGGGTCCCAGGCGTGCTTGGACTATCCCGCCTCGACTTGATGCCTTCTTGTTTAAAGACAAGGAGTTTCAGGAGAAATTTCCGAGAGAGGGTGGATTATTATTTCAGTGACAATGTTGGCTCCGTAAGCTCCCCAGGGATAGTGTGGGAGGCGTATAAGACAGTGGCCAGGGATTTTGTACAGACCGAGGTCGGGAGACGATGGAAAGAAAAGTATGTGCAGGTGGAGAAGTTGGAGTCGGAGCTTCATGCTCTGGAGAGTCAGACAGGGCTTACCCCGACTCAAGACAGAGACCGGCAGCATAGGGCACGCCCCCTGAATAAGGAGATATGAGATGTTCTAACGGACCAGGCGAGGTCGCATGCACTCGCCACCCAGCGGAGGGTGTATGACTTACGTGACAAGGCCAACAAAATGATTGCCTGGTTAGAAAAGAGGGACCGGGACCGCAGCAGGGTTCCGAGGATAGAGTGTCCGGCTGGGTCGGTTAGCACCACGAGCGTGGCGATAGAGGAGGATTTTGTGAGTTATTACGAGGAGGTCTACCGATCTCACGCAACTAAGGAAGCACAGGAATGCCGCGACTTCTTGGCCCGCTTACAGCTACCCATACTGGAC
The DNA here is from genome assembly GCF_964263255.1 of Lissotriton vulgaris. Lineage (NCBI taxonomy): Eukaryota > Metazoa > Chordata > Amphibia > Caudata > Salamandridae > Lissotriton > Lissotriton vulgaris. The sequence goes on from NC_141693.1 coordinate 1,050,176,441, forward strand.
TCCGCGGACAGAGATGCATTAAAAGCGGCTATAACGGTTAAGGAGGTGGAGGAGGCCATGGGGGACCTGCAGATGGGAAAGGCTCTAGGGCCTAATGGGTTCCCGGCTGAGGTGTTTGGGTGTGTGGCTAGCCGCACAGCGCCGCACATGTGTAACATGTTCCTAGAGGCGCGGAAGACGGGGCGACTACCGAGAGATTTGCGGGTAGCAACCATTGTTGTGGTCCACAAACCAGGGAAACCCCAGGAGATATGTAGTTCCTACAGACCTATCTCCCTCCTTAACTATGAAACGAAGGTGCTGGGGACGATCCTGGCCATGCGCCTAGGTGCAGTGATACAGTCGCTGGTCCACCCGGATCAGTCAGGCTTCATGCCCCATAGAAGCACCCGTCTCAATCTGCGGCGCCTGTTTGGGGTCCTACAGGCGATGGCCACGCGCCAAGACGTGCCAGCGACGTTGCTCTCTCTCGACGCCCACATGGCCTTTGATAGTATTGAATGGCGATATATTTATGCAGTTTTGGAGAAATTGGGCTTTGGTGACAACTTCTGCGCCTGGGTGAAACTGCTCTAAGCAAAAACCTTTGGCGAGAGTATGGGTCAATGGAGCTCTCTCGCGTGAATTCCGCTTGGGGCGTGGCACAAGGCAGGGCTGCCCCCTCTCCCCAACCCTCTTTGCCCTTGCGCTGGAACCACTAGCACATTGGGTGCAGGTGGACCCTGAGGTGTGGGGCTTAGACCTAGGAGGCGGGTGGGAGGAGTGCATATCTTTATATGCTGATAACATGTTGTTATACACCCAGCGACCGTCTGACTCTATACAAAGACTGATGGTCATGTTGCGTGTGTTCGGGGACTACTCTGGGTACCGCATCAACTGGAGCAAATCCTTGGGCTATGTTCTGGCAGGACCCCAACCGCACACAGTGGATGGCTGCGAAGGCCTGGTCTGGCATACTGTCTTCCGATATCTAGGGATATGGGTCTCGCCGTCTAAATCTGAATTCCTCCGAATCAATGTCCAAGCGCAACTGGACCGCCTCCACAGCGATGTGTTGCACTGGAGAACCCTCCCGGTCTCCTTAATGGGCCGGGCCGTTTTATTTAAAATGATGGCCCTGCCTCCCCTGCTTTATATCCTGCAGAGCTCCCCCTTCCCGATCCCGGAGTCTGTTTTCAAAACGGTGGAGTCGGAGCAACGCTCCCTGCTGTGGAGTGGTGGGTGTCCGAGGATTGCCCTCCGAAAATTGCAGCGCGGCCCCTATGAAGGGGGACTGGCGCTTCCCGATATTCGCCTATATTACTGGGCCACGCAGTTGGTCAATGTGAATGGTTGGGTGTTTGCCCCGCAGGAGGAACCCGCTTACCGGGTTGATCGTATGGCCCTGGGTGCGGACACCTATCTGGCGGCTCTGTACTCGAAGACCAGGCGTGGCCGGTCCTTGCCTCCGCAAACCGTGGCGGTGGTAGGGGTGTGGAGACGGGCAACGAAGTTGCTTGGGTGGGAGGCGAAGCTAACAGATCAAACACCTCTTTGGGAGGTGACTTTCTCCGAGAGGTTGTGAAACTCCGAGACCTGCGCCAATGGAGCCTAATAGGTATAGACACACTAGGAGACGTATGGAAGAGGGGACAATTGGTGGATTTTGCGACTCTGCAGGTGGACTTCCAAATGGGAGATGGTGAATTCTTGCATTACCAATGATTTAAACACGCCCTGCTCACACACATGACACCTGGGGAGCAGCCCCCTGAAACTACGCCCCGCTAGAGGACAGGCTTCTGTTGGATCCTATGATCGATAAAGCCATCTCACTTACTTAAAAGAAGCTTATTAATAACGTCCCGGACATATTGGGCCCACTGATGGAAAAGTGGGAGTCAGAGCTTGGTTTATTGGAGGATGACGACTGGAATGAGGCCCTGCAGTGTCCTCGAGAGGTGGCAATTCGGGCTAGATTACGGTTGGTCCAGCTGCGCAGGTCCCGGACTCACAGATGGACGCCTTGCCACGACTTTTCATTTGAGGGACGTGCGACTGCCTGCCGCCCACACGATCGTGTCGGAACTCAGGCCATTTTGGTTTTATTAGTGCCCCTTTGCGTAGAAGACTGCCCGGGAAACGGTGCCCCGCTCGATTGCGAGGATTTTCTACCAGAAATAACGTTTGAAAGGGGATGATTGGTTTCCAGATATCAGGAGGAGACCCCTCCATATATTAGAACCGGACCCAAGCTGTTTCCATCCATCACTCGTTTTGTGATTCTTTCTCAGTTTGTCGTGGAGTATTATGACTTCTTGTTTACATTTCCACGCAATCCCATGTTTGTGGACAGGGATATTTTCTATATGACTGAATATTGTGACATGAAGCGGCAGCCCTGAGTCTAGCTCTCTACATACTACTGTTTATAACTATTGATGTATACCTCAAACCTATTGAACTGTTTTTGAAATTACACAGAAGAGCATACCTGTAATTGTTTGCGCCCTGACGAAGGATTGGTGAATATCGGTCCTGTTCCGAAACGCGCGTCGGCGCTTTTCTTCTCCTTTTTCAGTTTTGCTTTGTTTCAGTGGTGTATGTTTGTTTATAATGATGTACATTTCTTTGTAAAGTGTTTGTACTTGTTTGTATATATTGCTGATTGGTATGACTGATGATGGTTTGTATGGGTGTGATTGGTGGTTACTTTGAAGATGTGAGAGGGTATGTGCCGCATACATTTTGATATGTAAATAGATGTTGTATATACATTTGTGCATTTATTATTGTATGACTTATAATTGAAAACTTCAGAAAATGATAATAAATAGATATGTATGTTTTTGAAATAAATACTCTCTGTGTGGGACTACAATGATGTTTGTTATGGACTAGAGTGTTCGCCATTTAATAGATTTAGTCTTAGGGGGGGCCTCCTGTTTTTGATTATGGTCCAGCTGGGCATCCTCCACAGGCCCTGCACCCCGCGAACGGTTCAGTATAGGATGGGGTTTGCGGCCACACAATTCTGCTTGAGAGGCTGTGGAGAAGAAGGCACCTTCTTCCACATTCTGTGGGACTGCCCTAAAATCAGAGCATACTGGGTTAGTTTGGCGGACATTATGGTGGAGGTGGTAGGGGCAAAAGTGCCGTTGGAGGCTCGCTGGCACATTCTGGGAGTGACTGGTGATGTAACGTGGCCTAAAGGTGACAAAACATGGTTGGCATTGGCAAGCATGGTAGCCAAAAGGAATATTGCTCGCCTTTGGGGGAGTGATCTAACACCGACTGTGGAGGAAGGCTACGTGATATTGATTGGTGTCAGAGGGCAGAGAAGGTAATTTACAGTAGTCTGGGCTGCCCCAAAAAATTTGAAAAGATCTGGCAGGCATGGAGGAGGTATATAGGAGAATGGATGGACTCCCCGGAGGCTTCCCCAATGGTTTCAGGGTGTTTTTGGTGGGTTCTCCTCCATTACATAGCATGTCTTGTATGTCTACGAGAGCTCCCCTTGGTTTCAGGGTCACTGGCCTATGACGATCAGAAATGTCTACTGCACAGGGGGGAGAGTTGATGTATGACAGAAGGAGGGGTGGGACTTAGGTCGGAGAGGGGGGTTTGGTTGGGTGGTAACGATGTTTTTGGCACAATTGATTATTTCAGTTGGGACCGGATCTGGGGATTGACCACTAATGTACAAACTGCTGAGGGTTTTTTATTGTTTATATTGCGTAATATGTGACTGCCATTGCACTTCCGCTGCTGCTTTGATGTGAGTCTTGATGGAGCTGTTTTGTTCTAATAAAAAGATTTTTTTTAAAAATAAAATAAAGAAGACTTCGAGAAACTTACCACCTGGCTACAAGTGACTTCATGTACAAGGTACAACACCGTGCTCCTGTGATTCAGGTGTAGTAATGCCAGCCAATGATACACAACATTTAGAGGGGCCATACCTGTTGGGTTACCATTGCTGACACAGTGAACTTGCTTCTGAATAGGTGTCTTGCTCTCCAGTCTATTGGCAATATATTAACGTAGATTCTCCGTCTGAGTTAAAAATGCCATGAAATGATATGCCGGTAAGGTCATTCCATGGACAATGGAAGGTCGAATGATGAAATTTGTGTAGGGAGCCAAGTGAAAGCCTGGCCAATTTGCTAAGATGCAAGCAGCAATGCATGGTGGGAATTTTCGTTCAGAAAACGCTGCAGATGCTCAAAGCCATTCACAAGGGAAGGTCTCTATACAAAGATAGTCACAACTGGCTCAGAACGTATTCTCATCACTGCAGAGGAACGAGGACTGGGAATGACACAGTTCAGCGTACTAACCTTCGAAAGGAACATTCGTTCAAAACCCGAACACTCTCAGTGTGAAAACCGTTCTGTGGATGGGTCAATAGTTGCAAATCTGCGGCTAGACTGTGTCTCTACCAGATACATTGTTACCGAAGGCTAGACTGTGTCTCTACCAGATACATTGTTACCGAAGTCTAGACTATGTCTCTACCAGATACATTGTTACGGAAGGTAAGTAACTCTTCCTTCCCTCCTCCAAAGAACACTCTGAGTCCACAGGCCCAGACAAAGTCTGTACTCGAAGATCCAGGTGGCTCCGCACGCGGAGGACCGACTTTCTCCATCTAAAATGTGAAAATGCACAACTCTCGACTGACAATATAATCATTACCTTATTTTATCAGGGTCCTCAGTACATCCGAGTCCTTAAATATTTGATGTCTGTAGCTCCTGACTGACACATTCGTACAGTACCACCGGCCTCAAGCAGTTCTCATTCTTGTCTTCTCTGCTCGGTTCTTACGCCGCTTGCTTAATCGCTCTTTTTAACATTGTGTCGCTGTTTCCATTCATTCTCTACACATTCTGCTATGACAAGCCTTCTGCAGCACAACAGGAACACCTTCCGACGCTCACACACTTCACAAATACATCAAACCAACCAGCCCCCTTCCGTTCCACACCTGCAGGCCTCTGCAAATCTTGAAATAGCAAGCTTCCACCGCGTGGTGGCAGCAGTGAGCTACATAAACAACGGCCATGAATGGCAGTGGATAGGGCTAACCCCCTTAAGTGACTTTGGGTAGAGATGCGCCCACATTAATCAACGGCATGTGCACTAGTGTAGAAAATGTGCCATGGTCTCCAGTACAAGCATTAAGCATGGCCCCGCTGGCTTCCGGTGGGATTGTACTCGACAGCCATAAATCAGTGTTGTCCTTGGACACAGCCAGCCTGCTCCTGTCACGTTCTCTTCAATTCTCCATACTGGACTACAATCTAATTTACAAATCTATTGTTTTCACGATTTATGAAAAAAAATCTTTCTAGGTGTACCGGGTGTCTTTAACAAGTGCTGAACGTTTGTTTCGAGCACGGTATTACCTGAAGCCGACAGATGCAGCATTTGAGATAAAGATCGGATTTTTTTTCCTGATGCAGTTAACGCTGCAGTGCCTTCTGGCAAGGAATTCATTCGTTTTTATTAGAATAATAAAGAGGCGGGCCTAGCCGGAGCTTCCCTGGCTGGTTTAATGTTGCCGCGCTCAGCTCCATCAAGAGCCGTTTGTTCCAGATAACACCAGCAGCGTTTATAATTAATAACATCACCTCTCTAACCAGACGCAATGCTTTTTTAAATTATACATATAAATATTCATGAGCCCAGGATTAATAATGGCGCATATTTCGTTTTATTACACGATAAACTGCGCTGTGAACTAAGGATTCTTCCAGTAACATTTGAGCGCCGCGGCGGAAGTACCCTTCTTTAACTCCATTATTTTGAGAAACAGTTTGCCTTGGACTTGCTCTTTGAATTTTAATATTGCCACTCGGGCTGTAATTCTTTTTACAATATTTTTATGGGAAGCACGCTGTAGTGTTCCACGGACCAGGGAGGGTCCTGGAATTAGCCGTATCCATCTGGCAGCCTTTTCATGCCCTCCCTCCCCTGTCTTTCCCATGACTGCAGCCTTCACTGGGACCGAGAAGACAGTAAGATGTGGGATTTAGTGCCTCTGTTTAACAGGAAAGCTCTCCTCAATGTCACACAGGAATCTCACACGATAAAAGCATTGGGGAGAGGCGGGCTGTTATGACTCTGCAGCCACCACACGGCGCAGAGAAAGGAAGGCAAATGGATGACACAAAGAAAGAGCACTCAAAAGGAAGGAAGGAAACACAGAGAAAAAAAAGAAGAAAAAAAGCAAAGGTGCTGGGCCCGCACCAGCGAGTGAACTGAATGACTGTAGGAACCTTATAGCCAAAGCAGTTGCAAGTTAGCCTGTTCCTGCACCTTCCACTTTTTAAATTGCTCTAGAAGCACCAGTTTCACCTCTTTCCAACATTCAGATTGGTCTACTACTTTTGATTGACAGGGAAGGCCCTCCTTTGTTTCTTAGCCCCAGCCCCCACTGTCCAGTATTCCACAGCTTCCAAGTTCCACATCTCTGTCTTTGCTTTCCTGTTTACTTGATTTGCTATGCTGTACAGGACTACAATTCTTTCTTTTTAAATGCTTTTGTTGTCTCACAACTGCAACGTATTTAAAACTGAAAGTCGTTTTACCTGCGTGCTGGCACAGTAGTTTGGCCTGCACCAAAGCCTCTCCTCGAGTCAGAAAGGAACACATGGTGAAACACTGAACCAATCCTTCTCACCTCTTTCTACAGGAGCCTGAATGACCTCCCTGAGGTTTTCAGCCTAAGAACAACCCTATATTAATTTTAGTAGAAACCTGAAGACAAACATTTTCAGAACCTATCTCTGAATTCTGAGCTTTAACCTGGGTCCATCTCAATAACTCATTCCACCTTTCTGATGGGATAGCCATCACTGTTATTCTTTCTCTATGTTTTTTTTTGTATTTTCATGTTACGTGTGAAGCACTCTGCTGCCCATGTGGCTAGGTCCGAGTTATACAAATATATTTAATGATAAATAACAAATACTGGTGCTGATCTAATCTCTGTGGGTTGCTCAGACATTACTTCTGGATGGACGCCATAGCCTTATCTACGGGTGGTGTCTGGTTTTTCCTGCAGATTGCATCATCACTGCTTCTTGGTAGACTTCTTAGACCCATTCATTAATGGCCTCGACTTACCTCAGTTTGCAAAGATACAGGTTCTGTGCAACCTCAAAGACCCTTGTGATGGTGGCGACTGTAGGTTTCCTCTTGTTGCTCTTATGAGTCGACTCGTAGACCCACTATCTGGTGGTGTCTCCAATTTTGAATAAACAGACACTCCTGCTCCCAAACATGCTATTTACCAAGGAACCACAGATGCTAAATTTGGCATGGTAGCTATAGTGAATGATATGTGTAAAGATGAGTGTATGTCTACCACAGTACCGTGTTCAAGGTCGTGCTTAAGCACAATCTCAAGTTTGACACAAAATGATTGGAACACACCGCCAACCTTGCCTACTATACCAAAACCCTACCCAATAGGCCACATGAAAAAGCACACAGTCAACAAATCATGCACAGCAAACAGAGTAGCCTCTAACTTGACCACTGCGGACTTGTTTAGGGGACATACAGTGCTATCCGTGTACTACAAGACACAAAAATACAATACAACACAATACAATGCAAGTGTTAAAATCTGCATGAGTAGAGGGAAAACCAAATGTTCTCTCGCAACATTGATACCTTTAAAAAGGAATGACAGTGTGTGAAGCACTAGGCCTCTTTGGACAAGCAAATTGCTGGGAGATCATTAGGGGACATTTTCTTGGTGCCTGCGAAACAGGGACCAATGAACGCCTGTGCACTCCGGTCACAAGAACATGATATATGAGATAATATAACAGTAAAACAGGTCTCACATTCCTTCCAATATGTTTAATAGCAATTTATTGTAACCAAGAATGTTCCCCAACACTTACAGCAAACCTATTTGAGAAACTGAGAGGAAGAGAGTGCTGAACAAATTGCAAACATTCTGTAAGTGTACTAGACAATCCTTCAAGGAAAACCAAAAGACAATTTGAACTTCCATTGGAAAGTCTGTGATACCTGTGATACCCATCAACAAACAGGCTTTCAAACACAATCGGACCACCTTTCAACCCACATGATGCCTAACTTTTATAATGTAATGAGGGCCAAGGTGTGCAAAGAGTTTACACAAATGTAGCTGTTAGAAATTGGATTTTTGGCTGAAAGAGGAATGCACCATGTCCAAGCAGGAACCGCAGTCCTAGGCAGGGTAAGTGTAGTACACACTAAACGTTTACCTTTGCTCACCTTCTGGCACCGAGCAGTCAAGCTAAACTAAAGAGGCAATGTGGAAAGTATTTGTGCGCACACTAACACACTCAGTAACACAGTGAAAACACCACCAAAGTGCTCAACACAGTTTAGAAAAAAGCCAATATTTAGCTGAATAAAACAAGAACAAAATGACAAAACTCCAACATACACAAGTCAAGATATGAATTTTGCAAGATTTAAATAAAAACGCAGTGCTTAGAAGTCAATAGCTCCAACTGGGGCTATCTGGTCACGCTTGACCGGGGACAATCCAAAAGTTCAGTCCAACCACCATTGAGTGCGGGCCAGATACAGGAGTCACGCAGACCAGCCGACAGTACCTTGGATGCGTCGAAGCTCAGGTAGATGCATTGAAAAACAGAGGGAAAGAGTGACTGTCGAAGGCGATGTGTCGGTTCCGAAGTCGTGCAACGTCGTTGATGTGTCACTGTGAAGAGCACCATGCGTTGGTTCCGAGGTGTCAATGTCGAACCGCTGGGCTGTAGTCAATGCACTGCCGTGAAGCCATACAGGACCAGGAATGCTTCGGAGTCAGGGATGGTTTAGACGTCGGTGATGCGGTGTCTGAGATTCATGCAGCAGTGATGATTCAGAGGTGATGAGTTGGCAAAGTCAGAGCTGCGTTGTAAGTCGAGGTAGTTGTGTTGCGCATTTGTGGAGCGGTGTCCACGGCTTCGGTGCAGGCATCAGCGATGCGTCATTTTTGTAGAGAATACGCTAGTTCCGAACGGCGCTTTGATGTTCATGTGTTCGTTTCTTGGACTGCATTAGCAACCACTTGCTTCCAAGGACCCAGGACTGGATTTGGCACCAGTTAACAGAGCAGGATTCACAGCAGAGGAGACTAGGTGCTGGTAGCAAGATGCAGATGAAGTCTTTGATATCCATGAGACTTCAGAAACAGGAGGCAAGCCCTTGGAGAAACTTCATTAAAGTGGCAGTCATCCCAACAGCACAACAGCTCCTCTTCTTGGTAGAGTGTCCTCAGTTCCAGAAGTGCTCTCCGTATATGGTGTCAGAGGTCCAGTAGTCATACTCAATTCAGCCATTGAAGTAGGGAGACTTCAAAGAAAGGTATTTATAGTCCACAATACCCTGTCCTGGCTCCAGACACACTACAGCTCTTTATAACTCTTTGTGTGGGAACAAGCACAGCCTTATTCAGGTGCAAGTGACACCTCCTCCCTCTCACTCTAGCTCGGGAAGCCCCATCAGCCTGGTGATGGGCCATTAGGATATGTAGGGCACACCTGAGCTTGCTATGTGTGAGACTGCCTAGAGTGAATGCACAAAGTCCAGCTGTTGTCCAACCCAGACATATATTCCAGATACAGGCAGAGGCACAGAACAGTTAAAGTAAGAAAATGCAAACTTTCGAAAGGTGGTAAACATGTAAAGATTTCTAGATGGCTATTTTGAGTGCTGCCATTAATTTAAGCAGACTCTAACCAAACTATTTAATAAGATGGTCATCACCATTTATTCATGATTATTAAAAAAATAATCTTTTTTCATGAGTGTTTGAATAACAGAAAGCAAAACACTTTAAATCATATTATGACATCCAAACAAATCATAAAGCATTAATCAATTTGCAATCAGTTATACAGATTAAACCAGTCAATAGCAACAAGTGACAATAGTAGAGGTAATCCGTTCCTACAATTTCTCAAAGGCTGCTGCAGATTACTGCCCACAGGGGAATAAACATTCAATACAACATAGGATCTACATTTTTTAGGGTACATTATTTTCCTGTTGTGAGCACTTTTTTCAAAGCTATAGTTTAGCCCCTTATGGTGCTATGAGCCAACGCATTTCGAACCCTATTTAATTCTACGGGGTTCTCATCAGGGCTGGGACTCGGTTTCTGATTGCTAAGTTTTGAACTCTTTCATAGCCGATTGCAGGCCTGTTATCTTGGCAAAGGGATTACAGTGACCATCTTTCATGCTGGCTCGAACAACCTCATGTTCTCATTCCGCATTTGTTTTGATTATGAAACGTTATGAGCGACCACAAACAAATCTTTATTGTTTTATGAGGACGCGCCTCTGCCGGGAGTGTACGTGCTGATGTGTAACGATTCCTTGCTTAATCAATCCTTTTCCCAAGATAACAGGCCTGCAATCGGCTATAAAAGAGTTTGAAACTCAGCAATCAGAAACCCAGTCCCAGCCCTGATGAGACCCCGTAGAATTAAATAGGGTCAAAACGCGTTGGCTCATAGCACCATAAGGGGCTAAACTATAGCTTTGAAAAAAGTGCTCACAACAGAAAAATAATGTACCAAAAAAAATTATATCCTATATTGTATTGAATGTTTATTCCGCTGTGGGCAGTAATCTGCAGCAACCTTTAAGAAATCGTATGAACGTATTACCCTTACTATTGTCACTTGTAGCTATTGACTGGTTTAATCTGTATAACTGATTGCAAATTGAATATTGCTTTATGATTTGTTTAGATGTCATATTATGAATTAAAGTGTTTTGCTTTCTGCCATTCAAATACTCATGATAAAAAGTTTTTCTAATAATTATGAATAAAGGGTGATGACCGTCTTATTAAATAGTTTGGTCAGAGTCTGCTTAAATTAATGGCAGCGTTCAAAATAGCCGCTGCTAGAAATGTATGCAGGTTTACCAGTTACCGGCCTATTCTAGCCGAGTGAAGAACCTACCCTTTGTTTATATAACTTTCAAAAGGTGGCATTTATAGACCTGCAATTTAATAACCAACTTCACTAAAATCTGCATTTTCAGAATCAAAAAATGTGTTTCATGTAATGTCTGTTTCTTGATCGATAGTCGAGGACCACTGTTGTTTCTTTAACTGATTTATACCCAGGTCCTTTGACTCCATGGGTGACACCCCATTGATTTAATGGTCAACTTCACTAAAAGATATGTTTTTAAATTGTGAGCCCAGAGACACCAAACTTACCCTTCCTATATTTTCCAGATTGGAAGTTACACTTGTAAAGTGTTACAAGGCAGCTCCAATGCTAACCTGTGGGAGAGATAGGCCTTGCTGTAGTGAAGTGTGAATGTGAGGGTATTTCACTACCAGGGCATGTAAAACTGAAAAGTACATTTCTCGCTTATAAATACACTCCACCCTGCCAATACGGCTACCTAGGGGTGACTTACGTGTAATAAAAGGGAAGGGTGGGCCTAGCAAGTCGGTGAACTTTTCTGGTCGACATAGCAATTTCAAACTGTCCACACAGGCTTTGCAGTGGCAGGCCTGAGACACATTTGAAGGGTTACTCATGTGGGTGGCACAATCAGTGCTGCAAGCCCACCTGTAGCATTTGATTTACAAGCCCTTGTCACATGTAGTGCACAATACTAGAGACTTATCAGTAACTCCAATGGAGAATCCAAATGCCATCACATTTTAGACACAGAGCACATGCACTATAGCACGGGTCAACTGTGAAAAAGTTCATAGTCCAAAAGCCAGCGAAAACGAAATTCAGCACACAATCCAAAACAGGAGATCAGGCAGCAAAACGTTAGGGGAAACCACACAAAAAAATGCCAAGTAGCAAACAATAAACACACTATGCTCTTCAGTGCACAGTGCTCCATGATGTAGTCCAAATGACAATTGTTCATACGGTTTCACTCCAAAATGTCGTTTAAAAGTATTACATTGTAATCATCAATTTTTGTTCTGCATGTTTGTGGTACTGCATAGCACTTGCACCATCCACAAGGGAATAAAAACATCAGCACACAGGGCGGAGACGAAGGAGGCAACGAAAGAAACAGGCTGCACAGAGACACAACACAAATAGTTTGTGCCCTGTGCAAATAGTCTGTGCAAAAATAGTTTGTATACCATGTTTGCATTTGTGCATAGCCGGCTTGGGATTAGTTAGCACCCTGAGCCAGACCTGTGTGCTTTTCTTTTATTTGTTATCAATGTGTTTGAGATCTCGGGATTTCTGTCTTTGTTTTCATATCCAGAGGGTGTGTTAAGTTCATAATTTTGAAAGGAATGAAAAAGAAGTAAAAATCATTTGGGTTTGAGACTTAGTTGTGGTGTTTCTGGTAGAAAATCAGGGCAGTTAGAACCCTTATTGTGCATAGGGAAGGTGCAATGTTGTAGCAGGATGTTGTCTGATAGGAAGAATTTGAAGAAAGATGTATGGGTGTCTGTAATTTTCCCAGTGACGGTTGAACTCTCCCAGGAAAATCTGAACACAAAAGGTAACAAGCACATGTGAGCAGTAGAGATCATGAGCATTTATCACATCTCACAATTTGTAGCAATTTATTGTTGTTATGCGTCAATTCCGATATCATGCACACAAATATAATCTTTCATGTAGAGTCATCCCCTTTTTAATTGATTCTGCTTGTGTGTCCTTCTATAAAACCTAAAATATCAGAATGTATATCCTATTTGATGTTTAGAGTTCTGTCTCAAAGTCTACCTTTGTATGGTTTGTCCCAGGTTTCCCAGATTGCAATGGGCTCAAGGTTTAAGTTTTGGATGAGGACAGATATGGAAGTTGCATTAGAAACCTCAGATCTACAGTTCAGGAGAACAGATTTGATGCAAAGAGTAGTAGAGGATTCACTGGGTTGAGAGGAGATGATTCTTTCAGTTCGCTTAGGCATATTGAGCTTTGATTGTTTTTAGGATATCTAACTCTGTACACTGTGGTAATATGATGTGCTTTGGGATCTGTGACCATAGATTATTCTGGTACGTGCTATGTGTGAGAGGTAATATGCATGGATGGATGTCCTAAAACATTTGATTTGTGTCCATATTGGTATCTTCAGTATTAGGCGTGTCATGCAAGGTGTTTCTGGCAGGAGATAGGAGGGCCGTCCTTTAGAAAAGAGTTCTTGTGGGAGAGATTTGCAGACTTTGAATAATCCTATGCACATGATCCAGTTTCAATTTGCTGGCAACAGATCATTTTGGCCGGTGGATAAGAGATCTTTACTCTGGTCAGTAGTGAATGGCTGTAAAACAGTATGGAGTGAGTTATCGCTCCTCTCATGCAAATCATTCCTATGGTAGATGGTAGTCATATCCTTCTGTGGACAGACAGTTTATGTGCTGTTCTTCTGGAGTAAAATGATTGGCCTTAGAGGTTGGCGGACAACCCGAGGCTGCATCAAGGGGCACTGGTGGCTGCCGGGAAGTCTGTGTGTTTGGTCCTTGACAGTATTTTGACCTGTGCCAGTCTATGCTGCGTTGTTCTAAGCTATGGTCTAGGCTGCCTTCCTGTATGCTGGCATTATGCTGTTTGGTTTCTTTCTGCGAAGGGTGTCTCAGACATATTGGGGACCTAGTGAGGGAGGAGGGTGAGCTACTGGCGCAGCATTGAGTAGAGAGGGTAGGCATAGGGACAGTCTAACATTCCTAGCACTCTTACAAGATTTTAAGGGATTCAGTTTATCAAACAGGCTGGTGAAGATGTAGAGGTTGTTATCTGAGGATTGGAACATAACCTTCCTATTTTCATACATGGTGATGTGTAGCTCACATTTCTGGTTATGGTAACCTGAGATAATAACTTTTGTTTTTCAAATGATATTTGTGTTATTTGAAACTAATAAGGAAAACCTCATGTTTCAACTTGGGAGAGTATCTCCTTCATAAAAGAAAAGGCAGGTCAGTTCCAATGGTGTCCAGTCTGAGACAATGGTAGTTGTCATTGATGAAGGTTTATGGCTTGGCTGTCAGGTGTGTGAGGTATTTGAATGTAGTTTTTGTAAGTAAAGGGATTTTAGGATTTCCGAGGAGTTGTTATATGCATCTTTCAGAATGATCTTATATTAAGCATTCTATGTTTTAAGTTTGTGAGTCATAAAAAGGAAGATTAAAATGTGCAGATTATTGATTTTGATGAACCGATTCAGTATGGCACAAATGAAATATGGAGTAGTGGGGTATCACTCTGTACTTACTTACTGCCCATTATGTTGACTGGCATGTAGGGTGGCAACAAAGGACTTACACTTCTGACTGTCTTAAGCAAGTCTCTCTACGGTGCCCCAGCTGTGGTTCAGGGTCTTCATTTCTGTTCTACAGTTCGCCTCCAGTTGTTCTTTGGTCTGCTTCTCTTCTGTTTGCCTTCTGGGGTCCAGTAGAAGCTGTTCTTGTGATGGAGCATTGTTCTCTTCTGATGCGGTGTCCTATCCATGTCCATCTTTTTCCTCATAATGATGGTGTCCATGCTCTCTTGCTTGCATCTAGTGAGCTTTTCCAAGTTGCAGATAGTTTGTGCCCAGAAAATGCACAAGATTCTTCTCTGGTGTGGAAGGCTGCCAGTTTGGTGATGTATGTTTTTATAGTCTGGCAGCATTCTGATTCATACAAGAGTGTAAACAGAACCCAGCTCTTGTAAAGCCTCAGCTTGAACTTGCTGCTGTACTCAGAAGACCTCCACACTTTGTTCAGTGTACAGAAGGCATTCCTGGCCTTGTTCAGTCTGCTCTTGATATCACAGCCTGCCCCTCCATCATGTCTGATAGTACTGCCTAGGTAGGTGAACTCTTCAGTCATGGAAAGGCCACCTCCTTCCACCTCGATTGCTGAAGTGTTTGGGATATTGAGTGGCATGACTTCCGACTTTTTGTGTTGATCTTCAGGCCCACTTGCTTTGCATAGATGTTGAGGTGAGACGTCTTCTCCCGCATATGCTGGTGGGGTGGCGAAGTGAGCTAAAGAATGATGATGTATTCAACCCAGAATAGGTCTGACTTCAAACAAATGTTTTATGGTAATGTGAATCATTACAAGTAGATAGCATGGGAATGGATATGCTTTTATGTGGAAGCAAAGAATTGTAGAATAATTTTGGTGTTGGTTGAAAGGCCAAGTGACAGTTAGTCTGTCAAGCCAGACCTAAAAATCAATGTAGGTTAATGACTGCCCTCCTCCTATATATGCTGCTGCCAGAGAAAAACAACATAAATTATCTAGGTATCTAAGATACTTTAATTGCATTACAATGTCATGTGTGTAGCTCTGAAAGTTCAACCTCAGGCAGATGGTTAAATAAACAAAATGATCGCAAGTGTTTGGAGGCAAGCACTTTTTGTGGAAGCACCAGGGGTGGCTTTAGGCATGTTCAAGCTGTGCACCTGCACAGGGCCTCCAAACCCCAGGGGCCACCACGCCAATATATATCCTTAATATAATAATCCTCGGAGGATGGATACATATTTGCGTGGTGGCCCCTGGCAGGGATTTGGCGGCCTCCGGCTCTGTTCCACTTCCAAACACCCAGACCCCCCCTCTTCACTGGCCTCTGCGCCTACGTTCCTCTTGGTTCCTGATTGGCTTCTTTTTTTTCCTACCCACTGCTGGCCCGCTGGTACCTTCCTGAGCTCCGGGGGGCTCCGCCCAGCCTGGACCCCCTCTTCCAGGGCCCATTACCTACGGTCCTTGCCCAGGGCCGCCATGAGCCTAGAGCCGCCCCTGGAAGCACACACCTTACGCTGAATCAAAACATGTGCTCCTGACTCCTAACATCTGGGCGGAGTCAAAGCCTCTCTCCTGCGGATTTTCCAATAAGCCGAACTGTTAAGGCAGACAAAAAAAAGTGAACAAGAAATAATGTAGTATGCATCCGGGTAAATTGCAAAGATTTTCTGTCTTCAACTCATAATTTCAACTGCCTCTACAGATTCGGACCTCACATCCAAGTCTCATCAAGCTTAGTCAGAGCAGGATGTACTGACATTAAATGTGTAGTTAAAATCCAAATTAGATCGAGAAACTCACAAACAACTCTATCATCAGATGTAGTTCTTGCCACAATCTGAAGTACTTTTGTTGGAATGTCTATTTTGTTACCCAGGGGAGGACAGGGCAGGTGTACTTTTACCCATGGCTCACCCCTAACCCCTCATCTTGTACCCTGCTTCTGCTCTTAAGCCGGACACAAACCTTAGACTAACATGACCAATAGCAGGTCTCTCAGCCTTTGGAGTTTCCAAGGCCGGGGATATGGAGTGGTTCTGTAGGGTGAGTCCACTACAGTCAATGGAACTGAAATATTCTTCTGCGGGTAGGGAAGGTTTTGATCCCACTGGCGTCTATGCGAGACATTTAGAAAGTTATTGGAGGGCGACTATGATTTCAAAGATGGCGGCACCCTCCATATTTTCTTTCTCACCCCTGGTTTTCTCAGTGTCTTTGTATAGCTCCGATAGCCTCTCTGCCTCCCACGCTATCTGGGTGTCTGTCAGTTTCTTCCCTTCACACATTGGTCTGTGTCTCGATATTTTCTCCTTTTAAATGCGTATGCCTCTCCTGCACCTCCCTCACTGTTTGTCTGTGACTCCCTTCTCCGCTCCCTGCCTCGCTTCCTCTTTGCTCTTGCCCCCCTCCCCCTTTCACTACCTCTTATTCTGTTTGCATCTCCGCATTCTCTTTCTTATCTAGTTCCCGCCCTTATCTGGATTCCGGTCTTCCTCTAATGTTTTCCTCGTTGTTCAGCTCTCCCGTTTGCTCGTCAGCTGGCCAGCTTTCTCTTCTCAGCTCTCGTTTATACGTGACGTCGCACTTCTCCAGCCCAAAGATATGGCGCGCATGATGGCTAATTAGTCATAATGGATCCGCAATGCAGACCAGGACTCTTGCAAAACTTGAATGCAACCACAAATGATATTCCCTCCCTCCCTTGAAACTCTGCCTTCCACCCCAGACATGTTTTTTTATTCATCTGCCGCGGACGTTTTTATTGTGCTCAAATTCTTATGTTACCCAGGCTTTTGAATAAAGCCGAACACCACAGAAGTGCTAGCAGCTGCGAATTCTCGGAATGTCTGTCAGGGCCACAGACTGGAGAGATGTGCCCGGCCACATTTGTGTTGGATAAAAACTGCGTAATATCACATGCCACAACACCTCATCCTTTAGGTGTGAAACCGAGTCACAGAGCTCTTGGTGTCGGGCCTGCCGGTGATTGCAAATACGTTCGTCCTTTCCTGTTATTTTGTACCCGTCACCAGTCCAAGAGTCTAACTTCCTCTTTCTCCACAGACATAGATTTATACATTTAGCAACGTTTCACTCTGTAGGAATGTCTGCAAACCCTGAAAATGATTGCCTGGGCCAAGGTTTCTTACTTTGGGAACTGCGCCTTTTATTCCCTCTAAATAAGATTCATCACCCACCTTTTCACGGCAAATCCAAGTTTATTACGAGTGTCACCATATGCACAAAAATCCCTATCAAAATGAAACCGATCCCCAACACAAAAGGTTTGAGTTGATTAATTGGAATCAGTGTGTAAGTCGGAACACATTTTTACGTGCTTGCTGGGTGAGGCAATGTTATGCAGATCTTGAGATGGATGGTGTAGAAGGTTGACCAGTAAAATCATGTATATAAGTTTTCTTTTTTTTAAAAATAGTGGAGTGTCCGGCTAAAATTGAGAGCTGCTACAAATGGTTGAGTTATGTGGAGCAATAATGTAAAGGGAGCATGTCTGGGTTCCCATAAAGACTTGGGACGGGTTGGTTCTCCCTCCATGACCATTTTGAAACAAAATGGTCAAAAGATGCTTTTTACATCACCATTGTCAAAGAAGTTGTCTAAAAAGTCTCCAGTTTTAACGTCAGTGTTGAAGTGGTACTCAGGAAATATTTCAATACTCTCTGAGTTTCACACATGCCCCACTCCTCATATGGATGCTGAAGTAGTCATTCATAAGTTAACGTTGAAGTCATGGTGGCAAAAACGTGTCTTTTCCAACAAAATGTCCCCACAGCGACTTAAAAATCAATAGTTTTTACAAGTAGTACAAATAATCCAGGAAGGCAATTTGATATGTTCTACTGTTATTTGTAAATTCTTTTTTCCACTTACTTTCATTTTTTCCATCGTGACTATTTCAAGTAGATTCTCAGGCATTTGTTATGGATGAGGGGTGCAGTCAGGAAAAGAAAAGTAACACAGACTCTCAGTTCAGTCTTAGGCCTCAGATGGCTTTGGTGATGATAATCGAATATAAAGATATATCATCAATACACAAATGGCAGTGGTGGTTTCAATGGTAGCACATCATTCTTTGTGTCGCTTAGAGACTGATCTTTAGCACTGGTGCGCCTCGAGGTTAGACACAAACACCCCACTACCTCGGGTGTCTACTCACTGCGGTTTAACTAAACCCGGTGTACATACAACATATAAAGATAACCTCGACACTCTGACCTGTTCAATACTTTATTCATACAAAGTTATTCTGTACTAAAATACCCAATTCATACAAACAACAGTGAGTCGTTTTTAGTAATATTCAATGTGTATAAGATATATAGACTCAGCCTTATTCTTGATACATTTTGTTTACTTTAGTTCAAAGCACAGTCAAAGTGTGCTTTGAACAATATTTAAAGAAGAGGAAAGCAGCCCAACACCGAAGAGTACAAAAAACGAAATATTCTTCGGTAGTACAAATGGGAAGTATATCACATTATTCCACAACTATAACTCAGTACTTAGTTGTATAGAAAAGACACAACATTTGTATACATGCTTAGAATGCACTGACACAATATAGTGTAAAATTTCACATCGCAGTGTAACTTGGCAGTATGAGAGGCACAGCTAGACACAAAGTTGTTATAAACAAGTCTGTCAACAATTTTGTTATACATAGTAGACTAGAACTTTTAAGCTTGTGGCTAATAGTACAAATAGTACACAAAAGAAGGTATTGGATCCTACAACTGACCAGCCTGGACCTCAACAATTGCTAAACAGAACAAGATGGCTAGTCAGGTTTGTTTTATGATGAATTAGGACACACACAGCCAATTTGTGCTGCGTGAACCAGACGTTTTGTATTACAAAAGATTTATTTTCATTTATAATTGAGTTTCATTAATTCATCCATATGTCTTCAAAGGAAAGTCCTGTCAAAACAGTTGAATCAATAACACACAATTGTGTGCACAATATATACAGATGTACAGAAGTTCACAGTGGATACTCAAAATATTCACGACACCAAAATACAACGTATTACATAGTTATTACATTCAAAACAAATTGCAACATGAAAGACATTTAAACAAGGAAAAATGCTACGCAAAAAGAACCAGTCCTTTAACTTAAATACCAGTGGACAGGCGGAACTAAGGATGGGGTGAGACTGCCTGCCTATCTCACAAAACCTGTGATAAAGTGTTTTTAAGATTGCCATCAAGGGCCCACTACAGTGGTATTGATTATTCCCTGGCTGCACCCTTCTTTCTTGTCACAGGTTGGGGGTCAACGTGTTTCGAACCATAGATATTGAAGGTTCTCCTCAGGACGGGGACTGGGTATGATCTTCACTGCACAACGAGCGCAAAGGCTGCAGGAGTGGAGAATAACTGCACATCACGTGAATTTGTCCGTACTTAGTTGTAGACGCAGGGTAAGGAGGACTCATGGATCGAGGCGCCCGCGGAACGGTGCGCGGTCGAACAGTGGAATAGCTCACCTTCTCTATTTTGCTGCACGCAAGTACAGATGCAGGTAGACGGTTGGGGACGTAGAAAGCGAGGGTGTCCACCCTCGCTATCTACGTCCCCAACCGGGCTTCCTGTAAAACATACCGGAGCCGGTCCGCGCAGCTACACGCTCGATGTCGGTGGCAGCGGAATGTATTGAATCCAGTTACCGCCCGACGGTCTAGCGCAGAAGAGTTTCACCCTCTGCAACCCCCGTGAAGGACCGGGTTTTAGAACCCAGCGGCGTCAGGGAGAACGCCTGAAACCTTCGAGTTCCCCTGTTTTGGCAAACAGAGACATGGGATACTTCTTGATGATGTCAAAGACCAAAGTTTATTGGTTGCAACCAGGGACAGAGATCTACGAAGTACACACGGGTAGTTCGTCAGAGATTGCACACTTTCGATAAACGGCGCTCGGTCTTTTATGCCGAAAATCATGCCTCAGGCAGCATTACAATTTACATTTGGTGCATACAAACTGACCAATGACAATGTAGCATTTCAAAAGTAGCAAATGACGACAGTCAAAGACAATCCCATTTTCCGTTGTCCAGCCCACCATAAACAATCACGCACATGCTCGGTTTCCTGTTCAATCAGGCCGGACAAACCCATTGTAAACCCTTCAACCCAGATCGATGAACATATCGTAAAGGAAAGGCAGAAACAGATGGGGAGGAGATAGAGAGGTGGGAACGGTGTACCATAAACTTGGGTACGTCCTGCCCTTTGATCTTTATCAGACCAGCTGCTGAACAAGGAACTGGCTCAGCGGGGTCCGCCCCAGGCAAGGAGTCAGTTCGGCCAGGTCAACCAGAAGTCAGCTAAGGCGTACATGTCTCAAGGACTTGCTCGGCCGCAGTCACCGGGCCTATGTTAGGGCAACCACACAAAATGGCTGCCGCATACAAAATGGAACCCGGAGGTTCAGACTAAATCCTCAAATATAGAGTGTTCTCCTATATCGATTCATACGAAAACACTCAGACACGCTACACTCGCCATTTGCCGTCTGATGACACCAAAATCGTCCATTTCCGACGATCTTTATAAATCGGGTTCGGAACTATCGAACCCAATTCAGGACCACGGAACCACAGACCCTCCTTTTGCCCTATCATAGGCAATAAACCCAAACCCATTTTAATCTGAATCCGGATCTATATTCATCAGGTCATCGATATGCTGCTGTAGCATCATCCTATTACTAAGTATCTCTCTCTGGACAGGCTTCCGTACACACAAAGTAGCACAAAGGCCACAAATAGCAGGAGCACACTGTACACAGAGACAGAACATGAACAGGATTGCTAAGACCATCCCAATGACCATCAAAATCTTCCAACCCCAAGTGGATATCAATCCCCATAACCATCCCATCAGAGACCAATCTCCTTTGTCCACATGGACAGAATCGGAGATTTTGTGCAATTTGGAAATGGCCTGGAAGACTGATGGAGCGTTGTCTGGAATGAAAACGCAGCAGCTTGATTGAATCAATTTACAAACTCCACCTCGATCTTCCAGGATAACGTCTAGGGCAACTCTATTCTGAAGTGTCATAAGTCTATCCGACTGGAGCTCAGCAGTCAGGTTACCAAGGGCACCGGCAGTTTCAACTATGGTGGACTCAACCACTCTCGTTAGCTGACGAATATTCCTACTGTTAGCCATAGGTCCCCAGAACGGCAGAAAACCCTTAAAGAAATCTCCCAATTCTTGTCCTACAGTGTCTTCTTGACTAAAGACACCTCTAGCAACTCTCGTCTTGTGGTAATCTGCTGCAGCTGTAAAAGTGGGAGGTAACAGAAAGGAAACAAAACATGTGCCCGAGAAGTCGGGGGGCAACCATGTGTACGCTTTGTCATGGCAAACAAAGTAGGTACCCTTAGCAGCTAAGAACGCTGGGGAAGACTGAGACGCAAACACGTAAGTCTCAGCGCAAACACTCTTCCCTAACTGAGCCTTCGGATTCTTACCGTTGCCCTGCAGACAATAGTAGCCCCGATGGGGCACTATCCAGATCAGTGGAGGACTTTTCGCTCGCTGGTTAACACTCAGACTAACTCCATATCCAGTGACGTTCCAACCACTATATGGTTGCCTCTCATGTTTCGGAATAGTCTCAACTGCATTAGTCCCCTTAATCATGTCGACTATGCCTTTAGCTAAAGCACTATTCTTCGGATTGTCTTTCGGTGAACGTAGGGGGTAAACACTATGGGCATAGATAAACATTGTTCTAAAAGCTCGAATCGAACCATTTAAACTGAAGGGCAAAACTAAATAAGGAATACCCTTATCGGTTGTATGAGGCATCAAACCACAAATCCAGCAGTTCGTTGTATTGATCACTAACTGGTGCTGGTGCAAAAGTTGAACGAAGGAATTGTTAGAGAATTCCAAACGTCTGACTACCTCATGTTCGGGCAAAGGATGGAAAGAATGGGTAGAAATAGTAGGTGAAGGTGTAGGTTGCACAGTGGAATTAGACATCATTTTAAAAACAAATGCTACATAACCAGCTATAAATATTACGAAGCTCAATAACAAAAATAAACATGGTATCAAAAAGCATTTCTTCGACATTATTTTGCATATTCTTTTTCTAAAAGTCAGTGTCTGTACAGGTCTCTCCAACTCAAAGAAATCCATCCTAAACTAAATGTGCTGCCCGACGGTTGGTTGATTCTGCTTGAGAGTGCCTCTGCTGAATTCAGGAAGGCTGCCTAGGGCCAACAGAACCCTCGACCTAGTGTCTCAGGCTTGCACTCCCAAGACTGGTAGCAACCGCGACCCTAGCAGCGAGAACCGGATGGCAGTTCAAGAAAAACAAAAATAAGTAGATCCTTGGTGGAGAGTTAACCTGCAAACAGTAAAAAATAAATCAACTTTATTAATATTTTATTTGTCCATAATTCTCGATCTCACATTGTAGCGATCTTTTCCGGATAGTTCTTGATCAGCAAACAAAAGGTGAGGCTCTGTAGTGTCCAATCGTTCTGCAGGAGGTACTGATGCTTGTAAAATTTGATCGCTCTCTTTCTCTGAGCTAGTTCCAATCAGTCGAGCATCGCTAAATGGTATGAACCGCGGCACTACTTCTGTTTCAGAGTCCACAAGACCCTCCTGGACCCACTTGTCGTAAGGCAAAGGCAAAGGTGCCTTTTTGGTGTGTGAGCCGTAGATCCAGTTTCGTTTACCCCGCATTCGGACCACAGATCTCGTAGACAAAAGCACCTGGTAGGGCCCAGTCCAGCGGGGCTGCTCGTTCTTCGTCTGCTGAAAATTCCGAACAAAGACCCAAGAGCCAGGTTCAATGGAGTGCCCTGGATCCTCGGTAGCTTGTGGAAGACTGTCATGTACCTGTTGGCGTAAAACACTCATTTTAGTTGTCAGTTCACGCAAATAATCAAGCAAAACAGGATACTCGAGGTCGCTGAACCTCGTCGGTCTTGGTACGCCCCAAATACTCGCCGGGCGACCAAACACAACCTCATACGGACTCAAACCCATTCGTGAATGCACAGTCATTCTTGTGGACAAAAGTGCTAATGGCAGGGCATCTGGCCATTGCAAACCAGTGCTTTCTTGAATTTTGGCCAATTTCAACTTAAGGGTGCCATTGTAGCACTCTACTAAACCAGCTGATTGGGGGTGATTTGCAGCGTGGAATTTCTGCCTAATCCCGAGGCCCTCACACACTCTCTTCATGACTTGACCCACAAATTCACTTCCGTTATCACTCCAGATAATTCTCGGCATTCCAAACCTCGGGAAAAATTCCTTTATCAAAACCTTCGCTGTGGACAAAGCAGTATTGTCCTTAAGGGGGTAAGCTTCTACCCATCTAGAAAAAGAGCAAACAACCACTAACACATACTTCAGGTTGTTGCATCTCTCCATATGGATAAAATCTAGCTGCAAAGCCTCGAACGGATACGTAGGAGGAGCAAAATGACCAGCTGGTGTTGGAGTTCCCTTACCAGGATTATGCATCAAACATACCATACAGTTCTTGACTAAATTCTCTGCACATCTGGGTATTCCCACATTCTGCCAAACCGGAGCCAACAACTTGCAAATACCTTTCACACTAATTTGTGCCATTCCATGAGCCATTGTAACAACTGGAAGCACATACGCATTAGGTAACAACCATCTCTGATGTTCAGACAAGTCAGTCCAACAACCATTCGAGTCCAATCTGCCCTTACTGTCTCTCCATTCATCCAACTCTTTCTCTGTGGCCTCACTCTGAATATTTTTCACGCTCTCAATAGTGTCTTCACACATACTCTTCTCTGGAACCCATCTCACCGGACCCGCAACATACATTCGACTCATCATGTTTCTAGCAGTTTCTTTCGCAACTTCATCCGCAAACGCATTACCACGACCAACGTCATCCGTAACCTTTTTATGGGCACTGCATTTCACAATCGCCACTTGCAAAGGTAACGTAAGAGATTCAAGGAGTTCATTCACCAGTTGTCCATGTTGAATCTTCGTACCATGCGATGTCAAAATCCACGTTCACGCCACAATCGTCCAAAGCTATGAGCCACACCAAATGCATACTGACTATCCGTGTACACATTCACTCGTTTTCCTTTCGCCAACACACATGCTCTCGTAAGTGCAATCAATTCAGCTGCTTGTGCAGAGTTATATGGGATACGTGCAGCTTCAACAACTGTATGCAAAGTCGTCACAGCATAGGCTGCAGTCGTATCGCCATTCGGCAATTTGAAACACGAACCATCAACCCACAAAGCATCATCACAGTCAGGAAGAGGAGTATCTGTCAAGTCTATTCTCCCTTTCGTCTCTTCTTCGGTTCTTAGAAAACAATCATGCTGTTCTTCGCTATCATCATCTGTCTCAAGCGAAATCGGCAACAATGTAGCCGGGTTCAAGGTATTGCACCTCTTGATGTGCACATGGCTCGCTAACAACGTAAGCTCATACCCTGACAACCGAGCACTAGTTAAGTGCTGTGTCTTTGTACGATTTAACAAGGTATCCACTGCATGTGGAACCATGACCACTAACGTATTGTCCATAACCAAACCAGCAGATTGTCGAATCGAAACAGCCGCTGCCGCTGTAGCTCTCAAGCAACTCGGCAACGCTCTGGCTACAGGATCTAAAGTCGACGAAAAGTACGCACATGGGCGTTGCTTCTCGCCAAACTGCTGAGTCAAAACCGATAATGCGCATCCCTCTCTCTCGTGGACATACAATGTGAAAGGCTTACTGTAGTCGGCCAAAACAGGAGCCGAACACAACGCATTTCGTAATTCAGAGAAACTCTTTTGACATTCGTCAGTCCAAGGAATAGGATTTGGAGTATCCTTAACCGTAAGGGCTATCAAAGGCTTCGCGAGAAAAATTAGGGATCCACTGTCTACAGTACGACATAATACCCAAAAATGCACATACTTCTCTCTGTGTCGTAGGGACACTCATTCTCGCAATAGTCTGAATTCTTTCTGAGGTCAGTTTCCTTCCCTCCTTCGATAAGAGGTGACCTAAATAGGTAACTTCTTGGCGACAGAATTGCAGTTTCGAGAGAGAAACTTTATGATGGCAATCAGATAAATGGGACAACAAGGACACAGTGGCATCCTTACAGATGTCTTCGGTATCAGCAGCGACCAAGAAATCGTCGACATACTGGATAAGGGCTGCACCGTCAGGAAAAACTAACGAGTCAAGTTGTGTCTTCAGAGCTTGACTATAAATCGATGGACTCTCGCAATAGCCTTGAGGAGCGCGTTTAAAGCGGAAACTTCGTCCTCCTAAAGAGAATCCAAAGATATCTCTACTCTCCATGGCAATCGGAATGCTGAAGAAAGCATTCTTCAAGTCGATCACCAAAAACCAGGTGGCAGAAGCTGGAATCAATGTCAATAATGCAGTAATGTCAGGTACAACAGGAAATTGTGGAACAACAATCTTGTTCACTTCACGAAGGTCAATAACAAATCTATATACAGGAGGCTGTGAAGGATCAGTCCTCTTTAAGACAGGCAAAACAGGACTATTACACACATTACCTCGCGTCTCTTCAATAACGCCTTTGTCAATCAGATCATAAATGATAGCTAAAAGTGCACGCTCACCATCACTTGAAATACGATATTGTGGAATGCGCTGTAACTTAGCATTCGCCTTCAATGTCACAACATATGGGGGAATATCTAACAGGCCCACATCATTCGGACCCGTAGCCCATAATGAGTCTGGTAACGAAGACAATTCAGGTGGGAGACAATCTTTCGACACATACATCGGAGAGGTCACATTCTCACCCAAAGTAAGGTGTACTCCTAATTGAGAACAGTACAAAGTCGCATACAATCTCTTCAACAAGTCCAGGCCTAGCAAGTTTTCATTACAACCTGTAGTCAAAAGAAGGGGTGCTTCAAACCTACGAGGACCAACAGAAAGAGGCAATGGAACGGAAATCGTATTCGTAACGGGGGCGCCAGAAAAACCTATAGAAACATTATTAAAGCCAGACAAAGGTGCGCCAGGGAGTTTAGGATGCATAATAGAACTCTTCGTAGCACCAGTGTCTAGCAGAAAAGGCTCTGACACACCTGATGCAATCACTTCAACGTAGGGTCCACTCTGATCTACTGGAACTGAAACAACTCCCTCTCTTTGTCTATGGCTGTCCTAACAATCATTACCTTGCTCTTCGTCGCCTTCAACATAGTAATCATCCACGTAGTATTGTGTAGTCCAACCAGACTAATTCTGCTGTTGGTCAAAGCTATTCATTGAAGTCTGCGGAGGAAAAGGGCGCCCAGTCTGTCCGCGACCTTTACCTCTAGGCGCTTGCTGAGCACCTCTACCTCTCACACCAGGAGCACTATTTGCAAGTTGCAACAGGACCGGACAACTATTCTTATAATGGCCCTCTTCTCTACAATACGCACACTGATTAGGCCCATACGGAATACGCTGTTGAGGAGTCTCGTCTCTTTGCGAGTTCCACGAACATTGTTGTGGCTGCTGATAATCACGCTGATTATTAACACGGGGTGGATAAGCTTGTTGTAGAAGAACTTTAGTCTTCAATTCCTTAGTCTTCTTATCCGCTTTCTCTAACTTATCCTTACGCCTATTCTCATAGTACTGAGCCGTAGCTAGAATCTGCGCCGATGTAGAGACAGGCCAAGCACTCTCGGAATCCTTCAACTTAGTACATAACTCAGGAAGAAGATTGTGCACAAATTTATCAACGAACAATCTCTGGCCACCCTCGTGTGGGGACTCAGGTGGTTTACCAAACAAATCCACAGACACCGGTTTTGTAGGGAGGGCTGGTTTTATTGCTTTATACAGTTTTCTCTTTTGAACAGGGACTCGGTAATACGGAAGGGGACTGGCAGCGTCCTCCGTAACCTCTCGTACTAATCCCCGCCTTCTCAACTCCCGATGTCTTCTGGGAGGTGTAGTCCGGGCTTCCGCCGTTGTTGCACGCGGGCCGGTAGAAGTCAGCAGAGAAACAGAAAAAAGAAAATGGAGACCAATATTAATGGGCTGTCCGAAACAACTTAGACAGGGTAGGGGGGTGTGAGGTTACACACGTGCACTCTATAAACCCCGCTATTCGTGAGGTTTAGTGAGGGGAACGGTGGGGATTACGTGCACAATCTGGGTCAAGGTGGCTTGTCCCGCTTACGTCCCGCCCAACCCAGGAAACGAGACCGTACCTGTCCTAGCCACACTTCCCGGGAAGCGTGGCTGGGCGATGCGCCTTCACGTTGGCCTCCTGGCGTGTCGCTACAGTCTCTCCCCTCCTTCGATCTTTCTCCGGTACCCTTGGCTCCTGGGTTCGCCTGGTCTCTCCCTTTCGCTCTCCGCTCCTCGGTCTCTCTCCACTCGGCTCCGTCCTCGCTCTTCCTCCAGTCCTCTCCGTCCTCGCTCCTTCTCCACTCCGCTCCGTCTTCCATCTTCCTCCAGTCCTCTCCGTCCTCGCTCCTTCTCCACTACGCTCCGTCCACGATCTTCCTCCAGTTCTCTCCGTCCTCGCTCCTTCTCCACTCCGCTCCGTCCTCGCTCCTTCTGCTCTCCGCTCCGTCCTCGATCTCCTCACGCCACTCTCCTCCACCTCCGGGTGTAACACACACCTGTGCATGTTCAGGGCCGGGTTTTACCGATCTGCTGAGGGCGGGTCCCAGGTCCGGGTCCGCCCACTTAAATCAACATGGGTCCTCAGAATCGGGAAAGGGATGGCATCTGACCACGTCCTCGGTCTTCCAGGAGTCCGTGTGCTGTGTAAAGAGAGGGGACACATGAATAGGCAAACCAGGAGGGCCCGAGTCCGGGTCCCCCTCGTCACACACCTCCCCCCTAGGATTCTCCCGATCGGGGAGAGGAAATCTGGACAGAAAGTCCGCGTTGACATTGTCCTTCCCTTTTCTGTGGCGGACTTGGAATCTGAAGGGCTGCAGGGCAAGGAACCATCTCATGACCCTTGGGTTGTTAGAGATGTTCCTACTCATCCACAACAGAGGGGCGTGGTCAGTGTACAGAACAAACAGATGCCCCTCCAGGTAATAGCACAGTTTGTCTACAGCCCACCGTATGGCGAGGCACTCTTTCTCAATGGTGGGATATTTCACCTCTCTAGGGAACAGCTTACGGCTGATGTAAAGGATGGGCTTTTCACCCCCTATCCCTGTGTCCTGCGACAATACAGCCCCAATACCAAAGTCGGAGGCGTCTGTGTGTAGGATAAAGGGTCTAGAGAAATCTGGCGACGTAAGCACAGGGCTTGTCGTGATGGCTTTCTTTAGCGTCTGGAAGGCCCTCCACATTGCATGCGATGATTTGAGGCAGTCGTGTCTCTGGTGGTGTTTTTTTAGGGTATCTGTCAAGGGGGCTGCCACATCCGAAAACGATGGGATGAATCTGCGATAGTAGCCAACTAGCCCCAAGAAGGCTCTCATGTCTTTTGTGTTTTTTGGAAAATGGAGTGTCGGCGATTGCTCTCACTTTCTCGATCTGGGGTTCTATGGCTCCGTGTCCCAGCAGATATCCTAGATACTTGACTTTTTGGAATTCAATCCTGGATTTCTTGGCATTGATATGTAATCCGGCATCTCTTAGCTGTTGTAGGATGACCTGTAGGTGGTGTAGATGTTCCTCCCATGACGGACTGAAGATTATGATGTCGTCGAGATATGCCGAACTATATCCCTGGTGCCCCTGTAAAACCTCATTCATTAGCCTCTGGAAGGTGGCTGGGGCACCATGTAAACCGAACGGGAGGACGTTGAACTCATACAGCCCGTCTGGTGTAGCGAAGGCTGTCTTTTTTCGATCCTCTTCTCGTAGTGGTACCTGCCAGTATCCTTTGGTCAGGTCCAGGGTACTGATATATTTGGAGTCCCCTAGCTTCTCAATGAGCTCATCGATCCGGGGAATAGGATACGCGTCGAAAGACGACACAGCGTTTAATGCTCGGAAGTCCATACAGAACCTGCTGCTGCCGTCGGGTTTCGGCACCATCACAATTGGTGAGGACCACTCACTTCTGGAAGGGCGGATCACTCCCAATTTGATCATTTCGTCTACTTCTCTCCTTATGGCTTCTCTCTTGGCTGCAGGTATCCGGTACGGACGCTGCTTAACGGTGACGCCCGCAGGGGTCTCTATCCGGTGTTCTGCCAGCTGGGTTATGCCCGGAAGATTGGAAAAGATCGGTTCAAAAGGTTGTAGAACCTTTTGTAGTCCCTCTTGCTTGTTCTGGTACAACGCGTCATTGACCACCAATTCACCCAGCGCAGTCTCCGTGATGTGTCCAACCGGGGTAGCGAGGTTGGATGACGCAGGTGGTTTTCCCAACCATTTTTTCAGAAGATTGATATGAAAGATCTGGGGTTTCCTCCCACCCAGGAGCAATCGATAAGTGGTCTTCCCTATTGTCTCTAAGACCTTGTAGGGGCCTTGCCACTCATTCAGGAATTTCTTAGTGGGTGAGGGCTGGAGGACGAGGGCCCATTCTCCAACGAGGAGTTGTCTCCACTTCTTCCCTTTGTCATAGTGGACTTGTTGCTTTCTTTGGCTGTCTTCCAGGTGGGCAAAGGCCAGCTCGCGTATCTTCCCCAGTTTGTTCTTCAAATGTTGGCTATATTCCAACAGGGTTCTTGTTTCTCCCGTTGGTTCTGCCTCCCACACCTCTTTCGTCATGTCCAGGTTGTGGTTGTCTCCCGTACAACATCTCAAACGAAGAACAGCCTAAACTGCTTTGCTTCTGGCCTCGGATTACATAGAGGGCCAAGGGAAGCAACAGGTCCCAATCGCTTCCGTTCACTGTTAACATCTTTTTCAGCACGGACTTCAAGGTACCGTTATAGCGCTCCACCAGGCCATCGGTCTGGGGATGGTACACCGACGTTTTTATCTGGTGGAGCCCGAGCAGGAGGCACACTTCTTTCATTATTCTTGACATGAATGGGGTCCCTTGGTCCGTGAGGATTTCTTTGGCAAATCCCACCCGTGAAAAAAGCTCCATGAACTTATCCGCAATGTTCTTGGAGGTGGGGGTCTTCAGGGGAAACGCCTCAGGGAAACGCGTGGCGTAATCTACGATTACCAGCGCATATTTGTATCCCTTCCTTGTCTGTGGTAGCAGGCCTATGAGATCCATTCCGACCCTCTCAAAAGGGGTTCCAATTATGGGGAGCGGTTGAAGAGGTACTGCTGGGGGTCTCTGGGTGTTCTTTCTTTGACACAGGTCTCATGTCTGACAGTGGGATTTGATGTCCTGATAGACTCCAGGCCAATAGAAGCTTCTTAGCACGTTCTGGGTGGTCTTCTCGCTCCCGATATGACCTGCCAGCAAATGGGTGTGTGCGTAGAACATGATTTGTTCCCGGAAACATGATGGCACTATCAGCTGCATAGGATCGTCCTGTTTGGCTTGTCTATACAGGAGGTCTTCTTTAATCAGGAAGCGCGGATACCGTGGTTGAGGATTGTTCTGCTCGCTGTGGGCTTGTTCCCAGGCATTGAATAAGGTGGCATCATTGGCGTGCGCAAACCGAAAGCTCCTATCTCCCTCCCAGGGATCAGGGGAAGTCAGGGCAGGGATAGCTGTATCATTGGTCACCCTATCCTGCTGAAGCCGCCCCTCAAACAGATCAAGGAAGTGGGGATTGTCCGTCCCTAATATAAGTTTTTCTGGTAGGGTGTTCAAGACCCCCACTTTCACACCCAAAGTGCTCTTTCCCTCTACTTCAATGGCGATATACGCTACTGGATAACCCTTGACGTCCCCATGCACATACTTAATAAACACTAAGGAATCTTGCATTACCTGAAGGGGCTTCACGAAACAACCCTGTATCACTGATTGCTTGCAGCCCGAGTCCAGTAGGGCCCTGACCACCGTACCGTTGACCTTAACACTCACGTGATAGGCTCCGCCTAGCACCGCGGAATACATGACGGCCTTGGGTAAGTAGCTGACATCCATGGGTTCTTCCTGGAAGCGTTTTTGGGGGCAGAGGCGGGCGATGTGCCCCCACATTCCACAGTCGAAACACTGCGGACCACGGAAGGGGGGGTCTCTGCCGTCAGTGGTCGTGGAATAGGAAGCCCAGGGGGGGCTATTGTTCTACGGTCAGGCCTGAACGCGGGCCGGGTGGTTTCTCAGGTTCAGAAGTGTGTAGGCGGGGTTGAGCCCGGACATACGTGGCCGCCATTTCCATAGCCTGGGTGGTCGACAGATTGGCGTGTTGTCGGAGCCACCTCTGTGTCCCGAAGGGTAGAGCTTCGAGAAACTGCTCCAAGTAGATCTTGTCCATTATTTCCTCCTTCGTACTGGAGGAAGGGGCGAGCCACTTATCTGCTGCTGTTTTTAAACGAAAAAACAATGTTTTCGGGTTATCCCCTGCTTGTCCTCTTTCCTTGCGAAAGCAACCCGATATGCTTCTGCGTTTAATCCCAGGTGATCTAGGATTATTACTTTTATTTGTCCATAAGGGGTCTGTCCGTTGCCATCAGCGACTTGGTAGGCTGCCTGTGCCTCACCGGTTAACAGGGGGGCGAGAAAAATTGGCCACTTCTCCAGGGGCCATCCACAGGCCAGCGCCACCCTCTCGAAATTAGTCATAAATGCGTCCGGGTCCTCCCCAGTGACGTATTTCTGTAGGGAAATGCCTGCTGGGGTAGCTGGGGGTCGACTCTCCCTCACTGGATTTCTGGCAGGGTCGACCGTGTGGTGCATCCCCTCGAGTTGTGACACCACTGTATTCCTGAATGTGTCTCTGTCCAGCTGGGCGGCGGCGAGTTGTTGTTCCACGGGTGTGAGGGAACACACGTGCACTCTATAAACCCCGCTATTTGTGAGGTGAAGTGAGGGGAACGGTGGGGATTACGTGCACAGTCCGGGTCAAGGTGGCTTGTCCCGCTTACGTCCCGCCCAACCCAGGAAACTAGACCGTACCTGTCCTAGCCACACTTCCCGGGAAGCGTGGCTGGGCGATGCGCCTTCATGTTGGCCTCCTGACGTGTCGCTGCAGTCTCTCCCCTCCTCCGATCTTTCTCCGGTACCCTTGGCTCCTGGGTTCGCCTGGTCTCTCCCCTTCGCTCTCCGCTCCTCGGTCTCTCTCCACTCGGCTCCGTCCTCGCTCTTCCTCCAGTCCTCTCCGTCCTCGCTCCTTCTCCACTCCGCTCCGTCCTCGATCTTCCTCCGGTCCTCTCCGTCCTCGCTCCTTCTCCACTCCGCTCCGTCCACGATCTTCCTCCAGTTCTCTCCGTCCTCGCTCCTTCTCCACTCCGCTTCTTCCTCGCTCCTTCTGCACTCCGCTCCGTCCTCGATCTCCTCACGCCACTCTCCTCCACCTCCGGGTGTAACACACACCTGTGCATGTTCAGGGCCGGGTTTTACCGATCTGCTGAGGGCGGGTCCTAGGTCCGGGTCCGCCCACTTAAAGCAACATGGGTCGTCAGAATCGGGCAAGGGATGGCATCTGACCACGTCCTCGGTCTTCCAGGAGTCCGTGTGCTGTGTAAAGAGAGGGGACACATGAATAGGCAAACCAGGAGGGCCCGAGTCCGGGTCCCCCTCGTCACACCTCGGTAGCCATATCCTGATCACTATGATCAACAAAAGTTTCTTCGAAACGCGAGAAAAAATCTGACACAGTCTCATCTTTCTTCTGCTTACATGCAGACAACTTATCCCAATTAACACTGACTTCAGGCATCAAAGTCTTCATGAAAGTAATAATTCTACCATGAAGTTCAGTAATAATATTTTCAGGCTTAGCACCTCCAACTTGTCTATCATTCGCAGCAACAAGATTTACCCACGAATCACCCAATTCATTATCATGATCCGTATGTCGAATGACATTCCAGATGGGCTGTGGAACAACATTCCCAAACAACATGTCTATGTCCGCCAAATTCATGACGCACGAACTCACAGTTTACGTGAGCTCTTTAGAATATCCCGCCGGATTCTTCCGCGGATCAGGTAAAGTCTGTTTAAGCGCTAAGACTTCTGCACGTTTCCATGGGACATGAACCCATACTCGCTGAAAATGCGCAAGAACAGGTGGATGAGCATTCGCATCAGCAGGTCTCCATACCGGAGGAACCTCTCGCATCGGATACTGACGCGCATGTCTTCTAACTGACGAATCTGGCTCAAACAGCCGTTCAGTAGGGACATTGCTTCGAAGTGACAATAACGTCGACACCGCTCTCTCGATGTCGTGAAGACTCACAATCGTTCCCTTTGCAAACTCAGAACGCAATCGGAACAATTCTTCAGGAGCTTTACCCACTTCGTCCGTCCATTGTTCATGGAGGAACGCACACATAAGCTCAAAAACATAACGTTGCTTTGGTGCTTCCCATTGTCGGAAAACATCCATAATACCCTCAAGATCGTACTGGGACTTGTACGTCACCCATCTACGCGCCATATGATCCAGAACCACTCGTTCATCTGTATCAGGCAACTGACTACGCAGCTGTCTACGCTCACTTACAGGAGACATACCCAATCGTCCCAACCAAGGAGTCAGAAAACCAGAAAAAGCAGCAGTCATCCGCTGTCTAGGAGAAGGAGTAGTCGGAAGAACAAGAGGAAACGAAACAATAGTAGAAGAATCCATAGTCGGAACAGGCATAGCAGTAGTAGTAGCAGGAAAAGACAAAGTTGGCGGCCCCTGAGGAGGCTGCGCCAAAGGGACATTAGCCAACGAAGGAGCTGGC
Source organism: Lissotriton vulgaris (assembly GCF_964263255.1). Classification (NCBI taxonomy): domain Eukaryota; kingdom Metazoa; phylum Chordata; class Amphibia; order Caudata; family Salamandridae; genus Lissotriton; species Lissotriton vulgaris. The sequence continues at coordinate 1,050,210,471 of NC_141693.1, forward strand.
TGTGGAGGAATAACAGGAGGCAAAACAACCGGCAATTGCACAGCCACAACTGCACATAAGGTGGAGGTGAATTCAACAGATGTGACATTAAGGGATCTTTTGCAAGATCCTTCTCATCTTTCTGTTCTTTAGACGGCAGTACTGGATAGCATCGGTCTACCGCTAACTTCTTCACTCTAAGCATCTGCTCACTCTCTTGCTCCTCTTCATTATCTCTGTATGCAATGGCAGCTTGCACCATTGACATACCCTTCTTATTCTTCTTCGCTAACTTTATTTCTTTCTGTTTGGCTTCTTTGCGCCATATGCGGAAAGAGTCAAACATTGCCGGCCGGGCTTTCTTCTTGAAAAACTTCACCTCAAAGTTGTCTAGGATTTCTGTCTCAAAACTACCGTAACGGGGCCACTGTAGGACACTGTCACTCTTCGTATATTTTACCCAAATCTCTTGTAGCTAATAGGACCCACACCATGCTTCACATACAGTTCGTATGTAGGAGTTCCGATCAGAGGAACCGGACACGAATCCTCTAACCGGGAATCCCTCAAAGTACCACAACTAAACAATTTTCTAAGACTGCTAAAACCAGGCATCTTGCACACTAGTCTAGCTTCAAACAACAAGGGGAATCTGAAAACGATAGTCTCGTGAATACACGAATCCCTTGGCTTTGGGGCCTGCAGGTACCAAATCAAAGCTATCCACTAAAGGATATAAACAAACTAAGGACTAGGAGACGCTCCGTTTATACTTAACTGAGATGTCGATGGCGTCACCAGAAGACCCGTCAATCGTCTCGCTCTACAAAAAGTAGGCAGACAAAATATCGAAATTAAAATATCGATATACAATAATATCGATGTTTTAATTTCGACAGTACAGAATATCGATGTCCAAAATATCGACAGACAGAATATCGTTTTTTTAAGGTATGTATGTTACTAATATCGAATTTTACTAATATCGATTTTTTTTTAGTGTTATGTATTTTATTATGTTGTTTATATGTTTGTTAAACATGTTTTGTAATGTATGTTTGAAAATTTGTAAATTTGTTTACATTTTGCGTTTTAGTATCAGAGCGGGTTGTGGGTTTATAGGGGAATAGGGTGGGAAGTAATTTAATAATAATTAATTAATATATGTTTGTAAATATTTTTAATTAATAATTAATTGGTAATTAATTAATATTAATTAGTTAATTAATTAATATAATTTTGTACATATTTTTAATTAATAATTAATTGGTAATTAATTAATATTAATTAGTTAATTATATTAATTAGAGTAATTTTTTTATATATAATTTTTTGTTATTGTTAATTAATTAATTGGGAAAAATACTATTAATTATTAAATTTAATTAATTACAGCTAATGTGCTAATATATTTACTTTATTGTTATTGTTAATTAATAATTAATTGGTAATTAAATAATAATTAATTTTGGGTAAAGGAGTATTTTTAGGGTTCAGGGTCAGTTTTCAGTTTTTGGGTAAAGGGGTATTTTTAGCGTTCAGGGTCAGTTTTCAGTTTTTGGGTAAAGGGGTATTTTTAGGGTTCAGGGTCAGTTTTCAGTTTTTGGGTAAAGGGGTATTTTTTGGGTTCAGGGTCAGTTTTCAGTTTTTGGGTAAAGGGGTATTTTTAGGGTTCAGGGTCAGTTTTGGGTTTTTGGGTAAAGGGGTATTTTTAGGGTTCAGGGTCAGTTTTCAGTTTTTGGGTGAAGGGGTATTTTTAGGGTTCAGGGTCAGTTTTGGGTTTTTGGGTAAAGGGGTATTTTTAGGGTTCAGGGTCAGTTTTGGGTTTTTGGGGTACAGTCGTACAGGGTAAAAATAAAATAATTTTAAATTAAATCAATTAAATGAAATTAAAAAAAATAAAATTACATTAAATTATTAAGTTTTTAATTTATGTTAAATGTATATGTATTAGTTTTAATTTTTTAATTACGTTTTAATATTTTTATTTAATATTTGTAAAATTATATGTATTTTAAAATTATTTTTACATTATTATTAATACATTTTAAAAAACGATATTTTTAATTTAGATATTTTTGTACTACGATATAAATTTTTCGATATTTTTGTACTTACCTTTATGAAGATATGACTCCGATATTTTTGATTTCGATATTTTTGTGTCGATATTTTTGTATGTAGATATTCTGTCTGTCGATATTATGTCAGACATTCCTACAAACGACTAAGGCTCCAAAACAGGGCGACAGTCAGGGCAGCAGTCCTTCGTAGCCGTCGGAAAGCGGGAAACCTTGCAGCAAAGACTTTCGGACCACGACGACATGCAGGGGTCGATGAAGTGGCTGGCCTTCCTCCAGAATTTTCACACGAAGCTTCTCGCGAACCTCTGGCTTGGACCGGTACAGCTGAAGTCGCCCCACGTTGGGCGCCAACTGAAGGACCCGGTTTTAGAACCCAGCGGCGTCAGGGAGATTGCCTGAAACCTTCGAGTTCCCCTGTTTTGGCAAACAGAGACACGGGATACTTCTTGATGACGTCAAAGACTAAAGTTTATTGGTTGCAACCAGGGACAGAGATCTACGAAGTACACACGGGTAGTTCGTCAGGGACTGCACACTTTCGATAAACGGAGCTCGGTCTTTTATGCCGAAAATCATGCCTCAGGCAGCATTACAATTTACATTTGGTGCCTACAAACTGACCAATGACAATGTAGCATTTCAAAAGTAGCAAATGACGACAGTCAAAGACAATCCCATTTTCCGTTGTCCAGCCCACCATAAACGATCACGCACATGCTCGGTTTCCTGTTCAATCAGGCCGGACAAACCCATCGTAAACCCTTCAACCCAGATCGATGAACATATCGTAAAGGAAAGGCAGAAACAGATGGGGAGGAGATAGAGAGGTGGGAACGGTGTACCATAAACTCGGGTACGTCCTGCCCTTTGATCTTTATCAGACCAGCTGCTGAACAAGGAACTGGCTCAGCGGGGTCCGCCCCAGGCAAGGAGTCAGTTCGGCCAGGTCAACCAGAAGTCAGCAAAGGCGTACGTGTCTCAAGGACTTGCTCGGCCGCAGTCACCGGGCCTATGTTAGGGCAACCACACAAAATGGCTGCCGCATACAAAATGTAACCCGGAGGTTCAGACTAAATCCTCGAATATAGAGTGTTCTCCTATATCGATTCATACGAAAACACTCAGACACGCTACACTCGCCATTTGCGGTCTGATGACACCAAAATCGTCCATTTCCGACGATCTTTATAAATTGGGTTCGGAACTATCGAACCCAATTCAGGACCACGGAACCACACCCGGACTCCTTCCCGTGCGCTTCCGTCTACCTGCATCTGTACTTGCGTGCAGCAAATTATAGAAGGTGAGCTGTTCCACTGTTCGACCGCGCACTGTTCCGCGGGCGCCTCGATCCATGAGTCCTCCTTACCCTGCGTCTACAACTAAGTACAGACAAATTCACTTGATGTGCAGTTAATCTCCACTCCTGCAGCCTTTGCGCTCATTGTGCAGTGAAGATCATACCCAGTCCCCGTCCTGAGGAGAACCTTCAATATCTATGGTTCGAAACTGGTTGATCCCCAGCCTGTGACAAGAAAGAAGGGTGCAGCAGGGAATAATCAATACCACTGTAGTGGGCCCTAGCTGGCAATCTTAAAAACACTTTATCACAGGTTTTGTGAGATAGGCAGGCAGTCTCATTCCATCCTTAGGTCCTCCTTTCCACTGGTATTTAAGTTAAAGGACTGGTTCTTTTTGCGTAGCATTTTTCCTTGTTTAAATGTCTTTCATTTTGCAATTTGTTTTGAATGTAATAACTATGTAATAAGTTGCATTTTGGTGTCGTGAGTTTTGAGTATCCACTGTGAACTTCTGTACATCTGTATATATTGCGCACACAATTGTATGTTATTGATTCAACTGTTTTGACAGGACTTTCTTTTGAAGACATATGGATGAATTAATGAAACTCAATTATAAATGAAATTAAATCTTTTGTAATACAAAACGTCTGGTTCACGCAGCACAAATTGGCTGTGTGTGTCCTAATTCATCATAAAACAAACCTTACTAGCCATCTTGTTCTGTTTAGTAATAGTACAAATAAGCAGTTATGGGATTGTCTATTCATTCAGGAAGACATGTAGTTCTTTATCAACATTAATGCCCATTTCTACTGCCTTTCTCAATGCCAGTATCCTATTTCCTCCTCTGGGATCAATCTGTAGTTCTGCAAAGTCTTGGAAACTAAGACCTGTTGGGATCCTATTCGGGTGGTTGGTGTTATAATGGACAGCTAGAGGGTAACTAGGGTCATCATTGCGGATGGCTCTCATATGTTCCTGGATTCTTTCCTTCATAGGTCGTATTGTACTGCCTATGTAGATTAAACTGCAAATGCAATGTATGCAATATATAACATACCTTGTATTACAGTTAATAAACTGACGAACCTGATATGTAGTGTTGGTGTTATATTTAAATCCTTTCAATTTGTTGCAGGCAAATTGACACATATTGCACTATCTTATGTTTTCAAATCTCCCTTTTTGAACATCCAATACAGTCATGACTAATATACCTTTTGCTTTTTGCTTTTGTTTGTTCCCTCAAAGCCATCGTTTTTGGAGCACATATTGGACTATTTTTTTTATGAAAACAAGCCGTCCGGGTAGCAAGGGCTACTATACCCTTGTGAGTTGTCTTGTACAAAATATTATACTTGAGCCAAACAAATTTAGGCCGCAATTTGCGGCTTTTCCTAATATATGTACGAAATATACTATATTTCCTATTCAGTATTTGAGCTCTCTTTTAATAAAATATTCCCTTTTATTTAGCTATGGATTATCACATTTTCTAGCATCTGTTTTTTTATGGTGCAGTTGTTTGCCACGGATGACTTATACGCAGCGATTCAATAGGTACTTAAACATATGTTGGTCCAAATTGGTTTATTTTTAAAAGGGACATGTAGTACCCCTTTATAATATGTTTCAGCAGGGCAATGCATAATTCCTGTGCCTTTTTCTTCTTTATTTATAACTCTATTAGGACAAGGTACATTTTACAGGAAATCCCAGGGAGTCCACGACAACCGAACAAATTTACTGGATTGTTTCTAAAGGTATATTGTCTCATGTTATCATTATCTCTATATATAGACGTAAAGCTTCTTTGGTTCCTACTATCTTGCTACAAATACACACACACACTTAGGGACCAGGGTCCTGTATCTGGTCCTGCAGATAACTTCAAGTCATGGGATGGATTTGGGTCTATGCTCTGTAACCTTTTGCACATTTTCTCTCTCCTTAGCACAGAAATGTGGTATGGAGATCACACGACTACTCTTTCTGCACATATTTTTTCCTGTTTCCGTTTCATTATATTTTGGTTTGGTTATACTACATATCTCTCTGTTTGGCACTATTTGCAGCCTTGAAAAAGTTACTATGTAACGAAACACGTGTCAGCTGCCGATCCATCGCTATACAGGAAGCTTACTGTATCACATCTTCCATCTGTGTAATACTGTGTTATTCCAATCTATGTGCCTTGAATCGAATTGAATACAATCCATTGTTCTATAGGAAGTCTACTGTATTACACTTTCCATCTTTGTAATATTGTATCATTGTGATTTATGTGCTTTAACTAAAGTGAACAAAATGTATCAAGAATAATGCTGAGTCTATATATCTTACACATATTAAATAGTACTAAAAACTACTCACTGTTGTTTGTATAAATTGGGTATTTTAGGACAGAATTACTTTGTATGAATAAATCATTGAAAAGGTCAGAGTGCCGAGGTTATCTTTATATAAAGATATATCAATAGGGATAATAAAATATTTTCAAGTGAGTCATGAAATAAGTGAACAGCAAGTTTCCTGTGGCACCAGGGAAATCACTTCACCAATAAGTACACTCAACTCAGTATTAAATATTATTCAAATATAACCTTTAAATGTAGCGTGGAAATAGAATAATTGTTGTACCCAAAAGCCAATATTCCGTTTTTCTAAAATAAACATATTTTATCGTGAAATAGTAACATTCAGATTAGTAGCTGTTGCTAAATGAGCAACTACTTCCTCAAACAGACACTGAAAATAAAGTATACAAAAAAGTCATAGATGGATTGCTTGAATTAATCTCAGTCACTGATAATTACTCTGGCCGCAACTCAGTCCATAGTTCTTTTGCATACTATGCTAACTCAGTTTGGACCCAGCCTTATGCAAGTCATTCTTGACCCTGCTCCAATAGGAACAGTTCAACCAGAACTGCCAGGTACAGCTTGGTTACAGTGGCACAATGTGCACAGGACCCACGTCTAGGCATACTGGTCCCACTCAAGGTATTGCACTGAAGTATATTAAAAAAGTGAGGGATGGAATGCTTGAATTAATCTCATCCACTGGTAAATACTCGGGCCGCCCCCAGTCCATCGTTCTTTTTCACACTCAGTTTAGATCCACACACACCTCCCTTCAGAGCAACTACCTCTGAGCAGAAGATATGCAGTAGATGCATCACTGAGGCTTCTTTGGAATCTGTGAGTAACTAAGGATGCCCATTTGCTCTCATGTAACACAAGTGAAGATGGTAGGCAGGTACTACCCCGGGACCACCGATTCCAGACATGTTTAGCTAAATGTTCTATGGAGGAGGTGAGGTTTAAGGCATTTGGGTCTAGTCTGACGTGCATGGTGGGCAAAACAATATATATATATATATATATATATATATGTTGGAATACTACTAATTTGATGTGACATAATGGGCAATGCTACCTTGAGCGATAGCAAGTGGTTAGACAAATTTCAAGCATTGCTCCCATCAGGTTTTCTTGTTTGATATATCTCCCTAAGTGGCCATAGGTATGCCCAGATGTGGGACCCATGCTCACTGTGCCGCTGGAACTAAGTTGGCACCCAATTGAAAAGGCAAAACGAGGCTGAAACTGGTCTTGGGTTGATTGTATCCTGGTTCAGAGAGGACCTGGCTTGGCAGTACATGCTGAACTATTCCCATTGGTGCAGGACAACGGATGATTTGCATATGGCTTGGACGCATATGAGGAGGCATAGTGGGCAAAAAAATGATAAATTGGAATGCTACCCCAAGCATTGCCATAAGGCTGTCAGCACTATGTGACTAACTTGGTCAGTCACGCCCTCTTTCTTGAGCACCCCAATGTTGTCCTCTACAGTGAATACTTCAGTTGTCAGGCTCTTCCACACCCCGTACCCCATTTTCAAGCACAGACGCCTCAAGACTACTTTAAATGCATCACATTCGATCAATGCTCCTGAGGCAGGCACCTTATATTCCTGAAAGTACCGTTCTATTCCTTTGCCTATCTGAGTGTTTAATCCCACATCATCCAAAGCGGATGTAGAAGTCAAGTAGGGATCTTCTAGCTGGGTCTCCCCCCACTTGACTGATACCAGCAAGGGGTTATGATTCAATATGGTACACCCTAAGTATTATGTATGTGTGCACCGTGGAACCAGGATAGATGAGACAAAAATCATGTCTAATGTGTAGTGTAGTGCAGGCACTGAAGAATAGTGAAAGCATTCCCGGTCTACTGGGTGTAGCAATCTCAATAGTTCTCCTTTCTGCATGCTATGTGCCCATGTGTGCAGCTGGTGTGAGACTGTACATGAATATGCCCCTGGTAGCTGGGGTGTGGACCTGTCTGTCATTAAGTCCATGACCCTATTGAAGACCCCACACCAGACTGTGGAATCGGCTGGGTCCATCAATAGGGTAGGTGTCAGGGTTATGAAGAGCACCTGGCCTGGTTTTAGGGCGTACACTGCTACCAATGTCAGTGGCAACGCATCCAATGTCCCCTCCACCACCACGAAGCAGCCCTCCGGAACTATCTTAGTATGAGAGACTGTGAATGGGACTGCCGGGTCCACCCACACTAATAATCCTGTGGCATAGCCCGAAATGGTTGTGCCGAAAACTCTGCCCCACCAGCGCCTACGTAATTTGGCAAGTTCCGCTGCTGTGAGGTGTGTCTCCTGAAGACATGCATAGTGTACCTGACATCTCCGCAAATAAGCATAGACCCGGTGGCACTTGGCACATGAAGCCATGCCTCTCACGTTCCACATGAGTAGTCTATAGTCTTGTGGAATCATGTGATGTCCGTGTATTGGATCCCACCGCACCTATCTATGCTTCCAGAGTGGTGCATGGTTCATTTATTGCCTTCAAGATCATGCTTGTGTCCCTGCTCACTGTATGTGTATCATTTGCGCCATCTGCCTCAGTCAATTTTGCAGTAGCATGGGTGAACTTGTCCAGCATGCCCAGCCTGCCCTGGGGGGAGGGGCATTTTATCTTTCACAATGGTGGAAGCCATCCGCTCACTGGGTATCCATAGGACCAGCCTCCAATCCAGTCAGGCCCGCCAGTCCCCCACTAACCAGCAGGTCGTCACAAGCAGCCTGGCATTGTCATCCAAATGTGGTGGGGGATCTGACCCCAGACAGTGGACTGCGCAACACTTGGCCACTACTCTCTGGCCCAATAGAGGAGGAATAGACCAGCCAAGTCACTAGACGGGGCCTCCCCTACCAGGACCCTCCAGCCTCGAACAGCAGTGCAACACAAGCATTCCAATTACTCAATAATGAGTTCTGTGCTGTAGGAGGCAGCCGGGCTGTGTCAAAAAGCTATGTGCAGGTACCGCAAAGCAGGCCACTCCCTCAATGCAGCCACAGGCATTTCAATAAGCATGACCAGGGGAGGGCCCACCGTGTAACAGTCCACTGTACCTCCTTGCACGAGGCTCTTCAGCTGTGTGTGGCAAGTCCCGCCAGGCTATTCCGGCCATCTCCAATGTCAGCCTGCTGTGTGCAGCCTGAGGGTGAGGGGGTCAGTCTGGGAGCCTGCCATCACCGTTTCGCGGTCCTGCCTGGGGACCAAGCACAGCCAAGTGTAGCAGCATCTGGCCCAACCCGATCATTCACAGAGCGGGGGCCTGCCTCACCCATCGCTCGAGCTGGGGGCTGATCCCTTCCAATGCGAGCTCAGGGCCCTGCTCCTGTAGAGTTGAGGGCCCAAGGCCCACATGCTGCTAAAATGATGGACACAAACTCTATGGTAATGCTTTGTTAACTGGTCACAAGCACGTGTACTTGGGCCCTTCTATTAACAGGCCCAAGTCACTTGTGACGCCTGTGTTCGATGGGTGTTTATGTTGCCAGCCCTCAAGGGAGTGGCTGGTACAACTAGTGCCTGCTGAGACACAATACCGTGTCCAGCAGGACACTACATTCCTTCCAAATTTTATTAATACAAAACAAAGTCCAACTTATGAAAATAAAACCATCCACACAAGACACCACTTAGTCTCTCAGCCTCGGGAGACAGTCTGCATGATAATGGTGGACAGGTGCAGTTGGGAGCACACGGGTATCTCAGCATATGTCCAAAATGTAACCAGCTACCACTGGGTACGAACTATGTGTAGACAGAGTCCGGATACTTTGGCAGCCTGTCCGGTGGATCAATGTCCACTTACGAACTGTTGAATGGGCGTGTTGCTCTGATGCGGTTGGTGTCAAACAGTTCAAATATGGTGCATCAGAAAGGTCGGTGGAGTACCGCTACGGAGTCATCTTTTGGGGCATCTGGGCACTGTGATGACAAGTCATTCCAGGACTGGGATGGCATCAACAATGCTTGGGACGTTTTCCTCTGAAACCCTGGTGCTTCCCGGTACCTTGTCAGTGAAGCAGCTTCCAGACCATCTCTCGCACCAGGGTACGTTTGTGCAGCAATGTCCTTGAGGCCTTTTTGTGGGGTTGCCACAAGACTGCATGGACTACACAGGGCTGCTTGTGGGCTGCTGCAGGATCATTGATATAATCACAACGAAGTTGGTCGTGCAACTGCCATGATAGTGTAGTGTAGTTCCTATTTTCCCAATAGGCCCTCCGCGTTGGAATAACATAAACAGTAGTATCGACGTAGAAGTGCGGATCTTCCAGGCCTCTACTGACTATGCTAAACTTAATTGGGTTTGTTACCAACTAGCTCAGAGGTCACTGGAAATGTTCTTGACTGAATAGGAAGTGATCAGCTTCCCTGGCACAGACAAGAAGGGATTCAGTTTTCCAACAACCGTGCAACATGACAACTTTGCTCCTCAGATCAAGAGTCAATCTCTAGGGTCGTGTGAAACAATAGACAGTTATTTTACTCAGTCAGATTGGTGCAGTTTACTTTCACAATATGTAGAGAATAGAGAGACGGGTGTTTGTCAATAAAGGGTTAACATTTATTGAACAGTCTTTCTTCTCGTACAAGAGAAATGTATTGCCACAATTGCAAGACTTGTTATTATAAAAAGTACGTACAGTAAGATAAATATTGCGAAATAATACTGTAAAAGCATTGATATGGTTTCTTAGCCATAGAATGGTTTAAAAGGAATAAAACATATATACATTCATATATACATTAGGCTAAAATACTCAACTGATGCTTCTAACTACGCCTACCCCAGTGTACCTGACCTAAGCCTAATACTTGGGAGGGGAGTAAGTAAGTAGCTTTAGTTTAAGTTGGTTTTGCCAAGGTTTGCTTCAAGAATTGTCTCTCAAAGGTTTAGTCAACACCATACCTCTGGAATAGAATGATGGATGTCTGGTATCTCCCTCAGGGCTCGATATCCCAGTCACCCGCAAGGGTAGACCAGAAACGCCGGAGCTGGATTTCTCTGCAGGAGAAAGGCAGCGTCTCTTCTTCAGCGCGTCGAGGAGGAGGAGGGGGGACAGCGTCCGCGGGCAGCTTGCATCTGCTGGGCTCTTGCAGGGGGACGGCTGTTCAGCTCCTAAGTTCACCACACCATCGTTCGCTAGTTAGCAGCGATAGCAGTAGCGATAGCAGCTATGATATCTTCAGCATAACAGCAGCTTCAGGCGATGGGCAACAGGGTGCTAGCTTCAGCGAACCACAGCTAACAACGGGCAATCGCTTAAGGCAACGTTGGTAATATTTATACCTGAAAGGTGCCATGTTTGACGTAAGTTTGATGGACATAAGACGCCAATTAAAGATGTCACTAGGAAGTGATCGCTATCAGTTGCTCATTAGAGTTCTATTACTAATCAAAACACAGCAAGCGGGGATTTCCAGGTTTGCTGAGTTTTTATCCTGTTGAAGAACTCGGAGTGTTAATCTAGGAATCTCAGATAGTGACTTCTGCTCTGTCATTGCACTAATTGGTTGCAAAGGAAGTGGCAGAGAAAGCTATTCTGGAATGTGGCTCTGTTCGTGTGAGGCCAGAGATGAGTTACTGAATATTGCACTTGACGGTTATGCCAATATAGGGAATAAATGGATTTATAGCCGAATAGGGGCATAAGGTCACAGTATCGATCAGGATCCTAGATAAGCACGCAACACCCACTCCACGAATTCATGTCCATCAAATTACTAAACTAGAGCAATAAGATGCATGTGTAACATTGCCCACCCCAAAATACATATATGCATTTGAAATAGGCGTATTTGTAATACGTGAAAATTATAGGTACTGTACGTTTTTGAAGCATAGAAATCATTCAAAAATTATAGCATATGAAATCAATGAACGATTATGCAAAAAGAATTACACATGAAATATCTCTGAAACAGAAGAAGGGCGAGATAAATCATCACATATAAATGCATTGCAATAAATGTGCTAGAGGCTGGTGTAAAGTTATTATGTCTCTAGATGTATGTAGAAATAGAAGCTTCTGTTCTCTAAGAATAGTTTTTACTTTAAGCAAAGGATTTTTCGTGCCAAAAAAAAGGTGAATATTAAAAAGTGTTCAATTCAAAAGAATTAATGCTTGAACGGGGAAATTAGAGTTCCAACGCTTTTAGCAGTTTTTGTTGTTCAAAACTGAAGGCCGAATTCAGAGTTCATGGGAACGCTGTGTGTCGGAATGCTTCTCCAAAGTTATTATTTCTGTTCGGGTGAGAACATCATATCAGACAGGCTCTCAAAGAATTGGTCTACAAAATCAGGTGACAGTTCGACCAAATTCGATAGTGCTGTAACTTGGCAGGTGTGAGAATGATTGCTGTCATCATAGTCGGGATCAGCAATGCTCACAGAAGGTCGTACCTGGGTGATGCTGCTTTTGTCACTCGCTCCACTGTTACCACCTAGTCGTAGCACAGGAGTCTCAACGAATGCCGTCATCAGGATTGGTAGCCGCTGGGGACAACACAATGCGTGAGCCGTTATCGGACTGAGCAAAGTATCGACATCCATTGGTACTGCTGATGGGAGTGCAAGACAGGTGTCTAACACGCACTCATCTCCGCATAGCATCCATCGAAGTACCGGTAAGATACAGTTCTGCCATATAGGTCTGAATGAAAGGAACCAGGTCATGTTTAGATCTCTCAGCCTGGCCAATCCAAGGACTCTAGTTATTCTGTCCAGGTAGCGCATTGCTAGGATTGTCTCTTCCATTCCCATAGGAGCTATGTCTGAGCTTTGGCTTGCCATAACGAAGCAGGAGGGTCAAAAATAAAATCCCTGCTACAAGACAGAGTGGACAGAATTTGGAACGATTCCCAGAATTGCTTGAAATGGTGTTAGCAGTCCCGTAAAAATCGTCTTAAATATGCCTGGGATGCCTGTGGCACTAGACATGTTAAGGAGTTGGCTAAGCATTTCTACGAAATGCACGGGGCAATTTGTTGATAAAAGGTCATGAACCTCCGTAGCTGTCCTTGCAACTAGGAGATCATACGTCTCTTTTGATGACGTTATGGGCACTGTTGTCTGTAAAAGCACAGACTTCATTTTGCTTAAAGTATCAATTCGTATAGAATAGAGATTCAGACGAGGCCAGATGGGAGTCTCTGTGTCTGCAGGCCCGCTCGGGAACAATGCCTGCATACAACATTTGACCATGGATGTTACGCCTACTAGATAACTTTTCCCTGGAACAAGGCCACAACATCTGTGATCCGTTCTAAGAATGTAACTCCTGTTAGCAAGTTGCATAAAGAAGGGCTCTATCTGAGTTGCAGGTGTGACAAGCTGGTGGCATGAAAGGTTGTTAGAATTACCTTCACAGGCTCCGTGTAAATTAATACCCTGGCACAAAAGTATACCGCTTAGTGAATGTTTACAGTTTTCACCACTAAGAAATACATTTTTGTCGCTGTCACTGTAGCATGAATGTGTGTATGGTAATTTCCATTCTGATTTTACATATCCTTTACCCAATCGTTCATACTGGCCAGTAGGTATGTATTCAAGGCACTTTTTAAATCGGAAAGATGTTATCGGAATAGTGATAATTCCGTGTATTATCCATTCAATGACAGGACTCTCTGACATTGTCAATGGTAATCTCTCAAGTTTTTCGATGCTCAGGATTGTATAGTCTGCTCCTTTCTGTGCCAAACTGATTTGTTTATCAGTAAGGTTAAAAATGGAAAATAATGACGTTGTGTTGATTAAACGCCAAGGCACATAGCCTGAACGAAGATTTTGCAGCGTCCAGCCCAATTGTACAATAGAACGTAATTGAGACTGGCCATGTTGTAACATTAGCAAGTCTCTGTCTCTTATGTCAAAGTCAGAAGATACAATATTGTCCAACGAATATATTCTGGAGGACAGAGTCATTAACCCATTGTCCACTACAGAAAGTGATTTTTCCAAATTAATACGATCAATTTCTCGTATTTTTTCTGCTGTTTCAATTTGTGTGACTTTCCAAGCCTCGTTGTATGCAGCATAGATACTGGTCGCTATGAAACGCTTTTGACGCTGTTTGCGTGGTCCAAGAATGAAATCGCGCAAATCAGCACCATCTTTTAGTAAAGACAAATGTTGCTTAATTTCAGCCAGTGTGGATGTTCCTAGCCATTCCTAGCCATTCGAGGCAGAGTTTCCCTACACTGTATGTTGTTACTATCCCTGGATGTTGTCTCTGGGAGTATCTAGGGTCTTGTCTGGTCATTTTTAACCCCTGTGTTATATTCAGGAATCTATCTTGACAGCTGTTTGTGTCAGTAGGCCAGATTAACCACTTTTTCCAATCAGGATGTGTTCTGTTAAAATGTAACAAGCTTTGTTGTGGGGTCAGTGGGACACTGGCCCCATCCTAGTATGCACACTGTATTCCCTCTGTAATTTGCAGAGGTTTCGGAAAATATTTTTCATGAGATGTTTGCAATCATGATTTTTTATTCATCATTTTTCTTTAGTACATTATTTGCATGTTTTTTAATTCAATCGTCTTTGATATCATATGGTACCATATGATACTAAAGAAAAATGATGAATAAAAAATCATGATTGCAAACATCTCATGAAAAATATTTTCCGAAACCTCTGCAAATTACAGAGGGAATACAGTGTGCATACTAGGATGGGGCCAGTGTCCCACTGACCCCACAACAAAGCTTGTTACATTGGATGTCGAGGGACGCCTGACATCACTCGTATAGCACCTAAAACCAACGAACAATTGCAGTACAAAAATCGCTGTGCGCCAGCCCTACTCACACTCCTGTTCTGTTAAAATGTAAAATTTGTGACACGTCTATCTCAATATCTGTTGTTGCATTATCAGGTATTGGCTTTGGAATAGACGGTTTGTTTAGGTCTTTGATCTTAGCTAGGCCAAGACAGGATGTTTGGTGAATTGTGTCATTTAAAAACATCATTTGTTCTGGTATCATGCAGGTTCTGAATAGTGCTTCAAGGCCTTGTACCTGCCAATCTTTTGTACCCCAAATGGTTTTTGTTTCAATGTTATTTTTCCAATAATCAAAACCAAATGTCATCATTTTGTCATAACATGCTTCTGAATATATCATTTTAGAATTTGTCAGCATTGTTTTCATTCCTGTTTTATCTAACAATTTGTAATAAAACGTTTCTGCATCACTGGTGTTAAACCCTGAGAAGTATTTGAATTTCTCAAAAAATGCTTTAGAACTGCTTTTAGGTGGTGTAGCACAATGTTCCCATTGATTATACTTAAAAACATTTCTAGGCTGTGCAGATTTATGCAAATAATGACCGCCATAATGTGTGTAGCAGAATAACTGCTCATAACTAGATGAACCTTGTAAATAATCATGTTCTGTGAATCTAGCTGACATTACTAAATCAGACATCATGTCATTAATACTGTTAAAGTCCCAATCATCAGAGAATGTACTAGGTTTTACAAAGTCACTTAAGGAAACCTTCAGTTGATGAGGATACTTCAGGATTTCGACCGGACCATATATCTCATAGTCAGTTTTCTCCCATACTACCCCACCGGGTATTGGAATTGCTGTGACATTTACTGTTGACAGTTCTCTTTTCTTCACGTGGGATGATCTGTGTGGTTTCAGGACTAGGTTGATGTTCTGACTTGCTGTGTCCATTGTACTATATTTTCCCTCAATGGATTTTCCCAAACAAAGTACCATGATGAGCCAAAGCAGGAGGAAAAATACACCTAGACCGAACCAGAACTCTAACCAAGGGGAAATAAGGTAGATTTCCTTCAGTTGATGAAAGAGTTCCGTTGCTTTTTCTTTAAAAGTCTTTTTAGTTTCTGGCATCACTTCGGGGTCGTTTTGATCTTCAGAGAAGTTGTCGAAGTTGATGAAATAACCAGAGGCAATTCTGTCAATTGTTGGGATTGTTCCTTCAATCTGTCTCTCGGTAGCATTTTCTGATGCCACATTATTGTAGACTGGTGTTTCTTGACAAACTGTTTCAATCTGTGTCTCAAGAGGCACGAGTTCCATGGCATTATTGCATAGTCCTTCTCTGTGCACTGCAGGCTGATCGAATGTGATTAGTCTTTCAGTTTGAACCTCTTGGATTGTTGCAAGTTTGGGTATTCTCTTGTTTCTTGGGAGTCCACTGGGCCTACTGTTGATTATAGGCCACATGGTTGTGGTTTTACCAGGTCGATAGACACGACTCTGTTCTCCTTTTTACCAGCAAGGGGTGGTAGTACTACTGATCTTGTTCCGGTGACTGCCAAGACAGGTACTGCTTTTCTGTAAGAAGGCCCAAATTCCTTCTTCACCGCGATTTTTTCTCAGACTAGATCCCCAATCTTTGGAATCCAGACAGGCCTTGCTGGGGCTGTTGCTTGTGGTGCCTCGTCAGTGGTATTTGGCTGTTGCTTTAACTTTATGTTGCTTAAGGATTTTCTTGTTTCATTCAGTTCCTGTAAAACAGCGAAACGATCTTTGATGTCAAAGTCTGTTTTCTTATCTTGTACCACTGATACCTGACTATCTAAGTCCTGAATTCTCATTCTAATTCCGAACAATAGTTCGTATGGGCTGAAACCTTTTAGAGATTTTCTTGGCAAATTGTTAAGACTGGACTGGACACTTATTAAATGTTTGACCCACCCACCGCCTGAACCTAATACCTTCGCTGTTATAGATCGCTTTATGTCTCGGTTTTTTCTTTCAACCACACTATTCCCTTCGGGGTGCGACGGACAAGAATACCGCAACCCAATTCCCATGCTGGCCATGGCCTCCTTATAAGCTCGAGAGCTGAAAGCAGGACCCTGGTCAGAATGGAACGTGGTAATTGCGTATGTGCCGATAAAGACTTGCAGATCTTTCTTATAACCGTTCTAGCGTCAGCCGAGCGCTGGAGGCCACATTTTTTAAGTGTTTTTAGTCTTAACTGATTAATAGGACGCTGTATGGCTTGCGGACATCATTACCCTTTCTATAAATGGTAACTGTGCAACAGGCAGGACCGGTTCATTACTGCGATCTCTGTCACAGTCCGGACAGTTCTTTACATATATCTGATGTTGCACGCTCATCCCCGGCCACCAGTATACTGATTGCAATTCAGTCAGTGATTCCCTCATCTGAATGTGCCTTGGACCTTCACCCATGTGTGCGTCTGCTATTAATAATATTCTCCGGTTCGTGTTTGGAATGACCCTATCCCCCACTCCAGGGATTCGAGCAAAAGGAACGGAGTTTGCATCGATTACGTATGCATAATTGAGTGGATAGTTCACGGGCAGTGCTGCACAGTCGCCTTTTACGGTCGTTTTTACTGCCAGCATGGTTTCCCCATCTATGTATTTTTCTGTACGCTTTTTTGTGGCTACGGAAGCCGGTTTAGTTGCTTCCGCTGTGGCTGTGTTAGCCAATGAATTCCCTGCAATGTGAACGCCATCACGTTGAAGACTCTGTGCGTGTATCACGTGAGTCTTTTGTAGTTCTTTTTGTAAAAGAGCTACCTGTTTCCATAGCAATTTATGCTTTATTGTGGCACCTGTGTCATCTTTGTAATCGTTTTCAATCCAACTCTGCAGTTTATTATTGTAAGAGTTGACGCATAAATGAGAATCGCACACGATAAGTGTCGGGAATTCACGTTCTGCATTTTCGAGCGCCATCTTTAAAGACCTGATTTCAGCTCTCTGAGCCGAACAGTTTCTTACTGATTCAGTTTTTGTTACTTTCGGTCTGAATTTACCGCACAGCCAACGACCTTTAACAATCGCACAGGCTGCATCGTAGGATTTGCTCTCTTACGTTGAAATGCTGTACAAATCTATCTGTATAGATTATACAGGCGTATTGTGGGAGAGGCAGAAGTTCGATTGGCAGAGGATATTCTTCTTCATACTCTAAATCATTCAGTTCTTCGAATTGTGGGGCGAAATAGTATTTCACATCTTCCGCTCCAAGAGAATCTACATACTGTATCCATTTCGGATCCAGTGACACTGTAGGCAGGTTTACTGGGCTGAATAGCGCCTCGAAGGCGGATTCCGCTGTGAGGATATTAATCCATTTGCCGTGTGCTAGTTCTCGTTCATTTGCTAATGCAATTTGCACTGCTTTCACAGTTCTTTCTGTGAGACTGAATGTTTTTTCTGCTTGTGTGTACAAGTGAGATTTAATTGAAATTGGTACCTTTTCTCCCTCATTCGAGGTTAGGTACGTGAATCCGCATCTTCCTGGGATGACTCGGATTACAAGACCGCGTGTGTTGTCTCGTGTATCTAATTTAGTTTTAGCTAACATGTCTGTTTGCAGTGATCTCAAAATTTCTGTGTGTTTTTGAGTCCAATTGATTTGTTTAAAATCAGGTTTAATTAGTTCGTAGAGAGGTTTAACCCTCTCTGCGTAATTTAGAATGTAAGTTCTTCTGAAATTCAGAAAACCTAGTATGGATTGTAAATTCTTCAGCGTTTTTTGTGCTTGGAGTACAGCGCACTTCTCTAAGAAGTTGTCCGCTAGGCTTTTCCCTTCACTTGATAATTCGTACCCTAAGAATAGTACTGTCAGATTGGCAATTCGAGAATTTTTAAAGTTGAATTTGTAACCCTCTGCTGCGAACCCAAGTATAATGGTGTTCACTCTTTTCAAGTGAGTATCCAAGTCGTCGTCTGTGAGATAGATATCATCTACGTAAGATAATGCCTCATCATCATATATTTGTAGTAACTCTGTTACCCTAGCTGGGAATAGTCCTGGGCTGTTCTTGAACCCCTGTGGGAGTCGACAGAATTTTTTCTGCGACCCAAATGCTGAGAAAGCGGTCAAGTATCTGCTTTCTGGTGCAATGTTTTGACAAAAGAAACCATTAGATATGTCTAATGTCGTTTTATATTTTTTCCTAACTATGTTATTCATTAGGGCTGCACTATGCGAGTTTTGTACTGCAAATGTTTTGCAACATGCATTAAGGTGTCTGTAGTCCAAAACTAGACGATATGAATTGTCTGGCTTGGAGACAGGAAACAAAGGATTGTTCATTTGAGAGGTGCATGTTCCAATCACCCCCTGGTATTCAAGTTGATCTAAGATCTCCCTGACTTGTTTTTTAGCTTCTTGCTTAATGGGATACTGCCGTTGGGCAGTTGGTTCACTTTTTAATTGGATTTTGTGGGGAGGTGAGTCCTCATCCCATCCTACATGATTTTTATATAATGCCGGTGCTTGGGCCACTGCCCATTTCCTTGCATAAGTATATTTTTTGTGAATCAGAATGTGATTCGAGAAGGCAGGCATAATCATTTCTTCGCCAAGAGGGCACTCCCTGACAAACTCTGGGGCCCAATCTTTTTCAGCTAACAGAATATCATAGCCTTTTGAGAGTTTATCCCAAAATAGACCCTTTATTTTCCTAGTCTTATCACCCTCTATACGCAATGTTATTTCGTATATTTTATGGGGCTCGCTAAGTCTGGTGTCGGCAGTTTCAACCTGAATGTATTCATTCGTGTCCACTGTCTCCAGATGACTCATCAAGATCTTGCGGGCTATACTGATTTCTGCTGCACTGTCCAACATTGTCAATGCCCACTCCCCGTTTTTCAACTGTGTCCTCAGTATTCTCGGCATGGTTGATTACTCTAATACTGGCTACCTTCTTTTTTGTAAATTGAGATTTTTTACTCTGAGCAGGTTCCTTGTCTTTGGACTTGGTGTTCTCTCCTGGGTCTGACCGTCCTCTTCTTTCTAATTTCTGCGAAAAAGATCGAGAGGGACGTGTATCAATACTTTGATATCTATCAGGTTTTTTCAGATTATCCCTATTTCTAAGGTTATATCTTTTCTCAGAGGGCTCCCTCTGGGGAGACTGGTGTTCTCGAGTCGGAGTTCTTTCCCTACGTCAAGGAGACCTTCCTCTGGACTGGAAAACTTTTTCCTTGGGAGTGGATTGTTTATTTCCATCCCAGCTCTTTTTAGGAGTGTTTAAATTATTTTTAATAAATAATTTTTCAGGATTTTCGAGCAGTTGGGGCTTTACGGGTTTTCCACCCAAGCTGTCTCTACCTAATTCTTCATAGCATTTTTCTATGATTCTGGCAAGCTCAACTGGCTGATCTGTTATATCTGTTTCCCTCAACTTCTGGCGGATCGCCACAGATGCTGCTTCTCCTTTTATATTGGCTAGTAATATAGCCGAGACCTGCTTATAGTCTTTCAGTAATTTCATACCAAGAGTTAAAGCGGGCTCTGGACCGTATTCATTCTGAATCTGTTTTAGCACTTCTGGTATTACCGCCATAGATGGAACACCATGTGTTTTTGTGTAAATGGAAGCAAAGACTGTACCCCAAGTGTCGCAGTCCTCTATGTGTGGTGCGATTCCCATAGGAAGGCAGATGGTCAAGATTCTGTGTTTCTCAATAGGATAGTATCCGGAAATACTGCCTCTATTTGAGTGATTTTCTGTGCTAACCAGAAAGGAATTTGTTCCTGTTTTACGGGTGTTTTACCAAGACATGACTGTATGTTCTGTGGTGTGATTTTATTAGTGTTCCCCTGATGAGGGGTCAGCTGTGGTACATTAACAGCTGGTTGGACTGTTGCAGTCCGTATTACATATTGGACTAATTGCCAATGTATTTTTATTACTGTTTTTAGCTGTACTAACAGCTCTTCCTTTGACATTTTTGCAATGTCCGGATGTGGTGTGTAGCTGGCTAGAACCGGCCACGTTGCTCCTGGTCTACCTAGTGGACCGAGCCTGGTAATATGATCATTATGTTTTAGAGCGCCATTAAACCAGAGCAGGTGCTCTTGGAATTTTAGTGGGATTTCAGTCTCCTCGAAAGGAGCGTACTCTTCCGGAGGTTTCTCTATTTTGTAATAGTGAAACTCTTTTGTTCTAGCGTTTGACGCTGGAAAGTTTATCCATGAATAGAATACCACTATCTGCCGATATTCGTGTGCCTCTATCACGAAAATTACTGTACCACCTTGTGGTGTCAGTCCGTTATCTATAAGTTTTAACGTTATAGACTTTCTTAAATGTGCCGGGATGATTATTGCATCCGGGTCTGTGTCTTCGGGACCTTGCTGAGTCGCATCTACTGCGCCCCCAGTGGTTCCGTTTTCTCGTGGCATTGTATAAATGCAAGGTTTGCAGAGTAGGTCTCCAAGGAGACAAAGATTAGGTGCACAATATTTTGGAACACTGTATCCTTCAACGTTGAATAAACCAGAGCTTTACATAGGAATCTCTTCCTACTGAGTTCGGGCGGATTTTAACCTTTCACCCACTCCAGACGTCTATTGGAGTATTTACGGGAGAAAGGGGTCTGTGTGAAAAATGCACGACTGAGTTACTCTAACGTCTTGCCTTAATTTATCGCCTTACCAAACGTTTGGGCGCCATGTAGTGTAGTTCCTATTTTCCCAATAGGCCCTGCGCATTGGAATAACATAAACAGTAGTATCGACGTAGAAGTGCGGATCTTCCAGGCCTCTACTGACTATGCTAAACTTAATTGGGTTTGTTACCAACTAGCTCAGAGGTCACTGGAAACCTACTTGACTGAATAGGAAGTGATCAGCTTCCCTGGCACAGACAAGAAGGGATTCAGTTTTCCAACAACCGTGCAACATGACAACTTTGCTCCTCAGATCAAGAGTCAATCTCTAGGGTCGTGTGAAACAATAGACAGTTATTTTACTCAGTCAGATTGGTGCAGTTTACTTTCACAATATGTAGAGAATAGAGAGACGGGCGTTTGTCAATAAAGGGTTAACATTTATTGAACAGTCTTTCTTCTGGTACAAGAGAAATGTATTGCCACAATTGCAAGACTTGTTATTATAAAAAGTACGTACAGTAAGATAAGTATTGCGAAATAATACTGTAAAAGCATTGATATGGTTTCTTAGCCATACAATGGTTTAAAAGAAATAAAACATATATACATTCATATATACATTAGGCTTAAATACTCAACTGATGCTTCTAACTACGCCTACCCCAGTGTACTTGACCTAAGCCTAATACTTGGGAGGGGAGTAAGTAAGTAGCTTTAGTTTAAGTTGGTTTTGCCAAGGTTTGCTTCAAGAATTCTCTCTCAAGGGTTTAGTCAACACCATACCTCTGGAATAGAATGATGGAGGTCTGGTATCTCCCTCAGGGCTCGATATCCCAGTCACCCGCAAGGGTAGACCAGAAACGCCGGAGCTGGATTTCTCTGCAGGAGAAAGGCAGCGTCTCTTCTTCAGCGCATCGAGGAGGAGGAGGGGGGACAGCGTCCGCGGGCAGCTTGCATCTGCTGGGCTCTTGCAGGGGGACGGCTGTTCAGCTCCTAAGTTCACCACACCATCGTTCGCTAGTTAGCAGCGATAGCAGTAGCGATAGCAGCTATGATATCTTCAGCATAACAGCAGCTTCAGGCGATGGGCAACAGGGTGTTAGCTTCAGCGAACCACAGCTAACAACGGGCAATCGCTTAAGGCAACGTTGGTAATATTTATACCTGAAAGGTGCCATGTTTGACGTAAGTTTGTTGGACATAAGACGTCAATTAAAGATGTCACTAGGAAGTGATCGCTATCAGTTGCTCATTAGAGTTCTATTACTAATCAAAACACAGCAAGCGGGGATTTCCAGGTTTGCTGCGTTTTTATCTTGTTGAAGAACTCGGAGTGTTAATCTAGGAATCTCAGATAGTGACTTCTGCTCTGTCATTGCACTAATTGGTTGCAAAGGAAGTGGCAGAGAAAGCTATTCTGGAATGTGGCTCTGTTCGTGTGAGGCCAGAGATAAGTTACTGAATATTGCACTTGACG
Organism: Lissotriton vulgaris; assembly: GCF_964263255.1. Taxonomy (NCBI): domain Eukaryota; kingdom Metazoa; phylum Chordata; class Amphibia; order Caudata; family Salamandridae; genus Lissotriton; species Lissotriton vulgaris. The sequence goes on from NC_141693.1 coordinate 1,050,233,075, forward strand.
GTTATGCCAATATAGGGAATAAATGGATTTATAGCCGAATAGGGGCATAAGGTCACAGTATCGATCAGGATCCGAGATAAGCACGCAACAATAGGTGACACAATGGTCGTTGTGCTGTACAACAGGACACAGATGCGGATGGGCTGTCTCTGGATACTTGGTCTCTCACTATGATAGGGGTGCCTCAGTCTCTTGGTGCATTGCAGGTGGAAGGCTTCATCCTGGTGATGAACTGCTTATATGCTGGATTATGTGATCCATATGGCAATGATGATGTGGTTGCTATTAGACCTGGATGACAGATGGTGATGACTCACCTGGAGTGAGGATGACTGGGGCACTTCGCAGCCACATAGCTCGGTGACTTTGCTGGTGCTGTTCTTCTCCTGTGGCATGTGCGGTCTCTAGCAGGGATGCATTGTGAGTCAAATTAAGCCAAACTAAGATCCATCCCATGGTAATGTTTTTTTTTGTTAGTTTTTATGTCTCGCCTGCGTGGGCTGCGCACATGGCCAGTCTCGCTGACGAGATTTTATGTTTTTGAGGGAGCTTCAGCATCTGGCTTTAAGCCTTCCAGGACCGCGGCCAATCTGCCGAAGGGACTAATTAGGACTTCCCGGGGCTAATACGAAGTCCCGAGACCTCCGAAAAGTTACGTAGCTCCGTCATCAACACGGGATGGAGCTCTCCGGGCTTGTCAGATAGACCAGTGTGCCCATGGCAATTTTGTCCTTAGAATGTGGAGGGGTTACTGGCCAAAAGAAGAAGTTGGTTTCCTTTGCAATTCCAATAGCATGCCTGCTAGGAAATGACATGGAGTTTGCAGCATGGACTGAGATCGAAAGAAAGACCCGTGCAGCCAAGCTGGGTATACTTGAATGGATATGTGTGAAAACCAGAGCACAGTGTAAAGCCCAGGGTGAAAAAGAAGAGTTGGAGTCTGGAATATTGGCCAAACCTTCCAAGAGAAAAGGCAGGAAGCCTGGGAAACCAGCTTCAAATCAGCCACAAGCTCAGGTTCCCTTTCCTCAGGGAGAAGACTTGTCAGCCCCAGAGGGAAGTGAACTTCAGGAATGTGGGCCTTACAAGTCAGAGCTTATGGGGTTAGGGGAACCCTCTAGAGAAGAGCTGTGCCAGACTCAGAGGTTCTGTCCCACTCTTGAAAGCCTGAGACAGCAAGCTGATGATTATGAAAAGGGCGATGTCAGTTACTCCTACAGAAACTATTGGGAGTGGGACTCCTTTACACTGAGGCTAGAAACCCCAACCCTGGTGGTTCTAGGTGAGTGGTAGTGCCTCAGATGTATATAGAGGTCCTACTCACTTGAGCTCATGACATCCCCTTAGCTGGGCACTTTGGCCAGGCCAAAACTTGGAGTAGGTTAGTTACCCACTTCTATTGGCCAGGTATGGGTTGACGTTGTTGGCCCTTAAGACCTTCCAACAGCATCAGGGAACAGATTTATACTGGTAGTAGTGGATCATGCCAACAGGTATCCTGAAGCTATTCCCCTAAGGACTGTCTCTTCTGTTGCAGAGCCCTCATTAGTATTTTCACTAGAATGGGTTTTCCTAAGGAGATGGTGTCAGACAGAGGTAGTAACTTCATGTCTGGCTATCTAAAAAACTGTGGAAAATTAATACGGTTTGGTAAACATTATCTGCGCCATCTTGCCCTTTCCCCCGATGCCACACTTTTTGTCGTGCACACCCGCCATTTTAGGTGCCTTGGTCAGAACCACACTCTGTACGCCACTGACCCCTAGCACGGCTCTTCGCCCTCACAAGCACATCCCCCGCACGCTAACAGCCCCCGCTCTCACATGCCTTGGGTCATAAACCTCTCTTCCACGCAGCTCTGCCTCGGAACCCCATCCTGTTCCCAGCGCGACACTTCCCTCCATCCCTTTCATGGTCCCGGATCCCTTGATAACACCCCTCTTTCCTTTGTGCCCGTTTGTCTCACTCTTTCCCAAGCCGCCACCTGGCCCTGCGGATACTGTCATTGCCCCCTTCCTCCTGTACAGTAGGAAACCCCCCCCCATCAAAGGATCCTTGAGCTGATCAAAGCCCCCACCCCATGAGATCCGATCAACCTCACACATTCCGTGAATCGGCGGAATGTCCAGCTGCGCGATAATCATCATCTGTTGTGACTGGGGTGGGGACTTCAACTGTAAATGTGTGTGGGAACGGGCCTGAAGCGGGGATTCCGAGGATGTCTTTCCGTACATCAAAGGGTTGACGGAGATGTGTTTTATGCAATAAAGTAATAAATCTGTGTATAAGAGGCCAGGCCTCAGAGATGCAGTTAGAGCACCTCGTGACGATACTTGCTGTCTGAACTGATGTGTTCTCCTCCGGAGAGAATAAACCCTTGTTTCCAGCCTTCCAGTCTCCAGCGCCTGCCTCTTCATTGATTAATATTTTGTGGGTTAAAGAGGCGACACCGCCGGGCAACACTTAAAGATCTTTGTTTATTGGTTGCTTCCTACCTTTTTACAATTGGCGTCCCAAACGTGGGGCCCATCAGCGACACGTGGATCCAGTGGGAGAGGTCCTGACGACAGAGTGAACGACTGCAACGATCGGGAGAGCTCCTGCCCAATAGACCCTCGTCTGGCAGCCGATCATCCGAACTTCACTGGTTCCGAATCGACCTCTCTCGAGTGATCTACGGTCCTGACTGGGAACCATCAGGAGTGCCGTGGCAATATCGGAGATTGGAGGACGATCGGGCGCTGGACGCGGAAGACAAGAAACAGCCCATATGGTCCGGGTAAGGTCGTGTGAACACGACGAATTGCGAAATAATTATTTGATTGGTTGGAAAATACTAGTATTACTCTTTGTTGATTCGTTTTGGAGATTCGCTGTCTGCAAACGGAGAAACAACAGGCTCTCTCTCTTTGCAAGCAGCGAAGGATAGGTAACGCAGACTTTCGTCCCCATTGTAATCCATTGTGCCTATCTTTCTCCCCCACTGATTGATTGTTTGAACCCGAACTACGGTTCGTGGATTGTTCTCTGGAGATTTCCTTCTCCCCCACTGATTAATTGATTGAACCCGAACTACCGTTCGCGGATTGTTTTCTGGAGATTCTCTATCTACAAACAGGAAAGAACAGATTCCCTCTTTGCAGATGGTGAAAGGGTAGGTAACGCAGACCTTTGCGGACCTACTTATTCTCCCCACTGATTGATTGACTCGTTGACTGATTGATTGATTGTAAGGGTAGCTCCCTGTTTTATTGTCAGAATAGATTTTGCTTTTGAGATATTCACTATTTGCAAACAACGTAGAATAGCAATATTCTGTCTAGTCTTTGCAGGTAGTGAAGGATAGGTAACGCGGACCTTTGTCCCCATAGTGATCTGTCATGCCTATCTTCTCCTCACTGATTGGTAGCTGGTTCAACCCGGACCGTTTATTAGAGGTGGACCATCTAGCTCCGCTGGAAGGCACCCCTAATAAAGACATGTTCACAAAATATGGATTAGTTACCATAGCCTATAGTAAGCTGTGGCATAAGTATACCAAAGAAAACCAAGAGAAAACAGTGGCCACTGATAGGATCCTTCGACCTTGATAAAATAGAAACGTTAGAAATAGCCCTTTGTAACAGTAAGACAACGCCTATCATGCTCTACAGTCTCGGTATGTGGCTGTGGAAAGGTCACTGTACCTGCCGTAGCTAAGCGACATCTTCGCGCGGGGAGGGGTCCGTCTAACATAGATGATGCCTTGTTCCCTCTCCATAGGACTTCTTCTCTATCTCTCCCCCTGCAGGGTTGCCGAAACCAGAAACCGGAAGATCGACACCCGGATGCAGTTCAACCTGAACCCGGAAGACCCGCCCCCGGCCACCTCCCGGAAGGTATAAAAACCAACGAAAATCAACAAAGGGCGTTCCAACCCGCGGACTTGTGGCAGGAGGCAGCAAGGAAGGAACCGGAGCTGAGAGCGAGAGACGAGGAGCCGGAGCTCCAACTGAAAGACGTGGAAGAGGACGCCGACGGCGACGTGTGGTCTGAGGACTGGTGGAGTCCTCAGGAGGTTGCTGGAGAGCGGCCGCAACTCACCAGGGAGTTGCGGCGGGCCACGTGAGTAACCGTCATCCATCTCCGTGTGCCGTTTGTAGATAGTTGTAATTACGTGTAAATAATATAGCCCGGCACCTACTAGAGCACGAGAGCACTGTATATATATTGATAGAGAGGTCCCCACCTTCCTACACCTCGAACACCCTGTCAACCCTTGGTCTTCCCTCCTATTCTTCGGCCTCTTTCACCTCCCCGTTCTACCCGCCCCTCACTTTCCTTTTTTCTGTGTCCCCACCTCCCGGTGTCGGTGATAGTTGTACAGACCGAGAGGAGTGCAAGACTAACGGTCCTCTATATTATCTTTTCTCTCGCCCCAAACCTCCGAGGCTCACCTGCAGAAGTCAAAGACCCACGGCAGTACCGAGAGGGAAACCTCACCCTACCCGGAGGACGTCAGGAGCGGACGGAGCCCTCCCCTTTACCCACCGACCGGAATACATCTCTACCTCGGACATTCCCAGGAGAACTCCATCGATCGCCCTGTGTTCAGAGACTTATAGACCTTCCAAACTTGTATCTACAATAAACTTCGCTAAACATAGCGCACTATATCTGGCCTCCCCGCCTGTTATTCCGGCCCGCCACATCCCACACCCCACAAGTGGTGTCAGAAGTGGGATATCCCGGAGGCATGGAGGCCGCAGTCAAGAAGCTGGCCGAAAGCCAGGAGCAGCTCGGACAAATGATGGAACGCTTCCTGAAGACCGCCGAGGACGACCGGGGCCAACTCCACGACGTCCTAAAAGGGCAAGGGACTGCACAGGACCAGGCTCTAGGGAAGCTCACGGAGGCGATGGGACAACAGAGGCCTCTGGCTCCGTTACCATCGGTCGTCCTCCAGAAATATGTCGCGGGGGAAGACCCCGACTTTTTCTTCACGAATTTCGAAAGACTGGCTCAAGCCGCCAACTGGCCTGAAGACCGCTGGGGTCATTACTTGGGACCGTTGTTGACCGGGGAGCTACAAGCGGCCTATCAACAGGCCAATATACAGGGGCAGACGCCCTATGCCGACATAAAGAAATGTATCCTCGAGCGTCTGGGGATAGACGATGAATCCTATAGGATCCGCCTACGGCAAGTAAGAGAGGGGCCCCAAGAAACTCCTCGAGCCCTCTCATATCGCATTCAGGACCTGACGTCCCGGTGGCTGAAAACTACCACGTCAACCAAGGAGGAAATAGTCGCTAAAATCAACCTGGAACAATTCCTCGCCTCCCTCCATCCGAGCACCCAAAAGTGGGTGCGACAACATGCTCACCTGACACTCGAACGAGCAGTCGAGATAGCCAGTGCTTACAGCAAAGCCCAAGAAGTCCAGAAGAGCAAAGAAGAACACCTCCCTCGGAGCTCGCATGGAAGCCACATCCGACCTCCTCGACCACCCGTTCCCCGAAAAGTAGAACCAACTCCTTTCGTACCCTATCCTATGATGCCTCGACCAAACCCACCTGGACCCCAATGTTACCACTGCGGTGGTTTTGGACACATTGCCCGTCACTGCCCCCAGAAGGAAGAGCCTATGGAAATCGGGGTGACTCGGAACTATGTATGTCTCACCGCGGGAAACTCACCCCCGCCGTTTAGGTGTCCTGTGAAAATCAACAACCAACCCCTTATGGCGCTGGCCGACACTGGATGTAGACACAGTGTCGTGCGACCTCAAGACATGCAGAAACCCGTCGGCCCTTTCACGGGATCAGTAGCTATCAAGTGCGTACATGGGGACACCAAAAGCTATCCCACAGCCCGAGTCACGGTGCAAACTAGTACTGACCACGGAAGAACCCTGAATGTAGGATTGATTCCTAACTTGCCAGAACAAGCCATTCTGGGTAGTGATTATAGTGGGCTTCCCCTTCTCCTCAAAGACACTACCGACTCCTTGGAAAAATGGTGGAAGGAAGCACTTTTCTCCCAAAACCACCCCTTTGGTCCCTCCTCCGCGAAACAGCCTAAAACCAAAAACCAAAAGAAAAAGGAAAGAAGGAGGTACACAGAAGCATATCCAGTCCAAGAGGCACTGCATCCCTGGGAAACCGACCGTGAATTTAGAGCGGCACAGCAAGAAGATCCCATCCTGCAAAACGCCTGGGGGCAGGCGCTTGACAACGAGGACCCGTTACATGTAGGTCCCTATTTCTTCCGTTCTAGGGGCCTATTGTATCGAAAAGCAGACCCACAGAAACCTTCACAGTTGGTTATTCCGGTTCCCTTCCGGGACAAGGTGTTATTCCTTGCCCACAGTCATCTCCTGGGTGGCCACTTCGGGGAAGAGAAGACAGGACAGGCAATACTCGAAAAATTCTACTGGCCAGGCGTATATGGCCAAATCAAACAATATTGCAAGGAGTGTGCCATCTGTCAGAGGAATAGCCGGTACAGACCCCCAAGAGTACCCCTCCGGCCCCTCCCTCTCATCGACATACCCTTTAGCAGGGTAGGAATGGACCTTATCGGGCCCATGTTGCCCTCCAGGAGCGGTTGCAGGTATGCTTTGGTGGTGGTGGACTATGCCACCCGCTTCCCGGAAGCTGTCGCTCTGAAACATCCCACCACCCAGAACATAGCGAAAGCCCTGGTGTCCATCTTTTCTCGGGTAGGCTTTCCACGAGAAATTCTAACGGACCAAGGAACCCCGTTCGTGTCCACCTTGATGCGTCAGGTATGCTCCCAGCTAGGTATCAAGCAGCTGAGAACCTCCGCGTACCACCCACAGACGGATGGGCTAGTGGAACGCTACAACGCCACACTAAAAGCTACTCTGAAGAAGCTATTGGAATTGGAAAGCAAGCGGTGGGAAGAGATGTTGCCCCTGGCACTGTTCGCTATTCGGTGCAAAACCCAAAGTAGCACCGGATATTCTCCATATGAACTATTGTATGGAAGACCTCCCAGAACCCTCCTAGATATGGCCCGCGAGGCGTGGGAGGCCGAACCGGATCGAACCCGGCCCCTTCCCGAATACGTGGAAAATCTAAAGACCCACCTCACACAAGTCCGGGACATTGTACGGCAACACATGGAAAAGGCCCAAACATCCCAAAAACATCAGTACGATAAAGGAGCCAAGCAGAGGGTCTTGGCTGTTGGCGATTTAGTGTTGTTGCTATTGCCCTCCTCTGACCACAAGCTTCTAGGGCAATGGCAGGGTCCATTCACCGTCCTTCGTCAGGTGACCCCTGTCACCTACGAAATAGAGACCGAGCCTACGAGAGGAGTTAGGCAAATCTACCACATCAATCTCTTAAAAAAGTGGGAGGGACCCCGACCTGCCTTATCTGGTGAACCAGTGCATCCCCCCCTGTCCTTTGAGGGTTGCATAGACCCGGATCTACCCCCGTCCTTGACAGAAGAACTAAAATCCATGTTGTTTCCAGTACAGAATGTCTTCTCCTCCCTGCCAGGACGTACAACCCTAGTGGAACACGCAATCCAAACTGATCCAGGGGTAACTGTACGACAACGGCCCTATCGGGTCCCGGAAGCACGCAGAAATATCATAAAGAAAGAAACAGAGCAGATGTTGCAGATGGGCATTATCGAGCCGTCGGTTAGCAGCTGGAACTCACCGATAGTACTAGTCCCCAAACCCGACGGCTCGGTGCGGTTCTGTATAGACTTTCGAGCAGTGAACAAAGTCTCGCGATTTGATTCCTACCCCCTTCCACGGGTTGATGAGATGGTGGAAAGAATAGGAGCCGCAAAATACATCAGCACGCTCGACTTATGCAAGGGGTATTGGCAGATACCCCTGAAAGAGGATGACAAACGAAAGACTGCCTTCTCTACCCCTGAGGGCTTATTTCAGTTCAGAGTAATGCCTTTTGGCCTACATGGCGCCCCCGCCACGTTTCAGAGGGCCATGAACCGGGTCCTACAGCCTCACTCCCTCTATGCTGGGGCTTATTTGGACGATATAGTGATCCACAGCAACACTTGGGACCAACATTTGGGGCACCTCCGGGCGGTGGTGGCCGCTCTGGGCAACAGTGGGTTTACTATAAACCCGGCCAAAACTACCTTGGCCGCCCAAAGCGTCAAATATCTGGGGTATCTTTTGGGGGAAGGTCTCATCCGACCCCAAGACAACAAGATAGAGGCCATCCGTTCCATACCCTTCCCTCAGTCCAAAACCGAACTCCGGGCCTTTCTGGGGCTTCTGGGGTATTACAGACGGTTCATACCAAACTTTTCCCAAACAGCTGTCCCCCTGACCGATCTACTGAAGAAAAGTACCAAGACAGATGAGGCCTTGAGACATCCCTCAGTACCCCTATGGCAGGCCTTTGAATCTTTAAAACAGGCCTTAGTATCCAGACCAGTCCTTGTAAGCCCTGACTATAGCCAGCCTTTCATCCTCCAAACAGACGCCTCCGATCAGGGGTTGGGGGCCGTCTTGTCCCAGAGAGACCCCAGTGGGAATGAAAGGCCCATTCTGTATATAAGCAGGAAGCTCTACCCCAGAGAAATGAACTATGCCTGTGTAGAGAAGGAGGCCCTAGCCATAAAGTGGGCAGTGGACAGTCTCCGTTATTATCTAGAGGGGAGGGAATTCGTGCTCTACACAGACCATGCCCCTCTGGCGTGGATGGCCCGCAACCGAGGCCATAACGACAGGGTCCTTAGATGGTTCCTTTCCCTTCAGCCCTATAGGTTCACGACCGAACATAGGAAAGGGGCGGAACAGGGGAATGCGGATTACCTCTCTCGCTTTCCCTGTGCTTCCCCCCCTACAAGAAAGACAGCTAGGGAAAGGGGATGTGGAAAGGTCACTGTACCTGCCGTAGCTAAGCGACATCTTCGCGCGGGGAGGGGTCCGTCTAACATAGATGATGCCTTGTTCCCTCTCCATAGGACTTCTTCTCTATCTCTCCCCCTGCAGGGTTGCCGAAACCAGAAACCGGAAGATCGACACCCGGATGCAGTTCAACCTGAACCCGGAAGACCCGCCCCCGGCCACCTCCCGGAAGGTATAAAAACCAACGAAAATCAACAAAGGGCGTTCCAACCCGCGGACTTGTGGCAGGAGGCAGCAAGGAAGGAACCGGAGCTGAGAGCGAGAGACGAGGAGCCGGAGCTCCAACTGAAAGACGTGGAAGAGGACGCCGACGGCGACGTGTGGTCTGAGGACTGGTGGAGTCCTCAGGAGGTTGCTGGAGAGCGGCCGCAACTCACCAGGGAGTTGCGGCGGGCCACGTGAGTAACCGTCATCCATCTCCGTGTGCCGTTTGTAGATAGTTGTAATTACGTGTAAATAATATAGCCCGGCACCTACTAGAGCACGAGAGCACTGTATATATATTGATAGAGAGGTCCCCACCTTCCTACACCTCGAACACCCTGTCAACCCTTGGTCTTCCCTCCTATTCTTCGGCCTCTTTCACCTCCCCGTTCTACCCGCCCCTCACTTTCCTTTTTTCTGTGTCCCCACCTCCCGGTGTCGGTGATAGTTGTACAGACCGAGAGGAGTGCAAGACTAACGGTCCTCTATATTATCTTTTCTCTCGCCCCAAACCTCCGAGGCTCACCTGCAGAAGTCAAAGACCCACGGCAGTACCGAGAGGGAAACCTCACCCTACCCGGAGGACGTCAGGAGCGGACGGAGCCCTCCCCTTTACCCACCGACCGGAATACATCTCTACCTCGGACATTCCCAGGAGAACTCCATCGATCGCCCTGTGTTCAGAGACTTATAGACCTTCCAAACTTGTATCTACAATAAACTTCGCTAAACATAGCGCACTATATCTGGCCTCCCCGCCTGTTATTCCGGCCCGCCACATCCCACACCCCACAGTGGCGCAAAGAAGCAATGCAACGAAAGAAAAGAGACGAAGTCAGAGTAGGTAAAGAAACGCGACAGACAACCTTCCAAGCATCTGGTAGACCAAAGGAAGGGATAGCGGCGACACGGTTCCAAGGAGTAAACACAGGAAGGGAACGGTGTAAAGGGATATATCGACAGGACAACCCCAAGACACAACGACCCGAAAGTAATCCCCCGACACTACGCACAGGACGAACAGACTTAGGGCAAAACCAATGTGCTTTTTGTAAATATTCCGGACACTGGAAAGCCCAATGCCCGACTCTACTGAACACGGGTAAGAGCAGAGGGCCGACAGAAATAACAGGCCGCCCGAAAGGGAAAAGGCGTGAGACAAAGACGAATTGGACTGACACGGACAGGCCGGATAGAACCACCACGTTTGATTACGCCCGATGGCACAGATTTCGCCAGACAGATTTCAGCGACATGTTTGAGTTCTCATAGGTCGAACAACGCTAAGACGGGAAACCCAGTCAAGCTCTAGGTTACCCGGTGACGAACCCCGTACTACCGCTACTGTTCCCGAACACAAAAGCCACCCTTTCGGATAACATACAGGAACAACACACAGAGTAGTTTCGGACAGATTAGTACACAAACTTTGAGTGCAATGGGACTGATTACTCTCTGTTGCCCCCCCCCCCCCACTCTGTGGACAAAAGCAATTACAGGCCTGCATAAACAACCCCCCGTTCAGGAAAACTGTTCTTGTGGACACCCCACCCCCCATTACCCAAGCATGCCTGTCCCGCCTCCTACCACGCCCCATAGAAAAGAAAAACATGAACAAAGAATACCTACCCTCACTCCGGAAGTTCCCGAAATGCAGCAGGTCACCGGTCACGCCCATCCGGAAGGTGAAGCACACAGCACGTGTGGGGCGGGGTCCTGCCGACAGCCAGCGATCAAAGAGGTCGCCGGTGGGATGTCCAGGAGGCACCATGGGCCCGGCATGTCCCATCCTCTTCTCCCATATGGTCTAGCGGTTAGGATTCCTGGTTTTCACCGCCGCGGCCCGAGCCACGAGTAGGGAGGGGGCGGATGCAGATGACCCCCTCCCTCGTATCTCCTGGTCCGGCCATCACAAATACCTCCGCTGAAAAATTGGTGCAGGGTGGGCTGGGAGAGGGAGGCGGCGCGAACGATCCTCCCTCGCCTCCCCAGGTGGAGGTTTCCCAGCCCCGGCCCGGCGCAGAAATCCTCCAGCCGGGCGACGACCCTACTTGCGCAGCACAGAACATGGAATGGCTGGCCACCCTACCTGCGCAGCACAGAACATGGAATGGCTGGCCACCCTACTTGCGCAGCACCGGACACAGAATGGCCAGCAACCATACTTGCGCAGCACGAGACATATGATGGCCCTCAAGTGTACTGGTGGAGGCACCACAGCTGCACCCTAGCGCCCCCGATCCGAATGTCCTGCTCCTACGGCACAGTTCCGTTTTTTCGCCCCAAGAAGTCTATGTAACTAGGACGCTTGCCCACCTGGGCACGAGTCCCCACCTCCGACAGCATCTCCACGACCTTGAAGATTCTACAAGAGTCCCAGGAGCCCTCGGCCCCTACAGGCTTCTGGTGGGGGACAACTGCTTTGATCACTAACGACGTAGCCACAAGATGGTGGTGCTCTCGTGTCAGCACCAGCTTCAGTCTGAACCATCCAGAAAGATTGTGGGCTAACAAATTCGAGCAAGTTCCGGCTGAACCTCAACGTGACCCGGTAGAGGAAATTTTGCTTCCCTCCCCTTTTGATTGATGGTCCACATTGCCTGCCCCTTCTGTTAGCACAAGTCTTTTTGAACTGCCGAAAGGGACTCTGGTCCAACCGCCGGTTGTTGGAGACATTTTGTCCCTGATGCTGCTTCCGGACTAACCCGGCCTCGCCCAAAATGGCGCCGGTGTCAACAGGAACTCACGAACACCTTGTGGTGTTTTTTAGCTAATAAGACTTGACGTTCTGAGATATGTATATGATCCTTTGTACACTTGACGAAAAAGAGGGAGGGTTCACTTGGCGAACATGTAAAAGGATCCCGTTAAAATGTTGTTTTCAATGTACGATTTATTATGATATTACTCTAACTGATACATAACGTCGCTTATGACACACGCCCACGGTATGCATATAGAAAATTTGATTACAACTAGTCTGACTATGCTTCCAATAATGAAATGAATGCCCCCTGATCCCTCAACTATTGATAGATGTTTTTAGTTTCCTGCAAATAACTAATAGAAGCTTTTAAAATGTTTTTAATACTGCAAAATAGCCCCCCCGCCCCTACTGTACGCGCTTCAGCCAACGCCGTGTCCGGCCGAATACGATTACACTCTCATATTTACATGCTGAACAATTGTGCAAATAAAGGTTTTTCAAACTATGAACAGGTATCATATACTTTTGTAAATGTGGGATCAGCGGGAGGGTTTTCTGTGCGATCTGTTTTGTTCTCTTTTTAAGGTTACTAGAAAATGGTTGCTCAGCCCCGGATTGATGATCGAATCTAAGGCACGATACGCTGTCACCAAGTGTGCGACTGGCTCAGGAACAAACGCATGGGGAAGGACCTCGACTTCTGAGAACGGGTAAAGTAAAGCGGTATGAACGATAAAATGTTATAAGGGTATGGTACTCGAAGGTACTAGGGAACAGGGTTGGCCGAAGAGCTGGTATGCCTTAGGACATCACAGCATTGGAAATGATTTAAGGATCCCGATAGCTAGATACATCTACAAACCAGGTACCTCGCACTAAACGCCTCTGATCTCTAACGTTTCCCTACACACGGCCTATAATGCCACACTCGGACCGTCTCCCTCATGATCAACTTATCGCTCGCCATCCTTACCACACTGCCCGCCCCCCCCCCCCTGGCTTCAGAAACCAAGACCCCAGGGATTACATCCCGAGGAGATAAGACGAGTATGTGGTAAGTAAAGGACTTTCGTGCCTGTACATTTGATATGCGCGAATGCTGTCCCCCTCTCCCTTCCCCTCTTTTCCTCCCCCTACAGGTTACATTGGAATCACGACTGGGGTATAGTGAAGATCTGAAGCCACGCCATGTCTGATGCATGAAGCGGACCAACGCTGCAAGGTGGCACCTAAGGACACCCACGAACAACCTTTGTAACGAAAAAGCCAATAGTTGTATGATATGATGGGACGCGATCACCCCTAACCCGTGTTGCGTGAATGAGCACATGTCATGTATGTCTGAAACTATGAGAAAATGCTTTCTATGCGACTGAAGCATTGACTTAACTAGGCAAAGGACCGAGAGTGCGAGAAGTGCGATGCCATGGTGCCTTTTACTCAATACATGTCACTTTGTACCCGGCCTAATGCTCGTCCGTCCCAAACTGCATGCTTTCTAAATTTTAACACAGACCCGTAATGTCACATGTTGTGTAATGCGCTGAATAGGCTATCCTAGTACACGGCCACTCTCCATGTCTCACGTGTACTGTTTAGCCTATTGTTGCATATCTCTCTCTCTCTCTCTCTCTCTCTCTCTCTCTCTCTCTCTCTCTCCTCCACACTCTCACTCTTCCTAACGACTGGCACCTAATTGGCGAACCACCATCCATGGTGCACCACCCAATTGGCTCCAAATACCGCAAGTATTTGCACAAAATTTGTCTTAAATAAAATCACATTGATGCCATGTTACTACCTCTCCTTTCTGCTAAATATTGATGAAAACTAGATTGGCCAAAAGGGAAAGGACAGGTAAGACGACTGAGGTTCCCTAATCTGACCCGTAATAAGGGAACTACATGTCAGTGGCTTTTATGATAAAAATGCCTCAGGTAACGCGACCCTCCCCGTCCCACATTGTCTCAATGCCCAAACAGTAAAAGTGATCGAAGCATCCCCGTCTTCCCAGAACGCCCCCAGTTTTGTATCAGCTGCCCCGAACGAGAGTTTGAAAAATGTGGCTCACCCCCGGCTGTAAGAGATGGGTTGGCTTACAACTGACACAGACCAGCCGTTGTTCCTAGAAATGATTTGTTGATGAACAAGCTACAAAGTTTAGAAATTCGAGAAATATCCCTGAACGCTTACCAACTGAACTGTAGCCTTCTGCTAGATAACGCCCTTATGACACAAGGCAAGACGATAGTCCCTCACCCCAGTCTGCCATGTTCCTAGTTGTTTTCCATAAAACCCCGGCCACCCCAAAGATGAGTTGAATAATTATTGCAAGCCCCCCCCCCCCCTGTTTTTAATGAAGTAGCTAGGTTGTAAGAGACTATGTAGAAATTGGAATGTTGTTTGCGAAGTTAAGATTAGATCGAAATGAAGAAATTGTTGCAGTAAACCCTGTTGAAAGTAAAATGTTTAGCTGAAAGATAGGATGCATCGATATAATGGAAAATTGTTTAGCCCATGTTCATTTCTCAGAAAGATATCTATCAGGCCATGATGATAGCACATTGCACTTTTTCGTAAAATACAAAGCCCTGAAGAGCGGTATAGCTTTGCAAGACTGGTACTAGAAAAGCGGGTCTCTGCCAGAGGAACTGATGTGACTGTAATAAACAAATGCAATGAATAGGTATCAGACCTCGCACCACGACAATGAATGTAATACCAACAAACGCCAAAGAAATAGTTACGATGGAAAAGTTGTAGGGAATCCAGCAAACCTATCATCGATTATTTATACGTTGGTTGTAAACCCCAATGTAACGGATGTTTCCCCAGTTGCTTGGAGTTGGGAGAGAAATAGACTTATGTGATTACCTTCCTCTGCCAGTTCTCTAAAGACTGTCTTTTCAAACTCATTTAAGGGTACCACTGTCGGGAGAGAGAGAGACCGGATGTGGGAGCACGCGGCCTGACTGCAGATCGTGGAACACCTGCGACATTGACCAAGGCGGGATCGCAACAGTAAGGAGTCGCAGGACGAGGCACTGTTTCCGACAAAATGAAAGGAAAGGGCTGACCTGATGCCCCTGCTCGATGATCAACATGTGCCGAAAAGTCCCCGCCCTCTGAGCCCGGTCATGGGCCCACCTGCCTGAAATTTTCCGTCCCCCTGGTCTGTTCCCGATCTGGCCCTGCTCCATCCCCTCTTTCCCCCGACCTACCATAAAGACTACCCACACACACACTTCTTCCACCTGAACTCTTTGACAATCGACTCGAAAAAGAAAAGCTGCAGTCAGATTGAATAGGGTTTTGTTGCAAACTAAAACTAAACTTGGGTGCCCTGTCTAAGGTACCCATGAAAGAACACTTAGGACACAGGGCGAAAAAGGACCTTTTTGACCAGAAAAACGAGGAAAAGGTCGTGCCCTGCAACGCAGGACCTGGAACAGAGCTGAACGCATAGCTCCACCGCCGGTGCTCAACAGTGCCAACAGAAGACGACAAAGAATGCTGAGAACTCACTAATAATGGTCCAGGACAATAAGACACTGGAAAAAGCAACACCCCTCCTCTTCGAGCAGTGACACCCCTGATTATCGTTTTTACTACGTCTAATTTCTCTCCCAGCCACCATTGTATTGATTATGCTCCAACCAAGTATGAAATGAACTTACATACGTAATAACCTATCAGTTCATATTCCGAATGACTATAAGCATCTATGAAATGTACCCAACGCTATCACTACAGAATCATTTTTTATCCGATATTGCATTACTATGACTTTCCTGCAACGAGCTTAACGATGGGCTCGCCTCCTAAGATGAAAGATTTTAAAATGTAATGTTTATGCACAGTTCTTTCGCCTAGGTTCCTACTTCTTTACTTATGACTGCCACAGTAGACATGGATAGGAAATAGGCCAGCAAGATGTCTTGTGAATGTTAAAGGGAGGACTGTGGAAAATTAATACGGTTTGGTAAACATTATCTGCGCCATCTTGCCCTTTCCCCCGATGCCACACTTTTTGTCGTGCACACCCGCCATTTTAGGTGCCTTGGTCAGAACCACACTCTGTACGCCACTGACCCCTAGCACGGCTCTTCGCCCTCACAAGCACATCCCCCGCACGCTAACAGCCCCCGCTCTCACATGCCTTGGGTCATAAACCTCTCTTCCACACAGCTCTGCCTCGGAACCCCATCCTGTTCCCAGCGCGACACTTCCCTCCATCCCTTTCATGGTCCCGGATCCCTTGATAACACCCCTCTTTCCTTTGTGCCCGTTTGTCTCACTCGTTCCCAAGCCGCCACCTGGCCCTGCGGATACTGTCATTGCCCCCTTCCTCCTGTACAGTAGGAAACCCCCCCCCCATCAAAGGATCCTTGAGCTGATCAAAGCCCCCACCCCATGAGATCCGATCAACCTCACACATTCCGTGAATCGGCGGAATGTCCAGCTGCGCGATAATCATCATCTGTTGTGACTGGGGTGGGGACTTCAACTGTAAATGTGTGTGGGAACGGGCCTGAAGCGGGGATTCCGAGGATGTCTTTCCGTACATCAAAGGGTTGACGGAGATGTGTTTTATGCAATAAAGTAATAAATCTGTGTATAAGAGGCCAGGCCTCAGAGATGCAGTTAGAGCACCTCGTGACGATACTTGCTGTCTGAACTGATGTGTTCTTCTCCGGAGAGAATAAACCCTTGTTTCCAGCCTTCCAGTCTCCAGCGCCTGCCTCTTCATTGATTAATATTTTGTGGGTGAAAGAGGCGACACCGCCGGGCAACACTTAAAGATCTTTGTTTATTGGTTGCTTCCTACCTTTTTACAAAGCCATGGGGGCTGAATGTGAGGTGGCATACAAGTTTACCACTCCCTATCACCCACAAACAAATGGTTTAGTTGAGAGATTCAATAAAACCATGAAAGATATGATTGGTGGACTCCCTGCAAAAATAAGAAGGAGATGGGATGTCTTATTGCCATGCCTGCTTTTCACCCACGGGGAGTACCACAGAAGAGAGTTGGTTTTCCCCCTTTGAACTTCTGTTTGGTCATCCTGTAAGGGGACCATTTTGTCTAGTGAAGTAAGGCTGAGAGAGACCTCTCATAGAGCCTAAGCAAAACATAGTGGACTATGTACTTGGCCTTGGCTTCGTTGAAGGGTGGCTAAATACACGGAGAAAGCATCTAAAACCCTTGAGGTCAGCAAAGAGCTCCAGAAGCTCTGATATGACCAAAGCCTGCACTGGTGGAGTACCAACCAGGGTAGAAGGTGTGGGGTTTGGAGTCTGTGACTCCTATGGCCCTCCAGGACAAATGGAGTAGATTCTACTCTATACTAGAAAGAAAAGGGGAGGCCACCTATCTGGTGGACTTTGGTTCTTGCGGGAACCCCAAGAGGGCCATCCATGTCAAACGATTTAAAACCTATCATGACAAGGCTGAGCTCACCATACTGATGATCAGGAAGAAGAGAGTTCACCTCTCCCTGACCTCCTCTCCCACAACCCTAAAGACGGGACAGTGGAAGAAGTTGTCTTTTCAGACAACCTCTCTGTCCAACAGCAGGCTTACTGGAGGAAAATCCTGCAACAGTATGCTGAGCTCTTCTCTTCAGTCCCTGGTCAGACAATCTAGTGTACACATGATGTGGACTCTAGGGACAGCCTACCTGTCAAATATAAAATCTACAGGCAGTTTGACCAAGTCAAAGAGAGCATCAAAGCTGAAGTAAGCAGGATGCTGGAATTGGGAGTCATGGAACATTCTGATATCTCCTGGGCAAGCACAGTTCTCTTAGTCCCCAAACCTCACACTTAAGGTGGAAAAAAAGAGCTGAGCTTTGTGTAACTATAGAGGCCTCAATGCAGCGACCAAGACAGATGCACACCCAAATCCTAGCTCTGGCAAATTGATTACCAGGTTAGGGGCAGCCAGATTTCTCATACTTTTGATTTAAAATCAGGGTACAGGCAAATTGGTCTGACTCCAGGAGCAAAAGAAAAATCTGCATTCTCAACCCCAGATGGGCAGTATCAGTTCATTGTTTGCCCTTTGGACTAAAGAATACCCCAGCCAACTTCCAAAGGTCGGTGAACCAAATTCTTTGAGTTCTGGTGACCTTTAGTGCAGCATATCTGGACAATATTGCAATCTTTAGCTCCACTTGGCCGGTTCACCTGATTCACTTTGGAAAGGTCCTTGAGGCTCTGCAAAGTGCAGGCTTCACTATCAAGGCAAGCAAGTGCCAGATAGGGCAGTTCTCTGTTGTAAATGTGGGCTACCTTGTAGGTAGAGGCCAGGTTTAACACTTACACCCCAAGATCCAGACAATTGTGGACTGGGTTGCTCCAACAACCCAGACTCGAGTCAGGGCAATCCTTGCCTTGACTGGAGGTTTGTGAAGGGATATTTGTCCATTGTGGCCCCCTCACAAAATTGACCTCCAAGAAAATGGAAAAGAAAGTAAACTGGACAGTGAACTGTCAAAAGGCTTTTGACACTCTGAAGGAAGCAATGTTCTCAGTGCCCATTCTAAAAGCTCAAGATTATTCAAAGCAGTTCATAGTGCAGATAAATGCCTCTGAACATGGGATAGGAACGTTCCTATCCCAAACCAATGATGATGACATGACCAACCTGTTGCATTCATTAGAAGGATGTTACTCCCTATAGAGCTGCATTGAAGTGCCATTGAGAGAGAAGTCTTTGCTATGGTTTGGTCCCCGAAGAAGCTGAGACCATACTTGTTTGGCTCACACTTCTTTGTTCAAACTGACTACAGACCTCTCAGATGGCCTATGAAATGAAAGGTGAGCCACAAACTGTTAAGGTGGTCCATTTCCCTACAGTTGGTGGACTTTACAGTAGAGCACAGACCTGGGATTGACCATGCCAGTGAAGATGGCCTTTCCAGGTTTTTCACCTAGATGATAAATACTCATTTTTTGTTGATCAAATGTATTTTTATTGAGTTCCACAAAGCAATACCATACATACAGTAAATGAAATGAACAAAGCTGCAGCCCCCTCCCCCGAGGCGTCGCATTGCTGAACCTTCCAGCTGTTAAGCGAGGGGTTGCCAGGTGTCCATGCCTGCTCGTATGGTGTTAGACAAGCCTTGCCTTGTACTCAGGAGCTCTTTTCCATCCTCCCCCCAGGTACCCCACCCATCCCAACATGCCCCAACTGTATCCAACTCCCGATAAATACTCTTTTGGCAAAGGTAGTCTCATTCTCTTTCATTTGGAAGGGGGATATGTAGGAAAGTGGCACTTTTTGACCAAATCACCCCCACATTTTGCCTGGCATTTGACTGGAAGTACACTGGGTTCCTGCTAACTAGTTCCCCAGTGTCAGATCTCTTTCTCAAAACTGTGTGATTGTACCCCAATTGGCAATACCTTTGGGACTCCCGGTAAGTCCTTAGTCCATTGGTACCTAGGGCAAGGAGGTTAAAGAGGGTCCTTAAGGGCTGCAGTACAAATTGTGCCACCCTAAAGGACCCTTCACCAAACACATACAGACTGCCATTGCAGGCTGCATCTTAGTGCAGACAAAAGTGAAAACATGACATAGCACAGATCTCTGTGTGCCATGTCCACAAACGCTGCATGCAGTATACGCAAGTCACCAATACAGCAGGCCTTATGGCCCTAAGGCAAGGGGCACAATGCTAAATGTAAGGACATATCGGCATGGGCCGGTATGCCACTGTGATGGTCAGCTCTATTGCAGCCAGTACAAGTGAATAAGGGAGCCATTTTCAGTACATGTGCTGGAGTTCTCCAGCTACATGATGGCTTCACTGAAGATAGGGATGTTTGGTATCAAACATCTCACATTAATAAACCAACACTGAGGCCAGTGTTGGATTTATTGATACATGCACACTGAGAGCACCTTAGAGGTTCCCCCTGAAAACCTATCAGCTACTGGTGTGCTGACTGACTGTTGTTTGCCAGCCTGCCACCAGAGACAAGTTTCTGACAACCAAGGGTGAGGGCCTTTGCTCTCTGAAGGCCAGAAACCAAGCCTTCTCAGGAAGAGGGTGCCTACACCCCCTCCCACAGGATGACCTGCAGATTAACATTCCATGGCAGGGAAACTTCAAAGAGCCTGCCGCCAAAGGTATGCAAATCTGGCTTCTCTCACAGGAGAGAAAATAGACCTCCTTTGTCCAGAGCCCTTTGCCACCTGGACAGGTGGGAAAATTAGCTAGTCAGATAGGCATGTCCACCCTCAGGCTGGTACCACCACTAGGTGGGCTACCTGAAGTGGAGGTGGCTTTTCAAAGTTAACCATTTTTGTGATGGCAAACTTAGAAACTCTGGGACAGGGTTATGCCCACTCATAGGTCATGTAGGGGGCGTAGTGACCCCAGGGTTAGATAACCCATTCGCTACTACCCTACACTCCCCAAATGCACCTAAATTCAGGATTTAGGGGAGGCTCTGGCACTACAAAATCAGATCCTGATGACCTACGAAGAAGAAGGACACTTAAGAGCAGCAAAAGCAGAAGTCTGAAGGTAGAGAAACTAACTAGAAACCAGCCCTGCTGGCCTGTCTCCTTTTTTGCATCGTACCTGTGCCAAAGACTTCTCGTCCTGCAGCTGTCGTGCCTCCAAAGCCTGGGACGATGGCCTACCTTCAATAAAGACTCACAAACTCTGGTGGAGCAGCGGAACTATACACCTGCATCCTGCAGGCACTCCAAGAAGAACCATGAGGACTATGGTGTCTTCATAGTCCCCAAGCCCTCAAGTGACAGATTCTACCTTGGTTTTTCCCCTCAACCGCGAGAGCTCCCAGACGAAGAAACCTGACGCCTCAAAGACCCTCTGCACCCGGCGAGAAGAGGACCACCAGTGTCCCGACATCCCTTAGCATCACAAGACTTAAACCATCTGGTTGGTCCGACATGGCTGGCTCCCCATTCCAAACCTGCAGCTTTTTTTTACCACTGACTGATCCCCATTGACTAACATTGGGCACCGGACGCTGTATTGCATCACTGTGACCGGCCATTTTCCATTATGGGGCTGTATAATAGTCTGCTATGTCTTTTTGATTATTCCTGGAGGCGATCAACCAAGACCCCAAGATGGGCTGTCATTGAACAAAGTCTGAAGTTCAAGCCTCCCATTTTGCATAGCAGCCTTTCCATAGGGTGATAGGCAACAAGGTCACATATGCTCCGCTGACGACTGGGGTCTAGACATATGAGCAATCCAACTTTTTCACTCTGCTGATTAGTTTATTTATTTATTTATTTATTTATTTATTTGAAGATCTTATATAGCGCGAACAAGATCCTTGCGGGTATCAGAGCGCTTTACATTAGGTCACATATACATATGCAAAACAGTTTGTTAAATGTGAAGCTCACGAAATAAATGCTATTAATCTTAGAATCTTAAATGTAGCCATATGGGCAACTCAACTGATTGTACAGAAAAATTGGCAAATAACCTGCATATGTTGGTAAAGATTGTTAAGCATATAAAATCAATAAAACCCGATTTTCAAATAAAAAAAAGGGAGTACTGTCCATGGCTACCTTGGTCCATGATGATCATGAGCCAAGCCAGAAATGGTCTAGTTTGTTTGTTAAACAGCTCCTGGATTTTGTTCGTTAGAAGGTGCATAGTGGTATTGCTTTGTTTGCTGCTATGGGAAGCTTGGTTGGGCTTGATGGTGTTAGTGTGAGAAAAACCAATACAGTTTTGAGAGGGTGACACTGATATGCATATAGTTTCAGGAGTGTGAGGCAGGGGTTCCTATAGGAGGAAGCAGGCTTATTGTCCATCCAGGATTGCAAGTCTGATGGTGGGTGGTAATAGTTCAACATAACATCTGATTGGAAAAGGAGATCTCCTGGGCTAGGATGGGTAATCCCGAAAGATTGAATGAAATATTCACCTTTACTGACGGAAGCAGTGGGATCAGTGAGATTGTGCTTATTCGTAAATAAGACTCCCCGTTTTCCGTTTTTACCGATTTTTACAGATAAATACAGACAGAAAAACATTTGTTTTTTTGTCTGTATTTATTTTTAAATGTGGATAGAAACGGAAATTGGGTTGATTTTTGAGTGATTCTAAGTACTGTCTGCCATGTATGCCAGGCCAGTGGCTGCATGGATTGAAAGGTAAGGTGTTTAAAAAAGAAAACACCTTTAGTGAAGAGCCTTAAGCAGCAGTAGGTATGCACATGGCTGATACTGAAATTCGCATATTTTCGTGTAAGTGCATTGATTTATCTTCTGCTGGTGTTCACAGCATTGAAACCTGGAAGGCATTCAAGCATGAGTGCATATTTATTGGTTAAGTTAATGTTGAAATATACAAATTTCAGCATCATTTTTTACAAAACTCCAAATAAATATGGATAAATATAGATAAAAGTAGCAAAAGATAAATATGGCTAAATACAGACGGAAATGTCCAAAAAATAAATACCATAAACCAGGAGCCATATTCATAAACTATGCTGATGTTCTCCTCAAATTAGCCAGAGAATTGTTAAAAGGGACACAAAGTACTAGTACCACAAGTGTGAAATCTGTAATATGTGCATCAGAACGTTGAAAGTAACCACTTTTTGGGTACTAGCAAAATAGAATGCTATCCAGGAGTTACACTGACATGGGGTTGCAGGTTGTTCCTGTAAGTTAATGCAGGCAAAAGACACCCTCTCTTCGAGACACTAATCTTCAGATGAGTGATTAGGGCCTGCAGATCCCACCACTTGCCATTTATTATGATAGTCACTCATTGTAGCTCTAGTTGCTTAGGCAATGCCTTACATACATCATAGATGTCATAAAGTTAGATCGAAACTGATATCAAATTACAATTTTCGACTTGTGTACACTAAATGAGATGACTTCTGGATGGATCAGTATCAACAATTGAAAGTTTTGTACTGAAGGGTTTTGACCTTAGACAATGAGGATAGCACATATGGGGTTAGTCAAAGCCATAATGCTGCAATCTGCCCATCATCTATCCAGCTGTAATTTGTATAGGGCCGTCCTGCATTTGCTTTGTACCATCTGAGCTGTTCCCCCTGACAAGCAGTGCAGCGGGCGTGTAAGGCAATAACGAGTACCCGCTGCACTTTTGCAGCTTCTTGTGGCACTACTCACGCTGGCACTACCTCCCGCCTCTGCATCTCTCACGGCGTGGGGCTCACTCTTCAGATTTGTTTTGCTGCCAATGCAGAATTTCTCATCTATGCAGAGGGCTGACTGTCCAGTCATGCTTTCCATCTAGTGACAAACCCATCCTACTGCGTGGTCCTGTGGGGCTCAAAGAACACCTTTTTCATGTCCTCAATTCTTTGATTTACCACCTCCATCTTATCTCCAGCAATGACCAGCAGTGCACTCACTACTCCCTGTGTTTTCCATGGGCCTGTATTTATTTAAATAAGCCCCTTACTGATTACCAGACATGGTCTATGTGTAAATGGGAATGCATGGTGCAAACCCCATTTTCCCCCAATAGATACAGTACTAAATCGTTTCCTCCTCAGGAGTGGAGGAAAGTCACCCCGCCTGCTGAGACGCAGCAGGTAAGCACAAATAAATTAAATGCCATGTCAATGCCATTTTATTTATTTGCCACCACACCGGCTCATGCTGTGTACTGAGCGAGGGTGGGGGCGAGCCTGAATCCTCCAAATGCAGGAATACAGCACTGGTCTACAGTGCGCATGATGCATTGGCCAGCTGTCTTGCGACGACCAGCCCAACATGCACACATTGGACCCAGCAATCCAAAGGGTGCGAAACAGCCTGGGGATTGCTGACACAGGGTCCGAGCATCAAAATGAGCGCTGGGTGAGCTTGCCCCCATCAATCCTGGAGCTTCTTTCAAAGCATGAGAGCAACTTCAGGACTGTTTGGAGTTACGTTCCACTAGCACGAGCTTGTGCACAGCAAACAGAAGTGCTACACAGGTGGAGCTCCCAAATTAATGGTGAGTTGTGCGCCTTCGCGTCCCATCATTTTTTTTATAAGCTAGCTGCCACTGAATCGTTGCTTATATTCTTTGGCTAGGAGACTTTATTTCCAGGAGTAATGTGCATTGCCTGCACTTGCATTTGTTTAGAGTTATTTATGATACACTGTGCAATGTCCAGGTTTTGCCTTCTCTTCTGCTGGAAATCCCTTTCACTGTCCTGTCTCCTTTCTCTCTGGAAAGCCTGTAACCCACAGGTAGGGCACACCCATCCATTTAGGAACACCTTGGTGTGGGGTTTCCCCATTCACAAAACCTACCTTTACTTTGTACGTAAGTTCCCGGACCAAATCTCAGGACTCTTAGGTCCTCATTATGAGTAGATGTGAACATTTCTAGTATCCATCCACACTCCGAATATTTACTTTTACTGGGGGTTCTGGTAATTCCGGTAGGAGGGGAGAAAGTAAATTATGAGTTTTGGGGAAATAACATGTTGAAATCTGAATTATCGTTTCGATTTTCACATATACAGTGCTAGTATTTCTCCAATAGACTTCGCCATGCCTTTGGGTGGAAAACCACTTAGCAGCGGTGTTTCTGCTCAACTCAGAATTTACCGGGCCCATTAAAATTAATGGCACACTTAGGGCCTTACTCCTCTCCTGGTCTTTTTTCAAAGATAGCATGTGGTACAGGAGATTACTGGAAGCTTAAAAGGGATGTTCCCAACAGAAACAATAGGACTTTTGTGGCCCCGTTTATTCTGCTTTGATACCTCTTTCAGGTGTGATTATTTGCACTGAAGCGCATAAATCCTTGCATAAACACACAAACATCCATCTGATGAACTGAAATACATCAGATAATGGGACCACAAACCCTGTAGGCCGTAGGGTATTTTCCATCTGTTTCAATGTTCCCATTATCCAGGATCAAATACTATTTTATGTAGGGCATTCCTTTTGTTACCCTATAGCCACATACGAGCACTTTCTTTCATTTCAGCATGTTATTTGACTTGTTAAGTCAGTGTGAGAGAGGTAGGCAAGGTTCAGAACTGACGTTATTCCCTGTGTTGCACTAAAGGAGGTGTATTGTCTGGCCTCCTGTCTGTCTATGGTTGAGGCCAGCCTCGGAAAATTAATTATATATTTATTTTTCCCTCTGCATCGTCCCTCGAAATCCCCTCCAACGCAACTTCACCGCTCCACCGCTGTAACCTGCACTGACCGGGGTTGGTTGAGGCACTGGTGAAATCAGTTTGAGTTTTGAATTGGAGTGTTGGAGGGTGAGAGTTTGTTAGTGGAAAGGTAAGTGAAAATTATAGGCCATGGATAGAAGCAGTAAAAATCTGAAGAGGAACAGAATAGGTGGATTGAGAAAGTGATATGAACAGCCAGCGATGCCCACTTTGGATCTAGGGCAGGGCTGGATTGGGAACCAAAACTGGCCCTGGCAAAGAGCTCGGCTGGCCCCCTTGGGAGCAGCTGAGCTGTTTGCCAGGGCCAATTTTGTTACAGGGACAGATTTTGCAGCTATTCTGCAAAAACAGCCCTGTAACAAAAACGGCCCCCAGGGGCCCAAAATTGGCCCCCAACCTAGCGCCCCCCCAGGGAAAGGCCGGTGCGCCATTATGGCCAGTCCGGCCCTGATCTAGGGAACTAGCAGCCACTGCCCGTGCAAGTGTGAGCAGTGGTGATGGGTGGGGGGGGATTTCGAGAGACAACAACGAGGGAAAATGTATTATTTAATTTATTTTCCCTTGTGGTCGTCTGTCGAATCCCCCCAACCCGGCCCGCCACTCTTACCTGCACGGACCACGGCTGGGAACTAGGGGGCCTCTTTACAATAAAGTGTTGGAGGGCGGGTTAGCTCCAAAATAGCTATCAATGCACTGAGTCACTTCAGAAGCTCAGGGATGCACCGTATTTACAAGAATACAGTGCACCCCTGCATTTCTCCCTGCGCTGGCGGTAAATTTAGCTGCATAGCCCCAATGAAGGCACTCTTGCACCATATCGCAAGGGTGCCTGCATTGAAGGAAAAATTGTTTATGTGCAGGATGGTATCCCTTCCTGCAACCAAAGGCGGATTGCCTACAGTGCATGTGAGCCGGGCGCATGCACATCGCACACCATTTGGCAGCTTGTGAGCCTCTGCATCAGACTTCAAAGGAATACGGTCCCCTGCCCCCGCCATGCAATGTCGAGAGCTTGTTAAAGGAGCCGCTCCTCCTGCAAGCTCTTAAACACAAGGAATCCGCTCCCCCGCCCCGCCACACAATGCAGAGAGCTTGTTCCGTTTTACTCCCTCTCTGCTACTCGTACTAATCTGCTTTCCCTGGTTCTCTTCCCTCTGTATCTCTGCTCTCCGACTTTCTTCCCGTAGCGTCTCTCTCTCTTCCCCTCTACCATCCACTCCCTTCTTTCGCTTTCTGTCCCTCTCTTAAACCCCTTCTCTCCCTACCCCCACCTTTTCTTCTGTTTTCTACGTACGTACATCCCCGTTTTCACAACTTCTACATATCCCCCGCCCCTCTATTGCGCTGTTTTTTATTCCACCCCATGTTTGTTATCTTTCCATGCTCATTTGCTTTTTCTCTTCTGTACTTCGTCCCTAACGCACCCCCTTTTATCTTCTTTTTTGCGCCATTTCTTCTTTTTCACGTCACTTACCACTTTTCCTCCCTGTTTCTCTTTTCTTCCCTTCTTTTGCCCACCCCTGATCGCTCTTTCCTCCCACTCTATCCCTTTCTGCCCGTGTCTCCGGCCCTCGTGTGCCCTGAGGCAGGCTCTTGACTCATTAAGGCGCTGGAATGCGCCGATCACCGAACGGAACATAGTTCTTAAAATGTAATGAACTATTAACTTCTGATATACTCCATTTAAAGGGCAGAACAGTGACCCCCGAGCAGGCGGTGTGTGCGCAGTCCCTCTGGCATGGGCTCTGTGGCACACCTAGGGCTGGTCTCTGGGGATCTCGCTTCTCAAAGTAGGGGAACATTTGCAATCCCAGTCGCTGCCTCTCAGCTATGCATAGGAGTCTAGTACACCTCGGTTTGTACCTGTGATCTTCGTGGTGCACAGTGCACATGTGTGTGCCTGGAAGCAGGCTCCTTGCAGCTTTCTTCCAGTGTTGGGGCCTAGCTTCCATTTGGCGCAGCAGGTGCACTGGCGACTTGACCCGAGGGCCCACTGAACCTAATTATTGCCCCACTTCACTCATTTCCTTCCTTGCGCACAGATCACCTCGGCTATGTGCCCGCTGCACGGAAATCGAAGCTGTAAATAAGCGCACACCGTCACCACCATATCCACAACCACTACGTCCACCACTGTGAGTAAGCGCACACCATCACCACCATGTCCACCACCACCACACCCACCACCACCACCACCACGTTCACCACCTCATCCACCACCACCACACCCACCACTACCACGTCCACCACCACTGCGTCCACCATGTCCACCATGTCCACCACCAACACCACCACATCCACCACCACAACCACCACCACCACCACCTCCACCTCCATAACCACCACCTCCACCACAATGTCCACCACCACCACATCCACCACCACTATGTCCACCACCATAACGTGCTCCACCACCACCACGTCCTCCACCACCACCATGTCCACCACCACCACCACACCCACGTCCACCACCACCACGTCCACCACCACCACGTCCACCACATCCACAACCACCACATCCACCACCACCACGGCCACCACCACGTCCATCACGAGGCCACCTCACTCTATCGCCCTCACTCTATCTATCGCCCTCACTCTATCTGTAGCCCTCACTCTATCTGTCGCCCTCACTCTATCTATTGCCCTCCCTCTATCTATCTATCTATCTATCTATCTATCTATCTATCTATCTATCTATCTATCTATCTATCTATCTATCTATCTATCTATCTATCTATCTATCTATCGCCCTCACTCTATCTATCTATCGCCCTCACTCTATCTGTCTATCGCCCTAACTTTATCACCTTCACTCTATCTATCGCCCTCACTCTTTCTATCGCTATCTATCTATCTATCTATCTATCTATCTATCTATCTATCTATCTATCTATCTATCTATCTATCTATCTATCTATCGCCCTCACACTATCTATCGCCCTCACTCTATCTATCACCCTCAATCTATCTATTGCTCTCACTCTATCTATCTCTCTATCGTCCTCACTCTATCTATCGCCCCTCACTCTATCTATCTATATATCTATCTATCTATCTATCTATCTATCTATCTATCTATCTATCTATCTATCTATCTATCTATTGCCCTCACACTATCTATCTATCGCCCTCACTCTATCTATCACCCTCACTCTATCTATTGCCCTCACTCTATCTATCTATCGTCCTCACTCTATCTATCGCCCCTCACTCTATCTATCTATCTATCTATCTATCTATCTATCTATCTATCTATCTATCTATCTATCTATCTATCTATCTATCTATCTATCTATCTATCTATCTATCTATCTATCTATCTATCTATCTATCTATCTATCTATCACCCTCTATCTATCTATCGCCCTCACTCTATCTATCTGTCTATCTATCTATCGCCCTCTCTATCTGTCCATCTATTGCACTCACTCTATCTATTGCCATCACTCTATCTATCGATCGCCCTCACTCTATCTATCTGTCTATCTATATATCGCCCTCACTCTATCTATCTATCGCCCTCACTCTATCTTATCTATCTATCTATCTATCTATCTATCTATCTATCTATCTATCTATCTATCTATCTATCTATCTATCTATCGCCCTGACTCTATCGATCTATCCATCGCTCTCACTCTATCTAACTATCGCATCACCACAGCATCACTCAGCACCACCACAGCATCACTCATGGGCACCACAACATCACTATGCCCTACCACAGCATCACTGAACGCCACAGCATCACTCGTCGCCACCACAACATCACTCAGCGCCACCACAGCATCAATCTGTGCAACCATTCAACAACAACTGGTTCAAATATGTTCTCTCAATGTTTCACGCTTTATTACAAATGTCACAAAAAGATGTTAATATTTCACTTCTGTTCTTGGATTTTCGTCACAATAAAATACACTGAACATAATCTTCACAAGAGTTTAAGCTATTGCCATTATAAATTACAAGAGCTTTTATTTAAGTATTAATTATTTAAAAAAATAAAAGCCATTGTTATTTGTAATATCAATACATCTAAGTCACGTAAATACAACATATATTACATTACAAATGCTATAGGTGTCACATTTGTGAAAGTTAAAACTATTGGCATTGTAAATGACAAAGCTATTAATTTAGCTATTTTCAAAACCAACAGATAAATAAAAAATGTGTCATTTACAATACCAGTAGCTCAAACTTTCCTAATGCGTGACCTATTGCATTGCAAATGCTTGTTTTAATGATTATTTATGTGCAAGAAGGGACATCTTCCTGCACTTGAACAATTATTCATGGTGGTTTGCTGTTTCTCTGTGTGTAAAAAAAAGAAAAGATGATGGACGGCATGCTAAATTAATTGAACATTCACCCCCAGCCACAAATCTGGGTAAAATCAACTTTTTTTGGCACGCCGTGCATTCCAGTTTAGACCCAGCCATATGCAAATCAGTCTTGACCCTGTTCCCCATGGGAATAGTCCAGCCTGAACTGCCAGCCCATGTCCTCCATGGACCAGAAACAAGCATCCTGGGACCAGTTTTGGGGTAGCACCCCTCATCAGCCAGGCTAGCTTGAATCTGGTGGCGTAGTGAGCATGGAGCCCATGTTTGGGCATACTCCTCCCACTTAGGGCGACAAATGCAAAAAGAACAGATGATGGACAGAATGCTGAATTAATCAAACATTCAATAATGAAGCACACATAGAAACAGCAAAAACAAGGAGTAATGAATCATTTCTCCTTGTTTCGCCGTTAAGACCACATTTTCCCTGGTCTTAATTTTGGCGCTGCCTCCTAATAATATTAATGAACTTTATTTAGATATAAAACATATCTTTAAAAGAATTTACAGATTCACAGCCTGACTGAATATTAGAATTAAAACTTCAAGGAAATAGCGAACTCGAGTGTAGATATAAAAGCACGATCCAATAACAATCATTATAAAAACAGGAATTTTGTCTCATGATATATTTTAAAATCGCTGCCTCCTATTTACGCCACTCTTGTAAATAGGGAGCAACGTCAAAATCAATGGGTGTTGTGGTGGAATGCCCACCACAACATCCATTACCCACCCCTTTCACGCTAAGTATCACGTGAAATTGTGCCTTATTTTCAAGGGGGCGTTAAGCCACGTTAAATAAAGGGAAGCCTCTATCGCCACAGGAACGTCACTAAAGGTGACGCTCCTGTGGCATTAGGGGCTTGTAAATATACCCTAGGTTCGAGACCTGCCATTGATTCAGCATCCTGTGATTGTGGGCAAATCAGTTAATCTCCTTGTGCCTAAACAAAATGTAATACAATCTAGTGCTCATAAAAGCGCTCTTCTGCCTTTAGGGCATGTTTACACCATATAAAACATGCACACCCAAACGTCACTGATTGCAAACTTTTACATGGCATGATGATAAAATTATGACTGGTTTTGCACAAATGCCCAACCCTTGTATCATAACCCAAAATTGAATATTCCATGTCATGTATTAGTTAGTTATATAATCAACTTTTTATCAATGCCGATGCCACAAGGGCAACTACTATCGGTCTGGTAAAAATGAGCGGCACTCATGCAACCTCTGCAGCCTTTGCAAGCAGTGACATCACACAAAATGACGGACCTCCTTGCAGAATGCAAAGAGGGCCCCTGATTCTCCCATGTGTCACAGACATTCATTGACATTGGTCTGAATGGGGCCCCCCCTAAAGGTTGAGGGGCTCCTTGGAGTGTTGGCGGCCCCAGACCTGAGTTTTCATGACCCATGCGCCTTTCGTGCTCTCCAAAGGGCTTATTTACAAGCCCCCTGCGCTGCCGGTACTTCACTTATTTCCCATGTTAAAAGTAACGCACCGGGAGTGCAAGGGACTTGTAAATAAACCCCCACGTTTCTTGATGTCAGAGTCAGACAATGACACCTCCCCCACTCGCGCCACCGCCTTCTTTGCAATGCAAACTGCCTCATGCCAGGCTGAGACAGAAACCGTTAGCAGGTTGCTGCTCTCCGGCCGTATGAGACTAAACATGTCGGTCTGCCTTCGACCGTCCTACAGTCCTTCCTCCTCTACCTTCCTTCCTGCAAGCCCAATATGTTTTGTTCCAGGCACCATAGCTGCGCCTTATGTAAAAAAAAACCTAAAGAGCGGCGTGCTATGGCCGTCATTAAACTTCCTTTCACATATTTTCACTTCTGTGTTTTGGGCACAGAATAATAACCCTCGCACTCTGCCCCACTCCCATAGGTAGGCAATATCATATTTCCCTTTATAGTACTCCCTCTCCCGCCAAGAAAGCCAACTACAAATTTTTGTCTTGTGGTGGTCATTTGTTGGCCGCAGTTTATTAGGAATACAAGGAAACATGTATGTACTTTGCGCTTTGTATGTTATGTCATCACACACTTCCTTGGTATTTTCTTTTGGCCCTTCTGGGCCGTTTCTTTTTGTAGGTTGGATTTTTGTGCCCCTTTTGCGCGGGAAGGGAGTAGCTTCTGTCCCGGAGTTAGGCCACCTTGCTACCTTGTCCTGTGCTCACGCCGTGCGGCGAGCAGAGGCCTCCTCAGCTTCTCCTTTAGCCGCTGGAACTCCAGCCTGGCATCCAGGCACTACACATGATGATTATTTTCGGGTTTTCAAGCTTTATCTTAATTGTTCTCTGAAGCGTTTTAACATCTGAGCCGTGAAACCATCAGGAGAATTAGCCAGAGGTCTGATGTATGTTTTTACCAATAACTCTTTCGTTTCCAATAAGTTTTTATTGAGATTTTAAACAAAGTGTTCAACTTCGAGGTGGGCGGAAGCAATAAATCGTTGATGCTTCTTGCTGATTAGATAGATGCATCATCTGTGAATAGCCCTGGCTCTGTGATCGGTTGGTCCTTGCCGAGGGTAAGGGGAAGCATGGACGAGTGCAGGGCACACTGCGCAGTGAAGTGTCCTTCACTAAGCATTGGTAGCCAAATTCTCATTAGCAGACACATTTAGGCTTTGAGGATGACCATTACAGGCTTTTCCAAAATATCTTCCGCCCACTCTACCTTGTCTTCACAGAGGTTTCTTTTCTAACAAGGGCGCCCTGGGCCCTAAGGCGAGCATGGAGAATGGGTCCCATATTCAGCTGGTCGGCACTTAAAAAATACCTCATTTGAGTGCAGTGGCCACTCACAGCCATGCCCGGTGCAGCTGCTCCTGCTCTACCACTGACTGTTAAACCTCTGATCTCTGACCAGATTTCCATCACAGTGATGCCGGATAATTGCTATAATTAGTCACAACTGAGAGGCTGTGTCTGCTGGGAGGCATTCCCACTTGACATTTTAAACTCTCCCATGAATCTTCTTTTCGGCCTTTTAATGTAATGAAACCATTCATTTATAAGGCGAGCTTTGGCCTCCAGTGATTCATCTTTTCTGGGTCGGTGGTACCCCTTTTAACATTCTGCCCTAATGCAGCACAAGTTCACCTGCGGAGACCCCAGGGCATTTGTCATTACTTGATGGGCGGGGACTCTGGACCACTGACCCTCCCCACGGCTGTCTTTCCCCTCGCAAGGAATGTCACACCACATATAAGAGTGCTGTTTGTGGGGTTCGTATGTATGCACACTGCTTTATTTGTAAAGAAAACATAAGTGCACGAGCCCAGGTTTCTATGAGGAGACCTCCGCCAGAGCTCCAAGGGAAAGGATTTCAGAATACCAAGGGTGGCCCGTC
Source organism: Lissotriton vulgaris (assembly GCF_964263255.1). Classification (NCBI taxonomy): domain Eukaryota; kingdom Metazoa; phylum Chordata; class Amphibia; order Caudata; family Salamandridae; genus Lissotriton; species Lissotriton vulgaris. Next base: position 1,050,265,795 of record NC_141693.1, read on the forward strand.
TCGATTTCACCTCATAATTCTTTCTTTCACTTCTCTGCTCAGAGCTCCACCAGTCTCTTTATCTCAACGTTGCGGGGTGTAATAATGTATGTATATTAACGCTCTCTCCATCTTTGTGTGTATTTGCCTTTTTCAGCTTGAGCACAATTTGGGCAGTGTGATGCGTCAAGGATGAGGCGAGTGCGGATTTAAAACCGAGTCGGGGCAGGGAGGGGTAGGCCTGGCTAGGACAGGCCAGCCCGGAGAAGCAGGTAGAGTGGGGAGGGATTTTAGAGGTGGAATCTGAGATGGTGGAAAGCGACAGATACCAAAACACAATTAGCCAATGGTAGCGGCACGTGGGGTGACAACTGCGGCACAACTGGGCTACTGGGGGGGGGGGGGGGGGGCAGAATATCATAGCTAAAAACAGAGATATTTCACAAACGCAGAGGTAGGACTACAGTTTTGCATTGACTGTGTGGTACAGAATGACTCGAAGTACTCACCAACACAGAAAACACAATGAGGCACTGAGGGTAATTAAATTCAGTTTTCACTTTCAGTATCATGCATGTTAATTGCTGTCTGATAAGGTCTGCTAAGTAGTTATGCACCCGAACCAATGAAAACTTACCTCCCTCTATTTCAGTCAAACCTCTTTTATAACCTGCAGAAGTGTAAAATGTTTTGAAATTTGCCTGAAAACTCCTGGCAAACCAGGGACGTCTGGTCACCCTGGCTAATGATAGTTCAGTGAACTTGTAATGCAACGTTTCTTTGTTCAATGTTTAGAAAAAAAACATATAATTGACCTGGGAACAAGTCCAAATTACATTAAAAAGTGCTAGAATTGAGATTAATGGACCAGAAAAATAACAGAAAACCAGTTAATGAAAACTGCGTTGCAAGTTAGAGATGATTCTGAGCACCTGTGGTTGCGAAGGACGTTACAATAGTAAGGAAGAAAAACTGAGTAGAGTAGTATCCAATTTCCATTCTATTATTCAAAATCCACTCTTCAATATTCCCATCTTAGAATTCATGACACCTCTCCTCCCAACCACACAGTTTGTTAACTAAAACAAGCCTTTTCAGTCAATTATTTTTGACAGATGTTTTTACCAAACTTTATTAACATACATGAGCAGCAATAGTGCAAGCTTCCCCAATACAAATATCTGTCATAGGACAAAGTTGTAACAGAAGCAGTACATAGACCCCTTATACACACACTCACAGAACAGGTACAATATAGGCAGCAGCAGTGCCAGTTTTCGCAACACAACTTGACATAGTACTATGTGGTAACAGAACCAGAGCCTTCCTACAAACACGTGTGTACAGGCATTTGCTATGTAAAGGTGTAATTTTGTGTGGCATGTGCTACTATGATGTTATCTATGAAGGTGTTTTAGCATGATGGTGTGTATTGAGTGATGTTTTTTGTGTGAGTGATGTGTGTGTATGTGAGTGGATGTGATAGCATGGGTGTGTGTGTGTGTGTGTGATGGTTTATTGGTTTGTAAGGGTGAGTGTATTAGTTGACGTGGTGTGTGTTGGTGTAAGACGGCATGTGTGATTTTGTGAGGTCAAGCAGCAGTGTGTTTCATGGTGTGTGTTTGTTGTGAAGGTATCAGTTTATATGCAAGATTGTGCTGTTGTGTATAATGTTGTGGTGGTGTGTGTGTGGATGGTAGTTTCTGGCAGCAAAATCTGGGTCTCCAACAGAACCCTGCCCGCTGGTTCTCCCTCCCCTGTGGAATTCCCCAGGGGTCAGCACTGTCCCCAACACTCTTCAACATTTAAGTGACACCTCTGGCTGAGCTAACCAGAGGACATGGCTACTTGCTAGTGTCATATGCTGATGACACCCAACTGGTCATTTCCATCTCTTCAAATGCAGACACCATTGCAGGAAAATTCCATGGCTGTCTAAAACATATCATGGACTGGATAGACCAGAACTATCTCAAAAATACGGGAAAGACTGAAGTGATGGAGTTTGGGTCTGGTGCACCGCTTTGGAACCAGGAATGGTGGCTGGAAGAGGCAGGAAACTGCCCTGTACCCGCAGGAAAGGTCAGGAACTTGGGAATCTTGTTGAATGATCAAATGAGTTTCCTAGGCCAAATAACCAGCTAACATCACCTTGCTTCTCAGCGCCAAGACGCCTCTGCATTCGTGCGCTCTACAAGCATAATACTTACTTACTTCTGTGATAGTGTGCATGTGTGCGATGGTGCGTGTAATTGTGTGTCATGGTTTTGAGATGGTATGATGCTAAGAATGTATGTTGGCGTGACTCATTGACCAGGGGTAGTTCTGGGAACCCAACTCAATTGCAGAGAACTCTCCCTATCAAGTTTTGGGTTTTATATGTTTATTTCAACACATTTTGTCATGGCCACCCTTTAGTGTACAAAAGGTAAATCATTTACACCTAAGAATAAGAAATACATAGACACTGATCTCATTGGAATACACTGGGAAAGATACCACTCACAGATACTTAAAATGCCACCAGAAACAAGTGGGAAACAAAACAAGTGTACATTTGGGGAAAAAGTGGGGATAGGGACATGAATGTACCGCCAACGCTACAACCCACGCCGCAACAGCAACTGCAAGCTAGCATCACCAGCTGACACCCACGGACCCTTCAGCTGTCACTGCTGCTGGCACACCTGCAGCACCGCCAAGACTATGGACCCAAGCGATACAAAAGGGGATGATGGATGGAGCGTTTGAGCAAATCAAACACTCACCCCCAGTCAACTGATCTGGGTTTAATCCATTACCATTCTTGAGCTCACTCCGCCACTCCAGTTCAGACATGGCCATATGCAAATTAGTCTGAACCTGTGACTCATGGGAACAGTCCAGCCCGAACTGCCAAAGCCATGTGTTCCCTGGAACGGAAACAAGCATCCTGGGACCGGTTTCTGCCATTTCAGCCGTCATCAGCCAGGCTAGCTTGAATCCAGTGGCAAAGTGAGCAAGGGACTCACGTCTGAGCATACCCTGCCAACTTAGGGTGAACAAAGCGATACAAAATGGGATGATGGATGGAGAGGTAGAGCAAATCAAACACTCACCTCCAGTCAACTGATCTGAGTTTAATCCATCACCATTCTTTAGCTCACTCCGCCACCCCAGTTCAGACATGTCCATATGCAAATCAGTCTGACCCTGTGCCTCATGGGAACAGTCCAGCCCAAACTGCCAAAAATAACGATGGATTTAACCCAGATCTGTGACTGGGGGTGAATGTTCTGCCATTGTGCAACATTCCGTCCATCAATTGTTATTTTTGCATTTGTCACCCCGAGTGGGACGGGTATGCTCAGACGTGAGTTCCGTGCTCTCCATGCCACTGGAATCAAGCTATCCTGGCTGATGATGGCTGATAGCCATAAACCGGTCCTAGATGCTTGATTCCGGTCCAGGGAAGACATGGCTTGGCAGTTCGGGCTGGACTGTTTCCATGAGGTACAGGGTCAAGACTGATTTGCATATGGCCATCTCTGAACTGGGGTGGTGTGGTGAGCAAAATAACGATGGATTTAACCCAGATCTGTGACTGGGGGTGAATGCTCTGCCATTGTGCAACTTCCGTCCATCAATTGTTATTTTTGCATTTGTCACCCCGAATGGAAAGGGTATGCTCAGACGTGAGTCCCGTGCTCTCCATGCCACTGGAATCAAGCTATCCTGGCTGATGACGGCTGATAGCCAGAAACTGGTCCTAGGATGCTTCATTCCGGTCCAGGGAAGACATGGCTTGGCAGTTCGGGCTTTACTGTTGCCATGAGGCACAGGGTCAAGACTGATTTGCATATGGCCATGTCTGAACTGGGGTGGTGAGCAAAATAACAATGGATTAAACCCGGATCTGTGACTGGGGGTAAATGTTTTGCCATTGTGAAACATTTTGTCTATCAATTGTTGTTTTTGTATTTGTCACCCCTAGTGGGATGGGTATGCTCAGACGTGAGTCCCGTGCTCTCCATGCCACTGGAATCAAGCTATCCTGGCTGATGACGGCTGTTAGCCAGAAACTGGTCCTAGGATGCTTCATTCCGGTTCAGGGAAGACATGGCTTGGCAGTTCGATCTGGACTGTTCCCATGAGGCACAGGGTCAAAACTGATTTGCATATGACCATGTTTGAACTGGGGTGATGTGGTGAGCAAAATAACAATGGATTAAACCCAGATCTGTGACTGGGGGTGAATATTTTGCCATTGTACAACATTCCGTCCATCAATTGTTGTTTTTGCAAGACTATGGACCCAGCGCAACCCGTCCGCAAGAACACAACTGAACCGAAGATTCTGCAATGCATCCTCCTCAACATCCGATCCCTCCACAAACACGCCACCAAAATCTGGGACCTCCTCGACAGCACCACCCCAGACGTAGCATTCTTTACCGAGACCTGGAACAACACCACCTCGGGACCAGACATGGCCATCGCCATGCCCCAACGATACAAGATATCCAGGAAGGACTGCCCCACCCACCCAGGAGTAGGAATAGCCATTGTCCACAAATGCACCCTCCACCTGAGCACACTACCCGACGAGCCCACAGACCTGATGGAACACCTTCACTTCAAGATACTGGTCAGCCCTACCTCCACCCTCTGAGGAACCCTCATCTACCGACCCCATGGACCTCGCTGACTTTTCATTAACTCCATCATGGACATCATCTCCCCACATGCCATCGCATCCACCCACTACACCCTAATGGAAGACCACAACTTCCACCTCGACAACCAACTGGACCCCAGCACCACATCCCTCCTGGATAACCTACACAACATTGGACTCCGCCAGATCATGACTGAACCCATGTACTCAGTAGGACACACCCTCGACCCCCTCTTCACAACAGGAAACTCCATCACCTTCAGCCACACCACTGAACTCCTAAGGACTGACCATCGATGCGCCCACTTCACCTTCAAAACACCCACCATCCACAGACACCAGCACCTGCTCCCACGAAGAAACTGGACCAGAATCACTGACGACCAGCTAACCTCATCACTCAGCAACTCCACCCCAACCGTCGCAGAAAACGACGACCCTAACTCCGCAGCCCGAACCCTGCACAGATGACTCTCCGCCAACGCCAACACCATAGCCCCCCTCAAGAAAAACAACAACACCCTCGCCAAGAAAGCTAGATGGTTTACCACCAAACTTCGAGAGTCCAGACACACTTGCCGCTTCTTCGAAAAGGCCTGGAGGAACACCATATTCACAGAAGCCCACAACAACTTCAGAGCCGCCACCGACGCCTACCACCAACTCATTAGAAAAACGAGGAAAAAAGCGATTGAAGACAGAATCTCCGCTCATGCACACAACAGCAAAGAACTCTTCAACATCATCAAGGAGTTCGCCCAACCCACCAGCGAGTCCACTGACATCCCTCCCTCACAAGACCTCTGCGACAAATTCAGAATCTTTTTCCACCACAAATTCAAGAGCATCTACGACAACTTCGACGAAGACAACAGACACCATGAACCCTCACCAACCACACCGACACCCTGAAGCCAGAAATCAACAACTGGACATCCCTCACCACCGAAGACACACTGACGACAATGAAGTCAATCCACTCCGCAGCCCCCACGGCCCCATGCCCCCACTACATTTTCAACAGCCGCCGACACCATCACACCCATTCTCTGCCACACCATCAACCGCTCCCTGGCAAACGCCTCGTTGCCCGATGACTGGAAACATGCTGAGATTAACCCGCTCCTGAAAAAATCATCTATGGACCCCACCGATCTCAAAAACTACAGACCCATCTCCCTGCTCCCATTCCCAGCGAAAGTCATCGAGAAAGCCATCAACCGCCAACTCGCCATTTTCATTGCGGATAACAACATCCTCGACTCCTCCCAATCCAGATACAGGAAAAATCACAGTACAGAAATCGCCCTCCTCACCACAACAGACGACATCCGCACCTTACTGGACAAAGGAGAAACAGCAGCCCTCATCCTCCTCGACCTCTCAGCGGCATTCGACACAGTCTCTCACCGCACTCAAATACGCAGACTCCACGACGCAGGGATCCAAGACAAGGCCCTCGACTGGATCAGCTCCTTCCTCTCCAGCAGAACGCAGCAAGTCAGACTACCCCCTTTCCTCTCGGACCCTACACCTACCACCTGCGGAGTCCCCCAGGGTTCCTCCCTCAGCCCTACGGTCTTCAACGTTTACATGGCTCAGCTCGCTCCCATCGTCAGAACCTACGGACTCAACATTGTGTCATACGCAGACGACTCATATCATCCTCTCCCTATCCAACGAACCCAACACCGCCAGACACAACTTTCGAGAAGGCATGGAAGCCATCACCAAATGGATAAAAAACAGCTGCCAACAACTAAACACCAACAAAATGGAAGTACTCATCATGGGCCCCAACCCCGATGCCTAGAACAACACCTGGTGGCCCCCTGCCCTCGGAAGCCTGCCCACCCCCACGGACCACCCACGTAACCTGGGAATCATCCTGGACTCAGAGCTCAAAATGGACCGCCAGATCAACTCCGTCTTGTCCTCTTGCTTCAACACCCTCCGCCTCCTACGTAAGACCTTCAAATGGATCCCCCTCAAACACAGAAAGACCGTCACTCAAGCCCTAGTCACCAGCAGGCTCAACTATGGCAATGCACTCTATGCCGGAATAAAACAAAAACCTCACCCGCAAGCTACAGAACATCCAAAGCGCCACTGCAAGACTAGTCCTCAACCTGCCAAGACACTGCCACATCTCCCAGCACCTGCGCACACTCCACTGGCTCCCCAACAAAGCTAGAGTCACCTTCAAGATGCTAACCCACACTCACAAGGCCCTCCATGACACCGAACCAGCATATCTGAACAGCTGACTCAAATTACAAGCACCCCAAAGGACCCTACGATAAGCCCAGCTCTCCTACAATGTGGTCCCCTGCACCAGAAAGACCAGATCGGTAGGCCACTCCTTCTCCTTCCCTGCGGCCAGAGCCAGGAACGACTTTGCTCTCCACCTCAGACAGACAACATCGCTCCCCATCTTCGCAAGAAACCTCAAAACCTGGCTATTTTAGACCCCCTCCTTAATGGATTGGAACCTGCGACCCCCCCCTCCTCCTCACCCCCCAGTGTCTTGAGACCCTTACAGGTGAGTAATCGCCCTTAACAAACACCTGATTGATTGATTGATTAATGTGAAAAAAACAGAAATTAAAGTAATTTATGCACAATTTACATTAGTGGTTATTAGCATATCCCTTTTGAATTTGAATAGCACCGCCTACCCGGAATTAAGAACAGGTGTGTAATTGGATAGAATTCCTGCTGCTTCACAGGATCTCTCAGCACATTTTGAGCATCTCAAGGTACCATTGTCTTCACCCCTTCTTTAGGTCAACGTGTACAATATTGATCTTCTTTGGAATCTAGGTTAGGCTGCAATATATAGATTTCTTGCAGAAAGTAGTTACTGGACCAAAATGACCACCCTGTTTGGGAAGATTGCCTTTCCTTATCATGACTCTCTTCAGCAGTTTGCTGCTTTGTTTGAGCATAATCCAGGACCCACCCTTTCAGTCATCCATACTAAAGCTTTATGCCAAGGGCCTACCATGATTTGTATTTTATCATTCAGATAATAACATGTTATGTACATCTTGGAAGATGTTCCCCATCTTCTCTCCCTTCTTTGCTGGCGTGAGTGTTTCATTCTTGCTGTAAAATGTTTCTGCGAGCAGAGGCATGGGGAAGGGTGGAACTCTTCAGCTCACTGGACAAGGAAACAGGTGATTGCCTAGTGGCTTCCGTGGGACCTCATGCTATTGCTTACTGGGAGTTGTGTTCCTCCTGGATCCTTGGTCTATCATTCCGCTGTTGGAATCTCTTGACGAGGGTTCGATTGTAGATCTTGACACGGGGCTGGCGGCATTGGTGCTGAAGTGGTTTCAGACTAGGATTTTTGAAGAACAGTCTGAGACTTGTTTTATGCTTTAAGGCAGGGGTCTCCAAACCGGTCCTGGTGGGCCGGATCCATGCCAGATTTTGAAAATTACTACATGTATCTCAATGGGGATATTTAAAAAATCTGGCATGGATCTGGCCCTCCAGGACCGGTTTGGAGACCCCTGCTTTAAGGACACACAGTGCTTGCTGGTTCTCCGCTGGATCTCTGCCTTTTCACATATGATCTTTGTGTCAGTGTTTTGGAAAACCAATCTCTTCTCTTACAGCGTGCTTGATTAAGGTTTCATTTCTTTCCAGAAGTGTGTATCTCTTCTAAACGTGTACTAAGCTCAACGTGATCCATGTGTCTGCTCGAAGATTAATAAGGCCTTGGAGGACTGCTCACTATTGAAAGTGGTAAAACTGGGGATGAGGATCACAGATGTTTGCAACATCTAGGTCCTAGACTTTCTACTCAACAAAGGTTTCCTTCCAGCCAGCGTTGAACATGCCTCCTGAGTGCATTTATCACTTGTGTCAACAACCTCAGCGATAAATCTGGAGATGATGACGATATAGTTAGTGGATTCTTCTTTTTCTTCTGCCAGTGCCCTTTGAGGCTGTTCCTTTCAACTTCCTTCTATTCAGCATATTGTTCTCATGTTTGGTGGACACAAGCATTGAGGCACACAGTATCTAATATGATCCTCTGAAACCTAAGGCCTGCCTATCACTAGATTGTGTTAAACAACTAATTGGGTTATTGATTTGGCTCAGTACCAGACCTGACCTCACTGAAATACATTGGGAATTATACCTGCTAGACCTGACAGCCTTTGACGTGGTCTTCCCCCAACCTTTTTTCCTTAGCACCTCCTATTTGCTGAAATTCGTTTTTGTTGGCATTAGGACTGTGTGCGCTTTAGCACTACTAACCGGTGTTAGAGTGCTTGTGCTCACTCCTTTAAACATGGTCAAATTGGCTTACACCAAGTTGACACATTTATTTACTTATAAGTCCCTACTAAAGTGGTACACATATAGCCAGTGCCTGTAAATTAAATGCTACTAGGGGGATTGAACCCAGATCCTTATGACTGGGGGTTAATGTTTGCATAGTCCAGCATTTCATCCATCAATTGTTTCTTTTGCATTTGTCGCCCTAAGTGGGAAGGGTATGCCCATACGTGGGCCCCGTGCTCACCACACCACTGGATTCAAGTTAGCCTGGCTGATGAAGGGTGATGCACTGAAACCTGTCCCAGGATGCTTGTTTCTGTTCCAGGGAGGGCCTGGCTTGGCAGTTTGGGCTGGACTGTTCCCACAAGGAACAGGGTCAAGGCTGATTTGCATACGGCTAGGTCCAAACTGGGGTGGTGTGGTGAGCAAAAAGAATAATGGATTTAACCCAGATCCTTGCAACTGGGGGTGAATGTTTGCATTGTCCAGCATTCCGTCCATCAATTGTTTCTTTTGCACTAGGGGGTTTGCAGCACTTATTGTACCACCCACTTAAGTAGCTATTAAAACAATGTCTCAGGCCCGCCATTGCAGCCTGTGTGCAGTTTTAAACTGCCAATGCGACCTTTACAAATAACCCTTTTGCCAGTTCTAACCCCCCTTTTAATACATATAAGTACCCTCTAGTGCACAGTGTATTTAAAATGATGGACATGTACTTTTTAGTTTTATATGACCTGGTAGTGACAAACTCCCAAATGCAGTCTCCACTACTGTGAAGCTTATCTCTCCCATAAGAATATTGGGTTACCTCATTATATTTTCTAACTGGAAATGTTTGATTGGGAATAGGTGGAAATATCATGTTTGGTCTCAAAAGAATTGTAATTTAAATATTATTCAATGGTACAGTCGTATTTTAAGGCACAATTCTAAACATGCCACTTTTAGAACGTTGGCATTTTATTGTCCTAACTATTTAGTGCCTACAGCCTATGTCCTGGGTCACATTACCATGAATTGCCCATTATGTATTCTTACCATACAGAGAGACAAAGCGGGACTAGGTGTTGGCAGGATGGGCCATGCTGCAAGGATGGGAGGGTCAGACCTGTTTCCTGCACCACCTACATTTTAAAGGGGCATCCACGAACACACTGTCAAAGAACAATGTAAAGCATAGCATCACAACAATAAACCAAAAACAAATTTGTGATTCTTCTCTTTATTTTTTATTTTTTTAAGTATCACATATTTGCAGTGAAGACAGCCTGCACGTTTTGTCCATAAATTGGACTTCTGCAGGGGAAGTGTAAACACAGTAGAATTTCAGCCTAGTAGAAGCATCACAATACAGTTTCAAATTGGACCCCCACAGCTGGATTTTTTTTGTTGTTGTTGAAGTTTTGTATAGCGCTAGCTGGACCCAAGGGTATCCGAGCGCTTCACAGCAGGTACAGTTATGAGCAATTTTTTGCAAAGACAAACATCTGCAAGTTGCCAACTTATGGGCATTCCCAAAAAAGTTAGAATACAGATCTTCAGGCTGCGGGGTATCATCAAAAGGAGTTTGTTGTCTTTCCTAGAGTCAATTGTGTAATTGCTTCATCAGTATTCCAAATTATAAATCGCAAACATTATTTACCATTGTGGTACAGATCACGTGTGAGTGTATGCCGCAATAGTAACAACCCAAGTGGGGTTGTGACGACAAAGAAAAGGAAAAGGGGCCAGTAAGCCCTGATAGACACTCTGATGGGTGCTGTTGCTGGCAACATCCATCTGCTGGCCCAGGTGTTGTACACAAGGACGGTAGAGAACTTGACACCAGTCCTTTGTCAGCCTAGACCTCATGGAGCCTGGGCAGGAGAGGAAGAAAAATTCCAGAATCAGATGTGGGGTGAAGTCTAGAAGCTTCTCTCACTTCAAAGGCTGGTTCAAGGTATAACTATCGGACCCTCAGACCAGCTCTACAGTTCACTCCTGGTCCTGCAGATGAACCCCCAGAAGGACTGCCTTGTACTTTAGAAGACCGTACTGCTGCTTGGTGCTTGCTTTGTGTTTCAAAGGACTGCCCAGCTGCTACCAGAATACTGCTGTGCTTCTTGAAGGCTACCTTGTACCCTCAGAGGTATGTTCTGCTGCTTGGGACCTGCCTTGCTGCTTGATCCCAGGTCTATCAGATTGACTCCAAGGGCGAAATGGCAGACCTCCCATTCTGAGCTACAGAGACACAACAAGCTCAACCAACACTAAACCAGCACCTGGACCCTGATGAACTTAGGCCTGCTCTCCAAAGAGTCCTAGATCCTTGAAAGTGGTCGTAAATTGCCCATACAGCAAAAAACTGAGAACTAACAGGAGACCGGAACTTCCCTGCCTGCTGATTTCCCCAAGGTGCCTCCCCAGTTCGGTGACTTCACAGTAGCTACTGCTGCATTCATCTCTGCAGCAGCAAATCCTGTTCAGTAGCTCCTCTCAGAAGGGGTATCCATCCTCGTGAAGCTATTGTTGTCTACAGCCTGCAGTTTCATCCTGCTGGAGATTTTCGATTTCCAAAAAAGTGACCCATTTATGAACATTGAAATCTTTATCGCAACTTCCTCCAGCAGCTCTCCGATGATGACTTCTCCTCCTCAGACACCGCAGACTGGCTTGACCCACATACCTTTATCCTCTCAGACTTCTTTCTTCCAAATTTTTCCTAAGCCTGGAGTTAAGTCGAGACATAGCCCAATCCACTCCGTATATCTGAACCGGGCTCCACTGTGGTCAGCTGTAAGGTATGACTTTGTCCCAGACTCTTGAGACTGCATGTCAGCGTTTGGATCTTCGATCTTTTAAACACCAATGCTTACTAAACACTTTTACAAAACCATAACTCTGTTTCTACTGATTGGATTTTTGTCGGTCTGGTGTTTATTACATTTTTCTATATTTTCTAAATTGGTGTGTGATTTTTTTTGTGCTGTGTTTTCAATTTATTACGCGTGCTGCATAAATACCTTACACATTGCCTCTAAGTTAAGCCTGACTGTTTTTGTGCTAAGGTACCAGAGAGTTAGGCACAGGTTAATTTAGTGACTTTTTGTGGTTCAGCCTACCTAACAGAGATTGTGGTTGTTGCATCAGAAGGGTCTTCACCCCCCTGAATCAAAAACCCAAATTCCTACAGTACCTCTCTCAGATATGAGAAACACCACAAGAAACAAAGGGGAAACAGCATAATGTTAGGGGGAAAAGTTTTACTTACCTTTGATGGAGGAGGACGGCTAGAGAGTCTGCAGAGTCAGATTTACATGGTAATTTAGGGTATTCCAATGCAATTGTCTTCAGAACATTGTGGACTCTGACCCCTTTAGTTGTGTCTGGCCACCTCAAAAGGCCACAAGATGGTGCCTTATTGCAACACATGGCCTCAATAATTGGTTAGTTGCTAGGGAAGAAGGAGTGCCAAAAGGACAAAAGGAGATTTTGTCTAGGAGTCCGGGAATTCTTACACCACACCTGGAGAGAGTAGTGCATGGTTAGCTTCTGTTGTCATCATGCTCCTTGTTGCTAGGAAGTTTATGTTAAATATTCTCAAATACGTTTGCTTGAGTACTTTGCCATGGTTTGTTCTCGGTGTGTGTCTAGGTAAATTGTTTGGTTGCTCAAATACATTTTTGACGATCCTCAAGGGAGTTTCTTGGCTCCTCTCAAGGCTACCAAACAGTGTTTGCTACAGAAGTCCCCTTGGCACCTATAGGCAGAGCAGACTTTTAAGATCAGCTGGTATGTTGCAATGCTATGTTTGCCAATAGTAAAAAAGCATTGGAAAAGCAAATATGTCATGCTTATGCAAGAGCTATTGACTTTGCCACTATCTTTTAGCCATGTTGTACAGCAGCTTGACTGCTGTTTAGCTTGACTAAAAGTTAGCTGCATGATGCTGAGTGGAGTAGAGTGCAATGGTGTAAAGTAGAGTGGCATAGAGTGGCGTAGAGTGGAGTGGCCTAAAGTGAAGTGGCAACAAGTAGAGTGGTGTAGTGTTGAGTGGCATAGAGTGAAGTGGATTAGAAGAGAATAGCATTAAATACAGTGCGTATATTGGTTTGAATTGGTGTAGATTAGCGTAGAGTGGAGTAAAGAGTGTTGTAGACTGAAGTCGAGTGGCATAAAGTCAAGAGGCATAGAGCAGAAGGCAGGGAGTGACGTGGAGTTGCATAGAGTATAGTGACGTGGAGTGGCGCAGAGAGGTGAAGAGTGGAGTGCAGTGGCATAAAGTATAGTAGTGTGTGGTGGAGTGGAGTAGAGTGAGTAGAATGGCTTGGAGAGGTGTGGAGTGATGTAGAGTAGCAAAGAGTAGAGTGGAGTGGCATAGAGTAGAGTGACATAGAGTGGCGTGGAGTGACATAGGATAGAGCGGCATAGAGTGGAGTAGCATAGAGTAGAGTGGCATAGAATAGAAATGAGTGGCATAGAATAGAGGTGAATGGAGAAGAGTAGAATGGAGTGACATTGAGTACAGTGCAGTGTTGTGAAGTGGCATGGATTGGTGTAGAGTAGAGTGGCATAGAGTCATGTAGAGTGGCATAGAGTAGAGTTGATTAGACTGAAGTGACGTTGAGTGGAATGGCATAGAGCAGAGATGCACAGTGTGGCGTAGAGTGGAGTGGAATAGCGTAGAGTAGAGTGGCATAGAGTATAGTGGTGTTGAGTGGAATGGCAGAGTGGGTTGGCGTAGAGTGTTGTGGAGTGACATGGAGTGATGTAGAGTGCAGTGGTGGGGAATGAAGTGGTGCAGAGTGGATAGGTTTGGAGAGAGTTGCATAGCGTGTACTGGCGTAGAGTAGAGTGCCGTAAAGTTGAGTGGTGTAGAATATAGTGGCATAGACTGGTGTAGAGTGGCACTGTGTGGAGTGGAGTGCTGTAGAGTGCCGTAGAGTGGCATTGTGTCTCACCTATGCGAGAGCTATTGGCTTTGCCAATATATTTTAGGTATGTTGTACAAAAGCGTGGCTGCTGTTCAGCATGGTCAAAAGTTAGTGGCATGGTACTGTTTAGAGTTGAGTACATTGGTGTAAAGTAGAGTGGCGTGGAGGAGAGAGGTGTAGAGTGGGGTGGCATAAGGTGGATTGGCCTAGAGTGGCTGAAGTGGCAAAGAGAAGAGCAACATAGATTAGAGTGGTGTAGAGTAGAGTGGAGTGGAGTGGTGTAGACTGGAGTGGCATAGAGTAGAGTGCACAGAGCACAGTGCAAAGATTGGAGTGCATTGACATAGAGTGGCATAGAGTAAAGTGGCATAGAGGGCATGGAGTAGAGTAGAGTGGCATAGAGTATAGTAGTGTGGAGTGGCACAGAGAGGTGTAGAGTGGGGTGCAGTGGCATGGAGCAGAGTGTCATCTAGTGAAGTTATGTATAGTGGAGTGGCGTAGAGTGGCATAGAGTAGAGTGGCATAAAATGGTTTGGAGTAGCATGGAGTGCGGAGTAGCATGGAGTGTGGAGTAGCATGGAGTGTCGTAGAGTAGAGTGGCATAGACTGGAGTTGCATAGAGTGTCAGAAAATAGAGTTGAGTGGTATAGAGTGGAGTGGTGTGAAGTAGAATGCAGTGGAGTAGAGTGGCATAGAGTGGAGGGGAGTAGAGTGGCACAGAGCGATGTAGAGTGGTAAAGAATAGAGTTGCCTAGAGGGAAGTGGTGTAGAGTTGAGTAGCACAGAGTGGAATGGCGTAAAGTAGAGTGGCTTAGAGTAGAGTGGAGTTGCGTACAGTAGAGTTGCAAAGAGCGGAATGGCATAGAGTGGATTGGCGCAGAGTGGAATGGAGTGATGTGGAGTAGCATAGAGTGGAGTGGCATGAATTGGAGTGGTGTAGAGTGGAGTGGCTTATAGTGACATGGAGTGGATAGAGTGGAGTGGCGTAGAATATACTATAGACTGGTGCAGAGTGACAATGTGTTGAGTAGAGTGACATAGAGTGCTGTAGAGTGGCATTGTGTGGAGTGTAGCGGGGTGGAGTGGAGTCGGGTGGAGTGGAGTAGAGTAGAGTAGAGTGGTATAGAGTGACATGGAGTGGTATAGAGTGCAGTGGCGTAGATTGGAGTAGAATGGCATAGAGTGGAGTGGCTAAGAGTTGAGTGGCATAGAATAGAAATGAGTGGCATAGAATAGAGTTGAATGGCGAAGAGTAGAATAGAGTGACATCGAGTACAGTGCAGTGGAGTGGCATAGATTGGTGTAGAGTAGAGTGGCATAGAGTCATGTAGAGTGGCATAAAGTAGAGCTGATTAGACTGAAGTGACGTACAGTGGAGTGGCATAGAGTGGAATGGCATAGAGCAGAGATGCATAGTGTGGCGTAGAGTGGAGTGGAATAGCGTAGAGTAGAGTGGCCCTAGAGTATAGTGGTGTTGAGTGGAATGACAGAGTGGGTTGGCGTAGAGTGTTGTGGAGTGACATGGAGTGATGTAGAGTGCAGTGGTGGGGAATGGAGTAGTGCAGAGTGGATAGGTTTGGAGTGAGTTGCATAGAGTGGACTGGCATAGAGTAGAGTGCCGTAAAGTTGAGTGGTGTAGAATATAGTGGCATAGACTGTTGTAGAGTGGCACTGTGTGGAGTGGGGTGCTGTAGAGTGGCATCGTGTCTCACCTATGCGAGCGCTATTGGCTTTGCCAATATATTTTAGCTATGTTGTACAAAAGCGTGGCTGCTGTTAAGCATGGTCAAAAGTTAGTGGCATTGTACTGTTTAGATTTGAGTACATTGGTGTAAAGTAGAGTGGCGTGGAGGAGAGTGGTGTTGAGTGGAGTGGCATAAGGTAGATTGGCCTAGAATGGTTGAAGTGGCAAAGAGAAGAGCAGCATAGAGTAGAGTGGTGTAGAGTAGAGTGGAGTGGAGTGGTGTAGATGGAGTGGCACAGAGTAGAGTGCATAGAGCACAGTGCAAAGATTGGAGTGCATTGATGTAGAGTGGTATAGTTTGGAGTGGTGTAGAGTGGAGTAAAGTGGCATAGAGTAGAGTGGCATAGAGGGCGTGGAGTAGAGTGGCATAGAGTATAGTAGTGTGGAGTGACACAGAGAGGTGTAGAGTGGGTGCAGTGGCCTGGCGCAGAGTGTCATCTAGTGAAGTTATGTATAGTGGAGTGGCGTAGAGTGGCATAAAATGGCTTGGAGTAGCATGGAGTGTCGTAGATTACAGTGGCATAGAGTGTCACATAATAGAGTTGAGTGGTGTAGAGTGGAGTGGTGTGAAGTAGAATGCAGTGAAGTAGAGTGACATAGAGTGATGGGGAGTAGAGTGGTGCAGAGCGATGTTGAGTGGCAGAGAATAGAGTTGCCTAGAGGTAAGTGATGTAGAGTTGAGTAGCACAGAGTGGAATGGCGTAGAGTAGAGTGGCTTAGAGTAGAGTGGAGTGGCGTACAGTAGAGTTGCAAAGAGCGGAATGGCATAGAGTGGATTGGCCCAGAGTGGCATGGAGTGATGTGGAGCAGCATAGAGTGGAGTGGCATGGATTGGAGTGGTGTAAAGTGGAGTGGTGTAGAGTAGCATGGAGTGTATAGAGTGGAGTGGCATAGAATATACTTTAGACTGGTGCAGAGTGACATTCTGTTGAGTAGAGTGATGTAGAGTGCTGTAGAGTGGTATTGTGTGGAGTGTAGCGGGGTGGAGTGGAGTCAGGTGGAGTGGAGTGGAGTAGAGTAGAGTGGTACAGAGAGACATGGCGTGGTATAGAGCGCAGTGGCATAGATTGGAGTAGAATGGCATAGAGTGAAGTGGCTAAGAGTTGAGTGGAGGAATGGAGTGGTGTAGATTGGAGTGTCGTAGAGAGGAGTGGCACAGAGTGGAGTAGCATAGAGTAGAGAGGCATAGAGTGGTGTAGAGTGGAGTGGCATAGAATGGAGGGGCGTAGAGTGGAGTAGCATAGATTAGAGAGGGTTGTATGACATTACAACGCATGCTTTTACTGTGCATGCCTTTACATCGCAAGTTTTACAACGCATGCTGTTACAACGCATAGTGTTGAGGGGGGCTGGATAGTGAATAGTTTAATTTACTATTCCAACTCCAGTCCCCGTGGATAGTAGGGAAGGTGTTGGATAGTAAATTAAATCTATTCCCTATCCTAGAGCGCCCCCCAGCACAATGCGTTGTAATGACATGCGTTGTAAAACCTGCGATGTAAAGGTATGCGTCGTAAAAGTTGCGTTGAAAAGGATGTTCCCCATTAGAGAGGCATAGAGTAGTACAGTTGTGGGTGTAAGTTACTTAAACAAGGAACCAAACTTAAAATTAATGCAAAAAATTAAGCATAAAGGGGAAATGAATGGCTGAAAAGTAACGAAAATAGATGTGCGACGGCAGGCATCAAGAAATTGTAAATGTGTTGTTTTATTTTAGCTGCACAAGTAGGTCAAAAGATGGAGGCGTAGATAAACAATGTCCAAAAATAAATTTGAAAACAAAACGAATAAAGAAAGCAGCACGAGAACTTGAGACAGAGGAAGTGTTCTGAAAAGTGTACCTCAATTACAGCACTAGCAGCAAACAGACACTGATTAAGTTGAATGAATCTGTTCTTGGCCCATGCTCCACTGAAAAAAGGAAGTGATGCCAGCACAAGTTGGCCAGTTAGGAGGAAGCAAGGAAAAGTGACAATCAAGCCAACAAATGGTAAGCAATTGACAGAATCCAAGCCCTTTATTATAAATAATACCCCTTGCAAGGAGAGTGCATGCAGAGCATGCCCTATCGCAGGCAACACCTAACAAGCATTTACAATGCAATGGTTTTGCCTTTGTTAAAGTTAGAGCTATTGGCATTGCTCTTGACATTATTTTTATTTATGTTTTTTTTAACATAAATAAATGGCATTGTCATTTACAATGCCACTAGCTTTATCTATCGCAAATGACACACAAACACACACAGAGCCCCCCCACACACACCCCCACACAGAGCCCCTCACACACAGCCACTTAGAGCCCCCCACACACACAGAGCCCCCCACACACACAGCTACACAGAGCCCCCCACACACACAGCCACACAAAGCTTCCTACACACACAGCCACACAGAGCCCTCCACACACACCCACACAGCACAAGCAGGCAACAGGGGGACACGGAGGCACAAGCAGGCAACAGGGGCACACAGAGGCACAAGCAGGCAACAGGGGCACACAGAGGCACAAGCAGGCAGCAGGGGCACACAGAGGCACAAGCAGGCAGCAGGGGCACGAAAACGGAGGCACAAGCAGACATGGGTCTCACCGAGCCTCTGCATACTAACTCACAGTTTGAGTTCAAACCCTCACACATTTTCTCAACCTAGCTGTAGAGAACAAAGCTCAAGTGTTAGTAATTGTTTTCCAGTTCATGGACAGGACACTCACTGATCTGCCACTGTGCTCCCTGGCTTCCGATCTGCTAAAACCCACAGCTTTTATAGATGGTGGTAGTGGGAGGAAAGGAATGAGTTCACTGTCTCACATATCCAGGCCAGAGTACAAAGTGTGATCAGACTTTCTCACATTTCCAAGGTTGTGCTTGGGAAAGAATAGGTAACGAGAAACTAGCGTGAGAATTGTACACATCGTAGGGACAATATGGGACCTAAGCTTATTATTACTGTGTAAGAAAACCAGCATTAATCATTCAAACAAACGTGGATTCTAGCCAGGCATAGTACAAATAGTATTGATTATCTAAACTTGTGTTAACGATATAATTATAAACAACTGCGTATGTTAATAATGTATGTCACAGTCAATCGTAAACATCATACCTGATTTACGGTTACTGAATGATGTAGATCAGGGTTCTAACAAAGTCGGTCCTGGAGGGCCGGATCCATGCCAGATTTTTAAGATAACTACATTTTTTCTGAATGGGGATATGAAAAAAATCTGCCATTGATCTGGGCCTCCAGGACCAACTTTGGAGAACGCTAGTGTAGATGAATCTTCCTGGGACCTTGTCTAGGCACTCAACAGGTGTTCCTGGTCAATCATGACCCTGGGCACTAAGTACAGGTTTAACTACCCGACTCTGCCCTAGAGCACTACATTTGGTCTGTCCCCTCTCTGCCACCTGTCAGGCAACCTCCCACTCGCAGCTCTGATCTCGCGGCATGGGAGCACTTTACACCGAACATAAAAGGGGATGGCACAGTTAACACGGACCCGGCGGTCAGAAACAGAGCGAACCACAGAACTGATCATTAAAAACAAGATTGCGGAGAGAGGGAACAAAAGAGGAGGGCAGAACACCCGGAGTGTTGCGGGCAGTGAGAGTCTGAGTAAAGTGTTTGGAGAGGAGAAAGTGTGGTAGCAGCAGAGGGAGGGAACGTGAGTGACAGAACAGGGAGGCACGAAAGGAGAGAGTAGAGAACGGGTGAACAGAGGGGATGAGGGAAAAGGAATGCAGGAGGAGCTAAGGGGGGGGGGAATACATCTGCAAAGGCCTAAAGAGGGGCAGGAAGGGGTGGAGTGCGAGAGAGAAAGGAGCGACTGGGGATCAGGACATTGGAAGCTGCAGTGAATAAGAGGTGGGAGGGTAAGTGGGTGACAGTAGAAGCGAGAGCTGCAGGTGGGTAGAGTAGGGAGGTAAGTGCGAAGGTGGGAGATGCAGAAGAGTATGAGGGCGTGAGAGGAGTGAGTGGGACCAGAAGTGGGGGTGATGGGAGGATAGAGTAGAGAGATAATGAAGGAAGGGAGGGCAACAGAAAAAGGGGTGGTGAATGCAGAAGAAGGAAGTGGGGCGGGGGAAAGAGGGGAAGGCATGGAACAATGGTACAGCAGCGGAAGGAGTAAAGGGGAAAAGAAGAGGGAAACGCTGGAGTACAGATCGATGGGTCAGGAAGAAAAAGAAAAGCGGAGGAGCTAAAAGCATGGACATAATATGCAATAAAGATAATGTGCCTATGTCCCGCTCCAACAGGCGTAGCATGCACGTATTTCTTTTATTTTTACTGTTTTTGATAGTTAAAAAAAAAACTCTTCTCCCCTCGCCGGCTCCTGTGTTGTTACCAAGCTGGTGGCTAAATTGTGCAACCAGGGAAGGAGGGAGGGAAGAGGACTAATCCAGCTGAGACTGGTCAAAGGAGCCTGGAAAACATTGTCATTGTTATGTTTTCCTCGTTTTGGGACGGCACAAAACGAATGTGTAAACCCCAGACAGGCTGGTAGACAGTGGATCACGTGCTGACAACCCTCGCTCACATGATCCGATTTATTTAGTCAATTAAACGTTTGTGGAATTGGGCAATGAGGCGTGTTTCCAGAAGGATGCAACTCCTCAGAATGGTTTCGGCCTTGCTGCTGACGAGTGTCTTGCCCAATGTTTTTCACTCTCGGCGCAGAGCCATCCGTCACCGATGTCACGACATTTCTTATAGTTTTACGTCGAATTGTTCCGCTCCTACGCCCCAGTTTTTTGGTGCATGTAAGATTTGTACGTGTTTTTAATTGATAGTTTTTAATTTTGCCGAACGTGCCTCGAGCCTCTCTCTCTCTCATGGAGAAACCTTCCAGTGAATGATGCCTCAGTAAGTCTCAGCTGACGTCATCAAACCAAGGACCGTTCGAGAATGCTTATGGTTGGCGCTTGTTGATGAGCCGGGGTCAGGAAAAGAGAAAGGCTTCTCCTGCCCTGGCTGGCCCCCCTTTTCGAAAAACTTAAAATCTCGATTAACCTGCAGCAAACCAACTGAAAAAAAACAGTTTTAACCGGTATGACAACAGAAGATGTATCTGCTGAGGCTACAAGAAATCAGACTGTACAGAGACTAAAGATTAGGGATCCATTCATAAAAAACTCGTCATAATATTATCCATCCATTCATAAAAAACCTCGCCATAATATCACCCATTCACAAAAATCTGGCCATAATAGGATCCATTCATAAAAACCTCAACCGTAATATGAATGTGTTGGTCTGAGATTGTGACAAATACATGTAGTCAGGATGGCACCTGGTAAATCTGAAGTTACAGTGAGTTATTTTACGGGGAGCAGGCAAGTCTCGCTATGATAAAACTTATGGGGCTTAGGAACCTAACACCAATCAGAGCGCTTCGGAACCTCGCCAGGGGGTTTGAAGCGCTATAAAAATAATGCAATCGGGCCGCCTAGAAACAGCTCCGGAGCTCGCGGGGGATTTGAAATCACATTTCAAATATCTGTCCGATACATGGCAGAGGGAGGCGATGTGTTCTGCTGAATTAATGTCTCACTCTCGCCCAGAGTAATTGACAAAAAAAATCGTGTGATTCTGGGCAAATCGTTTCGTCTCCCTGTTTATACAATTGTAAATCTGATCCATAATAAGAAAAAGCGTGCAAATATACACTATAAGCCGTCTATAAATGTGTGTCGCATAAGTCGTAGTTCTAAAGAGTTCTGTGAGCGCTCCCGGCTACCGCCTGCATCGCATCCTGTGCTCTGAGTTCTGGGGTCAGCCCGAATATTCACCCAATACTGTTCTCCTATTTCAAGGGGCCATCCATTGACGAGTAAACTGTTCTCTTTACCCGTCACTAACAATCACCGACAGTGGCGTTTCTTTGTTGGATGTTGTCTGCTTGGTTTTGAGGTGCATGGGACTCCGTTCTGTGAATAGGTGTAAATGCTACAGTTACATGTTTTCTGCGCTTTGTATCCAGTTCCTGATATGTGTAATAACTCACCTAAATAAAATACACCCTCAATAGGGGAACGTGAGTGCGAACATTCCGGCAGGCGGAAATCATTATAAGGAAGGACGTCTATCACTTGGGCCGCAGGGGGACCCCCTGCAGGTCCCTCTGCCCCAAGTGTCGTAACAAAACGTGCACAGTGATGATGTGAGCAACGCGGGGGCTATTGTTACGTCACTGCTCGCCCCCCCCCTCCTCCCAGGTCCAAAGGAACTCAGACTGACACCGCGAGCCTTGTTACACCCTGACCATCGACTCACTGAGCTGCCTCCATTTCGAAGCACGGTTTCCAACACTTACAAGTGATATTTTATTTCGGCAGGGAGTACCCCAATCACACAAGCTGCGGTGAGGAAGAAACACATCCAAAACACTACACATGGAGTAAACAACCTCCCTCTGTCCGGGATGATACCCCATTCACAAAGCTCATTGGGCATGGAACACAAGTTGCGCCCCCGCGGCCGTCGCCATTTTAACGGAGGGGGGCGCCTCGCACACTTCCAAGCAGTAAGATGGCGGCGGCCGCTTGTGGCGTCGTTTTTTTTTCCGGCGGCTGGTGCGCGGTGCTCCTGCCGCTCGTTACCTGTATGCGTTCCGCGATGCCCTGTTCTGTACTCGGCGGGCCTGTGCAGCGCAGTCCCTGGCTCTCACAGGAACAGCAAGACTCAGTGTTGCGAAACCGGTTGCAGCTGGCGCAGGCAGTCCGTGCTCGGAATCATTCCAATTACCTGCCGCTCCCGCTGGCAGCCTCCGCCCGGAGCCGGCCGGCTCTCGGGCGCTGCTACTTTTAACACCGCCGCCCGCCGGAGCCGCTAATTGCCGCCTTCCCGTTCGTTCGAGTGCCGGCAATGCCGGACCAGACACGGGGGCGTTCCCGGCGTCCCGTGACGTCGGCAAAAGCCAAAGAATGTCGGGAACGCCCCCGTGTCTGGTCCGGCATTGACGGACAGGCCCCTTGTCCAATGGCAAGGCTCCGTTTACGGAGCCAGCCAATCAAGGACGAGGGCCGAACAAAAGCCACACTACAGTTATCAACAGGATTTCGCCTGCGCGGAAAAGCTGCACAGAGCGCAGCTTCCGCTAGGCAAAACCTAAAAAGCAAGAAGCATCGTTATAAGCAATGGTTATATTTTGAATATAACTGAGACTCACTTAACAAGGAGTCTATGACAACAATTGGTCTACCAATGTGATTTGAAACCTCATAGCCATAAAAGCATTAGAGCAGCCTGAGTCCAGTACGATTATGCAATTATGCTGGGAAACAGCCTTTACCATTCAGTCTTTACAATGCATGCCTCTGACCATGCAGATTCCTTTACCACGCAAGCCTTTAGGATGAGGGTAATTTTAGGGTTTGGGGTGGGTAGGGGTATAGGTTGGCAAGGGTAAATTTAGGGTGTAGGAGAGTGTGGGGTATATGATGGTAAAGGCATTCATAGGGTTTAGGTGTGGGTAGGGTTACAGGGTTGTAAAGGTACTTTTAGGGTTTAGGAGTGGGAAAGGGCATTTGAAAAAAATGTATGCTAATTCAAATGTTTATATATATATAAATTTCATATGTATATATATATATATATTCACTGAAAAAATCATAGGTTTCAGGGGCGTTATAGTTAGTTGGACATTTCACTCGCACAAAACCATAGAAATCCCCCCATTATAGTTAGTTCAGCTAACTATAACTTGCGCGCCCGCAATGCACTGCTGATGACGTCACATATTACATCACTCATGACATGGTCAGCGACAACATTCATGCCACCACTGATGACATCTCAAATGACATCACTGATGACATCATCCAGTGAATGTGTGTTTTTCTGAAATGTAAATGTTTTTTATATGTATATCTCAAGGTCGATGGAAAAATAAATGGTTATATAAGTGTCTAAATGGATGATTTTGTTTTGTAAAATTGATTGTATAACTGACTAAGTGCATCTTAGTGAATACATGGGTTAGTGAGTAATGTTTCAATATGTAAATATCTGTATCAGTCTCTCACTTTGTGTATAAGTGGCTGCATGTGTTGGTGAGTAGTTACACGAGTGTCTATATGGGTATTAGTTGTTTTTGTGAGTATCAGTATGAGTGTCTGAGTGTCTGTATGGTTCGGTGAGGGGTATTACTTAGTGCATAGATGCATGAATGAGTGACTCACTGTTTGTATGTGATGAAGACAGCATGTGTGCAGGACTGTATGGGTGGATGAGTGTGTATATGGGTGTGTTAGTGAGTGAATGACTGTCTCAATAGTGTCTTTATGAGTAACTACATATGTTTCAAACTAGTATATGTGAGTATTGGTGTACATAAGTGAGTATATTTGAGAATGAGAGATTGGAAGAGTTCCTGTATTAATAAGTATGTGTTTCTATAAGTGATTGTTTAAGAGAGTAAGTATGTGTAAGTTTCTGTAGAAGTAAGTGTGGTGGTGTGTGTGTATAACAGTATATGCAAGTAAATGGATGTTTGATACTTTGTTTGCATGTGTGACTATGTGTGTGAATAACTCTATGGACGAGTGTCGGTATGTATCAGGATGTATAGGTGTATGAGTACATATGATGAGTGAGTAGATGTATGAGTGACTGTATAGGACTGTTGGTGAATGAGTGGATGTGTGTGTAGATCTTGGAATTACTGAATAAGTGTGTTATAACTGGTATTGGTATGTCCATTGTTTTGAAAATATTAGTTTCTATTTTTGAGTGTGTGTATCAAAAGTTATATTAAGGTGAGAGGAGGTCTGCCACTCTATCACAAGGATGATGTCATCAGTGATGTAATTTGAGATGTCATCAGTGATGTCACTGACCATGTCATGAGTGATGTAATGTGTGACGTCATCAGCAGTGCATTGCGGGCTCGTGAGTTATAGTTAGCTGAACTAACTATAACAGGGGAATTTCTATGGTTTTGTACAAGTGAAATGTCCAACTTACTATAACCATGTCATGAGTGATGTAATATGTGCCTTCATCAGCAATGCATTGCGGACACGTGAGTTATAAGTTAGCTGAACTAACTATAACAGGGGAATTTCTATGGTTTTGTACAAGTGAAATGTCCAACTTACTTTAACGCCCCTGAAACCTATGGTTTTTTCAGTGAATGTCTAAGGTTATTTAAATGCTAATTTCTAACTATAATATGCCTGAAACCTATGTTTTTTTCAGTTAATTTCAAAGGTTTTTTAAATGCTAATTTCTGACTATAACGTACCTGAAACCTATGTTTTTTTAGTGAATTTTTAAGGTTTTTTAAATGCTAGTTTCTAACTATGCCTACAGAGGTCGGACATGTGAAGAACGAAGCAAAAGAAATGCAGAAAGAAGCAACAGAAGTCCTCAAAGATGAAGAAAAGTGCAGGAAGAAGCAAGAACTGCAGAAAGAACAAACAGAGGAGCAGAAAGAGGCCTTGTTGCAAAATCATCCTGTGCCCTCAACTTCTTCAGTACTGGTGGTAACTGACTCTGACAAACCAGGCCTAGAGCCAGTGCTATGCTAAAAGACACTTAGCATACAGTGAAAACACCTACATACACTAGGGAACACTATGCATTGGCGTACCCCTGTGATTAGCATGACCTCCTCTGTAAGGCCCTAGTACATAATAGGGCAGGGGGGTTAAAACGACCTCTAAGTCAGAGGTGCAGAAAGGCCCCACCCCCTCGCTTCACCACTGTGCAAACCTCCCGTGTGGTACGTTATAAGTTGGGGGATTAAGTCCCCTTGAATCCTGAGGGTCTCTGGGGTCCAACTAGCCCACCAGGTACTTCCAGTAAGCACCACAGAGCTGCGTTACAGAGAGGTGTAAAAAGGGGCGTGGCCTTTGAACACCTCTCTGCAGCGCAGCTTCCTGGCGCATACTGTAGGTACCTGGTAGGCTAGTTGGTCCCCAGGGAACCCCAGTATTCAAGGGGAATTACTTCCCCATCTTACAACGTGCCAGGGGGCGCGTTTGCAGAGTACTGCTGGGAGGGGTGGGGCCTCCAGCACGATCCCGAGATTTTTAAAATTATCCTTTTTTAGAAGGGGCTGTGTGGCCCCCCTTGGAAGGGGGCCGCGTGGGCCCCCCTCCTGTGGCCAATTCTGGGCCCTGGGGACCCCAGCTCCCGGGGCATGGCCATATTCTTTTTTATTATGGAGTGGGGCTGCGTGGCCCCCCTCCTCATGCCATTTAAGGCCCCGGGGACCCCATCCTCGGGGCGGCTTTTGCGTGATTATTTATTTATTTTTATTGGAGAGGGAGGCCGCGTGAACCCCCTCAGTGGCCACTTCTGGCCCCGGGGACCCCATCCCTCGGGCCTGGCCACCTCGTTGGGGACTGTGGGGGGAGCCCCAATTCCCCCACGGTCCCTGACAGCTCTCCGAGTCCTGCGGGAGCCGGCATTGCTTTTCCACATGGGGAGATGCTGACATGCAATTCCCCGTGTGGAAAAGCAATCTGGTTTGGATTTTGGAAGAGAGAGCAGGTTTCCTGGTCTCTCTTCCAAAATCCAAACCAAGTTTGCTATGACAGGGCGGGTGCAGCATGGCACCCGCCCTGTCATAGCAAACTGCAATGTCCCGGGGGTGGGCACCTCGGGACACTGCATGAGCTGGCCCCGGGGGAGTGGCGGTCCCCCTCCCATTACATGCAGAGCCCCGGGTAGGTGGTGGTCCCCGGGGCGTGTGGAGGGGCTTGAGCCCCCCCACACAGGTGTTATTTTGTTTTTAAAAAGCCCCGGGGGTGCTGGTCTCTGGGGCAGCAGGGGGGCCGCGTCCCCCTCGTAAATTCAACAATCAAAGCCCTGGGGAGTGGCGGTCCCCAGAGCTTGGGGGGTCTTTGAGGGCCCCACACATTTTAAGATTAGTCCCAGGGGTGGTGGTCCCAGGGCTGGGGGGGCTGCATACTCCCCCCAACTATGTAATCAAGCCCCAAGGAGGTGGTGGCCCCCGGGTCAGTATGGGGGGATTGGGGCCCCCCTCCCACTTTTTTTTTTTGCACTGCCCTGGGACCTGGCTAAATATTAAGGAAGTGCGTACTGTATTTTCTCTGCCGGATCCACGGATCCTCTGCGGATTTTGCCGATTTATTTTTTAGAAAAATGCTTTTTTTGGCCCTGGGGGTCCTTGTGGGACCCCTTGAGCAGGCCTAGGTGGTCTGGGTGTTCCTACCCTGCCCCCTTTTCTTGTTTTGCACGTTTCTTTCTCTCTTTTCTTGTGCCTCGGTTCTACAGAGGCACAAGATGGCTGCCAACACTTCCTGGTTTGAAGTGCTGACAGCCAATTAGAATACAGATCGTGATCGGCAGGGTGCACGGATCCTCCGTGCTTCTATATATCGAAACCTTTATTTTTTGATTTTCTCAGCAACTACTGAACGGATTTACACCATTTCTTTCTGAGATAAGGGCTACCTTTATGCCAAATTTGGTGTAATTCCGTTCAGCAGTTCGAGCTGTAGCCGTGTCTAAAGTTTCCTATGGGAAATGCATTTTTTTACCTCTATTTTTTTAATTTCTCAGGAACTACTGAACGGATTTACCCTATTTAACAAAAAGAGTTCTTCCTGAAACAAGGGCATCCTTTTTGCCAAATTTGGTGTAATTCCGTTCAGCAGTTCGGGCTGTAGCAGTGTCTAAAGTTTCCTACGGGAATTAACATGGAGAAAACACGTTTCGGGCCCCCACTTTTTTCTCTGCCCCGCTAACCGAATCAACCCGAAACTTTCAAGATAAGATCAGACCAGAGCACCCCACTAGTTCTGAAAAATTCGTCTGAATGAAGATTCCTCTACCGGCGCCAAATTTATTGGGAAAAGAAAAAATGCTTTTTGAATAGAAACAAGGTCCTAACTATAACTACCTACTGGCAAGCGCCAGTAGGTTATGTATATATATATACACATATAGATAGGATTTTATTTCCTTAAGTATACGTACCATGAGTGGTAAAGGCATCAGCGTGGTGAAAGCATGCATGGTAAAGGCATGCGTGCTATAGTCATACATCAATTTATGCAGCTTATTCAGTGACAAGCATCTGAATGGAAGCACGCCTCTGATTCTCCAACCTGAGTTCTGGCAGGAGTGTGTCTAGCTCAGACCTA
This sequence comes from Lissotriton vulgaris, assembly GCF_964263255.1. Taxonomy (NCBI): domain Eukaryota; kingdom Metazoa; phylum Chordata; class Amphibia; order Caudata; family Salamandridae; genus Lissotriton; species Lissotriton vulgaris. Next base: position 1,050,293,505 of record NC_141693.1, read on the forward strand.
GGACTTGATTTGTACCTTAGCATTGGCTGGAATATCGTTTATGAACTAGCCATCAATTCAGAAAAGATGTAGAAGAATGTTGTTGTAAGAAACTGAGTTACTGGTTGAGAAGGTTGAAACCCTACTCAAGCAGCAACCACAATCCTTGTCAGTCCTTGTCAGGGATAAGTCACGAGCCAACCCCAAATTAATCTGTGCTCAACACTCTTATAGCTTGGCACAGAAGCAGTCAGGCTTCACTTAGAGGCAATGTGTACATTATTTATGCAGCTCTTCAAACAGTAATAAAGTGAAACAAAACACCTGAAAAATCCAACACCAATTTAGAAAAATAGAGTGCAATTGAATAAATAATAGATGACCACATTCTTGTCATGCTAGACTGGGACAAAGTCAAATGTTCATCCCTGCTGTGATGAAGTGCGGGCTAGATACAGGGACCCAGTTAAGCCAGTTGAACAAAAGTACCTTGAATCCTGGTTATAAAGTCACTTGTTGAGGATGTGTTTCACAGCCTCTCAGGAGCTGCGAGGCTGTGATGCAAGGTCCTGCACCCTCATCGAGGATGCCACCGATAAGCGACTTGGTTTGTGTGGTCCTGGATCAAAAATGCACTGCTCCCCGGCTGGTTCCGTAGAAGTCGCAGGGCTTGTGATGTGAAGTCCTATGTTATTGACGAAGATGCCAATGCTGAGGGGCTTGCAAAGTGGAGGCCTCTGTCGAGGATGAGTCATGCAGCAGTGGTTCCTAGGAGGGTGCATGCAGCAATGTGTATTTCTGCGCCGCCAATGTGTTACTCAGTGATTCCGATGCAGAGTTTGGTGAAGTGATCCAATGCAGGGTTTCTGTGAGGCATTGGTTCTGCTGGCACCACAGCTGGGCTGTCAGAGCACCTTCAGGCCCACTTCCAAGGGTCCAAGACAGTGGTAGCACCACTTGGGAGGGCAGGACTCATAGCTTGCCGAGCCAAGGTGCTGAGCTCAAGATGGAGGAAGCATGAACTTTCCCTTAGGCTTCTCTTCAGGAGGCCAGTCGACTAGCCTTTTGAGTCACTGTGGTGGATCTGGGCTCAAAATGTGGGTCTAGTGGCAGTAGGGCAGCACAGCAAGGCAGCAAAATAGCAGTCCTTCTTTCAGCAAAGCAACACAGCAGTCCTTCTTCTAAGTCTTCCACAGGTCCAGATGCCTATTGAAGAGTTGGGGGTCTGAGGTCCAATATTTATACCTGGTGGCCAATTTGAAGTAGGAGATGTTTCTAGAGACTTCCACCATCTGAGGTGTCAGGCATCCTCTTCCTCCCTTCCCTGGCCTTAGCTTGTCTGGGGGCACAAAAGACTGGTGACAAACCCTTTGTGAGAGTGCTCAGGCAGAGCCTTTGTGATGTGCAAATGTGGTAGGTGACAGCACCTCATTAAATCAGAGTGGTCCATCCTGCCAACACATAGCTTCTCTTTGTCTCACTTTCAAGGAGCAATACCTAGTTATGTGACCCAGCCAGGACCATGTTGCAGGCAACAAATGGGTAGGATAAGAACATTTAACAAAAGTGGTATTTTCATATGTGTATTAAAATCCAACTTTACCGAAGAGTACCTTATTTACAATTCTTTAGACACCAAACCCATACTGTATACCTGCTCGAACTTATTTATTTATTTATTTATTTATTTATTTATTTATAGCATTTGTAGAGCGCTCTGTAACCCTACGGGCATCCTGGCGCTTAGGTACATAGCTAAAGCTTTGTGGGGACAGGAGCATGAACGAGATGCTGAACCAGGTAGATTTATTTATTGCGAAGGGTTTTAGGAGGGTTTTTTGGGAAAAGCCACGTTTTCACTAGAAAGTTAGCCCTATTAAATGAAATAAGTTAAACCCAATGTTATCCTATGGGAGAGGTAGGCCTTGCAGTACATACCCAACTTTTTAAATACACCTCATCCTGTCGTCTGAGCTGTTCATGGCCTACCCTAGGTATGCCTTGTATGTATTGAAATGGAAGGTTTGGGCATGGCAAGAGGTTTCTTTTGCCATGTCGCAATTGTAACTTAAAACTACACACACAGACTGCTATGGCAGGCCTGATACATGTTTAATGGGCTACTTAAGTGGGGGGGGGGCACAATCAGTGCTGCATGCCCACTAGTGCTTTTAATGTACAGATCCTTGGTACATATAGTACTAATTTACCAGGGACTTAAAAGTAAACTAAATATGTCAATTGGGTGTAATCCAATTTCACTATGTTTAAAGGCGAGAGCGCAAGCACTTTAGCACTGGTTCGCATTGGTAAAGTGCACAGAGTCTTAAAAGCAAAATAAAAGTGGTTTCAGGAAACAGAAAAGTGAAGGGGATTGACCCTGTAGAAAGGGCTAAGCCCAAAAGCTGTCTACTAACTCACATAGGAACGTATGGTGATCAGTTATGACCACTCATTTTCTACTGACACCATGCTAATTGGATTCTGCCATTTGGCCTTCTTGCTGATTTCACGTTTGCAGACTTTACTGCACTGAAAATGCACTGAAGCTGTTTCCAGGACCGAGGATGCAGAGACTATTTAGTTAGTACTTAAAAGACAGTTTCCCTTGTGATCCTTTATTTTCAAACCACTACGACCATATGGTTCACAAGTTTATAGGTGTGCTGGGGAAGTAAGAGAGTTTAGATGAAAAACATCTTACTTGACTGAAGAGTTGGTGGGTCCTCTGTTACTGGGTGGCAGAACTAGGACATGAATATCGATTAATCGAAATCCCTGTGGTAGTAGAGGTTACATCATATACTTTTCTACCCTTAATGACATATAGAGTGGCATGTTTAATCCTTTAGTGGACTTGTTCCTTTCACAGCGCAACTCCATCTGGTAGGTGCTGCTGACCCAGAGGTCAGGAGTTCCAGGTCCTCCTCAACCCTCAGGCTTCTGCCAGCACCTCATCACTGGTGGTCCAGTGGTATAGTGTCACTGCTCTGCTGCTTGACTGCCCTTCTGTCTCTCTCGCTCCGTGTTCTGTCTCTCTTTATACTCTTTTGATTTTTTCTCTCTCCTTTACTTTGACTGCCTCTGTCTTTTTGGGCTTTTCTTTCTCTGCCCTTTTTTCACTTTCTTTTCATTTGCTTTTTCTGCCCTTTTTTCCATTTTATTTTCCTCCTGCTTTCGTCCTGCGAATCCCCATGGCCCAGCCCTGTGTCCCTTACTGTGTTTTCCCGCCTACCAGCTGTCCAGTCACCCCCACTACCCTACTTAATGGCAGTCGCTGTGTGGTGAAAGTGCAGTCCACTAACCCTTTAGTGGATTTGCTCTTTCAAAGTGCAGCTCCGTCTATTAGCTTTTGCTGTCCTCGCTGCTACTGACCCAGAGGTCAGGATTTCCAGGCCCTCCTCCACCCAGAGGCTCCTGTCTGAACCTCATCCCTGGTAGTCCAGTGATAGAGTGTCACTGCTCTTCTGTCAGTCTCTCTGCTTGTTCTGTCTCTCTTTATGCTCTTTTGCTTTGTTCTTTCTCCTTTACTTTGACTGCCTCAGTAATTTTGGGCTATGCCTTCTCTGCCCTTTTTCACTTTCTCTTCATTTGCTTTCTCTGCCCTTTTTTCATTTTATTCTCCTCCTGCTTTCGTCGCTCCTGTTGCTGCGATCCCCCGCTGCCCTGCCCCCTCCAGTGTCTCTTTCAGATTTTTCTCACATCCCAGCTGTCCAGCCCCCCTCGCAGTACTATTTAATGTTGGGCATTGCCGCTCTGCTGGTGTGCCAAAGGCAAGCCCATCTGTGCCAGTCTGCACCCGGACCACGCTTAGCGCCAGGGAACCTGGTTCCCGGACTATCCACCAGTACAACACCAGTTACCTCCTTGCCCTCAACACTGGACGCCCCGCCGCCTGCTACATAACCTCATGGAAAAAGACACATAGGCACTTCGCCTGTCGGAACTGCAAACATGCTTGCCCCCACGCCAACACACCAGCTTCTCTTGCCGCCCAGCTGACCAACAGCACACCCGACCAAATCAAGTGCATACTCCTAAACAAGCAATCCTTCCACAAACATGCCACAGAAATCTTGGACTGCACCGACACCACTTCTCCCGACATCGCTTTCTGAGCGGAAACCTTGACCAGCCTATGCTCTGGACCAGACATCGCCATCGCCATCCCCGACAGCTGCAAAATCACCTACAAAGACCGCCTGATTACCCAGGATGAGGCATTACCATCAGCCACAAAAACATCCTTTGATTAACCATGCACTCTAACGGCCCAACAATGACCATGGAACACCCCCACTTCCAGATCCAGAACAACCCTCCCACCCTCCGAGGCACCCTTGTCTACAGGCCCGCCGGACCCTGATCGCCCTTCACCGACGCCATCGTAGACCTCATCGCTACTCAAGCTCTTACATCCACTCACTACATCCTACTCGGACACTTCAACTTCCACATAGACAACCCCAGCGACCAGAACACCGCCTCCCACTGGAGAACCTCGCCAACATTGGTCTCAAGCAGCTGGTCACCATGCTCAGCTGGACCCCTCTCACAATAGAAGACACTCTTAAGACCATGAAGAGCATCTACTCAGAAGCCCCCTCGGATCTTTGCCTGTACCACATCTTCCACAGAGCAGCCACCGCTATTGCCCCCAGCTTCGCCGCACCATCAACTGCTCCATCTAAACTGCCACCTTCCCCGATGACTGGAAACACACCGAGATCAACCCCCTGCTGAAGAAGCCGTCCTCAGACCCGACAGACATCAAAAACTTCATACCCATCTCCCTCCGCCTCTTCCCAACTAAGGTCATTGAGAACACCCAACTCTTAGAGTTCATTGAAGTAAACCAACCCCTGGAATCCTCCCAATCGGGCTTCCAAAGCAACCACAGCACGGAGACCGCACTCCTCGCCGCCATCGATGACATTCGCTGCCACCTCGAACAAGACAAGACTACAGCATTCATCCTACTGGGCCTCTTGGTCGATTTCAACACCATCTCCCACCACACCCTAATCACTAGACTCCCCGACACCAGCATCCGCGACCAGGCACTGGACTTCCTGAGCCCCACCCTCTTCACCGTCTACATGGCCCCCCTCGCAGACATCGTCAGAAGCCACGGACTCAACATTGTCTCCTATGTTGACGACACCCAGTAGATCCTCTCCCTCATCAATGAACCCCCAACCGCCAGAACAAACTCCACAGCGAAATGAAGGGCGTCGCCACCTGATTGAAAGACAGCTGCTTTAAGCTCAAGCCTGAAGTGCTCATCCTGGGTGTCATGATTGCTAGTCAGTGTGAGCAACAGTGGTCCCATGCATAGATGAATTTCAAAGCAAGATTCAATATAGACACAATGGAAGCTATATTATATATTGACTTGCCCAGCCGGGCAGCGGTCCAATATTTAATTTTCAACGATAATTTCCAGAAAGAATACCTTCAACAACTTCTTAGAGATGGGCACAAGCCTGCACCCAAACATTTACAGATTGCCATGGTTAGCAGAGTGGACAGAAGGTAAAGCAAGATTCTTAGGCAATAGCTATTATATTCTGTAAGTATACCAATAACAGAACTTTCATTCACACCATTACTGAAATTACAGTAATTAATCCACAACACAGTATATGGTGTAGTAATTGTCGACGGCGTTTCGATCCCATTACAAGGTTACAGGGATCATCATCAGGACTGAATAAAGCCTAATTATTCCTAGCCATGATAGCCTAAAGGAGAAGGAAAAAATAAAGAGAATTGTCCAAGGGAGGACGCATGTTAGGGAAAGCTTCAAGCTTAAACTGTACATAATCTAAACAGTAGGACATGAGTGACATCCCGTGTCGCCTTATGGGCCTAAATGAACAGTTTTGTGCACACGACGTGAGGTGCAGTTTATATCCAGTTTAAAGAGAGCTACCACTGTAAGACAGAGAAACAACTGTTTTTCTTATAGGGCTAGAGACCAAGTATTGCTGGTGAGTTTTATTAAAAAAGCAACAACATCCATATGGTTTCCTCACTTACTTAAAATTGCACAAAGTGAAATCATGAGATATAGTACAGTTAAAACAGTACCCTCCGAACCTACATGCACAATGGCAGCCTTAAATTCAGCAATGTTTACATATGGGGATCCAACAGTGATTGTGACAAGCCCTGTGATCGAGACTGTGGGATGAGTTGCAACGGTGCAGATTGCGGCGTGGGGAATAACCAATAGTGCCTAATCGGTGAGTCGAGACTGTGGGATAGGTGAAAAACGGTGAAGGATACGGCGCGTGGAGAGTCCAAAATGGTGCATACTCAGTGTGCTGACTCGATTGGGTGCCCTTGTTGTGTTTCATAAAAAAATGATTGCTAGTCATGCACATCCGCCAAACTACAAAAATGGCCAGTACCCACTAGCGCACATGCGCGGGAACCGGCAGGAGAGTTCAAATCCTCTCTAATCCTGAGCAGAGAAGCTTCATGTTCCAGCTTTGGCATAGAGTAATCCTCCTCCGGTTTACCTACTGTCTCTTCTGGGTTGTCGTCCGTCCTTGTCGAGTCGTGCCTCCAGGACCATAGTTCTTTTTCTGTCTGTTCCTGGCAGCTCTCCTGATCCAAGTTATGCTGGCTGCATACTCCAATTTCCTGGGGATATTTTTCTTGCAGCAAAGATAAAAAGAGAAAGAAAAGCTACATTACTTATTTACGGTAACAACGCTTTAGCGCTGACATTGCGAAATATATCTTGAATCTTTATGTTACTTATCTAATGTGGGCTCCGTGTTTATGAGAGATCTGCTATGCACTTGCTGCTGATTATCACATGAAAATTCCTGAATGATAAGGAATATTGTTGGGTCTGCCTGAAGTTAAGGTGGATGTTATACAGTGTATCATAGAGCATCACAAAGAGCCTTATGTTATTTTTAAGTTGTAACTCCTTTATTCATTCATTATATGTTTTTAGGTGCGTTTCAGTGCAGTTTGCTTTATACATTTTCCTATTCATTACTCCTAACTCTGAACACCTTATTTCTCATACTTTCTTTTCCCTTTTTTAGATATAAAACAACCCTTAGCTCACACCAGTTACCAGAATTCACGGAAGAAGGGAATTATTCAGGTAGTTACAAACACACATAGAAAAGCCTAGATTCTAGAAATGTCCTGCATATTTACCTTTTTTTCTGTCCTTTTATTTAACAGAGATCTTTCTTGGCTGACTGGTTCTGTCCCAGAGTGGGGGCGCCAAGGGACCTTTTGTTTTCTTCCTTTTTTCCCCTTCTTCCTCAGATTACTGTTGGTATGTTGACTCAGTTGGGTACAGTAGGTGACCAGGAAGAGATTGAGGACCTTTCATCATTTGCATGACATTTCTGCAGAAATGTGAGTAGAACCTGACAAAACGCAAAGACTTAAAAGTCGATATTCTGACCGAACATTATGGAAATGAGTCAGGTAACGGTAACAGATTTAGCCCACATGTTGGGTAACCTTCAGAAAGAAACCCAAGTCTTGTCTGCATGAGTTGATTCCATTCAACGGGGTATGAGGACTGAATCTCGTTTGGGTAACATGGCAGGAGGCACAGGGGTCCAGCTTCCACCTTCTCAGCCTTCCGGTACAAATGCCCCTGTTGTACACGTAACTACACCCTAGTCTATTCCTGTAGCCACTCCCGAACATTTCATGGGGGATCCTACCAAGTTTGCTGCTTTTATTAGTCAGTGCCAGCTCCATTTTATGTGTAAAGCTGCCTGCTTTCCGAATGACCAAGCTAAGGTGGCGTTTGTCATATCATATTTAGGAGGGTCCGCCGCCAATTGGCCCAGACCTATTACGGCATAATTACACTGCTTTTAAGGGAGAACTAAGGAAGCTGTTCAATAGGCATTCCTTTATGTAGTCAGTAGATATTGAGCTCTTAAATCTGAAATAGGGGTCAATGGGCTTAACAACCCACATCTCTACATTTAATAGATTGGTAGCTGAGGCTGGGTGGCCGGAAGAAAAATGTAGCACCTTGTTTTACAGAGGGCTGAGAGATGAATTAAAAGATCTCCTAACACAAGTGGTTGATCCTCCTGAGTCTTGTAATGCCCTTATAGACCTGGTTGTAAAATTAGATCACTGACTCAATGAAAGGAAAAGAGAAAGAGGACGGTCATAAGGCCCCATCATTATCCATAAAGAAAAAAAAACCTGATCTAGAAAAACCAATCGAAGAACCAGAACCAGAACCAGGGCATCAGGGGCCCCCCAGTGAAGGAGAAAGGGAGAGAAGAAATTGTGTTCATATTGTGGAAAAAAGGGTCATTTTCTTAGAGAATGCCCTGTGAAGCCAAAGCAGAAAAAACCTTTGGAAAACTCCTCATCTCTCTTTTTTATACCGAAACAAGAAGGGTGTCCTAGGTGTTGTGTAGACTATCGAGCACTCAATGATGTTACAATCAAGAATCAGTACCCTCTGCCACTGGATCCTCCCTCCACGACCAAATAAAGAATGGCAACATTTTCATCAAGTTAGATTTGCGGGGAGCTTACCATTTGGTGAAAATTAAAGAGGGGGATGAGTGGAAAACTGCTTTTTGTACCAAGTTTGGCCTCTACAAATATTTAATAATGCCATTCAGATTATATAATGTCCCATCTGTTTTTCAGTTTTTTATCAACAAAGTACTAAAGGATATGTTGGAACTCTTTGTTATTGCTTTTATTGATAATATTTTAATGTATTCCTTGTCGATACAAGAGCATGCGGTCCATGTCAGGAGGGTCCTTGAGCTTCTGCGAGACAATCGCTTATACTGCAAGCAAGATAAATGTCAATTCCATACCTCTCATGTATGTTTCCTTGGGTTCATTGTGTCCCCCCAAGGAATTAGTAGGGATCTACTGAAAGTAGGAGCCATATTATGTTGGCAAGCATGTATTAGAGACATTCAGAGTTTTCTTGGCTTTACCAATTTTTACAGACACTTTATTAGCAAATTCTCTGACTTAGCCTCCCCATTACCAGACTCCTGAAAGAGGTGGTTAAGTTTCTGTGGACCCCTGCAGCTGAGGAGGCCTTTTGTAAATTGAAGGAAGCATTCACACAAGCACCTATATTGAGACATCCAGATCCTTCTCGGCCCTTTGTGATTGAGGCTGATGCCTCACAAATGTCAGTAGGAGGGGTTCTTTCTCAGGCAGACCCAAGTATAGATGTCTTCATCCTGTAGCATATTACGCACACAAATTAACACTTGCTGAGTTGAATTATGCTATAGGAGACAAAGAACTGTTAGTAATTAAAAGGGTTTTTGAGGAGTGACAGCAATATCTATTAGGAGCCAATCACAGAATAACGGTCCTTACAGATCACCGTAATTTACAAGTTCTTAAATTAGCAAGAGCTTTGTCCATGCGACAACTGGGTTGGATGCAGTTCTTCAGTAATTACGATTTCATTATACAATTCCAGGCAGGAAAGAAAAACGGGAAAGTAGATGCCCTGTCCCGTTTAGGTTATGAACTTGAAGAACCTCGATGTGAGCCCCTTCCTATAATAGCTAGGGAGCATATAATAGGTGCTATTTGTTCTGAAGATGAGTTCCTAAAAGCAGTTAAAGAGACGCAAGGGTCTTTAGAAATAAAGAAGGAAGTCTAAACTCATGTTATCACTAAAATGTACGATTTGTTTTACATTCAAGGGGAATTGGTGCTTCCTACCCATAGCCTCCAGCAACAAGCATTAGAGTGGTGTCACACCCATCTTGTCTCTGGACATCCTGGTTGGCAAGCAAATTTCAATACCCTCCTGTACCCAAAAAGGTAAAACAATACATTGTACATTGTGGTCTGCAAACCTCCCATAGGGCTACTGGTATGGGGATTGTAATGGAAGGTCAATGCCCCAGTATGTGGCTACTAGAAAACATCACACAGCTCAACACATGTCACAAGCGCATTAAATTTACACACCAGAATAATAATCATCAACTAGCATTTTTGGATGTCTTGATCACCATCGAAAATAACAGAATAAAAACCAACGTCTACACGAAAAGCACTGATCGTACCAGCTGTTTACATTTCAAAAGCTTTCACCAAAGTTCTTTAAAAAAACATCTACCTATGTCCCAATTCATTTGAATAAAACAAATTACTTCAGATCCTAATGATATCTCAACCACGATTGACAGACGGATCTGTAAATACCTAAAAAGAGGCTATCCACAACAAATTTTAGAGGAATCAAAAATGAAAGTAATAAACTTGAGCAGAGATTCTTTACTGACCTAATATTAACCCTACAGTTGTGTACTGAAGTACTCTAAGCAAAAGAACAAAATCACAAAAATCATGAGAAAACACTGGCCACTGATAACTCAAGAACCGGATTTAAAATCACTGTTCTCAGAAGAAATCACCTTTGCCTTCAGTAGATCCAAGAATTTAAAATAGTTGCTAACTTGTCAAAAGAGAAAGACTTCTTAGAAACTATATAAAGGGATGCAAAGATGTGAAAAGTGCATTCACTGCAATAATGTCATTCCATGCAACACATTTACTCATCCTATAACGGCCCAGAAAATCCCTTTATTACGTTCAAGCACATGTGATACCAAAAATGTCATCTAAGGAATTAAATGCCCATGTGGAAAAATGTGCGTAGGCCAAACTGAAAGGAAGGTGAAAATTAGAATGACAGAACATAAAAGTAATATACGCCAAAAGAATTCAAAGTCTACAGTGGCAGCAACAACGACATCCACATTGCCCCAGCTTAACACCAGAGGAGAGTTATTTACCTATTGCATGTTGCATTATTCCAGAAAGGGAAACCTTGTGGAACCACCACACCGCGATCACTTCTGCGCCACTTGCTACTAAGGGAGAGACAGTTGAGGGCATCCAAGACCTTCACAGTTGCAGGACGTTGAGCAGCCAGGTTATTGGACCATTCATGAACAGTGATCCCTCCTGCCTAAAATCCCCTCACCAGCATTTTACTATTACTCCGCAGCCATAACCAACAATCTCTGATACTAGGTTGATCGGACGCCTAGCGGGTTGAGTAACGGCATGGGCCGCAGGGCCCCCAGACAGCGTCTTATCCAATTCGAAAAGGTTACTGAGACTGCCCAAGACACCACCAACAGTATGGCAGAGGGTGGCCAGAAAGACACAACTCTGGAGGGGGATGCCAACCAACTGGTCTCCCTGCTGCAAGAAATAAGAGCTTGTTCAGAGCGCTGGACGTACGTTTTGATACCCTGAATAAGCACAAGGCAGACCTGGGATCGAAGATCCAAGTTCATGACCGACGGCTAGACGTGGTGGAATCGCGCACATCTGATTTAGAAGACAGAATGGCGCAGTCCTTGAAGCGGCTTGACCGAATGGAACGCCTCCTCAAAGAAGTCGCAATCAAGAACGAGGACGTGGAAGCGCGCAGTCGCCGAAATACCATGCTCATTTCAGGCGTTCCAGAATCAACAGCTACTGAACGCATGGACACCCTGGTAGAAAATATCCTAATTGACCTGTTTGGCAGAGATGCATTCACTGCTGGCTATGTGATAGAGCCCGCTCATAGAACACTTGGTCCAAAGCCCACCCCTGGATGCCCACCCAGGCCCATCATCGCGCATGTCATGAATTTCCGGGATCGAGACACCGCCCTGCGCTTGGCATGAGAACGGGGCGAAACATTGTGGCAGGGCTCTAAGCTAGCAAAAAACACAGTTGAGGACAGAATGCATAACAATGTCTTACATTCACCACAGTACAAAGATCTGGGCCTAAATCCATCGTTTTTTTACACTCCACACCACCCTAGGTCAGACAATGGCTATATGCAAATCAGCCTTGACCCTGTGCCTCATGGGAACAGTCCAGCCCGAACTACCAAGCCATGTCTTTCCTAGACCGGAATCAAGCATCCAAGGACCGGTTTCTGGCTATCAGCCTTCTTCAGCCTGGATAGCTTGACTCCAGTGATGTGGAGTGCCTGGGACTCACGTCTGAGCATACCCAGCCCACTCGGGGTGAAAATTGCAAAAAACACAGTTGATGGACAGAATGCAAAACAATGTCTTACATTCACCCCAGTACAAAGATCTGGGCCTAAATCCATCGTTTTTTTGCACTCCACACCACCCTAGGTCAGACAATGGCTATATGCAAATCAGCCTTGACCCTGTGCCTCATGGGAACAGTCCAGCCCGAACTACCAAGCCATGTCTTTCCTAGACCGGAATCAAGCATCCAAGGACAGGTTTCTGGCTATCAGCCTTCTTCAACCTGGATAGCTTGACTCCAGTGATGTGGAGTGCTTGGGACTCACATCTGAGCATACCCAGCCCACTCGGGGTGAAAATTGCAAAAAACACAGTTGATGGACAGAATGCAGAACAATGTCTTACATTCACCCCAGTACAAAGATCTGGGCCTAAATCCCTCGGTTTTTTGCACTCCACACCACCCTAGGTCAGACAATGGCTATATGCAAATCAGCCTTGACCCTGTGCCTCATGGAAACAGTCCAGCCCGAACTACCAAGCCATGTCTTTCCTAGACCGGAATCAAGCATCCAAGGACCGGTTTCTGGCTAACAGCCTTGTTCAGCCTGGATAGCTTGACTCCAGTGATGTGGAGTGCCTGAGACTCACGTCTGAGCATACCCAGCCCACTCGGGGTGAAAATTGCAAAAAACACAGTTGATGGACAGAAAGCAGAACAAGCTAGCCCTCTACCCTGACTTTACAGTTATGGTGCAAGAAGCCAGGCGAAAATACACAGGTGTAAAGGAGACTCTCAGAAACATAGGGCTGAAATATTGCATGCTTTATCCAGCTTGGTTACGTGTGGAAGTGAATGGGAGAGCCCGGGTCTTTGACAATCCACCGGCGGTGCAGGAGTTCTGCCACTCCTACAAACAGAATAATAAACGCCCAGCGGAGGAGAATAGACGCTCCCCTCTGCAAAGTGGTTCAGACGCCAGCATGGAACTGTTCTCCGGGTCTGGGCACTGCTGAATTGTTTATATGGTCACTCTTTCCATGGAGACTTTCATTTGTTGGGATTTCCTTTAATCGTTTTTTAGTGTAATATGATAGTTGCCTCGCAACCGTAGGTATGCTGCCACCATCCCCCATGGTGTTCACCTTACGATCAGCATGTGAATTTAGCAAGTTCCCTTTATGGTTATTTTTCAGTGATACAGAGGAAATATTGGTAATGCACTGTTTTTGTGTGGTAATGGTTTTGCCTCTTTGGTTGGGCGGGGAGGCTGGGAGGGGGGTGGGGGATGTAAGAGCGGTATTGTTTAGATACACTGGGACGTCTTTAGGTACACAATTTGTAGCACATGGCAGACACATATGGTTGATTTTCATTACATATTTTCTCACACCACCAGCATGGCACAGGTAGGGCATAATGCTGGCCCCTCAGAGGTGGTTTTGGCATCCTGGAACGTTCGCGGCCTGAATAATACTCGCAAGAAGAGGCAGATAACACAGTACCTGCTACGCCACAAGGTAAATGTAGCTTTCTTGCAGGAAACTCATTTACCTCTTAACGATCAGGCCCACTTTGCCGCAAGCTGGGGAACACACAGATATTTTGCGAACTACAGCAACTTCGCAAGGGGAACTGCTATTCTTATACATAAGCGACTTCCCTTCCATTTGAATTCCCTACGGCGCGACAGCGAAGGTAGATATGTCATTGTATTGGGCACCTTAATGGGACACAGGTTTGCTTTGGTTTGTTTATAATGGCCCCAATAGTGACTCCGGACTTTTATTACACCCTGCTCGCTAGATTGATGCAGCTAGGCCTGGTGCCTCTACTAGATGGGGGAGATTTTAATATTGTTCGTGACCTATCGTGAGACATCTCCTCGAGAGCACCTGATCCCAAACCACGAGTGCGGAAGGCGCTGAGCTCCCTTTGCAACCACTTCGCCCTGATAGATGTAGGTAGGACACAAAATCTGCATCGCACTGACTACACTCACTACACTAGTTACCACAATATGTGAACGAGACTTGACTACTGGCTAGTATACACGGAACTTCTCAGTTGTCACCGAGCTGTCCAGACACGCCCTCGTACGTACTCAGATCATTCCCCGGTGTTGTTGCCACTGGGGGCGAGGGTTTTGAGCGACAATGGTGATTCCCCAGTCTTGCACTGGAAGATGAACCCTATTGACTGGAGCTGCGAGAGGCAATAGAGGACTACTTTGCCCTCAACAGTGGCTCAGTCGACACTGTGGCGGTGCTGTGGGAGGGCTTTAAGGCATACATGAGGGGAGTATGTATCTCCAAGAACGCCGGGATGTTGCGTGACTTGCGAAACACGTTAGCTTGCCTGGAACAGGAATTAGAGACATTAGACGCTGAGCTGCGCCAAGTGACAAGTCCTGAGTTAAACACACGTAGGCTATCCCTACTCACAGAATTTAAGGACACCGCTAAGAGGGAAATACTTTACATGGGGAAAAACTACCAAGCCAGGAAATATGGCGAAGGTGACCGGCCAGGTCGAACACTAGCACAGATGATTAGATCTCCCTACAACAGGGTGTACGCCCCTGAGTTGAAAACCTCATCGGGACAGCAGATCACACACCCGCTGGACATTCAGGGGGAATTCATGTCCTATTTTAAAACTTTATACACCAGCAAATTGGGTTAAGATAGAACAGACCAAGAGAATTATCTCTCTGAAGTAGCTTTAGTGTACCTTGAGAAGTTCATGCAGGACTTCCTCGCCGAACCCATCTTGAAGGAGAGCATAGATGAGTCCATCTCTGCCCTGAGGAGCTCCTTGGCCCCGGGGCTTGATGGCTTCACCGTGGATTTTTATAAAGCCTATAAAGATTTATTGATACCCCATCTCCTTGACATGTATGCAGAAGCCCTTGAGCGGCAGATACTGCCTAACACCCTACGTGAGGCAGTCATCATCCTACTTCCCAAACTCGGCAAGGAACCCCTGCTGTGCGGGTCTTATCGACCATTATCACTATTGAACCTAGACTATAAAATATTGGCAAAAGCACTGGCATGCTGGCTGTCTCTTTTAATGGAGTCTATAATTTCCCCGGCCCAATCTGGGCTCATACCTCACCGTTCGACTGCCTTTAATCTGCGCACATTGTTTAATACATTACATAGAATTAACCCTCACATCCCCGCAGCGGCTATCTTATTAGATACTGAAAAGGCATTTGACTCCCTTGAATGGCCTTTCATTCTCTCCATCATGCAGCGCATGGGGATGCCATTTGGTTTCATTGCTACAACTGCCCTACTATATAGTCAGCCGCTGTCCAGACTCCGACTGAATGGTACATTATCAGCTCCCTTCACACTTTCATGCGGCACGAGGCAGGGCTGCCCCCTGTCGCCACTATTATTCATTTTAGCCATGGACCCTCTTATACTGCACTTTCAAGAGAAGTACCTCCACAGGGGATTACAGTTTACTACCGGCCCATTATTAGCCTCTTTGTATGCAGATGACACAATATTATATGTTCGTAACTCCCAGATTAATTTGGACCCTCTTATCTGAAAAATTTTGCGTTTTGGCGTGCATTCCGGCCTAGGAATTAATTGGCACAAATCTGTAATTTTTTCTCTCACTGAGAGTACAGCCAGGTGGGACCTGGAGTTCGCTCTGGAATGGAATACAGAGTCGGTTAAATATCTAGGCGTACATATCCACCTCGACACAGAGCAGATCACCCGCCGCAACTACGGGACAGCTGTTTCCAACTTAGAGGTACAAATCGAGAAATGGCTACAACTCCTACTGTCTATGGCAGGCCAAGTTTCCCTCATCAAGATGATAGTGCTCCCTAAATTTTTGTATTTTTTTCAAAATATCCCCATCCCACTCACAAATAAATTCTTTTCAGCCCTTTGTTCCCACTTAATCAGACTGGTATGGGGTGGAGAGAACGCCAGGGTAAAATGGCGGGTGATGACACTTCCCTGCGACAGAGGTGGCTTTGGGGTCCCAGATTTAAGACTATATTACCTAGCTGCGCAATGTAGTTTTGCACAAACATGGTACCATCCAGACGCCAGAATTCCATATCTCAGGCCTGAGTCTGACTTAGTCCAGCCGGACACTCTGGCATCAATATTGCCGCAGGGTTTCCCTAGAGACCCTAATGATATCCAACCCGCATCGACCATAGTTGGGCATGGGAACAATTGCGTCGCGCCACACATACACCACTGCTCTACTCCTCGAACCTCCCGCTCCCAGACCCCAGATGGCAATAACCAGCGAAAAGCTGATACAGAAGACGTATACTAAATTCGACTTTACTAAGATGGGTGATCTATTTCCAAACGGGCATATTTTTGACCCTGATGACGACTCCTTATTCCCTAATGCAATATTCCTGGACAGATTTGTCCTTATACGAATCCGTTCTGCCCTGCATGCTATTTTACCGGACTACCCTCTGGAGCCCCCTTCTTTTCTTCCTCTTACCACAGTGATAGGCAGCAAGAGAGGGGTACATCTAGCCGGTTAATAATGACAAAATACATAAGGACTGGGAGACGGACTTGGGAAATCCGATCACGGACGAACAGTGGGACGCTTGCTGTGCTGTTACGAAAAGGGTGTCCCTTAATAGTCAACACAAATTACTCCACTTTAATTTTCTCCGTAGGATGTATGTTACCCCCTCAAGACTCCACAGGATAGACCCTGCCAGATCACACCATTGTACCAGATGCAGCGCTCCAAATGCAGACTTCGCTCATCTCACTTGGACCTGTCCGAACATACACTCATACTGGGTAGCTATACACAAGCTGGTGAGCGACATGATGAAAGTTCCAATGACCCCCCTACCTGAGATCGCCCTGCTGGGGTATGTTAACCAGTTCACACAGGCAACTCGTAGGTTTGTGACCATTAGCTCCCTCCTGACCAAGAGGGAAGTGAGCGATACAAAAGGGGGTGGTGATGGACGGAGCATCTGAACCAGTCAAACACTCACACCCAGTCAACAAATCTGGGTTTAATCCATCATCGTTCTTTAGCCCACTCTGCCACCCCAGTTCAGACATGGCCATATGCAAATCAGCCTGACCCTGTGCCTCATGGGAACAGTCCAGGCCGAACTGCCAAGCCATGCCTTCCCTGGACCGGAAACAAGCTTCCTAGGACCGGTTTCTGGCATTACAGCCTTCTTCAGCCAGGCTTGCTTGAATCCAGTGGCAAAGTGAGCAAGGGACTCACGTCTGAGCATACCCTGCCAACTTATTCCGAACAAAGCGGTACAAAAGGGGGTGGTGATGGACGGAGCATCTGAACCAATCAAACACTCACACCCAGTCAACAAATCTGGGTTTAATCCATCACCGTTCTTTAGCCCACTCTGCCACACCAGTTCAGACATGGGCATATGCAAATCAGTCTGACCCTGTGCCTCATGGTAACAGTCCAGCCCGAACTGCCAAGCCATGGCATTCTGCACCACAAACTGTGACATATACGCAACAACACTCCCCCCCACCTCCAGGCCCAAGGGTATTTGGGGCCTTTTAAGGGATCATCTACTGGCGCAGCAGCGAGACCCCCTACGCAGCAGGAAGAGGGCATAGTCCCTACTCGAGTGGGCTGAATTGTCTTAAGATTAGTGTCGTTACACGCTTGCACTAGGAGCTGTACTTTCCCCTTGTCACTACAGTTGTTGCGCGCCCAGGGCATGCTGGGGTAAGCCACCGGGATGGTTCGGTGTTGGAGACTGTTGGGGTCATAGTAAGGTTGGACTCTCGGGGTTCCGCTTTGAGGCATGTATGATTATAATTTGTCACGAACTGAGCCACCTGTGATGTATGTTTTTGCTGCCTGTGCATGTTAAATAACTGACTTTGTCCCAGTGTACTGTTCCTCTCATACCTAAATGCAAAATAAAGTGTTAAAAAAAACAAAAAAACATGCTTACGGTATATGGTAAGGGTAATTCTGAAGACGGTAAAGAACCCTGGGGAGAGAGACCATTTAAAAAATGACAGACCGTCCATATAACAAGAGGTAGGGAGGACCACAAAGCTGTCTCATCGCGGAGGTTGGCGAGGAGCAGATTTATGTTGCGTGCCCACGAAATCTGCGGACAGGGGGACAAGAATACTCCCAAATATTGAAACCCTTCCGTAGCGTGTTTTAACTGGGATGCCCAAGTGCTTCTGCCCTGATGGCCACATATTGGGAACAGCACTGATTTAGCAGGGTTAGTGTGGAGCCCAGAGTTCTGGCCAAAGACACGGAGGATCTGCAGAATATGTGGGCCCGAGATCCAAGGGTCGGTCATAAAAATCAGGACATCATCTGTGTATAGCGCAATACGGTCCGGATGTGAGGGTGGCCAGTCAAAGCCTCTGAGCACCGGATCCCCATGAACCCACGCCGCCAGGAGTTCCACTGCCAAGGCAAAGAGGAGAGGGGATAGGGAGCAGCCCTCGACAAATAGGGAAGAAGGGAGAAGGATGGCCAGCTATACGCACCGAGGCCATCGGTTCCGTATAAAGTAGGCACACGTAAGTTAGAAAACGTGGATCTAAATTAATCACTTCTAGGAGTTGGAAGAGGTACTTCCAGCTAAGGGAGTCAAAGGCCTTATCTATATCTACCAAGAGTAAGGCCGCAGGGTGTCCCAGCTCCGGGGCCAAAGCCATAGCATTGTGAACCCAGCAGATGTTATGTTGGGTGGACCGATGTGGCATAAAGCCAGATTGGTCCATATGGACCAAATCCTGAATGTATGATTGCAAGCTGTCTTCTAAGACTTTCCCCAATAATTAGGATTCAAAGTTGATTAGGGAGATAGGGCGGTATGAGGACGGATCCTCTGGTGGACAGGCAGGCTTTAAAAAGAGGGAAATTTCAGCTTGACGCCAGTCCCGGGGCAGGAGTCGCTTCTCAAGGGCCTCGTGGATCGTTTCCAATAAGTGCGGGCCCAGCCTGGCCATATGGGAGCGAAGGAACTCCATAGGGAACGCATTAGGACCCAGAGCTCGACCTAGGCGCATCACGTTTACTGCAGCTTTTCATTCGTTTATTGTAATGTGGCCGTGTAATTGATCTCTCATCTGATCTGATAGCCGCTGAGGGGCGATATCCCATAGGAACTCTGCGATGAGATCTCCCGAGATCTGTTCCCTCTGGGCATACAGCGTGGAAAAATGACGCGCAAATTACTCCACCACTTCTGGGGGGACTGTATGCAAGGCACCATCACTACCCCTAATGGTTGGGACCATGGCCGGACCCTGCCTGGCTTCACATAATCAATGTAGCATTTTACAGGATTTGTCCCCCCACTTGTATATCCGATATTGAGATGCCAACCAGATTTCTTTCGCCTCCTTTGTAAGATGATGGTGCAGCTGCTGTTTGCCAAGGGACAGGTTCCTCTGGAGAGTGGGAGTGGGCTCCAACGAGTATTTCGTTTCCAAGGAAATGCACTGGCCCTCAAGTTTGGTTCTGTGAGCGGAGCGCTTATGCTTGTCGTTAGTCCTATAACTAATGTCCACCCCTCTAATGGTAGGTTTCAGAGCCTCCCATAGGGTTACTTTAGAGGGGGCGGAGTCAACTTTCAGGGAGAGATAATCATGGATTTATTTGTATTTATTTTATTTATTTATGCGTTTTTATATAGCGCGGACTTTACCCGAAGGCGTCAGAGCGCTTCACAATAGGAACAGAAAATTACAAATGAACAAAATTACAACAGCAGACGATAAGTTACATGAGGTAAAAGTGACAATTGTGAGCAAACAAAATACATGAGGTAGCAAACAGTGCAATACAGGGAGAAAGAGTGACAAGTGTGCAGTTTACAAGAGAAAACAAAGTACAATTAGAGGTATAATACTGCAATATATGCTAGACACAGAGGCACAAGAACAAACTTTACGTAGGCAATGGTGGCACTTGTGCAAGTATCAACAGCAAACAAAATGTGAGAGGTAGCAAAACAGTGTGTTACAAGAAAAAAGTGACGTGTGCAAGTTACAAAAGGGTACCATACACAGGTACAAGGATAATACTGCAATAAATGGTAAACACTCAAACTACCAGAACACACTGGGAAGGCAATTCCATAGTCATGGAGAATAGTTTTCAGTGATGGGAGGTCTTCCTTCAGATAATAGAGAGGGAGTGAATTACTTTAGGAGGTGTCTTTGGAGGAGGAGAACTTTGAGGTCCGTTTTGAAGACCTGGGAGGAGGTGGTGGTCCGGAGCTGAGGCGGAAGTGAGTTCCATATTCTCACTGCGTTGCGTGAAAAGGATTGGGCCATCGTTCTTTCCTTCTTGAAAGTGGGAGGTTCAAGCAGTAGATTTTCCGCATTACGTGAAGGTCTAGAGCCTCCAGAGAGTTTCAGCTTGTTCGCCAAGTAGCGAGGAGAGGAGGAGTGCAAGGCTTTGTGGGTAATACAGGCAGTCTTGTAGATAGCTCTAGCCTCGATGGGAAGCCAGCGGAGGGTGGATAACATCGGTGTGATGTGGTCGCTTCTTTTGGCCCCATAAATGAAACGAGCTGCTGAATGGAGAACAGATCTAAGGGGGGACAAGTGGGATTTGGGGAGGCCAGTAAGAAGAGAAATGCAGTAGTCCAGTCTGGAGAGGACCAGCGATTGCACCAGGGTTTTAAGGTCTTGCTCCAGGAAAAAGCGACAAATTCTCCAAAGAAGGCGCAATTGGTATTGAGCAGACTTTGCAATGGAATTGATGTGATTGAGTTTTTTGTCGAGTATGACACCAAGAGATTTTGCACTGTCGACAATGATGGGTTTATTGTTAAGTAGATTCATCTGATCCATCCATGATTGAACCGGGGGAGGAGAGAGTGAGGGGGAGAGGAGGCGGAATTCAGTTTTGGCGGATTCAAAATCAGTTGAAGAGTTGACATCCAGTTTTGAATGGAGTCGAGAGTAGAGCTTAGGATGGAGAGATCGTGAGTGGAGGCAACCTTGAGGTAGAATTGAGTGTCGTCTGCATAGAGATGATAGTGGATCCCGGATTTACTTAGATTTCCCAGTGGTTCTAAATAGAGATTGAACAAAGTGGGTGCAAGTATAGAGCCTTGCGGAATGTCACGGGGACAGGTGAATGATCTGATAACCCTCACTGAAGATGTGAGACCTGGGGAAACCTGTGGACATAACTACGTGGTGTAAACAGGTAGTCTAATCGAGACATGGAGCCATGTACTACTGATATTTATGTGTAGTCTATCTCAGATGGATGGCGTTCCCGCCATACATCTGCCCAACCCAGTGCCCCTGTAAGCGATGATAATTTAGAGGTACCTGCAGGGGGAGCCACCCCCGATCCCCGTCTCCTATCGAGTGGCGTCATAATGTCATTCCAGTCGCCAACCAAAAGGGACAGACCCTCAGGGAGTCGCCCCACAGCTGAGTCAAACCTTCCACAAACGCAGTCCAGAGGGGCAAGGGAGCATTAACACTACCCAACGTGAGGGGTTCACCATTAAGAGTTCCCGTCAGGAGAACGTATCTACCCCCAGGGTCCACCCAATGTTTAGTGTGGATGAAGGGGACGCAAGCATGAATTAGAATAGCGGTCCCACAGGAGCCCCTAGTGAAACCCGCATGAAACACCTGTTGGAATCCGAACCTAGCTAGACATGGAGCCTTACTACCCAGGAGATGAGTCTCCTGCAATAGAAGAATGTGGGCCCCATATCGTTTACCTTGCCTGAGGACAGCCCCCCGTTTGACCTTGTTGAGCAGCCCCCAGACATTCCACATCACCATAGTCAGTTTACCGTTATGGGAAACCGTTGCCGGAGGGGACATATATATAGTCTGGGTCTAAGAGTAATGGTCTACCAAGTGAAGAATGGGATGTGTGTCTGCGTGTATAAACAACAAAAAACATGACTCTACATTTCTGAATCTCCCCCCCTTCAGTGTCCACCCTCCCCCGTCCCTTCACTGCCAAGAACTAAGAGCATCTGTCCCGGTGAGGGGAACCTCAGGACCCAAACCACGGACCCCAAGGCCCCCCCTCCAATGGAGCCCAACCACCCCAAAAAACATTAACTGTGGGGAGCTAGTGACTGTGCAAGTCAGCCACTGTGCGTAGCGTCCACCTCTATTTAGTGCAGAATATTCGGGGTAAGTCCAACCCATGAACATTAAATTATGTGCTTATAGGAATATCACAGGCCATGGGTCAGTCAAGATGCTACTGCTTACTCTCCTTTCTATTGTAATTATGGTTTTCACCCACGAACCATGCTATCCCCGCTTTCCTCTTCCTGTCCTGCACTTGACTTTGTAAGGAACCTACAGGAAATACACAGGGCAGCAATAGTTAACATAGAAAAGGCTGAGGCAATTTATAAGGGAAAAGCAGATCTCCATCGATGCGCAGAGCCTATGTATTCCCTAGCGAACGAAGGGTGGCTATCTAAAAAGAATCTTGTAAATTCAAACCTCAGTATATTGGTCCTTGCAAGATATGTACGATTATAAACCCTGTTGTTATGAAATTAGACCTCCCGACTGCATTAAAAGTACACCTAGTTTTTCACGTCTCTCTATTGAAACCTGTAGAACCAGGCATGCGTATCCCCAAAACGCCAGCTCCCGTGATCATCGACAATGAACCTGATTACAAAGTCGAGGCTATTATTGACTTGAGAAGGGTGAGATGTAAACTCCATTACCTGGTACATTGGAAGGGCTATGGTATGGAAGATTGTACTTGGGAACCGTCAAGTCATGTCCAAGCCCCTCGCCTACTACGTCTATTTCTCAGAAGATTCCCTGATAAACCTAGGCCGGTGGGGGGACTATAGTGGGGGTGTTCTGTCATGATTGTCGTTCACGCACACCCGGCGAACTAAAAAAATGGCCGCTGCCCGCTAGTGTGGGATCCGGCCTTGAGTGATCGCTCCCCTCGCTGCTCATCACAGCGTGGTATTGTATTGCGCTTTGTAACCAAGTTGTATGATTTGCATAGCTCGAATTTTTTGTAAGCTTCGTTATTTCATAGCGCTATTTCCCACAGCGCTTAGATTGCTTGAATTGCATTGTTGTGTGTGATTTCCCCCGGCGCCCTGCTCTGACCTCCCCTCCATTTTGTTACTGCTGTTGTTGTGTTCCCCTGAGCCCGCCACGCCTCCCAGCTGAGCCGCCCTCCCACAAGCACTAAAAAGCATTCCCCAAACCTCGCAGCGCTGTGATTCACTCGCTGCTCCAGCCTTGAGTGATCGCTCCCCTCGCTGCTCATCACAGCGTGGTATTGTATTGCGCTTTGTAACCAAGTTGTATGATTTGCATAGCTCGAATTTTTTGTAAGCTTCGTTATTTCATAGCGCTATTTCCCACAGCGCTTAGATTGCTTGAATTGCATTGTTGTGTGTGATTTCCCCCGGCGCCCTGCTCTGACCTCCCCTCCATTTTGTTACTGCTGTTGTTGTGTTCCCCTGAGCCCGCCACGCCTCCCAGCTGAGCCGCCCTCCCACAAGCACTAAAAAGCATTCCCCAAACCTCGCAGCGCTGTGATTCACTCGCTGCTCCAGCCTTGAGTGATCGCTCCCCTCGCTGCTCATCACAGCGTGGTATTGTATTGCGCTTTGTAACCAAGTTGTATGATTTGCATAGCTCGAATTTTTTGTAAGCTTCGTTATTTCATAGCGCTATTTCCCACAGCGCTTAGATTGCTTGAATTGCATTGTTGTGTGTGATTTCCCCCGGCGCCCTGCTCTGACCTCCCCTCCATTTTGTTACTGCTGTTGTTGTGTTCCCCTGAGCCCGCCACGCCTCCCAGCTGAGCCGCCCTCCCACAAGCACTAAAAAGCATTCCCCAAACCTCGCAGCGCTGTGATTCACTCGCTGCTCCAGCCTTGAGTGATCGCTCCCCTCGCTGCTCATCACAGCGTGGTATTGTATTGCGCTTTGTAACCAAGTTGTATGATTTGCATAGCTCAAATTTTTTGTAAGCTTCGTAATTTCATAGCGCTATTTCCCACAGCGCTTAGATTGCTTGAATTGCATTGTTGTGTGTGATTTCCCCCGGCGCCCTGCTCTGACCTCCCCTCCATTTTGTTACTGCTGTTGTTGTGTTCCCCTGAGCCCGCCACGCCTCCCAGCTGAGCCGCCCTCCCACAAGCACTAAAAAGCATTCCCCAAACCTCGCAGCGCTGTGATTCACTCGCTGCTCCAGCCTTGAGTGATCGCTCCCCTCGCTGCTCATCACAGCGTGGTATTGTATTGCGCTTTGTAACCAAGTTGTATGATTTGCATAGCTCGAATTTTTTGTAAGCTTCGTTATTTCATAGCGCTATTTCCCACAGCGCTTAGATTGCTTGAATTGCATTGTTGTGTGTGATTTCCCCCGGCGCCCTGCTCTGACCTCCCCTCCATTTTGTTACTGCTGTTGTTGTGTTCCCCTGAGCCCGCCACGCCTCCCAGCTGAGCCGCCCTCGCCCCTCCCCCTCCACCATCCATATATGACAGGAGTTCCCGCGCGCAGCGTTTACGCGCAGCGTCCGCGCCCAATCCGTGCCGAAGGTGCGCCAAAGGTAAGCCCGTCTACGCCCGTCCGCGCCTGGACCGCGCCCAGCGCCAGACCCCCTGCCCCTCGCGCTCCCCAGCCCACCCGCACTACCTACGATGCCGCCACCCTCCTAGCCCTTAACCCTGGTCGCGCCCCCAACTGCGTCCAAGCCGCTCCTGGATGCACCCATGGACCTTTCTCCTGCTTCTCCTGCAAATTCAGCGGCACCAACAACATCTCCGCCACGACCACACCACAGATTCCTGACCCCAACCACCTACAATGCATCCTTCTCAACACCCGCTCGGTCCACAGGCACGCCATTGACCTTTGGAACCTCCTAGACACCATCTCTCCTGACGTCGCCTTCCTAACGGAAACATGGATGAACGCTTCCTCCGCCCCCGACATCGCCATCGCTATCCCTGATGACTATAAGATCACACGCAAGGACCGCACCGGCCATACAGGAGGAGGAATCGCTATCGTCCATAAGATATCCATCCGCATCTCCACCAGCTCCGACGCCAACCTCGCTAACTCCGAACACCTTCACTTCCAGATCCACATCGACCCCAAGACAACTCTCAGAGGCACCCTCCTCTACAGACCACCAGGACCCCGCGCTAAATTCAGTGAAGACATCACGGACTTCATCACCCCACACGCGCTCCCCTCCAAAGACTACATCCTTCTGGGAGACCTCAACTTCCACCTTGACAAGAACAACGACCGCAACTCCACCACCCTGCTGGACAACCTCGCCAACCTCGGACTTAAACAACTGGTCACTTCCCCCACCCACATCGCAGGTCACACACTCGACCCCATCTTCACCTCCAGCGACCATGTCTCCTTCAGCCACACTACGGATCTCATCTGGACTGACCACAGCTGCGTTCACTTCACCTACAACAAGCCGAAACCCATCATCCACCTCCAACCAACTCTACAAAGAAACTGGAATAAAACCACCACGGATCAGATCTCCACATCGCTCCTTCGAACCTCCCCAGCCCTCTCTTCTAACGCCAACGAAGCCGCCTCCAACCTCACCCTTTGGTTATCCAACACCGCCGACACCTTAGCACCACTGAAAAAACGTCAACACAAACTTGGCAACAAGAAGGCCTCATGGTTCAACGATGATCTCAAGAAGTCCAAGAAACTGTGCCGCTCCCTTGAAAAGGCCTGGAAAAAAGACCCATCCACTAGCAACAAGGACGCCTTCAAAAGCGCCACCCGTACTCACCACCAACTGATCCGAAAAGCCAAGAAAACAGCATTCAAGGATCGACTTTACAACAACGCCCACAACAGCAAGGAACTTTTCAACATCGTCAAGGAATTTTCCAACCCCTCGGCCAACTCCAACGACATCACCCCCTCCCAAACCCTCTGCGACTCCCTTGCCTCTTTTTTCCACAACAAGATTGCTGACATCCACAACAGCTTTGACAACCAACCCGGAAGCCAACCCGCCCTACCATCCGCTGACCATCTTCCCCCCGTAAACACCCTTAACGCCTGGAACCCAATCTCCACTGAAGACACCATCCGCCTGATGAATTCCATCCACTCTGGATCCCCCACAGACCCATGCCCTCACCACATCTTCAACAAAGCAGACTCCATCATAGCCCCTCACCTCCGAGACGTCATCAACTGCTCCTTCAACTCCGCTACCTTCCCAGAAGACTGGAAACACGCTGAACTCACCGCCCTTCTGAAAAAACCAACAGCAGACCCCACCGAACTCAAAAACTACCGCCCCATCTCGCTTCTTCCATTCCCGGCCAAAGTCATCGAGAAAGCCGTCAACATCCAGCTCGCCGCATTCCTCGAAACCAACAAATCCCTCGACTCCTCACAATCCGGCTTCCGAGCCAAGCACAGCACCGAAACCGCCCTCATCGCAGCAACAGACGACATTCGAACTCTACTGGACAATGGAGACACAGTCGCCCTCATCCTCCTCGACCTCTCTGCAGCCTTCGACACAGTTTGCCACAGCACCCTTTTACAACGCCTCAGAAACATCGGGATCCAAGGAAAAGCACTGGAATGGATCACCTCGTTCCTCACCGGAAGAACCCAGAGAGTCCGCCTCCCACCATTCAAGTCCGAGGCCTCTGAAATCATTTGCGGCGTACCTCAAGGATCTTCACTCAGTCCCACCCTCTTCAACGTATACATGAGCCCCCTCGCGACCATCGCCCGCCAACACAACCTCAACATCATCTCCTACGCGGACGACACTCAACTGATCCTTTCTCTCACCAAGGACCCCAGCACCGCCAAAACTAACCTACACGAAGGAATGAAAGAAGTCGCCGAATGGATGAAACAAAGCCGTCTGAAACTGAACTCAGACAAAACGGAAGTCCTCATCTTAGGTACATCCCCCTCCGCATGGGACGACTCCTGGTGGCCGGAAGCCCTCGGAAAAGCACCCATCCCGACAGACCACGCACGGAACCTTGGCATCATCCTGGATTCTTCACTCTCCATGAACAGACAAGTCAACGCCGTATCCTCTTCCTGCTTTAACATTCTTCGCATGCTCAGAAAAACATTTCGCTGGATCCCCTCCGAAACAAGGAAAACAGTCACCCACGCTCTAGTCACGAGCCGACTGGACTACGGAAACACCCTATACGCAGGCACCACCGCTAAACTCCAGAAGAAACTACAACGAATCCAAAACGCCTCAGCCAGGCTCATACTAGACATCCCACGCAACGAACACATTTCTGGGCACCTTAAAGACCTCCACTGGCTACCCGTCAATAAGAGGATCACTTTCCGACTGCTTACCCACGCACACAAATCACTCTACGACATCGGACCAGATTGCCTCAACTCTCGACTGTCCTTCTACACCCCCTCCCGCCAACTTCGCTCTTCCAGCCAAGCCTTCGCCACTGTACCTCGCATCAACAAGACCACCATGGGAGGCAGATCCTTTTCATACCTGGCTGCCAAAACATGGAACTCACTCCCCGCTTACCTTCGCCTCACCCAGAATCACCTAGCGTTCAGAAAGCAGCTTAAAACGTGGATATTTGACAAATAATCCCCTCCCCCTCCTAAGCGCCTTGAAACCCTCTGGGTATGTAGTGCGCTATACAAATTTTATGACTTGACTTGACTTGACTTCATATCCACTCAAAACCTGAGCGGAGAAGCTTCACGTTCCAACTTCTGGATAGAGTAATCCTCTTCTGGTTCACCTACCATCTCTTCCGGGTTATCGTCCGTCCTGCATCGGCTTCCTCCCTCATCAAGTCGGTACCTCCGGGACCATAGTTCTTTTCCTGTCTGTTCCTGGCAGCTCTCCTGATCCGAGTTACTCCGGCTGCAGGCTCCAATTTCCCGGGGATATTTTTCGTGCAGTAAAGATAAAAAGAGAAAGAAAAGCTGCATTACTGATTTACGGTAACAGCGCTTTAGCGCTGACATTGCTGAATATATCTTGAATCTTTATGTTACTTCTCTAATGTGGGCTTCTTGTCTATAGAGATCTGCTCTGCTCTTGCTGCTGATTATCACATGAAAATTCCTGAAAGATAAGTAATATTGTTAGGTCTGCCTGAGAGCATCACAAAGAGCCTTAAGTTATTTTTACATTGGAACTCCTTTATTCATTCATCATATGTTTTTAGGTGGGTATCAATACAGTTTGCCGTATACATTTTCTTATTCATTACTCCTAACTCTGAACACCTTATTTCTCATACTTTCTTTTCCCTTTTTATATATAAACACCCATACGCTCACACCGGTTACCAAAATCCACGGAAGAAGGGAATTATACTGGTAATTACAAACACGCATAGAAAAGTCTAGATTTTAGGATTAGAAATTTGCTGCATACTTACCTCTTTTTCTGTCCTTTTATTTAACAGAGATCTCTCCTGGCTGACTGGTTATGTCCCAGAGTGGGGTGCGCCGAAGGACCTTTTTTTTTTACCTTCTTCCCCGTCTTACTGTTGGTACTTTGACTCAGTTGGGTACAATAGGTGACCAGGAGAAGTTGAGGCTCTTCATCATTTGCATGATGTCCCTGCAGAACCTGCCACTGGGTCCCACCCCTTCAGCCTGGGATGACTCCTGGTGGCCAGCCAATCTGGCACCCTCAGACCACTATCAGCACACACGCAACCTTGGCATCATACTTGACTCATTGCTCTCAATGAACTACCAAATCAACATAGTTTCCTCAGCCTGCTCTCAACACTCCGCTTGCTTCGAAAGATATTCAGATGGATCTTACAGAATCCAGAAAGACTGTCACCCACGCACTCATCACCAGCAGTCTAAACTATGGCAACACACTCTAGGCTGGTGTTACCCAGAAACAACTCGAGAAACTACAGAATGTTCAAAACGCCGCCGCTAGACTGGTCCTTGACATCCTCCAAAGCAACCACATCACGCAACACCTTCGACAACTCCCCTGGCTCCCCGTCAACAAGAGACTCACCATAAAGCTCCTCACACATGCCTAAAAGGCTCTCCACAACATAGGACCAGCATACCTGAACCACTGCCTCGCATTCCACGTACCCCTTAGACAACTCTGTACTGCCCATCGTGCCCTAGCTCTGTCCCCAGGATCCACAAGACCAGAACCGGAGGAAGTTCCTTCTCCTAACTCGCCGCCAAGACCTGGAACACACTACCCCTCCTCCTGCTGTGATCCACGTCGCAGACCCAATTCAAGGCTTGGCTCTTCAAATGTTCCTACACCCAGAGGGATGAGTAAACACCTCCCCCCACCTCCAAGCGCCTTGAGACCCTCACAGGTGAGTTTCAAATTACATAAAATAAAAAGGCCTGTGTTCTGTTTGATTTCTGTTCTTGCTCCTGTCTTCATACCAATGAAAACATAGGTAGCAACGACAGTGCCAGGGATATTAAAGTGCAATCCGGGGTAACAGCTGCTGAGGGGGTAGGAACACCTCTTGTTCTGGAGTGATAGTCAGAGGAGAATGTGTTAATGTTTCTAGGGACTGTCTCATCACTTTGCTGTACAACCCCAAGAGGTTTGTGAGAGAGGAAAAGGAGGTTCATTGCGCAGGGTAGAAGCTGGAATGTTTATTTCTTTTGATATTTTAGTTGAGGTTTTAAAAGACCTGCATACCAACTTGCGGGGCTTCAAGGTGCTCTGGGATAGAGATACACATATGGTAGAATGGATAAAATTCTAGGAGACAAATGATCTAGGAGACAGCAGCCAGTGAAAAGCTAGAATCTGCTGGTAAAAGCCCCGGTCCAGGTATGGGAAAAAGATAAAACCTTGGACAACAACCAACAAAGTCAAAGAATACTAAGAATGGTGAAGGCAGGTGTTGGCTTAGGCTATGGCCAGCAGGGCGTAGCTTGGTCAGTAAGATTGGGGATTGGTGGGTGAGCCTCAGATTTTCCACCAATCAGGCTGGCATATTATGTTATGCTTTCATGCAGCATCAGGATTGGGCGCAGGGGATTCTGGGATCATGTGCCTGCAGTGCACAGAGTCAGATCGGAGCGTGGATGCAGGTAAGCTATTTTTTTTATTTTATCTGTCCCCGGTTCCCCCCTTCCCCCGCCTCTCCACTTTGCCCAGATACCAGCCGCTACTGCCAGGGAGATATGCTTTGGAACAACAGGTTGCCTATCAGTGGAACGATTATTTCCAACTCCCAAAGTGCTGTGAGTGACAGTTTTAAATAGACATTCGTTCCTACCTGACCAACTGTGTTAAACATTACAAACTCTCTCTCTGTCTCTCTCTCTCACAAACACATGCACACACACACACATTCGCACATGCACACACACACATCCGCACATGCACACACACACACACACACACACATAGACTGTGGAGCACGTGTGAGAAGTGTAAGTCCTCTCACATGCAGCACAGGTACAAGATGGTTATCAGCCGTGCTAGCTTTGACACCCTCACGTAAAAAAAATAGGTATCACTCTGGCAGCAGCATCTAAGCTTATTTCAGGCAAAGAATACACAGAAAAAAGTACAGAGGCGGGAGAGCCACTTAAGGCTCGAGCCAGATGCTAGACTCTGGTTCAGCTCAAGATCCTCTTGAGTCTTCGAGACCAAAATGTACTGAGCTTTCTTGTGGCTTTTGCTGCTATCCAAACTCTAACCTCATGCACCAAGAATGAAAGACAAACAATTTTACTTTGACGTCAAACAGGAGCAAGAGAGGGATATCAATCTAGTGGCTGAATTACACAATGTGAAACCAGAAAATCTGGGATCAATCCTGGCTTGGCCGCTTGATCAAATTATGTGATTCTAGGCAATTATTTTGCTTTATTGTTAGTCCTAGATTTCTTATGGCAAGAATGATGAGTGAACTGTTTTCTGTTACTTTGGTACGCTTCTGAAAGTCAGTCCTGTGCAAACCCTTGGGCATTGAACCTAAGGTAAGAAACAAATGGCATGCCTTTTTCATAAATAATCCAGTCCCTCGACTGTCACCCACTGTGTAACAAGTAACCACATATTCAGTGGCAGCTCCTCCGCAAAGGCGGAGGAGCTCCGCCCCACTGCTCAAAAGGAAAAATAAAATGATAATAATGTATTGGTATTTTCATTTTATTTTTCCTATTGAGTCAGCGGCTCTCGGGGCGGGGGTGGGGGGAGAACTGGCCAGATCAGGGTGAGGAGTGGTTTACACTCCTTAAGTGCGCATGACTGCTAAGCAGTCCTGATCACCTTGCATCTTCCCCACCAGGCTTGCTGTACACAGCCTGGTGAGGAACATGCAAAGCCTCTCCTTCCAGCCTGAGCGCCAATCCACAGCGCTCAGGCCAAATACAATGCTGCATTGCATTGGCTATGGGGAAGATGACGGAGGAATGAGATTGTGGCTGCCCGGCACAGGTAAGTGTTTTTTCTTTCTTTGTTCCCCTCCCCCCTGCCCCGCCTCTCCACTCCCATCAAGTAGCAGCCGTTACTGCACATATGACATACTAGCACTTTATAAATCCAGAAAACACAGCACAACAAAACAATCCAGCAGCCTGCAACCTTCACAACCATCAAGGGACCCATTCACAAACTGCACTTTGTAGTCCACTATCTTTTTCAATACAAATAAAAGACTAACATGTCCACCACTCAAATTAATTTCAAATTTCACTATACTAATTCACCACTAATCCTTTATGGGTTTCTGGAGTAGCGTGCTCCTCACCGAAAAAGCACTTCAACATTTCATCAGGGGTAGCAAGCGCTATATAAATGCAAACCTTTTTACCTCTTCTTCCCCTTTGCTATCCTTCTCAATCCAAATAACTGACTATCATATCCACCTCTCAAATGATTTTCATATTTTCACTATACTAATTAACCGCTAATCCTTTATGGGTTCCGAAGTAGCGTGCTATGCGACGAAAAAGCGCTTCAACACCCAATCAAGGGTAGCAAGCGCTATATAAATGCAAACCTTTTTCTCTCTTCTATTCATACTCAAACTTAAGCTCAACACAGGAAAGACAGAGGTGCTGTTCTTCGGTAAAGAGCCACCCCCAGCTCTGGCTCTCTTGTGGTCTATAGAAATGGGTCCCCCACCCTCCCCGGCAGACTGTATAAAAAACCTGGGCGTGAAGTGGGAGGCTGACCTCTCATTTTTGGATCAGATACGTCAGTTGAAAGCTACCTGCTTCTGTAAACTGAGAAATGTGAAGAAATGTCTGCAACTGCTGCCAGAGGAGTGCCGGAAAAGCATAGTACATGCCTTAGTGACATCTAGGCTAGACCATGCTAACGGTCTCTGGGTCAGCCTAAGTACCTGATTAAGCGTGAGCGCAAAATCCGTTCCGCTCGCGGATTTCGCGGATTTTCCGTAAATCCGCAATCCGCGAACTCCCGCGAATATACCGAAAATCCGCGAATCCGCGAGCGGCGGATTCGGGGGGCAAAAGTTCAAGCCTTCAAGCTTGAAGTTATTGTTGTAATTATTTTAGGATGGCGCCGGCAAGCTGCCAGCGCCATCCTAAAATAGTTACTAAGTTAGCTTCAACAGGAAGCACTAATAGATAAAATAAAGCAGGTGCTCGAGCACCTGCTTTATTTTATCTATTAGTGCTTCCTGATGAAGCTAATTTAGTAACTATTTTAGGATGGCGCTGGCAGCTTGCCAGCGCCATCCTAAAATAGTTACAGGATGATGGACAACTCACTCAAGGGACCCCTGCGCACATCGGTGTGCATAGTAACACACACACATGGCCGCTGGAACTAGTTGAAGCTCAAATTCAGTGACTCATTCATCAGCCCAAAAACAATTGTGAGCGTCGTCGAGGCTGGGCAGGTGTGCCTTCTTCCCAAATCTACTGTCGAAAATCAGCTGTGATGCTGGATAGAGGCCTTTGTATCCTTGACTTTCAGGAGCGCAATCCTCGTGCTGTTCCTGTGACCAGGAGCTTTTTTCTCTTGATCTGCTGCTCTGATCGGTCTCTGACCTTTTATACACACAAGAGGCATGTGAACTTGCATGGAAGCCCCGCCCGTTTGGCCCCGCTCACACACTTGCGGTGTGCACCGTCTTCCCGCCATTTACCCACTATGATGGACAGCTCACTCAAGGGACCCCTGCGCCCTTCGGGGCGATTGCATAGTAACACACACATGGTCACTGGAACTAGTTGAAGCTCAAATTCAGTGACTCATTCATCAGCCCAAAAACAATTGTGAGCGTCGTCGAGGCTGGGCAGGTGTGCCTTCTTCCCAAATCTACCGATGAAAATCAGCTGTGATGCTGGATAGAGGCCTTTGTATCCTTGACTTTCACGAGCGCAATCCTCGTGCTGTTCCTGTGACCAGGAGCTTCTTTCTCTTCATCTGCTGCTCTGATCGGTCTCTGACCATTTATACACACAAGAGGCACTTGAACTTGCACAGAAGACCCCCCCATTAAAAAAATCTGCGAATCCGCAAATTCGCAGATTTTGCGGATCCGCGAATCTGCAAATCCGCAAATTACCGCGAAATCCGCCCATGCTTATGCCTGATTAAGCGCCTGCAGATGGTGCAAAATGTGGCTGCGAGACTGATCAGGCGAGTGCCTTTTCATGAGCATATCTCTCTGCATCTAAAAGGGCTTCATTGGCTCCCAGTGGCCAAAAAATCACATTTAAGTCCTTGACGCTGGCATTCCGAACCATGCATGGCAAATGCCCCAGCTACCTAAAACACAGACTACGTGTATATAAGCGGTCTAGATCCTTGAGGTCCAATTCACAAAATTTACTTTGCATTCCCCGTTTCAGGAAGGCTCGAATGGGGGGGCAGATCTTTTACGCTCATTGCAGCAAATCTGTGGCACTCCTTGCCTAGTAACTTCTGCACCATAGAAACAGAGCCCTCTTCAGGAAAATGGTTAAAACATGCTCTTCAGGGCACTATAGACCCGAGGGCTTGACTTTTAGCTGTCCATCGTTGCACTACTGTCCGCTTTAGTGCCGGGACACCTCTGTTTGAGGTAGCTGTCGCGCTTTACAAGTGTCTGTATTACTATTATTATTATCCCTCGACTATCCTTCTCAATCCAAATAACTAACTAGCATATCTACAGCTCAAAATGCTTTCATATTTTCACTATACTAATTCACCACTAATCCTTTATGGATTCTGTAGTAGTGTGCTACTTGAGGAAAAAGCTCTTTAACACCGTGTCAGGGGTAGCAAGCGCTATATAAATGCAATTACAATACAATACAATACAATATAATACATAAAGTTGCACTAAAATAGTACTACTCAAGTACTAAAAATGCTGTTCACAAACCTATCACTGAAGATCTCTGTTTCTTTTCTGTGCAGAGATCCCTGCCAGGGTGACAGATATTTCCACCTGCATGTGCAAAGCTCCTAGCAGCAACTTTACATTTATAAATCCTGTTGTAGGAGTCTCCACCCCCTTTCCCTGAATTTAGTGTGTAGCGTCATGCTTTTCTACACTTGGAAATTATGAAATATAAAAAAGTGTAGAGTCACACCTTGCTATAGAAGTAAATAACGACTTGAGTACATTTACAGATATTTACCTTTTTGAATGGCCCCCAGTATGTCTACATAACTCACAAGCCGGCTGGTTAACACAGGGTTCATGTCTTACACACCACCTAATCCATGTAATCTTACCTCCTGCTAACCCACACAGAAGTAACTGCGCCACACATGCTATCAACATATTGTGGGAAGGTTTAAAAGATTTCCTCAGGCCTAAATACGTGCAGGTTTTCACCAGTGGGGCTGAACAAGGAGCCCTTCCAGATTTTGAAAGGCCCAGTGCTCAAGGAGGCACCCAGTGTGTTAGGTTCCAAGATGGAAACTTTTCACTCTAGTATATGGATGGTTCATGGATAGTGTTGAGCCAACAACAACGCCTACACTGGAATTCTGCTGCTGACTGGCATTACCGTTGATGAGAAGGGTAAGGAACAAAAACAATGCCTGTGGCACCTTTTTGAACAATGTTTTACATGCTGTAGTCACAGCACTATGCCTGGTAGTAATAGGACCTCGGACAGTGAGTGACAGTCTGCTAACCGCGACGGTATCCCTAAAGTGCTGATCCATCATTAAATGACCTTCTTCCATTTCTTCCCAGTAGACTTGTATTGACATGCTCGTTTTTGTGTGCAGCATTTACTGTCCGCAATTACTATTTGCTGCTAAATGGAAACAGTGTCAATAGTTTCTGTGATGCTAGTGGTTTAATCATTCTGCACGTCTTCTTCTGAGCACATCCATCTGCGGGAAAGGCTGGTTTAAGAATGCGTCAGTGAAACAGCCTCTTGGGCAGTTAGTCCCATATTTATCCTGGAGAAGTGTGGCTCAATGATTAGAGCGGCAGACCCTGATGCAGAGGTCTAGCCTGGGACCAGGGTTCAATTCCCCGCCTCAGCGGGTCTTGGGCTCAAAAATTCCACGGACCTGATAATTCTCGCCTCGGTGCCTATTCCAATCATGGGTCCCACTCTGCAACTCTAGGCAATAGCTTGCTTAATCTCCACAACGGCCCCCACAATGCTAAGGATGCCTGGCCTCCACCTTGGGGGTTCCCAGGAGTGGACGCCTCACAGGGAAAGCCAGGATGGGTTCCACAGCGGTATTCGTACAAGCGCCAGTAGTGCGCTATACAAGTATCAATTTCGTGCTCTGGAGCAAAGATGGCGGCGCTGCCTGCACTGCGCGAGCCCTAGATAAGAGCGCACAACCAGATTTTCACAGGATCTCCCCCCAATGTTACAAGAGGTGCTGTCTGATATGAAAGAAGGCTGTTGTGCATGACAGACACCCAGCCTTGTGCTATGGTACAACGGAGAGCGTAGTATTGTACTCGAGCTGCACCTCCAAGTACACATTCCTCCCTGAAGCCAGCCATTTAGCTCTTGCTTGTGTTTGGTTTCACTTGATATGTTTTGAGCTGAAGCTGGACAGCCTGTTTTAATTGATGGGGCTTTGCGTAAAAACCTAGAGTTGTTTGCACTGTTCTGCTCTTGGCATGCCCCCTTTGCATATATCACTAGGGGCAGGGGCCTAGCTTCAGGGAGGGGAGGGGGGATGTTTGGGGTGTTACAACCCCCTAATAAATGTATCATTTAGTAAATAGTTGGGTACAGGATCTTTCCGTCGGGTATGGTAAGGTATCTGCCGGATTTCACCTGAAATTTTTAAATAGTCACTCAGATAAAAGCACACACTTGCCTCTGTTTTGAAGGACTTAAAACATATGTATTTTACAAAATACTGTGTTTTAAGTACCCCTCACAATCCGCACTCCTGTCCATTTTCATTGGCCCGTATGCCCCCCTCAAGCGCTGCATCTCATATAATAATTAACATGATAAGGAAACGTGATTGTCGGAAAATCTGAAGCTCACCCCCCCCCCCCCCCCCCCTACACCTCCCCTTCCCCAAATCAGCGTTTTTTGGCAGTGCAGAATGGTCTCTCGGTGCTAAAATGCTTTGTCCACCTTGAACGGTGCAAACCCATAGCATACGCGGGCCCAAGCTGTTGTTTAACCTGGGATAGGTAAGGTTGAACGAGACTGCTGAGTGGCACATCCCATATTGTACAATAATTATACACCGTAATGCCCATCACCAGGATTTGATAGAACATCTGGTCTGATGCATGTATTCTGTAATCCGTAAACTGCCAGAGTCCACGACTGTGCTGCTGCGTGGCTCAGGTGATATGTACTCAGACTGCAATCTGAACTAAAGAAAATGCGTCGGCTTGTAGAGTATGCGTTTATTATCCCAACCATATAGTCATGAATGTTGTATATACCACACTATACCTGACTACATTCAACAGGGATGGGTGAGGTGTCAGATTGATGAATAGAACCCAGACCCGCATTACATGCCCACTGCAACAGAAAGACTCAGGATGGCACACAGCACCCTTATCTCCCTACTGCTTCTACAGCTCTATGCGCTTCCCCAGTTTTTGCAAGAGACTTATGTGATGATGGGACTAATTCATATAGCAATAAATTAAGTTAATTGATCTATTGGGGGTAGGATAGCAAAACAATTTTTAACTGTCACTGTTTCATATCTTTGGTAGTAAGTTATGGCAGTGCTTGGCACAAATGCCTTTTTAACCACTGTCTTATGAATGTAGGTTTCTCGATGTGATAATGTGAGAGAAGAAGGTTTGTGCTTGTTTGTTGTGCTGCATATTGTTGTGGCAGTGGAGTGTTCTGTTGTTTTTGTGATGTTGTGTTTGCCTGCTGAATTATTGTGATGTGATGTTTTGTACAGTGGTTGTTGTATTAAGTAGTTTTGTTGTGCTCTGCGATTTATTTATTTATTTATAAAGTTGTTTTAATAGTGTTGTTATGTGTATGTGAGCCACGGTGTTATTATCAGTTGTTTGCTTTAGATATGTAAGACGTGCTTCTACTTTTCCAGTCAAAAGTAGTACATGCCTTGACAGTTCCTGTTACAAGCAAAAATGTATCCTTCTGTAAAACAGTACAGCTTCAGCTCTTCAAATATGTAAGACATGATCAAGCCCAAAACTATTGGAGAAACGGTGTCTTCAATTAGCACTCGCAGCTGTCAAGTTGTGTAATACATTAGCCACACTTGGGCCAGCACTGCAGACTATGTGAGTCTGATATTTGTGGATTTTTGCAGGAAAGAGTCTTAGCATCAAAACATTTCCCACTTGCCTTCTAAAGGGCAAGGTGGTTGTTTTCTTTGTAGTACAAGCCTTTACTAAAATAACTAAAGAGAAACAAAAAAAATGCCAACTAAATGTGGAGGAAATGTGCTTCAATAAAATATTACAAACTAAAACTTCACACTGGTCTGCCGTTTTGGAATAATAAAAAAAATGTATGTCGAATTTGCAGAATACCATTTCAAGGTGGTGGCCTGGTTTTGAAGCTTACAGCAGTGATGCCTGGAGCTCTGCAGAAGAAGGCTGTGGTCCCGTAGCAATAGCAGAGCCGCTGCTGGTACCCTCCTGACACAATTAGCACTAGTCTGAATTTGCATGAGCTGTTGGGGGATGAACCTCAAGGAAATATCTGTGGATACAGAGTAAAACAGAATAAGTAGGCAAAATACTATTACTCAGACTGCCTGTCCACCCAAAGACCACAGGTTGCCGAATAGTCAGAGCCAAACATTGGCAACAAAGCCAATGACTGAAGAGAGCTGATCCCCTGCCCAATTGTATGCATGTTGTTTTGATAATCAGAACTAACATATGAATAACTCTCTATCTTATGAATAACTACAATGAGCTTATTCAAAGCCCATTTTCCCTAAGCAAG
This sequence comes from Lissotriton vulgaris, assembly GCF_964263255.1. Taxonomy (NCBI): domain Eukaryota; kingdom Metazoa; phylum Chordata; class Amphibia; order Caudata; family Salamandridae; genus Lissotriton; species Lissotriton vulgaris. The sequence continues at coordinate 1,050,331,878 of NC_141693.1, forward strand.
ATTATGTATTATTTTTATAAAAATATGAGGTTTGTGAGACAGCCAAAACATTCCCTTGTTCAGACCAAACCAGACAGAAATAGACAGAGCACAGGGAGCAGGAGCACGGGGGTTCCTTGGCTTACATGCATAAGACATACAGCACTGGTCAAGAACTTCACAATTTCCCTGAAAGACACTGAACAAGTGTGGTACTGTAGAACCAGTGCAGGGTTTCTTCAATGACATGGGGCAATTGCGGTTCTGCAGTGCCAGCCAGTACAAGCTTTCTTCAAAGACATTGAACAAGTATGGTTTTGCAGGGCCAGTTTGTGCAAGCTTCCTTCATAGACATGGAACAAATGTGACACTGCAGGGCCATGCAAACTCCTTTGAAATACATTGATGAAGTATGGTACTCAGAGTCAGTACCAGCTTGCTGCAAAGCCATAGAATAAATGGAGTACTGCAGGAATAGCCAATGCAAGCTTCCTACGAAGACATGGAACATGTGTGGTACTGTGCCACACCATTTAATGCCTCCCTTATATACAATGAAAAGCAAGATTTCAGAGTTGATAGAAGTGTAAGAATCAGCTCTAGGGTGTATGATTGCAAACTTGACCCACACGCATTGCAAGATTTCCACACACAAAACAAGTGCAGTGCCGGGCAGGAGTATAAGCTTCCCTCACACCTATAGAATACATACCTATCTGATGAGAAACAATGCAAGCTACCCTCAGTTGCACAGAACATGGATAGCATACGCGGCAGCAGTCGAAAACTGTGTGTAAACACACGCACTAACACACACACACACTGTGGAGCATTTGAGAGCAGTGTAAGTCCCCTCACATGCAGCTCAGGTACAAGATGGTCATCTTCCGTGCAAGCTAAGATATCCTTACATAAAAAACAGGCATCACTCTGGAAGTAGCATCTAAGCTTATTTCAGGCACAAAATACACAGACTAAAGTATAGAGATGGGTGAGCCACTGAAGGCTCGAGCCAGATGCTAGACTCTGGTTCAGCTCAAGTTCCTCTTGAATCTTCGAAAACCAAAATGTACTGAGCTTTCTTGTGGCTTTTGCTGCTATCCAAAACTCTAACCTCATGCATGAAGAATGAAACAAACAATTTTACATTGATGGCAGACAGGAGTAAGAAAGGGATATCAATCTAGTGGCTGAATTATACAATGTGAAACCAGAAAACCTGGGATCAATCCTGGCTTGGCCGCTTGATCAAATCATATGCTTCTAGTCAATTATTTAATTTTATTGTTACTCCTATTTTTTCATTATTGCATATGAGAAAACCTTGGAATACGTGAGAATGTGTGTACACAAAAATCTCTCTTGTGTTTGACTTTATAGACTATAACATTTCTGTGTGTAAAATAAGAATAAAGCCCACATACAGAATGCACATGACAACTCTTAGTTCAATAATGGTATTGTCATCATGTGTGGTAGGATGAATGTTTTTAAGTTCATGTCTAAAAACTATTACTTTAAGTAAATGTGTCTCAATGCCATGATATAATCTGGTGCACCAAAGAACATTTCTGTCAAAGAAATATACTTTTTGTTTTTTAATTTGAAGACACTTTATCATATTTTTATATAATATCAGTTGGGTATTTTTCCATGCCATATGTTCAACACTTTCAGCTTGTGCCTGGACTCTTAGAGCCAAGTCAGACCCTTGGTTTGGCTCTCTCTGTGAATTTGTTGGCTCGTCAATTTCTACTAAAGTACTGTGTATAACAATTACTCTACTTCATCCTCTTTCAGTATATCGCTCTAGCGATCAACGTCTTATTTTCTCCGATTTTGGCAGGTTTCAGCAGGTCCTAGAAGGATAACTATTCCTACTTTTGGTGTTAATAAGGAAGAATTGTGCATTAGCTACACTTAAAAGTTGTTTTAAAGTTTCCTGTGCATTTTTTAAGCATAAAATTGAACAAACAACGCTCAAATCATTTATTTTCCATGTTTCCGCACTCGGTCCCCAGTAAGTCTATATACTTTAACTAACTGCCATAGTTTGCGCCCCGCCCATCAGGCTGCACCATGTAATAACTGTGACTGTCTTCAAAAGCCACCCAGCAGCATGGGCATAACTCTTCTTTGACCCCTGTGTGCATGCGTCAAGGAGCCAGGGTCGAATGCGCACTCTGCATTTACAGATGCGAAACGTCACTTCTATTTTCTAAACATAGATTAAATATAGGGTCATCTATCAATGGTCTCTAAATCAGAAGCATAAAGGAAGAACCTTCCATCCACTTCCATCCAAAACCCTACACCTCAAAACCTGGACCTATACCTCCTACCTACAGTGCAACTATTCTCTCTCCATCCCGCCCTCAGTTTGCCCAACATATCCAGGCGTCTACCAAGGAGTCGATTCACCCCCGACATTCAAAGCAACCTGCTTCTCTCTGAAGAGGCTTCTTCCAGCCTTTCTCTGCTTTCAACTCCTCCTAAGTTTCCCTTCCATAATGTACCCTCCTCCTCCTTTTTTCATCCTTGTCCATTTTGTTAGACTCCCTCCAAATAGTCTCAGGGCCCTGGAATGTCTTTGAAGCGAGCACCTTGAGTGTCAGAACTTGAAGCACCCCTAACTACTTGTTTGCAACTACCCATGTCCTATGCTGTTTATTTTGGTATGATTTTAGGTGGAATATTTTTTATAGTTATTATTTTGCTGCTTCTTGAGGCTTGATTCACCTCTCACTCTTCAGTGCATAATATAAAAATAAACATATAAACTACATGGCACTGCTCATGTTCATACCTTTACATCTGTTTTGAAATTATATTGCTGTTTTCTGCAAGCAAATACTTTACTGTAAAGTGCTGAGCTGACTGGTGAAGATTAGTTCACACCTTGACCTTCCCACGTCACAAAGAAATATACAAGCACTGGCGTGCACCAGGTATTGCTCGTGGTACAAAGCTAATGACTTTGCCAATGCTTGCTTGCTTTGTCATCACTTTTGGTCTATTATTAATTTATCATTTAAACATGGTTGTCCACCGTCTTGAAATGGTAAAATAATAATAATAATAGTTTTTAAAAATCCAAAATGGCCACCGTTGTATGCAGCTACTTTGGGAATGGGGTTTGTGGCGCTCTGTGAGAAAAACACACCTAGATGATGATCAAGCATGCTGATGGCAGCCATCTTTCTCATAAAGTGCAGCAAAAAGCATTCAAAGAAGGTCACCCCTGAGTGCAGATGCATGTGTGCTCAGCACCCGTGCCCATCACGGAAGTTTTTTATGCTTTATCATAAATCTTCTATCCAAGATGGTTGAAGCACATTTTTGAATGGTACATTAATATTGGTACATTTCGAATGGTACATTTAGAATAAAATATTCACGGGAGGCTGCTTACATGCAAGAAGTGCAGTGTGCTGCTGCTGGTCCCTCACCTTAAAAAATATGTTTGTTTTTAAAAAAAAGCAGAGAGTGGGATGTGGAGTGGGATCAGCGGGAAGATGGAGCGAGAAAAGGCAAGGATGCTGGACGGTAAGGAGAGGAGCAGAACATGGGATGGTGAGTGGATGGGTGCTAGAATGGCCATGAAAGTGGGTAGCGGAAAAGGTGAAGACAGGGAAGAAATGAGCGGTTGAGGAGAGAAAAGGGAAGAAGGGAAAGAGCAGGGGATCTGGAGGAAGTGAGCTGATGTGGGATAGAAAAGCAAGAAAGCGGGCAGTGGGAGGCAGAAGGGAGGGACAGCACTGGAGGAGGGAGTGCCCAATAAACAGCATTCAAATCGAAGGCGTATGCATACTTAATAGGTATTGTTGAACACAGACCCCTGATCCTGGAAGTCTGCTCTCATCAAGCAACAAAACATACACTGGCAAAGCCAACACCTCAAGCGTTGGTGTCAAGCAAGCCTTTTGGCCTTGTTTATGCTTGTTTTGGTTTTTTATGTTTTTTGTAAAACTTTATTGTTTGAGGAGTAGTCAGACCGATGCCTAAAAACAAGAACATGACAATGGTCCCTGGAACTGAAGGGATCGACTTTGTGTATGGATGTGCTACTGTAAAAATCCAGAATGCCATCACTTATGGTGGAGACAGCCAATGGCTGAAGACAGCTGACCCATTGCCCTATGCTGTTTGCTGTAGTGGGAGGGAGAAAAATGTGAAGGACGCAAAAACGGACGAGTAAATAAAGAGGGCTGGCTGACAGCCCGTATATTTATTATATATATAATTTTACTACAATCAAAATGTTAGTCAACTCGAAAGGTCTTGGCTAACGCCAGACCTAAAAATGAGAACACAAATGCATTTCTATAAAAGGTTTTGGTAAGGAAGGGCTGTGCTCATGAAAGAAAGCAATACCTTTCCATGGAGTGCTTAAACTGAAATAAAAAACAATCCCTCCTGTCACTAGTGGAAGGATACAAGTCATCCAATCTAATGTATGCCAACACAAGAATAGGGGGGAAAGTCACCTTCTATGACGTAGAGGACCAAGATAGACAGAAAATCCATCCAATCACGAGCAAGTGGCTGACCCGATGTCCCGTGTTATACATTGTATATTACATATTAAATAAAGCTAAAGCTGTCTGAAGTTTAGATCGGAAAATGAATGCCAAAGGGCCCTCCTGCACAGTGGGAGACCTATATACAGAAGGTATTTTACTTCCTTTTGAGACACTGGTTGCGGTCACGGGCCTCCCGGCGGGACAGTTCCTCCTACATGCAGCAATTACACGCACGCTAGCACGAGCTTAGGGCGACCTCTCCAGAGAGCCACCAACACACTTATTGGTGCAATACTTGCACGTTATGGGGAATGGCTCACATGTTGTTCATTGCCTTGCGCAGGCACTCCTTACCCATGCACAGCGACCACTCCAAAGCCTTAGAGACAAATGGGCAGCGGACAGGGGGCGGGCATGGACAGATAAAGAATGGTCGGCCGTGCTAGCCGGCACTACAAGCATCCCCCGTAACTCACGCTTCAAACTTATACAGCTTTACATTATACATCGTGCATATCTATGGCCTGATAAAATTAACCGATACTTCCACATCGTGACATCCGCATGCCCGAGATGTAAACTTGTAGATGCAGACCTCTTACATATGCTGTGGTCATGCCTAGCGCTACAGTTATATTGGCGCACCGTGACCGCTACTCTTACGGAAGGTGTTGGCAGGGAAACACAACACACATGGGAAACATGCATTTTGGGACTGTATAAGAGGACGAAGCAAACTAAGGTCCCCTCCAGATTCTGTGACCTCTGGCTTATTACAGCGAAGAGGTTAATCACTAAGCGCTGGAAATGCAGTGAACCTCCACAGGCAGTGCATTGGCGCAACTCCTTTGATAACTGGGCGAGGGCGAAAAGCATAACCCTTCACAGAGAGGAAACGGCGGGACTAAGGAAATACCCCATAGCACTGTCCTAGGATGCCACCCTGAAGACTTTTCATCAAGCATGCCTCCGAAGAGGAGTAAACTAGACATGCCCCACCTGGCCCTGATTGGGGGGGGGTAGCACAGGTGGCTACATGCTCGTGCAGCTTGTTTGTGCCTCACCCATACATACAGACCTATTTGGTAGACTGCACTGACACTTAACTGATCCAGACATTGGCAGCCTAGCTCCCACTCTACCGTGTGTCTGACGCTGATACTATCCACGACGCTGACACTGCCCTCCACGACAGTCCCTGAACGCAGTGGCAACACGCTCCCTTGCTTTTGTTTATGGCACACTTTACGACTATTGTCTCTCACTCACAGTTGTGCACCAATGTTTTTTTTTCATCTGTTCGCTTTTCCTATCTTGTGTTTCATCATTGTTTTAGTTTTATCTGTTGTTATAATGTTATGAATATCGGATCGCTCACACATTACCCTGTTCTTCTCATCTGCATCTGTCATTAACAATATGCGGGAGGATCCATCCTGAGACTATTGAACAATACTTGCCAGTGGAGGCACATAGACAGGACTGTACTCTTTGTGTTGCATCGCTGGCAATTATGGCGAATAGTTATAATGATCATGATGCTATATACTCTCTGAAGATTTATCTTGACTTACGAGCCTTTTGTTAACACCTATCTTAGGGCATTATTGTAGATTCTTGTTTCTCCTTTTATCCTCCTTCTTTATATTGTTCTGACAATCATTAGGTATAAAATTCCTAAATCGATACACCCTCGTATGTCTTTCCGCTTTGTCCAATATGGAAAGCGTGCAACCTACCGTAGCAAACTGTTGTTTGAAAGTATACCCATGTACAGCTGCAGGATGTTACGTTGATTTTTCATCTACTTATATGTTATGCACTTCAAACAAAGAACGAAATGCAATAAAAGATATTCAAACAAAGGGCCCGCTTCCTGGATCTCCCCATGTCTGATAGTAAATAGAAGCATCACATAAAAATGCAAAAATGGGCTACTTTACATAGAGGCACTTACGGTATACATGCTGCAATACAACAAAATGTTATAGAGATCTAAACAACAGGTCTGGAGAGTGGACTGACAGGAAGCCGTACAACCCGCTGCGGTAAACTGACCGGCGCATTCTTTCACTCTGCTGGACATCACCCCTTGACATGGTTCTGGGAAGGTACACCTGACACTGGTCAGATCTTGATACCATGTGATTAAAGATTTAATACCTCATGTAATGGATCAGCTACTAAGAGCACTCCATTTAGGGCACTGCATTAGTTGGAATTGATTAAGTCTCCTGGGTGTGCGGAGTTGCTGGCTTACTGACCTGCAGTCCCGTATAAAAACCAGTAAAAGGAAGATTGAGCCAATTTCATGTCTACTGAGACTACTGTTTGAGGATGGGAGAAGAAGCTTTGGTGATAAGGGGTATTAACTTACATCAGAATGTTAGCATTGGCAGATATGCAATCTTCCCTTTGCTAAAGGGTTAAGGGATAGTGGTTTGTGGGCAGGAGGGCTGGAAAAACAATGTGGAATTCAAAACAACCATGGACACAGCCGAGAAATGTATGGTCTTTACTGCACCACCCAGAGACTTTTGAGCTATCCCAGGAACAAGTTCTCTGTGGATGTTCTAAGCAAGTGGGCCAGAGAATGAGTATTTTAAGAGATTCAGTGGAACTCGCTCATATTTATTTGCTTGTGAACAGTGAGTGCATATCTGGGAATTCCATAAGGACGAAATGTTCCCTTAAACACATGTCATTTTCAGCTGCAAGTTTGCAAATAACGCCGGACATGCAGCGCCCCTTAAACAAAATGGTATCTCCCAAACCTAGCAGAGCAGAGGGCGCGAGCCCTGCCTCAGGGACACCCTCAGCTGCAGGTTAGTGTGAAACAGTGCAGCCTCGTCATGTGGTGAGGGGGCGAAGCTGAGAACCTTAGACCTTGAGTGTTAGGGTGAGTCAATCGAGAAACACGTCAGCCACTGAGGTGCACAGTTACCGCACATACATGCGATCTTGTGGCAGATAATGGACGCTGCAAAGATGAAAAGTGCAAATCCTCGCAGGAACGCCCGAGCTGATGTCATCACAGATGAGGTGCGCACTTCATCACTTAACCCGGCTTCTCTTGAATAAATCATTGCTTTCGTCCATACTGCTTTGCGTGTCGTGTAACTGCGCACCTAAGAAGGAAGTGATGCTGGTGCTTTTTGGCGGTTGTGTAGCCAATACGTTTAACTGAGAAAAGCTACAGTGTACATCAAAGAGGGATAGTTTGGGGGAAATATATATTCATGATATGTTTAGAGGTTTGATAGAGAGATAAAGCATTACAGCAGGGCATCAGAGCACGAGACAGGGAAGGGCAGAGCAGGGACAGGAGTTTGACAAGAGCTGTTCCAGGCCCATAACTGGCCTAGGCCTGGTTACCAGAGAGCTTTACACACATCCATAGAAATGATTCCGATTTTATAAGCAGCAAAGTACAGACACATGGCTCTATTTTTGAGATGTCTTGGGACTGAGAACTAATTAGCGTGTTTGATGACATCATGGGAAGGGATGTCACTAATTTGTCGTCAATGACGGTATGAGTAGTGATTTCTGTGAAATGATAAAAGATCAAAATAAAAGTACAAGGAATAAAACAACAGCAAGACATAATTAAAGGAAACTCGTGGGTTTGATAAGTAGAGGGGCAGCCCTCTGGTCTCTTCCAAGCGGGTCTTCGAATCAACTGGCGGGGTCTGGAGTAGAGCTCCCCCCTTTGTGGGAATGCTTCCAGACAGATCTAGACCCCACAGAAGCTGCTCTGCACACCAGCCTGCTTTGATCTGAGTTGCATTTATAAATCCAGTTCTAGCTCTTCTCCCTAGGTGTGACATTTATTTAGCCCGTTGTGAATGAGTGTTCAGCCCAAATGTGTGAGTCCCACTCGCAATGAGTACAACTTGAAGCCTCTGCATAGAGTCCCTAACTTGCCTGAGGCAGTGCACACATCAGTTCGAATCCCTTCACCATGGCTCCCAAAATGTTAAAAAGATGAAGCAGCAGCTTTAGAAAAAAAGTGAAGTTTATTAGTTGAACTGCGCCAAGGAGCACCTCTTGTACAGATACCAGTATCAAAAGAAACAAGATAGACTTATCCCTAGATAGAACAGAGTACAGTGAATCAAATATAAACTTATTCGATTTGACAAGCAAATCATAAAAACACATAAATAACAATGCATTCCATAAAAATATGTCATTGGAGTAGAGGTACATAATTTAAGTAAAATGCTCAAAATCATTAAAAGAATGCTGAATCCAATAAAACCATGAGAAATGCAGACAAATAAGTTATGAAACGAAATGGCAACTCGATAAGACTATTCCAGTGTACATTTCTTGGCAAATCTGTCATAGCCTCAAAGGAATCCCGTTCCCAGATTGAAAGAAAGATAACGTGCATATGCAAACAAACAGTATAGCATGCGCTACGATTTGATACACTCAGTTATCCGAATCGTTTTCGTATTATGAGGGCTCCTCTTATAAAATTTAAGACAGCCATACATATACCAAAGGAGTATAGCGACTGTAAGTGAATTAAACCTTCTTTATTTTTTTTGATCAAATGTATTTTTATTGAGTTCCACAAAGCAATTCCATACATACTGTAAACGAGAAGAACACAGCTGAAGCACCCTCCCTAGAGGCCGCGCACATTTGAATCATCCACCCGTTAAATGAGTGGTAGCTAGGAGTCCATGCATGCTTGTACGGTGGTAGACCAACCTCGCTCTGTTCTCTGGAACTCTTTTCCACCAACCCCCCCTGGAACCCCCCCCAACCCAACCTACCCCAACCGTGCTCAACTCCCGTCTTCTGCCATCCCCCCCCCCCCTCGGTGTGTTCCTTGTACCGCCTAGAGGTGTCCAACCTGGGTGCAGGCTAACCCTTGCGGCTACCTTTGGTCTTCTCTTCGCGGAATCCCTCCGCCAGTTTCAGAACCCTGAGATACTTCGGGCATGTGAGTTCTGTGAATTCTTGGGAGAGCAGGGAGATGAGAGGCTGCCATATCTCCCTAAACGACTCTGATGTTTGTGTGAGCGAGGCCTGTATCCTCTCCATCCCCATGATGTACCACAATCTATGTAGCCACCCCGTGTGAGTGGGTTTCCTTGTAGTCCCCCAAAGTGACAGGATGTGTTGGGTCGCCGCCCCCATCGCCAGCCCCATCTGTTTACCCCTCATGGATTTGAGCGGGAACATCAATCTGTTGGGGAGCCCCAGTATCGCATAAGCAGGGAAGCGTGGAATGTCGGTGTCAAAGTGGGTGTCTATGTCCTTAAGGACTGCCTCCCAAAATTCCCGCACCGCGGTACTCTCCCATAAAATGTGCAGCATGGTTCCCGTTTGTCCACACCCTCTCCAGCAGTTGGGGTCTTTGCTCGGGTTCCCGCGGTGCAGTCGTTCCGGTGTCAAGTGCCAGTAATAGGCGATCTTCACCGCCGCCTCCTTACTGGCCGTGTTTCTGGCCGTGTGGTGAGCCCGGTAATATATGTCCTGCCATTCCTTGTCTGAGAGGGCACGCCCCAACTCCTTCTCCCACCTTCTCTGTCCGGCTGATCTCTCCTTGGGGGGGGGCGGGAACAGCATTAGGTAAAGTTCAGTGATGGACCGTGAGTCCGATGTTTTGGTCATAATCCACCTCTCAAATGGAGTGAGCGGGCGACTGGCCAGGGGCGCCACGTCCGTGTGGGTCAGCCAATGCCTAAGTTGGAAGTACTGGTAGCGAAGCGGCTTGTCAAGGGTGTAGTCCGCTGTCACTATGTCCCATGTCAGAAAGCCCTCCGTGTCAAACAGGTGGCCCGCGGAGCGGCACTCCGATTGTTGCCACTGGGGGAACGAGCCCGGAGGCCTGCCCGGGGGAAACGCCGGATTATCTAACAGGGGTGTCATAGGGGAGGGGAAAGTCGTCAGGTCCCTCGGGACCGCGGTTGCGTCCCACACCTGTAGGAGAGTTTTGGTAATAGGGGATTTCTTGAGGTACGCTGGTCTATCCGGGCGAGCCAAAAAGGGGACCTTCCATAGGGGCAGGCCCGCCATGGCCCTGTCCTGAAATAACCAGTGCTTTTCTGAAGTCGGCCTAGACCACTCCAGAAGGTATCTGAGCTGAGCTGCCTGAAAATAGCGCCGCAAGTCTGGGACGCCCAGGCCCCCCTCTGCCGTTACCCTTGTGACCAAGTCGCGCCTCATCCTGGACCTCTTGTTAGCCCACACATAGTGGTTCAGGACGTCCTGCAATTTCTTCAGCATCCCTAAAGGGGGTGTGACCGGGATGGTCTGAAATAGGTACAGGATCTTGGGCAGAAGGGACATCTTGATGGCGGCCACTCGCCCTAGCCACAAGAGCGGCTGTTGTTTCCACCGCGCAATGTCGCCCTGGGCCCGTGACAGGAGCTTGGTGTAGTTAAGGTCGACCGTCTGGGCAGTTGCTGGCGTCAAGTCTATTCCCAAGTACTGTAGTGTGGTGCTGACCTCAAGACCCCCTATGTGCAGCGACTCTCTGTTAGCCGGCCGGGTGTTGCTACCTAGCGGGAGGACCACAGACTTTTGTACATTCATTTTGAAGCCCGACACCGCTCCAAACGCCTCCATTTCCGTCAAGAAGGCCGGTAGAGAGACCCTCAGATTGTCCACCGCCACTAGAATGTCATATGCGTACAGGCTCAGCATCTGTTCTACCCCCCCGAACTTGATCCCGGTAATGGAGCGATTGTCCCGAACCCGCTGAGCAAAGGGCTCAATATAGAGAGTAAACAGGAGCGGCGAGAGCGGGCAGCCCTGCCGAGTGCCTCGTTGGATGTCGAAGGGCTTGGAGCTTACCCCATTGACTTTGATCGTTGCCCTCAGCGACGAGTAACAACCTGCCACCCAGGAGCGGAAACGGGGGCCCACCCCGAATTTCGTCAGCGTGTGATCTAAGAAACTCCAGTCCACCCTGTCGAACGCCTTCTCGGCGTCGACCGATAGCAGTGCCGCATCGGAGGCGTTGAAATGAGCCTTGTCAATGACATGCATGATGCGCTTAGTGTTGTCTGCGCACTGCTGGGAGGGGACGAAGCCTGCCTGGTCCGGCTCGATGATGCCTGGCAGGCAGGGGCCCAGACGGGATGCTAGGATGCCTGTGAAGAGCTTGAGGTCGAGATTGAGGAGCGATATCGGCCGATAGGCTGCACATCGCGAGTGGTCTTTGCCCGGCTTCGGCAGGACTATGACTTCTGCCTCAAGCATCTCCTTTGGGATTGAGCCCGGGCCCCCAAATGAATTAAAAAGTTTCGTGAGGACCGGCGCCAAGAGAGGGCAAAAGGTCTTATAAAAGCCTGCAGAGAAGCCATCAGGGCCCGGGGCCTTCAGGGGTTTCAGGCGGGCAATGGCCGATATGACTTCCTCCAGGCGGATAGGGGCATCCAACGCCTTGGCGTTCATGTCAGTGAGTGCTGTGACATCCATGGTGTCTAGGTAGGCCCTCCCCTCTTCCTCCCCCAGGTCCTGGTAAGCAGCATAAAGCCCTGCGTAAAAGGTTCGAAACGCCTCCGCTATGCGGTCGTCCTCTCGAACTTCCTCGCCTTCGTCTCCGCGTATAACGGGGATTTGTGAGCGAACAGTCTTTGCCTTAAGTTTGCTGGCCAGTAGGCGACCCGTCCTATCTCCCCCAATGTAGTACGTGTGTCGGAGGCGGAGCGCCGCATATTCAGCCCTGTCCAGGTCCAGGCCTGCCAGTTGTGCCCTGGCAGCTTTCAGTTTGCGCCAGATTCGGGGGGCGCCTGTCCGGCAGTGAACCCGCTCTAGCTCTAACACTTGTGTCTCCAGTTCTCGCCTCCTGTCCATACGCTCCTTGTTGTCCTCCGCCGCTATCGCAATGAAGTCGCCCCTGACGACAGCTTTGAGCGCCCCCCACAGAGTCGCCAGGGCCACATCCCCAGTGTCGTTCAGGTCCAGATAGTTGGTGATACATTGGGACAGTCTCTGAACCACCCCCTCGCGGGAGAGCAGGCTTTCCCGGAGTCGCCACTTGCCCCTGTGTGGAGGTGTACGCGGGACCGACAGTTGGAGGACCACCGCTTCGTGATCTGAAAGGGCCGCGGGTGTAATGTTGATGTCCTGAATCATGGGGATCATGTCTGTGGAACCCAGAAAGTAGTCTATCCTGGCATAGGTGTGGTGCACGTGCGAGTAAAAAGTGTACCCTGGGGTGGTGTGGTGCCTGTCCCGCCAAACGTCGACCAGCCCTCTGTCTCGCAGCCACTGCTTCCCCGACTCCGAGAGTGCCCCTGTGTCCCCAAACCTCTTCCCGGACCTATCCACTTCGTTGTCCATTACCAAGTTTATGTCCCCACCCACCAGAACAAGCCTCATGTCCCCCAACAGTGCTTCGGATAGCGCCCCTTTCAAAAAGGCCTCCTGTTTAGTGTTGGGTACGTAGATGGAGCCCAATGTGAAGGAGGATGTGCCTATATGGACCGTGTGAGCTAGGGGTCTGCCTCTAATCTCAGCCACTTTGCTCCCCACTCGTCCTCTAAAATGCTTGGCTACCAGAATAGCCACCCCTGCTTTTTTCTCAGTAGTAGTGGAGTAAAATTGATGGGGGAAGGCCCTCGCTTTCATGCGGTGCCAGTCTTTCGCTAAGAGATGTGTTTCTTGTAGTATACACAGTTCCGCCCCAGATCGTTCAAGGAACGAAAGAACTGCCCTCCTCTTGATGGGATTGTTGAGTCCCTTCACGTTAAGGGAGAGGATACGAATGCTGTCACCTGTCAGGAGTGTGGGATCGTTCCGCCTGCCCTGTTATGGGCCCCGGGCCACCTCCCCCCAGGACGCCTGGCCATAGTCCGTATTGAACACACCGAGTTCCCCCCCCATCCCCGCCCGAACCCCAACTCCCGCCCAACTTTCGCCCCCCTCTCCCCTCCTCCCCCCAACTGGTGAACATAGTCCCAGGCCAATCATTGGAAAGTCTAGGCCCGTGGTAAATGAGTCAATGTAAGGGTGTGTGGCAGTGGCGGCTCTCGGCCCCCCGACTCACCCCCCGACCAGGAGTCAAACTTAGCTGATGTCGACCGTCGCTGTAGTCATCTCACGAGTCCGCACCAGTGTCCTTGGAAACCACTTGGATCGCTGCTGCCCGTTCCTGGGCTACTGTGTCAGGATTGGGTTTAAGTGACTTTTTCTGCTTGCCTCGTCGCACTTTCTGCCAGCCGTCCCCCGTCATCCGAGGGGAGCCAGACATAGTCCCTGAAGATCGCCCTTCTTCCACATCGTCCCGTTGCGGTTCCTCATATGGGATGTCTAGTACGGCGCAGGTGTCTCGCAGGGAACGCAGTTGGTGCAGGGCGCCATTCCATTTAAAGATGAGACGGAAAGGGTGCCCCCAGGTGTAGGCCACCCCCTCCTTGCGCAGGAATGTTGTGGCCGCCCTAAAAGACCTCCGCTTCTGCAGGGTGATCGCCGACAAGTCCTGGAAAAGTTCCACGCTGTGGTCCTGGAAACGAAAGGGCTGCTTGAGACGTGCCGCCTTCAGTATGCGCTCCTTGAGGGGATAATCCGGCAGGAAAGCCAAGATATCCGGGGGGGGGGTCCCTGGGTCCGCCGGGCCAAGCCCACCCGGTGGGCCCTGTCGATGCGGATCACAAAGGTATCGTCTTCGCCCAGCACCATCCGGAAGAGCGCTTGTAGGTACCCTGCCACGTCGTCGCCCTCCGCCTTGAGCGGCACGTTCCGGACTCGAATGTTATTTCGTCTGGAGCGGTTCTCCAAGTCCTCCGTGTGGGACTGGAGGTCAGTCTGCTGGTCGTGGAGTCGGACAATCTCCTGCCGTAGGAATTCTATTTCCTCACTCCTGGCCTGGCCCGACAGCTCGTTGGCGGCCACTCTCTCCCCCAGATCGTCGACATCGCGCCTGAGTTCTTTGTATTCCCCGGTCATTTCCTGCCGGAAGGTTTGGATGTCCTCCTTAAGGGAGGTGAAGAGGGCCTCCATGAAAGCCTTGGTCGCCGGGGCCTCGCCTTCCGCCTGGTCCTTCCCCTTGGGGGGAGGCACCGGGGCCGGCTTGTCCGGTGTTTTGTCGCCTTTGGAGGAACCCTTGACCAGCATGTCAGAGATGTTGCGGTTCCCTTTGCGGTTGTTGGCCGCCATGTTGATCCCGGTCTCTGCTGGAGGCCGCAGTGGAGCCGTAGTCCCCCTCTGGACCGCTGACTTCTTCGGCGTTGCAGGGTCGGCGAGTGGAGGGGCAACCCGCGCTCACCGAGCGTCTCAGGCCCGTTCCCCAGACGCCTCTGTAGCCTCCGTGTCTCGGCCAGAGGCCCCCGCGGTGACGCCCCCTCCGATATGTGGCGCTGGCTATGTCGCACGTGGCAACTCCCAGGTGTCCGCTGGGCCCCTTGGTCTCCACCGCTCCGGGCCTCCGTCCCTGCGTCTCACAGCCTCCTCGGCATCGTCCTTGAGGTCCCGCTGCGGCCCGGAGGTCTTCACGTGTGTCCCCGACGGGGTCTCTGTGCCCCACTTCCCTGTCCGCAGGGGCCTCCACGTCTCAAGTCAAGCCGGTGGTGCCGCCACCGGCCGAGGCTCTGGTCCCGGTCGGCCCAGCCCGTGGCCCACACACTTTCTCCTTCACAGAGGGGCCCCTGTCCTCCTGTCGCCTCTTGCTCGAGGTCTCCCATGGGGTGTTGGGCGTTGTTGCGGGTGGGGGGCCTTCCACGTGGCCCTAAGAGGGCCCCCTTACGTGGGGTGGTCTCTGTGCGTCCAAAGCTCCCGGGCCCCACCTCCTGCCGGTGTATGCAGCCCTCACCTGGGCCCAGGTAGTTCAAGTATGTAGTGGGGGGGAGGGGGTCCGCTCCCCAGGCCCTGCACCAGCCCCCCCCGCCGGTCGTCGCTGTGGTCCCCGGTGCTCCTCACCTGGCAGCTCGCTAGACGCGCTGGCCCACCAGGGGATCCGGCCGTGCCCGCCTCGAATAGGCCCAAGCCGGGGCCTCGAGTAGTGTCCGGAGGCCGGCGGGCCTGGCCTGCTGCAATTCGCCTCGGGCTCCGTCTGCTGCAGCTGAGGCCTGCCCCCCGGCCTTCACAGCCGCTGCCCCAGTCCTCGATCCCTCTTCTCCAGGGTCAGGAGTGCCGCGGTAGTCCTCCCCGGGGCCCCGTGTCCACAGGCCCCGGCTCTACCTGCGCGCCATTTTGCCGCCGCAGTCCGCCTCTATTCCCCGGCGCCTCCCGCCTTCACCGGGCGCCGCACTCGGTCTTTGCAGCCCTGCGGAGTTTGCGGACCCTGTCCGCGGGTGGTGGCTTGCTCGGTAGGGGCGGCGGTCCGCGAAAATCCCTGTGGGGGGATCGGGTCTCGGGAGCCACCGCGGATCGCGTCCTACCGAGCCGCCATCTTAGCCACCTAAACCTTCTTTATATGTACAAGGGCGGCACGGCTTCAGTATCGGAAGCAAAAATTTGGATCTAAAATCTTTGTACAATGCGCAAAACTAAACAAAGTAAAGAGTAGATTGTTTTGCAATGTTATTACATGGGCAGGGCGGAAGGTAGTCATGCCAACTACCGACCAGAAAGTTCAGCACGCTTAAACTAAATCTGGTTAAAGAAAATCTATGTTGAGATTCCATAAAGAGATATAAGTAGGGGTGCATGTGCTTGGTGGAAAAACAATCCTTGTCCATGATCATGACTCTTCGCTGATTTAATTGCTGGTTGTGACGTGCACTGGCACCTGAATAATGTAAAGACTTTATTAAAGACTTTGTGTGAGAAGGCATATTACAGGGGTCATTGAAGATCTCTATTACACTCACTTCACTAAATGCACATTTCAGATAACCGAGCCAGGGAATCCTGGCAGTATTGGCCTTTGAAAGACACATACGGTGGATTTTCACCCATAATAATAAAGAGGCGAGTCCAATTAGATCCGTAATGTATGTACTCAAGGCCCAGTTCAGACTGGCCAAAAGAAGTTGATGCTCTCTTAGGGACCATCAAAAGCTTCCTACTAGGGTATGTGGGAAATGGAACGAATACAGAGGGCAACTATGCGACCCACCACAGGACCTGTCCGATCTTGAAAGTAGTCCATCAAGGGGATACCCCGAAATGATATTGTAGCGTTGACCTGGAGTTATATTTGCCGGAGGGAGGGATAGCGACCCTATATACCCCTTGACTGGTGAGATGAGGGGATAGCAAATGACTATGATGAGTAGATAGCACTCTTCTGTGAGGATCTAATTTCAGAGATACCCATGCCCGATATGTTGGGGAAACCTTAGCCTTAGATAGAAAAGTAATGAAGTCTACTTGATGTATGAAACGGAAAGTATGTTGCAAAGAATGTATGCCTGTATCCTATAACTGAACCGAAATGCCAAGTGTTGTGTGTAACAGGTAAAAGCAAATACTACACACATGGTTGCTTATGTCGTCTATTCTGTCTGATGCAATTTCAACAAGTTTGTTTAAAAAAAAAAAACGGACCTATTCAGATTTCTAATCCTACTGTAAATTGTGTACCCACATTGTTACTGAACGCCGCCGTACCCCTGGGATATCGGCACAAGGGCTGTGTTATCCTGATATTACAGAGTACCAGTGACTAAGTCGTGGCTGGCCCAAGGGGTTGTAGGCCAGAAGCTGTGTATACTATTAGAGGTACAATAAAGGTCTTTCAAAAAAAAAAAAGCTTCCTACTAATTGCAGTTTTCTACGGTTACTGAAACCCCACACTCCAGCCCCATACGTAGCAATTGAGGGGCCTTTAGTTTTATAGAGAGTGATCATTTCTTTGATAGACTTATGGCCTAAATTTTCTGCAAAACGAAACAGTGCCTCCGTGGCTCTAGTCGTTTTGTGTGCCCAAAGGGTCAGCAGGGGATCCCACGTTAGTTGGTTATTAAAAAGAGTACAGTCTATACCCAACATTCCAGTTGTCCAACATTCTATGGACTCCCTTCTATCCATAAAAAAACATTGCAACAATCAACAAACAGAATTCATACCCTGTAAATAATTCTCAAAACAGTTTAAGGCTGATGAAAAGAAGGAAGCCCGTGAAGGCCTAGATCCTACTGCTATGATCTATGTGTAGGATAGAGAGAGTTCTCCCTACAGACGGGCCCTGAACCTCAACAGGGGTCCGCCTGGAGGACCATCCCCTGTGACCCACAAACTGAATGGTCTTGTTTAAGCCAGGTTGGCGCCACAAGTGAAACGATTTCACAGGACAATGCTCTCCTGTTAACCCTTTTCATCAGGAACAAGGCCCAAAAGATGAAAATAGTCAGAAGACCCTAGACGGGATGACTTCTGGTTAGGCAATCAGAAGGTGATGCTAAGCTTCAACAGTGTTAGGGCGACCAACCCCAGCGGATGAGTTAAGGCACCCGGTGAGTCTTGATCCTGACATTGACCCAAAGCCAATAAAAAAGGCCACACACTTCCCATCCAGGGACTCCAGGCCAGCCTATTCCAGGTGGACGGATAGGGGGCTTAGGAGTTATGGACTTCACACTAGTTTTACTGGAATAGCATCTTCCCTGCTCTGTGCCACCACTGAGTAAGATTAGGTAACCTTTGGGTGTTTACAGCTGGGAGGGAGGGGGTGTCCTAGTCCACGATGAGAGCTGCTAATCATAAGATTACCTTGTGTGAGCCACGAGAGTCCGCATGATAGGCACTTAGGATTTATGTGTTGCCTCAGTGAGTGTGATTATGGGCTGACCTGACTAATCCAGAAAGCAATGGTCCTGCACAGAGTTCTGACTGCCTCGGCTCTGCTGTCTAAGATCGATACCATGTAAATAAACTTCACAGCCTCAAAAACAACTTATTTGGTGTGAGTCATTCTTGGACCAGAGAGGGACCAGGGTTTCCAGAAAACTGATCACCAGTGAAGGTACTAGGCACTGTATTGTATTGTATTGCAGCATTTATATAGCATATCCCTATGTGGGGTGCTTAAGTTCAAGTACAAGTCTGTGCCATAGCCAGGAATGCTGATCAAGGGTGGATTGGTATCATGATACAGGTAAACACAGCCTATACATTACTTAAACTCGAATGGCTATTGAAGAACTCACATCTAAATTAAAATTAAGACTTATAACATAAAAGTCCAAAGGCCTACCTGTTGAGGAGAAACCAGGGAAACTGGATTTCAAACTTGAAAGTGCCGGGAAGGATTCCTAGAAGGGGAGAAGATGAAAAGTGAATGTGATATTTAGATGAGTGTGAGGAAGGACAAGAGCCAGAAGCACTTGAGGTACACAGAGGGAGAGAGGGATGCAGACATGGCAAAAGGGTCACAAGGGTACATATTGGAAGAAGGTTTGGGAGGGACACTGGGATGGGGTGTTGGAAAATGGGGATTGCAGAATTATTTTTATTATGAAGACAATATGCTTGAGGAAAAGCATTATGTATTAGATATTATAGGGCGTAAGAACGATTTTCTGAATTGTTTTAACGACTGGAAGGTAATGGTTGTTCGCTCATTATGTGTATTTTTGGGATTTGTTTTTATGCTGTATAAATTCTATCAGGTGTATGTACTTTTATGGCTGTTTTGAACTTGCAGAATAAAGTCTTTGAACCGAATAGAAACAGTTAAACATAAAAACCTAACAGCAGGAAAAATGCAAGGTCGAAAACATCCAGGTCACTTTTTTTCAGTATTTGATGTATGTCCCAGTTGTGATTTGTTTTAGAAGTCCAAGGTGTTTCCACAGCTTCCAAAACAATCTTGCCAGAACTTCCACAAGTTCTAACAAAAAGTTCAGCAGTGATATGATCCCTATCAAAGTTTTACAAAAAAACGCTGATGTCTGGGGAAAATTTTTAGCCCCACTCTTCCAACACTGCCTGAAAAGCGGAGAAATTCCAGAATACTGGCGAGCGAGTGTGGTGGTTCCCCTCTTTAAAAAAGGCGCAAAAACTAATCCTGAAAATTATAGACAAATAGCTCTTCTTGATGCCTCGGCAAGATTTTTGCTGCTTGTGTTTTGGAACACTTGAAAGACTGGGCTTTTTCGAGAAAAGTGATCCCCATGTATCAGGCTGGGTTTCACCCAAAGCATTCTACATTGGACAATATTGCTGTGTTCCAAACAGTGCTTGATAAGTTTGTTAAGTTAAATGCCTACATTTTATATTGTGCTTTTATTGATTTTTCGACGGCATTCAATAGTGTAGTTAGATTAACGCTATGGAGAAAATTGGCTAATATGGGGATTCCCAAGGATCTCTTAACAATAATAATCTCCCTTCACACATCAACATGGTGCAGAGTCCAAATGGGAGGAGAAAAAGGCCTAACCAAACCCATACCCTTCGCAAAATGGGCTGAAATAGGGATGCCTATTAGCTTCCTTATTATTTTCCATCTACATTAGCGAGCCACTGATATGTTCCCATTTACTGACCACAAGAGGTTTCCTTCTGCCCATCATGGACCACTCATTGCATGGCCAGTCAATTTAAGTCAGAGCTGGCAAGAAGAGACAAAAATGCAGATGATTGTGCTATTTTCCCAGGTAAATGCATGGACCCTACTGGAATGCACTTCAGCTGAGCTCAGGCAGAATGTAGTTCATATTTTAAAAATACTATGGGTGTATAGGAGCTGGGAATTTAACGTCACTCCTAGACGTTTGTGCCCAGGTCATCTAAATTCTGCGAATTTGATTTTGAGCACCCTTTCTAGCAAAGGTCATATCACATTTTGTAAGCAGGAAATTAAGAAGCCTGACCTTTCATCAGAATACATGGGACAGGCCACAACTACTACAGAGGGCTAAACACCGGCAAAAATGCAGGGAACATTGCAAAGAGATGGATTTCCTTAAACTGCATTAAATTAGTTCGTTGTGTAATAGAAGCAACAAGTAGTACGTGAGATCACAGTCAGTGTAACGAGTGTAGTTGCCAAGCTCTCTGTGTCATTCTGACATTTTCAGCCTTAAGTGGCTTTGTGGTAAACAGCAATTTGAATACTTGGAATTCTGCACTGAGATTTATATTAGTAAAAAAATGCGTTGGGAGTTTCAGAAAGCAATATTCTGAAGTTACTTGGCTGTTATTAGTGCATCATACCAACCAAGCGGCGGTCATACTTTTGTGATGAAAAAATAAAGAATATAGCCAAAGAAATTAACAAATATCGAACATATCTATATGTCAAGGAGACCATAACTTAGAGAAATTTACATTGTATGAATAATAAAGATTTGCATTCATGTGTAAGCAGTTGTAGGTCACACTGAAGACAGAGGGAAGTAAAAGGTGTGGGGTACTGGGGTCAGTGGATCTTAGAGAGTGGTCTTCTCATGCCACAAAAATGTATTTGACTTAGGTAGAGAATTTGTACCAAAGAGGTGACCTGGGAGAGTATTCCACGGAAATCATCTCAAACAGCCTGAATTCCCATGGCACAAAGGGTGGTTCCTGGACTTTCAGCAGGTTTTAGTTTGAATGAGCAGAAGGATCCGGCTGGGGTATAAAGTGATCAAGTGCATGGGATAGTTGAGGGCTGCAAGGTGGACTCCTTTAAGAAGTAAGGCGAGCAGTTTCTGTTGGACTCTGTGTTTGGCCGAGAGCCATCGTGAAACTTTAAGCAGGCCGTCCTAATGTCTATATCTACCCCTGCAGAAGCCCTCTTAGTTCACTACTGCAGCGGTACACTTTGGTCATGAGTCATATTTCGGTTGTTCATTAGTGTTTGGTGGGGTCTGATCAAAGATTTGTGGGCAGAGTTTATGCTTTTTGATCGGTTGGTATCTGGTGGCCGAGGCTGAGATAGTGATACATGAATGTAGCCACTTGGTGTTACTACATTGCATGTGTGAGGATCCTGGAAGATGCCAAGGGAGTTAGATATACGGGTTTAAGATCAGTAGTGGGCGAGAGGCATCAGGAAGCATCGCCACCCAGTGCCCGATGGGCTTGAGATGGTCAGAGATCGCATCAGAGAGGTGGGATGTGAAGGGTGATAAGGAGGGAATACTCGTGGGAGTATTTGTGTAAAAACTGAAAAAGGGGATGTTGTTGCCAACGGCTATTTTCAGGGGTATTGTAAAGGGGCCCAGGAGTGTGTTTTGAGGGACCCCAGGTAATAGTGGTGTATGCGGGAGGACAGAGCGAAGGTCAGATTTGAAAGAGGAGACATAAACTATTGCAAAGATTCACAGGTCTGCCCTGCAAGGCGAGGGTACTGGGCATTTTCAAGAGCGCCCCGGTATTGAAGCTTTGAGAGATTGAAGACATCTTTACTGTTAATATAATTCAAGGTCCTCTTTTAGGACGACTGGGCAAGTAAAGAAATATCCTAAAGTCTTTCTCCTCATTCTAGTTCACCTCATTCAATAGGAATGTTTCCCTACACCTTTCCCTGAAGAATACCTTGTATACTCATGTCAATCATTTCCTTCCTCTTCTCCTGTTTCTCTTTGTCTCATCCAGTCAAAAGAAGGGGGACAGTGGGCTTTTGGGGAGGTCCAAACGTACATGCCCTAATATACTGTGAAAAAATAGTATCACGCTTGAGCTAACAAGTGCCTTTCCAAGGCATCTGAGACACTCCAAGATGGTAGACATAATAATCCTCATTTCCACCCATCTAGATTGTTCGCCGCATGACTAGCTATATCACAGGTGAAAACCATTGAGTTTCCGCCCGCCCCGTTTGCAATCAGGAGAGGTATAAAGACCAGCTCACACCGAGGGACATTACCATCCCGGTTGAAGCGGTGCGGGGTAGGTCAACTACTGGGCTTCTTTTTGGAGCAGGTGAGTATTAAAGACGCTTTGAGAATTCTTCCTACGTCTCCTACTAGCAGCGGAGGTAAGCGTTTGTGGCGACCAGTGCTGTAGAGATAACAACTCAGTCCTTACCGCTATTGAATCCTTCTGCTTACTTACATGGGCTCCCGAAGGTCCTCGGCTGCACTATAGTACCGGGCCCGACCTAGTTGGGCCGGCCACCAGCTGCAGTGCGGTCTGAGCTACCACTGGAGCCCTAGACTAAGATGAACAGGGGTCATTTTAAATACACGAGTAGGACGGGCGGTCTACTTCGCATACTGCCTTGCCCTCCTAGCGCCACTGCATGGCTTTGTTGGCGACTAAACGGGGCCACAAGAATTATTGATTAGTGGTTTTCTTACATACCTGCTAATCACTGCCTTTAAACTTCTTTTTATTTAGACACAACATTACGTGTGTCCTTTTCCTGCTGCAACTGATGAGGCACGATCTTACATAGTTGAGGGGAAGTTAAGGTAAGTCTCAATAACACCCCTATCACAGCCTACCTCATCACTCCTGCTGGTTTTATTGTATTTTAAGTCACGGTTGTGCTATAATCATACCACCAATAGCACTGCACACTTTTATTCTCCCCGTTTCACGATAACGAGAAGTATCAAGCTACATTGGTCAAGTCGTAGCTGATCTATTTTGAGGTCACGGATATATTTAATGAATTGTTGTCTGATATATGATGATCAATGCACAAATAAAATATATATTTTTTTTTAGTATGTTCCCTCCATAGGTTGGCTTCTTACCTGCGGGTGCAGTACCTGTAGAAGCCCTGTATGGTATGTAGTTGCACACATTACCACTAGTTGCAGATAGTTTTTCACATACGGTCCTGAGGAATCACCATAGATCATTTGTGACTATCAGGCGAGAAATATGTCGACTACCTAGGAGTAGAGCGCATTTCCGACACATTGTAGCCTTATTGTCGCCTCTCCTGTATTCTTTTTAACCAGGCCAGGATCCTGCCTGAATAAAGTTATTTAGAGAAATCCCACCCCTGTTTTAGTCTGCATATTCCACTATTACATCTACACATACTAGGCCCCTTACTCCCAAGGCACCTATACGGCAAGGAACAAAAGATCTCAGCTAAAGAGCCCCTTTATGGGTGCACGTCGGGTATTGCAGCGCAGACCGACGAGGAGCAGGCTCATATGATGAAGCATGACACCTAGCTTGTTGGGTGTGTGAGGGCCCTAGTTCCGAAAGGAGGAATTCCCCTCCATAGAGGACTTCCGACCAACCTTTCATCACACATCCCCTTCCATGGTTTTCCATGACCCACTGAGGAACTCCGTTCTCTTTGCCTCATCCCACATCTGAACTTCATCCCCAGATAACTCCCTGCCCTCCCTTCCGCTTTCTTGCTCTTAGCTTCCTCTACTCCTACATCTCCTACTTCGTCTGTCTGGCAGCCTCTCCCTCCCTTGCACACTGCGTCCCTTCCCATCAAGGAATTGTAAGGTACACAGCATTCTGAATTATATATGTAATACATTAAGAGTGCATTCAATGCGAGCTTTGAACAATATCTCTTGCTCTCCCTTGAGCCATGGAGTTTGCTATTTACCCTGACTCTGGGTGTAATAGCTGCACACCATCAACGGTAAGGATCTCTGTGGTCAGTTTTACAAAGTACAATTTCACACTGGGGACCAATTATACATTTATGACCCTAGAACTGCCAGGTAAACATCTCCTGAATAAGGAACATCACCTTTAAAAACACGAGTACTGATCCCAAGCCACACAGACAAAATGGAGACCAGAGATGCCTAGCTTTTACGCACCCAGCTATGTGGCATTCATTATCCACCCAGCTATGTGGCATTTACAGGATGCAAACACCATTAAAATGTGATGCTCACTGTAATAAAGGAAGCCAAAAAAACTCATATTCTTTCCGCATTAGTTATTGTCACCCAAGTGTATTTCTTTCTTTGGAGAAACAAATTACAGCTGCAAACAATTTTAATAAAATTCATTTTAAAATATGGTTCTAATTAAAGAGCATGTCTTTCTGGAGCGCAGATTCCAATTTTAATTTCCCTTTTCCTTTCCGAATGAGGTCAATGTTAGCCGGGAGGGGCTGACTCTGTATCCCTTCCTCCTCACCCCTGCTCCACAACGGATTAGCACTGGATGTTGCTGCGGCTTTTGCTTTGCTTTACCTTTGTGAACAAGTCAACGGAAGCCTCTTCACGCGAAATAATCTGCCATTATTAGAACAATTATAATAATCAAACATTGATATTCAGACATATTCATGTGATCATTGTTGTAAATCTCCCACGCAGGCGTCGATTACGAGTCCAGCACAGTTACATCATTATGTATCACACCCTCTAAATAACAATATCCGGAGATCATTATTTGTTGAACACACCACACAAATATTCTATGTCCCAGTATATAACGGGCCTTTTTCACCAAATAGATTTCACCAGGTTGAATTATCAAAATGTACCCAGTGAAAAATCGGACTGTCAGATTTTACTGACAATTTTACAAGCCCACAGCTCGTTCAATCAGTAGTTTGCACGGGTGTCTGAATTGTACGAGGCATATAATAGAGGCCTCGGTGTTACTCTTGATCCAAATGAATTTATATCTTATTTATATATTACTTTGTTTTGCACAGCGCTGAACGCTGCCTTTCAGTTACTTCAGAGCGCTGTAAGAATGAGAGAGCAGGACATAAGGAAGCAGGCAAGAGTTGCAGGTTCATTTGCTGGCCAGTCCCCAGGTGATGGTGGCTGGGCGCCATTATTTTTGTATTTTGAAAACAACCGTCCAACGGGGAAGGGGGAGGGTGTCATTTTCTAAGATTCCAAAAATCAATGTCCCTAATATGCTGGGAGTTTTCTTTTATTATGCGATGGCTATTGATATTTCTTCCTGCCTGGGTCCATCATGCCTCATGGGGCGGCCATGGGTAAAAAAACACATGCATCACAATGAGTACCCTTCCTAGAGTGGGCCTCATGACACACCGAAGCAGGCAACACTGACGAGGATGGGCTGCAGGTTAAAGGTTTTCAGTAATGGAGCCAGCTGAGGCCTAGTGGCCTAAATTAGGCAGGGGTCTTCTGACCCTTCCTATGAACAGTATGTGCCACGGGTAGCAAATGCTTATTCCTTTTCAGCATGGACAGCCTCTCAAACCTTTTACTTGGCAGACTGTTCCTTCTGCCACTGATGAGAACCCCAGCTTCACTAAACCGCGCTTGTAATATATGTTGGAAACAGCACGTGAAAGACATGTGACTGGTGTTTGGTTAATGGAGGCCACTTCTCTTTTTAACATGTCTGCACAGAATTTACTTTGATATTTCTCCAATTTGGTGCCAACTTGTCCAGACTCTAAATTTAGAAAACTGCACAAATGGGGCTTAGATTTCGTGGTGAAGCCTGAAGCAAAACTGTGAACACTGCTGTTTTGAAAAACCTGGATGAGCAGAAATGGTGTTGTGCTCGATTGGAGAAAAACTGATCCTTCCTGTAAAACTGGCACCACCATGCGTGGAAGTAGAACTTCTCAAGTTGCTTGACCCTCAGTGGCATCACATTTCTATCCAGGATCTGTGCCAAGCTGCACATGGAACTAAAGGTAGACCTCATGGTATTGTCACAGGAGTCCTTACTGTCACGTAACTGCTTTTCTGACAAGGGAGAATCGCACAGAAACAGGAAGGATGCATGGCCGGCCCCAGTGTGTGTTAACTGCAACTCGGCATAATGCAAGGTCAATAGGTACCGCTGTCAGAGAGGAGATCGGTGAGCAAAGTTTTCTAAGAGGAACGAGGAAAGCCCCATTGTCCAATGGCTTTAGCAGCAGGGCAGTGGTGGAAATGGGTCAGGTAGGGAGCTGACCCCAATCACCCCATCACTTTAAGCCCATTCCTACTCACCTTACAAGACTTCTTGGAGATCTGACAGCAGTTTCCCCTGCTTCTAAAATGCCAAATATCTTTCAACAATGGGACAGCAGAGGGGCTTAGCATCTAAAGGGGTGGAGTCTCCACAAATCAGGGACCCACTAAACAACCAGGGGAGGGAAGGAGAAAGGGAAAGTACACACCTGACACTGGTAGAAGAGTTGAAGGCGGGCTTCCTGAAGTCAATCCACTAAATTGTATTGATACAGCGTTGAAGTGCTTTGCAGCAAGTAGCATGCTACTCCAGAACCAAGGTTCGAGTTTAATAGCTAGTAGATTAGTAATAAGTGATTTCTTTTTTTCTTTGTGGATTAGTCTTGTTAAATGTCTGCTATTGTTTTTTTGTGTGCTTAGTAGAGTTTAGAGTAGGGCTAGAATGATGGGAATGGATTCGAAAAGGCAAGTAATAAGTGTTTTTGTAAGTAGTGGTTGTATGTGCCTGTTAGACTAAAAAGGAGGGGGACGTTTGATAAGGATATTTTGGAGTTCATAGTAGTCAAAAAGGTTTGGGAAGAGCCAGGAAGAGGAAAATGGGCCAAATGTTGAAGGTAGTAGTTTTTATTTTGTTACAAAACTGCAATTAACTTATACATACATATATACACACAAAACATTGTAAAGTTTTAGTGGCTGGAGTAAACCGTTGTATATAAATACCCATTTGTACATAGAAGCAGTCATATTTACATGGTCTGATGAACACATGTATCCTGTGGTGATGTATGCACATTTTGTCCATCCATTCATCAATCCATCCATCCAATCTGCCACCCACCCATCCACTCTGCCATCCATCCATTCTGTGATCCATCCATCTAGACCCTCTGACATCCATTCATCCATCCCTACAGTTTTCCATACATCCATTTATCCACACTGCCATCCATCCATCCACTGATATTTATCCATCAATCCAGCAACTCTGACATCCATCAATTAATGCACTCTGCCATTCATCAATCCACTCTCCCATCCATCTATCCATCCATCCATCCATCCATCCATTCACTCTACCATCCTTTCACCTGTCCGTCCACTTTTCATTCACCCATTTACTCTACCATCCTTTCACCTATCCATTCACCTATTCATCCTTTTACTTTGCCATCCTTTCACCTGTTCATCTAACAATCCATTCATCCATGCTCTCACTTGTTCATCCACCTATATATTCACTCACTCACTCATCCATCCACCCATCCCTTTACTTTGCCATTCTTTCACCTGTTTTCTCCCTATTATTCTCTCATCCTTTCACCCACTCATTCATCCACCTACTAATTCAGCCATGCTTCCTTCTTATCACCCTTCCTTCCAATGTTTCTTCTTTCTTTCCCTGGTCTATTTACCGAGTTGTTGTTTTTCCTTGCTCCTGCTGTCTCTTCTATCAACGCCGAATTCCAGCATTACCCCTTCACTGCGGCGGCTATTCCGCCGCAGTGCTAAGGGGGCGGGGCGGAAGAGCGGCGGGCGCATGCTGGTGACGGAACCACTCCGTCACCAGCGTCGATTGCGCTGTGCTTATCACAGAGCGGTTCCGTCATGGCCCCGCCCGCTTAATAGAACGCTCAGCGCAGGCGCGGAATTCGCGCCGCGCAAGAGCGGCGGGCGGGCCATGACGGAACCGCTCCGTCATCAGCACAGCTCCACCGCAGCTGATGACGGAGCGGTTCCGTCATCAGCACTTAAGGGGTTAATAATGAGTTTTTGCCTGCCGAGTTGCAGACAGAAGAGGCCCATAAAGAACTCCACCCCTGCTGTAGCTGCTAGAGTGGGAGGCTCACATCACCTCTGTATATGTGCATAGACGCAGCAATATTTACATTGTCTGATGTACACGTGTCTTGTGGTGTGACATACAAATGTTTTCCCCCTTTTCTAAATGTATCCGCTTATAAGAGGAAGCATAGTTCAATGACACATGTATAACAATCACCTCATTGCCATACCGTGTCATGTCTAGTTTACTGTTGTGGTACACTGCTGTGTTGTGAGAATAGATGCCTGTTGAAATCACTCCACGGAGACTGCATGTAGTATGAAAGTAGACTTTAATACAGCTCGAGAGAATGCTGTTGGTGTTCCCTCTCCTGCCAGCGTAGAACTGCCTGAGGAGAGAACACTGCTTCCTAGAAGCTCTCAGGGAGGTGGAATACTGCAGCAGTATTCCAACCTCAAAGGTACATAACACATTAAATTATATGTACAACACATCTTCTTCCCTTTACTGAAATAAAGCAACACTGAATTAAAACCACATCTTGCACATTAAAGAAACCAAAATAAAATGTTCAAGTAACACAGATACAGTCATTTAAATTCTTTGGTGGTACTCGTAATCTTGGTGATCTATTCTGTCCCATTACTTGTGAGGTATTCTCAACATTACCCTCCCCAAGTACACCAGGGTAACTCTCTACAACCCCGTTCTCTGCCCTTTTCCCATGAACACTCTCTACCACACCATCCTCCAACAAAAATCTGCCGCACCCCTCTCCAACCTCTTTCAACGTGGTGTTACCACCTCTCTCAAACACTGCCAACCTCATTTTGTTCCATCTTTCACCATTCTCTAACACCATAAACCACTCATGCACTTGTTTCATCTTGAAAGGCCCAGGGTATTTTGTGAAATCCCCTTCAAAGCGACCAGATTTCACCTTCACTAAATAACTTACCTTTATTCTCTCATCACTCACTCCAACAGACTCACCTCTGACACCATCACTCTTGAATCCTTCAACCCACATCCTCATCCATGCCGGAAACAACTTGGTGTTGACCTTTCTTCCCCTCATGATAGAAAAAGGAATTTCCTTGGGATCACATTATTCTCTGCGGTACGATATGCTCACACCAAATCCTCCACCATACCCTTAACATCACAATTCTTCTCACTAGCCATTTGAATCACACCTTTGGTTGGCCCTTTCCACAATACCATTGCCTTGTGGATTGTATAGGGAGGTACAAGAATGCACCACCCACACAGGTTTACATATCTCATCATTTCCTCAGAGGTAAGTTGAGTGCCATTGTCCGTAACCAACTTCACTGGATACACTTCCTCTCTAAATATATAATTCAAAACTCTAATTGTACTTTTTGTGGTAATCTCTCTCATAAACTTCACCACTATCCACTTGGACAAAACATCGCTATTACAAGCTCAAATCTTAATTCACTTGCAACACCACCCATAGGTCCAATAAAATCTAGACAAACTATATGCCAAGGTAACCCTGGATCCGTTATTGTCCTCTTCACTGCCTGTCCTCCCACTTTCAACCTTTTTTCACCATCTCTACACACCTCACACTGCACCACCCACTCACACACATCCTGTGCTAATTTGAACAAGACTAGTTTTAGATCCTGTGGGGCAATGAACTTATCACCCCTTGACACTAGCTTACCATTACACACCGAAAGCTCATCTATTACTTTCATACATGGTCTTACTGGTAACGGTACTGCACTCTCACGCTTACATCCTTTGACAATTATCTCAACTACTTGTTTTAAACACCACATCCTCATCCATGCTTCTAAGCCACTGATCATTCCCAATCGCACCCTGACACCCATCTTCTATATCAGAAACATGTGCCCCTGCTCCTTCACTTTCAAATTCTTCCACCCTGGTTTTATCAACATCTTGCCATGGTAATGGTAGGGAACAGACCATTAGCCAGAGCATTTCTCCATTCTGGGATATACTCTATTTTGTATTGATATCCTTGCAGACGAGCTGCTAGTCGAGCTAATCTCGACGACCCCTTGCCAGCACCCGAAGGAGACAGGATTTTAAGGCAGTGGTTTGTGATCAGTACGTATAACCACCGAAAAGCCCCACAGATATGTCCTAAAGTTTTCAGCCGTCCAAACAGCAGCCATTGCCTCACTTTCTATGACCAAATAATTCTTCTCCGGGCATGTCAAAGATCAGGAGGCAAAGGCCACTGTCCTCTCACCACTGTTATGTATCTGTGATAAAACAGCTCAAATGCCCACAGCGCTAGCATCTGCTGTAAGTACTGATTACAATCTCGTATCAAATGGAGTTAGCACTCCAGTGTCACATATATCTCCTGTTTTGTGGTCACACATTTTTAATATGCTCTGTCTTTTCAGCAAAATTCTTCACAAATTTCTCATAATATTCTATGAGACCAAGAAAGGAACTCATTTAGGGGCTCATTACAATGGCGGACGGACTTGAGTCCATCCGCCATCGTCAAAGGAATTGGGTCCGTCCGCCTATATGGCCATGAAATTACAATGCGACCGCCACGGTGGCGGTGGCATTGGGCATGTTTACGATTGTGGTAGGTGCTGCAGGCTGCAGCACCCGCCACAATGGTAAACAAAGGTCTTGCATTTCCCTGCACTGCGTTGCATGCACCATGCGGTGCCTGCCCCATGGTGCAGGGAAATGAAGGGGGTACCATGGGTACCCCCTAGTGCACCCATACCTCCCCCCAATACAAGGGGGGCCCGTAACAGGCCCCCAAAGTCAATCTCCACCAGCCTGTGAATGGCCATCCACCGCTGGTGGAGATGAAGCATCCTAATATGGCGGACGGTACTTGCTAGGTTTCGCACCATTCTGGGTATGCTTTCCGGGTCTGCCAGGCAATCAGATCGATTGCCTGTGGTGGAACCGTGGCGGACGGAATTCCTGTCCGCCAGCAAACCACCTGCCATCATTATATGGCAGGCGGAGAATGGCTGCAATTTGGTGGTGAATCCGCCACCGGCAGTCTGCCGGTGGTGGATTCACCGCTATCGTAATGAGCCCCTTAATCTTTATCCATTGATACCGGTGCCTTCCTTATAGCCCTTTAACAGATTTGTTTTGGCTTGACACCCGAAGCTGTAAGGGTATATCCTAAATACTCAACCTCTTCTACAAAAAATTTCCATTTTTCTTTTTTTAAGGTCAATCCAGCTTCAACTATTCTATTCAACCATCTTTTCAATATAATGTTGTGATCGGCCACTGTCTCCCAAAAAATCAATATATTGTCTTGGAAATAGACAACTCCTTGCATCCCTTTCAAAATGTGTCCTATCATCCTTTGAAAAAAACACTTGCAGCTGAAGCGAGGCCAAACGGCATTCTGGTGAACTGGAACACCCCTTCTGATGTGATGAACGCTGTGAGATGTTTCAAATCTGGATGTAATTTGATTTGGTGGTATGCACTGTGTAAATCAAGCTTAGAAAAAAAACTTTCACCCTTTGAGCACAGTACCAATTCATTGATAATTGGGAGGAAATGGCTGTCCACCACTATTCTCTGGTCAAAGTGCGTAAGTCCACACAGAACCTGAAACTGCCATCGTATTTGCCCATGATAACCACTGGAGAAATCCAACTGGGGGTCTCTATTGGTTCAATGATCCCTTGTTTCCCCATCTCCTCATGCAACCATTTGACTTCTTACCTTGCTATTAGTTGTACCCTGCGCACTTTGTGTTGAATAGGTAAAGCATTTGGCTTTAGCATTATTTTTTGCACATATCCTTAAAGCGACCCAATATAATTTAAAACACTTTGCTCGCTCCACTCACTATTTCTCCTATAGAGATGTCATCCACCATGGCTCATGGGTTGATGATTATATGAAGGTTAGACTGATGTTCCCAAACTAAAATTGGAGGCCCATCCTCTAAAACATATACCTTCCTGCATATATATCTTCCTTTAAACTCAATTTTAGCCAACATGTAACCTAAGACATCAATTTTTTCTCCCTGCTAACCACCTGGATTGATGTATTTCACGAACAAACGCACTTTTGGCCAATATGTTACAAACATATCCTTTGGAATAAGGGTGTACAGGGATCCTAAATCAACCATGAGTTGTACAGTTTCACCTTTGATTTGAAAATCAGCTTTTGGTCTGGTTAATCTTCTTGAGCCATCTTGGGCACCAGAAACATATAATACCCTGTCCACGCCCCCTTCCCCTCTTTCATACTCTTTCACAGCTGCTACTTTTGATTTAATCGCAAATTTGCACAATCGGGCAAAGTGCCCCTTAAGATCAGACTCCAAACAATCCTTGCCTATGGCATAGGAATTGTTAAAGTCAGAGGTGTGAAAACTACGTCTACACCTTGTAAAGTGTCTTTCACCTTGTTTGGACACCTCACTTTGTTAAGACGCATTCACTTTAGACCCTAATCCAGTATATCTTTCACCAGATATTCCCTTCTTAATACCTCCATTATACGTTTTGTTTGAAGTGCTGAATACTTCAGAATCTAATTGCTCAATACATCCCACACTGCTACTTCCATCTTTATTTTCCATTTCTTTCATACATTACTCAGATTGTTCCACCATTTTGGCTGTTTCAATAGCATCCTTAAGCATAGGATTCTTCGACATCCACAACCTTTCTTGCAGTTTTTTGCTACTGCACTGTACTATTAATTGATCACGAATCAATTCACCACTCATCATGCCAAACCAACATTTGATTGACATACCTCGCTACAAATTCATCAATTGTTTAATCTATTTTCTGGGGATGAGTGTAAAATCGATGCTTACACATGACTATATTTGTTTCTTTCACAAAATACTTTTCTGATCTTGCTTTAGCTTCTACATAAGGACTGGCTATTGGTTGACCATCATTTTCCACTGCTACAGGTAAATAGTTGAATACATGTTGACCCTTATTGCCTAAAGCACTTAATAACAATGCCTTTCTCCTCGTTGCTCTAAATTCCTTTCCATCCAGTCCTTCAATATAGTTTTATTAACATTTCTACCCACTCCTCCCACTGAATTGGTGGGTTACTTGGTTGAGTGGGAAACAAAGGAGGTTGAATTTACATGGTGGTTCGTACTGGTAATTAACTTATAATTATGAATACAACTGTTAAACTCCCAAAACACCAACATATGTATTCCTGTTGACTGTGGAAGTGGTTGTTCTATATTCTTTATGTTCCTGAGGTGTAGGTATGTCGATATTCAAATGTTGCCAAGTGCAGTGAAGGAGTTCAACTAGTTTTCAAAATTGTTAATAAATGTACCTGCTGTAAGCCGCCAGTAAGTTCTCAGTGAAATGAACAGAGCGCTAGTTGCATAAAACTCACACAGCTGCACTCAAAGCTGCTCCCTGCGTGAGTCCGTCTGAAACCAACTTGCAAAAGCAACCACTTATCCAATATAGCCACTACGTTGCTCATGTTGCGTGCGTAGCGTGATCCACAACAATTCACGTTGATGCATTGTTCTGCTCTTTCTTCTGAAGGACATAGAGGATGCCTATAGCATTTCCTTCTGATCGTCTCGCTCCACTTCTGAATGCTGCTCCAAGTTCATGAGCTTTGGCATACAGTGCGCTTGCAAAATGACGGTCAGCGAGACGAGACCGGTATACTCTCCAATTTTGCCATAAAACTGAACACTGTGCCTGGATTTTATATGCAGAGGTGTCTCCTTCCAAATCCTCCACTCAAATTTCGATTGATGGATTCCTATGTTCAATAGATCCACTCCATGACCGTTCAGTGGGTCCGTCTACAAACATTACTATACAGTGACCTCGTTTAGGTTTGCCTGGAGATCGTCGCCAATGTTGAAATCACTCCATGGAGACTCCGAAGAGACTACATGTAGAATGAAAGTAGTCTTTAATAGAGGGTGAGAGACTGCTGTTGGTGTTCCCTCTCCAGCCAGAGTAGAACTGCCTGAGGAGAGAACACTGCTTCCTAGAAGTTCTAAGGGAGGTGGAATACTGATGCAGTAGTATTCCAACCTCAAAGGCGCATAACACATTAAACTATATACACAACAATGCCATGTGGGGAAGAGCCAGGTTTTTACTAACCTTCTGAAGCTGAGATGGTTGTCTGTGGATCTTATGAATTTGGGTAGCGCATTTCATAGTTTGGCGGCTTGAGCAGAGAAAGATGTTCCACCTATGTTTTTTTTCTTGTATGTAGGAGTGTTGAGGTGGGGAGCCATTCTCGAACATAAGTTCCTTAGTTGCATGCACATGTTGATTTTCTTCCTGATGAAGAGTGGACCTTTGCCATGTTTTGCTTTTTGGGTGTTACAAAGCAGCTTGAAGATAGTTCTTCTGGCAACTCATAACCAGTGTAGGGCCCTCTAGCCAGGGGAGATGTGAGCTTGTAGCTTTACATGTAGGATGAGTCTAGCAGCAGTGTTCTGATTTCTCTGTAATTTTCTCATAGTTGATAACGGTGAGCTGTGATGTAGATCATTAGCATAATCTAGTATTAATAAGACAAGAGAGATGGTGGCTTGTACTTTGTGGGGAAATGCTAGGTGCAGGAAGATGTGTTCCAGTGTTTTTATTGTGAAAACCCCTGATTTAGCTACCATATCCACGTGTGCATTCATTGATAGCGTGGCGTCAATCGTAAGTCCGAGGTTCCTTACCTCCTTAGGTATTTTTGGTGGTGGTCCTAGATTGTCAGGTCAGGCGGAGAGAGGGCCATAGGTTTTCAGTCTCCATAAGTGAGTATTTTGGATGTGTTCAATATGAGGTGGCTCCATGTCATCCATTGGTTAATGGCCTGAAGGCGACTGAAGATTTTTGATGTTACAATGTCCTTTGGGCTTTCCAATGTTAGAGGTATCTGTATGTCATCTGCGTAGTTATAGCAGGTGAAGTCAAAACAATTGATCAGATCTGGTAATAATTTCATGTAGATTTTGAAAAGTATAGGTGAGGAATAAATGATGTTACAACACAAACCATTACAATGCATGCTTTTACAACGCAGATTTTACAACGCAGCTACCATTACATCGCATGTTTTTACAACGCATACCATTACATCGCAAAATCACAAAAATGCACTAAAAGAACCATTACAAAGCAAACAACTACAATGCATACTATTACTACGCATGCTATTACTATGCTTTGAAAAAATAATAATAATAATTTTAAAAAAATTATATTATAACTAACCCCCGGGACAGGATGCAAGGGAAATATGGGTTTTGAATCAGGAAGTGCATTAATACACGGGTATAAAAAATGAATACTTGGGTATTACAAATTAATACTCGGGTGCTACAATTACTGCTCGTGTATTTTAGTATATCTGGATTTAAATTCACTAAAGAATTCCCACTTTTTAAAAATTAAAATGATAACTAACGGGGGGCGTGGCTTAGGTGCCGGCGAGAGATGGCGCATCCCCTGTGAGCTCCGTAATACGCGAGCCTTCCGCATCTTTAGCGGACCTCTGAGGGATTCGTGGAGGGTCCGGCTCCAACATACGGCTGTGTGATGATGTCGGGAGGTCGGTGCAGCTCTTGAAAGCAGCCGGCAGTGCCTCTGTACCTGAATATCCTTGCCGGTAACTCTTGCTGATTCTGGACGCGGGCCGCCGCCATTTTGTGCTGCCGAGCCCGCGTCCTTTTTCCAGCCTGCGCACCTTCGTTTTTTTATTACCTATGCTGATGTTCCTGCTTTGCTCATATTGCTTATCCGCTCCCTACAGCTGCCTACATGTGGTGTAAATCGCGATTTTGATGCTTTTCTTCTCCCATATGAGCATTTGCCTATTTTGTTGCCTGTTACTATTAACTATATGGTGATAACGGCCGCCATTTTGTTGAAATGGTGAGAATGTTCGTTTTTTTTTACCAACATTGAGGCTTCTGCAATGTCGTTTCTCCATGGTTTCTTCAAAAGCTTGCTGTGGTTAATGGCTACTGTTGGACTAAATTAATTTCTGATTTACTCACCACATCACGTCTCCTCTTGGCTCTCGTTACCTGAATTGTGATCTTTTCAATGATGCATTGAAGCTCAGCTGATCAATAACTTCTGTCACCAGCCACCTCTGCACCTAAATTGCGTTGTCACCAGTCTCTTACTTGATTTTTGGCACTAATGCTTGCTTTTCACATTTTGTAGTGCCCTTTGCTCAATATACCTCGCAAATTGTTTTTTTAAAGTGTGCTTTGAATGTTTCATATTTCTACCTTCTGCTCCAAAGCACCCTGGAAGATGCATGCCTATCCGTGACTCCTTTCTATACCTTTAGTTAAGCAGTTGGAATTATACTATTGGATTTCTCATCTGCCCATTCCTGTTTTATCTCCTGACCCTGCCTGCCCTGACCACATATCTATGCCACTCTTTTTATTTTTCATTTTTTCATCTTTTTACGCGTATTTGACTGTGCCTGTAATCTCAATTGAAGGCTTCATTATGTCTCTTGAGCATGGAAATTCGAAACACTCTGCCACTGGAACTAAAGTGAAAAGACCAAAAAACTATCCACCGTCTCCCATTGCTTCGCTGAATCCTGTCCTGGATTCTATCTTGGAAGAAGTCCAGGGCCTTCAACCATTCATGTCGGCTACCAATGTCAAACTGTCTCAGATTGAGGCAAAACTGGCGGTTATGGATGGCAAAGTCCTGGAGTTGGAGCAACTTGTAAGCGATATACAAGATGTCTCCTCCAAGATCCCTTCTTTGGAACAAGAAATTCACAAATTGAAATTACACACGGAGGACCTTGAAAATCGTATCAGAAGGAATAACCTATGCCTTTACGGCCTTCCAGAAAATGTTGAGGGGACTGATATGGTGTCTTTTTTACAGAAGTTTCTGATGGATCTTCTAGAACTCCAACCTTCAGCACATCCTCTTAATATCCAAAGAGCTCATCGGTTAGGCCGTCTTCAACCTAATGCTTCTAAACCTCGTGGCATTATCAAGCTTTTTCTTGAATTTACTGAATTAATGTTCGTGTTGAAGGCTGCTAAATCTAAAAGGCGTCTTATATGGTCTGGTCATAATATTTTTATTTCTCAAGACCTCTCCAGTACTACGAATGCTCGACGCAAAGAATTTTGAATCTTCGTCCTCTGATGAGACAACTGAATATCCAGTATGGCATCCTTCATCCATGCTTCTGTAAAATCACGCACAATGGTCGTACTCGCTCATTTGATGACCCGCAGAAGCTCCACTCGTTCCTGCAGTCTGTATCTCCTTCTGGCATGGACATTAATGATTAATATTCTTTTCTCTTTATTTGTTTCTTGTTTGTTCTGGGCAGTTGGGTTCTGAGGTATATGTTTTTCCTCTTCACTCTTTTCTCCATATGTGTTCTCTGTTCTCTCGAGGTTCTGATTCCCCTTTCACCCTCTATCTTGCTCATGGGGGCTCGCTTCCTCTTCGGTGTATCCATGCTCCTGCTACTTCGGTCTTTCTCTTCTTCTCAGATCAGGCTCTCTTGCCTTGATCTGTTCATTTCTATCTTGATGCTCCTCTATTTCTTTTCACTTCTTCTCCTTTTCTTTTTCCCTTTCTTCTGTGCCTCTTCTGCTATTCCTCCTTTCCCTATGTGTACATTTCCTCATTTGGTGTGTCTCTTTATTGGCTGGTCTTTTCTTAAATGTATTTTTTCTTGTCCTGCACTGTCAACCTTGCTTAGGCTTCTCCTGGACTTTCTGGAAGTTTTAGTATTTTTAGTTGTATTCTTTATATATCTTTCTCTTACATGGTTTGCTTTTTATTTCAGATGTTTCCCTGAAGTGTTTTACATCCTTTCGTGTACCTCCTTCCTTTCCCTCCATCATGTGTAAGCTTGTTTCATGGAATGTTCGTGGTGTTGGAAACCCGGTTAAGCGTCGAAAGGTACTGTCTCACTTATCTAAAATTAATTCCCGTATTGCTTTCTTTCAAGAAACGCACTGTTCTGATACTGAATCTCTCAAGTTAAAGAGACAATGGGTTGGTCAGGTTGCTCATTCCTCCACTTCTGACAAAAAAGGTGGTGTCGCTATATTATTTCATAAATCGTTGTCTGTGCAAATTTTATCTACTCAAGCTAATGAAAATGGTCGATGGGTGATGGCAAAAATCATTTTACACAAACAAACCCTTGTTCTATGAAACCTGATCCTCTTTTTGGGAACAATATTAAAATTCTACTTTCCTCACTTGATTGTTCCAATGTGATTGTTGCTAGTGATTTCAATCAATGGTTGGACCCCTTTTCTGACAGGCTTTCTAAATCTAAATTTAACCCAGACAAAACTCACAAAGCCTTTCAGTCTGCAATCACCTCTCGACCTTTATATGATGTTTGGAAGACCTGTAACCCTGATTTGCTTGAATATACCTTTTATTCTAATGTGCATCATACGAGGTCTCGAATTGATTTTATTCTTGTCAGCAAATCTTTGTTGCCCTCTATACAAGCCTCTGATATAGGCTCTATTTTTATTTCCGACCATGCCCCTGTTCATGCTGTATTTGATTTCTCCCTCACTTCCTCCCAATTTAGCCGGTGGAAATTAAACACCTCCTTACTATCTGACCCTGTTTTTGTTAAAAAGGCGACTGCACATATAAATGAATTTTTTACCTTTAATAACCCTATGGATACTAGTATTCCTAATAATTGGGACTCCTTCAAGGCTTCTTTTCGTGCTTTTGTCATATCTTTTGTGTCCCATAAAAAGAAGGCAACACGGAAAAGATATGAGGATCAACTTTGTCATATAAAGGAGTTGGAACACTCTTACTTTACTTCTAAATCATCGTCTGCCCTTCATCAATTGATCAAAGCTAAGTCAGATCTCAATAAACTGGCTACGACTGAAGCTTGCAACGTACTTCTCAAAATTAAGTCCAAATATCATGGGGGTCAAAACAAAGCCGGTCGTATGTTAGCCAACTATTTAAAAATCAAATCAGAACGTAAAACGATTAGGCCTATTCTGAATGAATCCTCTAATAAGTTGATTTCATCGGATGAGGATATTGCCAATGTTTTTCATACATATTACAAGTCCCTTTATTCGGATGATACCTTCCCCTTTACGCAGAATTTACATAATTTTTTTCTGGTCTTCCCTCTCCTCCCTCCTTGCCTGATGAATTCAATGCTCTAGAAGTTGATATCTCTTCTCAAGAGATACTTATTGCAATAAAATCTCTGAAAAAGTCCAAAGCTCCAGGCCCTGACGGCCTTACCGCTGAGTTTTACACTACTTTCTCCTCTATTTTTGTCCCACAGCTCCTTAAGTTGTTTAATTCTTTCATTGCTGATGCCAAGGCCTCTGGGTCCTTTATGGACGCATTAATTGTTATCATCCCTAAACCTGATAAAGACCACTCATATTGTAAGAATTACCGTCCCATTTCCCTAATAAATTATGATTGTTAATTTTTGCAAAGATTCTCGCCACCGCCTTGAAAATATAATTCCCCTATTAATTAAGACTCATCAAGTAGGGTTTGTCAAGGGTAGACTGGCATCTGATAATGCTAGAATGTTTGCAAATGTTATTTCCTTTGTCAAAAAATAGAAACCTCCCCTGGCTTCCCTCTCCTTAGATGCCGAGAAGGCCTTTGACCGTATTAATTGGCAGTTTATGTTTGCAACACTCCAGTGGTTTGGCTTTGGCCCCCCCTTTATTTCACTTGTTAAACTATTATACTCTTGTCCCAGAGCTAGTATTTTTGTCAAGAACCACTTTTCCAAATCCTTTCCTTTATCTAGAGGTACTAGACAAGGTTGCCCCCTCTCCCCTTTATTTTTCATTCTATGTCTTGAACCCTTTTTAGAGCGAATTCGTATTAACACACAAATTATAGGTTTTCAGCATAATTCCCATGTCACAAAAATCTCAGCCTGTGCTGATGATATATTAATTTACATGTCTAATCCTATTGACTCCCCCCCCCTTTTTGAATGAAGTTCGACTTTCTTCAAGTATTTCTGGTTATAAACTAAATCTTTCCAAAACTGAAGTGCTACCTTTGAACTCCTCTTCTACCAGTTCTTGTTTGATATACTGAATTTGCTTGGTGTCCCTTCAAAATTAAATATCTTGGCATCTGGTTTGCCCCCTCCCTACATGATACCCTTAAGCTCACTTTCACTGCTCTAATCCCCAAATTTAAATTTCTTTTACTTACTTGGTCTCCTTTATTTTTGTCATGTGGGGTAGGCTCGACACCATTAAAATGATGATCTCCCCTCATGTTTTGTACACACTCTCCATGCTCCCTGTTAAAATTCCCTTTTCTTATTTTTCCCAGCTCAATTCGGTATGTTCAAAATTCCTGTGGAACAACAAACACCCACGTATTGCCATTGCCAAGCTTATCCCTCCTAAGGGAGAAGGAGGGGTGCGTTTTCCTAATTTCAAATTGTATCATTCTGCGTTTTTACTTAAACAATCCTTTGCACTTAGCGTATGATTTTGGTGATATCCCTATCCCCACCTGGATTCTGTATGAACGCTCCCTTCTTAAGGAATTCTCATTCCAGGATGTAATTTTCATGTCCAACAGTACCTTTTTGTCTACAATCCCTACCTCAAAATATTCTAAGAACCTATTATACAATGCCTTTTCTGTTGGTTTCTCACCACTACACTTTTTTCTATATTCCTCTTTATGGCTTAATAAGTTCCTTAAATACAAGGGTAAATCTTTTTATTTCAAATACTGGAAAGAAAAGGGGATCATGTATGTTCATCAAATGGTGCATTTTGGTTCTGTTCTCCCTTTTTCTACCCTCCAGTCTACCTATCTTCTATCTGACTCTTTTCTTGCTCAATATACCATTATTTCCACTGCTTTACAGTCTAATCTGGCCACCTTTGACTTGCCTGCAGACACACCACCACTTACTCCTTCTTCTCCTTTGTTCTCCCTTTCCCCCACTCATAGACCTAAGGTGGCTCATGTTTACAAGTTGTAATTGTCCACTGTTGCTGAACGACCCAAATCCCTTACTGAACTTGCCTGGGAAAATGATTTAGCTGTTTCCCTTTCTATTTTTACTTGGGGTAAGTTGTGGTCTAAACTGTTTAAAATTTCTCCTGCTGCACGTATTACGCAGTCTATGTATTTTATTTATAATAGAGCTGTTATTACTCCTGTTTGCATTTTGAAATTTCTCCCATCTGCAGCTCAGATGTGCTGGTCTTGCTCCACCGTTAAGGGTACATTACTGCATCAACTATATGACTGTTCAAATGTTTCCTCGTTTTGGAAATCAGTTTGGGAAATTTGTATGAACGTTTTTCACTGTGATTTACCATTGTCTTTTCAAAATGTTTTTTTAGGATCATTATCACCTGATATTAATGCTTCTTTTCCTATTTCCTTGTTATTTGACCTTTTTATTGCTCTTGCTTTTAAAGTTATTTTATCTTCTTGGAAATACACATCAAAAGTTTCTATAGTAACTTGGTGGAATTTTGTTTGTGACGAACATAGGAATTCTACTGTCTCTTCCCTCTCCCTCTCTAACAAAATTAAATCTGATCTTCTTTGGTTACCTTTTCCTGCTTATCTTTCTGGTTCTACTTCTAATTCCTAGCTGCCTCTCTTCTGGTATCTTTCAGTCTCCCCTCCCCCTTCATTTCTGCCTTTTTCCCTCCTCTATCTTCTTTTCTTTTCCTCTCTATCTCTCTCTTTTCTTTTACATATTCTTCTTTCTTTTCTCATTTTATCATTTAGTACTCATTTGATTTGTGTTAGTGCTCATTCACTCTTTGCATATATTTTATGTATATTGTTTCCATTTTGTACTGCTATTCTATTGTACTATTTCTTGTAAAACTTCAATAAAAATCTCTCAAACAAAA
Organism: Lissotriton vulgaris; assembly: GCF_964263255.1. Lineage (NCBI taxonomy): Eukaryota > Metazoa > Chordata > Amphibia > Caudata > Salamandridae > Lissotriton > Lissotriton vulgaris. Next base: position 1,050,373,752 of record NC_141693.1, read on the forward strand.
AATGACAACTAACCCCTGGAATGGGATGCAAGGGAAATAGGGGTTTTGGGTAGGGAATGTATTAATACACGGATATTAATAATAAATACTTGTGCAGTAAAATTAATACTCGTGTATTCTAGTATATTCAGATATGAATTAATACCCTTTTATTAATATAACAATCTAAAAGAAATACATAAAAAAGAATATCATTTTGACAAAAAAACAACAAAGTGAAAGCAAGATTATTAAGCCACTATTTTGAACAATGAAAAAACGAAAATCCATCAACTATTTTTATGAATGCCCCTTAATCTGCAACTTGCCAAAATGGCTGACATTACAACAATAAATGTTATAACGAACATTTTTAAACCTATCAAAATAATTCTAGTTTTAGTCAGCTTCTGAATCACGCTAAAAACTGTTTACAAAACATATTTTCTTGTAAATTATCGTTCACCATCAAAAAAACATATAAAAACAGCCGTCCACCATTTTGAAAACAGTGGTAAACTGACTCCCACGGAGACCACACACGTTTTCAAGCCAGCAAGCTATTGAACTTTGGATAACACAAACAGTGCCATCTACAGTCCAAAGTATGGGGCCCATTAGGATGGCGGACGGACTTAAGTCCCACCACCAACCTAGCGGTGTTGGGACCGGCTGTCAGCAGTGCGGTGGTCCCGCATCGCCAATTAGGATGTGACTGCCACCGTGGCGGTTGCATTCCGCTTCTTTGACATTGCGGCGGGTGCTGCAAATGCCAAAGAGGCATGTTATGCATTGCAATGCACAAGGTGGCAGGCACCAGGGGGTGCCTGCCACCTTGTGCATAGCAATAAAGGGGGTACCTTAGGTACCCTGCAAGTGCAGACCCCACAACGGGACCCCAAACCATCCCCCCGCCAGCCTTCCTATGGTGGCGAAGCCGCCATGGAAAGGCCTTCTGAACCCTGCATCATTATATGGATAGCAGTGCACAATTAAAGGGCACAATTAAAGTTATTTTAAATACAAAATTAAAACATAATTCAGAAATACTAACAAGCAATAATTTAAATGACAACACTGCAAAAAAAAACATTTTTTATAAAATAAATATAATTAAGCTTTAAAAAAATATATATATTCAAATATAAACATTAAGCATTAATATTTGAAAAAAGACAGCTGTTAATAAATTGTTAAACAAAAAACAGTTGTGCTTTGCACTGAAAAATAAGGATCGTTTTGTGGTGCAAATTTACTACTCCAACTCTGACCTGTGTTTATCTCTAGGAAAGTATCGGATGGTGGTGGGGGCAAATTTACTATTAAAACTCTGAGCTGTGTTTGCCTCAGGGAAAGCGCGGGATGGTAGAAGAGACAAATTTACTATTCCAACTCCGACCTGTTTATGCCTTAGTGAAATTACTCGATGGTGGTGGGGGCACATTTACTCTTCCTACTCCAAGCTGTGTTTGCCTCAGAGAAAGTAGTGGATGGTGGGGGGGCAAAATTACTATTCCAACTCCGATCTGTGCATGCCTCAGAGAAAGTGTAAGACGATGGGGGGAGGGCAAATGTACTATTCTTACTCCAACCTCTGTTTGCCTCAGGGAAAATGCTGGATGTTGGGACGGGAGAGGGAAATGTACTATTCCAAAACCAAGCTGTGCTGGCCTCAGAGAAAGTGTAGGATGTTTGGAGGGCAAATTTACTATGCTTACACCGACCTGTGTTTGCCTCAGGAAAAGTACTGGATGGTGTTGAGGGGCAAATTTACTATTCCAACTCCGACCTCTGTTTGCCGACCTGTGTTTGCCTCTGGGATAGTTCTGGATGGTGGTGGGGCAAATTAACTATTTCAACTCCAACCTGTGTTTGCCTCAGGGAAAGTGCTGGATGGTGGTGGGGGCAAATTTACTATTCCAACTCCGACCTGTGTTTACCACAGGAAATTGCTGAATGGGGTTGAGGGGCAAATTTACTATTCCTACTTGGACAGGTGTTTTCCTGAGGGAAGGTGCTGGATAGGGCTGGGAGCAAATTTACTATTTCTACTCCGACCTGTGTTTGCCTAAGGGTAAGTGCTGGATGGTGGTGGTGGCAAATTTACTAATCCAAATCCGACCTGTGTTTGCCTCAGGGAAAGTTTGGGATGTGAATGAATGCAAAGTTGTAGTAACCCAATAAAATGTCTTAATTACTAAAACTGTTAAATTAGCATGATTATGTGCAATATGTGAAAAACAAAATATAAAACAGTTTTTAAACATTAGGGGGCCTATTAGGATGGCGGGCGGATTGCCCCCGCCGGGCTGGCGGTAGCTACCGCCGGGCCGGCGGGGGCAATCCGCCCGCCATCCTCAACAAAATGACCCCCCGCCACATTAGGATGGCTGGGGGGTCCACGGCGGATGAAAAGTCCGTCTGCCGCATTTCCGCCGGTAGACTTCGCGACTGGCGGAAAAAGTGCTTTTCTATGGTGGGGTGTCTGAGAGACACCGCCAACCATATCACGATGAGGGCGGGCCAATGCTTTTCCACGGCGGCGTTGCCGCCGTGGAGAAGCATGCGGTCTTTACTTTGGGGCCCATTGCAGGCCCCCATGGTGAAGGCAAGGAGGGGAGGTGCACATGGGGGGTACCTGTGGTACCCCCCTGCATTTGCATACACAATGCGGCAGGCACCGCGCGGTGCCTGCCGCTTTGTGTATGCAAAGGCATTACATGCATTTTTAACAATGCAGCGGGGGCTGGTGTTAACACCGCCCGCAGCAATGTTAAAAATACATGATGCGCCCGCCAGTGTGGCGGGCGCATCATAATGTGCATGGCGGGACAACCGCTCAGATCGCGGGCGGTCCCGTTTTCCACGAGAATGGTGGGTGGGCAAAGTCCGCCCGCCATCCTAAAGTGCCCCTTAATTTTCTCAACAGAAAAAAAGATCAAATAACATCACCCTCCAAATGCAACAATAGACAAGCATTCATTCTCTACGAAAATAAAAAAGAAATCAAGGTAATAATATTCTCCATTTTTTATATAAACATTTACAGGTTATAAGAGCACAAGCAATTTGCAGCAAAGTTTATGTAAATGTGCATCTCAACAATGAAAAACACTTTCAAAATAAAACTGTCTTCAAACAAATGTAAAGATGCTAATCTTTTTTTACAGACTTTTGAAAAATCTGAAAAAATTATAAACAGCCCCTCCGAAGAAAAATAACTTTCCAAGGTAAATAATTAGCCATATGTTTTTTAAATAAAGTTATAAGACCTCTACAACAACAAAAACAGTCAAACCCAAGCAAAATGTCCCAAAAAAAGCAAGTCTTACTTGAAACTGCACAACCATTACAAAGCGCTAATCTTTTAAATTGCAGGGTAATCAAATTTATAATAAACCCCCAAAAATAATCCTTAATTAAAAAAAAAAATTCAGAACAAACAAAACATCAATAAAGTCCAATTTGAAACACAGCCTCAGAACAGAGAACAACCAACACAGGACCACTGAACATCCAGAAGCAACAAAAAAGAACACATAAAAGGTAAGCTTTACAAATAACTCTTGTGTATAACAACCTAATGATTATTCATTTCTAGGTAAAAAATAAGAACAAAACTATTCAAAACCAACATCAACAATGTTAAACAATAAAATCACGGTTCATACTGCCTAATATTTGAGCTGAAAAAAATTATGCCTTAAATTTTCTCTAACAATTTTTTTTAAATAGGAAATCAAGAACACTTCAAAGAAATTTAACAATATTTTTTCTTTTGGAATTCTTTACAGATAATGGCATTCAATAAAGAAGCCAAATACATCAAATCCAGCAGAGGAAACTGTCTTTTAAGTCATAGTCGGTACGTTTATTGTAAGTAGAGACTAATTGAGCCCAGGTGTCATTGGAGGTGTGTGCAATACTACTCTTCCCATTGCACAGGTAGAGCGGTTACTCTCGGTGACTCTGTTTAAAGAACCACACAGCATAACCACTCAGCCTCTCCAATGGAGATAGCGGTATGAGAAAACATCAATGAAATTAAAAAAACTTGAATCCACCTCCAATAAACTCAGTATTGAGGGAGGTTTGACAACACATTCCATCTCATGTTGCAAGTAGTATGCCCACAATACCCAACCTACGCAGAATTATTCAGCGTAAAAAACAAGCAAGTAACCCCCTAAGAGTAACACCCCAAACCTATTCTGACATTAACATTCCTCCTGAACTTGTTTTAAATGTTTACATTTTTTAATTTTATTAAACATAAAACGAGCACAGTACATACATTCCTTAGGTAGATACATGCTTATACAATTTGTACGACAATGTGAGAATACATGGCAGCGTCTGTAACCCTATTGAAGACATTGGTCAATTTATTGTTGGCCTCATGCAATAAGCATCAATTACCATCTAACAGCGTGTCTTTTTGAACTGAAACTCTATGCTTCTGATCACCTGTGTGCGTACCTTGCATTTAATTAATACTTGGGCCATACGCACTCTACTATCATCAAGGCGCTTGTGTATTGCTCGCGGTGTCGATAGGGTGTGCTAGTAAATATGCTTTAAGGGGTCTCATATGTCTCTGGGGCATGACGCTAAGGGGGGGAGTTCAGCATATGTAAATGTTTGATCCTGCCAAAAGATCATATCTCTGATTCCATCCTTAAACTTAGGTGCCCTGCCCCGTCCCCATCTACATGCTATTCTCTATTTGGCCAGCAAAAGTCCAAGAGACACAAATCGACGAGATGCCACATCTATATTTTCCGTGTATCCCAGCAAAGATAGCATGGGAGATGCCTGAATTTGAAGTGATGCCATCTGTTCTAATGTTAAAAACACCTGTCACCAGTATTACTGTACAGTGCTACATTTCCAAGCAAGGTGTAAAAATTCTGCAGTCTCCATTCCACATCTGTCACATTTATCATTATCTCACAATTTAAACCTGTACATTTTAACAAGGGTGTAGTAGGTGCGGTGCAAGAATTTATAATGCCTGATGTGTAAGCGACTGCTAAAGGATATTTGTTCTGTCTGGGTACAGCAGTAGTTTCATTGCTTGTCAGTAATTTCCTGTCTAATGCCTGCAGCCACCTTTCCCTGGCAGTGCATTGGTCTGGGGCCTGGCTGGCAAATATACCATAATATAATGTAGATACCACGTGTGAGGTTGTATCACAATGCAATATTGTATGTAGGGGGAACTTCCTGTGGCTCTTGAGAATACATAGGTGTATGTTCTTTTATACCTTTCCTTAATCTGACATATAAAAAAATGTCCATGGGAGAGGGTGTCGCTGTAGGAAACATTTGCTGCAGAGTGTAGAACTTGCCATTTAAATATAGGTCCCCCCAACAGGTAATGTTAAACTTAGCTTTAGTCTTTTTGAAAACCCCATCTTGTAATACTGGCATCTTAGGGTGATACACCAGGGGAAGTAAAGGTGAGTAAAGCATAGGTGCTTGCATCCGTTTGGCAATGTGCCGCCATGCTTTCACCGTGCATGTAACCGATGTCGAGTCCGCTTCACTAGGTGTAGTCACGCTCAGTATGGCGCCTTTCAGGGGAACAGGATCCGCTAACCATTGTTCTGCCGTCACTTGTGGCATGTATTTAGGTGGATGAAACCGATAGTGGGCATATTGAGCTTGCGCGCATATATAATACAGTTCTAAATTAGGGATATCAAACCCTCCTTGGGAGTAGCCTGGTGAATGTCTCCCATTTTAGCCTGGGTTGTTTGCCACCCCATTTTAGCCGAATCTACTCCGGGGTAAAGAAGTGTCTGCCTGGGTCATATGGCATGTTCAAAAAAAGATACAAAAGTTTGGGGAGAATAATCATCTTAATGAGTGAAGTGCGCCCGCCATAGATAGTAGGAGTGCAATCCATCTCGTAACGCTACTGGTGATGCTCTCCGATGCCCTGCCGTAGTTGAGACGCATCAGTTCAGCCAGATAAGTGGTAATGTAGATCCCTAGATATTTCACCTCCGTATAACACCATTCTATTGGGAAATCTGGAGTGATCGCTATCTCAGATGCAGTGAGTGGAAAAATCTGAGGTTTATTCCAATTTATGTGTATACCAGAGAGTACTCCAAACCGCACAAATTCTCGCAATATCGGATTAGGATTCTGTTGGGGATCCCTAATATACAAGGTGATATCGTCAACGTATAGTCAAATGAGTATTGGGCGTAACTTACAGCGCAGCGCTTTATCTTGGTGATGTTGCCTGATTTTGGCCACCAGGGGTTTTAATCGCAAGAGCGAAGAGCAGTGGGGAAAGGGGGCAGTCCTGTCGGGTGCCCCTCGTGATGGCAAAGGGGAGGGAAGTATGACCATTGATTTGGACCTTAGGTGTATAGAAGTCGTACCCATGACAGAAATCCTTTAGGAAGCCCCATGCATTGCAGTATGATAAATAGATAATCTCATTCAACTGAGTCGAAGGCTTTGTGGCTTCTAAAAAGACTACCACTAGGGCCAGCCGAGGGTCTACATTTTGTAAAATAGAGAAAAGAGTACAAAGGTTGTGGGACGTTGCCCTCCCTGGAATGAAACCAGCCGGATCTGGCAAGACTAATTTTCAATTAAAAAGCGAAATCTGTTTGCAAATATTTTGGCGAGAATTTTTGCATCATTGTTGATCAGAGATGAAGGCTGATAGGAATCACAAGTATCCGGGGGTTTACCGGGCTTTAGTAGAGATATAATGAGAGCTTCTCTCATAGGGCCCAGATGGACGCTTATTTCTTGAGCCTCGTCATAGACCTCTTTCAATATGGAAATCAATTGGTCAATGTACATTTTACAGAAGTCAATGGGAAGACCATCTGACCCCGGGGTTTTCCCAGACAATTGCAGCTCGTATCTCATCGCTTTCGAGGGGCGCAGTTAGGAATTCTCTCTGTGCGCTCCCAGCCAGCCAAGAGCTATATCCTTCAAATAATTAGATAGATCAGGTGGTTCTTGTCTACGAGTGCTATATAGCTCGTTATATAACGAGGAAAAGATGTTAAGGATATTGTGACTGTCTCTATACCGTATCTCATCCCCATCCAGAATTTCTAGGATGTGATTGGAGAAGCGAGGAGTGCAAACTTCTATTGCCCTGCCTGGTCGCTTACCCTCTCCTTACTTATGCGCCACAAAGTATTTCCCCCTGAAGCGTATCTCTCTCTCTGTGGTATCTTTGTATTCAGAGAGTTTTTCCCTGTACGTCACCTGATGTATCTCATTAGAGCTGCGTCCCATTTTGTCTTCCATCTGCTTTAGCTCTCCCTCAAGCCTACGCAAACTACATCTAATGCCCAGCAAAACTCCAAACCTCTTGGCCATGCCGAAGCCCCGTAGCGTGACCTTAAAGGTCTCCCGAGTTGTGCCCACATGTGTGACTGACCCTATGTTTCTCTGGAAGAATTCAGCAATTTCCAGTCCCAATTCCAACCTGAAGACAGTGTCCAGTAGTGCCTCTGGCACGAGCTTCCAACTCCTAGGAATAGGGGTCAAAGCTGGGGGAATATCACCAGTCACACTGATGCGTGATCAGAGAAAGTTTTGTCCAGATGTTCTGCAGTAAGTATCCATAGACCCACCTCTCGGGAAACCACCCAGTAGTTCAGTCTAGCCCAAGCTGCATGCATCGGTGTATCGTGTGTGCCTTCCTTCTCAATAGGGTGAACATGTCTCCACGCATCCAGAAGACCATGATCTGAGAACATATCCGCCAATATGCCATATGTTTTTGTGTAATGATAAAGGAGAGGGTTGGATCTGTCATAGGTGGGATTAAATGCTGTGTTAAAATCCACTCCCCATATGATGTGTGTGGATCCTACCTCGAGAATTCGTTCTCATGGTGATAAAATTGGGGTTGTGTACATTCGGCACATAACAGCACACTAGTGTGATCGATTGCGAAAACCTCCCTTGCGAGTCCTGACTCATCCCTCCCAGGATAAATGGAGTATTCTTTTTAATAAGAATCACTGTACCTCTAGAGTATGTGGAGTATGAGGAGAAAACTATTTGCAGCCCATTTACTGGCGAATGAGGGAGTGTGATGTGAATCGAAATGCATCTCCTGAAGCATGGCAATGTGGATTTGATGTCTATCTAGGCATGCTAGAATTTGCCAGCGTTTACGGGGGTCCCCCAAACCTCTAACATTCCATATTAGAAGGTGTATTTTTAGCACCTCAGCTGATGGAGCCATGAAGCAAACCTGTGTTTATTGTGGTGTGTTCTGGATATAGTTCTGCCCATGTAAATCTGTGCAAGTAATCGCAAGTTTACCCATTTCGTATTACAATTTGTTTGAAGGTAAAACAATGTCGCTTGATGGTTTTGAGGAAGTTGTCCACTTGTTGCTCATTTAGGCAGAACTGTTGTTTGCCCTGATGGGTAATTCGTAAGTGTGCCAGATACATTAAAACGTAGTCAAAATGTGCCTTGCAAAGTTTCTGTTTGGCAGGTAGTAACTGAGGTGGCGAAGTGAGCTAAAGAATGATGATGGATTCAACCTAGATCTGTGACTGGGTGTGAGTGTCTGAAAAGTTTCAGTGCTTCGTCCATCATCTCCTTGTGTTTGCTTTGTTCGCCCTAGTTCCCATGAGGCACAGGGTCAAGACTGATTTGCATATAGCTGGGTCTGGGCTGAGGTGGCGAAGTGAGCTAAAGAATGATGATGGATTCAACCCAGATCTGTGACTGGGGATGAGTGTCTGAAAAGTTTCAGCGCACTGTCCATCATCTCCTTGTGTTTTCTTTGTTCGCCCTAAGTTGGCAGGGTATGCCCAGACGTGGGTCCCTTGCTCACTTTGCCACTGGATTCAAGCTAGCATGGCTGATGAAGGATGTTACACAGAAACCGGTCCCATGATGCTTGTTTCCGGTTCAGGGAAGACCTGTCCCGCAGCAGGCGTTCAATTAAATCTTTCATGCACCCCATATTCATGCTTTCTGAAATCCCAATGACGTGTATGTTGTTGCTTCTGATGCCTGCTTCTAAGTCTTCGTTTTTTGCGGCAATTACTTTGAGGACCTTGTCTATCTGTGTGACCTGCTGCCTCATTTGTGTTGTGTCATCTTCATTATCTGATATCCATCTCTCCGTCTCCTTAATTCTTTCATTGTGTTTGTCTAATTTGTGGACTATGGAGTCCATACAATTGTTCATGGAGTCCATTTTACTCTCAATGGAGGAGAGGCTGTGTTGCATGGCAAGTAGTAGAATTTTCAGGTCATCTTCTTAAGCGGTCGGTGGCTCTTGTGCATGTTCCGCGTTGGCCTGATCTTGGTCATCTGAACTGACGCTGGTGATGGGTTTTTTGTCTTCAAAGAGAAGTTTGGACTGTTTACCGTCTGTCCTCCCCATTTCAGAATGGTTGTGATGTGGCACCCGCAGTGCAATCCAGGCAGCAGCTAGATAGTGTGTTCCACTACTGCGAGGTAAGTATCAGTGTGCGCAGAAGCAGAGCAGTCCAGAATATTCCTCTACTAATACGTTTTTTTGGTCTCCTCTGATTGCACACTATGGGCCCCATTAGGATGGCAGGCGGACTTTAGTCCGCCCGCCACCCTAGCTTTGCTGGGACCGGCCGCCACATATGGCGGTCGCATCCCACATATTCAACATTGTGGCAGGCGGTGCTGTAAGCAGCACCGCCACAATGTTGAAAATGCATGTTGTGCATTGGCATGCACAACGTGCCAGGCACCGCACGGTGCCTGCCACCTTGTGGATGCCAATGGCCCCGAAGCAAAATCTGCATGCCTTTCCATGGCGGAGTCTCCGCCATGGAAAGGCATTGAAAATGCTACATACTAATATGGATGGCGGTGCCCCACCGTATTGTGGACCTTTTCCGCCCCGTAGGCAATCGTGATGATTGCCTACCGGTGGAAGAGTGGCAGTGGTACCCCCAGGCATGTTAATGTGGCGGGGTAAATGGCTGTCCGGCAGGGTGTTTGGGCGGGCGGATCGCCATGCTAATAGGCCCCTATATTTGCATAAATGCCTAGGAACAGCTCACTCTGCAAGATACTTAACTGCCTCAAACATGAGAAAGTGCGACAAATTTGACCACCAAACCAGAGGCAGTGAATACTGATTGCGCCATGGTTACAGGAGTTTTAATCAATTGTACAATATGTAGGCAAGCACATCAATCCACCGCTGTAGTACAGTATGGACCGCTGAAATGTTTGTGTGTAAAAGGCCTTATACGCGGTCAAAAAGATTTGCGCAGTAGCTGCTAGCTAAGGGATCTTCAGTGTTTCAAAACGAACAACTTGCATTTGAGACTGGCTTTGTGCGCTAGTGTTTTATGTCTCTGCACAACAGGGTTGGTCACCGATCGAGATTGCTCTTGCCTTCAGCGACGGTGGGCTAGAGGGAGCCTTCCTGCGCGGCGTTATTCCCTTCACCATAAGGACGGGTGTAGGCGGGAGGTCCGCGGGAGGAGCCGAGATCAATAACGCTCCCAAACAATCAGCGCACTGTCATTCCTCTTACTGCTGCACTGTTTTCTTTCAAAGTTTGGCCAGGAGAGTCCCAAACTGCGCGACACACCTCAGTTCGCTTTTAGTGGCGGTCGTCATCACTCCGCTCGCCTTATGCGTAGCGGGGCCCAGTCACCACGTGGAGTCCCCGGGGCTCACATAGCAGCGAAGACGGCCACACCTCCAGCAGTGTACACCGCAGTCTCCGCGACAGGAGTTCAGCAGGGCGCTAGCACGTCAGCAAGTGTTCATTTCGGGTGAAATTAAGGTCGGAGCTTGCCAAAATGGTAACCAGCAATCAGCACGTATTTTTAAGTTAATGCAGCAGTTGTAAACAGGATAAATGCTGGATCATGCCAACAAGCAACAAGAGCCTCACTGTAGTGCAGCTATCTTGAACGTGTGCCACCTAGAGCCTCTCTCCTTCTGAACTTTCTATAACAGTTACTAATGAACAATTTATTTTACACGACTACCAAAACCCTCTTAAAAGAGTACAAATCTTTAGCACACCCCATAATCCTGTTAAGTTCGAGAGTAGTGATATTCGGATGATAGGTGAGATGTTTAAATCCACACCCCATCCATTCACCCAAATATACACTGTTCATTAATCATACAGTTGTTCTCTTAGTGTGCACTCCCTGATAAACAATCCCCAACCTACACTGAATTTTTGTCAGTGATAAAAGCTAAAACAATGAACAAAAGTCCTAGAAAAGTGTTACTTGACTTTGAATTACCTATGATTAACACAACAACCGAAATGTACATGGATACCCAAATGTAAGATTTTTTTTCACTATTCACAGGCATATTGACGAAAAATTTAAAAAACATCTTTAGTTGAGTTATATATCAGATAGCAAACTACAATTTGAATTTAACCCTTTCGCTGCTGATGACGAGCTCAGCTCGTCATCACCCACGGGTGTCGTGTGCTGATGACGAGCTGAGCTCGTCATAACTGCAGCAAAAGTGCAATCTGCAGCACAGGGGAAAAATCCCCGCAGCAGCCATGTGGTTAAAAAAACGAACTGCACTTTGGGGGTGATTATGATGCGGGCGGATTGCCACCGCCGAGTCGGCAGTGGCAATCCGCCCGCCATCTCTACCTGATTTACCCCCTGCCATATTATTATGGCGCGGGGTATCGCAACGGCCAGAAAGTCCGACCGCCGCTTTTTCCGCCTGTCAGCAATCGTTGCGATTGCCAGCCGGGCAGAGCTGGTGCATAGTATGGTGGCGGTGCCTGGAAGGCACTGCCATCCATATTATGATGCCTGTTTGTAAAGGCCTTTCCATGGTGGCAATGCCGCCATGGAAAGGCCGGCAGGGATGTGCTTTTGGGGCCCGTTGCAGGCCCCCAGGGGCCTGGGGGGTTGGGAGGTGTACTTGGCGGGTACCCATGGTACCCCCTTGTATTACTATTCACAAGGTGGCAGGCACCGCTTGGTGCCTGCCACGTTGTGCATGGGAATGCACAACATGTCTTTTCACTATTGCAGCGGGTCGGAAATGCAGAATGCAGCCGCCACTGTGGCGGTCGTATCCTAATCAGTGGTGCGAGACCGCCGCACATCTGGCGGACAATCCTAGCACCGCTAGGGTGGCGGGCGGACAAAAGTCCACCAGGCATCCTAATCAGCCCCTTTGTTTTGTTTCTCCTGACAGTGTAGAGGAATACTACACATCTATTACAGAATCTGAATACTTTACTGCAAACAAAGACAAATTGGCACCCCATCTAAATTATTTTGAAGACACATGGATTGGCCATCTAAGCAGGTCAGATTGCAGGAGGAAACCACGTTTCCAAGTGAAGTTGTGGAACTGCTACTCGACCTGCTTAGAGGGAGGAGCAAAAGCAAACAATGTCATAGAGGTTTGGCACAACTCCTTCAATAAATTGATTGGGAAACCACATCCATATTAGTATGTGGCATTTTCAATGCCTTTCCATGGCAGAGACTCCGCCATGAAAAGGCATGCGCATTTTGCTTTAGGGGCCCGTTGCGGTCCCCGGGGGTAAGGGGATGCACTTGGGGTTTTTTATAGCATTTTAGGACCCTAGTGTAAATTTCCCGATTCATGCCCTAATATAGGTATAAATCACCCTATCCTTATAAAGGCATAGAAATCATAACCATATTTAGACATAGCTCATGCAGCCCAAATACGGCATGGCTACTTCCACTAGTTCCGGAAATCCACAACGATTTCTTGGAAAACTCGCCTTCAGCAGCTAGGGACTTCACCTTGCTTGAATATTGATTTATCCAAGAACTCGTTGGGGCAGATTTAAATTGGACTTGCGCCACGTTTAAGCCGCCGTTGCGTCACTGGTTAAGCAACCTCCCCGTGGTGCAAACCTCCAGCAACTTTTAAATAAGGAGGAGTTACACTGGATCTTGAAGACACAGAGTCTGCATGAAGGATTGAACAGGCAGGAGGACTGGACCTCATTACTTTGAACTTGTTTTGCTGTCTTTCTCATAACACCCCGGCAACCATTCAGGCTTGTTTCTATCAGTTGAGACTGTCATTCTTTGTCATTGTATATGCGTAAACAGTGTCTGAGAAAGGTATGACGAAAATGGCATAGCCAATGGTTCTGGATTATAAGGGTCACATTCTCTTCACTCACCTTGTAACTTTTTTTAAAACAATTGTTTTAAAAAAAATGTGTTTGTTATAATTGCACTATTAAATTGTCACGATTAACACGTAACATGATTACACCATCACGGACCCCGCTAGTATAAGCTGAGATCAGCTACTGAACACGCTGTACCAATAACGAATAACTCCTATTAACCATTATAATATGGCCGCCACAACTACATCGAATAAACTGTCGGCTTGCTCTAAACAGTATTTGAGCATGCGCGGCGTCTTTCCTAATGCGAATTCAGCCACAAGCAGAACGGACTCCCATTGAGGACCTGCTACCCTGCTAATTATTGGTGAGTGGCTACCCGTCGTTTCGGGACCTCCATAATTCGGAACTAGTTCACATTATAACTAATTCCCTTGATTTCAGGGCATCGACCCCAGCGTACATTGTACTCCCACTGTGGATCCTACCCACAACGGTTACCGGGTAAGCGTAATATCTAGAGCGCCCCAACTCACCTTCCTTCGCTATAAGAGACAGGCCATTTACTACCTTTTGGATTTTTCTGTCCTTCATTAGGATTCTGTATTTTATGTAATTTTACTGATGTGCCGTCCGCCCTTGCATTAAATTCTTCCCCGGTAAACCATGCACTTAACTAACGTGCAGTAGCCTGAACTAGAGTGTGGATATAAATAACCTCGGAATTATTCTACACCCCCAGGCCCTTTAACGGTGGAATCTAATTCGCCATTCGGCCTTCCACCCCTCTGATGAGCTTGGTAAGCGCCAGCTAGGTCCATACTCGCCTATTCGTTCTAATGCAGCATGTTTGATAGAGCTGGTTTTATGCATGCGAACCAGCCTCCTATCCCGACTGATACTGGTCTTGGTTTTTTCACAAACACTGCGTCTTCGGTCAGGTTATTCAAAATACCACCGTAGACTTTCCATCAATTATTTTCACCTAGATGTGCACGGTCATTTTAATTGCAACCTCGCGTCACACACTGGGGTCACCAGTATTACCCACACAAATTTTTTTTGACTTTGTTTGTATTAAGTCACAAGGGTTATAAGGTCCCAAGCTTTATTGGTTCCTGTCACCACAATTTTTGGAGAGTAAAATAATTTTTCGCAAATGTGATAAATAGTGTGGACAATCTGATATGCCAATCTCTAATGTATTGTTTTTATTCTTTTCTTTTCCTATCCATGTTTGTTCTTGTTTATTTGTTGGCAAATTGTATAATTTGTTATTGGTATGCGAATTTAGCACAGCCATTTAGACTAGGCAAAGGATCAATAGTCCTGAAGATGAACTCTAAATAAGTTGCAGTTCGAAACGTCGTCGACAGCATACACAAATGTCACTAATGTATTGAGATTCTGTATGTGCATATGCATATTTTATGATTAGTCTGTTTATAATTCATGCCAATCAGACTTCCTCTTGTTTTGCCTACAATTTATGTTGTATGTTTTTCTCCTTGTGGAGTGTGTTTAGTCGGGCACCGGCTGGTGTCCCACTTACATTTTTAAGATTTTGATACAATTAATTATCTAATTAAATAAAACGGCCCGGCTGGACTTTAATATAGAACTATCTAGTCTATATTCATTCAATCAATCCTGTCTGTTTAGGGACCACTGTCTCTGTTAAAGGCGGTGTAAACGTTGCGCATCCCTGCGACCCATTTACAACGTGACGCATCTAGGCAGATGCGTCACGTTGTAAAGCCCTGCGCCACATGTGGGCGTTCCGGCGCAGAGTGGGCGTTCCGGGGCAGGTGCGCCTCGCAAAAGTGGCTGAGTGAAATCTACAAGATTTCACTCAGTCACTTTTAGGCCAATGCTGCGTCAAAACCCTGCGCCTGCTTGAAGCAGGCGTAAGGCTTGACGCAGCTTTGGACAGATAGGGCACCCCCGAGCCTTGCTGGAGCTGCGTCGCGCTTGCGACTCAACTCCAGCAATGCGCCACCTTTACAGCACAGATGCTTCACGCATCTGTGCCGTTTTTGCCCCATGGTGCGCCGCATTGTAAATGTGGCGCACCATGGGTGGCGGAGCTGCGGCGCACAATAACTGGCACATCCCTGGGGATGCGCCAGTTATTGTAAATCTGCCCCCTTGAGTTTTCAAAGAACTGAGACTCTTTGATGACGTTATTATGTCCAACCTTACGTCAAACTCGGCACCTTCAAGGTATAAATATGCCCACACTTGTCCAAGCAAACACACAGTGGTTTGGAGCAGTTCGACTATCTACTTGCCCGACGCATCTCGCTGCAGCAAGTGCCGAAGGAAGTCGACCCTCCAGCAGACACACTGAGAGAGATGCTGTCTTTTCTCTTGCCGAGAAATCCAGCTCCAGTGTTTCCAAGCTACCCTTGCGGGTTGTTGGGAAATCGAGTCCTGAAACAGAGAGATACCAGACCTCCTTCATTCTAAACCAAGGTACTGGGCTGATTAGACCCTAAGAGAAATCTTGGATAGATTCTTGGCAAAAAGAATACTAAACTTATGCTACACCACACTTACTTCTTCCCTCGTACTAGACTTAGGTTAGGTAAATCGGGGTAGGCGTATTTTAGAAGCACCAGTTGAGTACTTGTAGTCCTTATTTATTTAATGTATGTATTCTAGGTATTTCATGGCTTAGAAACCATACCATGCTTTTAGAGTATTATTTCATAATACTCTTCTTGCTGTACGCATTATACTTTACAGCCAGTATTACGATTGTAGCAGTTCATTACTTCTGCATGAGAAAGAAGACTGTTCAATTAATACCTTTTATTGAAAACGCCTGTCTCTCTATTTCTCTGCACCTCTGGTGAAACGAAGCATGCACGATTGACTGAGTCAAATATATATCTATTGTTTCCACGACTCTGAAGATACGTTTTATCTTGGGGAAACAAAGTTGTCATTTTTATGCGGTTGTTAGGAACTAATCCCTTCTTGTTTATTCGAGAAAGTTTCTAGTGATCTCTGAGCTAGCTGGCACTCACAATTAAGTCTAATATATTCGATAGAGACCCAGTCGACCTAAGTCCTACGTCAATTCTATAGGATATATTATTCCAATGCGCAGAGCTTATTGTTTCCTTGAAACTTGCTCTGCAAACTTTCATTAAACAATGCCGAATAACGACAACAACGCGGCCGGTGGAGCTGCAGCAGCAGACCAACCGGGTCTTGACACAACAGGCTTTAGTGTAGCCGACGATGATGCAATAATCATCCCAATAAATGTAAGGAAAACCATCACTATAAAGCTCATAACAAATGGCGCATCATTGAGAGGTAGTAGAGTAATATTTGTTATAGAGGCACATGAATATCGGCAGACAGAGGTATTCTATTCATGGATTCTGTTTCCTACAGCAAATCTAGTAACACATGAGTTCCACTACTACAAAGTAGAGGAACCTCCAGCGGAATACATTCCTTTCGAGGACGTTGAAATTTCATTAACTTACCAAGAGCATCAGCTCTGGTTTTAAGGCGCCCTACAACATCAAAATCACATTACCAGGCTCGGTCCACTAGGTAGACCAGGAGCAACATGGCCGGTATTAGCCAGCTAAACACTACATTCTGACATTGAAAGAATGACAGGACCAGAACTATTAGCTCAGCTAAAACAGTTAATCAAAATACATAGACAATTGGTTCAATATGTCATGTGGACCTTAACAGTCCAACCTCCTATAAGGATTCCACAGCACACCCCTCAACAGAGGAACACAAACAAAATGACACCACACACTATAAATCAGTCATTGGTAAATTGCCCGCAAAAAGGGAAAAAATTCCGTCCTGGTTAGCTCAGAAAATTACTCAAATAGAGGCAGTATTTCCCGATAGTACACCTCATGAGAAACACAGGATTCTAACAATCTGTTTACCAATGGGGATAGCACCACACGTGGAGGACTGTGACACTTGGGGTACAGTCTTTGCTTCAATCTACATAAAAACACATGGTGTTCCGTCCATGGCGGTAATACCAGACATCCTGAAACAGATTCAAAATGAATATGGACCAGAACCTGCCTTGAATCTTGGTATGAAATTACTAAAAGATTACAAACAGGTCTCGGCTATATTATTAGCTAACATTAAAGGTGAAGCAGCATCCGTAGCAATCTGCCAAAAATTAAAAGAATGTGACATTTCTGAGCAACCATATGAACTTGCTAGAATTATTGAAAAATCCTAAGAAGAACAGACAGAAAATCCTGAAAAAGTCTTTATTAAAACCAATCTTACTACTCCTAAAAAGAAGTGGGAAAACACTAAACAGACACTTCCAAGAAAGAAGCGTTCTCAGTCCAGAGGTAGGTCTCCTCAAAAGGAGTCCTCTGAAAAGAGGTATAACCTCAGAAATAGGGATAATTTGAGGAAACCTGATAGAAATCACGATACTGATACTCGTTCCTCTCATACCTTTCAGAGTTCCTCACAGAAATCTAAAAGAAGAGGACGATCAGAACACAAAGAAGAACGCGTGAAGTCCAAAGACGATCAGCACGTTCAGAAAAATAAGAAAATGCAATTCTCCAAAAAGAAGGAAGCAAGTCTAAAAATCAGACAATCCGAGGATCTTGAGGACACAACTCAAGAACGGGGAAGGGGCCCAGACAATGCTGGACAGCCCAGCAGAAGTTACCATAGCTCGCAAGATCTTTAAGGATCATCTGGAGACAGTGGACTTGAATGAATGCATTCAAGTTGAAACTGCCAACACCAGGGTTAGTGTACCCCATAAGTTATATGAAGTAACACTCTGGATGGAGGGGTACGTACCCAAAAAAATAAAAGCACTCTTTTGGTAGAGGCTCTCTTATGGTTATGACATTCTTTTAGCTGAAAAAGACAGGCCACCTACATTTGTCAGGGAGTGCCCACATGGGGAAGACATCATTATGCCAGCCTTCTCCAATCATATTCCTATTCATAAAAAATACACCTATGCCAGAAAATGGGCTGTGGCCCAAGCTCCAGCATTATATAAAAATCATGTGGGATGGGATGAGGATTCACCTCACCATAAAATCCAGTTAAAAAATCAGCCTACTGCTCAGAGGCAGTATCCAGTGAAGCAGGAAGCTAAAAAACAGGCCAGGGAGATCTTAGATCAACTTGAATACCAAGGGATGATTGAAACATGCACCTCGTCAATGAACAATCCTTTGTTTCCTGTCTCCAAACCAGACAATACATATCGTCTAGTTTTGGACTACAGACATTTAAACTCTTGTTGCAAAACCTTTGCAGTACAAAATGCACACAGTGCAGCACTGATGAATAACATCGTGCCCAAAAAATATAAAACGACATTAGATATTTCTAAAGGCTTCTTCTGTCAAAACATTGCAGCAGAAAGCAGGTAATTGACAGTTTTCTCAATCATGGGGACACAGCGTCATTTTTGCCGTCCCCCCCAAGGATTCAAGAATAGTCCAGGGGTATTTTCAGCCAGAGTAACAGAGTTACTACAAACGTATGATGATGAGGCATTATCTTATGTCGATGTCATCTATCTTACAGACGATGACTTGGCTGTGCACTTGAAAAGAGTGAACAGCATAATACTTGGGTTCGCTTCTGAAGGGTACAAATTCAATTTTAAGAAATCACGAATTGCCCACCTTAACGTCCTATTCTTAGGATATGAACTTTCAAGTGAAGGCAAAAGCCTGGCAGCAAACTTTCTAGAGAAATGTGCGCTGCTCCAACCTCCAAAAATGCTGAAAAACTTACAGTCAATTCTAGGTTTCCCATAATTTTGGAAGAACTTACGTTCTCAATTACGCAGAAAGGGTTAAACCTCTCTACGAATTAATCAAACCTGATTTCAAACCAACTAATTGGATTAAAAAACACATGGAAATTTAGCATTCAGTGCAAACAGACATGTTAGCAAAAACACAGTTACAAACATGCGACAACGTGCTCAACCTTGTAATCCGAATCATCCCAGGGAGATGCGGATTCACATACCTAACCTTTAATGAAGGTGAAAAGGTTTGATAGCATACAAATCACACTTGTACACACAAGCTGAAATGAAATTCACTTCAACAGAAAAAATTCTGACAGCGGTTCAAACTGAAGTAGCAAAAGAGAGAGCTCTCGCGCAGGGTAAATGCATAATGGTCGTCACGCCTGTACCTGTCTTAGAGGCAGTAACAAAAGCGAGCATTTCAAATGCTAACGCTTTACATCCAAGATGGATACAATGGGTTAACTCTCTTGTTGCAACAGACGTGGAATATGTTTTTGACCCATACTTGAAAACACAAGAATTTCAACAATACCAAAACGAATGTCCTCTGCCGACCGAAATTCTGCCTCTAGAACATTACGGATGTATAATTTATACAGACGGGTCAGCCCAGCCCGCAATTGGGGGCAAACAAGCTTATAGTGCTGCATGCGCGATTGTTAAAGGTCGCTGGCGCAATGGTAAATTCAGACCTATGGTCACAAAAACTCAATTACTAGGAGGCTGTACAGCTCAGCAAGCTGAACTACAGGCTTTCAAGATGTCGCTTGAAAATACAGATCGCGAATTCCCCACACTCATAGTGTGCTATTTGTATTATTGCGTCCAATCTTACATTGAATACTTGCAGAACTGGGTTCAAAACGGTTTCCAAGACGCAAAAGGTGGCACAACCAAGCATAAGTTGCTTTGGGAATAAGCATGGGCGGAAAAACCGGTCCGCTCGTGAATTTTGCGGATTTTCGGTAAATTCGCGATCCGCGAGATTCACGAATTTCCCGCAAAATCCGCAAATTCGCACGCAGCGGATTTTTTTTTCTTGGTGATACAATTTTGCGGCGTGCGGCGTTCACTTACCGTCATTCAGCGTTTACCGAGTTGTTTTTCTCGATATTTTTGCGAGTGCTGCGCCATTTTGGATCTTGCTGCGGGATCCCGTGAGAGTTTGGCGACGCATCGCGAGAGTTCGCAATTGCGAACATGTAGGTGCGGCGGGCAGCAACAATCTTGTGCTCGCGAAATTACAAAATGTGCAATTCTGCACAAGAAATCAACTAGCAAGCAGCATAGACCTTCTGAAAATGATGATTTTTATCAGAATAACTCCTCAGGTTGACATTTGCCTGCACTTTTTGGGATTTGAGGCCTTTTGACTCTCTTTGGATCACTTTTGGATTAGAAATCAACTTTCATAAGTAAGTTTGTTTGGGGCATTACAGTTGCTGTTCTGCAGAAAGCACTCAGCAGGTGCAAAAGTTCACTCATCATTAGTAACCATTCCCTGTAGTACTTCCTGAGGGCCCCCTCCAGAGTTCAGTTGCCTATGTTTGTTTGGGGCATTACAGTTGCTGCTCTGCAGAAAAACGAATTTTCAAAAATGAAAGCACTCAGCAGGTGCAAAAGTTCAAACTCATCATTAGTAATAGTAACCATTCCCTGTAGTGCTTCCTGACTGGGGCCCCTCCAGAGTTCAGTTGCTAGTTGCAACAATTGTATGACCCTGCTCTGACCCTCAAAGCAGGCTCATAGAATAGCTACAAGTAGGCCACAAAGGTCCTGGGAAAAAAAAGTTGCACTGCAACAGACAGCAAATTACAGATAAGGAAGCAGGTGCCAGACTGGAATTTTAAAACAGTGACGCATTAATAAACCAACCCCAAATTAATTCATGTCAGTTGAAGCAGGGCAGGTGTGCTTGCTTTTCCCCCCATAATCTACAGTGATGATGAACCAGAGGGTGGCATTGATGTACCAGAGGGTGGCATAGGTGAAACAGAGGGTGGCAGTGGTTAAACAGAGGGTGCTGGGAACCTGTGACGATGAACCAGACGTAGAAACAACATAGTCGCGACCGTTGGGAGCCGACAAGTAAGTTCGCAATTGCGAACTGGTACCAAACCCTCGCGAACTGGCAGAAACCCTTGCGAACACAAAAAAAACCCCCGCAAATTCGCGAGAATTCGCGGATTTTGCGGATTGCGAGTTCGCAAATACGCAAATTCGTGAACGCCAGATTCGCAAAATTCGCCCATGCTTATTTGGGAACAAGTAGTTCAATTACAGAAAGAACTACAAAAGACTCACGTGATCCATACACTGAGTCATCAACGTGATGGCGTTCACGTTGCAGGGAATTCATTGGCTGATGAAGCCGCAAAGGCAGCTGTGCAAATGGCTTCCGTAGCTGCAATCACTCTTTCAAAAACAAAAATAGACGGTGAAACAATGTTAGCTGTCAATGCCACAAGTAAAGGCAGCGGAGGTACGTTACCCCTAAACTATCCACTCGAATATTCATACATAATTGATGCAAACTGCGTTCCTTTTGCTCGAATCCTTGGAGTGAGGGACAGAGTAATTCCAAACAGAAAATGTAGAGGTGCTTTGATACAAGAAGCACATATGGGAGAGGGTCTGACACATCAAGGGATCTCTAAATTTCTAGTGGAATTAAAACAGACGTACTGGTGACCAGGGGTGAATGCCCACATTTAGGAATTTGGGATTAATTGCGATGTCTATTACCGAGATCATAGCTTTGAAAACCACCAGATACCTGACTACAGTATAGCCAGCCCAGTTCAGACACCATTGTTAGACAGCATTAGACTTTCTACACGCAGACGTCCCTATGAACAAATGCGGTCCCACAACTATTAGGACAGATCCATTTGGATGTGGCCTCAGTGCTCGGCTGACGCCCGAACTGTTATAAAAGATTTGCAAGTCTTTATCGGCACATACGTAATCGGCACGCTACATTCTGACCAAGGTCCTGCGTTTAGCTCTCGAGCTTACAAGGAGGCCATGGCCAGTTTGGGCGTTGCATTGCGGTACTGAAGTCCATTCCATCCTGAGGGAAATGCGGTAGTGGAAAGAAAAAAACGTGACATAAAGCAATCTATAACAGTTAGGGTACTAGGTTCAGGTGACGGGTGGGCCAAACATCTAATAAGTGTCCAACGTAGTCTTACTAATCTGCCAAGAAGGCCTCTGGGTGGAATCACTCCATATGAAATACTTTTTGGTACTAGAATGCTTATCCAGGACCTTGATCGTCATACTTCAGTGGTGGAACAAAAACCATTTGATATCAAAGATCGTTTGGCGGTTTTACAGGACTTAAATGAAACACAAAGAAGTCTGAGCAACACAACACAAATGCCAACGACCACTGAAGTAAAACAACCTGTCCCAGCAAGACCTGTCTGGATTCCAAAAATTGGGGCTCTAGTCAAGGAAAAGATCGTGGTTAAGAAGGAATTTGGGCCTTCTTACAGAAAACCAGTAACTGTCTTAGCAATCCACGGAACAAGATCAGTGTTACTGCTGCCCCTTGCTGGAAGAAAGGAGAACCAAGTCGTGTCCATCGACCTGGTCAAACCACATCATGTGGCAGATAATAAGTAGTAGGCCCAGTGGACTCCAAAGATGTAGCAGACAACCTAATCTTGCTACTATCCAAGAGGTTCAAACTGACAGACTCATCACATTTGAGGAATCTGCAGTAAGATAAGAAGGACTATGTAACAAAGCCATGGAACTTGTGCCTCTTGAGACCCAAATAACAGTTCGTCAAGACACTCCTGTCTACAATTATATAGCCTCTGACTATACTAATATGACAATGGACCAAGCAACTCCAGCAATTTCAAGTAATCCGGATGCTTTTCCAACAATTGACAGAACTGCCACTGGCTATTTTATCAACTTTGATACGTTTTCTGAGGATTCCAGTGAGCCTGAAACAACGCCAGCTAATGAAACTTTCAAAGAAAAAATAACAGAACTCTTTCATCAACATGACAAAACATATCTGCTTTCACCATGGGTTGAGTTTTGGTTTGTGTTAAGTGTACTGTTTCTACTACTTTGGCTCATTCTTGTTTTAAGTTTGGGAAAACTGATAGATGGAAAGTACAGTAAAATGGACACAGCAAGTAAGAATATCAACTTGCTCCTAAAACCTCACAAATCTTCTCATCGTGAACAAAGAGACCTGTCATCAGTAAACATCACAGCCATTCCTATACCTGGTGGTATAGCATGGGACACAACTGATTATGACATGTATGGCCCTTTGGAGCTGTTGAAGATTCTACACCAATTTAAGGTTTCTTTGAGTGACTTTGTATCACCCAGCACATTTTCTGATGATTGGGACTTTGAGACTGTTAATAACATGATGGCAGATTTAGAAATGTAGGCTAAATTCACAAAACATGAATACTTAGAAGACGCATCAGATTATGAACAAATGTATTGTTTTAATCATTATGGTCATAATTATTTGCATAAATCTGCAAACCCTAGAAATGTTTTTACTTATAATCAATGGGAACAATGTCCTACGCCGCCAAAGGGCAGCTCAAAAACATTTAATGCACAATTTCCATACTTTTCTGGCTTCAATGTCACAAATCCAGAAACGTTTCACTTTAAAAACATAAATAAGACAGGAATAAAAAGTATGTTGACCAATACTAAGCAAATTTATTCTGCGGCCTTTTATGCTCAATTATCCACATTAAGTTTTGACTTTTGAAAAGACAAAATTGAGACAAAAACTGTCTGGGGCACAAAAGACTGGCAGGTGCAAGGTTTAGAAGTCTTATTTAGAGCCTGCATCATCCCAGAACAAATAATGTTTTTAAATGAAACTGTTCAACAGACATCTTGTCTTGGCCTTGCTAAAATAAAAGATTTAAACAAACCGTCCATACCTAAGCCCACACCTGATAGTAATAGAACTACAGATGAGGAGGTAGACGTAAACTATATTTTTCAACAGAACAGAACTAATCCTGATTGGAAAAAATGGTTAATCTGGCCCACAGACATGAATAACTGTCAAGATAGATTCCTGAACAAGACACAAGGGTTTACAGTAGCTAGGCCAGATCCAAGATATATCCAGAGACAACAGGTACCATCTACTGCGAACATTGCTAATGCGGCTGACGCTGACGGCGATGGTTCTCATCTGTGTACAATTGATCTACTTAATGAAGTGGTTCAACTTTCATCTACTGTGGTAGACGATTTCTTTGCCAGCTTAGACGATTTCATGTTTTCTCCTGACACCAAGAATAACTTTTGAAAATTTGCACACAGCTTTCTCTCAACTGAGAATTCGACCTTCATTTTTTCAAAACAAATCTTCTAACTTTGGAACTCTGTTTTTCTACGGTTTGTTTTGAACTTTTTTTGGCACAAAGTAATCTGCTTAAAGTAGAACTATTCTTAGAGAACTAGAAGTTTTTGAACGTTTCCTAGAGACAATATTTAGCCTTGTCCTCAAAACAATAACAGTTTATATATTCTGCTATGGAATGGTCTCGACCTTTTCTTCTGTAACTTAGAGCGATTTCATAAATGTAATTTCATGATTCATTCAGTTAGCATTGCCAACATCATAACATATGCTTTGAATGACGACTATTGCTTTTTAATGCGTACTATACAAATGCTCATTTTATGTGTACAAACCATTTTTCAAATGCATTTTATGTATTTTGGGGTGGGATTGTAAACACATGCTTTAGATATGTTTTAGTGCTCATAATTTAGTAATATAAAACATAATAAAGTGGAGTGGGTGTTGTATAGCATTTTAGGACCCTAGTGTAAATTTCCAGATTCATGCCCTTATATAGGTATAAATCACCATATCCTTATATAGGCATAGAAATCATAACCATATTTAGACATAGCTCATGCAGTCCAAATACGGCATGGCTACTTCCACTAGTTCCGAAAATCCACAACGATTTCTTGGAAAACTCACCTTCAGCAGCTAGGGACTTCCCCTTGCTTGAATATTGATTTATCCAAGAACTCAAGGAGTTTTCAAAGAACTGAGACTCTTTTATGACGTTATTATGTCCAACCTTACGTCAAACTCGGCACCTTCAAGGTATAAATATGCCCACACTTGTCCAAGCAAACACACAGTGGTTTGGAGCAGTTCAACTATCTACTTGCCCAACGTATCTCGCTGCAACAAGTGCCGAAGGAAGCCGACCCTCCAGCAGACGCACTTAGAGGGACGCTGTCTTTTCTCTTGCCGAGAAATCCAGCTCCAGTGTTTCCAAGCTACCCTTGCGGGTTGTTAGGAAATCTAGACCTGAGACAGAGAGATACCAGACCTCCTTCATTCTAAACCAAGGTACGGAGCTGATTAGACCGTAAGAGAAATCTTGGATAGATTCTTGGCAAAAAGAATACTAAACTTATGCTACACCACACTTACTTCTTCCCTCGTACTATGCTTAGGTTAGGTACATCGGGGTAGGCTTATTTGAGAAGCACCAGTTGAGTACTTGTAGTCCTTATTTATTTAATGTATGTATTCTATATATTTTATGGCTTAGAAACCATACCAAGCTTTTACAGTATTATTTCATAATAGTCTTCTTGCTGTACGCATTATACTTTACAGCCAGTATAACGATTGTAGCAGTTCATTACTTCTGCATGAAAAAGAAGACTGTTTAATTAATACCTTTTATTGAAAACGCCCGTCTCTCTATTTCTCTGCACCTCTGGTGAAATGAAGCATGAATGATTGACTGAGTGAATTATCTATCTATTGTTTCCACGACTCTGAAGATACATTTTATCTTGGGGAAACAAAGTTGTCATGTTTATGCGGTTGTCAGAAACGAATACCTTCTTGTTTATTCAAGAACGTTTCTAGTGACCTCTGAGCTAGCTGGCACTCACAATTAAGTGTAATATATTCGATAGAGACCCAGTCGACCTAAGTCCTACGTCAATTCTATAGGATATATTATTCCAATGCGCAGAGCCTATTGGGAATATAGGATGTACACTACAGGGGGGTACCTATGGTACCTCCCCAACATTGGCATCCGCAAGGTGACAGGCACCGCGCGGTGCCTGTCACATTGTGCATGCCAATTCACAACATGCATTTTCAACATTGTAGCGGGTGCTGCTTACAGCACCGCCCTCCACAATGTTGAATATGCGGGATGCGACAGCCAGGGTGGCCGTCGCATCCTAATATGCTGTGAGGGACCACCGCACCCTGGCGGCCGGTCCCAGCACTGCTAGGGTGGCGAGTGGACATCCTGATGGGGCCCTTACTTCCTAGCTTCCAACTGGTGAGTTTGAAGTGGCTTCTAGTGCCCTCATCTTGAACCCAGGTCTTCTTAAGGCTTGTCAAATCAATGCCTGCTGCTAAAACCGGTAAGCATTGCAAAAGCTACTATCTTGTGAATATTCAAACCTGGCTGGTATCAATAACTTCCTGATGTCCTATATCTGCTATGACACTGGTTCAGAAAGACCTGTCTCTACGTCAATAAGATAGAGTTGTGCATTCTGTCGACTGAATTGATTCCTTTAACAAAGATTGAGCTCTGGTCTGATATTTTTCTCTCCCTCACTCCCCTTTCCCGCTTTTTCCAGATTGATACTGTAGGTGGTAATACCACATTGAATACCTACATAGGTGTTCGGGAGATGAAGTTGCTTTCACAAGGAGGGATGAGGAAGGTGGCAGGGTAACCTGACAGGAAGGGGGGAAGTAGGGCATCCTGCAGGGGAAGAAGAAACAAGATCAGCAGAAGTGCTGATTCACTCCTTTTCATACTCTGCCTTCTCTGGGAGGGACTCAGGCAAATGTATTGAGCCCTGCTTCTATTGACCCTGACTATTAGGTCCCTGTGATTGACTTGTGTAGCCAGCAGGTCCTGAAGTCCTGGATTCAAGGTCACTTTTTTACTTAACCTTCTGAGACTGTAGATGAAGAAAATAATTCAACTCCACGTCTTCAGAAGAACTGTTGAGACAAATTATGACCCAGAAAGGCTAAGGACTATACTCTTATGATGTTTGAACGCTCCCTAAAAGTGTCCCTGCGCCAGTAAACTTCCCTTGCATCCAATGTCCAATGTCTGATCTGGCTCCTTTCTTTGGGATCCTCGTCACAATGTAGCATTTACGCTCTTGACTGACTTTTTAGCATTCAGTTAAGTGCTAGATGGATATGGGTGTGCTTCCTCATTAAGCCCACTTCCGAGACTTAAAGATATGGATGACCATGCCTCATTTTTGCCCTGCACTTCAAAGTTGTTGATGTATTTATCACACATGAATTTAAATATATTTATAGACAAGAGTTCCATTTGCTATAATACTCCTAAGACGGCCTCTGTTGATAAGACATTAATCCATATTTTGCAAGATATAGGTGATCTAAAAGCCACTAAGGTTGTTTCAGGGATGCGTTCTATTTGGTGCGATACTGAAATGTCCTTTTCTGAAAAAACTTGAGGATGTCAAGAACACTTTACCTGCTGCTGTGCTGTGATTTATCCTGATTTGCAGGTATCCCCCGTGAGCATTGTGTATCCTTTGGTTTGGGAAGTCTTCTGCATGGCTCTGGCGAGCGTACTTACCTACTCTATTTAGATCTCCTGGCGAGTGACAGGAAAGCTCTGTAGGTTTTCTTGATCTCTATCTCAATGGATATGACAATTATTCATGCCTGCTGGGGGTCTTCCTGTTTACATGGATTGATACCCTAGAGCTTGGCTCTGATATCAAGGGGGCATGTACAGTGCAACCCTCTTTTACAGAGAGTAGCTACTGTCCCTTTACTCAGGCTGTGGTAGGCTGACAGTGATTACAGCATTAATCTATAAACAGGGTTTCCTGTATCCTTCTACCCTTTAGAAGGGGCTGGCTACCAGCTCCGGGTAAAGTCTGTGCAGTCTCCCTTGCCTGAGATCTTTTTATCCTCTGGCTATGCGGGATGTGTGTATTGAGAGCCAGCGGGCTCACCGGGTGAGGATGGTGAGCGATTGTGTTTAATGTGAGCCGAGCTAGTATCTGCTCTACTGGATATTTTAGCTCCTTTGTGCCATTCCCTTTTCTGAGTAGAAGCTTGGTGGGTTGAGATAGGCACTAGCTATTATCTGTATTTAGCGTAGACTTCCTCTGCTAGGGTGCCCCACTTCCTTTCTGCTGGGTGATGGTCAAGGCCTCTGGAGTTAATTAAAACTCATCTCTGGGTGATAGGACCAACAGGTACCTAGAGACTGGGAAAACTCTCCTCACAGGGACTAAAAATGGACTGATCACGCAGTGAATATGCAGGAAAAATGCCCCAGGATTGCGGCAGTGCTTAATTGGAGCTGGTGGCTTCTTGTGTTCGGCACCGGCACTTAATTGTCAACACCGGCACTTATGACAGTTTGCCACATGCCAGTGCTGTTTGTTTACTTGAAAGATGAGCAAAACAACAGTTTTTAATTGAATATGCATTTAAATTGACTAATACCTTCAGCCAAAGCCATTTTTGTAGCATTTGGGGCCTGGAATAGTCAGAATCGTCACACATGTAGGAGTGTGATGGTTTGTAGTTGCGTTGTTACTCTAAGTGGCCGTCTGACGAGTGCCCTGGCACTTATTTTTTTTTTAATTAAACACTGATTGCAGGGTCACCCAGGTGCAAAAGTAGTAGACCCCTATAATGGATTAGCCTGTCAATCAGGTAATGATAAAAGTCTGGCCTCATCGGCCAGTTGGTTGTTCAAGGTAGTCTTCCTTTTCTGACAAGAAACCCACAAAAACACACCAGGTGTACCTATTGTCCCACCACCCTTCCAGCATAGGCTACCTACAGGGGATCAAAATCCGCCATTGTTGCTGAAATGTAGTGCTATTGGTTTAGGATCTTGAACATGATCTCCCTCCCTCTTGCATGCCAAATAAAAGTGTTTGTTCTCATTAATGTGTTCTTCCACTTAACAATGTCTAGCAATATCCCCAGTAATTTTTCCCATGCTCTGTGTTATGTATGTATGTATGTATAGGCATTTATATAGCGCATACTTACCCGGAGGGTCCCAAGGCGCTTCGACCGCTGCGAAACCCTTCCTGGCTTCCCTGAGGGATGGTCCCTTAATGGGTATCTCCAGGGTGAGACCAGGCATCCCCGGCGGTCTGGTGGGGCCGTTAGTGAAGATGAGGCAAGCTAATGCCCAGAGTTGCCGAGTGTGATCGCTGATCAGAGTGGGCACCGAGGCGAGAGAATTATCGAGTCCGCTGACCCTGGCCCAGAAACCTGCCGCGCCGGGAATCGTACCCTGGTCCCGGGCCGTCCTCTGCTCTCGGGTCTGCCGCCTCTAACCAGTGAGCCACACTAGTTTGTCTTTTTTCCTAGGACTGTTAAAGGTCTGGTAAATATGAGATACTGCATGTTTTCCACCACCACAGTGCAATAGATATTTCCTGAAGGAAGTGAACATCCCCTCTTCTTTACCTGTGAGTGTCTGACCTGGAGGTATCTAAATCTTTCGCCATCTGCAGTCCAAAGTCTTTTTAGACTTCAAATGTTTTGATTACTCCCCGACTAAACATATCCCTTATGGTCTTGCGGCTACAATTGTCCCCTACAGGGTTAAAAAAAAATCCCACCTCACTAGCCCTTGTGTGAAACCCTTCTTACCCAATAATGGAAAGAATGGAGATAGAAATAGTGTCGTCAATTTACATTTGATGCCTATGCTATCCCAAATCTTTAGTACTGCTCTAGTCATCAGGAAGATGTACAGTTTTGGACTTCTGTGTGCTGGAGGAATTTCCCAGACTGGCCCATGACTCTATGTAGGATAGAATATACACCAGCCCTGGTCTGTTTCTTTCGGCACCCACTCAACAAGATATTGTAGGCATGCGGCTTGGAACTATTTAGTTAGATTTGGGTACCTAGGTCCCCATCTCTAGACTGCGGTGAGCACTGCTTTCTCCCTACATGGAATGTTTTCTCTCTGCTACTTGAAATTGAAGCAAATTTGTTGTAGACAACTAGGTATTCTTTCCCTGCGTATAGGGGTAGTGTGTGGAGGATGTCGAGCTTTTTTGGGAGAACAATCATTCTGAATATGGCTATCCAACCTACGCTGAACCTTTTATGTTTCCAGGCAATCAGTTCTGATCTCAGAGCTTTATGGAGGGCCACATGGTTGTGCCTGAATATCTAAAATGGCATTCTGACCACTGAAAATGAGTTGATTGCACTAGGGTCTGTTTTATCATTTGGGTCAGTAAGAGGTGGCATCCTTTTTACATACTTAAGTTTATTATACACCCTTACAAATGGGTTACAGTTTAAATTCCTCTAGAACTACGGCTAGAGAGCTTGATGGGCCCGTCACAGACAACAGTATATTTTCAGCAAACATAGTGGGTTCAAATGCATCCCTTCTTAGAGTGGGCGCGGAGAACCCCTAAATTGTACACCCAAAATATTACCTGAACAGCACGTCCAAGGCTGGATGAATTGGAGACGGTGTTAACCTCAATTTCCTGAGGTAATGTGCCCCCAAGATAAGGCACCTTACACCATATCAAAACACAGTTAGATAAGTAAAGACAGGCTAGATAATTAAGTGCTGGGGCAGGCACAGAAATTTTAAAAGATTATGAAAAAATGTAAATGCAAATTCATGAAGTCATTGCCATGAAGACTCTCAGTAAATAGGGCAATACAGAAAAAGTTGCATTATCAAAAACATTTGAAGTCCCAAATGAACAGCACAATCAATATGAAATCTGCCAGCATCCCTAGTAGCACCCAAGAGAATCAGGAAAGTATTCTGACTCACACACAACATCTGGGGTTTATATACAATTTTCTTGCATAGGAAAGCATTTATTTCTGCAAAATCATCACGTGACTGAAACAGAATTACACTTCTAACAAATCTGAGAATGGTTCTTTTAAACAACTAAGGGCCAGATGTAGGTATCCAAATACCGGTCGGTAACGGCCCAAAAATAACGATTTTCGTCCGTTACTGACCGGTATTTGTATACTGAGATGTAGGGCCACCTAAAATACAGATTCGGTAATTTTACCGAATCGGTAATTTTACTGATTTTGTCAAATTACGGAATCGGTAAAATTACCGAATCTGCGTTTTTAGATGTAGGTAGCACTGTAATCAGTGCTACAGGGCTTTAAGAATTCGTTATTTACCACCAACTAGAAGTTGGTGGTAAATAATGAAAAGCATTGAAAAAGCATTTGTTTTAATTTTCAAACGCTGCCATGTTGCAGACATACATGCCCTTAGGGCATGTATGTCTGCAACATGTGCACCCATACACGATTGAGGGGTGCAAGAGGGTGTCAAAGTGACACCCTGCCACCCTTCAATGTTTCCCCCAATTACCGAATCGGCATGTACCGAGTCGGTAATTGACATTCATTCCTATGGGCCTCCAGGCCCATAGGAATGAATGTCAATTACCGAATCGGTAAATAACGATTCGGTAATTACCAATTCTTACCGATTCGGTAATTTCAAAAGAGAAATTACCTACATCCCATTTACCCACTCCTAAATACCGAATCGGTATGATTCGGTATTTAAGAGTAGGTAAATCGAGATTACCTACATCTGGCCCTAAGTCTTTTAGCTGTCTAGAGAACTTCCTCTCTTGTAATCCTTTCCTCTAAAATAGCCTTTTCTGTCCCTGTTATCTAGGGGAGCCACGCCTGAGATACTCCCATCAGTTTTACCATCTGTGGGGGATAATTAAACCTTATCTGGCGGAGGAAGACGGTGGCATGAGATAATGTCACCATCAGATGTCATTATGGTTCTTGGGATGGAATCCATGCTTTTGAAAGAAGCAATAGTGCTATAAGATGTTATGAACTGTAACTGTAAAGACCACCTGCCCCTAAAGCCTTACTGTGCCATGACTAAGTGGCAGCAAACAATAAAAAAAAAGCCTAGAAAAGATGCCTTTCTGGGTGCCACCTTGCCTAGAGCGCTTAAGTTCTTAGTGACTACTTTTGAAGAATGAGTAATAAGATAAACAGGTGCTTAGTGGTTAATAATAACATGAAAAGTTACACTTACTGTATTAGAGAATGAGTAGTGAAATGAAATGTCACAAGGAGGGCATCTTATTGTGCAAAATCTACACTATGCCCAGTTCTAAACAAACTTTGGAGCTCAACTGCTGAGAGTCCAATCGAAAAAATATTGAACCTTGTGAAACGGGTAGGTGACGAAAGGTAAACAAAATTCTAAAGTAATAAACACTTTTGGTAAAAATGCAATTTTAGATTGTTTTGCTTGCAGAGTTGCATAGCTCGATGAGGTTAATTCGGAGTCAGATGTCCACAAATTGTAGTTTGAACTAGGAAACAAGCAGGGCTGTTTATGAAAGAAGACTGGTGATAGGGGCTGCAGAGTTCAGAGAATTTCGCGCATTTCAGTTCCAGGTCAGCAGCCCCAGTTTGGCCCATGTCATCAGTGATTGGATGTCATTAACTCCTCATGGCCTGGCAGGGCCTTCGGTGAAACGAGTTAATGGCCTGAGAGCATGGGCCCCCATGAGACACGAGTACGCATGAAAGCTCGTCACAATCGACAGTAATTGGTACCCTAATTGGCAGATTTCTTCTGAGAAGAAAACGGCTGAAGAACAGGGACTCTGTTCCCCTCTCTGTCACCCACAGCCAAGGTCCCTGCTGCTCAGGTGTAAGCGAGAGGCAGGGCCGCTGCTTGTGTGATACCTGCAACCCAAATGCAAGCCAAGAAACCTACAGTTTACAAACGGTGCAATCACAGACTGACTAAAATTATTTTGAGGTGTTAAAGTAAATGCAGGCCACCGACATTATGCGGCAATGGACGAACAAATTATGCAACGCAGTTGCCTGAATCGTGGGGGAAGGGAAAGCTTAATATATGGCGTATCGAGCAATCAAAAACAAATGCGCAGCACGTTCTGTGGCGTTATTAGCTAGCTACTGTGTTCATTTAACACAAATAGTTAATTACACATCAGAGATTCTAAAGGTATAGAACATATAAAGGTTTCTTAAGAACATAAAGCAGATCCTATTTTAAGAGCTATACCACAACAATTAGAGAATTTTTTTCGTGAAACGGGTTCTATTTTATTGGCATGGTCTTTCCTACCCCCTAGAGTATAATAGTGTGTGTAAAACGAATACAATATTACGTTCAGCGGGACAAATGTACATGTAAACACTTACTGTAATGAAGGAAGGTTCTCTGGTATTCTGTACAATCCACCTGTAATGTAATACCTGTCTTCTGGAAATCCGTTTAGGGTCTAAACAGCAGGGTCCTTGGAAACAAAACTACCCAAAAAGATACACCCAAGCTGAAAAGTATTGTACACTGAAGGCTGGTGCTACAAAAAATAAAATCACACACAGTTGCCTTATGGCACGACATTATGTGTCCACAAGATGGTGCCAGTTTGCAATAGAAGGCTTAAAAAAAGACAGTTTTTGCAGGGTAAAGGGGACAGTAAACATTGAAATGTCATTTTGCTTAGGGCTTTGAAAATATTGACATTGCAGTTGTGTACATTATGTGGGTAACATTTTAGTGTGTCTCACTTTAAGGTACCAAACCTTAAAGAGGTGTGAACATTATTTGGAATTATTCACCAGGGTCAATGCCTGAATACACCAATCAACAAGGGAACTGTGACTAGCTAACTTTATCTCAGGGTTGGGAGTAACATTTAATTTCTTTGTAGTTTCTGGTAACTGGTTCCATGTGAGCCTGAAACATTGTTTCACTTGTTGAGATCAGGAATTTTCAAAAGCGATGTTGGCATAGGAGCCATTTGAGGCAAATCCATGTTTATGCAGAAATGCAGCAAATGAAGCATTACGTAATTCCAGTAACCCTCAGCATACGCGATTTTACCAATCCCCCATTTGTACATTATCAGCTAATTGTGAACTATAATGAAAGGTATAGGGAATTACTATTGAAAGCATGTGAATTAAGCTATAGAGTGTCCCAATCCAGAAAGTTGCATGGGGTACTTTCCCTTGGTGTTTGAGTTTCCAATAGGGGATAAGCAGGATGAGAAAAACAATTAAGGAGTACTTAATTGGTGAAGAAACCAGTCTACTGCCACCTTACTTCTCTCTTTTGCTTCACTACAATCTATGCGCTACACATCTGATCCTTATCACAGGAGTGCGTAACCTTTGTAAATATGATGCAGTGTGCATTTAACAGGATGGTGGTCTCACTCTCTTGATTACTAAAGGCTAAGCCCACCAGAACCCTTTGTAATGATTGTACCACGAGTACCATGGATACAAGGAGTGGGTAATAGTAACATCTCTTATTTACAGCGCTTAGAAACAGCAGAAGTACAGTATGAGCCACTGCATAGACATGAATTATTATCATCTACAAATAGTATATCGCTGTGCTTTGTTACTTCAAGGATGATTGCTCACAAAAACATTCAGTCCCCTTCTCATTACAGTCCACAGTCTCAGCTCCACCAAGTGCATACTGACCAGGGGCAGCAGACACCAACACAACCTCACAAGTTATAACTCTCATATTCAGTTATAAGAAAACATTGCCCATACTGCAGGTCTGTGTTATAGCTTTCTGTTCCAAGATGAACACATATACAGATATCTAATGTTATCATGTTTTACAAATTCTAATAACTAATTAGAACATTGGAATGTGGAGCACTCCATTGCAGACAATGGAGTGCTCCTTGCTTCTACGGGTCAGTAAAGGCCTGCCGAGCAACATTTCAATGTTACTTAAACAAAGGTCTCTTGGGCATCTAGTGGCAGAATATTCTAATAGCCATATAGCCCTTCGTAGCTGAGCTATACCAGCTATTAAAGTCCCGCTCCTTTATTAAAGGTCCTCGCCTTCAGCTCAGGCCTTTAACGCTGGAGCGGTCTTTAATAGCTGGTATAGCCCGCTATGGCGGGTTATAAGACTACATTTTAAGCAGGTTGAATTCCTCCATGCATTTCTTAAAATAATAATCTTGCATGTCTTTCAGCAATTTTTCAAGGATTTAGCATACTTTTTTGAAAATATGAAATTGATAGAGACAACTCATTATTGAGTAATTTTAACTTTGCAATCCAAGAACTGCAAAAGAGTTAACACATTTATATGTATATTTATATGATACCATTTGCACATTACACGAAGCTGAACTTGCACTAGCGCTGATCGTTTTTATATAGAAACCTTTTATTTACCTTGTAGGCTGCTAGAAACGAATTTAGGAAGCTGCTGAATGAATTTTAGAAAATTTGACAATTTTTAAAAAGTGTATTTTTAATTGCTGATTACGAAGATACTAATATTGCACTGATCCTAGCATAATTTTGCACACTGTTTGGCACCTACCCGACGCGCTAGAGCGAAGGGAATAGGGCACTCGACCACGAGCACCAGCCGCCATCTTGGGGCTGGGTCGGGACGCGGTCTAGCTCTTCTCCACTTGCGGGAGAGAGCTATTTAGTCCTCGCTCGCCTAGGATGCGCAGCGGACGAGCGCAGCGGGCGCGCGACGAAGACGCACCTAAGACAAGCCTGTCTGCGCCCGTCCGAGCCAGATCCGGGCCCAGGGCCACCCCCCCTGGTCCTGCTGACATCCTGAATACCGCATCTACCCTACGCTACACCTCCACTCAGCTGAATGAATGGAACACTGGATTGGGTACGTCTTGTCAAGTACTACCGTCTCTAAAACATTCAATTTCCACGTCCATATCATGTGTAGGCTGTTCTTTCACGCTGCCACCTCCCCTGCCTGCGATAAATACCACATCCTATTCATCTATAACTGCCAGTGCCTCTTCCCTAGCGGCACAGTATACTAGAGCCGCACTTATTAATTCACGTTCCCTCCCCAAACATAGTCTGGACATCAGGGAGAGCATTATTAATCGTGAACTGGACATCTTGTTCATCACAGAATCATGGGGAGATAAAGCATCAGGCCCAGATTTTGTGCAAGCTACCCCTGAAGGTTATAGCGTAGCTAGACAAGATAGAGCCTCGGGGCGAGGCGGAGGCCTAGCCATTATCTATAGGGACATTTATCGTGCCAAATTTGAGCCTATTCAAAGCACCAGTTGCGAAGCTTTCGCATTTACTATTAATCTTACACATAAACAGGCTTTCAAAGGAACCCCGGTGTACAGGCCACCTGGGGCGCGCACTAAATTCCTAGATGCACTTACTGAAATTATGGAATCAGTAATAGAATCCCCGACTTATACAATTCTTGGGGATTTTAATTTTCCTCTGGAAAATATGGAAAATAAAGATACATCCCATCTTATCACTGATATGCAGGCAATAGGACTGCAGCAGCTGGTGAAGGGCCCCACGCATGAAGCCGGACATACGCTGGATGGCCTGTTCACTAATGACCAAAGCATTGAGCTGGGAGCAATGCTACCTCTGATATGGTCTGATCACCAAGCCATTATTTTTAGGATTCGGATGCTACCACTCAAACCCCCTCAGACCAGTGTTAGAGCATCAGTGGGGGCGCGGATGTGGAAAAATGTAGATATACTACATCTTTCAAATCTCCTGTTGTCATCAGCCCCGGAAAACGGAGGCGATACTGAAACCATGTCCACTAAATTTCAGGAATGGATCTTAAAAGCAGCGAACGAAGTTGCACCTGAAAAAATCTATCGCCCCAATAGAGCGACTCCTTCTGCTCAATGGTACACAGAGGAGCTACGGCTCCAGCGTCAGTTCTGTAGAAATTTAGAAAGGCGCTGGAGAAAGCACTATAGTCCTTCGGCTAAACAAGAATGTAAAAGTGCTCTAGCAATATATAAAAAAGCCATCAGCACACAAAAGAATCTGTTCTTCACTGGTCGAATTGAGCACGCACAGAACTCAGCTAGGATGCTATTTCAAGTGGTGAACTCTCTGTCCAATCCTCCAGCTGGATCTACAATAGAGAATTCGCAGGAATTTTGTACCGCACTAGCCACATTTTTTACCACTAAGGTAATGGATATTTATTCCACCTTCTCCAAAGAGCTGGCAGGAAGAACCGCTGATTTAACCATTCAACCAGCACTAAAGTATCCTTCCCTTACTCAGTTTCAGTTAGCTACCGAAGATCAGGTCAACGTACTTGTTGGCAAGATTAAATCAGGCTCTCCATTGGACCCATGCCCTCCGACCATAATGAACCAACTACACAATGTTGTTACCCAGCCGCTGACCAACATATGCAATTCCATCTTCAAAACCGGTGTCTATCCACAGACCTGGAAGAAGGCTATTGTTAAACCTTTGATTAAGAAGCCTTCCTTAGACCCTACCATCACCTCCAACTACAGGCCTATTGCCTGCCTTCCCTTCCCTGCCAAAATAGTAGAGGCAATAATGAATAAACAGCTCTCCGAGTTTATTGAACAACATAAGCTCCTAGATGATACTCAGTTCGGGTTCCGGAAGGAACACGGAACTGAGACAGCATTGGTAAAAGCCTCGGATGAAATTCGAGAGATCATGGATTCGGGAGGCGCGGCAGTGCTTATCTTGTTGGACCTGTCAGCTGCCTTTGACACGGTCGACCACGTCATCTTGGTCGACCGTGTCGCAGCCCTTGGAATTAGTCATCTGGCTAAAGATCTTATAGCCTCTTTCCTAGTCAATCGTAAACAGGCAGTCAAATTGGGCAACTACTACTCGCCCACTTGTGAACTGCTCTGTGGGGTCCCTCAAGGATCCTCGCTAAGTCCCACGCTTTTTAATATCTACGTTGCGGACTTGGCGAGGGTCATTAAATCTCATGGGATGCGATTGACTACCTACGCGGATGACACCCAACTTGTGTTGGCAGTACACAAGAACGGTCCAGTGGTAGCAGCGAAGTTTCAGGAGGGACTACTGGATGTACAATCATGGATGCACAGTAACTGCCTGAAACTTAATGCAGAGAAAACCGAAGTTATGACCTTCGGTAAGATCTCCCCCGAATGGTCCTCAACATGGTGGCCCAGTCAGATGGGCTCCCCCCCCGGTTCCTGCTGTTAAGGTTAGGAATTTGGGAGTTATCTTCGATAACAAGTTATCATTTGGTTACCATGTAAATAAGGTGGTCTCTGCTGCATTCTTCGTGCTGAAGAAAATAAAAAAACTCATGCCATACCTGCCTGCCTCGGCAGGGAAAACACTCATCACCACCTTAGTGTTTTCGAAGCTGGATTATGGAAACGCCCTCTTCCTTGGTACACACAAATACATTCTGAATAAACTACAGTCTGTGCAAAATATGGCAGCACGGATCCTACTTAATATCCCCTGGCGACACTCCACTTCAGTAGCCATACGCCATCTACACTGGCTAAGGGTGGAGAGCAGAATCAAATTTAAGGCTCTCTGTATCGCCTATAAGGCCATCCATCAGACTGGACCGAAGTTCCTAAAGGAAGCTTTTCAGGTGTACATACCTGGAAAGGATCTAAGATCAGCGGCAAGCTGCCTATTGCATGTCCCCCGCACAAGAACGGCCACATGGGGAGACAGACGTTTCTTGGTAGCAACCCCCAGACTGTGGAACACACTCCCCTTGCACATTAAAACAGCACCAACACTCATTGCCTTTTGCAAGGCCTTGAAGACATGGCTATTCAACCAATAAGTTCACGCCCTGAATTTTGTGCATCCCAGAGTATCTCACTGCGCCTAGACACCCTAGGGTATTAGTTGCGCATTAAAAATTCCATAAATAAATAAATAAAATAAATAAATATAACTTTGAGACAGGAATAGGTATACAATTTGGTAAGGAAAAGAAGTCAGATCATCATTTGACTGAAGACTTCTTTTTACATGCCAGGATATCTTAGATTTAATCCCGATGTGACTTTTAAATTGTTTACTACAAAATAAGCCCTGTAGGTCTCGCCTTTGTGAGGTCTATTGGCTTTGCCAATGTCTTTTAGCCATGTTGTACAGCAGCATAATAAACATTAGTGGTGTAGTGTTAGGTAGAGTGGCATAGAGAAGAGTGGGGTAGAGGAGGGTGGCGTAGAGTGGAGTGGCAAAGAGTAGAGTGGAGTGGCGTAGAGTGAAGTACCATAGAGTGGGGTGGCGTACAATATAGTGGCATACAGTACAGTGGCATAGAATATAGTGGCATAGAGTAGGTCGGCGTAAAATGATGTTGAGTGACATAGAGTGAAATGGAGTGGGATAGAGTAGAGAGGGTCAAGACTGATTCACATAGGGCTGGGTCTGAACTGGGTGGCAAAGTGAACTAATGAAACATAATGGATTCAAACCAGATCTATGACTGGGGTTGTTGTCTAAAAAGTTTCAGCACTCCACCAATAATCTCCTTGTGTTTGCTTTGTTCGGCCTAAGATGGCAGGGTATGCCCAGACGTGGGTCCCTTGCTCACTTTGCAACTGGATTCAAGCTAGCCTGGCTGATGAGAGGTGTTACCCCCAAACCGGTCCCAGGATGATTGTTTCCGGTCCAGAGAAGACCTGGCTTGGCAGTTCGGGCTGGACTGTTCCCATGAGGAACAGAGTCAAGACTCATTTGCATATGGCTGGGTCTGAACTGGGGTGGTGAAGTGAGCTGAAGAACGATGATGGATTCAACCCAGATCTGTGACTGGGGGTGAGTGTCTGAAAAGTTTTGACGCTCTGTCCATCATCTCCTTGTATAGAGTAGAGCGGCATACAGTAGAGTGGCGTGGAGTGGCATAGGAGACATCGTTTACATCGAATGCGCTACAATGCATTCCATTACAACGCAGTTGTTGCAACGACAGCGTTGTTACAAAGCGAACTATTACATCGCAAGTCATTTCAACGACTTGCTGTAGGGGGCACGCTCGTGTTGGATTTACAATCCAACACCTTCCCTGCTGTGGCACAAACTGGAGTAGGATTAGTAAATTAAACTATTCCTAAATCCAGCGCAGCCCCTACAGCAAGTCGTTGTAACGACTTGCCATGTAATGGTTCGCTTTGTAACAACGCAGCTGTTGTAACAACCGCATTGTAATGGAATGCGTTGTAGCGCATTCGTTGTAAAGAGGTATATACAGTGACATAGCATGGCATAGAGTAGAGTGGCATATTGTTTAGAGTGGCGGAGTATGAAATAGAGTGGTGTGGAGTGGAGTGGTATAGAGTGCCGCAGGGTAGCACTGTGTGGAGTGGAGTGGCATATAATGGAGTGGTGTAGAGTGGAGTGGCGTAAAGTCACGTTGAAAGGAGTGGCGTGGAGTCGAATTGCATAGGGTTGCCTAGAGCAGAGTGGTCTAAATCAGATTAGTATAGAACAAAGTGGCGTAGAGTGGAGTGGCATAAAGTGGTGTAGGGTGGCATTGTGTTGAATGGTATAGAGTGGTGTAGAGTAGAGTGGAGTAGAGGGGAGAAAAATGGAGTGGAGTAAATTGGCATGGAGAAGAGTGGAGTGGTATAAAGTGGCATAGATTAAAGTGATTTAGAGTAGAGTGGCGTAGAGTGAAGTGGTCTAGAGTGCCGCAGAGTGGCATTTTGTGGAGTGGAGGGGCGTAGAGCAGAGTGGAGTGGCATAGAGTAGCGTGGAGTGGCACAGAGTAGAGTGGATTGGCATAGAATAGAGTGTAGAGTAAAGTAGAGTGACATTGAGTAGAGTGGTGTAGAGTGGAGTGGTGTATAATGCAGAAGAGTGGCATTTTGTGGAGTTGTGTAGAACAGAGTGGAGTGGCATTGAGTAGAGTGGCAAGGAATAGAGTGGAGTGGTGTAGAGTGGCATAGATGAGAGTGACATGTAGTGGCATGGCGCAGAGTGACGTAGAGTGGATTGGAGTAGCTTAGAGTGAAGTGTAGAGTACAGTGGAGTGACATGGAGTAGAGCGGAGTGGCGTAGAGTACAGTGCAGTGGCTTAGATTAGAGTGGTGTAGAGTGGCGGGTAGAGTGGCCTAGAGTGGAGTGTCATAGAGTGAAGTGGTGTAGAGTAGCGTAGAATTGTGTAGAGTGGAGTAGTGTATGTAACAAATGAGTAAAGAGAAATAGCAGATAGGGAGAAAACAATATAAATGAAGAGCTGTAGGCCTGTGTTGAAAAGAGGAAAGTACATTGCACGTCCAAGATGAATCATGAAAAGCACGTAAAATATAAAAATAGTGTGTTGTAAAAAGACAAGGAAGATCAAAGACGGAAAAAAACACATGTACTTGATCCATGCTCCATGGAGGAGCTAACACAAGAAAGGTCAGGAAGCCTACAGCGCTATGCAATGGTAAGATTGCAAATGAGAGTGACAACGAAAACAACTAATGGTACGCTGTGGGCGTATTGTAAACCCATTGAATTGTAAACAATACGTCTCACAGTACTGCACATGCGCTATGTAGGCGAGACCAAATTCAACTCTGTTTTTGCACTTAAACCGGACCAATCTCTTTGGCTCAAGATTAATAGTGCTTCAAA
The DNA here is from genome assembly GCF_964263255.1 of Lissotriton vulgaris. Classification (NCBI taxonomy): domain Eukaryota; kingdom Metazoa; phylum Chordata; class Amphibia; order Caudata; family Salamandridae; genus Lissotriton; species Lissotriton vulgaris. Next base: position 1,050,415,179 of record NC_141693.1, read on the forward strand.
CTATTGCTGTGGTCTAAATTTACTAGATACTCTGTCGCAATTTCTATTTAAAGTCCATGGCCCTTATTTATGAGGCCTTGCGTCAGTTTTGCGCCGCCAGTGTGTCGCTTTTTGTGACGCACCAGCGGCGTAAAATATGCGCCTTGTTGCGCCATATTTAAAGCGTCACTTTTTAAACCCCTGCACCACATTATACCTGCGTCAGGTATAATGTATGCAGAGGGGGCGTTCCCCCGCAAAAAGCCTCGTAATAGTGACGCAGTGAAATCTATGAGATTTCACTGCGTCACTTTTAGGATGCTGTTGCGTCAAAATCTTGCCCCTGCCTCACAGCAGGCGTAAGACTGACGCAAGCCCTTTTATATGGGGCTTTCCCCATGTGAAAGGACGCATTGCTGGAGTTGCGTCACTTTTGTGACACACTCCAGCAATGCGTCACTTTTGCGCTTACAGATACGTCAGAAATACTGACGTATCTGTAAGTCCTTGCGACATGATGCGTCATACATTAAATATGACGCATCATTGGTGTCGCAAGGAGTGCGCAGCGAAAAGTGACGCATCGCTGTTTTCACGCAGCGATGCGTCACTTTTCATAAATGAGGCCCCATATGTTTATGAATTTGAAAAAGCTGCATTTGAGCCATGTTCTGATTGAGTGTAAAAGTAGGGACATATCAAATACTATTTAATGTGTGTTTACATTAGAGCCACCTTCAGCGTCATTAGCTTTGGGACTCTTTCTGAACTATGTTTTTACTTTGGTTTACCAAATTATTTAATCCGATTGGTTTTCACATAATTTATGCCTACAAAGGAGAGTTCTCCAATGAATTTTAATGTGACTGCCAATGGCTATCCTGTCCGCAGCGTTTGACTTTTTAAGCATGTTAACACATTGTTGCGATTAACGACAGCAGTGACTTGATGTTCAGCTCGCAGGAAATAACACATTCTATGTGAGAAGAATTGCTCATCGGCAGCTGCTTTCGCTTGGGTCTTATGTGAGGTTAACGTGGACTTCGGTTCCTGAACACCACGCACTGTTTGTGGTGGGACAGGAAAAGCTCACAGCAATAAATAACTCCCTACAGGCGTATTTTTAAAACGGGACCGATATTATTCCAATTGCATTTATACGGAGTTGGAACCCCCCTCCTTAGACATTGGCACGAGAACATTTACTCTGGACGTTCACTTTGAGAAACCGCCTGACGCCGTCACACCGCGTCGGCTGTGAGAGATTCAAGTGGCGTGGGAGCAGGGACAGGTCACTAGACGTAGAGGAAAGACTTCCGTAGTCTGGGAACACAGCCTGGATGCGCAGTGAAAAGAAAACGCTCGGGGCAGAGTGGGTGTGTACAAAATCTTGGCTGAACACTCCGAGGTTCAATGGTGCATTCCAGCTATTTAGCTGCATGGTACATTGCTGTAGTTGTAAGTGAGGAGTAGTTAATTTGTAACAAGCATTGGCAAAACCAATAGATCTCGATTCACTGTACCAATAAATGTAAACGCGGGCGTTTGCAAATGTTGTTTAACCGAATGTTGTTTTTCACATTAAAGCCTGTTCTATTGGCTTTGTGTGCTGGAAAATGTAGCATAAAATATTGCTTTCTGTGTAGAATGTATATAGGGAAACAATAACTAGAGTCCCTGAGTACAAGTCATATACAAAGTATACTTGTGATATACTTTCAGTGGACTTTGTATACGATGTGTAAAAACCTTAGCGCCAATAATGGCAACACACCCCACCCACACAACAACAGAGCATGCATGCTGAATAAATAAAAACACAGCACAACTTTTGTTAGGAAAAATATTGCTCCAGGTTTATTCCATACAAAAGTTTGCAATATGGTGGGTTATCATAGGGGTGATCCAAGGGCAGGCAGCTGTAACCAACTTATGCTGCCCTGCCCTCCTGATGAGCCAAGCACTGTGGAGGACCCAATCAGTGCTACACCTTATGGGGTGATCCTCTTTCCGGATCTTGTGACACATTGGCCCTTTAGGCTCCTGGCATTTGGCTCTGGCACCCCTATTGTGCCGCGCAGAGGTACCCTTCTGTACCCATCTGCTTCCAGCTCACCCTGTAACTCCGCCTGCAACACAAAAGGAAAACATTACAACATCCCATGAAACTTGCGTGCCAGCCCCACGCCGGGTAAGCAGTAGGGTGGGAGACGGCGTGCCTGGTGCAACAGAGGATGTCAGGATGGCCAGGGGAGGCATATATGCCCTCCCCAGATCCTTGTTGTGCAGGAAGTGACGCGCCTAGTGCCCCTTAGGCAAAAGGGGGACTCCTCCCTGAGTCCCGACATGAGAGGGGGTGGGTTGCCAGTGCTTAATTTGTAAAAAAAATGAAGTGCAGGTGTTCAAAGTTTTGGGGGGGAGGCCACACCCACTTCCCTGGCTCCACCCACGTCCTTTATTGACTCCACTCGCTTCCTTTATTGGCTCCACTCAAATCCACAAGTCTACACATCAGAGCCACCACCTCACTTCTTAAACTCCACAAGAAGCTGGAGACCTGGCTCTTCACATCAGGTTGAAGTGAAGAAACGCAAAGCAAGACAGAAAGGTCAAATCAGGATAGGGTGCAACAGGTAACAGCACTGAGATACATAAGTATGTACTTTTGTGCATACACCAGATATCCTTGCTCTCAATACAGTCCCTTAATGGAGCAATAGAGCAATAAGTATCCTTCAACTACATCTCGTTAGTAGTGACATGGAACATAGCCATCTACTACCAGGTTTATTGAACACAATGCTGAGCAATCCTCTAATCCAGTAGTTCTTAAGGTGTAATCCAGGGACCACTAAGGGTCCAGTTAATGGAGCAATAGAGCAATAAGTATCCTTCAACTACATCTTGTTAGTAGTGACATGGAACATAGCCATCTACTACCAGGTTTATTGAACACAATGCTGAGCAATCCTCTAATCCAGAAGTTCTTAAGGTGTAATACAGGGACCACTAAGGGTCCAGAAAGCAAATTTTAGGGGGTCCATGACTGCTTAAAAAAATATTAATATTTACAGATCAGTAAAGCAAACATAAATAAAGAAGCAGAATGATGTAAAATTTACATTTTTAAATGTTCTGTAAATGTGAAGGAATTTGAAATTGGAGGGTAAAATATAAATTGGTATCCTCATATTCATTCATGGTAGCAGTCTGTACATCAAACAGCATATCATTTGGATGAAGTGTGGCTTCAGTTGAATTTAGAAAGTTGCAAAATTCCCATTAAAATTGTATTTATATATTTATTTGTGAATTAAACAAAATATTTAATCATGTGTAATCATGTGTACTTGTTCGATGAATGCTTTTGTTCGTTTTGTGTATTGTTTTGCGGTTCATCATCGAGATTGCTCACGACAAGATGCCCAATTCCAATCATGATTCAGTGGTATTCCTTAGACTCTGATTAAGTGGGAGTCCACATAAGTCAAAGGGTTAAGAACCACTTCTCTACAACTTCTTCTGGTCAACATACAAGCAAAGTGTAGAGTGTGAGAGAATCAGGGACAAGTCACATGACTTCCAGTTCATTTAATTCTGTACCCATAATGAAAACCTTACAATTTCTCTTTGGGTTTCTTTTAGAACAGGTACCTTAGCTGCTTTCTTCCCAAACTAAATTGGCACACTTGAGGAATTGGTTCAGATTGGCTAAATCACAGTAATAACAGTGACCTTAGTTGAGATAATTGCAAGCAATTGATTGGTTTAACTCAATGGCCTCTGGTGTATCCAAAATACATTTCTTTAAACTGAAAAAAGGAGATCAAGGGCCTGTCATCAGTAATATTTCACAATTCAGAAATGTTATTAAAATGTCCACTACATAACCATTAACCCCCTGTTTATAGCAATTGGCATGCTCACTTACATTTAGCATCATTTGATTTCAAGAGAAACGTGGTTTAACTTCTTCCCAACTCATTTAAAGACTAAGGGCTTGTTTAGAGCTTGTAGAATGGCCGCCTGGTCTTCGAAGCCAGGTCCTTCGCTTCACTGGAGGATGTCCAACCACCATATTTATAGATTTCTCTGCCAGGCAGTAAGGGATCGCTGTGAAGCTATCATTGTGGTGACTGCGCAGAAAGCACTAGTGCTTTACTTACCAGACCCCATGCTGAATTCACAGCTCAAAGTTTTGTTTTTCAAAACCAAACTGCAAAAACTCAAGTTATTTACTGAAAAAAATGGCCTTGGCATGCAGGGAGTTTTCTACCAGTGCAAGAGGGTAATTTCTTTGGCTTCCCTGTCAGAACGGACAGGCCTGCCCTAGTTGTCTAGAACAGGAAAAATCTACAGCAGGACTTTTGTCCTAATTAGGATGGACAGTTTGCCGTAGATTGAGTGATGGACTAATGGGAGATGAGCTACCCATCAAGAGAGTTCTTACGTCGGAGCGAGCATAGGCTCTTCATTAGAAACATGGTGTTCCTTCAGGCTCGAAATAGAGGGAAACCGAGGGTTTAGGGAACAGGATATCAAAACTCTAAATGAGGTCAAAAGTCTTGTACAAAAAGAAGGGAAGATAGAATTGCTAAAGTTAAAAATTCTTTTTTTTTAGCAAACTTGTTCTTTGGTGGCATCCTAGACTTACACATTTCATCCTGGCTACCATTTCACAGGAGACTATTCAGTTTGCAGAGCATTTGCATTTTGCTCACTGACCAATGGAGCACATTGAAACAAATAATACAGAGAAGGGTCAGTGGCCCTTATCATATGTGGCATGCAGTGTAAGTTGGGCCACTAGAATTCTGTGTTTCCGCAGCTGTAGTGGTTTCCACATTATTATGACTTTACTGCTTCTGTCAGATGATCCACCATCTACTACATCATCTACCTATCAACAAAAATGTTTCTAACTTTGACAACTCAAGTGTTACTTTAAAAAAACATCAAACGTGAAGCCACATGGTGGCAGACCCTCGAACCATTTACAAATGTGTACTGGTCAACCTTACAGTTGCCAACTGTTATCCAAGTATTAAACTGGTACTAAAGAGGTGAATCCTTTCCTGAGATAATATTTATTTGGTAAACTGTGAAAATAGAAAGTAAAAGGACTGCAAAAATGTGCCTTGTTATTTGCTCTTTATTACTGCCAGCTCTGCCCCATGATTTGGGGCTCCATTGTTCCCCAATTCCATTGGCCCCGACATATGCCACTGCATCAAGAGCGAACAAGTTTTATTACATCTTACTGATCTATCTAGTGGAGCACGCAATTATCAATTAATCAATCATGTAATTTTTAGAGTGCGCTACTCACCCGTTAGGGTCTCAAGGCGCTGGTCGGGAGGGGGGGTCGCTACTGCTCGAACAGCCAGGTCTTGAGTTGTTTCCTGAAGGAGAGATGGTCCAGGGTCAGCCATAGGTGGGTGGGGAGGGAGTTCCATGTCTTGGCTGCCAGATAGGAGAAGGATCTTCCTCCGGCGGTGGCTCTTCGAATTCGTGGGACGGTGGCGAGGGTGAGACTGGCGGAGCGGAACTGGCGGGTTGGTGTGTAGAATGCGAGGCGGTTGTTGAGGTACCTGGGGCCTGCGTCGTGGAGAGCCTTGTGTACGTGGGTGAGGATCGGAAAGTGATTCTCTTGCTGACGGGGAGCCAGTGCAGGTCTTTCAGATGGGCAGAGATGTGGCTGTGCCGAGGGATGTCCAGGATGAGTCTTGCCGAGGCGTTCTGTATGCGCTGTAGTCTTTTCTGGAGGTTGGCTGTGGTTCTGGCTGAAGGACTGGGCTATTTTAAAGCCCAGCGGTGCCAGGGGACAACACCTGAAACCTTCGTGGATATACCTGTTCCGGCGTACAAATCACAGAGACACGGGACACTTCCTTCGGCGTCAAAGATCAGCGTTTATTTACTGCAGGGATACAGAAATCGCTAGAAGTACAACAGAGTGTAGGTTCTGAGAGTCTGCTTCGAATTGCAAAAGTGAATCGCTCCTTTTATACACAATTTCGTCAATGCACAACATAGCGAACAAAAGGTTACAACTCAGTTCCCACAGTAAACTTCAAAAGGATTGCATTCATGTTTTCAGAAGCCCGGAACATAATTACAGAAACATTGCCGGTTCCCGACTGTAAAAGCATGCTATCCCACCATTAGGCACATTCCATTCTAGTTGTAAACGGGCTACGAAAAGAGACAGAAACAGGTGCAAGGAAGACAAAGACAGACAACAGATTGAAAAGAGTGTAGGGGCAATATCGGAAGCATGATCACAGGATCAAAGGATTCGAGCCTAACGCATGCAAGGCTGAAACAATAGACCGGCACGGCAAGATGATCCTCAAGCGGAGCCATCTGCCTTTGCCGTGTCATCCCCCTAGTCATAAAGGGACGCTCAAAGGAATATGCATCTTTCGCAAGAGCTTGGGAAACCCAGGGTCATCAAGCGGACATTGTCCGTTCGCCGGCTATGTGAGGGCAAGAAACAAAATGGATGCCGTATCTAAAATGGAACCCGAGGGTTCAGATGGAGAAACCCGCAAATAAGACGAACCCTTCCAGGTAGTGTAGCGAAAACGCGTACACCTACTAAACTCGTCATTTGCGGTTCGTAGATACCAAACTCGTCCATATTCGAACAAGCCCAAAACGTCGTTACGATTCTCACGGAACTTCAGACGCTCCTTTTGCCCTCATGTAGGCAAGCACTAGTCGATATCAGAATCAATATCGATATTCATCAGATCGTTCAGATGTTGCTGGAACATTATTCTATCCATCAATGTCTCTTTGGTAACAGATGGCCTTCTTATACACGTTGTAGTACAAAGGCCACATAAGGCTGGACCACACTGTACACAAAGACAACACGTGAACAGAAACGTCACAACAACCCCTACAATCATCAGAATCTTCCAACCCCAAGTCGACATCAAACCCCAAAACCATCCTAGAAGTGTCCAATCACCTTCGTCCACGTGTATGGACTCAGAGATTTTATGCAACTTCGAGATGGCTTGATAAACAGTTGGAGCGTTATCAGGTATGAAAATACAGCAGCTCGAATGGATCACCTTGCACACACCACCTCTATCTGCGAGTACAACGTCTAGAACCATACGGTTCTGTAACGTCATAAGTCTATCCGCTTGAAGCTCTGCTGTCAGGTTACCAAGAGCACTTGCAGTTATGTTAGCAGTCGATTCTACTACACGAGTCAACTGTCTCAGGTTCCTACTATTGACCATAGGTCCCCAAAACGGTAGGAAACCCTTAAAGAAGTCTCCTGCTTCTTGACCGGCAGTATCCTCTTTGCTAATAACGCCTCTCACAACTCTAGTCTTGTGATAGTCTGAGGCAACTGTAAAAGTCGGTGGCAAAAGATTCGCGATATAACATGTGCCCGAGAAGTCACGGGGCAACCACGTATAAGCGCGATCATAACATACAAAATAGGTACCCTTGGCAGTCAGGAAGACAGGGGAAGAGAGCATCGGTAACACGTATGTCTCAGTACAAGCACTCTTCCCAAGCTGAGCTCTCGGATTTCGACCAAGACCTTGCAGGTAGAAATGACGAAGGTGGGGTACGATCCAGATCGGAGACAAGCTCTTAAGCTGTCTATCACCCACTGACATACTATACTCGGCCTCACTCAGATCCTTGCAGGCTCGCACCTCTTCCTCTGGAATAAGCGATGAATCAAAAATATCTCTATCCAGATCGGCAATCGCTATCACCAAAGACTTGTGGTACGGGCCAGGACCAAGGTCTGTGGAGCGTGGCTCTCAACGGGGGTAGGAATCCAGTGCACTACGGAACATGGTTTGGAATGCTCGAGCTGATCCCTGGGAGCTATAGGGAAGAACTAAATACGGAATACCCTTATCCATGGTATGTGGCATTAACCCACACACCCAACAGTTGATAGTGTTTATCACCAACTGATGTTGATGCAGAAGTTGGACAAAGGAATTGTTCATAAATTCCGCACGTCTGACCTGTTCATGTTGGGGCAGAAGATGAAAGGAATGTGGAGAAATAGTGGGAACGAGAACAGAATTCAGATCATGAGAAGGAGAAGTAGGTGAAGTGGAAGGCAATAGCGACTGAATCCCAAAATACACTCCACCCACCAATAACATTGAAACAGTTAGGAATAACATGAAAACCTGAAACAAAAAACATTTTGTTCGTAAAATCTGATGCAGTTTAGATCTTTGCGCCGACATCCTCTCTATTTCCGACAGCTTAGAGAACTCCATCCTCTAAAGACCGTCCGTAACGTTCTTGACGCACCTGGTTCTGAGTAGCGATTATCCATTCCCAGGAGTTCCCAGGAATCGACAAAAGTAACCGACCTAGTGACAGAAACCTGCTAAACAGAAGTAGGTACTGAGGTTCTGTGACAATTGTAAGTGGTGTTTTCGACTCACCCGAATATGGTCAAGTCTGGTATCTATGAACCGCAAATGACGAGTTTAGTGGGTGTACGCGTTTTCGCTGTGCTAACCTAAACCATTCGTCTGTTTCGTGGGTTTCTTCATCTGAACCCACGGGTTCCATTTTAGATACGGCATCCATTTTGTTTCTTGCCCTCAAGTAGCCAGCGAACGGACACTGTCCGCTTCGTGACCCTGGGATTCCCAAACTCTTGCGGAAGACACGTGTTCCTATCAGAGAGTGTCTTTATGACGAGGGGGATGACACTGTAAGGCAGATGGCCCCGCTCGAGGCTCATCTTGCCGTGCCGGTCTATTGTCTCAGTTGTGCATTCATTAGGCACGTCTCCTTTGATCCCTGCAATCGTGTTTCCTGATACCACCCCCTTTATACTCTTTTCGATCTGTTCGCTATCCTCGTCTTCCTCTGCACCTGTTTCTGACTCTTCCTTGATTCGTTTACAGCCGAACGGAATGCACTAATGGTGGGAAGATGTACTTTTACAGTTGGGAACCGACAAATGCTACTGTAATTATGTTCCAGGCCCTGAATACATGAAAGCGACCCCCTATGAAATTTACTGTGGGAACCGGGTTGTAACCTTTTGTTTGCCATGTTATCCTATGACGAAAAACTGTATAAAAGGAGCGATCCACAGATACGATTTGAAGCAGTCTCCGTGAACATACATGTTATGTACTTCTCGTGACTTCTGTGTTCCCTGCAGTAAATAAACCTCGAATCTTTGACGCCGAAGGAAGTGTCCCGTGTCTCTGTCATTTGTACGCCGGAACAGGTAACCCACAAAGGTTTCAGGTGTTATCCCTGGCACCGCTGGGTCTAGAAAAACTCAGTCCTTCAGTTGGCGCCCAACGTGGGGCTGCATCAGCGGTACCGGTCCAAAGCCCGACGATCGTGAGGAACTTCGTGTGAAATCTCCGAGGGAATGTGCACCCCGCTTCATCGATCCTGTTGTCGAAACAAGTGGCCCGAAGACTTTTCCCGCGAAGATCCCCGCCTCCTGACGGCTGTGACGGATTGCTGCCCTGACTGTAGACCTGTTTTGGCGCCTGGCGTAGACCTTGGTACAGCGAGACGATTGACGGGCCTTCCTGGTGACGCCATTGTTCTTTGAGTTAAGTATTTGTGGGTCGCTCCCAAAATCCTTAGTTGTTGTGGGTGCTTAGTTGTTGCATGGTTCCATTGCATTTGTGGTTCTTTGTATTTTGCTCGTAGTTGTTCTATTTGACGTCTGCAGTCGCCAAAAACCGAGGGTTTTTGCACTTTTGCGGGGACATTGTAATCCAATAACCCTTGACGTTTGTGAAACTCGGTTAGTGTGCACGATGCCTGGCCGTAGTACTTTGTTCAGTTGCTTTAGAGGTTGTGGTGCGGATTCCCGATTGGAGGACTCGTGTCCGATACCTCCAGTTGGAACTCCAATTTACGAATTATATAGTCGACATGGTATGGGTCCTTTCACATTCAATGATTATTGGGCTTGTTACACTAAAGATGACGGTGTCCTTAGTTGGCCACCTCATGGTAGTTTTGAGACCCCGATTTTAGATAATCTTGAAGCTAAATTGTTTCAAAAGAAAGCAAGGCCGGCCATGTTTGATTCCTTTCGGTTATGGCGTAAAGAAGCCAAGCAGAAAGAAATCAAACAGCTTAAACGTAATAAGAGAGAAGGTATCGTTACAACAATGAGAAATGCAGAGCAGTTTCAGCGAGACAAAGAAGAGAAGGAAAAGGAAATTTTTGATAGATTGCAACGTATGACAGTGGATAAATGCTATCCCGCTTTACCGACGGGTACGGAAAAGAAGGGAGAGGAAGCAGTAGAGGACCCTTTGTTGTCCTATCTACTGAAGTCGCCACCTCCATATGCACAGGATACCACAGCTCCCGTGGTTCCTCCTGTTCCTCAACCTGCTGTTCCGGCAGCTGTTAATCAGCCTGTCGTTGGTCCTGCTATTGCGAATCCTCTTGTTCCTATTCCTCTACCTGCTCCTGTCCCTACTGCTCCACCGTCTATACCTTCTCAAGCTACTGTTCCCGCTACTTCCACTCTTGTGGCTACTCCTGCTGATCCTGCACCTTCTGTTTTCGGTCCTCCTGTTGTTACCCCTTTACTTCTCTCTTCTTCCCCATCTGTTCGGCGACGTATTCCTAATATTGTTGCTAACTTTTACTCTCCTCTTGGACCGATTCTTGGGTCTGCTGATTCTGATGCTCCCCAAAGACGGAGTCAGCTTCCTGGTGGTAGGGAACGTGATACGCTATTTAAAATGGCGAAAAATTGGATTAGGTATCCCCTTAAAAATCCTCCACGCATAGTTGTTGATACCTTCATCCAATTTAATGAGCCAACACAGAGGTTCGTGTTTGAGGAAATGTGCAAACTCTTACGTGACGAGATATCAGTTGATGCGGCAGATGATGTATTGGCTGCTCTAACTGAACTTCAGCTTCAGTTTTCGAGTGGTATGATTGTGGGTAGCAATGTTAGACGTGCCGTCGAGCATCTACTATCTTTTCGTCCCACTATAATGCCTCGTGCATTGTTTAAAGACGAACATGAGGAATGGATGTCGATGCCTAGTCAGTTTCCCATGCGTGAAGTTCCACCAGTGTGGATGCCAGGTAATCCTGGTGCTGCTCCTCCGATCCTGCCACATTTCCAGAGAGTGTGGATACACCTCCCATGGAAACGATCGGAAGTTTTGCAGGTTAAGCAAACTTTGCCTGACCCTCGCAAAAATCCTGCAGGGTACTATAAAGAATTGTCTCAGTTAGTGGATGCTACAATAATGAATCTTGCAGACATCGATATGTTGTTCGGCAATGTCGTACCGCAACCGGTATGGGCGAAAATACGTCACGAAGATCATGCAGCTGAATTAGGTGGTGATTGGGCTGCGCTTACAGCGGCTGATGTACGACAGGTTGGTGGGGCTAAGCCTGAACAGCTCATTACCGATCTTCCCCAGAGAATAATTACCCTTATGAAAACGCTTATGCCAGCTATGAAAGTTAACTGGGACAAATTGTCTGCTTGTAAGCAAAAGAAGGACGAGAGTGTCTCCGATTTCTTTACGAGATTTGAGGAGGCATTCATCGATCATAGTGGTCAAGATATGGGCACTGAGGGAGGCCAGAGATTGTTTGTGGATAAATTTGTGTCGAATTTGTTGCCTGACCTTAGCAATAAATTAAGAAATTCAGAGAGTGCGTGGGCTGTTTCTACTTCTGCCCAGATATTGGCTACGGCTCGATATTATGAAAATAGAGAGAAAGAGGAAAAAGATCGTGCAGACAAAAAGACGAAAGAGCTCAAAACGAATGTTTTGTTGCAACAAGCGTATCCTCCGCGCTCAAATCAAAATGATTCTCAACAACGGAATAGATCGCAATCACAGCCCGCTAGGTCACAGTCGCGAAATGACTCTCCTTCGCAGAGATCTATGCTTGGGTACAATCAGTGTGCCTATTGTAGAGGTGAGGGTCATTTGAAATTTGATTGTCCGGTTTTGCGCGATCGAAATAGTGGCAATTTATCTAGAGGAGGCCGCTGTGGTCCTCAACAGGCTTCACGAGGTAGAGGTCGTGGTGTTACTCAGAATCAAAATGAGCGTTCTAATAATTACTCTGATTCCAACAATTGTTTTGATCAGCGTGGATCATCATCGGGTAGATCCGCACAGTACAATGTGGACGATTATTACGTTGATCAGGGTACTGACGACGGTAATTACTAGGACAGCCATAGACAAGGAGAGGGAGTAGTATCAGTTCTGGTTGATCAGAGAGGGCCTTACGTCGCAGTTGCCACCTCAGGCGTAGTTGAGCCTTTTCTGTTGGACACTGGTGCAGCGAAAAGTTCCATCATGCATTCGAAACTCCCTGGCGCACCTTTGTCTGGCTTAACAAATGTTTCCGTTGGATTCTCCGGCGCCCCTGTTAGCAATCCGGTTTCTCGCCCTTTGCCCCTCACAATTGGGCCTCGTGAGCTGCAAGCTCCTTTGATTTTGACTACTGGTTGTGGTGAAAATCTTTTGGGCCTGGATTTGCTGAAACGTTTGTATGCGACTTTATATTGTTCTCCTGCGGGAGTAAAGCTTACATTGGGTGAGAGAGTAATCTCTCCTATGTACTTGTCAATTGATAAGCTCCCACCGGAATTGAGTTCTCTTCCTGCATCTTTGTGGGCAACAGGTCCCAATGACGTGGGCCTGCTTGACATCTCCCCTTATGTTGTCCAATTGAAATTGAATGTGCGATTACCACGTATTCCCCAGTATCGTATCTCCCTTGATGGTGAGCGAGCGTTATTAGCGATCATTTATGACTTGATCGAGAAAGATGTTATCGAGGAGACTCGGGGAAACGTGTGTAATAGTCCTGTGCTACCCATTCTGAAACGCACTGATCCATCTAAGCCTCCTGTTTATCGTTTTGTCATTGATTTACGGGAGGTGAACAAAATTGTGGTTCCTCAGTTCCCTGTGGTGCCTGACATTACGGCTTTACTGACTCTGATTCCAGCATCTGCGTCCTGGTTCTCAGTGATCGATTTGAAGAATGCTTTCTTTAGCATTCCGATTGCTGAGGAGAGCAGGGACTTGTTCGGTTTCTCTTTAGGTGGCCGCAGCTTTAGGTTTAAACGCGCTCCTCAGGGCTACTGTAAGAGTCCATCGATATACAGCCAAGCCCTAAAGAGTCAACTTGAAGCGTTTGTGTTACCGGCTGGTGCGGCCTTGATCCAATATGTTGATGACTTATTGGTGGCTGCGGATACACGAGACATTTGCAAAACTGCTACGGTGTCTTTGTTGCAACATCTCTGTGGCCTACATCACAAGGTGTCACCTTCTAAACTGCAATATTGTTGCCAAGAAGTAACCTATCTAGGTCACTTATTGTCAAAGGAGGGAAGAAGGTTGACCCCAGAGAGAATTGCAGCGATTGCTCGGATGACTGTGCCAACAACTCAGAGAGATGTGCGTGCCTTTCTAGGTATCACGTCATACTGCAGGCAATGGATTCCAGCGAAACCATTGGTAGCTCTTACGTGCAAGGATGTTTCAACTCCTTTGCCATGGACGGAAGAGTGTCAGAAAAGTTTTTCTGAACTGCGTGATGCGTTGTGTTCGGCCCCTGTGTTAGGTACTCCTGACTACAGTAAGCCGTTTACATTATACGTTCACGAGAGGGAAGGTTGTGCGTTGAGTGTTTTGACGCAACAATTTGGCGGTAAGCAGCGTCCATGTGCATATTTTTCCTCGACCTTGGACCCAGTAGCTAGAGCATTGCCGAGTTGTTTAAGAGCGACAGCGGCAGCTGCGGTGTCCATCCGACAATCTGCAGGATTGGTCATGGATAATATGCTTACGGTGATGGTTCCGCATGCAGTTGACACTCTCTTGAATCGTACGAAAACCCAACATTTGACGAGCGCAAGGTTGTCTGGTTATGAGTTGACGCTTTTGGCAAGTCACATTCAAATAAAGCGCTGCAATGTCCTAAACCCGGCGACTTTGTTGCCACTCAATATGGAATCAGACGAGGTACCACCACACGATTGTTATCTGCGAACTGAGGAAGAAACGAAGGGTCGTGTTGAGCTAAAAAACACTCCATTGGAAGAACCCGATGGTACTTTGTATGTGGATGGTTCGTGTTTTAAGTTGCCGAATGGCGATGTGACGACTGCGTATGCTGTGGTAACGTTGAGTACGGTTGTGGAAACTGCGAGACTGAATCAGAACTCTGCACAGGCGGCAGAGTTAATTGCGTTGACAAGAGCGTGTGTTTTGTCGAAAGGAAAGAGGGTGAATGTGTTTACCGACAGCCAGTATGCTTTTGGCGTCGCCCATAGCTTTGGACGATTGTGGCGAGAGAGAGGTTTTATGACGTCGCATGGTACGAAGATCCAGCATGGACAGCTTGTGAATGACCTTTTTGATGCACTTACATTGCCCAAGCAGGTGGCGATTATTAAATGTAGTGCACACCGTAAGGTGACGGACAATGTTGGTCGTGGCAATGCGTTTGCTGATGAGATTGCTAAGGAGACTGCGAGAAACCTTACAACTAGAATGTATGTGACGAGTTCGGTAAGGTGGCCTGCAGAAACTGGTATGTGTGAGGATACTATTGAAAGTGTGAAAGCGATTCAGAATGAGGCCACCGAGACTGAAAAGACCAAGTGGAAAGAGAGTACAGGAAAGTTGGATGTGAATGGCTGTTGGATTGATTTGTCGGAGAATAAAAGGTGGATGTTGCCGGATGCATATGTGCTAGCTGTTGTGACCATGGCACACGGTTTGTCACATATTAGTGCGAAAGGTATTTGCAAGTTGTTGTCCCCCGTATGGAAGAATGATGGTATCGCTAAGTGTGCTGAGAGATTGGTCAAGAATTGCATGATATGTATGATGTACAATCCTGGCAAGGGCACTCCTACACCCCCTGGCCACTTTGCTCCTCCTACATGTCCCTTTGAGGTAATTCAGTTGGACTTAATCCATATGGAGCGATGTAATAACCTAAAATACGTTTTAGTTGTGGTTTGCGCATTCTCCCGATGGATCGAAGCTTACCCTCTCAAAGACAATACTGCCTTGTCCACAGCGAAAGTCCTACTGAAGGAATACTTTCCTCGGTATGGAATGCCACGGATTGTATGGTCTGATAACGGAAGTGAGTTTGTGGGGAGTGTGATGAAGAGTGTGTGTAAGGGCCTTGGAATTACACAAAAATTCCATAGCGCCAACCATCCCCAGTCAGCAGGTTTGGTTGAGGGGTACAATGGTACTCTAAAACTAAAACTCGCAAAGATTCAGGCTACGACTGGTCTCTCGTGGCCTGACGCTTTGCCCCTGGCTCTTCTGTCAACTAGGGCGACTGTACACTCTCGAGTAGGGCTTAGCCCATATGAGATTGTGTTCGGCCGTCCTGCAAATATTTGGCGGGTTCATAGACCCAGTGCATTCACCAATCTTGAATATCCAATGCTGATTGATTACCTTCATGATCTGACTGCTAAACTGAGGTTAATTCATCAACAGGTCTTTGAAGCACTGCCGGCGCAGACGGAGGGTCCAGGCCACCAGCTCCAACCCGGAGACTGGGTGGTTACCAGGAATTTTGGCCGAAAGCGAAACCTTGAGCCGAGGTTCATTGGACCCTTCCAAGTGCTCCTCGCCACGAGAACTGCTGTTCGTTTGGAGGGCCGCAAGCATTGGATGCATGCCACCCACAACAAAAAGGTACCGATACCTTTACCAGCGGACTCGTGGGTGAGGACAGGCATCGCCGCATCTGAAACCGAAGCTTTGCCGAACTTTGTGCCGTTCAGTGACGCTCAGCCTGTGGGAGATACTTCAGTGCAGCCAGACAATACTGTTGAACCTTTGTCATTGGAGAATTCAAGATCTGAATTATTGTCTGATCGACAGGACTCTGTTTCATCATCCGACCAATTGTTTGAAGAGCAGACTCGTCCTGGAAGAAGCAGATATTTTCTTCGTTCCAATACTAGAGACTAATAAAATTATTTTTGCTTTTTCCTTTTGAAATCCACGTTACCCCCATTATCACTCTGAACATTTTTGAACAACTGTGGTTTCTGTTTGAATTCTCAGTTCTTTTCCACATATGTGTGTTTGTTTCCACAGCTAGGAGATTTTGTATATATTGTTTAATTAAAAGAACCTTACATCCGGGTGGACCGTAGGGCCGTGTGGGTACTTCCTTCTGTTTAGTAGGTCTTGACACTAGGTTGAAGGCCGTCGATTCCTAGGAACTCCTGGGAAATTGACTATTGCTACACAGAACGAAGTGCGTCAAGAACGTTGCGGACGGTTTTAGAGAATGGCATTCTCAAAGTTGTCGGAATTGGAGAAGACTCAAGCGCAAAGATCCGAATTGCATAGGATTGTACGTACCAAATGCTTTATGTTTCAGGTGTTCCTGCTGTTCCTAACTGTTTCCTCATTACTGGTGGGTGGAGTGTATTATGTGATACAATCACTATTGCCTTCTGCTTCACCTACCCCTTCCTCTGAACCAAAACCTACTTCCACTGTTTCTCCTCATTCTTTTCACATCTTACCCCAACACGAGCAGGTTAGACGTGTGGAATTTATGAACAATTCCTTCGTTCAGCTTCTTCATCAGCATCAGTTGGTGATGAACACTACCAACTGTTGGGTGTGTGGGTTAATGCCACATACCACCGATAGGGGAATTCCGTACTTGGTCCTTCCTTACAGTTCCCAGGGTTCAGCTCGAGCATTTCAATCAATGTTTCGTAGCGCACTAGATTCCTACCCCCATCGAGAGCCACGCACTGCAGATCAGGGTCCTGGCCCGTACCACAAGCCTTTGGCAAGAGCGATTGCCGATTTAGATAGGGATATCTTCGACGCATCGCTTATCCCAGAGGAAGAGGTGCGAGCATACAGAGATCTGAGTGAGGCTGAGTATAGCATGTCAGTGGGTGATCGGCAGCTTAAAAGCTCGTCTCCGATCTGGATCGTACCCCATCTCGGTAATTTCTGTCTGAAAGGCCTTGGCCGAAGCCCGCGAGCTCAGCTTGGGAGGAGTGCCTGTACTGAAACCTATGTTTTACCGACGGCCTCTTCCCCTGTTCTTCTGACTGCCAAGGGTACTTACTTTGTCTGCTACGACCGCGCATATACATGGTTGCCTCGTGACTTCTCAGGCACATGTTATATTGCGAATTTGTTGCCGCCGACCTTTACTGTTGGGTCGGATTATCACAAGACCAGAGTTGTGAGAGGCGTGATTAGTGAAGAGGACACTGCCGGGCAAGAAGCGGGAGACTTCTTTAAGGGTTTCTTGCCTTTTTGGGGACCTATGATTAATAGTAGGAACCTGAGACAGTTGACTCGAGTGGTGGAATCGACCGCTAATATCACTGCAAGTGCCCTTGGCAACATTACAGCAGAGCTTCAGGCGGACAGGCTTATGACGTTACAAAATCGTATAGTTTTAGACGTTGTCCTTGCAGATAGAGGTGGAGTATGTAAGGTGATCCATTCGAGTTGCTGCATTTTCATTCCTGACAACGCTCCAACTGTCTATCAAGCCATCTCGAAGTTGCATAAGATCTCCGAGTCCATACACGTGGACGTAGGGGATTGGACGCTACTAGGGTGGTTTTGGGGCCTGATGTCGACGTGGGGTTGGAAAATTCTGATGATCATCGGGGTTGTTGTAGCATTTCTGTTCACGTGTTGTCTTTGTGTACAGTGTGGTCCTGCCTTATGTGGCCTCTGTGCTACGACGTGTATAAGACGGCCACCTGTTACCAAGGAAGCACTGATGGATAGAATAATGTTGCAGCAACATCTGGATGGTCTGATGAATATTGAGATCGATTCTGATGACGACTAGTGCTTGCCTACATGAGGGCAAAAGGAGCGTCTGAGGTTCCGTGACAATTGTAAGTGGTGTTTTCGACTCGCCCGAATATGGTCGAGTCTGGTATCTATGAACCACAAATGACGAGTTTAGTGGGTGTATGCGTTTTCGCTGTGCTAACCTAAACCATTCGTCTGTTTCGTGGGTTTCTTCATCTGAACCCACGGGTTCCATTTTATATACGGAATCCATTTTGTTTCTTGCCCTCAAGTAGCCAGCGAACGGACACTGTCTGCTTCGTGACCCTGGGATTCCCAAACTCTTGCGGAAGACACGTGTTCCTATCAGAGAGTGTCTTTATGACAAGGGGGATGACACTGTAAGGCAGATGGCCCCGCTCGAGGCTCATCTTGCCGTGCCGGTCTATTGTCTCAGTTGTGCATTCATTAGGCACGTCTCCTTTGATCCCTGCAATCGTGTTTCCTGATACCACCCCCTTTACACTCTTTTCGATCTGTTCGCTATCCTCGTCTTCCTCTGCACCTGTTTCTGACTCTTCCTTGATTCGTTTACAGCCGAACGGAATGCACTAATGGTGGGAAGATGTACTTTTACAGTTGGGAACCAACAAATGCTACTGTAATTATGTTCCGGGCCCTGAATACATGAAAGCGACCCCCTATGAAATTTACTGTGGGAACCGGGTTGTAACCTTTTGTTTGCCATGTTATCCTATGACGAAAAACTGTATAAAAGGAGCGATCCACAGATACGATTTGAAGCAGTCTCCGTGAACATACATGTTATGTACTTCTCGTGACTTCTGTGTTCCCTGCAGTAAATAAACCTCGAATCTTTGACGCCGAAGGAAGTGTCCCGCCCGTGTCTTTGTCATTTGTACGCCGGAACAGGTAACCCACGAAGGTTTCAGGTGTTATCCCTGGCACCGCTGGGTCTAGAAAAACCCAGTCCTTCAGTACCCGCACGGCCCTACGGCCAACCCAGATGGTAGGTTTTAATCAATTAAGCACTCAGTTTAATATAAGTCTCCTAGCTGCACAGAAGAGGAACTGTCAGGCCCAGGGGCGCTTGCGGTCTAGGGCCCGCCCCATTTGGCCTTCGGCCATGTCCCAAACGTTTATGTGGAAAGACTCATGGGTCTTCCCCTGCTGGACATTGGTGGTTGCTTTGTTATAGGGCTAGGGCAGGCTAAACTTTGGAAATGTATTTTGCCCTAAAAATTCCATTGATTCCCTATGGTCCGCGAGATGAGTGAGGTTTGGCAGGGTACGCGAGATGAGTGAGGTTTGGCAGGGTACGCGAGATGCATGCACTTTGGCAACCGCGTACCGCGAGATGTGTGCAATTTGGCATGCTGTCGCATTTCAACGCCGCAAGCAGGGGAAATTACGCGGGTGTGGTTACGTTGATGTACGTGACCACACCCAAGGATCTGTGCTCACTATTCTGGAGATTTCTGAGAAGGAGGTTGATTCCAGGCAGGCTCTGTGTTTTGGTATGCTGTTTAACCCTTTGATGCAGATTCGTGTGTGCCGCGCTGGAGCAGACCTTTCCGGAGGAGCTTCTTGAGTTGGTAACTTCTCCGGCAGTCTTTGAGAAGGTGGTTTTGGACCGGATTTCTTCGAGGAATTTCTTCCTTTGGGGCCCAGAGTTTGCAGATGAACCTATAATTAAGAGTAGGTCGTACTCTTTAGGTATGAAGGCGATTTAATGCACAAAAAGGTTTTTATTTTTTGTATTTACAGAATCTAAAGAGCAAGAAAGATTTAAACGCTGTTTCAGTTTTTTATATCATGGTATTTAAGGAATTAGAAATCTTGTGTTTTTGGTATGAAGTAAACCCAACATAATATTTCGAATAGAAAGTTATTGTTTTAGCACAGAAACAAGATAAATCTCTTGCTTATGTTTTCTACATGTAACTTGATTATGAAGCTATAACAAGACAATATTAGAGTGTTTTGCAATACACAGTTTCGTGCTATGTGAACAAGTTTAAAGGTTTTGATACTATCTAACAGTGAACAATTTACAGAAGATAATGTAAATCGTGCTATTTTTTCTGAGAGAGTTTTATTAGAAAAGTACAGATGTTTTATGTGCAAAGAAATATCAAGCATTTGGAGAATAATTAGTATAAAAGGTCAAATTGCAAGAGGTTTAATTGCGATATTATTCCACAGAATTTTGTGAAGTGAATCTAGTTTTACATGAAAACTCCATGCTTAGATTGCTGCTTGCATTAAGGAAAATTTACTGAAATATAAGTAAATAGGTATTAGTGTGTGTCTAACTTTTTCCTTTTCAGATCTCCCTCCCAGCTGTTCCCTTCCCAACTCCCCTTTTCCCCCCCGCTTGATCACTTCAATATTCTGTGTAATAATTACAATCAGAATTGGAGGTATCGAGAGGTGGGCCCTTATATCATCGCATCAGATTCCGAGGAAGACTTCGTCTGACAGAATAGTGAGCCCACAAATTATTTTCCTCCCGATCTGACTGTGTTGACATAATGGTCACCATGGATGATTTACTTGCGGCAATAGTTAAAATGCAGGCAGATTTAAATGAAACTATGGCTGCTACAGCATTGTTGTCTGATAAAGTAGATAATATTCAGATTTTGAACACTCCCCTTCCTGAGGAGGCGCAAGACACTAGAGCTTCCACAAACATATCAGTAACTGTTCCACCACAAATTCCTCTGGCTGCGCCTGAACGTTTTTCAGGAGACCCTTCTAAGGTTCAAATATTTTTAACACAAATAGAATTGCATTTTTCTTGTAGACCTGCAGCATTTCCCACCCCTCAATCCAGAATAGCTTTTCTAATTTCTTATCTGTCTGGAGATGCTGCAAATTGGGCAGTTCCGCTAGTACGTCAAGATAGCGCTCTATTGTATAACTGGCGATGCTTTGTAGAAGAATTTGAGAAAGTATTCGACAGACGAACAGTAACTTTGTCTGCAGATCAGGAACTGTTACAATTAAGACAAGGAAATCGAGATCTCATTGCCTACTTGTCACATTTTAATAGATTGGTCGCAGAAACCTCTTGGCCAGAAGAAAAAAGAGCAGCACTTTTCTATCAAGGGTTGAAGGACGATCTGAAAGATGTGTTAGCTCAAATTGACCCACAACCAACAACTTGTTCAGATTTAATTAATCTAACTTTGAGATTGGATCACAGACTATCAGAACGAAGGGGTGATAAAAAAAGAGGAGAGAAACCTAATTGGAAAAGTGAAACTAAACCCAGAACTCAGTTCACACATTCTGAATCTAGCTCTGAACCAATGGAAATTGGAACCCTTAGACAACCATTGTCAAAAGACGAGAAAGAGAATAGACGCAAAAATGGACAGTGTCTCTATTGTGGACGCAAAGGACACTTTGTGAAAGATTGTATGTTGAAACCTAAGAATAAAACTCCAACTACAGGTAAAGTGTCAGTTTTGGAAACAAAAGACTTTGAGTCGGGAAACTAACATGCCCAGGATTGGTAGAAGGGGATATCTTGGGAACCATTGCTTACCCTTCAATAAACTCTTGTGTAAGTAATTACAAAGCACATTTTCGATTAGCAGTTCAAATACAACTGATTCACAAAATCTGGTAAATGGAAGTTTTAATTGACTCTGGGGCCACAGGAAACTTTGTCGATTTAAAAACCGCCCAGCGATTGAGTATCATCTGTGAGAAAAAAGACACTCCTGAAATAGTCCAAGCCGTAGATGGAAAGGTTTGTCCGGAGGTCCAGTCACCATGCAAACCTCAAAGGTAATAATGTGTTGTGAAGACTCAAAAAAGAGATATCATAGAGAGGAGGTTCAATTCGATGTAATCCAAGCACCTCAATACGGCTTTATTTTAGGAATGCCATGGCTCTGTCTACATAATCCAATTATTGACTGGCAAAAGAGAGAACTTGTATTCCAATCTGATTTTTGTCAATCATCTTGTATGGGAACTCTCACAAAAACAATCAGTCAAATTGCTACTGCAGAAGAAAAAGAGACAAGTCTACCCAAATGTTACACAATGTTTCAGGAGGTATTCAGTGAAGAGAAAGCAGCAGTCCTTCCTCCTCATCGCAGCTATGATTGCCAAATCGATCTCATGCCGGGTTCATGTGTACCGAACTGTAGGATTTATGCACTCTCTGAAACAGAAAATCAACACTTGAGAGAATACTTGGATCAATATCTTGAAAATGGGTTCATTCGTCCTTCAAAGTCACCAGCCGCCTCCCCTTTGTTTTTTATTCCAAAAGCAAATGGTGAATTAAGAACGTGCATTGACTATAGGGCTTTGAACAAAATCACCATCAAAAACAAATATCCCTCACCATTAATCCCAGTTCTTTTAGATCAAGTAAAAACAGCAGTAATTTACACCAAGCTTGATCTAAGAGGAGCATACCATCTGGTGAGAATCAGACAAGGAGACGAATGGAAAACTGCATTTAAAACTAGATATGGACTGTTCGAATATTTGGTAATGCCGTTTGGTCTTTGTAATGCGCCAGCAGCCTTCCAGTTTTTCCTCAATGATGTTCTACGGGAATTTCTAGATTTATTTGTTATTGTCTATATAGATGATATCTTAATTTATTCCGATTCAGAAGAAAAGCACGAAGGTCATGTCAAACAAGTTTTAAAGGCATTACAATCACACAATCTGTATTGCAAGTTATCCAAATGCGATTTTCATGTCTTTGAGGTCGAATGTCTTGGAGTACTGCTCACACCAACGGGCATGAAAATGACTGATAGAAAAATAAAGGCAGTAGCAGAATGGCCAATCCCAAAATCTGTTCGAGATGTGCAATGTTTTTTGGGCTTCGCAAACTTCTATCGACGATTTATCGATCACTTTTCAGCAGTCGTAGCTCCCATAACTCGTCTGTTACGAAAAAAGGTGAAGTTCGAATGGACTACAGAAGCAAATGAAGCATTCCAAAGTTTGAAAAAAGCTTTTACTGAAGCCCCAATTTTGATGCATCCTGATGTGAATGAACCTTTTATAATCGAAGCGGATGCCTCAGATGTTGCAATTGCGGCCATTTTATCTCAGAGACATCACAAAACTGGTCAAATGCATCCTGTTGCTTATATGTCTCATAAACTGAATGCAGCTGAACAGAATTACATAATTGCAGAGAAAGAGTTGCTTGCAATACTTGAAGCATTCAAGGAATGGAGACATTATATTATGGGAGCAAAATTCACAGTAACAGTGTATACAGATCACAGAAACGTAGAATTCATGAGTTCAGCCAGAATGTTAACTCCACGACAAATGAGATGGATGATGTTCTTTGCAGATTATGATTTCATAGTAACCTATCGACCTGGACAAGACAACAAAAAGGCGGATGCTTTATCCAGGAAAGACTCAACATTACATAAGTGTGAAGGAACTCCACAAGCAATAATAGAACCTGACAAAGTGATCTGTTTGTTGAATGCTGATCAGTTCTTAGACAGTATACATGAGAATTTTCCTCCATCACAATGGGAGAAATGGAATAACAAGAAGAAAAACCAAACAATCAAAGAAGGAATGCCATTTCATGGAAAACAAGTCTACCTTCCAGCCAAGGAATTACATGAGACGGTCTTTAATTGGCTACATTCCCATCCTATGGCAGGACATCCAGGTCCAAAAAAGACTGTAGAAAAGATTCAAAACTTGTTGGAGGCAAGATGGCCGCTGAAGCTTTGTAGGCGCTAGTCGCATTTTGACCCCTCTCCAATCCATGGATAGACCCAGGCACCTGATGGGCTTTTGAGGACAGTATGCTGCGGTGGTTTTGCTGGCTGAGATCCAAGGAACAAAGCGGTGGATCTCACATTCTTAAACGGGCTGCTGATAAAGTGAAGTCTCTGATCACCTTATTTCTAAAAGCTATCGAGGCAGAGATGGCAACCCGAGGGAAGGATAAACAGTCCACGACTAGCGGATTACCTAAAGAAACGTGCCAGAAGGATTCAGGGAGGACCGGCACCATTCCAAAAACAAAAATGCCACCCCCCAGTAAACGCTCAACACCTACAATATCGACGGCGTCCAAGGCTCAGCAGCGGGAAATTGAGAAAGCCAGCGAAAAGGACAAAGAGCTCAAGCTGAGCACAGACACTCGCAGCGGCAACAACAGTCAAGCGGGAAAAGTTCTACCGGACAAAAAGAAATTCAACCTCACCTACCGACAGCCCTCAATGACAGAAGTCTTCGGCGTTAAGGCATCCCCGGGGGCTTTAGGAGCAGGCACAGCGGCATTGTCAAACACAGCGATCCCGCCGTCAGTCGGATCAGGCAGCAGCAGCAGCGTCCTCGAGGACGCAAGCGGAGGCGTAGCCAGGCAACCAGAACAAACAGACCTTACGCTTCCCGCGGAGCACCCGTCGGCAAGCTGTTCGAATGCCGCTGAGAGAGACTCGGTGCAGGGGGGCCAGGGGAGCCATGAAGAGCGCTTTGATGCAGGAAAAGAGGTGAGAGAGACCGCTGGCGGGGCTGGAATGACGCAGGCTTTGTGCACTGGGCAAATGTTAGAAGCTCTTCAGGAGGTGGAGGCTGAGATATTAGAGGAGCAAGCCCAACTCGCGAGAGATGCACAGAGAGACAGCGCTCTGAGCCCTAGACCACAGAGAGGGCAAAATGAGCAGGCAGACCCTGACTTTACAGAGGGAACTGAGGGGGATGGGTTTTTCTCTGTACCCGAAGAGTCAGAATCCACGATGACAAGCAGCGAAGAGGAAAGAGCTTCATCAGACTCATGCTCAAGCTCCGGCGAAACTGTTGGTTCCAAGGGGAAAGGTACGCAAAAAAGGTGCAAGCTGACAGCCAGAAAAACAGGCTCCCCTCTGAGCTCGTTTCAGAACACTCATAAAAAACTGGTATGGGACTATTCTGCTACCTCCAATTTATATAAGGAAGACGGGCAAGACGCTCAAAGCGAAGATGGGAAGCTGGATATAATATTTGCAACATTAAAGCAAATACAAACAGAAGCCAGAGCCGAAAGTAGGAGGGCCAGACACGACACCAAAAAAATTCAAGCATCAATCAGGCAAATAAACAAAAAGTGCGAGGAAGTGGAGGAGAGAGTCATAGGTGTTGAAGAGAGAACGGGCAGACTAGAGGAGGAAGTTACAGACTGGCAGTCAAATAGAGAAGAGCAGATGAAGATTGTCGAGGATCTACAATGGAAGGTGGAGGATTTGGAGAATCGGCAGAGGCGCAATAACGCCAGACTCCTTGGAATTGAGGAAGGGGCGGAGGGCAAGACCCCAGAGGCTTCGTTATTAAGCTGTTAAAAGGTGCCTTCCCAGAGGCGCCATGGCATTGGGAGCAAGAGGTGCAGAGAGCCCACAGGTTTCCGCTCACGGTAAAGAAAAGAAGAGACGAGGGTACAGGTACATTGCCAAGGGCTATGTTAGTATTCTTTGGAAACTTCCTAGCGAGACAAGAACTGATGGAGAAAGCCAGACCTGATTTTAGGAAGACGGTTGATGGAATAACATTCTTTGCAAGACCTGACTTTTGTCATGTAACTGTGGAGAGGCGATGGAGACTTAGACAATTGATCTCAGCATTTCAGAGCCAAGGCGCTGAGGCATACTTGATGTTCCCAGCAAAGTTAAAAATCATTTCAGGCGGTAGAATCAGAATGTTCTTCTCAGAGATTAAGGCTGGAGAATATCTAGAAGAGTTAAAAGAACAAGGGGGAGCTAGAAGGAAGTAAGCAAGTGTTTATATAGAAAGGCGGGAAAAGGTAAAGAAGCAAAGAATGGTAAAGAGTAAGAGGTGAAGCCAATCAACTGCCTGGGTGGCAGGAATTTTCATGAGGAGAAGTTTTTTATAGAGGGGAGGAGAGGGGGGCGACGCTGCAATGCTCAGTGGACACGCATAGGTCAGGAGTGACCTATTTGCCTGTCGTAGGGGGGGTGGGACTGCAGTCTGGGAGGGGGGCTATAAAAGGGGAGGGTGGCGGGGGGGCTGGAACACGGGTGTTGGGTGGAGCAGTAATACAGTACAGATTTGCAAAAGTCATTATGAAGAGAGAAAATGTGTGAATGATTTTGCGTGGACAATTGAAGTGATGGAAAAAGTAGAATATGAGATATGGCAATTAGGATAATCACGATGAACATTTGTGGCCTAAATAACGGGGGGAAAAGACAAAAATTGGCTGCTCTACTACGTTTCTGGAAAATAGATATAATTTGTTTACAGGAAACACATGTAGCTGTCAAGGATAAGTTTTTGTTGGAGCAAATGGGTTTTGAGGTTCTTGCTTATACAGGTCAGGAAGAGAGATGCAAGGGAGTGGCAGTTTTGGCGAGAAAAGGTATTGCAAAAGTTAAAAAGAAAAAGGAGGACCGTGATGGGAGATGGGTAATGCTTGAGATAGAAACTACTGCAGGAAGATGCACACTTATCTCACTGTATGGTCCAAATGACGATGAACCTGATCTATTTGAGTTTGTGGATAGAGAATTAGCATTATGGCCAGAACCTGTGATATGCTGTGGGGACTTTAACATTAACGGTTTGGATGGCCTTACTGATAGGAAGGGGGGTAGATACCTTGGAAGGAAGAAAAAGATATGCAGATCTGTACAAAATCTTGTTCGCCATAATGCGTTAATTGATATGTGGGTGGAAGCGAACCCAGTGGGTACAGGCAGCACTTTTTATTCAGCTCCACACAAAACTATAGCGAGATTGGATTACTTTTTTATTTCTAGTTCACTCGTAGGTAGATCCAGAATAGAACGGCTCCCCAGAATAGTGTCAGATCACAATCCATTGGTTCTAAGTTTACCAATCTCCCAAGATAAAGAAATAATAAGATCTACATGGACATTCGAACGAGGGTTGCTGAAAGAGAAGGAGTATATTTCAAGAATGAATGCTTGGATAACACAATTCTGGGATATCAATAGATACTCAGCCTCTGCGGATGTGGTATGGGATAGCTTTAAGGCAGGAATAAGAGGGGAGACATTAAGTTACACAATAGCAAGAAGTAGAAGAGAAAAGGAGAAAACGGAAGAGGAGATTAGAACCTTGGTGGCACTAGAAGAGGTTCTAGTGGAGGCAGTAAGCAAGCAAGAACCCTTCGAACAGATATTACTGGATTTGGAAACACAGAAAGCAGAAACAGGCACTACATTAGCGCAGAAGTTAGCAAGGAACTACCTAGTAAAAAAGGAGAAGTGCCACGAATTCAATGAGAGGGTTGGTCATCTGCTGGCAATTAGAACCAGACAAACGTTAGCAGCAGGGGAGATAAAAGAAGTTAGGGATAGCAATGGGACAATTGTAAACAAGGTGGAGGAGGTACAGGAGGTGTTTAGGAGGTTCTATGAGGTCTTATATGAACAAGACGCAAGTACTGGAGCCATAGATGAAGAAATTACGGAATATCTAACACAAAGGCCACAGACAGGGTTAAGTATAGAGGAGAGGGATAAATTAGATGAGTTGTTAACGGTTCAGGAGATAAGAGATGCAGTAGCTAATTTGCCATCGGGCAAAGCAACAGGACAAGACCAGATACCTGCAGAGTTTTACAAAACCTTTTGGGATGTTGTAGGTAAGGATTTGTGGGCAATCTGTTGTCTGGCACAGGGAGGTAGAATTATTCCACATTCATGGGCCAACGCGGACATTATAGTGATCCTAAAAAAAGATAAACCGCCAACAGAACCAGGCTCATATAGGCCAATTACTTTGTTAAATGCTGATGCTAAGATATTCTCCAAAGCATTAGCTAATAGGCTGAGCAAGGTTATAGAGAAAGTGGTATCCCCGGAACAACATGGATTTATACCTGGTAAAGGGACTACCCAACATACCAGGCAGATGATCACTATTTTAGATGCAGCAGAGGCCTCGGGAGACCCTGTCGCGGCGATCTTTCTGGACGCCGAGAAGGCCTTTGACAGGGTTTCTTGGGCTTACTTATGGAAAGCTATGGAATGGGCAGGTATAGGTAAGGGATTTATTTCAGCAATTCAGGCACTTTATAGACACCCTACTGCTAGGACTAGAATTAATAAATCCTACTCAAAGACGGTACAGATTGGGCGGGGGACTAGACAGGGATGTCCAGCCTCGCCCCTACTATTTGCCATTTATCTGGACCCGTTTTTGAGAAGACTTACAGATAACTGTAGGATCCCCCCAGTTACAATGCATAAAAAAGACTTCAAACTATTTGCTTACGCAGATGACGTGGCTATCACAACATCAGCACCGGAGGGAGCGTTGACTGAAATCGAACAGGAGGCGAGGAAATTTGGTGCGTTCTCAGGGTATTCAATAAATAGAGGGAAGACACAGGTAGTACAGAATAGATTCTCAACACTCATGGACGCAAGAGTAGTCCCGGAAGCAACATACTTGGGAGTCAGGGTGACCGCAGAGTTAGGGAAATTGGTAGAGATTAATATGGAACCATTGCTAGGGAAGGTTAAAAGAAATATGGAGAGGGTTAACAATTTACATCTGACACTAATGGGCCGTATTAATTTCATCAAAATGGTTACTTTCCCAAAATTCCTTTATTTGTTTAGAGCAATTCTTTTATTTTTTGATGGCATATGGTTTAATAAAATAGAAGCAACAATGAATAGATTAATTTGGGCACAAGGGAAGACACGTAGGGCCTATAGATTTTTGACACTATCAAGGGAGAAGGGTGGTTGGGGGGCACCGGATTACAGATTTTACTATTGGGCGGCAGTTTTGCAATATTCCAAGGGGCTTTTAGGAGGTAGTGATCACCAAGAGGAGGGAGCATGCCCAGAGAATGTCTACAAGGCACTGTTGGGAAAAAGGGCAGAGAACGCTTTAGTCACTACAGTAGATTTTGCCTATTTTAAACATACAAGGTTCAAGACCTTGAGTGCAGTATACAAAATTTGGAGGGCTATCAAGAAAAAGGTAGGACTGGGAAGATATAATAGATATTTGAGGTTATACACGAATAGTGATCTCCCGACAGAGATTTTTAGGGATGCTGTTATGAAGGAGTGGGATGGCAGAGGAGTTAAGAAATTAGGAGACATGCTGGATGCGGAAGGTGGATTCTTACTATTTCTGGAAATTCAATATCGATTTAAAATACCTGGGAACAACTTCTTTAAATATTTACAAGTAAGAAGCTACTTTCATACAAAACAGGGGGGAGCAGTAGGAATGACAAGCTGCAGGATAATGGATTATTTGGGGAGCAGTTTACGGGGCTCAGTTAGGCAATTATACGCAGAACTACAGGCATACAAAACTGATGATAGGGAGAAATATAGCAATAAATGGGTGGAACAAGTAAGGGTCCATCCGGAAGCTCTGCAAGCATCATTAGATCTAGGAAGAACCATTCTATGCTCAGCAACATTACAAACCCAACATTACAAGACCATTTTTTCATTATACCATACGCCAGCTAGAATTGCACAATGGGGGGGCAGCACTGGAATAACTTGCCCACGTTGTAACTCATCGAGCGCTAATATCACTCACATGTTTTCACAGTGTCCACAGCTTTTTACTCTAAAATTGGCAATAGAGGTATTTCTGGAGAAATCTCTGGGGTTAAAAGTTAAATTAACGGATGATTTGATAATATTAGGCATCGGTATAGGTGATAATAATATACATCCAGAATTTTTGTTTGTGGTCACAGCAGTTTTTAGACTTATTATTGCGAAAGCTTGGAAAGACAAATCTGCACCGACGTTTCAGATATGGATAGCAAAGATTTTACACATATATAATCTGGAGAAAGCTATCTACAATAGGAAAGGCAGAAGGGCAAGAATTTTGGGGGTAAGATCTGGTTCCCCATCGAACAGTGGAAAAGTAGAAAGATCTAAAATTTTTGGGTTATGTCAGATTTTGATTTGATTTGACTTGTTTTTCCATCTCTATGTTCCTTTTTTTTTAGTTTTGGTTTTTGTTACAGGTATACAGATGGTTGTATTATATATGTATAATTGTGTGAAAATTCTGTACTGTAAATACTGTATCGTAATTAACAGAAAAAGAAAAGTGGAAGAAAATAAAAAAATAATTTAAAAAAGATTCAAAACTTGTTTTGGTGGCCAACTCTCAAAAAGGATGTTTCTTTGATGGCTCAAAACTGTGAAACATGCGCTAGATTTAAAACTGATCATAGCAAACCAAAAGGTTTGTTACAAGTCTTACCAACACCAATCAAACCATGGGAACATGTTTCTTTAGATTTCATCACAAATTTACTACTAGTGAATCTTCATTCAGTAATTTTGGTAGTAGTGGACAGTTTAACAAAATATGCCCATTGCATTGCTTGTAAAAAATTGCCAACAGCAGGACAATTAGCGCAAATACTACTAACAAACATTGTGTGATTACATGGTTTGCCTTCAGTGTTACTGTCTGATCGAGGGTCTCAGTTTTCATCTAAATTCTGGCAGCAATGGTGTCAAAGTCTACAAATCAAATCTAATATGTCTACTAGTTACCATCCCCAAACTGATGGTCAAACTGAACGATTAAATCAGACATTAAAGCAATACTTAAGATGTTACGTAGAAGACTCCAAGAGATCTTGGTATGATTTGCTTTGGATTGCAGAAATGGCTTATAACACATCACCGCATTCTTCAACTGGGTCATCTCCATTTGAGGCTCTCTATGGCTATTTACCAAACACAATTCCTTTAGTATTGCCCAAACATGTAAGTGATACACCTGCAGTACAGGATGCTATACAACATATGCAAACTGTTCACCAACAAACTCACCAACGTTTACTACAAAGTAAGGAAAAGTACAAACAGCAGTATGATAAACATCATAGACCTGGTCCAAGATATGTTGCTGGGGATAAAGTTTGGTTGTCTACCAAGAACTTAACCTTCAAAAGAAAAAGTATGTTTCATCCTAAGTTTATTGGACCATATTCAGTACTTCGTCAAGTCAATCCAGTAACGTACAAATTGTTACTTCCAAAAACTTTGAGAATCCATCCAGTGTTCCATACATCCCTTTTGAAACCAGCTAGACAAAATGTTGCAACTAGGCCAGCGCCAGTTTTGGTTCAGGGTAACTGGGAATACGAGGTAAAGGACATACTGGATTCTAAACTAAGGAGAAGCAGATTGTGGTATCTTGTCTCCTGGAAAGGTTACGGAGCTGAGAACGATTCTTGGGAACCGGCAGAGAACATTCATGCCTCTCGCTTGGTGCGACGTTTCCACCTCCTTCATCCCTCGAAGCCGGGCCCTAGACCGCTCCAGGGAGGGGGGAATACTGTCAGGCCCAGGGGCGCTTGCGGTCTAGGGCCCGCCCCATTTGGCCTTCGGCCATGTCCCAAACGTTTATGTGGAAAGACTCATGGGTCTTCCCCTGCTGGACATTGGTGGTTGCTTTGTTATAGGGCTAGGGCAGGCTAAACTTTGTAAATGTATTTTGCCCTAAAAATTCCATTGATTCCCTATGGTCCGCGAGATGAGTGAGGTTTGGCAGGGTACGCGAGATGCGTGCACTTTGGCAACCGCGTACCACGAGATGCGTGCAATTTGGCATGCTCTCGCATTTCAACGCCGCAAGCAGGGGAAATTACGCGGGTGTGGTTACGTTGATGTACGTGACCACACCCAAGGATCTGTGCTCACTAATCTGGAGATTTCTGACAAGGAGGTTGATTCCAGGCAGGCTCTGTGTTTTGGTATGCTGTTTAACCCTTTGATGCAGATTTGTGTGTGCCGCGCTGGAGCAGACCTTTCCGGAGGAGCTTCTTGAGTTGGTAACTTCTCCGGCAGTCTTTGAGAAGGTGGTTTTGGACCGGATTTCTTCAAGGAATTTCTTCCTTTGGGGTCCAGAGTTTGCAGATGAACCTATAATTAAGAGTAGGTCGTACTCTTTAGGTATGAAGGCGATTTAATGCACAAAAAGGTTTTTATTTTTTGTATTTACAGAATCTAAAGAGCAAGAAAGAGTTAAACGCTGTTTCAGTTTTTTATATCATGTTATTTAAGGAATTAGAAATCTTCAATGTTTTTGGTATGAAGTAAACCCAACATAATATTTCGAATAGAAAGTTATTGTTTTAGCACAGAAACAAGATAAATCTCTTGCTTATGTTTTCTACATGTAACTTGATTATGAAGCTATAACAAGACAATATTAGAGTGTTTTGCAATACACAGTTTCGTGCTATGTGAACAAGTTTAAAGGTTTTGATACTATCTAACAGTGAACAATTTACAGAAGATAATGTAAATCGTGCTATTTTTTCTGAGAGAGTTTTATTAGAAAAGTACAGATGTTTTATGTGCAAAGAAATATCAAGCATTTGGAGAATAATTAGTATAAAAGGTCAAATTGCAAGAGGTTTAATTGCGATATTATTCCACAGAATTTTGTGAAGTGAATCTAGTTTTACATGAAAACTCCATGCTTAGATTGCTGCTTGCATTAAGGAAAATTTACTGAAATATAAGTAAATAGGTATTAGTGTGTGTCTAACTTTTTCCTTTTCAGATCTCCCTCCCAGCTGTTCCCTTCCCAACTCCCCTTTTCCCCCCGCTTGATCACTTCAATATTCTGTGTAATAATTACAATCAGAATTGGAGGTATCGAGAGGTGGGCCCTTATATCATCGCATCAGATTCCGAGGAAGACTTCGTCTGACAGGAACACACATGATATATAAAACAAAAATTGAAAAAAACTCAAAATCAATGAAAAAATGCAAATGTTCACAATGTTCGTAGCAACAGTGAGGGGGTAATGTATATTCAAAAACAAAAGGGGATTTTATTTGTCCATGTCACGCGATCGAAGAAAATATCGACTTTTTCCAGGTCGAGTTTGCTCTTCAAACAACGGTTCAGATGGCAAAACAGTGTTCGATTGTTCAGGTGACAGTTCAGAACTTGAATTCTCCAATGCTGAAGACGAAGGTACAGTTCCAGATGATTCAACAGGTGTATCTGACTGAACTGAATCGTTCTCTACAGGTTGAGCATCACTGAATGGCACGTAGTATGGAATGGCATCGGTCTCCGTCGAGGCGTAGCCTTTCTTTATCCAGTTATCTGCTGGCAATGGAAGCGGAACTTTTTTCGTATGGGTGGCATGCACCCAATGCTTCCTGCCGTCCAGCCAAACTGCAGTCCTCGTTGCCAACAAGACTTGGTAGGGTCCCACAAACCTTGGCTCAAGATTACGTTTTCTCCAAAGTTGCGGGTTACCACCCAGTCACCAGGTTGGAGCCGATGTCCAGATCCTTCTGTTTGTGCCGGTGGAGCTTCAAAAACCTGTTGATGAATCAAACTCAATTTAGCAGTCAGATCGTAAAGATAGTCAATCAACATTGGATATTCAAGTCTATCGAACTCCTTAGGCCTCGGAACTCCCCAAACGTTCGCAGGACGGCCGAACACAATCTCATATCGGCTAAGCCCTACTCGAGAGTGCACAGTCGCCCTGGTCGATAAGAGAGCTAGAGGCAATGCATCAGGCCATGATAAACCAGTCGATTGCTTGGATTTTGGCAAGTTTCAGTTTTAGAGTACCATTGTACCCTTCCACTAAACCCGCCGATTGAGGATGATTAGCACTATGAAATTTTTGGCGGATTCCCAAACCCTTACATACACTCTTCATCACACTTCCCACAAACTCACTTCCATTATCCGACCATACAATCTGTGGCATGCCATACCTGGGAAAATATTCCTTGAGTAGAACTTTTGCTGTGGACAGGGCAGTATTATCCTTAAGAGGGTAGGCCTCGATCCATCTGGAGAACGCACAAACCACAACCAATACGTACTTCAAGTTATTGCATCTCTCCATATGGATGAAGTCCAACTGGATAACTTCAAAGGGACATGTAGGAGGA
The DNA here is from genome assembly GCF_964263255.1 of Lissotriton vulgaris. Lineage (NCBI taxonomy): Eukaryota > Metazoa > Chordata > Amphibia > Caudata > Salamandridae > Lissotriton > Lissotriton vulgaris. Next base: position 1,050,448,932 of record NC_141693.1, read on the forward strand.
GCAAAATGACCAGGTGGAGTGGGGGTGCCCTTGCCAGGATTATACATCAAACATACCATACAGTTCTTGACCACTCTCTCAGCACACTTAGCAATCCCATCATCTTTCCATACAGGAGACAACAACTTACATATACCTTTCGCACTAATATGTGACATGCCGTGGGCCATAGTAACGACGGCAAGCACATACGCATCCGGTAACATCCATCTCTGATATTCTGACAAATCAACCCAACATCCATTCACGTCTAACTTCCCTGTGCTTTCTTTCCACTTAGTCTATTCAGTTTCGGTGGCCTCATTCTGAATCGCTTTCACACTCTCAACTGTGTCCTCACACATACTAGTCTCCGTCGGCCATCTCACTGAACTCGTAACATACATTCGATTCATCAAATTCTTGGCCGTTTCCTTAGCAATCTCGTCCGCAAATGCGTTACCACGACCAACATCATCCGTAACCTTTCGATGCGCGCTACATTTAATGATTGCCACCTGCTTAGGCAATGTAAGTGCATCTAGAAGATCGTTCACGAGCTGTCCGTGTTGGATCTTCGTTCCATGCGATATCATGAATCCTCTTTCTCTCCACAATCGACCAAAACTATGCGCTACGCCAAATGCATACTGACTGTCAGTAAACACATTCACTCGCTTTCCTTTAGACAAAACACACGCTCTCGTTAATGCAATCAACTCTGCCGCTTGCGCTGAATACTGACTCAATCTCGCAGTTTCCACAACCGTATTCAACGTCACTACAGCATACGCAGTCGTCACATCACCATTCGGCAACTTGAAACATGAACCATCAACATACAAAGTACCATCGGGATCTACCAATCGAGTGTTTTTCAGGTCAATACGACCCTTCGTTTCTTCTTCAGTTCTTAAGTAACAGTCATGTGGTGCTACATCACCTGATTCCACATTAATCGGCAACAATGTCGCTGGATTCAGCACATTACAACGTTTTATCTGTATATGACTTGCCAAAAGTGTCAACTCATAACCAGACAACCTTGCGCTCGTCAAGTGTTGAGTTTCCGTTCGATTCAAGAGAGTGTCAACTGCATGCGGAACCATCACTGTAAGCATATTATCCATGACCAGACCTGCGGACTGTCGAATGGACACCGCAGCTGCCGCTGTTGCTCTTAAACAACTCGGCAATGCTCTAGCTGCTGGGTCTAAAGTCGAGGAAAAATATGCACATGGACGCTGTTTGCCACCAAATTGTTGCGTCAAAACACTCAACGCACAACCTTCTCTCTCATGAACGTATAGTGTAAACGGCTTACTGTAATCAGGAGTACCTAACACAGGAGCCGAACACAACGCATCACGCAGTTCAGAAAAACTTTTCTGACACTCTTCAGTCCATGGCAAAGGAGTCGGAACACCCTTGCACGTGAGAGCTAACAATGGCTTCGCTAACAATGAAAAGTTTGGAATCCATTGTCTGCAGTATGACGTGATACCTAGAAAGGCACGTACATCTCTCTGAGTTGTTGGCGCAGTCATTCGAGCAATCGCTGCAATTCTTTCTGGGGTCAACCTTCTTCCCTCCTTTGACAATAAGTGACCTAAATAGGTTACTTCTTGACAACAATACTGTAGCTTAGAAGGTGACACCTTGTGATGTAAGTCACATAAATGCTTTAACAGCGATACTGTAGCAGTTTTGCAAATTTGCTCAGTGTCGGCAGCCACTAACAGATCATCAGCGTACTGAATCAGGGCCGCACCAGCTGGTAACACAAACGCATCAAGTTGACTCTTAAGGGCTTGACTCTAGATCGATGGACTCTCACAGTAGCTCTGAGGTGCACGTTTAAACCTGAAACTGCGACCACCTAATGAGAAGCCGAATAGATCTCTGCTTTCCTCAGCAATCGGAATACTAAAGAAAGCATTCTTTAGGTCGATCACCGAAAACCAGGAGGCAGAGGCTGGAATCAGGGTCAACAAAGCAGTAATGTCAGGCACCACTGGAAACTGTGGGATCACGATTTTATTCACTTCTCTCAAATCAATTACAAAACGATACACAGGAGGCTTGGATGGGTCAGTTCGTTTCAAAATAGGTTACACAGGACTATTACACACATTTCCCCGAGTTTCTTCGATAACATCCTTTTCGATCAAGTCATAAATGATCGCTAATAGCGCTCGTTCGCCATCAAGAGAGATACGATACTGGGGAATACGTGGTAATCTCACATTCGATTTCAATTGGACGACATAAGGTGGTATGTCCAGTAGGCCCACATCATTGGGCCCTGTTGCCCATAAAGACTCAGGAAGGGAACTCAAAACCGCTTCAACAAATCCAGACCCAAAAGATTCTCACCACAACCAGTAGTCAAAATCAAAGGAGCCTCTAGCTCACGTGGCCCAATCGTAAGGGTCAAAGGGCTAGAAACTGGATTGCTAACCGGGGCGCCAGAGAATCCAACAGAAACGTTCGTTAAGCCAGACAAAGGTGCGCCAGGGAGTTTCGAATGCATGATGGAACTTTTTGCTGCACCAGTGTCCAACAGAAAAGGCTCAACTACGCCCGATGTGGCAACTGCGACGTAAGGCCCTCTCTGATCAACCGGAACTGATACAACTCCCTCTCTTTGTCTATGGCTGTCCTAGTAATTGTTGTCTGCACCAATCTCATGCTCGACATAATAGTCATCCACATGATACTGTGCAGATCTACCAGACAATGTATTTCGTTGATCAAAACAATTGTCCGTGTCCGATGAAGGAGCAGAACGCTCATTTTGATTTCGAGAGGTGCCACGACCTCTACCTCGAGAGGACTGCTGATGACCACCACGACCTCCTCGAACCGAGACACCATCCGTTCGGTCACGTAAAACAGGGCAATTAAACTTTAAATGGCCCTCACCCCTACAATATGCACACTGATTATACCCAAGCATAGATCTGGATGCAGAGGAGTCAGAGCGCGACTGCATCCTAGAAGACTGCGCTTGCGGTCGATACTGCTGTTGCGAGTCATTCTGATTCGAGCGTGGAGGATACGCTTGCTGCAATAAGACCTTAGTTTTTAGCTCTTTAGTTTTCTTGTCTGCACGAACATTCTCCTTTTTATCTCTATTTTCATAATATTGAGCCGTTGCTAATATTTGAGCTGTGGTTGAAACAGCCCATGCACTTTCAGAATTTTTCAATTTGTTGCATAGTTCAGGCAACAGATTTAGCACGAACTTATCGACAAACAATCGCTGACCTCCCTCAGTGCTCATATCCTGACCACTATGATCGATAAACGCCTCCTCAAATCTAGTAAAGAAATCGGAGACACTCTCGTCTTTCTTTTGTTTGCAAGCAGACAATTTATCCCAGTTCACCCTCATCGCTGGCATGAGTGTTTTCATGAGCGTAATGATTCTTTGGGGCAGATCCGTAATTAACTGTTCAGGCTTAGCCCCACCAACTTGCCGTCCATCAGCCTCTACAAGAGCAGCCCAATCACCACCTAACTCAGCTGCATGATTCTCTTGACGAATTTTCGCCCAAATCGGTTGTGGTACTACATTACCAAACAACATGTCGATATCAGCAGGGTTCATAATAGAAGCATCCACTAATTGGGATAACTCCTTGTAATAACCAGCTGGATTCTTCCGCGGGTCAGGCAAAGATTGTTTCACCTGCAAAACTTCTGATCGCTTCCATGGGAGGTGTATCCAAACTCTCTGGAAGTGTGGCAGAATTGCAGGATTGGCATTAGCATCACCTGGCATCCACACTGGGGGAACTTCTCGAAAAGGATACTGACCAATTCAATTTTATTTATTATGTTTTGGCTCTCAACGAGGGCCACATAAAATACACAATACAAATTACATGCAAAAGAAAAATTCAATAGAACAAACACAAAGCAAATTGCATCCATTGACAATAGACAGGAATAATCAACATCAGACACCTCCATAACACATTAATAAATAGCTAAAAAACCTTTAAAAAAATTAAAAATATAGAAGCAAAACATTTCATTTGGGGGACAGTGTAGAAATTGTAGGAAGATATTTACATTGGAAATGCCTAGTGGGAAACATATTGGTTTTAACCATTTAAACCGCAATAGGCGGAGTGCAGGGCAAATCAACAAGACATGCATTCGATCCTGAATACTCATATTACAAAGATTGCACATCGGAGAGGATCCATACCATTTAGATAAGAGTAGATTTAGGGGCAATAAATCATATCTTAAAAGAAACCATAATCTACGGACAACGTGTGGAATATTCCATGTGGCATAGGGTTGGGCCAACTTCATAGAATAAGAATTAAGGAGGAGGTCACAACCCCCTTTTTCTTGTATTACATTCTTATCTGTTTGAAAACAGAGTTCCCACGATGCCTGTTTCAGCAGGGTTTTTAGCTGGGTTGGTGAGTGAAGGAACAAAGCACTTTCGTCTAGCTTTAAAAGTGACACAGCTCTTCTGAAGTTCCTTACTATTCGAGAGAACTCTTTGAAGTTGCCCAACAGTTCTCCTTTAAGGAGAGCTCTCATCGAACCCGGTTCAGCTCTGGCCAAGCAAGCCACCCATCTTACCAGAGCACATAGTCCCTGAACCCAACTGCTCCTAAGGCCAAAATCGAGCCTACATGCGGCCAAAGAGTACGCGGTGTTGAGGGTAGATAGGGATCTTAGGAGTTTCCCTTCAATTTTGTGGCAGAAACCCCAGTGCTTCAGCTCTACAAGTTCTATGCCATATAATAACGTAGCAGGAATCTTTGCCCTATACACCTCAAGTAAACAGGCGAAGTGTCTTTTACCAGTGGCGAGATAGAGGGAGTTCAAACCTTTGCCATGAGCGAGGGCTTTGCGTGAACTATGCTCGATGTGGGGCTTCTCACTCAAATTGGCCGCAATTATAGGATACTGACCAGATTGCGCTTTCGAATCATCAGAGTCGTCGTCAAACGACACTCGAGAAGGCACTGTAGACCTAAAAGTTAACAAACGCTCTAATGCACGTCGTACATCACCGCCTACAATCATACCGTTCGAAAACTGATTCTGAAGTTCAGTCATATCAGGCGGTACATTATCTAGCTCATCATTATCCCACTCTTCTCTCAAGGATTTACACATCTCCTCGAACACGAATCTTTGTGTGGGCTCATTAAACTGAGAGAACGTATCGAAGACTATGCGCAGAGTGTATTTAGCAGGATGTCTAATCCACCTACGCGCCATAGTGACTAACGTCGCACTCTCCCTTCCTCCAGGAATTTGACCCCGCTCTGAGAGATGTCAGAGGCATCGGACTCAAGTAACGATCCGAAAAGCGGAGAATAGAGAGTAGCAACAGAATTAGGTATACGATTTCGAGCAGAAGGGGTAGAAGAAAGAAGAACAGGAGCAACAAAATTAGGAGTAAACGTAGGAGCAGTGGGAGTAGCCAAGATAGCAGGAGTAGTAGTAACAATAGACTGAGAAGGCACAGGCAAAGGAGCAGTAGGAAGAAGGGGAGGTAAAGGAGCAGGGCCCACTTGAGGAACAAGGGGATTCGGAAGAACAGGACCAACGACAGGCTGACCAGCAGCCGCCGGAACAACAGGCGGAAGAACAGGAGGAACTACAGGGGCTCTAGTACCCTGTACATAAGGAGGTGGTGATTTTAATAAATAAGATAACAAAGGATCCTCTTTCGATTCGTCCCCCTTCTTTTCAGAACTTGATGGTAAAACCGGATAACATTTATCCACCGCCATGCGATGCTGTCTGGTAGAAACTTCCTTTTCCTTCTCTTCTTTGTCTCGCCGATACTGTTCTGCACTTTGCATCATCGTAATGATACCGCCTCTCTTATTTTTCTTAATCTGCTTGATTTCCTTCTGTCTGGCCTCTTTGCGCCATAACCGAAAGGAATCAAACATTGCTGGCCTAGCTTTCTTTTTAAACAATTTTGCTTCGAGATTATCTAAAATCTCAGCGTCAAAACTACCATGGGGTGGCCAACTAAGGACACCATCCTTTCTAGTATAACGGATCCAACATTCATTATATACAATGGGGCCCACTCCATGTCGACTATAGAGCTCATAAATCGGAGTTCCAACTGGAGGTATCGGACATGAGTCCTCCAACCGGGAATCCGTACTGTAACATTTAAGGAAACCAAACAAAATACTACGGCCAGGCATCGTGCACACTAACCGAGTTTACAAACTTCAAGGGTTATCGAATTACGATATCCTCGCAAAAATACGAGACCCTCGGTTTTTGGCAATTACAATTGTCAAAGAAAAACCCAAAAGAGAGAACCAACAACTAAGGACCACAAATGCAATGGAACCATGCAAACAACCAAGTTTCAACAACAACAACCAAGTTTCGAAGTACGAAACAAAATGTCCTAAAAAGGAACCAAAGAATTAAACTAAGGACTGGGAGCGACCCACAAATACTTAACTGAAAGAACAATGGCGTCACCAGGAAGGCCCTTTCTATCGTCTCGCCGTACAAAGGACTACGCCAGGCGCCAAAACAGGTCGAAAGTCAGGGCATCAGTCCGTCGCAGCCGTCAGGAGGCGGGAATCTTCGCGGGAAAAATCTTTGGACCACTTATTTCGACAACAGGATCGATGAAGCGGGGTGCACCTTCCCTCTGAGATTTCACACGAAGTTCCTCACGATCGTCAGGCTTTGGACCGGTACCGCCGATGTCGCCCTACGTTGGGCGCCAACTGAAGGACTGGGCTATTTTAAAGCCCAGCGGTGCCAGGGGACAACACCTGAAACCTTCGTGGATATACCTGTTCCGGCGTACAAATCACAGAGACACGGGACACTTCCTTCGGCGTCAAAGATCAGCGTTTATTTACTGCAGGGATACAGAAATCGCTAGAAGTACAACAGAGTGTAGGTTCTGAGAGTCTGCTTCGAATTGCAAAAGTGGATCGCTCCTTTTATACACAATTTCGTCATTGCACAACATAGCGAACAAAAGGTTACAACTCAGTTCCCACAGTAAACTTCAAAAGGATTGCATTCATGTTTTCAGAAGCCCGGAACAGAAACATTGCCGGTTCCCAACTGTAAAAGCACGCTATCCCACCATTAGGCACATTCCATTCTAGTTGTAAACGGGCTAAGAAAAGAGACAGAAACAGGTGCAAGGAAGACAAAGACAGACAACAGATTGAAAAGAGTGTAGGGGCAATATCGGAAGCATGATCACAGGATCAAAGGATTCGAGCCTAACGCATGCAAGGCTGAAACAATAGACCGGCACAGCAAGATGAGCCTCGAGCGGAGCCATCTGCCTTTGCCGTGTCATCCCCCTAGTCATAAAGGGACGCTCAAAGGAATATGCATCTTCCGCAAGAGCTTGGGAAACCCAGGGTCTTCAAGCGGACATTGTCCGTTCGCCGGCTACGTGAGGGCAAGAAACAAGATGGATGCCGTATCTAAAATGGAACCCGAGGGTTCAGATGGAGAAACCCGCAAATAAGATGAACCCTTCCAGGTAGTGTAGCGAAAACGCGTACACCTACTAAACTCGTCATTTGCGGTTCGTAGATACCAAACTCGTCCATATTCGAACAAGCCCAAAACGTCGTTACGATTCTCACGGAACCTCATGGCGTAGAGGGTGTTTCCGTAGTCCAGGCGGCTGGTGACAAGGGTCTGGGTGACCTTCTTCCTGGTCGTGGTGGGGATCCATCGGAAGATTTTTCGGAGCATGCGCAGGGTGTTGAAGCAGGATGCTGAGACGGCGTTGACTTGCTTGGTCATCGTGAGGGCAGAGTCCAGGATGAAGCCCAGGTTGCGTGCGTGGTCTGTGGGTTTGGGGGCGGTGCCCAGGGCAGGTGGCCACCAGGAGTCGTCCCAGGCAGAGGGGGATGGTCCCAGGATGAGGACTTCCGTCTTGTCTGAGTTCAGTTTCGGGCGGCTGAACTTCATCCAATCCGCGACATCTCTCATTCCTTCCTGGAGGCTGACTCTGGTGGTGTCTGGGTCCTTGGTGAGGTAGAGGATCAGCTGTGTGTCGTCGGCGTAGGATATGATGTTGAGGTCGTGTTTGCGTGTGATTGCTGCGAGGGGGCTCATGTAGACGTTGAAGAGGGTGGGGCTGAACGAGGATCCTTGTGGGACGCCGCAGATGACTTCGGTAGCCGTGGACCAGAACGGGGGGAGGCGTACTCTCTGGGTTCTTCCGGCAGGAATGAGATGATCCATTCCAGGGCCGTGCCTTGGATTCCGGTGTCGCTGAGGCATTGTATCAGGGTGTGGTGGCATACCGTGTCGAAGGCTGCTGAGAGATCCAGGAGGATGAGGGCGGTGGTTTCCCTGTTGTCGAGCATTGACCTGATGTCATCGGTGGCTGCGATGAGGGCGGTCTCTGTGCTGTGGTTTGCTCGGAAACTGGACTGTGATGGGTCGAGGGATCCATTTGTCTCAAGGAAGGCGGAGAGTTGTTTGTTGACCGTCTTCTCGATGACCTTGGCAGGAAAAGGGAGGAGCGAGATGGGTCGGAAGTTCTTGAGGTTCGTGGGGTCCGCGGTGGGTTTTTTCAGGAGGGCGCTGATCTCGGCATGTTTCCAGCTCTCCGGAAAGGTGGCGGAAGCGAAGGAGCTGTTGATGACGTCCCGGAGTTGGGCTGCGATGATGGAGTCGGCTTTGTTGAAGATGTGGTGCGGGCATAGGTTGGTGGGGGAGCGAGAGTGGGTGGTGCTCATAGTGCGGGCGGTGTCTTCGGTGCTGACCGGGGTCCAGGTGCAGAGGGTGGCGGTTGGGTGCGTTGGTTCGGTGGTAGGGTGCTTGGGCAGTGCGCCGAAGCTGTTGTGTATGTCGGCGATCTTGCGGTGAAAGAACGAGGCGAGTGAGTCGCAGAGGTCTTGCGAGGGTGTAAAGTCGTTGTTGCAGGCGCTGAGGTTGGAGAGCTCTTTGACGATGCTGAAGAGTTCCTTGCTGTTGTGGGTGTTGTTGTGCAGACGTTGTTTGTATGTAGTTCTCTTGGTGGTGCGGATCAGTTGGTGATGTTTGCGGGTGGCATTCTTGAGGGCTGCCATGTTCTCTGTTGTCTGATCCTGGCGCCAGGTTCTCTCCAGGGAGCGGCAGGTTTTCTTTGAGTTCATGAGGTCGTCAGTGAACCATGGAAAATATGGAAAATAAACCTTTTTAATCTTACTTTCCACTGGCAAAAGAATCTTTTGAAGATCAACGTGAAAAATGTAGCAGTCAGTAAACGCCTCCTTGAACAATTAAATTTTAAACTAACTGGTTTGTTGTCATTTTATGTCATAACCCTATACCCTGTGACTATAAAATAATGTAAATGTGAAGAAGTTTGGTTTTCAGCCACGAAGAAAATCCGCACGCATAAATACCTTTTTGCTCAGCAGAGATTTGTGCCAACAAGAAATACTTTATTTCCATTAAGTCCATATGGCACCAGCCTACCTTCCGAGAATTCAATGCGCTTTGCTCCACTCCCAACACAAATGAACTAGAACTCTTAGAACCCCATGTTGCCCCTATCCAATGCTCTCAAAATCAGTGTGCAAACATGCAGGCTGCACAAACCTCTATGACATTTTTTTGGGACATTTTCAGTAAACGCGACCTGACAGCTAGTTTTCAAGAAAGGTAAAGGAATGAGAGGCTTTATAAATAGCCACTGTACAAGAAGCGAAAGTGCTACAAATAGTCTGATCCACAGTAACTTTAAAACAGCATATACAAGGGATTACTGACCTGTTTAAAAACAGCAGGCAGTGCACTAGTAAGGCTACTCACACTCTGATGCTCTCCAACCTGAAAAAAAGGACACTTCTTCCACTGAACAGCACCGAGGACTCGGAGCGCTCGTGAAGAAAAGAACAAGGCTAATGCTTTGTGTTTGTGGTTATATCCACTGAATCATGAAATAGCGTCTCACGTCCTGAGCGCACAACTTCCGTTTTAAGGTCAAAGTGGTTCCCTTGTGGTGTACGTGTGCCTTATGATAGGTCGGGAGGCCTGGACATCAAAATCTAAATATTTTACAGACCAAGGCAGGAGGCAATTAACCGAGGCAGGCATGGATTTACAGCACAACATCAGCTCTTCACCGGGGAAACAGAGGGAACTTAGGGGCATATTATCAAGAAAGGTGATAAAATTATCGCCGCTTTAGGTTAGGTTCTGGTGTTAACCTGGGCTGCTATGAGAATTCACAAGGGCATATTATCAAGGCCATTATCGCCGCTTTAGCGGCAGTTTCCTGCCGCTTAAGCGGCGATAATCTTATCGCCTTTCTTGATGATATGCCCCTTAGTGAGTTAATATTGTGTGTAGACCTGGCCCTAAGAAATGAGTGCCGGTGCTAAGCACTGGAAAGCACCAGCGCAAAGTAAGCACTGGTTGGTGCCCAAATAGCACTAAAGGGGCCTCCCACTTAGGGTGGCCCCCTGAGTGGGCCGCGGGCACCCGCATAGCGCCAATATTGGCAACACACCCACCCTCACAACAACAGAGCATGCATGCTGAATAAATAAAAACACAACACAACTTTTGTTTGGAAAAATATTGCTGCAGGTTTATTCCATACAAAAGTATGCAATATGGTGGTTTATCTTATGGGTGATCCAATGGCAGACAGCTGTAACCAACTTATGCTGCCCTGCCCGTCTAATGACCCAAGCACTGTGGAGGACCCATTCAGTGCTACACCTTATGGGGTGATCCTCTTTCCGGATCACGAGACACATTGGTCCCTTATACTCAAGCCCCTTTCAGGGGGGAGCATAGCAAGGCAAGCCCCCGGTTGCTCAGGCCCACAACAGCCTGAAGGACTAACGGGGCGCAGACACGGTTTCCCAGGAACCTGCCATGAGGCTCCTGGCATTTGGCTCTGGCACCCCTATTGCGCCGCACAGAGGTACCCTTCTGTACCCATCTGCTTCCAGATCACCCTGTAACTTCACCACAGCTCACACACATGTTTGTCAACTTAACTTTAGGCGTACGCATGGATGGCCTGTTCCTGAATGAGCCCAAAAAAACGCTTAGAACCGTAAACCTGTGAACTGGGACCTCCCAGCTAATGTAGGCTCCAACCTTCTGTAACTTGTAGTTGCAGACATCTCGCACTCCAAGTGCCTCAACACCTGTGTCCCCAATTTATGGGACAGCAGCCCACTTGCTAGGTGACCTCACCCACAACCAGCCTGTCTACTTTGGCTACCAGGGCGAGATGCTTCTATGCTTAACTGAGGCAACTGTAACCTGCCCATGTGGCAGAGTGCACATGTTTTGTTGGGGTTGACCCGACATTTACACAGTCCTCTGTGATTGCTAAATCATGGCGAACAGGAATGTTCATACTAACAGTATGTGACTACGAGACAGTGTGTCATCAAGCACTTAGGGCACTTAAGACTAAACTTAAGAACTTAAGACTAAATCCTAAATTTACTACTTTTTGGTATTCACAGAATGCACTTATTACTTTTGGCATTCACAGAATTAACGTACTACTTTCGGTATTCACAGATGGAATTTACTACTTTCGGTATTCACAGAATAGACTTACGACTACTAACTTTACGTCCGCACCCGGGTCGTAATTTCTGCTGTCGGGCCGTAATTTACGGCTCTTCGGCGGGATTTAGGACTCTGGCTGCGATTTCCACCAATGCGCCATAATTTACGATTCAGGCCTGTGTTTTCCGATTCCGTGCCGGAAGATACGAATTTTGGCAGTTGGTCATGTTGTCCAAGGTCCTCCCATCCCCCACCATGGATCAGCTGACACACTGCAGTCAATCGCAGCCAATAGCTCCATTTTGTCATGATGAATGTTGCCAGTGCCTACCATCCCCCACCACGCTCCAGCTGAAGCCAATTAACACTAATTGACCAGCACCACAAAACACATGGAAGCAGCACACATTGAAGGAACAGGTTTGCCACAGAGAGTTCGTGTCCACATCGCTCACATTGCCGGTGAAAATGGAAATGAGGAGAAAGAGGAACTTTTCAACAGAGGAGACCACCATGCTTGTGGAGTTCATAGTCTGGCACCACAACCGCCTATATGGACTCCCACCCTACAGCACCAGTGGGACACAGAAGGCAGCCCTATGTCAGCAGTTAGCCACTGCTGTCTCAGCATTGGGGGAGGAGAGGCGCACAGTACAGGACATAAAGGGAAAGTGGCAGGATGAAAGGCAGAGGGTGAAGGAGAAATACTCCAGGATTGAATTAAGCAGGATCCTCCCTGCTGCATACCCTGGACCCCGCATCCGCCTCACACCACTGGAGGAGGATATCTTCACAACAATACACCCCTACTTGGTCCATGGACTGCCCGTCAATGACGTCCGCTACGTGGTACCAGGTAAATGGAATGAAAAGGAAAAGTGCATGAAAAGATTGTCTGTTTCACACTGTCATTGTGAGTAAGGACTTGTCCAAAGTATATATAAAAATATAGTCAGTCAGAGACTCATGTGTCATCCTTGATGTAGCACCACAAGTCCCAGAATCCTTTGCATTAGAAAAGGCTAATCCCTCCCCCCCCTTTTGAAAACATGGGCACAGTACTGCTGCCGTACATACACAACCCTGCTAAGTAGCAATTGACAAATATTAGCAGAGAAGCGCCAGTACCAATGTGACATGCAATTCAACCCTTGTGCAACCACAGGTGCGTCGCACTTACATGGCGGTGCACTGTGATAGACACATGTGTGTCGAATCTGTGTTGGGGGGCTTTGCTGGAGTCGTGTTGCAAGAGCGATGCAATTCCAATAATGTTCATGGACTGCCCATAACTAACGTGCTGCGCCAATCCTCACGTCTGCTTCAAGCAGGCGTAAGGTTGCGTCGCAGCGGCCTCAGAAAAGTGAACCTGTAAAATCTTGTAGATTTCACTGAATCACTTTTACGCGGCATATCCCAAAGGAATGCCCACCCTGTATACATCAAAGCTGATGCAGGTTCAATGTTGCGCAGGACCTCATAACGTGATGCTTCACCATAGATGCGTTAAGTTGAGAATAATTCAAAATGTGACGTCTGTTGGACACCATAGCTGTGTCACAGAAGTGATGAAACAGTAGTGTAAATCTTATTCAAGGGGCGTGTAAACCTGCCACAAATTCTCCAAGAAGTACATCACCCCATGCCAGCCTAATTCACAAAGCAGAAGGTGAGAGAATCATCAGATCTAAATTTTTCATACACATATCCTGTTGCCCATTTCCACTCTACCACGCCATTACATCCCCAATCCACCACGGCTCCTACCTGCCCCGTCTGCGGCAGTACTTCACAACACTGTTAGAACGCAGAAGATATGGGGAAATCCCTGAAAAGTTCCACAAGCACATTTCCCATTTGGTTACATTTCTCTCTTCTCATCCATTGGCACATCCAGCCAGAGGACAGACAACTGCAATAGCAGAGGTCACCGCATCTACTGGGAGGAATCAACAACATACAGAGGAAGGCATGACAACCTCACTAACTGGTAAGTCAAACTGGCCATGAAATAGTCAAAATGCATACATTGTCAGGAGACAACTGAGGGACATATAGTGCCCACCTATGAAAATCAACTAGAGATGCAAAAATTGATTCATTAGGTCTCGTTGAAGCAATGCGTAAGCATTGTTCGGCGAGATGTATACTAAGTGACTTTCAAAAGTTAAACACTGCGGATTCCATGCAGTTCACGTGAAATGCGCGTGCACAGAAATCCGACCCTCCCACCAAGCAAGACAAGCCAAGAACATCAAAGCGAACGGCCGCTTTGAGTCCATTTGCCACCAGCACTTCACGCGCTGCAGGTCATAAACATGACCATCTGCTCGTGAATGCTGGCATCGTTGCCCAGCCCCCTCCCAGCGCTCATGGCACATGACAAGCTGAAGAGCTTTTGCTAATTATTATTTGTCATAAATGAATTCGTAATAGTTGGCTGATACAGTGATTCCGGTTATTAACACACATATCTGCCTATGTAGTCCTTTCCTCTCCTCTAGTGGGTTTCACTGGTATTTCCACTAACATTCGGAACTTTAACAGGTGAAGGAAGAGAAGATTTTTAAGGCCGTCAACAGACATTTCTTTTCCGATCCCTGTGCAATCAGTGCTATTTGTGGTAGTTACAACATGCCTCACAATTTTGCTCGGTTACATTTTGGAAGGAAAAACCCACCTAATTCTAGCTGGAAAAATACCTGTTAAATACCGGAACATGTGGAGTTTAATGCGCAAAGCACTAAAATAAGCAAGTTGTGCCCCATTTAAAGGATACAACTTGTAATGCACGAACATTCTTATACCTTTTACATTTCTATCCCCATGAATAATAATCTCCTTCCCAGCAGTAATGAGGGCCTACATAATTGAACCGGTCAGAATTTAGTATAAGTGCCGTAATCACCAATTTTATTAAAATCTTAACCACTGGTTACATTTTTAGCAGGTCAAACTTACATACTTTAAAGAATAAAAAAAAAAGAGAAAAATACCGGGACATGGTCATGTTATTCCCAATTGTCATGGCAAAACTAGAGATAGGCAATAATTAATGCGCCTTATCAATTCAAAGCACTAGTGTCGAATTTCATCGACTACATTCACTAACTATTTCAACTCATGGGCGCCCATAATCAAACCAAAGTGGAGAAGACAGGTTTTGGAACACTGGCAGTAACAATGGATCAAAAAGACCCAGAGGATTGATTATGTAATTACTTTGTGAATTGCAAGTATACACTAAAATATTTGTCATGCAATCTGGCAGCCTGTATGTATGTATATGGCATTCCACGAGCACAGAGCTAGTGTTGTACAGGGTCAAAGATAACATAAAGTTGCTCTTTGGCGCTTGCATTCTTTTTTGTCAAATTTGCTGATCAGCTTCAACCAGTGCCGACATCGCACCTCAGTTCTACGCTCCTCACACACTCTCTCTCTCACACTCTCTCTCTCTCTCACACTCTCTCTCTCACTCTCTCTCTCTCACTCTCTCCCTCTCTCTCTCTCTCTCTCTCTCTCTCTCTCTCTCTCTCTCTCTCTCTCTCTCTCTCTCTCTCTCTCACACACTCTCTATCTCTCCATCTCTCTCTCACACTCTCTCACACACTCACTCTCTCACACACTCACTCTCTCTCACACTCACTCTCTCTGACACACACTCACTCTCACACTCACTCTCACACTCTCTCTCACACTCTTTCTCACACTCTCTCTCACACTCTGTCACACTCTCTCTCACACTCTCTCTCACACTCTCAATCACACTCTCACTCACACTCTCACTCATACTCTCTTTCAGTCACTCTCTCTCAGTCACTCTCTCTCAGTCACACTCTCTCTCACAATCTCTGTCACACTCTGTGTCACACTCTCTCTCACACTCTCTCACACTCTCTCTCACACTCTCTCTCTCTCCCAATCTCTCTCTCAATCTCTCTCTCTCTATCTCTCTCTCTCACACACAGACTCTGTCTCACTCTCTCACACACCCACTCTCTCACACACTTACTCTCTCACAAACTCACTCTCTCTCACACACACTCACTCACACACTCACTCACACACTCACTCTCACACTCACTCTCACACTCTCTGTCACACTCTCACTCACACTCTCTCTCACACTCTCTCTCACACTCTCACTCACACTCTCACTCACACTCTCACTCTCTTTCAGTCACTCTCTCAGTCACTCTCTCAGTCACACTCTCTCTCACACTCTCTGTCACACTCTGGTCACACTCTCTCTCACACTCTCTCACACTCCCACTCACACTCTCTCTCACACTCTCAATCACACTCTCACTCACACTCTCACTCACACTCTCACTCTCTTTCAGTCACTCTCTCTCAGTCACTCTCTCTCAGTCACTCTCTCTCAGTCACTCTCCATCAGTCACATTCTCTCTCACACTCTCTGTCACACTCTGTGTCACACTCTCTCTCCCACTCTCTCTCTCGCAATCTCTTTCTCAATCTCTCTTTCTCTATCTCTCACACACGCACTCTCTCTCACACTCTCTCTCACTCACTCTCTCTCACACACACACTCTCACACACACCCTCTCTCACACTCTCACTCACACTCTCTCACACTCTCAATCACACTCTCACTCACACTCTCACTCACACTCTCACTCTCTTTCAGTCACTCTCTCTCAGTCACTCTCTCTCAGTCACACTCTCTCTCACACTCTCTGTCACACTCTGTGTCACACTCTGTGTCACACTCTCTCACACGCTCTCTCACACTCTCTCTCTCACAATCTCTCTCTCAATCTCTCTCTCTCTATCTCTCTCTCACACACACACTCTCTCTCACACTCTCTATCTCTCTCTCACACTCTCTATCTCTCTCTCACACTCTCTCACACACTCACTCTCTCACACACTTACTCTCTCACACACTCACTCTCTCTCACACACACTCACTCTCACACTCTCTCTCACACTCTCTGTCACACTCTCACTCACACTCTCTCTCACACTCTCTCTCACACTCTCACTCTCTTTCAGTCACTCTCTCTCAGTCACTCTCTCTCAGTCACTCTCTCTCAGTCACACTCTCTCTCACACTCTCTGTCACACTCTCTGTCACACTCTCTCTCACACTCTCTCTCACTCTCTCTTGCAATCTCTCTCTCAATCTCTCTTTCTCTATCTCTCTCTCTATCTCTCTCTCTCACACACACACACACTCTCTCTCACACTCTCTCTCACTCACTCTCTCTCACACACACACTCTCTCTCACACACACCCTCTCTCACACTCTCACTCACACTCTCTCACACTCTCAATCACACTCTCACTCACACTCTCACTCACACTCTCACTCTCTTTCAGTCACTCTCTCTCAGTCACTCTCTCTCAGTCACACTCTCTCTCACACTCTCTGTCACACTCTGTGTCACACTCTGTGTCACACTCTCTCACACTCTCTCTCACACTCTCTCTCTCACAATCTCTCTCTCAATCTCTCTCTCTCTCACACACACACTCTCTCTCACACTCTCTATCTCTCTCTCACACTCTCTCACACACTCACTCTCTCACACACTTACTCTCTCACACACTCACTCTCTCTCACACACACTCACTCACACTCACTCTCACTCTCACACTCACTCTCACACTCACTCTCACACTCACTCTCACACTCTCTCTCACACTCTCTGTCACACTCTTACTCACACTCTCTCTCACACTCTCTCTCACACTCTCACTCTCTTTCAGTCACTCTCTCTCAGTCACTCTCTCTCAGTCACTCTCTCTCAGTCACACTCTCTCTCACACTCTCTGTCACACTCTCTGTCACACTCTCTGTCACACTCTCTCTCACACTCTCTCTCACTCTCTCTCTCTCTCAATCTCTCTCTCAATCTCTCTTTCTCTATCTCTCTCTCTATCTCTCTCTCTCACACACACACTCTCTCTCACACTCTCTCTCACTCACTCTCTCTCACACACACACTCTCTCTCACACACACACTCTCTCTCACACTCTCTCTCACACACTCTCTCTCTCACACACACACTCTCTCACACACTCTCTCACATACTCTCTCACACACTCTCTCACACACTCTCACACACTCTCTCACACACTCTCTCACAAACTGTCTCACCCTCACACACACACTCTTTCTCTCTCACACACTCTCTCTTTCACAAACTCTCTCTATCTCTCTCTCACACACACACTCTGTCTCACACTCTCTATCTCTCTCTCACACTCTCTCACACACTCACTCTCTCACACACTTACTCTCTCACACACTCACTCTCTCTCACACACACTCACTCTCACACTCACTCTCACTCTCACACTCACTCTCACACTCTCTCTCACACTCTCTGTCACACTCTCACTCACACTCTCTCTCACACTCTCTCTCACACTCTCACTCTCTTTCAGTCACTCTCTCTCAGTCACTCTCTCTCAGTCACTCTCTCTCAGTCACACTCTCTCTCACACTCTCTGTCACACTCTCTGTCACACTCTCTCTCACACTCTCTCTCACTCTCTCTCTCTCGCAATCTCTCTCTCAATCTCTCTTTCTCTATCTCTCTCTCTCTCTATCTCTCTCTCTCACACACACACTCTCTCTCACACTCTCTCTCACTCACTCTCTCTCACACACACACTCTCTCTCACACACACCCTCTCTCACAGTCTCACTCACACTCTCTCACACTCTCAATCACACTCTCACACTCTCACTCACACTCTCACTCTCTTTCAGTCACTCTCTCTCAGTCACTCTCTCAGTCACACTCTCTCTCACACTCTCTGTCACACTCTGTGTCACACTCTGTGTCACACTCTCTCACACTCTCTCTCACACTCTCTCTCTCACAATCTCTCTCTCAATCTCTCTCTCTCTATCTCTCTCTCACACACACACTCTCTCTCACACTCTCTATCTCTCTCTCACACTCTCTCACACACTCACTCTCTCACACACTTACTCTCTCACACACTCACTCTCTCTCACACACACTCACTCACACACTCACTCTCACTCTCACACTCACTCTCACACTCACTCTCACACTCACTCTCACACTCTCTCTCACACTCTCTGTCACACTCTTACTCACACTCTCTCTCACACTCTCTCTCACACTCTCACTCTCTTTCAGTCACTCTCTCTCAGTCACTCTCTCTCAGTCACTCTCTCTCAGTCACACTCTCTCTCACACTCTCTGTCACACTCTCTGTCACACTCTCTGTCACACTCTCTCTCACACTCTCTCTCACTCTCTCTCTCTCTCAATCTCTCTCTCAATCTCTCTTTCTCTATCTCTCTCTCTATCTCTCTCTCTCACACACACACTCTCTCTCACACTCTCTCTCACTCACTCTCTCTCACACACACACTCTCTCTCACACACACACTCTCTCTCACACTCTCTCTCACACACTCTCTCTCTCTCACACACACACACTCTCTCACACACTCTCTCACATACTCTCTCACACACTCTCTCACACACTCTCACACACTCTCTCACACACTCTCTCACAAACTGTCTCACCCTCACACACACACTCTTTCTCTCTCACACACTCTCTCTTTCACACACACACACACTCTCTCTCTCACACACACACTCTCTCTCTCACACACACATCCTCTCTTTCTCACACACAGTACAGCCTTCTACCACCAACAGTCTACCACTCTTTCCGCCACCACCCTAACCACCACTCTATGCACTACCACTCTAGCGCCCACCACTCTAGCGCCCACCACTCTATCCGCCACCACTCGATCCGCCACCGCTCGATCCGCCACCGCTCGTTCCAACTCCACCCTCCAACCCCAAAACCACCCTCCTAATCCACCCTCCAACTCCACCCTCCAACTCCACCCTCCAACTCCACCCTCCAACTCCACCCTCCATCTCCACCCTCCATCTCCACCCTCCAACTCCAAACCAGTGTTTGTAATATCAATACATGTAAGTCACATAAATACAACACATATTGTATTACAAATGCTATAGGTGTTACATTTGGAAAAGTTATAACTGTTAGTGTTGTAAATGACAAAGCAATTATTTTCACTATTTTCCACAACAAAACATTAAAATAAAATTGGTCATTTACAATAGCAATAGCTCAAACTTTCCAAATGAGAAACATATTGCGTTGCATTCTCGTGGAGAAGTGTGGCTCACTGGTTAGAGCATGCAGACCCTGAAGCAGAGGTCAGACCCGGGACCAGGGTTCAATTCCCGACGCGGCAGGGTCTTGAGCTCAAATGTCCATGGACTCGATAATTCTCGCTTCGGTGCCTGACCTAATCACTGCTCCATCAGGATTCAAGCAAGCCGGGCCGAAGAGGCTGAAATGCCAGAAACCGGTCCCCGGTAGCTTGTCTCCTTTCTGGTAAAGAATTGGCTTGGTAGTTTAGTCTGCCCTGTTCCCATGATGCACTGGGCCAGGGACAGACTGATTTGCATATAGCCAGGTTCTGAGCTGGGATGGGGCAGTGAGATAAATAACGGTGATGGATCAAGCCCTGATCTTTGGACTGGGTAAGAGTGGTCTGCTCAATTCAGACACTCTGTTCATCACCACCCCCTTTTGTAAATCGATTTTGGCCACTATAGGTGTGGCAGGGTATACTCAGACATGAGTCCCTTTCTCACTGCTCCATCAGGATTCAAGCAAGCCGGGCCGAAGAGGCTGAAATGCCAGAAACCGGTCCCCGGTAGCTTGTCTCCTTTCTGGTAAAGAATTGGCTTGGTAGTTTAGTCTGCCCTGTTCCCATGATGCACTGGGCCAGGGACAGACTGATTTGCATATAGCCAGGTTCTGAGCTGGGATGGGGCAGTGAGATAAATAACGGTGATGGATCAAGCCCTGATCTTTGGACTGGGTAAGAGTGGTCTGCTCAATTCAGACACTCTGTTCATCACCACCCCCTTTTGTAAATCGATTTTGGCCACTATAGGTGTGGCAGGGTATACTCAGACATGAGTCCCTTTCTCACTGCTCCATCAGGATTCAAGCAAGCCGGGCCGAAGAGGCTGAAATGCCAGAAACCGGTCCCCGGTAGCTTGTCTCCTTTCTGGTAAAGAATTGGCTTGGTAGTTTAGTCTGCCCTGTTCCCATGATGCACTGGGCCAGGGACAGACTGATTTGCATATAGCCAGGTTCTGAGCTGGGATGGGGCATTGAGATAAATAACGGTGATGGATCAAGCCCTGATCTTTGGACTGGGTAAGAGTGGTCTGCTCAATTCAGACACTCTGTTCATCACCACCCCCTTTTGTAAATCGATTTTGGCCACTATAGGTGTGGCAGGGTATACTCAGACATGAGTCCCTTTCTCACTGCTCCATCAGGATTCAAGCAAGCCGGGCCGAAGAGGCTGAAATGCCAGAAACCGGTCCCCGGTAGCTTGTCTCCTTTCTGGTAAAGAATTGGCTTGGTAGTTTAGTCTGCCCTGTTCCCATGATGCACTGGGCCAGGGACAGACTGATTTGCATATAGCCAGGTTCTGAGCTGGGATGGGGCAGTGAGATAAATAACGGTGATGGATCAAGCCCTGATCTTTGGACTGGGTAAGAGTGGTCTGCTCAATTCAGACACTCTGTTCATCACCACCCCCTTTTGTAAATCGATTTTGGCCACTATAGGTGTGGCAGGGTATACTCAGACATGAGTCCCTTTCTCACTGCTCCATCAGGATTCAAGCAAGCCGGGCCGAAGAGGCTGAAATGCCAGAAACCGGTCCCCGGTAGCTTGTCTCCTTTCTGGTAAAGAATTGGCTTGGTAGTTTAGTCTGCCCTGTTCCCATGATGCACTGGGCCAGGGACAGACTGATTTGCATATAGCCAGGTTCTGAGCTGGGATGGGGCAGTGAGATAAATAACGGTGATGGATCAAGCCCTGATCTTTGGACTGGGTAAGAGTGGTCTGCTCAATTCAGACACTCTGTTCATCACCACCCCCTTTTGTAAATCGATTTTGGCCACTATAGGTGTGGCAGGGTATACTCAGACATGAGTCCCTTTCTCACTGCTCCATCAGGATTCAAGCAAGCCGGGCCGAAGAGGCTGAAATGCCAGAAACCGGTCCCCGGTAGCTTGTCTCCTTTCTGGTAAAGAATTGGCTTGGTAGTTTAGTCTGCCCTGTTCCCATGATGCACTGGGCCAGGGACAGACTGATTTGCATATAGCCAGGTTCTGAGCTGGGATGGGGCAGTGAGATAAATAACGGTGATGGATCAAGCCCTGATCTTTGGACTGGGTAAGAGTGGTCTGCTCAATTCAGACACTCTGTTCATCACCACCCCCTTTTGTAAATCGATTTTGGCCACTATAGGTGTGGCAGGGTATACTCAGACATGAGTCCCTTTCTCACTGCTCCATCAGGATTCAAGCAAGCCGGGCCGAAGAGGCTGAAATGCCAGAAACCGGTCCCCGGTAGCTTGTCTCCTTTCTGGTAAAGAATTGGCTTGGTAGTTTAGTCTGCCCTGTTCCCATGATGCACTGGGCCAGGGACAGACTGATTTGCATATAGCCAGGTTCTGAGCTGGGATGGGGCAGTGAGATAAATAACGGTGATGGATCAAGCCCTGATCTTTGGACTGGGTAAGAGTGGTCTGCTCAATTCAGACACTCTGTTCATCACCACCCCCTTTTGTAAATCGATTTTGGCCACTATAGGTGTGGCAGGGTATACTCAGACATGAGTCCCTTTCTCACTGCTCCATCAGGATTCAAGCAAGCCGGGCCGAAGAGGCTGAAATGCCAGAAACCGGTCCCCGGTAGCTTGTCTCCTTTCTGGTAAAGAATTGGCTTGGTAGTTTAGTCTGCCCTGTTCCCATGATGCACTGGGCCAGGGACAGACTGATTTGCATATAGCCAGGTTCTGAGCTGGGATGGGGCAGTGAGATAAATAACGGTGATGGATCAAGCCCTGATCTTTGGACTGGGTAAGAGTGGTCTGCTCAATTCAGACACTCTGTTCATCACCACCCCCTTTTGTAAATCGATTTTGGCCACTATAGGTGTGGCAGGGTATACTCAGACATGAGTCCCTTTCTCACTGCTCCATCAGGATTCAAGCAAGCCGGGCCGAAGAGGCTGAAATGCCAGAAACCGGTCCCCGGTAGCTTGTCTCCTTTCTGGTAAAGAATTGGCTTGGTAGTTTAGTCTGCCCTGTTCCCATGATGCACTGGGCCAGGGACAGACTGATTTGCATATAGCCAGGTTCTGAGCTGGGATGGGGCAGTGAGATAAATAACGGTGATGGATCAAGCCCTGATCTTTGGACTGGGTAAGAGTGGTCTGCTCAATTCAGACACTATGTTCATCACCACCCCCTTTTGTAAATCGATTTTGGCCACTATAGGTGTGGCAGGGTATACTCAGACATGAGTCCCTTTCTCACTGCTCCATCAGGATTCAAGCAAGCCGGGCCGAAGAGGCTGAAATGCCAGAAACCGGTCCCCGGTAGCTTGTCTCCTTTCTGGTAAAGAATTGGCTTGGTAGTTTAGTCTGCCCTGTTCCCATGATGCACTGGGCCAGGGACAGACTGATTTGCATATAGCCAGGTTCTGAGCTGGGATGGGGCAGTGAGATAAATAACGGTGATGGATCAAGCCCTGATCTTTGGACTGGGTAAGAGTGGTCTGCTCAATTCAGACACTCTGTTCATCACCACCCCCTTTTGTAAATTGACCTAATCATGGGTTCACACTCTGCAACTCTGGGCATTAAGCTTGCTTAATCTCCACAATGGCCCCCCCCGCGGCGGGATGCCTGGCTTTCACCTTGGGGATGCCCTGTAGGGACTATCTCACAGGGAAAAGCCAGGACGGGTTCCCAAGGCAAGCGCGGAGATACCCCTTCGGGGGTCGATTCAGGCGCTATATAAGAAACATAATAATAATAATAATAACTCCCTGTTAAGTTCTGCTGGATCTGATGCTCACTTTCGCCACACCTCCTTCTCTAACTCCCTATTCTATTCTCTTCTCCTGTGCTGCTCTGCTGCTCTCTTTCACCCCTCCTCCGTCTTTAACTCCCTGTTCTCTTCTGCTGTGCTGATCTGTTCCTCTCTTCCAACAAACTCCTTCTCTAACTCCCTGTTCTCTTCTCTTCTCCCGTGCAGAAGTGCTGATCTCTTCCCCTGCCTCCTACTCTAACTACATGTTCTCTTCTCATGTGCTGATCTGCTGCTCTCTTCCAACCAGCCTCCTTCTTTAACTCCCTGTTTTCTTCTCCTATGCTAATCTGCTGTTCTCTTCCACTCGCCTCTTTCTCAAACTCCCTGTTCTATTCTCCTGTGCTGATCTGCTGCTCTCTTCCACCCACCTACTTCTCTAACTCCCTGTTCACATCTTTTCTCCAGAGCTGATCTGCAGCTCTCTTCAACTCACCTCCTTCTCTACCTCCCTGTTCTCTTCTCCCGTCCTGTTCTGCCACTCTCTTCAACACCACCTCCTTCTTTTAACTCCATGTTCTCTTCACCTGTGCTAATCTGCTGCTCTCTTCCACCCACCTCCTTCTGTAACTCCCTGTTCTCTTATGCTGTGCTGATCTGATGCTCTCTTCCACCCACCTCCTTCTGTAACTCCCTGTTCTCTTCTGCTGTGCTGATCTGCTGCTCTCTTCCACCCACCTCCTTCTCTATCTCCCTGTTCTCTTCTTTTAGCCCTCTGCTGACCGGTTGCTCTCTTCCACCCCACCTCCTTCTTTAACTCCCTGTTCTCTTATGCTGATCTGCTGCTCTCTTCCACATTGCATCCTTCTCTAACTCACTGTTCTCTTCTCCTGTGCTAATCTGCTGCTCTCTTCCACCCCACCTCCTTCATTAACTCCCTGTTCTCTTATGCTAATCTGCTGCTCTCTTTCACATTGCATCCTTCTCTAACTCACTGTTCTCTCCTCCTGTGCTAATCTGCTGCTGTCTTCCACCCACCTCCTTCTTTAACTCTGTTCTCTTTTGCTGTGCTGATCTGATGCTCTCTTCCAGCCACCTCCTTCTCTAATTCCCTGTTCTCTTCTATTCTCCCATAATCATCTACTGCTCTATTACACCGCCTCATTCTCTAACTCCCTGTTCTCTTCTTTTAGCCCTCTGCTGACCAGCTGCTCTCTTCCACCCGCCTCCTTCTTTAACTCCCTGTTCTCTTATGCTGATCTGCTGCTCTCTTCCACTCTGCCTCCTTCTTTAACTCCCTGTTCTCTTCTGCTGTGCTGATCTGTTCTTCTCTTCCAACAAACTCCTTCTCTAACTCCCTGTTCTCTTCTCTTCTCCCGTGCAGAACTGCTGATCTCTTCCCCTGCCTCCTTCTCTAACTACATGTTCTTTTCTCATGTGCTGATCTGCTGCTCTCTTCCAACCCGCCTCCTTCTTTAACTCCCTGTTTTCTTCTCCTATGCTAATCTGCTGTTCTCTTCCACTCGTCTCTTTCTCAAACTCCCTGTTCTATTTTCCTGTGCTGATCTGCTGCTCTCTTCCACCCACCTTCTTCTCTAACTCCCTGTTCACATCTCTTCTCCAGAGCTGATCTGCAGCTCTCTTCAACTCACCTCCTTCTCTACCTCCCTGTTCTCTTCTCCCGTCCTGTTCTGCTGCTCTCTTCAACACCACCTCCTTCTTTTAACTCCATGTTCTCTTCACCTGTGCTAATCTGCTGCTCTCTTCCACCCACCTCCTTCTGTAACTCCCTGTTCTCTTATGCTGTGCTGATCTGATGCTCTCTTCCACCCACCTCCTTCTGTAACTCCCTGTTCTCTTCTGCGGTGCTGATCTGCTGCTCTCTTCCACCCACCTCCTTCTCTATCTCCCTGTTCTCTTCTTTTAGCCCTCTGCTGACCTGTTGCTCTCTTCCACCCCACCTCCTTCTTTAACTCCCTGTTCTCTTATGCTGATCTGCTGCTCTCTTCCACATCGCATCCTTCTCTAACTCACTGTTCTCTTCTCCTGTGCTAATCTGCTGCTCTCTTTCACCCCACCTCCTTCATTAACTCCCTGTTCTCTTATGCTAATCTGCTGCTCTCTTCCACATCACATCCTTCTCTAACTCACTGTTCTCTCCTCCTGTGCTAATCTGCTGCTCTCTTCCACCCACCTCCTTCTTTAACTCCGTTCTCTTTTGCTGTGCTGATCTGATGCTCTCTTCCAGCCACCTCCTTCTCTAATTCCCTGTTCTCTTCTATTCTCCCATAATGATCTACTGCATAATTACACCGCCTCATTCTCTAACTCCCTGTTCTCTTCTTTCAGCCCTCTGCTGACCAGCTGCTCTCTTCCACCCGCCTCCTTCTTTAACTCCCTGTTCTCTTATGCTGATCTGCTGCTCTCTTCCACTCTGCCTCCTTCTCTAACTCACTGTTCTTTTCTCCTGTGCTAATCTGCTGCTCTCATTCATCCCACCTCCTTCTTTAACTCCCTGTTCTCTTCTGCTGTGCTGCTTTGCTCATCTCTTCCACCCACCTCCTTCTCTAACTCACTGTTCTTTTCTCCCGTGCTGATCTGCTGCTCTCTTCCACTCTGCCTCCTTCTCTAACTCACTGTTCCCTTCTCCTGTGCGGATCTGCTGCTCTCTTCCACCCCAAATCCTTCTTTAACTCCCTGTTCTCTTCTGCTGTGCTGATCTGCTCCTATCTTCCACCCGCCTCTTTCTCTAACTCCCTGTTCTCTTCTCCTGTGTGGATCTGCTGTTCTCTTCCACCCTGCATCATTTTTAACTCCTAGTTCTCTTATCCTGTGCTGATCTGCTGCTCTCTTCCACCCGCCTCCTTCTTTAACTCCATGTTCTCTTCTGCTGTGATGTTATGCTGCTCTGTCACCCACCTCCTTCTCCAACTCCCTAGTCTTCTCTTCTCCCATGCTGGTCTGCTGCTCTCTTTCACTCTGCCTCCTTCTCTAACTCACTGTTCTCTTCTCCTGTGCTAATCTGCTGCTCTCTTCCACCCGCCCCCTTCTTTAACTCACTGTTTTCTTCTCCTGTGCTAAACTGCTGTTCTCTTCCACCGCCTCTTTCTCTAACTCCCTGTTCTCTTCTCCTGTGCGGATCTGCTGTTCTCTTCTACCCTGCATCCTTTTTAACTCCTGGTTCTCTTATCCTGTGCTGATCTGCTGCTCTCTTCCACCAGCCTCCTTCTTTAACTCCATGTTCTCTTCTGCTGTGATGTTATGCTGCTCTCTGTCACCCACCTCCTTCTCCAACTCCCTAGTCTTCTCCCGAGCTGAACTGATGCTCTCTTCCAACTGCCTTCTTCTCTAGCTCCCAGTTCTCTTCTCTTCTCCAGTGCTGATCTGCTGTTATCTTATACCTACCTCCCTCTTTAACTCCCTGGTCTCTTCTCCTGTGCTGATCTGCTGCTCTCTTCCACCCCACCTCCTTCTTTAAATCCCTGGTCTCTTCTCTTCTCCTGTGATGAGCTGCTGCTCTCGTCCACCCCAAATCCTTCTTTAAATCCTGGTTTGCTTCTCTTGTCCTGTGCTGATCTGCTCCTCTCTTCCACCCCGCCTCCTCCTTTAACTCCCTGTTTTTTCACCTGTTCTGATCTACTGTTTCTTTCCACAACCTCCTTCTCTAACTCCCTGTTCTCTTCTCACATGCGGATCTGCTGCTCTCTTCCTCCAGCATCTTTCACTAACTCCCTGTTCTCTTCTCCTGTGATAATCTTTAAGCTCTCTTCCATCTGCCTACTTCTCTAACTCCCAGTTTTTTTCTCCCGTGCTGATCTGCTATTCTCTTTCACCCGCCTCCTTCTCTAACTCCCCTTTCTCTTCTCCTGTGCTGATCTGCTGTTCTCTTTCACCCGCCTCCTTCTCTAACTCCCTTTTCTCTTCTCCTGTGCTAAACTGCTGTTCTCTTTCACCCCGCCCCCTTCTCTAACTCACTGTTCCCTTCTCCTGTGATAATATGTTGTTCTCTTCCACCCGCTTCCTTACTTAACTCCCTGTTCTCTTCTCAAGTGCTAATCTGCTGTTCTCTTCCACCCGCCTCCTTCTTTTAACTGGTTTTTCTCCTGTGCTGATCTGCTGTTCTCTTTCACCCGCCTCCTTCTCTAACTCCCTTTTCTCTTCTCTCGTGATGATCTGCTGTTCTCTCCACCCCACCTCCTACTTTAAATCCCTGTTCTCTTCTCCTGTGCTAATCTGCTGTTCCCTTCCCCTACACATCCTTCTTTAACTCCATGTTCTCTTCACCTGTGCTGATATGCTGCTCTCTTCCACCTGCCTCCTTCTTTAACTCCATGTTCTGTTCTCTTGTGCTTATCTGCTGCTCTCTTCCATCCGCCTCCTTCTCTAACTCCCTTTTCTCTTCTCCAGTACTGATCTGCTGTTCTCTTTCACCACACCTCCTTCTCTAACTCCCTGTTCTCTACTCCTCTACTGATCGGCTGTTTTTTTTACATCGCCTCCTTCTGTAACTCCCTGCTCTCTTCTTCTGTGCTGATCTGCTATTCTATTCCACCGCCTCCTTCTTTAACTCACTGCTGTCATCTGCTGTGCTAATCTGCTGCTCTTTTCCACCTCACCTCCTTCTCTAACTCCCTGTTCTCTTCTCTTCTCCTGTGCTGATCTGCTGCTCTCTTCCACCCCACTCCCTTCTTTAACTCCCTGTTCTCTTTTGCTGAGCTGATGCTCTCTTCCACCCACCTCCTTCTCTAATTCCCTGCTTCCTCTATTCTCCCATTCTAATCTACTGCTCTATTACACCGCTTCATTCTCTAACTCCCTGTTCTCTTTTGCTGTGCTGATCTGCTGCTCTCTTCCACATCACCTCCTTCTCTAACTCCATGTTCTCTTCTCTTCTCCTGTGCCGATCTACTGTTCTCTTCCACCTGCCTCCTTATTTTACTACCTGTTCTCTTCTCCTGTGCTGCTCTGCTGCTCTCTTCCATCCGCATCCTTCTTTAACTCTATGTTCTCTTCTCCTGTGATAATCTTGAGGCTATCTTCCATCCGCCTACTTCTCTAACTCCCTGTTCTCTTCTCCTGTGCTGCTCTGCTGCTCTCTTCCATCCGCATCCTTCTTTAACTCTATGTTCTCTTCTCCTGTGATAATCTTGAGGCTATCTTCCATCCGCCTACTTCTCTAACTCCCTGTTCTCTTCTCCTGTGATGATCTGCTGTTCTCTTCCACCCGCCTCCTTCTTTAACTGGTTTTTCTCCTGTGCTGATCTGATGTTCTCTTTCACCCGCCTCCTTCTCTAACTCCCTTTTCTCTTCTCTCGTGATGATCTGCTGTTCTCTTCCACCCCACCTCCTACTTTAAATCCCTGTTCTCTTCTCCCGTGCTAATATGCTGTTCTCTTCCCCTACACATCCTTCTTTAACTCCATGTTCTGTTCTCTTGTGCTTATCTGCTGCTCTCTTCCATCCGCCTCCTTCTCTAACTCCCTTTTCTCTTCTCCAGTACTGATCTGCTGTTCTCGTTTACCCCACCTCCTTCTCTAACTCCCTGTTCTCTACTCCTCTACTGATCGGCTGTTTTTTACATCACCTCCTTCTGTAACTCCCTGCCCTCTTCTCCTGTGCTGATCTGCTATTCTATTCTACCCGCCTCCTTCTTTAACTCACTGTTGTCATCTGCTGTGCTAATCTGCTGCTCTCTTCCACCTCACCTCCTTCTCTAACTCCCTGTTCTCTTCTCTTCTACTGTGCTGATCTGCTGCTCTCTTCCACCCCACCCCCTTCTTTAACTCCCTGTTCTCTTTTGCTGAGCTGATGCTCTCTTCCACCCACCTCCTTCTCTAATTTCCTGCTTCTTCTATTCTCCCATTCTAATCTACTGCTCTATTACACCGCTTCATTCTCTAACTCCCTGTTCTCTTTTGCTGTGCTGATCTGCTGCTCTCTTCCACATCACCTCCTTCTCTAACTCCATGTTCTCTTCTCTTCTACTTTGCCGATCTACTGTTCTCTTCCACCTGCCTCCTTATTTAACTACCTGTTCTCTTCTCCTGTACTGATCTGCTGCTCTCTTCCACCCCACCTCCTTCTTTAACTCCCTGTTCTCTTCTCCTGTGCTGCTCTGCTGCTCTCTTCCATCCGCATCCTTCTTTAACTCTATGTTCTCTTCTCCGGTGATAATCTTTAAGCTATCTTCCGTCCGCCTACTTCTCTAACTCCCTGTTCTCATCTCCTGTGCTGATCTGAAGTTCTCTTTCACCTGCCTTCTTCTCTAACTCCCTTTTCTCTTCTCCTGAGCTGATCTGCTTCTCTCTTCCACCCGCCTCCTTCTTTAACTCCCTCTTCCGTTCTCCCATCCTGATCTGCTGCTCTCTTCCACCCGCCTCCCTTCTCCAAAACCTTGTTCTCTTCTCCCGTGCTGATCTGCTGTTCCCTTCCACTGCCTACTTCTCTAACTTCCTGTTCTCTTCTCCTGTGCTGAACTGCTGATCTCTTTGACACGCATCCTTCTTTAACTCCCTGTTCTCCTATATTATTCTGATCTGCTGCTCTCTTCGACATACATCCTTCTGTAAGCGCACACTCACATACAAACAACCATGCACGCACACACATACAACAACACACATACAACAACACACATACAACCACACACACAACCACACACCTCTATCTATCGCCCGCACTCTATCTATCTATCGCCCTCATTCTATCTATCTATCGCCCTCACTCTATCTATCTATCGCCCTCACTCTATCTATCGCCCTCACTCTTTCTATCTATCGCCCTCACTCTATCTATCTATCGCCCTGACTCTACCGATCTATCGCCCTCACTCTATTTATCTATCTACCGCCCTCACTCTCTATCTATCTATCGCCCTCACTCTATCTATCTATCTATCGCCCTCACTCTATCTATCGCCCTCACTCTATCTATCGCCCTCACTCTATCTATCGCCCTTACTCTAGCTATCGCCCTCACTATATCTATCTATCGCCCTCACTCTGTCTATCGCCCTCACTCTATCTATCTATCGCCCTCACTCTATCTATCGCCCTGACTCTACTGATCTATCGCCCTCACTCTATTTATCTATCTACCGCCCTCACTCTATCTATCTATCGCCCTCACACTATCTATCGCCCTCACTCTATCTATCTATTGCCCTCACTCTATCTATCTATCGCCCTCACTCTATCTATATATCGCCCTCACTCTATCTATCGCCCTCACTCTATCTATCGCCCTCACTCTATCTATCTATCGCCCTCACTCTTTCTATTGCCCTCACTCTATCTATCGCCCTCACTCTATCTATCTATCGCCCTCACTCTATCTATCGCCCCCACTCTATCTATCGCCCACACTCTATCTATCGCCCTCACTCTATCTATTGCCCTCACTATATCTATCTATCGCCCTCACTCTATCTATCTATCGCCCTCACTCTATCTATCTATTGCCCTCACTCTATCTATCTATCGCCCTCACTCTATCTATCGCCCTCACTCTATCTATCTATCGCCCTGACTCTACCGATCTATTGCCCTCACTCTATTTATCTATCTACCGCCCTCACTCTATCTATCACCATCACTCTATCTATCTATCGCCCTCACTCTATCTATCTATCGCCCTCACTCTATCTATCTATCGCCCTCACTCTATCTATCTATCACCCTCACTCTATCTATCTATCACCCTCACTCTATCTATCGCCCTCACTCTATCTATTGCCCTCACTCTATCTATCTATCGCCCTCACTCTATCTATCTATCGCCATGACTCTACCGATCTATCGCCCTCACTCTATTTATCTATCTACCACCCTCACTCTATTTATCTATCGCCCTCCCTCTATCTATGTATCGCCCTCACTCTATCTATCTATCGCCCTCACTCTATCTATCTATTGCCCTCACTCTATCTATCGCCCTCACTCTATCTATCGCCCTCACTCTATCTATCGCTCTAACTCTATCTATCTATCACTCTCACTCTATCTATCTATCGCCCTCACTCTTTCTATCGCCCTCACTCTATCTATCGCCCTCACTCTATCTATCGCCCTCACTCTATCTATCTATTGCCCTCACTCTATCTATCTATTGCGCTCACTCTATCTATCGCCCTCACTCTATCTATCTATCGCCCTCACTCTATCTTTCGATCGCCCTGACTCTACCGATCTATTACCCTCACTCTATTTATCTATCTACCGCCCTCACTCTATCTATCTATCGCCCTCACTCTATCTATCTATCGCCCTCACTCTATCTATCGCCCTCACTCTATCTATCTAACGCCCTTACTCTATCTATCTATCGCCCTCACTCTATCTATCTATCGCCCTCACTCTATCTATCGCCCTCACTCCATCTATCGCCCTCACTCTATCTATCTATCGCCCTCACTCTATCTATCGCCCTCACTCTATCTATCTATCGCCCTCACTCTATCTATCTATCGCCCTCACTCTATCTATCACCCTCACTCTATCGATCTATTGCCCTCATTCTATCTCTCTATTGCCCTCACTCTTTCTATCGCCCTCACTCTTTCTATCGCCCTCACTCTATCTATCGCCCTCACTCTATCTATCTATTGCCCTCACTCTATCTATCTATCGCCCTCACTCTATCTATCTATCGCCCTCACTCTATCTATCGCCCTCACTCCATCTATCGCCCTCACTCCATCTATCTATCGCCCTCACTCCATCTATCTATCGCCCTCACTCCATCTATCTATCGCCCTCGCTCTATCTATCTATCGCACAACAACAGCATCACTCAGGGGCACTACAACATCACTATGCGCTACCACAGCATCACTGAACGCCACAGCATCACTTGTCGCCACCACAACATCACTCAGCACCACCACAGTATCAATCCGTGCAAACATTCAACAACTCATTCAAATATGTTCTCTCAATGTTTCAAGCTTTATTACAAATGTCACAAAAAAAATTGATATTTCACTTCTGTTCTTATATTTTAGTCACAATAAAATACACTGAACATAATCTTCACAAAAGTTATTTACAACAGTTTAAGCTATTGCCATCATAAATTACAATAACTTTTATTTAAGTATTAATTATTAAAAAAAAATTCTTTGTAAAATCATTACTTCTAAGTCACGTAAATACAAAACATGTTGCATTAAAAATGCTATAGGTGTCACATTGTCAAAAAATAAAAGTATTAACATTGTAAATGATAAAGCTATTAATTTCACAATTTTCAAAAACAACACATAAATAAAAAAATTCTCATGTACAGGACAAATAACTCAAACTTTCCTAATGCGAGACCTATTGCACTGCAAATGCTTGTTACAATGGGAATTGTCAATGGACATTCACCTTTACCATATGACATTACAACAAAAGACAAAATATAACATGTCTTGGCTCATCATAGCTTTGTAATTGTAGTACACAACATGTATCTCACCAACAGTCCCAGACTGGGGAATCCAATCCTGTAATCAAGTGCCAAAACTAGTCAGAAGGGTGTGCCGACTACATTGTAATAGTGACTGTAGACCTAATCAAGAAATCCTATTTGTACAGATTTGGTGATGATCAACAAGCAGGGAGATACCAGTCTCAGTAGTATTGACAATGCATCCACTGTCCAATTTAGAATCTTACCAATAGACATTAAATTAAACAGTCCACACAGCTGGTTATGTACTGCTTACATTGGATGAATTATTTGTCGGGCATCAACAAAACAGGATAGTCGACCTTACCTCTGGATTTGTAGGCATGTACTTGTGATATAGGTAGCATCAAGGTAGTGGGCCCATTCTAAGTTATATGTGGGATCACTCATGACATCATGATTGACACACTTCTGCAACGGTGGTGCCCACAACTGCTTGTGCTCGTCCTTTGTGCCAGAAATTGAGTGAATAACATGTGGCAGCAGAAATGTAATGTTGAAAAGCACACTTATCATTGTAGGTACAATGTGGTCCTCCCACAATCAAAGACACACACTGACTACTGCTACAAGGTTGGACGTGACATCTGGTCAGGGACCACACACTGCTCCGGTGCTGGGCCAAGGTAAGTCAACCTGGCTGAATGCTCATTAATTGGACCTTTCACCTCCACCGTAAGTTGTATGTGTTGTTCAACACTGTTGTCCTGCATCACAATATGCTCACATGTGGCATTTGAACACATGGCAGATCAGACTCTGGAGGCAAATGAGAGGCTGACACAAAATGTATGCCAAGTGAGTGCAGAATGGACTTATGATAGAACAATGTGTCATATGAACTGACCAAAACACAACAGGCTTGCAATTCAATGATAGGATAAATCCCTTTGCAAAATTATACATGGTCAAATCAAAATGAAATTGGTATGGCTGAGGCACACACTGATGCCAGTTGTGTACCTTAGAGATGAGTGTTGGGGCTGCTAAGGTGACTCAACATGCAGTTACACCTGCAAAATGAATTGGCTGAAGACCAACGCGATAATCCAGTGCAGGCGGGAAGCCTCAAAGTTTCTCACATCATCTGCAATGTGTGATCATAACAAAATGTTGTTTTCTGCTTGCCTCCCTTCTATCGTATTCACATGTGTAGGTGAGTGTTTGACATATGAGGTTTGGATGTCTGCTGCACAAGACACCATCCATTGTCAGGTAAGTAGTCCCGTGATGTTGGAAATAGAGTATGGTAACAGAGGACACTCAAAGGATGGACATTAGAAATCTGTGTTCTCACATTCATAAATGAGCTGTGTGACCTCATGGGTAGGGAAGCACAAATGAGCAACATCATGTCCCTGACTACTGCACATCTCTCACATGAATTCCTTTCTGACTTGTCAACAGACAACATTACACTCATTAAAAATGTAATTCTCAATGGTAAAGGTGAAATCAGTGTGATGCGGATGAGTCTGGGTCATTTATCCCCTTCCTTGAAGTATTAGTAACCTTCTCATACAAGTTTGTCAGTTGATGTGTCATTTTATTGATGTCAGTGCTGCATGGATGTAACAGCTGGCAAATGCTGCATGTGAGCAGGTGCCCACATGTAAAGTCCATGAGGATAAATATGCTGCACATTGTCCTGGATTATCTGCAAATGGTTATTGAGAATGACATGTTGGCTCATAGCTACAATCTGTTATACTAAAATATGGACATGTATGTCTCATCACAGGTGCTGGCAGGATGATACCACTGCAGCGGACAGCATCCCGGGGGATGCATGATATCCTGGCTGCAGCAGTGAAAACCTTGCGGGCCTGTCCCTCAGGTAAATCTGGCCTGAGGTGTGTCACTAGCTTTGATTACTAGGCCATGACAGAGATCAAGATCCCCTTCTGCATGGAATCAACAGTTGTTGTTTACAAAGTGTAATACAAATCAGGAGTGTCACATGTGCATGTCTGTCAATTGTTGATGCAGATCATTGAGAATGTTGTCTCTACCCTCTACAGCTATGTCTACAACATCTTGAGGAGACAGGTTCAGCAGGATTGATTGCTACACGAGCGCAGGTCGCGCTGACACCTAGCTCGGACAACTGGTGATTTTAAAACTCCCTTTACCTATCTTTGTTTACCTAGGTTCCTTTAACCCCTGATTTTATTGTCGCTCCGCTGGGCTTCTGTCCCCTTACCTGCACTTAATTTTTGGAAAATACACCGCCATTTGGCGGGTCCGGGTTCCGGGGCTGACTTCATTTGTGGGCGCCATCTTTGGTTGGGCTGAGTGTGTGTGTGCGCGGGCGCCATCTTGGAGTGGCTTGACGCTCGAGGGGATGTGGGAGACGCCTATTTAAGGCGGACTCGACTTTCAGGCATTCTGATTGATTGCTACACGAGCGCAGGTCGCGCTGACACCTAGCTCGGACAACTGGTGATTTTAAAACTCCCTTTACCTATCTTTGTTTACCTAGGTTCCTTTAACCCCTGATTTTATTGTCGCTCCACTGGGCTTCTGTCCCCTTACCTGCACTTAATTTTTGGAAAATACACCGCCATTTGGCGGGTCCGGGTTCCGGGGCTGACTTCATTTGTGGGCGCCATCTTTGGTTGGGCTGAGTGTGTGTGTGCGCGGGCGCCATCTTGGAGTGGCTCGACGCTCGAGGGGATGTGGGAGACGCCTATTTAAGGCGGACTCGACTTTCAGGCATTCTGATTGATTGCTACACGAGCGCAGGTCGCGCTGACACCTAGCTCGGACAACTGGTGATTTTAAAACTCCCTTTACCTATCTTTGTTTACCTAGGTTCCTTTAACCCCTGATTTTATTGTCGCTCCACTGGGCTTCTGTCCCCTTACCTGCACTTAATTTTTGGAAAATACACCGCCATTTGGCGGGTCCGGGTTCCGGGGCTGACTTCATTTGTGGGCGCCATCTTTGGTTGGGCTGAGTGTGTGTGTGCGCGGGCGCCATCTTGGAGTGGCTCGACGCTCGAGGGGATGTGGGAGACGCCTATTTAAGGCGGACTCGACTTTCAGGCATTCTGATTGATTGCTACACGAGCGCAGGTCGCGCTGACACCTAGCTCGGACAACTGGTGATTTTAAAACTCCCTTTACCTATCTTTGTTTACCTAGGTTCCTTTAACCCCTGATTTTATTGTCGCTCCACTGGGCTTCTGTCCCCTTACCTGCACTTAATTTTTGGAAAATACACCGCCATTTGGCGGGTCCGGGTTCCGGGGCTGACTTCATTTGTGGGCGCCATCTTTGGTTGGGCTGAGTGTGTGTGTGCGCGGGCGCCATCTTGGAGTGGCTCGACGCTCGAGGGGTTGTGGGAGACGCCTATTTAAGGCGGACTCGACTTTCAGGCATTCTGATTGATTGCTACACGAGCGCAGGTCGCGCTGACACCTAGCTCGGACAACTGGTGATTTTAAAACTCCCTTTACCTATCTTTGTTTACCTAGGTTCCTTTAACCCCTGATTTTATTGTCGCTCCACTGGGCTTCTGTCCCCTTACCTGCACTTAATTTTTGGAAAATACACCGCCATTTGGCGGGTCCGGGTTCCGGGGCTGACTTCATTTGTGGGCGCCATCTTTGGTTGGGCTGAGTGTGTGTGTGCGCGGGCGCCATCTTGGAGTGGCTCGACGCTCGAGGGGATGTGGGAGACGCCTATTTAAGGCGGACTCGACTTTCAGGCATTCTGATTGATTGCTACACGAGCGCAGGTCGCGCTGACACCTAGCTCGGACAACTGGTGATTTTAAAACTCCCTTTACCTATCTTTGTTTACCTAGGTTCCTTTAACCCCTGATTTTATTGTCGCTCCACTGGGCTTCTGTCCCCTTACCTGCACTTAATTTTTGGAAAATACACCGCCATTTGGCGGGTCCGGGTTCCGGGGCTGACTTCATTTGTGGGCGCCATCTTTGGTTGGGCTGAGTGTGTGTGTGCGCGGGCGCCATCTTGGAGTGGCTCGACGCTCGAGGGGATGTGGGAGACGCCTATTTAAAGTCGTCCTCTCCCGCGCAGCGGGATCGCGCAGTGGGACGCCGTCGCTTAGCCGGAGTCGTGCCAGAGTCCTGCCCGTCTGCGCCCGTCAGCGTCCCGGAGGCGTCCGAGGCGACGGGCAGGACTGGGCAATTGTATTCCATCTGTAGCTTGTGCACGTCTGCATGATGCTTTACTACTCGGGTTCGGAACTTCGCTCCTTGCAACACATCAATGGCTCCTGCCGTACGGTGTTTCCTGCTCGCCACAAGGGCAAGTATTGGTGCCCTGAGTGTGGCTGGTGCCCGCAGAAACATCTTGGCGGGGCGCCGCAGAAGGTGGCGGTTAGCGTTAAACATCTGGGCTTACTGCTCAATACTAGATCTTTGGGCCGGCATGCTCTGGACATATTTGATCTGTTGGACTCAGAAAAACCCTTGTTTCTGATGCTCACCGAGACGTGGCTCGGTGAGGCGTCCAACCCAGATATTGCTACTGCCCTCCCGCCCGAGTATAACATCTTCAGGCAGGACAGGCCGAAGGGGCGTGGAGGGGGGGTTGCACTAATAGTAAATAAAATAGCCTCCTGTACCATCATCCCCTCGGACGCGATCAAGGATTGCGAATCCCTTGCCTTTGCCATTGTTCTTTCACCGCACCAATCGATGAAGGGTCTCCTAGTCTATCGGCCGCCAGGGCCCATGGGCTCTTTCTTTGAAGAGTTCCAGTCGGTGACTTCTTCTTTATTACTCACGGCAGAGCATTGTATTGTTGCCGGGGATTTTAACGTCCACATGGACGTGGAAACGGATGCCGATGCGATAAAAATGCTGGAGGTCACAGCCCCTCTGGGCCTGGTTCCATATCATATCGGACCGACCCATGAGAAGGGACATACTTTAGATTTGACCTTCTCTACGACCCCTATTGAGATGCTGGCTCCTAGCCAGGTTCTTTGGTCCGACCATAGGTTGGTGAAATTTTACTTCTCGGAAGCTAGGAAGCCTTCCGGCGCCCCCCGGCAGTCTTCCGTGGGATTCAGGGCACTTCACCGGATTACTCCGGAACTGCTGGCACAAGCTTGTGCGGACCATCCTTTCGTGTTAGCTGGGAACTTAGAGGAGGATGTGGAACAACTGCAGGCCTGGCTCTCAGAGAGACTTAATGATCTGGCTCCTCTGAGACCCCTCCGCAAACCTGGAAAAGGTGCTTCTGCCCCTTGGTTTACGGAAGCATTGGCGGCCTCTCGGCGCCAATGCAAGGTAGCGGAAAGAGCATGGCGCGCAAATTACGACGCAGCGGCGAAACTCACCTACAGGTCTGTGGCGAAAGCTTATCATCGGAACATCCTCGCGGAGAAGAAGGCTTACTTCGCGAGAAAAATTGAAGCTGCCTCTAATTCCTGCAAGGAGCTTTTCGCCGTTGTGCGGGAGTTTACAACATCTCGCGCAGTACCAACCCAGTCTCCCCCTCCTGCGCCTTGGGTCAGGGCGATTGCGGATTTTTTCACCTCTAAGATCCAGCGGATCCAGGACTCCTTCCTGGTACTGGAGCCTGAGATACCGGATCGGGTGGAGAACACCGCTGATATCCGACTTAACGCAGGTGTGGCCTTGGCAGCTTTCCCTCCTCTCTCGCTGACCGCCTCATTTGACCTGATGGCTGGCCTTAAATCAGGTTCCCCTCGGGATGCCTGTCCGGCAAAATTTTTGGCTAAAATGGCAGCTGTCATTAACCCCCTGGTGAACCCCCTGTTGAATTGTTCTCTTGCACAGGGTGTGGTTCCCCAGGCCTGGAAGCAGGCCATGATCATTCCCCTGCTTAAAAAGCCTGGCCTGGATGTGGAGGTGTTGGCGAATTATAGACCTATTTCGCTCCTGCCGGCTTTTGCTAAGGTCATTGAAAAGCATGTCCATAAGGTGCTTGCCGATTACCTGGAGTCACACGATCTACTGCACCCTACCCAGTCGGGTTTCCGCGCCAATCTTAGCACCGAAACAGCCCTCCTGGAAGTCTCGGAGGCGATTAAGGAGGTGCTGGATTCGGGCGGGAGAGCGATGCTGGTGATGCTAGATCTGTCGGCGGCCTTCGACACCGTCCCTCATGAGGGTCTCCTTGCTAGACTCTCAGAGGTTGGTCTCCGAGGGACGGTGCTCCAGTGGTTTCGATCTTTCCTGGCAGGCCGTCGACAAACGGTCTGGGCTTCTGCTTGCTCCGCCGAGATGTCGCCATTGGGTGTCGGAGTTCCTCAGGGCTCTGTCCTGAGTCCAACTCTTTTTAACATCTTCATGACCCCTTTGGCGGCATTGGCGGAGTCTTTCGGGGCCCAGATCGTTTCTTATGCCGATGACACCCAGCTCCTCTTCACTTGTGAGAGGGGTGCGGACTTCGATGGAGGTAGGATCCAGGGTTGCCTTGAGGCTGTGTTTCGTTGGTTCCATCACAACAGCCTCAAGTGCAACTCGGATAAATCCGAGGTCCTCTTTTTTGGGTGCAGTTCGGATCCGGACTGGAAAGTGTGGTGGCCTGAGAACATGTTTCCACCAGCAAGTCCGTCCCAGGTGGCTAAAAACCTTGGGATTAAGATCGATAATGGCCTCACACTACGTTCACAGGTAATCGGTCTCACTGGTACATGCTTTGGCCTACTCCGGATGCTACGCAAGTTCCTTCCCCTGTTATCGGAGGAACATAGGAAAATCACGGTGCAGGCGATTATAGGCTCGAGAATTGACTACTCCAACGTCCTTTATCTCGGCTTGCCAGAGTATCTGCTCCAACGGCTACAGGTTGTCCAGAATTCGGCAGCACGGGCCATTTTTGGACTATCGCGCCGTGCCAGAGCCTCGGGTCTTCTGGAGGCCCTGCATTGGCTCCCTGTCCGGAAGCGGATAATTTTTAAAACTCTTACTCTGGCGCACAAAGCCTTGCACGCCTCCGGAGCAAAATACCTGCAGAATAGGCTGGCTTTTTACCTGCCTGCTAGGTCGCTCAGGTCTGAAGCCCTGTTTCTTGCGGCGGTTCCTCGTGTGAAGAGAGCCCGCATCGGAGGCCGCTCTTTTAAACTACTAGCTCCTCAGTTATGGAATAAACTGCCTGTGTCCTTGCGCAGCATTCCTAATCTGTTGGCCTTCCGGAAAGGGCTTAAAACCTGGCTCTTTTCCTCTTAGTTTCGGTCCCTTTTAGCTTCCTTCTATGTCTGTTTCTTATTTTCCCTGTTGTGTTATGAGATTAGTGTGCAATCTAAAGCGTCGGGACACTCTTCTGAGTAGCCGTACGCTATACAAAACCCCTGCATAACATAACATAACATAACAGGATACACCAGGGGGGAACACGAAGGGACAGCGAGTTGTGGCTGGAGCTGGTGAGTTTGCTAGTATTATGTATATCTCTGTGTAACACCTCAATGCTATGGTTTGAGCGGTCATTTGTGGTGGCACCCTAACCAGGTCACATGATGCTCATCTGCTGATGCAAAGTACAGGTAATACAACCCTGGTGTTGCACCACATGTAATACCAGGTCAATCACTAATACGGTCGCAACCTCTGTGTTTCAGATGATGCTGAGGGAGAGGATGACAGAACGGCGACCAGTGCAGGACGACTGGGAATCAGAGGGGAGAATCCCCTGATCCTCCAGGCAGTAATGTCGGCAGCAAGTCATGCTCAAGAGGAGGAGGAAGATCATGAGGACGTTGACTTTGAGGATGATATGACCACATATCCATCCACTCCACGGATGACGATTCTGATGTCACGGCATCACATCCTCCGCCAAGCAACGTTCGTCAGCCTCCTCCCAAACAAACAATACCATGTCCTCAGCATAGATCAAACCA
Organism: Lissotriton vulgaris; assembly: GCF_964263255.1. Lineage (NCBI taxonomy): Eukaryota > Metazoa > Chordata > Amphibia > Caudata > Salamandridae > Lissotriton > Lissotriton vulgaris. The sequence continues at coordinate 1,050,489,655 of NC_141693.1, forward strand.
GCCACCGCTCCCACACATCCAATCACAGACATCACTCCCTCACAGCCCTCACGTCCTGGACTGACATGGTGGTTCCCCTACCCGCTCTTCCCTACGCAGTGTATCCCTGCCATTCTCTACACCATCGGTTGGAAGTACCAACCCTGTTGTGGTGCAGGTATCCCCTGGGCACCCTTCTCCTGGCCACAGTCTTCCACCTGCCACCCCCCTGGTGTTGGACCTGCTCATCTCATCCCTGGCAGACCCCTGCAGAGGGGGCCTGCACCTGGAGATGGTGGCCAGTGAGAGCAGGACTTCTTCCAACAGCAGGCAGATGTGAGGCAGGACATTCGTGCCATAGGGGCTACCCTGTCAGGCTTGTCTGGGTCCCTGCAGAACATTGTCCAATTCCCTCAGGTGGTTGACAGGGTGAGCCAAGCTTTGGATAGGATGGATAGTACTTGGCAGGCCATGTCCAGGAATATGACAGACCTGATATCCATCCAAAGGGAAGAGAGTGCGAGACACCATGCCTTGGCCATGAAGATGATGGAGGGCATGGTGAGAGTGATCCAAAGTCTCCCTTCACGGCCAATTCAGGGAGGGGAACAATCATATCGACCTGCAGGACAGGACATCCACACACCTGTAACACCAACTGCACAGCACCACAGCAAAGCTACACAAACACACCGGCACACTGAACAGGCACCTCCACCACCTGCACAACAACCACCAACCCCTGTACAGTCACTCCCACCACCTGCACAAACACCACCAACCCCTGCACTGTCACTCCCACCACCCCCACCACCTGCACAACCACCACCAACCCCTATACTGTCACTCCCACCACCTGCACAACCACCACCAACCTCTGTACAGTCACTCCAACCACATGCACAACCAGCCCTTGTCCAGGCACAGACAACAAATGTGCAGACACCATCTCCACTTGCACCTGTATATCACCCTGTACAACACCCACATACACGTAGGCGACAAGCTCAACCTGACCCCTCACAGCGTTCATCACCCCCAAAATTGCGGAGACGCAAACCAGATCGCCAGTGACATTCACGTGGTCAATTTGCCTTGTGGTCCTTAGGTGTATAGTGAAAATAAAGATCTACAAAAGTAATATCCTGTTGTGTATCATGTCTTGTCTAACAATGTAGGCATGTGTGTGTGTGAGACACAGTGACAAGTGTAACCGATCATTAAAACACGCTATTATGTGCATAGCATATGACTCACAAAATATGTGTCCATATTTGGAAACAGACATTCAAAAACAAGTAAATCTAAGTAGAATTCCTCAAAGATTTTTATGTAGGAACAAAAAAACATCAGTTTGGAAGGGTGAAAGGAAAACAAATGATGATCTTAATGCAGAAGGAGAAGGGAACTTGGATTGGGGTGGGGCAAAAAAAATATAATACGTCAGGGAGCGTCAGGGAAACCAGTCTATCAAGGGGAAAAAGAAATCTTTCTCTAGAACAATGTCTCAGTCCAAAAGTCAAGTGTCCTTCTGGTCATCCTCCAGGACCAGAATGTCTAGATCCTCAGGGTCTGACGCAGGCACCCGGCTGGCTGGTGCAGGAACAGGCACCACTTGGGTACTTGACACACAAGGAGTACGGGGGAAACAGTGCGGGGAAACGGACAGGGGAACATTGACGGTGGTATGGGAAGGGATTTGTGAGACAACAGACGACATGGCTGTGGTCAGGGACTGGTTGTGGGTGGCGAGGTTGTCCATAGATCGGACAAGGTCCGCTTGCATTGTGCATATCTCTAGACACACTTGTAGCATGACGCGAGCAGACATGTCTGGTTGACCCTCAACCATCCAACTCAAGTCCCCTGGCACAGCCACAGGAGGAACAACACCAAGAAGGGCCTGGGGGGACAGGAGGGATGTGGTGCCTTAGGTCCAGAGCTGATGTGTTCGGCTTGGCGGCTACAGGGAGGGGGACAGGTTGCAGGGGATGGAGCTGGAGCTGGAGCCCCCCATTGCATGGGGGACACTAGAGGTAGGGAGGGGCAGATGGCAGGCCCAGATTGAATGTTGGACACCTCTTCGGGAGCCACTGGTGAAGAGTATGTGGGAGAGTGGCTCTCCACCACATCGTGGTCCGAGGTGTCCAGTCCTTTCCCCACCTACAATGTCCACAGCCTCCGCCCGGGACGTAGCACCAGAGTCGTGTTCTTCCTCTTCCCGGGTGGGCACAATCCCCTGGCCTCCTGATGTTGAGGTCCCCTCCTCCTCCTCTTCTTCTTTGCTGGTGGATAGAGGGTGTAGCCGCCGGCAAACTGATGTCCTCCTGCTCCGGACCGGTCCCTGCACTTCTTCTGTCTCACCAGCCGTGCCTGCAGAAATGTAAGCAAAATCCTGATGTGGTGGTTGTTTCATGCCGGATGAGACACATACATAGATGAGCCAAGGTCAGATTTTGTTCTCCTCTGATCACACTCTACAGTTGTCAGGGTCCGATTTACAACTTCTGGCGCATCTCTGCTAATCAGCAGAGATGTGCCAGAAGAGTTGCGACGCATCTGCCCACCTGTGCGTCACCCCTGATGCGCCGCATTTACAATGTGGCACACCGTGGCGCAGGGTTTTGACGCAGCATGGCCCTAGAAGTGACTGAGTGAAATCTTGTAGATTTCACTCAGCCACTTTTAGGAGGCGTTCCTGCAAGGGAACGCACCCCCCCAGTGCCAGAACGCCTACATGTGGTGCAGGGCTGTACAACGTGATGCATCTCCCAGATGCGTCACATTGTAATTACCCAGCAGCATGTCGCTTGGTTTGTTCCCCCCGTGCTTCACAAAAGTGACCCAACAGGGGTGTAAATGAGACGCAAGGGCCTTGTAAATCTGTCCCTCAGTGTTTATGAACTTACATTACATGTATGTGTACTGTCATATACTGAATTGAGTTTGCCATGGACATCTCATGTGTATTATTGTGGCTTACGCAACTGTATTGGCCAAACGTCAACCTTGGCATTCTTGTGATCTGTGTGTCCTGTCACTGCTACATGTGCCAGTTCCAAAACCAGTCCACCAAAGGAGAACATGAAGAGTCCAGATTTAATAGAATTTGGCCATTGATATGGAGTTGCAGCTATTTAACGTCTGGACAAGTGTCATCTGCTTTGTAGCATTGTATGGGACAAGCCGAATGTGGGTCACACATCCACATAGGGTCTGGGCTACTGCTCTAGCTACATTGTGAGTCTAGCCTTTTGCCGTCCCCACACATCATCGGACAATCCAGTGCCACATATTGGCTTTGTTGACTTACAAGGTAGTGCAGTACACCGGTGAACAGTGGTGGGTGGTTGTGACAGCTACCTATACATGTGATATGTCACACAGACCACTGAGGGTGAGACGTCTGTTAGTGGACACACCTTGCTAATTTAGGAAAACTTAAGAGTGATGCAAGGATCTCAAAGTCTATCATGGCACATGATGATCTGTCTCAATTGGAACCCAAACTCTACAAATGCAATGCAAATCACAGTATCCAATACCCTATGGCCTGTCATGCACACATCAGTTATGATTTCCTTGGTTCAATGATAGTGGTGCTGGCAGAGCAGAATTCAATATGAATGCACAAGTGTGGCTAATTTACCCAGTTGTCATGAAGAAACTACAACTCCCAAAATGCACTCTGCCCGGTACAGTCCATTTGCCACAGTGTGCCTTTTTAATCTTGGTGACTGCTGCATGGACACGGAATTGGTGAATGGAGGCATGGGACACACAATGGTACAGCACTGTTTCACTCACATCATACTCCAAGACACATATTGCATATGATGTACTTACTAGGTCCCTGCTGCTCATGCTCCTCCAGCTAAGCATGGAGGGTCAGCCGAGCTGCTTGCAGGAACCTCCTGTACAGTGGGGAGAGGTGAGGATGATGCACATGGTGCTGGGAAGACAGGCCCACCAGCTCCGTAGCCTTGTGGCGGGACCAGCGCTTTAGGTTCTCCCAGCACTTGCAGCATGCCCTAACACTCCTGGTGTACACTCCCACTGAACTGCAACGCTCGCTGATGTTGGCCCACAGCCTGGCCCGGGCTGCAGTGCTCAGCTGGTACTCAGGGTCCCCATATAGCTGAGGAAATTTCTCCAGCGCGCCCTCCACCAAGTTGTCCAATTCCCTTTCTGAGAAAGGGGGTGCTCTCTCCTCATACTCCTCAGCCATTTTGGGGAAATCAGTTTGATGAGAGCAGCAGGATGTCTGAGGATCTGATCAGTGATAGAGGGTGACTCAGAATAAACACAAAATGGCTGCCAACTGCTTCCTGTGATGTATTTCCTGTCTCCCACTTCCTGTATAACATAGCCTGTATGAAATGATGTGTTCTAGTTTATTTTCGGATATTGTGGTCCGAAAACGTAGTTTCCGGATCAGGAGCGTCATTTACGCGCACGTGCATTATGTCGCAAAACCGGAAATTACGTTTTTGGGCCGTCACCTCCGAAAATGACCCGGAACACATTAGATCATACAGGCAATGTTATACAGGAAGTGGGAGACAGGAAATACATCACATGAAGTAGTTGGCAGCCATTTTGTATTCATCCTGATCCATTTACAATCAGTAATCAAATCCACTGCCATCATGCTGTTCTGTTGTAGAAAAAACTGAAATGACAGTGCAGGTGAAAATCATGAATATGTAACAAAAGGGGGAACAGACCATTTCATTACATTTCTGCACAGACGGGGGGCTAACACAACATCAAACCCTAGTTTCATTTTCTCCTACTTTGCATTATATTTGACATGTAGTCCATATTGAGTGCTCATTCTCAGAGTTGTGTGATGTGTTACATAACATTGGTGTGGAGCAGTGTGACTATATCACAGACACATGGGGGCAGATTTACAAGCCCCGTATGCCACATTTGCGCCACATTTGCTTCACTTGTGTGACGCAGCGGCAGCGCAAAGCCACCGCCATGCTGTGGGGTATTTTCAACGTGACGCATCTGGGAGATGTGTCACGTTGTAAAGACCTCGGCACAGTTGGGTATTCCTGCGCAGGGGGGGGCGTTCCAGCACAGGGACGCCTCCTAAAAGTGGCTGAGTGAAATCTACAAGATTTCACTCAGTCACTTTAATGGCCAAGCTGCGTCAAAACCCTGTGCCTGCTTGAAGCAGGTGTAAGGATTGAACCAGCATGTTAGACATAGGGTCACCGCAAGCCTTGCTGGATCTGTGTTGCGCTTGCGACGCAACTCCAGCAGTGCTTCACCTTTATGGCAGCAGATGCGTCACGCATCTGTGTCTTCTTGCCCCATGGTGCGCCGCATCCATGATGGCGCAAGGGGTGTCTGCTGTGACGCACAATAACTGGGGCATCCCTGCTAATATGCAGGGATGCACCAGTTATTGTAATTCAGCCCCATGGTGCCTGATTCTCCCATGACATCATCACTCACATTCTGGGCCCATCATTTGTGGGGGAGTCAAATCTGTTGAGGTCACAGGCCTGAGTAGGCAAGGCTTATAGCCTTTTGTGATTAGGTGACCCATTCTCATGAGGTCCAGTTATGTCTCTCAGGACATGTATTGTTTTTCATCAGCGTGAATAGTTGTTTTTAGGGGCGTCCACTACACTGATCGCTGACATGGGCACATTACCTGAGGCACACTCCACCTTTTGACTACTGTCAGAGGCTGTGAGTTACATGCAGTTAGTGTGGCTTGCAAAGTCGTCTCAGGGTGGGATTTATTGACACAGTTGTGTCTATCCAAGTTTCATCATTGACAACAGACAGCAAACCACATTTTGTCCATGACACTACAGGTTGCTCATGTGAAAAACATGGCAATGAGCTGATCAAGGGCTTGAATGCACTGACGTCGGTTTCCCAGATTCAGAGGTAGCCGAGTTTCCAGAAGCATGAGTAAGCCATGCGTTAAAGCAATGTTGTACAAAACACAACAGGCTAATATAATCTTGCACATGACTTCTGGGGAGTACAGCAGCACACCCCCTGTACGGTCGAGACATCTGAATCGCATCTTCAACAGACCAAAAGTGCGCTCGATGATGGCTCGAGTCCGTATGTGTGCCCTATTGTACCTACGCTGAGGTACAGTGTTTGCACGCCTGTAAGGGGTGAGAAGATGTGGGGAGAGTGCATACCCAGCGTCACCTGAGGAGGGAAGAAAGGGCAGTTGTTAACATTTCCCTCTTTGACTTGCACAGAACATGATCTATATGTTCATACATGCAGTGTCCGTTGGGCTATGATTCTTATTGTACAATGGCTAATATTGGGGGGCATTCAGACATTTCAATGACACATATCACTAATTTTTAGTGCTTGGTACTTACCCAGTAGCCACATGTTGCCAAATTCTCCAGCAGCCAAACGCCGGGCAAGAGGTGACATGCGGAATATGAAGCTGTCATGGGCACTGCCTGGGAACACTGCATGCACATTGATGAACCTTCCACTGGCATCACAGACAGCTTGCACATTGATGGAATACCATCTGTGTCTGTTGCAGAAGGTGTGTGCAATGTGGCGGGGTGGCTGAAGGGCCACATGGGTGCAATCAATTCCACCCAGCACACGTGGGAATTGTGCGAAGAGATAATAATCTCTTGCTGCCCTTTGTCTCATGACCAGTGTATGTGGCATTTGTATGTGGTTGGGGGCTCTAGCAGTGATGCATTTCAGTACCTGATGCAGGCACCGCGACTGGCTCGCCTGGGAAATGCCCACAAGGTCACTGGAGACCCTTTGGAAAGACCCAGTGGCAAAGAAGTGGAGAGCAGAAAGGATATTGAGATATGCTGGTATTGCATGTGAGCAGCAGGTCACAGAGTCAAGTTCCTGCTCCCACTCACATACCATATCCAAGATGACTTCTGGAGGGAAATGGTACCTGGCCCTTACACCTTGGCTAGACAAAACAAATAGGTTCATCCCCTGTCTGAAGATCTTCTCAGCTCTCCTCCTCAAGTTGTTTTGCCGCATGGCAAAGGGCAGTGCTACAAACACATTCAGTGACATCCTGAAAGGGTTTGTTCGTGTCTGCTCTGAATTAATACATGTTGCAGGGCTGGGATTGGCTGCAGTGTGTCAGCTGATCCAAGGTGGGGGATGGTAGGCACTTGGACAGGTGTTTATCCTTGGGTAACGTGACCAACTGCCAAAATTCGTATCTTCCAGCCCGGAATCGGAAATTATGGTGCAATGGCGGAAATTGCAGGCCGGAGTCGTAAATCCTGCTGCAGTGCCGTAAATTCCGGCCCAGTAGCGGAAATTACGGCCCGGGTGCGGACGTAAAGTTAGTAGCCGTAAGTCTATTCTGTGAATACCGAAAGAAGTAAGTTCAATCTGTGAATACCAAAAGTAGTACATTCATTCTGTGAAAGCCAAAAGTAGTAAGTGCATTCTGTGAATACCAAAATGTAGTACATTTAGGATTTAGTCTTAAGTTCATTCTGTGAATCGGGCCCTTAGCTTGTATCCTTTATTCCTTATGGGAATTTCGCCTGTTTATGTTCCCTCTGGTGTAACCCCTAGGCTTCCTAGGTTCATGATTCTATTTGATTTAAACCGTCTGCAATATAGTGCCTAACCTTCAGGATCGACTAAGCTCTTGATTAACCTCCGTACTAGCCTATTCCCAGGATGGGGGTTCCCACTGCCAACCGTGTGCCACCAAGCAGTGGAAAATTACCTGGTCCATTGAATTCTAAGTCTAATTCTTTCTTGCTTTTTGGATACTGGATGTGTCAATTGTTCTCTTTACATAGAACCTTTTGTTCTTGGCACCTGTTTCCCCAATTGTTTGAACAGCAACACCCTATGTTGGCTGCCAGCATCCCCAACCAGCCTGGCTAGCCCAGCTATCCGGGCGGGGCATTAGAGCTTAACTGAAGCAACACGGAGTCTACCCTTGGTTTTAGGATCCACCTACTTTGCAATATTGACCAGACATTGCACCAACCTTCTTTATTGCTAAACCCTAGTGAACACCCTAATAGTGTCACATCTGGTTTGAAAGAGTATATGTATTGTGTTCACTATTAGAGCCAACCACCCTTCAGTGGAGTGACAATTGACACAGTCTACCCTGGAGCTGACCCTGTTGCTTAATACGGCCCCTTAATGCCCTTGCCTGTAATTCAACGACCCTGGCAACATAATGCCCAGCAGCTTGGTAAAGAGGATTATTATCTCAGCGTACCAGTCTGTGTTGTAGACTGCCTTCATGGGGGCTCCAGCTCGTGTGAAGTGTGTGTCACTGTCCTGGCTAGGCCAATAAAACGCCACCCGCCCTGGACATACCTCTACAGAGAAAGGCCCTACAAAGCCAAAAGGCCAGGGATAAACATATGTTAAACCTCTTTACCTGCACTTTGAAAGGGGATGCCAAAGGTCCCTATAATTGTCAGCCATACCTTTGACCCAGCAACTCTTGTCACGATATTTCAGCACAGGTAGAAGACAAGGGATGTCCGGCCTACCTTACTTTCACTCTTACAATTCGCTGTGTATAGTGCTTGATGGACCCTAACCTCATTGTGTCTTTGTGAAGTGCGCATATCCCTGGTGCATGATGTCACTGGATAACAGGTGTATGTTACCCACACGCTGATACTTATGTACTGCTAACTGCCCTGACTTGGGTTGAGGGAATGCTGACTGCTTCCTAAGGACTGTGGACTTACTGCTCCAACCCAGTTTGACCCCAAAACTTTTAGGGGCAACCTAAGTAGTAACCATGCCCTTCCTGGCACGTCTCCTCAGTGTTGGCTATCAACTTATTTGGGACACCGGTCGCAGAAGATGCCCCTTCCAATCTCAGGTTCTAGCGCATTAACGGATAACCCAGGGAGCAGACAAGTCTGTGGGAAGCGTAGGGGAACAAAATGTGCATGTACCTGCCCTTTCCTGACTATTGGGAAGTGCCAAATGGTCTATAATACCTTCTTGCCATCTGTGCTCTAATGCAGTGTTTACCAAGCTCCCCCTTGTTAGATGAGAACTACCACAACCGCCTGCTGCCCTGGCTAAAGCGTGGGTGAATATGGCTTAACTGAAGCAGCCTGTAACCTGCCCTTGTTTGCAGAGGGCACATTTTAGCTGCATCGACCAGGCATAGCGAGATGTGATGAGATTGTGAGCCCCACTCCCACACAACCAAAATTAAACCTAGTCTATCAGGGGCCGAGGCCTAGCCTTTGCCCTCTGTGGTGAGACCTGGACTGCTAAGACAGGTCATCATGAGGTCAATTCCTTTGCAATTTCAGTTTCTGACTGCACTTGGAATGGGATTGCAAGCCCCGACCCTACGTAACTGAAAACTAAACCTATTCCATCCGGGGCCATGGTCTTGTCTTTGCTCCCTGTGGTAGGATCCGAACTGCTAATACAAGTGTCAATGAGGCCAATTGTGCTTTGCCCCATGGTCCCACCAGCTCATTGCACCGCAAACCACTTGTTAGATGACAACTTACACAACATGCCTGGCTGCCCTGGCTATAGGCGAACTTGTAACAGGTCCTTGTATACAGGGTGCACCTACTCTGCTGCATCGGCCAGGCATTTGCGCAGGCAGTTATGTTGATGAACAGTAGACAACAAATGAATGGTGTCCCTCTGCTTTGTGTGACCATACGTCTATTGTGCCTCTTCCACTGGGTGCCCTGATATGATTTGGTTGTGAAACCACAACCGATGGGAGACTACTATGCCCCCTATCCGTGATACTGGTATTAGATCAATAAGTGTAATACATTATATGTACGACCTTCGATAGATGAGGGCTTCAAAGAATGCCTGTTCTCTTGGGGGGAATGATGTATGGTAGAACGGGTGGTTACTCACACCTGTATACACTATGCTCAGGACAGGCAACCCTTGCCCTATAATAACCTGCATTCTTGTCTGACATTCTTTTATGCCCACTATACAACGCGATAATTCTCTACTTGGTCAGTCTTGTGCGTCACTTCCTGCGCGACAAGGGTCTGGAGGATGGCATATTTGATTTTGATTTGATGAGTTTTATATCGCGCTGGCGAGACCCAGAGGTATCAGAGAGCTTTACATGAGGTTCCACAAAATTACAAAATTACATCAGTTACAAGTTACATCAGTTGCTAGAAAAGCATTACAAGAGCATTGAAGATGAGATAAGTGAAGTGTAGAGGGGAAGAGGGGAAGGGTAAAGCGGTAGGGGGAGATACAATGGAGAGACGAAGGAAAGTCTGCCCAAAGTCCTGCTGGGTAGGTGACGGTAGAGGGGAAAGTCCAAACCCCATCTCCTCTATAGCTATCATGTAGCTCCACCGGGCATTGGCCAAATAGCTAGGTCTCAACGAGAAAACATTTAAAGAACACAGAGGATGAAATAAATGGAGCGTAGAGGGGTAATGGGGTAGGAGGGAGAATACAACAGAGAGACGAAGGAAAAACTGCCCAATGATCAGCTGGGTAGGTGACGGCCGAGGGGGGGAAGTCCACAGCCCATCGCCTCTTTAGCTATCAGGTATCTCCACCGGGCATCAGCCAGAAACTAGGGCTCCACGGTCGGGGGTAAGTTCACAGATTCAATGTCCTGATGGGTAGGCCAGATGGGGGAAAGGTTTAAGATCTGGTCGGTGTCAAGATTTATATCCCATAGTAGGAGCACAATGTGGCAGAGACCACTGGGGCAGCCATCTTGGGGTCAGGTAAGAGGTTCTGACCTTGGTGTTAACATTCAGACGGTCCCCATTTTTATCTTTCGCTCAACAAGGGGGGAGGGGAGTTGTTGTGCAGAGAAGCAGCTTGAGGGAGGAGCCAGTGTTCGAGGAAGAGAGTATTTCTGTGTTATTGCTGCCGAGGGGGAGACGGCTGCCATTTTAGGGTCAGGCGGGGCGCCTCCAGCGTCTCTCTCGGTCGATCATGAAGCTGATCATGATCTTCCCTAGAGGTTGGAGCTGTTACTACCATGGCCATCTATTTAGCGGCCACTATGCTGTAGGCACTAAAGGGGGCCTCCCTTGGGGTGTTGCTTTTTTTACCTTTGGCGACGATCTTCTGCAGGCGCCATTTTGGGGTCAGGCGCATTAAATAGAGGCTCTCAAATAGAATTGAATGCCCTAAAATACTAAGGAGGACAGTGTCAGGAGCTCCAGCCTCGCGGGCTCACCATCAGTGCTCCCGGCAATGTAAACAATGTCCCCGCTCACCGTCTTTCATCTTGTGGTGAGTGTCTGCAATGGCGGGCGGCATCCTCATAGGATCGGTGTTATCTCCTCCCCATGTTGTGCGCACCCTCTCTGTACCGGCTGGGTTCACAATGCGCCTCCGCTGTATCACCCTAGAGGGTCGCTGCTGTCTCTATGCGGGAAGGTGTTGCGCTTAAACCGCTCTGCTTTCTCGGGACAGACGAGCCCCGAGGTGCCGATTTTGTCTGACCTTATATCTCTGCGATGCTCGGTCGGAGAAGGGTGGGTTTTAACTCCACGAGCTCCGCTTGTATTCCGGTGGAGGAATAACAGCTTTAGGTAGAGAAACCATTCGGCAGAGCGCTGCTCACGAAGTTGGAAAGAGGGTTAACTACGGAGCAATAGCTCAGAGCGGCCGTGTTGGACCCAGCCTCGTGGCATGGCCCCACTCCTCCCGCATGGCCGGTCCCGGACTACCTCGACCTCTTTCCCCGGTCGAGAGCCGTGCCATCCACCCTCCACGAGTGCCGCTCCTCCGGGCCGCCCCCAGCTCCCCCCCGTTGGGACTCAACGACCTCTCCTCAACACCCTCGGCTGGCCCGAATCCTACTCCAGGCCCCCATCTCAGACCCAGACTCCATCTTGGACCCTCCACGACCAGGCCTCGTGGCCTCGGCCCGACCCCAGCCGCAGACCCAGCGAAGCCCCGACATCAAGGCACCACGATCCAACCAGGGGGTAAAGAGACCACTCGACGGATCAATAAAAGAAGGAGTTTCGATGGTCCCCCCATCCGTCCCCCGACGGCTGGTTTCGATCGACCCCAGCCTCCCTGGGTGCTGGCTCCACCCCCCTGCTGGGTGTCTGGACCCGCACATCCCGGACCCTCCGACCTCCAAGTGCGAGGGTCCGGACATCAAAGGACGCCAGACCTATAACTGGGGCAGCTCCGGAGTAGGTCGGCATATGTATCCTGGAGTCGAGAGACACCGAGACGAACTCATCTACTTGGAACCCGTACCGCCTTGGGGTCCTGCTGGCGCTGCCACGGCCCATCTTCGTGAAACCATCTCTGGAGTCCTGCTGGCGCTGCAGCGGCCCATATTCGTGAAACCATCCTTGGAGTCCTGCTGGCGCTGCCGCGACCCATCTTCATGAAACCATCTTTGGAGTCCTGCTGGCGCTGCCGCGGCCCATCTTCGTGAAACCATCTTTGGAGTCCTGCTGGCGCTGCCGCGGCCCATCTTTGTGAAACCATCTTGGAAGTCCTGCTGGCGCTGCCGCTGCCGCTGCCCCTACCGAAGAACCCCCAAGCTCGAGGATTGAGAGCTGAGCGCAGGGTATCCCGGTACCAGGCTGGTGCCAAGACTGTCCAGCTACCCCCTTCCCACAGAGACTAACTTTGAGAAGATCCCTGGATCCAGTTATTCTTGTATCGTTACGATAACCTGCCTAAAAGTACTGATAAAAACGTTAAGAACCTATCTTTGTGTGATGTCCATCTGTAGGGGGGGTGATTGCTCGTCTGTACGATCCTAGGAGAGGAACCTCGCCAGGAGGCCTCTCACCCTTGCTCGGCCGACCCTAAGATTTCCTTTCTTACAGGCCATGATGAAAGTATTGAGCAACTGTGCTGCTAAACGAGACCCCAAAAAAAGTGCAGGGGCCCAAAGATTGGCCCATGACTGGCACTGCTCAAAACCCCTGTTGTGAAATATCAAGGTGCTTAGTTCAGTGTTTCACAAACTGTGGGTCGCAAGCTGCTTTAGGTCGTCACGAAAGGCCAATAAATTATTAGAGGTTGCCTTTAAGTTCTATATTTATCTTGTCACATTTACTGTACTTCAAAGACAGAGGCCAACTGTCAGGCCATGACTTCTAAGAAGTTGCTGCTTACTTTTTTTATTGGAGCTGGTGTTTGCAATCTCCTCTCACTTTGCAGACAGAGAAGGCAAAGCTCCAGCAGCTCGTGAAGGTAAGAGCGGTGGGAAGGTGGGAGCGGATGGGGGGATTTCGACAGATGACGATGAGGGAAAGGTATTCATTTATTTAATTTCCCCTTGTGGTTATCTGTCGAAATGACCCCCTCCCACCCCTCCCCACCGCCACACTGCTCTTACCTGCACAGGCCGCTGCTGAAGAAAAGTATAGTGAATTATATGACAGTCTGTCTCGGGTATAGGGAGTGTGAAAGGAAAGGTTGTAAGTTATATTTTTTTGTAACACCCCCAACAACATGCAAATACTTGTAAATTAACTATACACATTCAGCAATTTGGAAAGCAAAAAAAAGCATATTTTCTGTAATTCTGCAGAGTTATAGAAAGAAAGATTTTAATAGGATCAAAACAAATCAATACACTTTACTTGGTGATTCACAAATGATAAATATTCACTGAAACCCGATTTCCACACATTATCATTTGTGTACAATATAGTTTTATCAGGAAAAGTGGCCATTTTAATAGAAAATGTGCTGTCTGTAAATGACAGTACGATACCATACCATGTTTAGTTACAATAAATATTCGCCCACCACATGTCACAAAAGTTTGTCATTCTAAAAATTGTGTGGTGGTTTAAAAAAGCTTGGGAAGCACTCACTTAGTCTTTGTTTTCCCTCAAGTCTCTTTCTTCCACAACCCCTTTACAATCTTTCTTCCACTCCTTCCAGTTTGCCTTTCCATTATTTGCTTTCGGTCAAAGTCTGAAGAAGAGCAATATGTCCTGGATCCAAACATGAGTGCCAGCAGTAGAGGTGGGCAAGCTACTGATGGCACAAGACAGACTTGAGCCAAATGCTTACCTCTGGCTCAGCTCAAGATGCTCTTGACCCCTCAAGCCCAAAACTAGTGACGCATTCATGTGGATTCTGGCTCCAGTCCATGCTGTAACCTCATGCACCAGAAATTAAAAGACAAAGGGGCTGATTACGGCTTTGGCACAGTTGCACCGGCTATCCACCGGCGCGGCTGCGCCAAAGCCGTGCAAAGACAGCCCGCCTGATTATGAGTTCAACTCGTGCAGGCGGAGGGACTTTTTATCTTTCCCTCGGCTGTACTCTGAAAAAGGGCACCGCTATGGGAACGGCACAAATGTGCCAGCACAGCATGGACTGGGAAGTTCATGCCGTGTTGGAACTGGGGGTGTGCAAGCAGGTAGGGGGGCACATGGTGTGCCCCCCCTGAATGCATCCCAATGGTGGGGGGCATACAGGCTCTGTAGGTTCCCCTTTGTTCCCCCACCGCCAGCCTTTACATGGCAGGCTCACCGCCATGACAAGGTTGGCGGTGGAGGAACTCAAAAGATGCTCGGCTGGACTGTGCCAGTCCTGCTTAGCATGCTACATTGCCCCTCCTTCCGCGCCAGCGGAACAGCGGTTTCTTGAAGAAGGCTGTGGCCTGCCACCGGTACGATGTGAGAGTTGTAATACGGCAGGCGGCGTACCACCACTGCTGCACCACGGCGAGTGCGACGATCCGAAGACCGCCGCACTCGTACTCAGGCCCAAAGTTTTAACTTTTTATGTAAAACAGGACAGAGAAACAGATACTAATCTACTGGCTGAACTGCACAACCAGAACATCTTGTATTAATCCAGCTTCCCTGCTTGACCAAATTGTGTGATCTTTGACAGATATTTTATTTTACCAGGTCTCTTTTTCCTCCATTGTTGCAGATGAGAGAATCTTGAAATATGTGAGTTCAGAATCTGTGCTGAAAAAAAATGTTGTGATTCATTTAATAGACTATAATTTTGCTCCAATGAATCTAGGCCACATATAGGGTACACGTGACAGCTGACTTGCCTCATAGTTTACTAATGGCATTGTTGTCAGTGCGGGGCAGGAATGTTTCCAAGTTTATGTTTAAAACCTATCACTTTAAAAATGTCTTTCAAAGCAGTGATATAATTTGATGTATTAAGGTGAAATGCTTCTGCTTAGTAAAGAAATATATATTTTCAAATTTGAAGACACTATAACATATTTTTATATGATGTCTGTTGCACGATTTAAATGGCAAGCCAGACCCTTAGTTCGGATCTCCTTGTTAAGTTTTTGGCTCACCCACCTTTAGCTGGCCGGGCTATTAACTGCAATGAAAAAACTGGGGAGTCTCTGAAAGGGTTCTGTTCAAACAGTGGTATCTCTGAGAGTGGGGGGCTATGTCATTGCACTATTTGTTCTAACCCATTTTGTTCCCCACCACTGCTTCTGAATGTACCAGAACGTGACACAGAAAAAACATCACTGCACCTTACCACACACATTATATGCTCAATCGCCTTACATTGAAAAGCAGTGTTGTTGCTTAAAATGTTAACATTTTACTTTGGATGTATGTGAGTGTATAATTAAATCTAAACATGAATAAATAAATGCATATGCACGCATACATACAAAGTTAGATTTAAATATTTTAAGCAAATCTGTGTTTTATCTGTGTATTTCTGGTCTAATATGTTCCACCCACCTAAAATGCACTTATATAGACACTGCTGTGGCCAAATAATTATAACTATAAATTAGTTCCAATAGGCTTGGCCTACGTAGTTAAGGGTGTGGCTTAAGACGTGCAAACTAAAATCCTGTGCTTCAAATAGCTTGCAACCTGATTAGTATGTCAGTGCCTCTCAGATCACACACATAAGAAGGCATGTGCCTAAAACAGGCAGGTTTATTTCATGTTTCACATTTCATCACTTTCTTCTTCTTCACCCTGCTTTCCCTCTCTCTCTGTGCATGTAACTCCTGGCATCTTCTTGAATACACTATCTCCCTCGCACACAACAACGCACCCATTCACCGGTAAGCACTGCAGTTTCTTTTACTTTCGCCTTCTCAATATTTCAACAGAGTTGTACCTACTTCACTTACTTTCACAAATAATCACAATTACAATTGGAACATGTTACAAGTCCTCTGCAGAGGTAGCGAAGATTGGATGGCCTTGTATTTTGAACACCTTACGAAAAACTGACAGGCACTGGGAGAAGCTCACTTTGCCTTCAGCCTCAACTCCAGAGCACTCATTCATGGCCAGTAATATACACCCACCCATAAAATCGAACTCACAGACCCAGTTTACGGTACGCCCAATACAATATGTAGCATAAAAAACTAGAGAAAAACAACATCCTGCACAAAGCAAACACTCTTGGGGAAGTAAATTAAGTAAAGCGTGTGAAACGCAAACAGGAACTACCTCACAGACACACGTTTCCTTAATGGGTTTTACATTCATTGTTAAGATCCAATTGGCTGCGCTGTCAACTGGACCTTGCTCCCTTGAGCGGTCTCACAGGACACACTGATATTGAAAAGCAGGTAAGAACTCGTGCTCCAGGGCACAGGGTCTTCGTTTCCTTGGGTGATATCTCCTCAGCTAGCAGGAAGGCTAGCGGGACTTGCCCCCCCTGTCCTGGTTACAGGCTGGCAGAGTTTCCCTCCTCACACAGTCCATCTGGCTGCTTGGCAGATGAAAACGTTTTGGGGTCTCAACCTCCCCTTCTTATAGTCCATTTCCATACAGCAAATGTGATTTTAGGTCTGGGTCTTTGAAGTTTTATGTAGGGTTTCTTGAGGGTTCACAGCAGCAGAGACTCCGAAGCTGATAGTCCCACAACACAGGCCATGGGAGTGACTAGAGTTCACAACTCAATGTCAGCCACAGTGATATGTGCATCAGCAGGTTAATCCTGGGCTCCCAGTCCTACTCTTTATGATTCCCTTATGAGCTTCATCTCCTTCCTGAGATGTGTCCAAGTCCCTTCCTTCTGACCTCTTATTGGGTGATAGAGCGCCCTTTGAAGCGTACAGGAGGAGAGTCTCTCCCTCCCTTCTCCAGTGTGCTCCTTCCAGCTCACTAAACTGCAGCAATACACAAATTTATCTTGGGGGGCGGAGGGGGTTCCTCTGCCTCATACTGTCTTTACCAGGCATGTCATGGCTCACCAAAATGGAACCCAGTGTCCTCCATGTAATGTTCCATTACAGATACACTTGCACTCAGTGTATGCACACAGCACTCTTGCTAACCAGTACTGTTACCTCCATGCATTGTGCCAACCTAGGCACACATACATTCCTCTGCACACGGTGCTCAGTATGGTAGCCTTTCTGTATTGTCATGGTCTGCCCCTTGCAAGCACACACTCTGTTACCACACATATTCACCATGCACACGTTGCACAACGTTTTAGTCTTCATGTATTGTACTTCTTGCAAGTACACACACCCAGTACAGCATTCACAGTGCATGCACTGCACAGCACTACATCTCTCATTTAATGTACTCATTGCAGGTATACGTTCACTACATACATGCACTCACCATGCACATGCTGCAAAACACTGCTCTATCCTTGTACTTTACCCTACCCAGACACACATAAAACTAGAGCAGAGTCACCACTCCTGCGCTGCGCAGCACTTTAGAGCTCACCGTTGTAGGCCAACAGTGAGATTAGCACCCAACAGCAGAAAAGATGAGTGAGGCTGTGGGCCTCAATCCAGTGACACAGGCTAAAAATGAACTGTTTACTGCTACTGGTATTTACACAGTATGCTGCCTCCAACTGGCTTGAGCTGCTTAACTCCTGCTGAAGGTGGTAGCCTTCCAACACTATAAGGGTGCTGCTTTGGGTGCACCTCCCAGTCCGACAAAACCACAACCCAAGAGACAGACCTATGTCATGGTGTAGATGTATGATCCATGTTTGCATATGACAACAAACATCAGCATTAGGGATCCAGATAACAGTTGGACACTCAGGGCAGGAGAATAGGTCCTGATATTGACCTGTTTCAAAGTCAGTCCCAGAGGGACCCTCCCCACTGAAAGTGCTGATGCCCACCACTTGCAACCACCTGCAAAAACTAAGCATTGCTGTAAGTCTTTCGTGGTGTGGCTGCCCCATCAGATCATCACACATAATTGTAGGTTGCTGGCTTGGTGGCCGTTGAAAGGCAAGCCGGATAAATCCCACTGCTTAGTCAGAGTGTCTCATGGTTAAGCCTTTAAGGTGGTATATGAAAAGTAAGGAAAGGCTACTTCTTATCAATCATGCTTGTTAGTCTGTGTGTGTGTGTGTGTGTGTGTGCGTGTGTGTGTGTGTGTGTGTGTGTATGAATATATATATATATACTAGCAGCCCGTCCCGACGTTGTCCGGGTATGAATTGCTGCCGGCTAGTAGTATATTGTTTTGTAGGATTTCGTTTTGATAGCCTTTCTTATCTGTGACAGGCATGAAACGCTCCGATTCGCAGTGCACTGCTGATGCACTTAAGAGTGCGCGTTCAGTAGTGTGTGAACTCGAGTTTCCCTACTTTATTTTTCCTTGCAATATTATATAGCGCGAACTCGACAACATGGCATGAGCACAATTTACATTACAGAAGAACACATTCATTTGTGGTAGGCACGGGGAGACAAAGTGATTTGCCTGGAATCACAGGATGTTGAGCTGATGCCGAGATTCGAACGTAGCTCCCCAGCTCTAAAGTTCGCAATTCTAAAACTTGTGGCGGGAGGTGTGTCTAAAAGTGTATGTCGGTGCTGGCCATCAATGAGAGAGACCTGTGTATTTTTCAAAAGGGGGGTGAAAAAATATGATTATGTTTTTGGAGATGTGTGTCGCCGTGCCACCAATGTACTTACCAGGGGAGGGTAAACACCCATTTTTCCGCAACTTTCTTTCCGCATACCATCACTCCGCATACTTTCATTACGAAAGTACCATGACTCCGCAATGCCATTATAACGCATGGCATTACATTATATATGCTTTTACCACGCATACATTTACAAGGAAATTCGTTGTAAATGCATGAATGGTAAAAGCATGTTTTTTTAAATGTTTGGATAAGGTAAGTATGGGTATACGGGTATATGTTTTGGGGTACTGAGGTATAGGTTTTGGGGTGTTTGGGTATTTTAAGGCTTCAGATATAGTTTTGGGTTATGGGGTACAGGGGTAGTTTTGGGTTTTAGGGATAGGTATGGGTTTTGGGGTACAGGGGCATTTTTAGGGTTCAGGGCTAGGTTAGGGTTTTGGGGTATAGGGGTATTTTTAGGGTTCAGGGGTAGGTTTGGGTTTTGGGATACAGGGGTATTTTAAGGGTTCGGGGCTAGGTTTGGGATTTGGGGTACAGGGGTATTTTTAGGGTTCAAGGCTAGGTTTGGGGTTTGAGGTACAGGGGTATTTTAGGGTTCAGGGTAGGTTTGGGTTTTTGTGTACAGGGTTATTTTTAGGGTTCAGGGCTAGGTTTGGGTTTTGGGGTACAGGGGTATTTTTAAGGTTCAGGGGTAGGTTTGGGTTTTGGGATGCAGGGGTATTTTAAGGGTTCAGGGCTAGGTTTGGGTTTTGGGGTAGAGTGGCATTTTTAGGGTTCAGGGCTAGGTTTGGGTTTTCGGGGACAGGGGTATTTATAGGGTTCAGGGCTAGGTTTGGGTTTTGGGGTACAGGGGTATTTTTAGGGTTTAGGGATAGGTTTGGATTTTGGGATACAGGGTATATTCATAGGGTTAAGATGGGTTAGTGTTTAAGGGTGTTGGGGTATTTTAAGGAGTAAGGGTGTGTTATGATTATGGGGTGCAGGGGTATTTAAAGGGAGCAGGGTGGGATTAGCACACGATATGAGACATGGCATGAAGGGTGGAAAGTACCACACGCCCCCATCATTTGTCACGCCCACAGCACAACGCAGACACGCCCACAAGGGACTACTTTGCTGGCACGGTTCTTTTACCTTTTAAATGTATATGGTGGGCGTCTGCATAGCCTATGTCCTTCTGCTGCAACTGCCCTTTCCAACGCTGTATTGGGTGTTGTGATTGGTGCTGTGGTTCCTGAGATTACCCACCTCAAAGGTTTGGGCTCTCTCTTTATTATATTAGTATGGATATATATATATATATATACACACGTTTCTCCAAGTCCCACAGTGACCGCTAAACTAACACACACACACACATATATAATTTGCAATGCACCACCATTGCCAAATATTTTCCTAGAACAGGAAACCAATCAGATCCAGACCACAGATTATTATGATGGCCGCAGAACCAAAGAAGCCTGTTCCCCTTTTTAAAGAAAACAAGCACTATAAGCCTAAAAACAAGATCTACGACTGGGGCTAGCACTTCACTTAATCTGAGAGTCTGCTAATGCATTGAAAAATCCCCAGGCCCGTGAGACAAAGGGTGCGAAACACATGTTGGTCTGTTGTTCCACAAAATAAAGGGTGTTGACTTCAATAAAAGAAGCTATGAAACCTATCTTCAAGAAATCAACTGTATGTTTTTTAGCAGCACAAGATAAAGAATATTCTGATTCGTTTTGAAAGGGTAAGAAATGTCACTATTTATATGATTTAGCCTAGGGACCATTACTAAAACATTTGAGTAGCCTTAGATAACATTAATGTAACATACAAATGAAGGTGAAGACACTCTCTCCATATAACCAAATCAGAAGTAGTAAGCAGGATCGGACTGAGACAAAAAATACGTCCGGGCAGCAAAATAACAAAGGCCCTCATTAGTGAACTAAAAGAGGATCCATGTTCGCTGTATAAGTGTTTTGCAAGGTGTGGGAAGCTGCATAGATTTGAACTTGCTGCAGGCAATGTTTGTTTTAATATCAGGGAAATCAACGGTAAAGACTGTACCAGGGGACCAAAAAAACGGCCCACACACTGACATTTCAGACCAGCCCATTGGACACTGCTTGATCAGGGTGTAACACAGGCCCCCAACCCTCACGGTGCGGGCGGGCCTGCCTTTGCACAGCTCTTTGCCCGGAGAGCTCCTGATAGAGTCTGGGGGGGCCCTTCACGTACCTTGCAGGTGGGCCCCATCAACTTTCGTTACGCCACTGTGCCTGATTGCCCAATAGGCCAGTCGGACCCTGGTAGGACCCAACTTCTCCCTAGAAGTTAATCTTTTCAGAACTGATACATTTATTATAAACTTAAGACATTCCAATTGGCACATAGTTTGTCGGAACTTTATGTAATAAAGCCTAAGGAAAGCAATCACTGTCTGTTAATTTATTCGAATGCATTATTAGTCTCCCGTAAAAAAGTGACAGGCACATGCAAAACTACAAAGAAAATCTCACAGCACATCCAAATTCTCTCATCATAAAAAATGATAAATATTCTAATCATAAAATGTTCATTAGTCTATTCTAGATAACTTCATGCAAGCGCAAATACACGTTCTCTTGCAAGTACAGGTAACTTCAACAGTTTGAGCGGTTTCTGACACACTCATTACACTAAAATGCTTCCCAAGTAGGGCACACAGCATTGACACACTTTGTTTTCCATCCACTCCATAGAATTATGGGCCAGATATAAATAGCTTTGGGTTTGGAATTACCTAATAACGATTTTTTATGATTTACTATTTGGTAATTACAAACAATTATGTGGTAGTGTTTTACACTGTTTGCCATTTGCAGTGGATCGCAAATTGATCTACCTCATTAATATTCATGAGGTAGGTCGCAATTTGCGGCCTATTGGAAATCGCTAAAATTACAGGGATGGTGGCCTGTTGGGTTCAGAAGAGCACGTCTGTGATTTCTTTTAAATAAAAATAAAAGGAATGTTTTTTTTTACTGCAGCCCATTTTCCTTAAAAGAAAATGGGATGCGTTTCAAAATGTGAAATGAAGAGTTTTTTTGTAATTTTTAGGATTGAGCCTGCAACAGTATGCGCTAGCGCATGCGTTTCACTTGAAAGACACTGTTGTTAGCAAAAAGGGCTTGAAACCTGCCCTGTTGCTTACATTTTGTTGGCTTGCCTGGCACTCTTCTTTACAGCCTCGTAAATGGTCACTGAAGACCTAACATAATTTCCGTTCCTTTGTGTGGAACAGGGACCAAGCCCTGATTGATTCAAAATATTCAGTGCCCGTCCGCTGCTCCAGACGTGATTGAGGTACTGTTTTGTTTATTTTAACTTCTAGTGCCCCGCAAACAGAAGACGTGTGACTGGCAAAAACGTGCTTAGCAGGACTAACAACATTTCTAAGTTTTATTATCTATAGTTAACTTTCTTTAATTTTGCCAATTCTTCTTTCCTCACTTTGCACTCATGTTTTCTATAGTTTTTTTGGTACTGGGCGCTGTTCTCAAAATATGACGATTATCTTGTTCTATATATTGCAAACTGACAATGTTCCATTCTTATGTGTAATTTTCGGAATAATGCAGTGCAGTACACCCCAATTCACTCAACTCCAATTCAATCTGGCCAACTCCAATGCACGCCAATCCACTCCACCTACCACCTAACCTCACATCAATCCACTCAATCCACTCCACCCTAGACCAATCCAGTTCACCCCAATACACCAATCTAATCCTCCCAACCCACACCACACCCATCTGCCCCACTCCAGTCCAAAACAATATGCCCTACTTCAATTCAAAACACTCCTCCCCACACTAATCCAAAACAATCTGCTCCACTCCAAAACAATCTGCCCCACACTAATCCAAAACAATCTGCCCCACTCCAATCCAAAACAATTTTCCCCACTCCAATCCAAGAAAATCTGCCCCTCTCTACTCCAAACCAATCTGCCCCACTCCAAACAGCTCCACTCCAATCCAAAACAATCTGCCCCACTCCAATCCAAAACAATCTGCCTCACATCAAACAGCCCCACTCAAATCCAAAACGGTCTGCCCAACTCCAATCTGCCCCCTCAATCCAAACCAATCCGACCGGCTACAATCCAAAACAATCTGCCCTACTTCAATTCAAAAGAACTGCTCCACTCCTATATGAAACAATCTGCCTCACTCTAATACATAAAAATCTCCCTAACGCCCATCTGCCCCTCTCCAATCCAGCCCACTCCATTCCATTCCACTCCAATCCACACCACCCTATTCCACCATACCCCACCCCATCCCACGTCACTTGACGCCACTGCATTCTACGACACTCTCTACCACAGAACCATTGAACTTTACTCCCCTCGACTCAACTCTGTGACACTCTGCTTCCCTACTCCACTTTGCAATACTGTATTACCAACAAATCCCCTCTGCGATGCTCACATTCCCCATTCGACTCTGTGACACTCCATGCAACTTACTTTAGGTCATGCTGAACAGAAACCACACTGGTGTACAACATGACATAAACACATTGCCAAAGACAGTAGCTCTTGCATAGGCACCGCCTATTAACTTTGGCAATGCTTGTTTAAGAGTAGGCAGCAGTACGTGGGACCACTGCCTGCGCTTAAAAAACGTTTTTTCATACATTCACAAAGAGGAAGGGGTCCCTTGGGGACCCCTTCTTGTTTGCGGATGGGTTACCACCAACTTGGAGTTAGCGGTAAAATGCAAATGTTTTGCAACTGCTTTACCAAATCGCAAACCCGTTTTGTGATTCAGTAATAGGTCACGCCACCGGCTCCAATCATAGAAAGAGGACTATGACATGTCTATGGTTTTTAGGTCTCGCCTAGCGTATTGCGTAAGCAATCGCAATGCGAGAGATGTAGAGAGCTGCTCCAGGAAGCTTACCAAGGGGCTTTTCAATGCGGATTACGTCCAGTTCATGTGATGCACTCGTGTGAGGAAGGCGCGTGCACATCAAACACCATCTGCCTCGCATCAGTCTTAAAAGGAATCCGCTCTCAAGCCGCTTCCCCGCCCCCACCATCAGACTTCAAAGGAAAGTGCTCCTCTCGCCCCCCGCCACAGCAATGCCGGGAGCTTTTTTTTTTTTTGTGGTGTTGACCTTTGTTTAATCATCTTTTGTAAGATCTCAACAAGGGCGTTAGCATGTCTCTAGTGACTGCCAGCAATTGTCTCTTTTCCAGGGAAGCAGTAACACCGGACATTGCCTTATTGTGCGGACACCCTTCAGTTTACTTGACGTTTGTCCAAAATGTTGCTCAATCTTTTTTTGTTTAACCAAGTTTCATTGACTGTACAAGCATAATCTCGTCATGAACATTACTGGGATTAACGAAGTCCATTTGTTAAGTATACTACTTGCCTCCATGGACACAAGCTGCCATTTTGTCTGGGGTTTCAGAAGGATCTCAAAATAAACTCTTGGTTTCGCATAACATGTTTGTTAAAGTTGAGAGGTTTAACCACTATATTTGAATTTCTTATGCAACATAATCATGTTTTAGACTTGTATTGCAATGTGAGCAATGTGTGTTCCACTATGTGACTCACCAGATGCTTCCAAGGGTGCCTGTTCCTGTTCCGTGCACTTCCTCCTCTTGCATTGGCATAAACGGCATTCGCATTTCAGCAGGCACGTTCAGAAGGCGCAGTGCACTTCCCCCTCTTGCTTGTTAAAGGTACGTTTTTTCCACATGTCGGCCTGTATTGAAACTAGTTCCGCGTCTGATGAGCCAGAAGTGGTGGTACACCCCAAACCTGTGAAAAGAGGGCATACAATTCGGAACAAGTGTTCCTTCCCTTCATTTCCACCTCTCCCAACACATTGCTTCTCTTCCTTTCGCTCTTTTTTCGGTTCCACTTCGCCGCTCTTTTTTCGCACTCTTTCCTCCATGCAATCTCCATCGGCACTTTCCGCTAGTACCTCCCTTGTCCCAGCCAGGTGCTTGTTTTGCCCTTCCCGGCACATGTTGCTTATCACACCGTATTCCGTGATATTCAGCTATTTCCTCGGCTATCTACCCCAATAAAATCTTTTATTTTTTCGCCGCCTCCAAGGCCAACTAAATATGCTATAAAAACCACTGACTGCTTCCACCCATCTGCCCGGCAGGGTCAGGTCAGGTGTACAATGACTGTCCCCACTGCACACGGGCCAGTCATTACCTCTTTAGGGACTCATCGTTTTAATTGAAACACGTGGACGCACAAAGTCACGTGAAATTACAAGGGACATTTCAATGTCATCCGTTTTGGCACTTTTAGGTTTCAAAACGCAAAAAAATGAATTATTTTACCTTTAGGTTTCGAGCACCATATTGCAACCAGGATGACCACCTGCGTTGCGATTAAAGTCTGTGAGCTTGACTTCATAGAGGTATCTCCGGTCTGACCCGGAAACGAGCAGCAAACCTTGTTAAGGTCAAATATTAACGTCTGAGACAACGAGTTCATAGACTGAGACGTATTTTGAATCGGCCATCTATCTGAACATGAAATCCTTTTTTTGTATTTCAATTCTCTATTAAACTTCAGCAATAATAATCAAACAACGATCAGTAAACAAACTTCTGCATAGAAACAGAAACTTTCAAAGATACAATAGGAAACATAAGCAGAGGAAAATACAAAGAAGAAAAGGAAAACAGTATTAGTAAAAATGTCACAAGTACCACAGTAAAGGTCAAAGATGATAAGTTGAAACATCAAAATTTAAATCTATCAGTTATTACAAAAAACGAAAAAGTAATACGTAAATGATACATAACAGATTTGTGCAAAAGTTAGTTCACACGTGCTTAAGTCCAATATCATTTTTTTAGGTCTGCACTGCGCTGCCAGCCAGCACTGCGCTGCTGCTGGCTTCGAGGCTCCTAGGCGAGTGCATATGATGTCACTCAGTCACACTCTTCTTCCCATTTTCTGCTCAATTGTCTTCTCTTCCCCATTTCAGTCTCTTCTCTCTCTGTTCCTCCTGCCTCTTGTGGCCCTCCTCGGGTTTGTGTGTTTTCTCGTTTGTTTTTTTTCTTTCTCACCACAATGGTTGTATCCGTGTCCCACCTTTCTGCTCATTCAGTGTTCTCCCTTTTCCGTTCTACCATCTCCTCACCCTACCCTCTCTATGCCCCTCACCCCACCTAACTCTCTCTTCATGCAATCACCCCCCTCCAATTCCACCCTCCAACTCCATCCTCCAACTCCACCCTCCAACTCCACCCTCCAACTCCAACTCCACCCTCCACCCTCCACCCTCCACCTCCACCCTCCAACTCCAACTCCACCCTCCATCCTCCAACTCCACCCTCCATCCTCCAACTCCACCCTCCACCTTCCACCCTCTACCCTCCAACTCCACCCTCCACCCTCCAACTCCACCCTCCAACCTCCATCCTCCACCCTCCAACTCCACCCTCCAACTCCACCCTCCAACTCCAACTCCAACCTCCACCCTCCAACTCCACACTCCAACTCCACACTCCAACTCCACCCTCCACCCTCCAACTCCACCCTCCCCCTCCACCCTCCACCCCCCACCCTCCACTCTCCACCCTCCAACTCCACCCTCCAACTCCACCCTCCAACTCCACCCTCCAACTCCAACTCCACCCTCCATACTCCACCCTCCACCCTCCAACTCCACCCTCCACCCTCCCCCTCCACCCTCCACCCTCCCCCTCCACCCTCCAACTCCAACTCCACCCTCCACCCTCCACCTCCACCCTCCACCTCCACCCTCCAACTCCACCCTCCAACTCCACCCTCCAACTCCAACTCCACCCTCCACCCTCCACCCTTCACCCTCCAACTCCACCCTCCGCCCTCGACCCTCCAACTCTACCCTCCACCCTCCAACTCCACCCTCCAACTCCACCTCCACCCTCCAACTCCAACTCCACCCTCCAACACCAACTCTACCCTCCAACTCCAACTCTACCCTCCAACTCCACCCTCCAACTCTACCCTCCAACTCCACCTTTCAACTCCAACTCCACCCTCAAACTCCACCCTCCAACTCCACCCTCCATCACTCAGAAACACCACCACATCACTCAGGGACACCACCACATCACTCAGGGGCACCACCACATCACTCAGGTACACCACCCCATCACTCAGGGACACCACCCCATCACTCAGGGGCACCACCCCATCACTCAGGGGCACCACCACATCACTCGGGGGCACCACCACATTGCTCGGGGGCACCACCACATCAGTCGGGGACACCACCACATCACTCAGGGGACACCACCCCATCACTCAGGGGACACCACCCCATCACTCAGCGGAACCACCACATCACTCAGGGGAACCACCACAGCACTCTGGGACACCACCACGTCACTCTGGGACACCACCACATCACTCTGGGACACCACCACATCACTCTGGGACTCCAACACATCACTCTGGGACACCACCACATCACTCTGGGACACCACCCCATCACTCTAATACACCACCACATCACTCTAATACACCACCACATCACTCAGCCCAACCACATCATCACTCAGCACCACAACAGCACTGTCCTTGCTTGCTACCAACAAACATTGCCATAGCCAATAGGACTCGCATTAGGAAAGTGTAAGCTATTGGCTTCGTGAATAACAATGCTATTAATTTATATATTTTGAAATCCACCACACATTAAAAAAAATTGTCATTTACAATACTAATAGCTCACACTTTCCTAATGCGAGACCTATTGCATTGCAAATGCTTGTTGCTCCAATCACATCTATTTGGGTAAATTGAGTCTTAGTGTGACACTATGGGCATCCGGACTAAGACCAGGGCACACCTGGGAGCTTTGCATTCTTGTGGCGAGCCTCTCAGCTCATCATGTTCACGCTGTGCTCTCCAGGGCTCATTTTATCACGGGCCTTTTGTTAACTGAACGCACTATAAGGGGGTTTGCTTTGCTAACTCCAGAGAACATATCATTTGGTTTGTGCTATTACGGCTGATATTTTTTTTATCTGGTGATAGTCAGATGTTGGGATTTCTTTGATTTCTTACCTTTTTCCCATTAGCTGCTTTTCATAAACATCCTCGCGAGAGACGCAGTGCATGATAGGTAAAATATAAATGAAGTGAATTCTCTCCCGAGAGTCAGTGATTGACTTGACCTCCCTGGGATCAGAGCACTCGAATGAACCCCTGGCGTTTCCAGGCGGGCGGGGGAGAAAGGCTGCTGCGTTGTAAACAAACTGGTACCACACTTGGTGTCCGTTTATTCAGATGTGTTGTCTTGTGCTTAATCAGGTGTGTTGACGTAAGAAAAACATACTTCTTTCTCACGTCAGCTTTGTCGGTTTATGTATCCGTGCCTGTGTGCGCACGTGATTGTTTGTGTGTGTTTGTTAACACAGTTAAGTGTGTGTGGCTGTTTTTGTATGTATTTCTCATGATCTGTGTCAGTTTAAATGTGCGCACGCGCATCTGTACATTTGGGTATGCACACCTGTCTGTGCGAAGGTTTGAGTATGTCTCTTTTTACTGTGCTTCTCACGAGTGTATTTTCCAATATATACTACCTGTATCTTCTATTCATGATTGTGTTTCCTTGGCGTTCAAATTTATCACAAACAAACTGAGACTCCTTTCTCCTCTCACTCCCTCGCCTGTGACAGAACTTCTTAGCAGCGTGACCTTTGGCCTTCTGATTAGAATGTCACGGGATGGAAGGTTTCTAATCAAGGTCCTGGCTCAGCTGGCTGTTGGCCGAGGTCTCAACATCATCAGCTACCTCTCTGCATCCAGTGAGCTGCATTAGGCGACCCAACATCTGTGGAAAGAGCATCCAGCGGCAAGGGTGCTCAAGGACCAACCCTTAAGCAACAGTAAGTTACCCCAGGCCGTAGTAGCAAAGGTACCACGTGCCCTAATGCAATCAAGGAAACTAGACTCCCATGACCTAGTTTGAAAGTTCAGACAAACACTAGATGGAGCAAAGTGGGTACCACAAATTCTTAGGCCCCAATGCTGCAGCCCTTCCTGCATTATTGATAGCAACACCCCTGACCCCTTGGGTGGTCAACACACCGACTGGCAGGGCTGGATTCAGCAGTTCGTCCCATCCACTTAAACAATCTGTGGAACCCCACAAGCGAGGCATGTCCTAAGACAGTACCTTTGTGTTAAAGCTAACGGGTAAAGTGCAGTCCAACTTATCCAGGTGTCTTCAGAATCAGCTCTTCTTCAAGACACAAAGAGGGTTCTTACATTTGATGAGGGCACTCACTACGTAAAAACAGTGCCTCTGTGCTTTGCTGAGCTCCCAAAACACTATAAATTAGGGTATACGAGTTTGATCAAACATCAAGGGAAAGCCTTCACTAAGAAAAAATAAGACCAGGATGATGCAAACAGTATTGATTATCTTTCTTTGAAATCTTTATTTCTGCATTTTTTTTGCCATAAAAGAGTACAGATAAAACATATATTTCCGGAACACATATAAAAGAATACAGTTCATACAGTCATAAAAGATAATTAAATCACCCCTGGCATTCATTAGCAATTAAAAATCGTCGCTTGGACCACATAGCTGACAAGTACTTTGAAAGTGCAAATACAATGTGTCCAGACGTATCGGTCTTAAGGATTCTCAAAGCATGCAAACATTGGACGAAACCCATGTTTTTACATAACAGTAGTAGCCAATACTTCCTGGCTTTGCTATAGGCTGGGCAAAAAAGAAGTATATGCAGTTCATCCTCTAGGCTACAGCTACACCCAAGGCAAGATTTGTTCGTAGAGGAAGACTATTTACTCATAAAAACCCTTAGGGGTAATGTACCATATCTCCATTGTATATAGAGTTTCCTTGATCCAATGGGATAGATAGCGTCCATGAAATCCTCAAAGCAGTATGATATTTTAAATGTTAAAAACAATTTAGTCAGGGTGCCAGCTTGAGAATCATACAGTATAGTATTAAGTTTGTTATCCATAAAAGACCTCGTGAGGGTCTTGCCTGAAACCTCACGGCACGCCCTTTCAGGATCATGCCTCAGGGCAGGCAGACCCATTTGACCAAATTCCTGTTTAACGAAAACGAGCCAGGGAATTTTTGATGCACTATTGCAATTTAATATTTCCTTCAGTTCTAGCCTGTAGTTCAACAGTTCTGGCGTTATCCAGAGCCTGCGCCAGAACCTAAGGGGTTTTAGTGCTAGCTCGTCCTGGATAAAACTCAATCGCAGATCTAACCTTAGCGGAAGAAGCGGTGTACTTTGGGGAAGCGCCAGTAGCTGGCGCATGAATTTTCTTTCCGTATTGGGAATTTCGGGCATGCAGGACTGCCCCCAGAGCTCCCCACCATAGAGAGCCGCTGCCCTCGCCTGGGTTTTGTAAATCTCCTATGCAGGGCTCACTGGTTTAAATGACGATGTATTGGACATCTTGAGAATTCCCCCTGCCAATTGGGACAATTTCAATTGAGATTTAACCTGTTGGGGGCCCCAAGACAAGCTTTCATTTATCGTGACCCCTAGGTACTGGAAGGTCTGTACCCTCTCCAGTC
Organism: Lissotriton vulgaris; assembly: GCF_964263255.1. Taxonomy (NCBI): domain Eukaryota; kingdom Metazoa; phylum Chordata; class Amphibia; order Caudata; family Salamandridae; genus Lissotriton; species Lissotriton vulgaris. The sequence goes on from NC_141693.1 coordinate 1,050,520,057, forward strand.
TAACCGATCCCAAAATAGGCGTCAGGCGGGTGGATGCCAGCGGATTATAGATCATAAATTTTGGTTTATCCGCGTTAATCTCCAGTCCGCGGCAATGACAGAAATCCGCAAAGCCGTCTAATACACGTTGGATCCCCATAGGAGACTTGGAAATTAGCAGGTGTCATCAGCGAACATGATCACTGGCACCCTCCTGCCAGCCAGCCTGGGTGCATCATTATTGGGGACCGCATCCAGATGCGATATTACACCATTCACATAGAGGCAAAACAGGGTCGGTGCCAAAACGCACCCCTGCCTCACCCCCCTGCCAAATGGGAATCTGGATGACAGCGCCCCATTCGTCCCACATCTGACCTGTGCAAAATTCCCTGTGAGCAGCCTCATCAGGACCCTCAATATTTCGCACGGAACGCCCAGCTCCAAAAGCACCGCCCAAAGTTTACCCCTAGGCACTAAATCGAAAGCGGACCGGAGGTCCACAAACACCATGCCGTTGATTATCGATAAGAAAAGGGACAACTTGGCATAGTGGGAGGAATCTAGGTAGTTTCAGAAACAAAAATGCAGTCGATTGACAATGGTAATCATGTTCAGAAACCCACCCTGCTCAATTTTTTTATACTCCAAAGTCTCTTCTTGTATACATGCAGAAAAGAAAAACAGACAAGTATTCCTACCCCAACTCTGACTTACATAAGCTTGTAGAAGTGTAGAGGTGTCCTGATTCCAAGGTAACAATCTGAGGATTGAAAAGAAATTCAGCTTTTAAGGTCATCAACTTTCCCTTCATAGACAACAGCCAACCTTAAGGTAGACTCAAATGTGTGTGTGATACAAATGAAAGGTCTCCTTGACCTAGAGGAATTCTGTTCTGGACTACCCAGATTTACTCAGTCCACCTTGTTGAGTAAAATGATGAAGTACCGTCTCCACACATGATGGCATGCATCATCATCAGGGCTGCTACTCACCCTGGACTACCAGTGACAATCAAGTATTCTCAAAACAAAGGAAATACCTGTAATAATTGAAATATTACCCCCCTTCACTTCCACGTCCCAGACCTTACATCATGAAAAGACCCCAGAGCAAAAACCTGCCAAAGTGAACGCAGGGCCAGTCTGTCCACCAGGCAGAAAGAGGAGAACCTTTAACAGGACTAAAGCTTCCCACCTGTGGATAAGATAAAAGTCTCAGTAAGACGCCAGCCCAGTAAGTCAACACATAACAAACAAGTAGTATGGTTACAAAACCTATTGAAGAAAAACAAGAGATCCCACCACAGGAAGCAAATGTCAAACCAGTGAGATCACATGAACCCAACTCCCACTGCATTGAGGAAGGTGCCTGAGGAAGGTGCACAGAACCCAAGCAGAGGACAGAAAGTGTCACCAAGGAATACGTTGTCAGCACCATAGGCCACACATCCAAGCGTGAGGAAGAGGATCACACCCACAAGCGAACAAGAAGGCACAATGAAAACCAAGCAAAAGACGGAAGAGGTGCCAAACTGAAGTAAAAATGTAATCCCTTCAAAAGAGATGCAAATATGGGGTGTGGGGGTGAAGGTACAGAGCAGGCCACCCCGATACCTCAAGCCCAGAAAAAGAATGGGAGTGGCCCAAAAACTCATGCAAGAAGGTCGAACCAACTGCCCAGCAGGGAAGTGGAAGAAGCCACCACCAAGAGAAACAACCATAGGAAAACCAGTGAGCATCTCACAAGCACAAAGCTCGCCAGAAGGCAGCAGAGAAACTCAAACAGAAAGCCAATCCACAAACCGGGCCACACCAAAAGGGGTGCTCAGCCCTGGGCTAAGACTTGCCATAACACAAAGTCATGAGGATAGTCCAATTCAATTTCAAATATTACTTAAAGGAAAAAAGGGGCACTGAAAAGCCAACCGAGATGGCGCACCGGCACACAGAGGAACAGGCATCACTCATAAACATCAGCCTGAAGGTCACAGGAAGCAAAAGGGCAAAGTTGTATCAGATGTAGATGATGATCAACACAAGACAAGGACAGAGCAGGGCACTTGGGCTTGGCTCAGCCCACCAGCAACTCCCACATCGAATAAAAGGAGTGCGTAGGCAGGGCTGCTGCTCGAATGAGGGTGGCAAAGCCCTATTTCACAGGTACTAGACCACCGCAAATTCACACAAAACAGGCAAGGCCATGCCTGGTAGGATGCAAATGACAGTCCCAAAGCTAACGTTGAACCCTAGGAACAGGAAAAAGGGGGAGGGGTATCAGACATCCGGGCTTGGCAGAGAATGAGCCAGGTCTCGGTTCAAAAGCTCCAAGCCTAGCCCACCCTGAGTCTGGAGGAATAAAGCCATATGAAGTCGAAAGCTCATAATGGAATCAGGGAAAATCAGGCCAGCTAGCAGAACCAGCACCAAATAGTCTCACAACTAGCTGAGAACGGAGGCAGGGCCACAGAGGCAGATATGAGAGAAGAATGCTGGGCACACATATGAAAAGATACAAGCCTATAAGGGAACCCAGTCAGCGGCATAGCAAGCGGAGGCGGTCCGAGCTTTGGTGGCGGCCTTCACCGAATGTCAGGCTCCTCCAGGAATACTCAGGGTGGTATTGATGCTCAATGGGGGCCCACCTCCTGATAACACCAAGTCTGGAATGTAATACTCACAGACTTGTTGGAGCCATCAAGCGGGGGAAGGAAAGTATAGGAACAACTCGGAGGGAGACCTGGGAAGGACACAGAAAAACACACTGTCAGGATGTGTACTGCAACACTTCAATTCAGTAGTCAGCTAACACATTTAAATATTCAGTTCTGGGTTCTTTAGCACCCTACCTAAAATAATAAGAAAGTGAACGAATGATGCCAGAAGAGAGTAGGGTGACGTATGTTCCTCCACCTGAACTATGAAACATAAAGAAGAACATGTAACAAACTCACTTCCTAACTAAAGCAATTTCATTAGTGGAACATGGAGAGAAAAAGCCTTATATAACGTACCACAAAGTTAATGACAATAGGGCCCATAGGAGAACACTAATCTGCACCCTTACTTGCAGTGCTCTCTTCTGGGAATAAAGAAACAAAAAGAGAAAACTAGGAACAACCAAGTTGTCTGGTGTAAGACAAAAAAGATCAATCACAGTCTTGTATCTCAATCCAAACAATAGAAATAATCCCAAGTACGTTAATCCTCCACAAATCCTGGGAACATGGGAAATGAAGATCATGCAAACGAAGTGACCCCTTAGTTTGTGGAAAACAATAGATGCACCAATGTCATAGCAAAGTCATGAACAGAGCGTTCCACATCACAATGCCAATATATCCAAATCATAAACAAAACAATGGATTACCACAAATAAGCTTTGGATTCTTTTCCTGGGTAAAACCGGACTGGCTTCTTCTATGAAACGAACAAAAGTTAGCCATAAGACTCAGTTGCGACTGAAAGCGTTCCTCTGCAAGGGACTAATAAGTACTTAATCCCAGCCAACAGAGGAACACATGGATACTAGCCCAAACAATCCACAAGAACCGGTAACCTCCCCTGCACAAGCCCTCAATTCTATGGCAGGACCGGAGGCTTCTGATTATGCTTTCTCATTTCTTTACTGCACAAACAGCAGCCAATGAAAGTAAAACTACAATGGTAAAAAACAACATTTCCCATGAGGCTTTGAACCACTCCTCCAATATTACAACTAAGTATGGGCGGAAAATCCGCTCCGCTCGCGGATTTTGCGGATTTTCAGTAAATTCGCAATCCGCGAGATTCGCGAATTTCCCGCAAAATCCGCAAATCCGCGAGCAGCGGATTTTATGGCTTGCTCGCACTGTTCGCGTGAGTTCGCGGCTTCCCAGTTCAACTTCGCGCCCCGCGAATAAGCGCTAAATTGCAGAAATACGATCTTAGCAAAACTGAAACTACTTACCAGGTTCAAAAGTTCAAGCTCATCATTAGTAGCCATTTCCTGTAGTGCTTCCTGAGGGGCCCCTCCAGAGTTCAGTTGCCTACTTGCAACTATTATGTGACCCTGCTCTGACCCTCAGAATAGTTACACATATGCCACAAAGGTCCTGAATTACAGCTAAGGGAGACAAGCAGGAGCCAGGCTGGAAGTTCAAATCCAGTGACACATTAATCAGCCCCTAATTCATTATTGTCAGTTGGGGCAGGGCAGGTGTTGTAACTAATTTTGCAACAATGAAAGCACTTAGCAAGTGCAAAAGATCACTAATCAGGAAGCACTAAGGAATCAGGTGCCAGCTAAAAAAATATTCTGTGACACATTAATCAGCCCCAAATTAATTCAGGTCACTTGAGGCAGGGAAGGTGTGCTTTGCTTTGCCACAATAATGTACACTGGACAACCAGAGGGTGCTGTGATGAAACAGAGGGTGGCATGGGTGGGCCAGAGGGTGGCATGAGTAGTCAGAGAGTGGCAGTGGTGACAGAGGGTGGCAGTGATGAAGAAGAGTGTCCCAAACAGGCTGGACACGTAGAAACAACAAGTTCGCAAAACTTGCGACCTGACAGGTAAGTTCGCGTTTGCGAAATTGTACAAAACCCTCGCGAACTGGCAGAAACCCGCGCGAACACACAAAAAAAATCCGCAAATTCGCGAGAATTCGCGGATTTTGCGGATTGCGAGTTCGCAAATCCGCAAAATTCGCGAACGCGAGATTCGCAAAATTCGCCCATGCTTAATTACAACCAATCACAGTAGTAACAAGCATATAAAGTATAGAGACACTAATCTGGCCTCCTCTTTCTTTGCTGCTCCGCAGCCCAGATAAGTGCTCTTTACTTTATATGCTTGTTCGATTGCATGACAGGCCTCATGTTGCTGATATCGCCTCTGGCGTGTTCATGTTATTGCTTCTACTCGTTTTGTTTAATGTATTAATTATACTGTGCCTTTGAAGCTTAGCACGCTGTTGCGACTCGTTCATTTACGCTCTTGTCGGCGTTCTTTCCCTCCCGACCTCGGAGCGGAGCTTCTCTGGCCCGCTCTGTGTCCCGTTAGCTTGGTATGGAGCGCGTGTTGCGCCCGTAGGTTCCCCGTTGTGCCCCTGGTTGCTACTTGCGGTTGCGGCCACTGTTAATCACGGTCGCAATTAAGAGGGACTTGGCCCCCCCAAGGGGAAGGAGGCGCACGTCAGAGCCCGGCAGAGGACCTGCGTGCGTCTTCGGGGACTCGCGCGCGTCAGTGTGCGCGCGCAGTCCGCCACTAGTGCCGATTAGATGCTCTGCCCCCGACTGAAGTGTGGTAAATATTTTACCGTATCTTTTTTGCCATATAATTATAAGTACAAGGATAGCTCAATAAAATGAAAGGCAGAGTCCGGGGTGTCTGAGTCTTAAAGGGCTTTAATTCAGAAATGACTCGAGTCAATGGAGATCTATTCCATCAATACAAGGGTTCGGGCATGCAAGGGAAGATGTCAGGAAAGATGTCAACGATTTATTCACAGTACATGGCATATATAGTAAAATGACACAATAGCATTGCATACAGTAGGCGTGACTAGTGAAATGTATATGATAAGAACATATGTGCGTAGCGAAAAGGCGTGAACATAGGTGTGCACAGAGGCGTGAACTAGAAACGTCACAGAAAAGTGTCATAAGTGGGTGGATGCTTAGTGAATTCTTGCAGAGTCAGCTGAAACCTATGGCCTGGATGCGCGCGCAGCTAATATGACGTGTGATTGACGTGTGTCTGGAGGGAGCTAAGAGTCTGACTTTTAACACTAGTAGAGGAGACATAAGACTGGCATGTCAGATCGACCTGTTCCTAAAACATATCTGATATCTTGTGTTTGGGGGATGTTTATACTGGAGGAAAAAGGTCTTTCGGGCAGAGGCTATGCTACACTGAATGTATGCGTGTCTAGGTGCAGATGCGCGGAGCCAGGGCCTACCATGGTAACGGGAGCAATGAATTACATGAGGAGGACAGGAAGGCTTCGCCCTTTACTCTGCAGCCGGGGAGCTGTTTACTTATTTTACTAGACAGGAATGTGTTTTCGAGGAGGCTGAGCTGGCTACGCTGATAACTTGAAGGCAAAATACTGTTTTTGGCAGGCAGAGCAGACCGAGCCGGGCACCGCTCGCTTGGCAGGAAGTAAGGCAGAGGTCAGGGATGCATTTCATCTCCACGTTGCAGCCTTCGGAGACAGAGACGGAAAAGTGGTTCAATGGCAGGAATCAGGGCCTAACTCGGCAGAGCCAGGAAAACGTGAAAGTGCACCATGTAAAGACGGTGGCACGGCATACTTAGGAACTGAATTATCAATCCATTCATGGTGGATCTGATAGAGGACATGTTAACGTTGGACGCAAATGTATTTGCGTCTTCAAATTCGGTTGCGGAGGGAAGTTACATGTACTTTAACTCGTACATGGAGACGATGGGGTACTCGTTAGGGGACATAACTGGCCATAAAAATTCCAATTACCTCAGAAGTGGGGAATCACGCAGTTTGGCCAGAAGCCGAGGGACCGTTTTTGACAATAGAAAAGCAGCGTTTTCACTCCCAATTTACATCGGAGGTATCGGACATTAACCCCTTTCTTCCCTGTGACTGAGGAAGTGGGGCAATTTTTGGAAACCCTTTTCTGAGTTAGATAAGGGTTACTTCTCTCCATTAGTCCTAGAATTCGACTTTATACGCCTGATTCTGACTTTGTATTTCCGGCTCCTGCGCCTGGCACTTCCCCTGATCGACGCCCTCGCCTGGGCTGGCAATTGTGCTTCCCTCTGGGGATTTAGAGTGGAATTTGACACTTCCTTTTGAATATGGCAGATACGGAATACTGCGAAGAGGAGGGTACTGCGTGTGACTACCAGGGCAATGATGAGTATTACGAAGAGGAGTCCATGGAGGACATTATTGACAAAAAGCTGGACGCTAAACTTGATAAAGCCCTTTCCTCGGCCCTGCTTCCTTTAGCCAAGAAATTGGAGCTGTTAGTCCCTGGTAAGCCTCTTCCTCTTCCTAACCAAGACCATTCCCGCCCCCCCCCCGAGAAGGTGGCTATTGCCCCGGCCTGGCCCCACGCCCAGTCCTATGATAAGCTATATAAATCCAAAGAGTCTTCTGCTGGTGACAAGGCCTTACCGTCCCGCCCCCTCCACTCCCCCCCCCCAAATGATACCACTACTGACACTGATACTGGTACGGATTCCTCGGATGCTGCTCCTCGCAAGCGCACTAAGAAACGTAAGCATGCCTCTCCTCCTGTCCACCCTTCGCCCTTCTCCTTTGACCCATCGGTCCTCTGATTGGGTCCCCCCCCTGCTGTGGCGGAACACCTGTAAACTCACCTCCGTAAAGGTTTTGACAAAGAGGTGAGAGCACGCCTTAAGTCCGAGTGTCCCCATCCCGATTTGGCCCACAAGGTGGCCGTCACCCCCGACATTGACACTTCCATGACCACTTTCCTCAAGAAATATAAAAAAGACCCCAAGAAAGGGATTGATCGCGCGCTCAGAGCGTGCCAAGATAAGGTCCTTGACCTTTCGGAGCCGTTGGCCAAGATCCTGGAACTGGCCCTCCAAGCTCAAGAGACAGGGGATGCCATTCATCCTGAGGTCCTAGCGGGTTGGGCACAACGTGCCATCTGCATGCTAGGGAACGCCAACTGCGCTTTAGCTTCTGAAAGACGGAAATCAGTCCTGCTCCGGATTGACCCGCAGTTGGTAGAGTTGGCTTCTTCAGAGCCGGGTCCTTTGGCGGAAGGACAGTTGTTTGGAGACAACTTTGTGAAAGATATTGCGAAATGTGTTAATACCTTTGCGTCCCTGGATAAATCTCAGGCCTCCTTGAAGAGGGTGTTGTACCAGGTCTCTAATAGGGCCGGACGTGGCAGAGGACGCTCGACCGGCCGCTATTCGAATACCAGTCCTCAAAGGGGATACGCACCTAGACGTGGCAGAGGATACACCCAAGAGCCGGACCAGGCCGGTTTCTACCCGTCAAGATCCAGCGGCTTCAAAGGCCGCTATAATCGAGGTGTCAACAGAGGTTACAAGAACTTCGACAATCAGTCCTCTGGTAAGTCCCATGTGCCCCTTGGCTCCTTTAGGGGGCAGGTTGCGCCACTTTGTGATGAATTAGACGAGTCTCACTTCAGGTGCTTGGGTCCTACAGACCGTCCAGGGCTACCAGATAGAGATGTTAGAATGTCCCCTTTAGACCTTCCCCCCTCAGCCTCTCCTTTTTTCCCGTCTTGAACAGAGTTTTATCGACTCAGAGCTGGAAGAATTGTTAGCCAAAAGGGCTATTGCTGTAGGACCCTTCATTCCAGAAGGCTTCGGCAGCAACGTCTTCCTAGTACAGAAGAAAGGAGGCGGCCAGCCCCTAGTTTTAAATTTAAGAGACGTCAATCCCTATGTCACTTATCGCCACTTCAAGATGGAGGGTATCCATCTTTTACGAGATCTTCTGTTGGAGAACGACTGGATGGTCCGTTTAGATTTAAAGGATGCCTATCTGACAGTCCCCATCTGCCCCTCTCATCAAAAGTACTTACAGTTCCCTTGGAAAGGGCAGTGGTATCGTTAAAGGGTGCTTCCCTTTGGTCTGTCCTCAGCCCCTTGGGTATTCACCAAGCTTCTCAAACCTGTGATCTCTCGCCTCCGAGAGATGGGAGTGCGTCTCATTGTTTACCTAGACGACATGCTCATTCTAGCCCAAGATCGGTCCCTTCTTCTCACCCACTTAGAGTGGACGACGTCCCTGCGGCAGAATCTGGGGTTCGTTATCAATACCAAGAATTCGGTGATGATACCGAACCAGCAGATGGAATTCCTAGGTTTTCTGATAGACTCTGTTTCAGCTCAACTACTCCTTCCTCTTCACAAGATCAGGTCCATCAAGAGGGAAATAAAATCCACTTTGACCAAGGAGAAGATTTCCTTGCGTGTGCTGGCGAGGATTGTGGGCCTTCTGGCGTCGTCAATCCAAGCCATTTTCCCGGGCCCCTTACATTTAACCATGGGCGAATTTTGCGGATCTCGCGTTCGCGAATTTTGCGGATTTGCGAACTCGCAATCCGCAAAATCCGCGAATTCCCGCGAATTTGCGGATTTTTTTTTTTTGTGTGTTCGCAATTGTTTCTGCCAGTTCGCGAGGATTTGGTACTAGTTCGCAATTGCGAACTTACTTGTCGGCTCGCAACGGTCGCGACTATGTTGTTTCTACGTCTGGTTCATCATCACAGCCTCCCAGCACCCTCTGTTTTACCACTGGCACCCTCTCTTTGACCCATGCCACCCTCTGTTACATCAATGCCACCCTCTGGTTCATCATCACTGTAGAAGATGGGGGGGAAAAGCAAGCCCACCTGCCCTGCTTGAACTGACATGAATTAATTTGGGGTTAGTTTATTAACAACACCTGCCCTGCCCCAACTGACAATAATGAATTAGGGGCTAATTAATGTGTCACTGAAAGAATTTCAAGTTCCAGCCTGGCACCTGCTTGTCTGCTCCTTTAGCTGTAAATCAGGACCTTTGTGGCATACAGTTAAGGTCAGAGCAGGGTCACACAATAGTTGCAAGCAGGCAACCGAATTCTGGAGGGCCCCCTCAGGAAGCACTACAAAGAATCGTTACAAATCATGAGGTTGACCTTTTGCACCTGCTCATTGCTTTTGCTTTTGCTGAAATCGTTTTTCGTTTTTTTTCGCGCTATTCGCGGGGCGCGGGGTCGTGCGAAACCGACCGCGGAAGCCGCCAATTCGTGCGAATGAGCATTTTATTTTTTTGCGGCTTGTTGTTTCGCGAGTTTTTTTGCAGTATTCGCGAGCCGCTTGCAGCGCAACATGCGAATTTACCCCAAGGTCGAGTACGGGCGCGGCCATTTTGTTTGCGTGACGTATTTCCATTTCCGCCCGCTATGTATAATCTCGCGCAGTAAGCGCATTGCGAGTAGAGGTTCGCACGAGATCGCGCGGGAAATCTAGAGGTTCGCACGAGATCGCGAGGAAAATCTGGCGCGAACTTACTTTCGCGCTCGTGAACGGGCGCCGGCCATCTTGTTTTTCATTCATTTCCTGTATCTGGGCATGGTGTTTAATCCTCTTGGTATCTTTGCCATCCTTTGCTTGTTTTCAGTTTTTTTTTTACGATTTTGCTTCTTATCTATCCCTCTCTTTTCCTAGCTGTATATTTTTGTCTTTTCTGCTATTTTTCTTTACTTTTAAACTACTTTTTTAAACTCTTTTCTTTTCTTCTTCCCTATCCTATTCTTTCTTAATTTTCTACTTCTTCCTACCTTACCTGCCCAGACCATGGTCAAGCCAGGCGCCGTGAAGCTGCCCAGGCACTTGAGGGCCGCAGCGGCGGCGGGGAGTAGTGCTGGACCCAGTGCCAGGACAGCATGCGGGAGATTGAGGGGGGAGCAGGTGACGCGACGGGAGATATTCAGCCCGGAGGAAGTGGGCGCGCTGGTCTACTTCGTCCAGTGCCGCCTGCCCAGGACCATCGCGGGAGGCGGCAGGATCGCGGCCGGCGGCTACAACATGCAGGAGCGCCGGAAGCGGTGGGAGAAGGTGTGCTGGGCCATATCCCACCTCTACGGGGTCCAGCGCACCTACAGCCAGGTCACCCATCGCTGGACGGACCTCCTGGACCGCGAGCGCGACCTGCTGGACCAGCTCAGCTTGGAGATCCCCGGGCTTGGTGAGTAGTAGTAGCCATTTAATCACTCACTACTATGATGTTTTCTCCTGCTCTGTGTTGTTGTATTGCAAATATTTGTTTTTTACATGGAGCAAGCCAATAATGCCGCTGATGACGATTACATTGTAGTTAAATTATATTTCAAAATCTTCTGTGCATTTCAGGTGCACTGCTCTCCTTCTCAGTGGCGTTGCTACTATGCTTATTTGTTTTCTATTTCGTGGTCTCATTGGCCTGAGTAACTATTATGTATGAGTGTACTTTACAGAACTGCGTAATGCTAGACACTAGGGGGCAGATTACATTTACAAGCCCCTTGCGCCACGTTTACGTTGCCTTGCGTGACGCAACAGCGGCGTAAACGTGCCGCATCCCTGCGAGTCATTTACAGCATGACGCATCTAGGGAGATGCGTCACGTTATAAAGCCATGGGCCTGCACCACAATGGGTACGTTCCTAGTACGCAGGGTGGGCGGTCCAGCGGCTGTGCGCCTCGCAAAATTGCCTGCGTGAAATCTACAAGATTTAACGCAGGCACTTCTGCGACGCTGCTACGTCAATTCAATTCCTTATGTCTGCTCGAAGCAGGCGAAAGGACTGACACAGCATGTTAAGTATTGGGTGGCCCTGAGCATTACTGGAGTTGCATTGCGTTGGAGACGTGACTCCAACGATGCGCCGCTCTTACGTGACGAGATGCGTCACGCAAGTGCCTACCCTTGCGCCAGGGCGCGCCGCATTGTAAATGAGGCACATCTGCCGTGTCGCAAGGGTAGTTTTGCGTGACGCATTTGATCTGGCGCATCTCCAGAGATGCGCCAGAACGCGTAAGTAAGTATGCCCCTAAGGGGCAGAATTGCAATTACCGTCGCATCCCTGCAAAGTAGCAGGGATGCGCCATTAATTGTGCGGCCCGCTACCACCACCAAACATGGTGCGCCGTATTTGCAATGCGGCGCACCATGGGCCCAAAACGTCACCGAAGCTTTACTGCTGGAGTTGCGTCGCAACGATGGCGCAGCTCCATCAATGCTCTGGTGTACCCTATCTCCCCAATGCTGGGTCAAGCCGTACGTCTGCTTCAAGCAGGTGCAGGGTTTGTGTGACGCATCATTGTCCTAAAGGTGACTGATTGAAATTTTGTAGATTTCCCTCAGCCACTATTAGGATGTGTTCCAGCGCAGGAATGCCCTCCCTTGCGCCGGAACGCCCCCTGATGGCGCAGGGCTTTATAACGGGATGCATCTCCCAAATGCGTCACGTTGTTATAATATTATATGCCGCACCATGGCGCCCTTTTTTGTTTAGCTGCTGCGTCACAAAAGTCACGCAAGAACGGCGCAAAAGAGCCGCAAGGGCTTAAATCTGCCCCTTCCTTTGTACCCCTGACAATAAGAAAAATAGTGGCGGTGGATTGATAGTTTGACTATTTAAATGACTGGTAATGTAGCAGGCAACTGTTAGTGTTGTCACTGATCTGACTGAAATCACAATGGAGTTTGTCTGTCACTTTGCGTCTTGCCTGCGGACTGCTGCCGGCCAGTCCTAGGTGAACGTTTCAGTACTTTGTTTAGTGAGTTACGTGACTTTCGAAGTCACAGGTCCGCAAATAAATGAAAACTAACCATAATCAATATAATTTCGCGGAAATATTTTGTTATTGTTCTTTTGAAATGTTTGATTTGGTTGACATTGACAAGCAACAATCATCCATGTTTTCTGTTCTTTCTTTCATGTTGTACGTCAGCTCCCCCCAGGGGCGAGAGGAGGACACAGGAGCAGCAGGCGGCGGATGCTGTTCAACAGGGCCAGGATCGGGCAGGCGAGGGCTCCTCTGCTGGCCCCAGTAAGTTTTCATTTTAGACTAGTACCTATTTTTCCTAGCGTTCCTCATTTGACTTTTTTCAAAATTGGCTTTGCTCTTCTTGTAGACTGTATCTAAATTCTTATCCTGCCTCTACTATGACTCCCTGTGGTATTACTAGATTATTCTTATTAGTCTGTCTGTGTAGCTAACTAAGATTGCACGGTTGGCGAAACTCCCATGATTCTAGTCAGCAATAGCTCTATCAACTTAGTGCAGTCCTCTGGGATTGTCCATAATGTCTTTTGAAGTGTTCTATCTGGACTCATGCTTGCAAAAATTGCAAAACCTTTCGCTCAGTCACTCTAGTCTGGACCAAAAAACACAGATTGTATTTAAGTTTAAAAGCTTTATTAAAAGTAAACACATTTATTAAAATGAAGTCATAATAAAACTAAACGTTTAACTGATAATGGAAAAGTGGTTAGTGCTGACGATTAATTGAAGACATTTCTTGTGGTCGAGCCGAGCTCTCACCTGGTTTCAACTTGATCTTGTTGTTAGAAGTCCATCTTCTGTCTGTGTGGAGAAAAATGGTGCGTGTTAAAAAAACAGCCTTCATCAGTTGTGCCAAAAAGTGCAGCAAGACAACCTTCCCTGGAAAAAGGGACATTTTTTTTAACTTTAACGTAGACAGTCACAAATTACATTGTTTTCACATGTCTTCATTCCTAGACCAAAGACTAGTGAGTGCTTTATTCTAACATTCTTAAATGTACTTTGTAGGTGGAACATCTGGTGGCGGGGCCAGTGTGGAGGTGGTGGTGCTCGACACGGAGGCGGAGGGCGATTCTTCAGGGGAGGAGGCGGCGGCTGTGAGAGTTGAGACGGTGGTGGTGGCGGCCAGAGGTAAGCTCTTATATATTCCTTACTTATTGAGATTGAAGACTAGCTGGGAAGGCAAGAATATGAGATGCATGGCTGGGTGAATGATGAAGCAATGATGGGTGGAAGGACAACAGCCTGGGTGGGTGACACAGAAACTGTATGTGTCCATATACCTGGATCATGCTACTATCTGACTCTTAGATAGCATATGTGTATCTAGAGCAGGGGTACTCATAGTACGGCCCGCGGGCCGGTGGTGGCCCGGCAAGCCTTCCTTGGCGGTGCGCAGACCTTGCAGACAATCACTGCTCCCCCGGCCCCCACAGAGCAGAGGCTTTTTTGTATTTCACCTGTTAGCGCCCCTGCATCTCCACTCTGACAATCACTGCTCCCCCGGCCCCCACAGAGCAGAGTGGAGATGCAAGGCCACAAAGAGGTGAAATAGAACAAAGCCTCTGCTCTTTGGGGCCGGGCAAGCAGTGATTGTCAGGGTGGAGAAGCAGGGGCGCTACAACAAACAAAGCCTCAATAATATGTTAATGGTCTTTTAAAGACCTGTTAAGTACTTTGGTGTTGTTGTCTGTGTGTGCGCGTTGAGGAAGCGGTCTCAACCCGGGCTGAAGGCTGACACAGATAGACACACACACAGTGAGATGACAGAGGGGGAGGGAGAGGGAGGGCAGGAGGGAGAGAGAGATGGAGGGAGGGCAGGAGGGAGAGCAGGAGGGAGAGAGATGTATGTAAATGCTGGGTCTGGTGGCTCAGTGGATGAGGGCATCTGCTGCAGGGACCTGTGTGCAACCTCATGGTCACAAGTTATCGTTTTGCTTTAGCCCCGCCCCCTCTGACTCCGCCCCCACCAGTGCGGCCCTCGGCCCCAAACTACACTGTAAATGTAGCCCCTGAGAGAAAGTTTGTGAGTACCCATGATCTAGAGAGAGTAGACGGTCAGTGGATGAACTAAGTGTAACTTTGAAGAGCATGTAACACTGCACCCGCACGTCCGTTCCAGTGTAGGAAAGGCAAGGAAAAGAACTTTTAATTTTGTCCAAATACTACCATAAATAGTAGCAGTAGTTTGTATTGCAAGCACTGCATAGATCCGGTTATTACGGTGGCCACTCCCTACCTCTCTTAATAAGTTTAGTAGTACTCAGTCATTCATGTGTGGATGTATCACTGGTCACTCAATAAAAAGCAAAGCACCTAAAGTCATCCCATATATAAGCAAAAACATCCCATGTGAAGTGATAGATAATCAGATTATTTATCTTCTTCAATTTTCCATTTCTAGTACACATTTCCACTGTAGGGTGAAAGTTAAATTAATTAAGCAGTAGCCCTTGAGTTGTAACAGAGTATTCTCAGTGCCACCCGTAATAGAAAAGTAAGAGCTTCACCACCTGCATGTACTGGACGGGTACAGTAACGCAACGCAAGTCTAGGTCACTCCTCATGGCGTGCGTCTCTTTTTCTCGGGTGCAAGTTTACTGCGCTGGCATTATGCCGGCTTGCAGAAAATAACGTACCAATTTTCCAAAACAAGAGATAAGAAGAAGAATAAGACTGGTGTACTTTCATAGTCGACTCCAATGGAAGTCCACAGTGCTCGTAGAATTTGTTCCTTAAACTCCCACTAATGTTAGAGCAAGGATGAAGAAGTGTGAGGTTAGATAGATACTGGCCTCAATAGTTATGTAATGCGCTTGCAAGTTGCTAGTTGTACTGCAACACAAATTTCTGCTGAATGATTGAGTTAATCTTAAAGAGCATTGGTTACAGACTATGTCTTTCTTTCTTCATATAGATGCTCCTTCCAAACGAACAAGGAGGAAGGAGCTGGCTAGAGCGGCCCGGCAACGGAGGATCGAGGCCACTGTTGCGGAATATCGGCGGCTGGTGGCACTGGAGGACGAGGAAAGTGTGCAGTCGACAACAACAACAACGTCGTCTGCATCGGCCTCCGTGGCCCCACGGGCTGCCACCCAGCACAGTGGTCCACCCAGACTGAGCCGGGCTGCCAAAGGCAAACGCCACCGCCGAGCAGCAAGGCCAACAGCTGCCTCTCACAGGCATTGCACCTGCAAGGCAGTGAAGGCACGCCTGCGCCGCACTACCCTGATGGTGTCCCGCCTTCAGCAGGAGCTCGCCTTGCTCCGCGAGGAGCATGATGCCCTGGCCCAAAAAGTTAACAGCATCCACCCATAGTGTCCCTTGCCCCTTTTTTAGAGACTTTTGGGGGGTGGGAATTGGGAGTTGGGTTTTTGGGGACTTTTGAAGGACAATCGTTGGGGTTAGGGAGGGTCTTGCGGGAGATTATTTTGTTAGGGATATAAATATACTTTTTCAAACTTTATCTGAGCATACCTGTTTTTTACTGCTTGCCTGGTGGGTGGGGGTTTAACGTTGACTGTTTTCCTGAAAGTTTAGTTCCATTTTCTTCCTTTAAGTGTAAATGCCCAAATGTTTTCAACACTAAGTGCCTCTCACAGACTAAGTGAAGTGAATCCAAGAGTCCTAGGACTTTAGTAGTACTACCTTCAGTCTCTCGTCTCTCGTACTAATACTCCATTATACCCCCAAACCACCAAACGCTTATCTTACCTGTAATTTGTGTTTGAAAGTAGGGCTAGACCCAGGGCTGGCTCCACGGGAAACACCGAATAAGGTTGGCAATCTTGGTCGGATAAAATTTCCTCATAGCGGTGGTACTAGTGGTGTGACACAGTGGCAGTTGCATGCCTATGAAAAAAAAGAAAATGAAATCTGGTTTGTCCTCCTGAGCAATTCAACGGTACAACTGAGAATATAGCAGGTGACAGAAGTACAGTAGAACAGTGCCACATTGTAGCCTAACAAATGGTAAAATATAACTACTAATTCGGTTGAAGTTCTTTCACATTAGCAATGGTTCTTTGTCAAGCAGAGTAAGAATATATCCTCGGATTTCTTCACCAGCCTGTTGCTATCACCTTATCCTCCCCAGCAAGTGTGTGGATTTATTGCTGTAATAATAATTTAGTCACACATCAATCAAAACCACACAGCCCGGGGGAAGAGGGTTAGGGTTTGAAAAATGGATGGGTACGGGGGTTTTTGGGAAAGGTTTTGGGAGACAAGAAAAAATAGCACAGCATAGACAAACAATTGTGAACATAAACAAATCTTTGGGTACAAACCTATCCATCAATCTTTGAAAGTGCATGCACTACTGCATGCATGTCAGTGAAAAGTAAGTAGTACATTCGACAACTGTGGAAAGAAAGAATGCGACAGTACAGGGCCTGTGTGGAATTATTGATAACGATATTCAACATAAGGTCTCTGTAGCCAGATACCCGAGAGCCTTGCTGGTCACTATAAATCCATTCACAACAACACTCAATGGGGTTGGTCTGGAAGGTGTCAGGTTTACTCCCCGTGATCCAGTCGATGCAAATATGGTTCCACCTCCAAATGTCACCAACACCCAGAAGTGTAAACACAGGGTGTTCGAGCCATTAGGCGGGGGAGAAAAATAACAAACTAAAATAAAAAATGTGGGATGGGTAAAGGTAGGGTCAGCAGGGAAAGGATACCTGTAACAGAAGACAAGACAGGCATCAGTGAAGTGCTGTCCTAACATACAAGGCTACTCTCATATAGTCTCACTAAATAACCAAGGAAGTAGACAAGTACCTGAGCACCAAGAAAACATGACCTTGGATAGGAAATACTATAGCCCTTCTGCCACAATCTGTGAGGAAGGCCTAAGAAACACATAAACATATAGTTAACGAACACACTCCTGTCGCACCAAACACACTCGCGTTATACTAAGACATCAAACCCACTACTCACAACATACCACAAACATGGTAGAGGACTCAATGTACAAAGGGGGTTCCAAATAGTCAAAGCAAAGATGTATGGTCCAACAAAAAGGAAGAGGGAAACGGTAGTGTGTAGGAAGCAAGAACTACAACACTGCGCTCTCTAAGTAATGACCCAGTAGAGAATCTTTGGTGAAGGTCAAACAGAAAAACGTAGTTGCGACCACCACTGAATTCTGCCAACAACACACCCCACGGTGCACTACACAAAGAGAACTGGGGTAGCCTGTAGTTACCTCACTACATGCCCAGTTATGGAGGTCCTTTGAAATACACAGTTATACAACGGAGACGCGTAGTTGTCCTTACTACCGCGCTCCGTTTTAATAGTACAAAAACGATCCCCGATGTGAACGGTAACACGTGGTATAGACCGCCACTGTGCTCCGCCACACACAATTCAACCAAACAGGAATTCAGCAAAGGTAGAATTCTGTTAGAAAACAGTCACAGAACCACCCTTAACAATCCGTTCAGGCAGTATCAGCTGACCGCACGGGCGGCCGAAGAGTTTAGAGCGGCTTTACCTGAAGACGCGTGAAGTCCGTCTACCGCCAAGGACAGAACACGGAAGCGCTCCCCACTGAGCCTCAGGGGGGGGGGGGGGGAAGGTGATAGTCCACAGGAGACACGATAGAAAAGCATGCAGAGCGTCCGCTCTCATGCCGGTGCAGAACAGAAACCAGAATAACGCGCAACAGGAAGCGCGTCTGTTCCCCAGATAAACTTCCTGCAAGTCTCCCGCCTACTCATGGGAAATGTAGTTTCATAGTACGGTAGGCGCTTAGGGGCTGCGTAACCTGACAGAAGGTATAGTAAATAGAAAAGGAGAAATTGCTTTTTTTCTAGGTGTCCCCTCACTCACCAGGGTTGCCCCTTGGTGACATGCTTCATCATTGGGGCCATCCCAGTCCTCTATGGCCTGGGGCGTGCTGCGACTTGCGAATTACGTAGGAGCACTTACAAATGACTATGTGTGGTGCAGATGTGATAGTGGAGTGGACTAAGTGATGTGTTAAGGGATCAATTTAGAAGCCGAGAGAGAGCCAAGAAATGCAGTCACAGTCAGAGAAAAAGGCAAGGGATACTGTATCTATGTGGTTGTAGTGGTCCTGTTGGAAGTGGTAAGTAAGTTGCCTGCAGAAAAAAAATCCTCCTATTAGCGGCACTCCTCCATTGCAGCCGACGCTTCGTCCATCGATGTTGGTCACCAGAAGATACTCTGTAAAAAAAAGCACAGCATAGACAAACAATTGAACATAAACAATTCTTTGGGTACAAACCTATCCATCAATCTTTGAAAGTGCATGCACTACTGCATGCATGTCAGTGAAAAGTAAGTAGTACATTCGACAACTGTGGAAGAAAGAATGCAACAGTAAAGGGCCTATGTGTAAATTATTGATAACGATATTCAACATAAGGTCTCTGTAGCCAGATACCCGAGAGCCTTGCTGGTCACTATAAATCCATTCACAACAACACTCAGTGGGGTTGGTCTGGAAGGTATAGTAGATAGAAAAGGAGAAATTGCTTTTTTTCTAGGTGTCCCCTCACTCACCAGGGTTGCCCCTTGGTGACATGCTTCATCATTGGGGCCATCCCAGTCCTCTACGGCCTGGGGCGTGCTGCGACTTGCGAATTACGTAGGAGCACTTACAAATGACTATGTGTGGTGCAGATGTGATAGTGGAGTGGACTAAGTGATGTGTTAAGGGATCAATTTAGAAGCCGAGAGAGAGCCAAGAAATGCAGTCACAGTCAGAGAAAAAGGCAAGGGATACTGTATCTATGTGGTTGTAGTGGTCCTGTTGGAAGTGGTAAGTAAGTTGCCTGCAGAAAAAAAATCCTCCTATTAGCGGCACTCCTCCATTGCAGCCGACGCTTCGTCCATCGATGTTGGTCACCAGAAGACACCCTGTCCACTGCCTGCCTGATGCTGAATTGTGGCTCGCTACTGTGAAGCCTGACTCCATCCTTTTTTCCCCATTGCAGAGACTGAAACCCGGCCTGTAATTATTCAACGAAAAACAGGAAGTGATATAATATTACAACACCACTGATAAATAAATATAAGGTATGTAGGCTGTGGAGTGCAAAAAGTCACAATTTGATTTTCCTAGTAGACAGTACAATATTTTTGAAAGTGCGTACTCTGAGTCACCTTTTGAAGGATAAATAAGTATGGGCAAATTAATGTAGCGGATCTTGCCCCTCAAGCTAGGTGTACTGTAAACTGTGTTTTAGAACAAAATTAGATCTTCCTAGCAGTGCTCCCACCCAGACCCTTACTAAAGCCAGTCGCAAAAATGTAGAAGACCCCCAATCAAATCTCAAAAAACGAGGCCTAGCAGAAAACTGGTGACAAAACTTACTTTGAAAGTAAAAGTAGGCCGAAGTACCCCCTTCCTAATTACCCATTACCCACCGTGGATTGCATTCAAACCACTTGCAAGCAACCAAGCAAAAGTAGCCATAGCCAGCATCGCTCCAAGACTCGAAATCCCCCCCACTCAAACACATGCAATAGAAATACTGCTAACCCTAACGAACCCTAAGTTAAGAATAGTGGCAAAGGCTTTCTTTAACTATGCCAAATCCCCCCTTTCCCACCATGGATTTTCTTCAAATGACTTGCAACCAAAATTACACATTCTCACGAGTGCTCTAAGACCCCAGAACTCAGTTGGAAAAATCTAGAACACCCCGAAACACATGCAATCCTGCTGCTAGGGCTAACCCTAACGAACCCTAAGTTACAAAAAGTGCCAAAACTAAAGGCTTTTCCGCGCGGATTTTGTCCCAACCACTTCTACCCGGTATTAGACCTTCCCAGGAATGCCCCAAGACCCGGCAACCCACCCGCCAAGAAGCATAACACCCCCAAACAGGCCAAAAGCAAAATCTCATACTTGCAATATTTCTGGGCCTTCGGTCCAAACGCGCTGCGTAGCTAGGCCATAAGTCGGGGTTGGCACGACGGATTTCCTGAAAAGCAAATGCAATCAAGATTGGAGTGTCCCAGCAATGCTCCCAGACCACGAAACTCACCCACAAACAGACGGAACCCCCCCTAAGAGCACCTCAAAGGCAAGCAAGTCATCAAAAACACAAAAAAAATTCTGCCTGGGATTTGGTCCAAAACACTTTTATCCGGTATTAGAGCTTCCCAGCAATGGCCCCAGAGCCGTCAACCCAGGAGAAAACGAGTAGAAGACCCCCAAACAGCCAAAGAGCAAAAGTACAAAAATGGGGACTTAGTAAATTTTTCACAAATTTCCCAAATCACTCCGCGCGCGCTCTGCAGCTAGGCCCTAAGTCCCCTCTGCCACCATGGATTTGCTTCAAACCTCTTGCAAAGTAAAGTATATATAGCCAGCAGTGCTCCCAGACCACGAAACTCACCCACAAACACCAGGAAGCCCCCCAAACAGGCCCCCGAAAACGCTACATAGAGCAAAATGTCAGAAATAGCCCAAAAAAAAATCGGCCTGGATTTTGTCCCAACCACTTCTACCCGGTATTAGACCTTCCCAGGAATGCCCCAAGACCCGGCAACCCACCCGCCAAGAAGCATAACACCCCCAAACAGGCCAAAAGCAAAATCTCATACTTGCAATATTTCTGGGCCTTCGGTCCAAACGCGCTGCGTAGCTAGGCCATAAGTCGGGGTTGCCACGACGGATTTCCTGAAAAGCAAATGCAATCAAGATTAGAGTGTCCCAGCAGTGCTCCCAGACCACGAAACTCACCCAGAAACACCAGGAAGCCCCCCAAACAGGCCCCCGAAAACGCTACATAGAGCAAAATGTCAGAAATAGCCAAAAAAAAAATCGGCCTGGATTTTGTCCCAACCACTTCTACCCGGTATTAGACCTTCCCAGGAATGCCCCAAGACCCGGCAACCCACCCGCCAAGAAGCATAACACCCCCAAACAGGCCAAAAGCAAAATCTCATACTTGCAATATTTCTGGGCCTTCGGTCCAAACGCGCTGCGTAGCTAGGCCATAAGTCGGGGTTGGCACGACGGATTTCCTGAAAAGCAAATGCAATCAAGATTAGAGTGTCCCAGCAATGCTCCCAGACCACGAAACTCACCCACAAACAGACGGAACCCCCCCTAAGAGCACCTCAAAGGCAAGCAAGTCATCAAAAACACAAAAAAATTTCCGCCTCGGATTTGGTCCAAACCACTTTTAGTGCTTCCCAGCAATGGCCCCAGACCCGTCAACTCACCTGCAAAGAGGTAGAACAACACCCCCACAAGTGCTGAGTCTTTCTTCATTGGGCGTAAACCAGCCCTCTGCTTTGATGGAAATAGGAGTCTGGAGGAGGAGGATAGAGGAGCATGTTCTTCTGAACTTGTGAACCTGAGGAATGCAGACTGCGGCACCTTCAAATCAATTAGCAAACAAGTGAAGACAGTTCTGCTGATGGGCTTGTTTTTGTGATTATCTGATTAAAGTTTGAATTATATTAACTGTGCACAACAAAGAAAGACAGACACACAGGAATAAAAGTGAATAAGGATGAAAAAGAAAGTTACTGATTCGTTGTCTCATTTTCAGGGCTCGGTATCACGGTCCAGGAATAAGAATAAGGCTTCGTCATCATACTCTGCGAATTCAGGCAGGGTGAGCTTAGTGTCACCTGACAGAGTAGAAATTCCCTCATCTATGTTGCTGGCCACCTCCTCTTCATCCGGCACGCTCTCTCGTACTCTGAAATCTGGTGGTATGAGGTGCTGATTCATCTTGATCATTGTTAACCTCTCCACATTTTTGGGCGAGAGGCGGCTCCGTTTGGGAGTTACAATCCCACCAGCCGCACTGAAAACCCATTCAGAAGACACGCTTGCGAGTGGGCAAGACAAGTAGTTTAAAGCCAGGTTGGTGAGCTGTGGCCACAATTCTTTTTTCCCATGCCAATACGCCAATGGGTCAGAATTAACATAGACCTCTGTTGAGTCATTCAGATAGTCCTTCACCATCGACTCAAGGTCCTCATCCAAGGTTCCTCCACTTTGCTTAGCTCTTGCTGTGCCTCTGACCTTTTGAGAACCAAACCCACGCAGAGCTAGCCAATCCTCTTCAGCCTCCAATGTTTCTGTTGTCTTTCGTGCAGATGATCCGGTTGCCGGTGTCTTTAACGGCTGAGAGGTCACTTGTGCCACAGCCACAGGTGCAGAAGTGGATTGTTTTGACTGGGGATGGCCTGCTGATGTACTGCCATTTCCTTCAATTTCCAGCCGTTCTGTTTCAAACTTCTTGGCTGACAAGGCTAGCCAACGTTTGTACTTTGGAACATGTTCATCATCAAAAGGAAAGAATGCTTGGTCTGCCAGCGCCTTTTTGTAGCGTGGATCCAGAATAGTAGCACAAATGTAATGCTGTTCTGAGTGGATCTTTTTAAGACGTTCATCACCTTGTAGGAGCTCTAATAATTGCTCAGCCAGAAGCAAAGAGTCTTGGTTTTTATCTTTTCCAAACACAGAACACACCTCCTTCAGTTGGTCCTCCAGCATGTACAACAATGGGATAGCTTTTCCCAAATTAGAGTCCTCCTTGCTGACTGCACGCGTGAAGAACTCAAAAGGACGAAGCATGCGTATCAGGCTTTCAACTATGTTCCATTGCGGCCCACCCATCCTCAGCTCCTCTGCACCCTCTTTAAGGAAATATTGATCGAGTTCCGTATACTGCTCATACAGACGCTCAAGCATGTAGAAGGTTGAGTTCCAACGTGTTACCACCTCCTGGATGAGTGCTTTCACTGGCATTTGATGTTGATATAGCAGGCTCCTCAGCTGCTTCCGGGCCTTAAAAGAATGGCTGAAATGCTTGCACATTTTTCGGCAGGTGTCCAATACACTGTACGCTGCACTGCCTTTATTACCCAAGAATTTTTGGACAACCAGGTTTATACAGTGCGCCAAACACGGCACTCTGAAATAGTAACCGTCCCTCATGGCCTTAACTATATTGGCGCCATTGTCCGTGGAAACATAACCAACCTTGCGTTTTAGTGGGGACAGCCAGTTAAGGACCTTTGTGTTAAAGACATCCAAAATGTTTTCTGCTGTGTGACGTTTCTCCAAACCAAACATGGCTAGTGTTGCATGTTTCCGAGCACCTTTAAAAACAATGTTCGTGTCAACACCTGCGTTTAGCTTTGCTTTAGCCCCTGAAAAAGAGACCCAGTGTGCAGTGATGCACATGTAATCAGCGCCTGCGCCACTGGTCCACATGTCTGTTGTCAGATGTATAGTGTGAACAGCACTCTTCTGCAAAGCTGCCCCAATCACCTTCAGAACATCTTCA
This sequence comes from Lissotriton vulgaris, assembly GCF_964263255.1. NCBI lineage: Eukaryota > Metazoa > Chordata > Amphibia > Caudata > Salamandridae > Lissotriton > Lissotriton vulgaris. The sequence goes on from NC_141693.1 coordinate 1,050,543,629, forward strand.
TGTAGTGCTGGAACCGCAACTCGGGCAAAATAGAACCGGCTAGGAACCTTCCATTTAGGGCAGAGCGCTGTCACTAATGCTAGAAAACCAACCCCTTCTACAAAAGAAAAAGGGAGAAGGTCCAGAGCTAGCATTTTAGCCAGCTTAGTGTTATACAGACGGGTCATTGGGTGGTTGCGTTCATATTGCGCTTCTGTAAACAACATCTTTTTAATGTTGCCCTGGACCAAGGATTTACGGGATGATGATGATCTCTTCGACCCAGTTACGCTCGCTGATGAACTTTTCCGCATTGATGTCTCACTCTCTCCCACACTCTTAGTGTGGCTCCCATGGGGTGTGCTGCTGACATGGGAACTGGGTGTAAGTGAAGTGTTTGAATCGTCTTCTACCTCCTCGTCATCAGCAGATGAAAAATCAACGTTTTCATTACGTGCAATTCCGGCTTTCTTGACCGCCTCTAGGTGCGGAAACCATTGGACAGGGTGCGCTCTCTCAAGATGACCTCTCTGGCCTCCGGTACCATAGTTAGAACCAAGCTTACCACGACTAAATCGAAGCTTACAAAGGCTACAAATGGCTACGTTTTCCTTTTTTGGGCAAACACTAAAGAAGTCCCAAACTGGAGACTTGAAATGTCTTCGGGAGCCGGAGGAGGCGGCGATACTGGTGGTGGTGGTCCTGCTGCTAATGCCAGATGAAGTGGAGGATGTGGATTGCCGAACTTCAGTACGTTTTGCACTTTCACCACCACGAATTGAGGTCGAGGACGAGGTGGGTACCTTCTTGCGAGGAAGAAATATGGAAGCGGTAGGTTTTGGTGTACTACTTAACTCCAAATCTAATGATTCCATTTCCATTGCCTCCTCGCCGACATCATCATCACGCTCAGCAGCTTCTCGGGATAGGGTCAAAATGTCTCTTTGCTGCATGCCCGGTGGGGCTGCAGTGACCTTTGTGATGACTGGCTCGTCGTCATCGTGAGAGGCTTCATCACCAGCAGTATCTGTCACTTCTTGTTGAGCCTCATCACACTCCATAGGTTTGAGTTTTTGGACGACCTTCCTTTTACGCTTAGGTACCGGTGTCAGATCATGGTGTGCCTCACTGTCAGACCGCAGTTGTGGTTCCCAAGACAGATCACTTGCATCAGAACGAGGTGGGCTTGAAGAAGATGTAGACACCCCCCTTGATCTTTTCCTTGCTAGGGATGTGGAAGACAATGAATGATCATCAGGAGGAGTGGCTTCCAATGATACCTCGGGTTCATTGTCGATTTCCTGATGTGCCCCTACTTTGGGAGGAACAACTATTGTGGGCACTTGTGAACCTCCATGCACCTTTGCTTGCGCATCTCCTTTTGCTGCCTCTCCTTCCACATGTACTTGGGCGTGTACTTGCACATGGTGTTGTTGTTGCGGCTGTGGTTGTTCAACACTTGTCAGATGAGTTACAACAACCTGTGTTGATTCAGGGACATTGCTGCTACTTTCTTGCGATGAGCCAACATCACTGGTCGATGGTGATTGGAGAAGTACACTGACTGCCTCTGAAGCACTCAAGGGCTTTGACTTAAGTTGGCGTGGTGGTGGAGGCACTGAACCCAATGGAGCAGGGGTGCTGCTCCCAGCTTGGTCCCCAGCAGATCCTGCTGCTGCAGGCGTACTTTTTTTTTTGCTCCCAAAAAACGTGGCGGGTGGCACACCAGCCTCCTTGGTAACTTGCTTCTTCTGCTCCTTACTAGCAACTTTCTTGCTAGAGGAGCTACGGAGAACTTTCTTTGGGGGCGGGGCCATCTTCTTCAGAGCAGGTCAGACAGCAGGCCGCAGTTGCACGAATTGTAGAGTTGTCTGAGGCCAGACGTGACGTCGCGTGACGTTATGCTGCACACACACACCGCTGCAGGACTTCTTCCTGGCACTGGTGGTTCTCTTGAGTCTTGTGCACCTAAAAAAAATGGAAGACAGAGGAACATCAGTTCAGTTATAGAGCACAAACAAATCGAAAAACACTGCAAAATCAGCACAATCCCAATCCATCCATGGCCTCCATGATGTTTAAATTCAAGACAACCCACAGAAAGACTAGGCCCATGCAAGACTCACTACCCCTGGGCATAAATAAAGGTTGAAAAGTAGGCAAAATGGTTGGAGGCCTAACAACAAAGCCTGCATTCAAAATGGCCACTTGCCTCCGAGCACATGGCCAGGGCCTGCCTGTACCAGCACTCAAAATGGCCCCCACCCACATGGCCTGTCCCCATGAACACCCCCAAAAATCGAAAAACACTGCAAAATCAGCACAATCCCATTCCATCCATGCCCTCCATGATGTTTAAATTCAAGACACCCCACAGAAAGACTAGGCCCATGCACCACTCACTACCCCTGGTCAAGGCCCCAACAACAGGTCAAAAATCGAAAAACACAGAAAAATCAGCACAATCCCATTCAATCCATGCCCTCCATGATGTTTAAGTTCAAGACAGCCCACAGAAAGACTAGGCCCATGCTAGACTCAAATACCCCTGGTGAAAAGGCCACAAGTACAGGCCCAAAAAACGAAAATCACTGAAAAATCTGCACAATCCCATTCCATCCATGGCCTCCATGATGTTTAAATTCAAGACAACCCACAGAAAGACTAGGCCCATGCAAGACTCACTACCCCTGGGCATAAATAAAGGTTGAAAAGTAGGCAAAATGGTTGGAGGCCTAACAACAAAGCCTGCATTCAAAATGGCCACTTGCCTCCTAGCACATGGCCAGGGCCTGCCCGTACCAGCACTCAAAATGGCCCCCACCCACATGGCCTGTCCCCATGAACACCCCCAAAAATCGAAAAACACTGCAAAATCAGCACAATCCCATTCCATCCATGCCCTCCATGATGTTTAAATTCAAGACACCCCACAGAAAGACTAGGCCCATGCACCACTCACTACCCCTGGTCAAGGCCCCAACAACAGGTCAAAAATCGAAAAACACAGAAAAATCAGCACAACCCCATTCAATCCATGCCCTCCATGATGTTTAAGTTCAAGACAGCCCACAGAAAGACTAGGCCCATGCTAGACTCAAATACCCCTGGTGAAAAGGCCACAAGTACAGGCCCAAAAAACGAAAATCACTGAAAAATCTGCACAATCCCATTCCATCCATGGCCTCCATGATGTTTAAATTCAAGACAACCCACAGAAAGACTAGGCCCATGCAAGACTCACTACCCCTGGGCATAAATAAAGGTTGAAAAGTAGGCAAAATGGTTGGAGGCCTAACAACAAAGCCTGCATTCAAAATGGCCACTTGCCTGCCAGTGCCAGCACATGGCCAGTGCCTGTAGCTGCACTCAAAATGGCCACCAGCCACATGGCATGTCCCTCCCCATGAACACCCCCAAAAATCGAAAAACACTGCAAAATCAGCACAATCCCATTCCATCGATGGCCTCCATGATGTTTAAATTCAAGACAGCCCACATAAAGACTAGGCCCATGCTAGACTCAAATACCCCTGGTGAAAAGGCCACAAGTACAGGCCCAAAAAACGAAAATCACTGAAAAATCTGCACAATCCCATTCCATCCATGGCCTCCATGATGTTTAAATTCAAGACAACCCACAGAAAGACTAGGCCCATGCAAGACTCACTACCCCTGGGCATAAATAAAGGTTGAAAAGTAGGCAAAATGGTTGGAGGCCTAACAACAAAGCCTGCATTCAAAATGGCCACTTGCCTGCCAGCACATGGCCAGGGCCTGTAGCTGCACTCAAAATGGCCACCAGCCACATGGCATGTCCCTCCCCATGAACACCCCCAAAAATCGAAAAACACTGAAAAATCTGCACAATCCCATTCCATCCATGCCCTCCATGATGTTTAAATTCAAGACAACCCACAGAAAGACTAGGCCCATGCAAGACTCACTACCCCTGGGCATAAATAAAGGTTGAAAAGTAGGCAAAATGGTTGGAGGCCTAACAACAAAGCCTGCATTCAAAATGGCCACTTGCCTCCTAGCACATGGCCAGGGCCTGCCTGTACCAGCACTCAAAATGGCCCCCACCCACATGGCCTGTCCCCATGAACACCCCCAAAAATCGAAAAACACTGCAAAATCACCACAATCCCATTCCATCCATGCCCTCCATGATGTTTAAATTCAAGACACCCCACAGAAAGACTAGGCCCATGCACCACTCACTACCCCTGGTCAAGGCCCCAACAACAGGTCAAAAATCGAAAAACACAGAAAAATCAGCACAATCCCATTCCATCCATGCCCTCCATGATGTTTAAGTTCAAGACAGCCCACAGAAAGACTAGGCCCATGCTAGACTCAAATACCCCTGGTGAAAAGGCCACAAGTACAGGCCCAAAAAACGAAAATCACTGAAAAATCTGCACAATCCCATTCCATCCATGGCCTCCATGATGTTTAAATTCAAGACAACCCACAGAAAGACTAGGCCCATGCAAGACTCACTACCCCTGGGCATAAATAAAGGTTGAAAAGTAGGCAAAATGGTTGGAGGCCTAACAACAAAGCCTGCATTCAAAATGGCCACTTGCCTGCCAGCACATGGCCAGTGCCTGTAGCTGCACTCAAAATGGCCACCAGCCACATGGCATGTCCCTCCCCATGAACACCCCCAAAAATCGAAAAACACTGCAAAATCAGCACAATCCCATTCCATCCATGGCCTCCATGATGTTTAAATTCAAGACAACCCACAGAAAGACTAGGCCCATGCAAGACTCACTACCCCTGGGCATAAATAAAGGTTGAAAAGTAGGCAAAATGTTTGGAGGCCTAACAACAAAGCCTGCATTCAAAATGGCCACTTGCCTGCCAGCACATGGCCAGTGCCTGTAGCTGCACTCAAAATGGCCACCAGCCACATGGCATGTCCCTCCCCATGAACACCCCCAAAAATCGAAAAACACTGCAAAATCAGCACAATCCCATTCCATCCATGCCCTCCATGATGTTAAAGTTCAAGACAGCCCACAGAAAGACTAGGCCCATGCACCACTCACTACCCCTGGTCAAGGCCCCAACAACAGGTCAAAAATCGAAAAACACAGAAAAATCAGCACAATCCCATTCCATCCATGCCCTCCATGATGTTTAAATTCAAGACACCCCACAGAAAGACTAGGCCCATGCAACACTCACTACCCCTGGTGAAAAGGCCACAAGTACAGCCCAAAAAAACGAAAATCACTGAAAAATAAGCACAATCCCAAGCCATCCAGCCCCTCCATGATGTTTAAATTCAAGACACCCCACAGAAAGACTCAGTCCACCCACCACTGAGTACCCCTGGGCAAAAGGCCCCAAAACAGCCCAAAAATCGAAAATTCCAAAATTTTAATTGCAGCAACTGTAATGCCCCAAACAAACTTACTTGTAAAATTTCTAATCCAACAGTGATCCAAAGAAAGTCAAAAAGGCCTCAAATCCAAATATCCAGCAGCATCCACAAAAAGTAATCCTTCCAGCTCCAGACCCAAATGAAAAGTGACCAGGAGATGGACAAAGCACTGGGAGGAGCCTGCTGAACAGGAACAGGAAGTTGAAGACTGTGGGGCACTTCCTTCCTTCCACCCCCCTGCCCCCCTCCCCAAAATGGACTCCTCGCTAAAAAAGTGCAGGCAAATGTCAAACTAAGGAGTTATTCAGATAAAAATCATCATTTCTAGAAGGTTTATGCTGCTTGCTGGTGGATTTCTTGTGCAGAATTGCAAATTTATATTTTCGCTCGCCGCATCTCAAATCTCGCAATTGCGAAGTACCGCGAGACGTGATCTCGCCGTACTCGCGTTGACAAACTATCGCTGGCAAGCCGCGAGGACGTAATCGCGCTCGCCAATTCCCGCGGGATCACACAGCAAGATCCAAAATGGCGCAGCACTCGCAAACTATCGAAAAAAACAACTCGGCAAACGATGATAAACGCCGCGCGCCGCAAAAATTGTATCACCAACGCCGCGCGCCGCCAAAAAAATCCACTGCGTGCGAATTTGCGGATTTTGCGGGAAATTCGCAAATCTCGCGGATTTCCCGAAAATCCGCAAAATCCGCGAGCGTAACAGATTTTCCGCCCATGCTTACTTACATTACAGGGCCCTACAGAGACTGAAAATCTTTAACTTACAGAGGAAATTTCATTACGATCACCTGATTCCTCTTTCCCCCGAGGCCCGAGAGGAACTTCAGTGGTGGCTGGAACACATGTCAGCCTGGAATGGCCGAGCCATCTTCGGCGCAGCCCCAGATGTGGTAGTCGAATCAGACGCCAGTCAATGGGGCTGGGGCGCTTGCTGTGGAGATTTTACCACAGGAGGACGGTGGTCAGCGGACGAACTCACACTACACATAAACTGTCTAGAGTTGTTGGCAGGGTCCTTTGCCATTAGGTCTGTCTCAACGCTGAAGAGCAATTGTTGTATACTCCTTCGAATGGACAATGTCTCAGCGGTGAGATACATCAATCGGATAGGGGGGACGAAGTCCCGCATGCTGGTCCACATTGCGAAGGAATTTTGGCACTTCTGCCTGGATCGCAAGATCTCTGTGGTGGCAGAATACCTTCTGGGGAAATTCAATCAGGTGGCGGATTGGAATTCCCGGTTTCTTCGAGACTTCAGCGATTAGAGGCTTCACCCATCGCTGCATGCTCAGATCATGACTATGCGAGGCCCCTGTCAGATAGACCTGTTTGCCTTTCGCCTCAGTGCTCATCTTCCCCTGTTTTACAGTTGGAGACCGGATCCGATGGCAATGAGAACGGACGCGTTCCTACACCATTGGGGGCAACGGAGGAATTATGGCTTTCCCCCGTTTGCTCTGATCCCGAGAGTGGCGGCCTTTGTGCGCCGGCAGAGGGCAACAATAGTGTTGGTGACTCCGTTCTGGTCGACTCAGTCGTGGTTTCCCACACTGTTGGAGTTATCTGTGGACCTTCCCTTCCGGCTCCCAGTTTCTTCTGCAGCACCCAGTGGGATCTTGCCATCCCTTAATCCTGCAGAATCAGTTGACCTTGATGGTGTGGACGCTCTCCGGAGACATGAATGCCTTGCAGGCCTTTCACGAGAAGCTTCCAGCTTTATGAAACAGGCGTGGGCTCCTTCTACACGGAAACGATACTCTGCATCTTGGAAGAAGTGGGTGAGTTGGTGCCTTCCAAAACAGGTGGATCCCGTGGGATCAAATGTGACTGATGTGCTGAATTTTCTGTCTGAATGTGCAGCTTCAGGCCTGGCTTAAAGGTCGGTTAATAATTTCAGGTCTGCTATTTCTGCTGGTCACGATCACATCGATGGTAAGCCTGAGGGGATGCATCCCTTGGTTTGTAAGTTACTCAAAGGAGTTTGTGTTGCCAACCCTCCTCGGCCCAGGTATTCCACTCTTTGGGATGTTACAAAAGTTCTTCCTCTGTTGGAAACCTGGCCTGATAATGGTGATTTATCCTTAAAACAGCTCTCTGCCAAGCTTACTATGTTACTGTGTCTCATTTCATGTCGCAGAGTTTCAGATGTTAGAGCTTTAGATTTGGCTGGTAGGATATTTTCTCCACAAGGTGTCTCCTTTGTTATTACACGACGAACTAAGACCATGTCACGCTCAGTGGAGTATCCCGCTTTTCCTCATAACAGCAAATTATGTGTGTTGCAGTGTCTCAAATGCTATGAAGAGCGTACTATTGCACACAGGGCTGATCCTTTAGGCCAGTTGCTAATCTCTGTTCAGAAACCCTTCAATGAAAAGTCTAAAAACAATCCCTGGAAAAGGTGATTCACTCACTCACACTCCCTATTCTGAGTAATTTATTATATAATCACTGGTCACAAACTACTTTATACCGTTCACAGACTTTTTATTAAAAACATACATAAAAGGAAAATTCATTACATCTCTTTTAGGAAATCTACTCCTATAATTGCCATCTGGTCATCCTAATTTAAAGTACGGATTCGATGAAGACCTTTGGCTTCAGCGAGGACCAGTTAAACAAAATCCTGGGGGCCAATATAAGTGGCAATTCAATAACAGTAATTCCAAATGGGGGAGAAAAATGGAATGAACTGGTAAACCTGAAAAAGAAAATTATTCGCACAGAATTACATGCCGAATTTATGGCACAATATGTTAGAGCTGGCACGATTCCTGTGGGACTTCAAGTCCGTAATGAACCGGGCCTCTTCGTGAACAATCCCAAATTTCTAGAAACTTGGACATTCATCTCAAATAGGTGCAGTCGGGATTGGATGATCCTAATAATAGAAACAGCCCAAAATACTATACTTATAGAAAAGAGGGAGATTGAAGAATTAGAAAAAACCTTAAGCGAAACCAATGTATTAGAAGAGGCCAAGAAAAAGATAGAGGAAATAAACCAGGATATGAACGGCTACTGCGAATATTTAACTAACAAAAAAACCTCTAAACTAAGAAAAGATATAACCAAATTCATCCAAGAGGTCATCTACCCGTTCCTCAGAAAAGAATACTATACAGAAAAACCAGAACAGAACTGGGACAGAGGGACAAGGGGAAGATTTCAAAATAGACGCCCGAGACATATGAATTTCTCAGGCTCCTCAGAAAGTAGTGGGGAGAAGAGGAGATACCCCATAGAGAGGAGGGAACCTACAACCATCAAAATAGAAATTATGACGATTTTTTAGACCAGCGCCCACAAAGACAATCCAGGGGTTTCCCCAACAGAGGGAGGGGAGGATATACAAGGAAACCTCAAATACGAGACCAAGAACAGGAGTACCAGAACAACCCGGCCCCTCAAGAATACAAGAGGACGAGGAACAAGGTCTACTGGAGGTAGGGACTACCCCTGTTATAAATTTGTCCAACAGAACGCTAACAGACATAGAAGAAGAAGCCCTCAGAATGGGTTTTAGCTTTGTACCCACTGTGGGCATTAATAAATGTCAATTAGAAAAGGACCTAAGATTGTTCTTTAGAAAAATTAGGTTGCGTAGATTTTTCGAAGGTAGACCAGAAAGGGACCCCCCATTGGACTCAGGACTTAGAGCTAAATCTACCTTTACCCCCAGCTTAGGCATGGTGGATAAAAATGTAGACATCTTTGAAAGTATGGTTAAAATGGAAGTAGGAAAGGTAATCAAGAGTAAAAACCATATACAACATAATATCTCAAAAAACCAGAGAGAGGCCCTACATTCTTTAGCCCAAGATACTCTCATAACTATAAAGCCAGCAGACAAGGGAGGGGGGGTAGTGGTGTTTAACACCAGTGATTATGAGCAGAGAGCTCTATCCCTCCTCTCTAACGCTGAACATTATACAAGGGTACCACATCATAGATTAGTAGTGTTAAAAAGAGAAGTAGCTTCCTTTTTAACTAATGCCAGGAATAATGGCGCAATCAGTGAAGAAGAGTTTAAATTTCTAAAAAACGATAACCCCAATACGCCTGCATTCTACGGACTCTCTAAAGTCCACAAGAGCATGGAGGATCCACCTTTAAGACCGATAGTGGCCTCTATCGACTCTCTATTAGAGCCCCTAAGTATATACGCGGACACATTTTTAAAACCACTAGTACAGGTGCAAAAATCTTACATTAAAGATACAACTGATATGATAACAAAAGTAGAGGGACTTGGTTTCAATAAAGATACAGAATATATGGTAACCTTAGATGTAGAGTCTCTCTACACAAATATACCACAACAAGATACAATAAATGTCATCAGAACACTTCTTGAAGAGAACGAAATAGTAGGAGCAGATAAGGACTTTATAGTCCAATGTGTATCAATGGTACTACTTAATAACATCTTTCTCTTCAAAAAAGATCTTTACATCCAACGCAAAGGCACAAGCATGGGCGCTACTTGCGCACCGAGCCTAGCATGCATTTATGTGAGTATCTTTGAGGAAAGACACATATATAACGAAATAAGTCCTTTTTATGAGAATATCAAAAATTGGGTAAGATTTATCGATGATATTTTTTTCATTTGGTCTGGACCTGAACTAGTTTTAAAAGAGTTTTTATGTTGGCTCAATTTAGGAGATGAAAATTTGAAGTTCACAGCATCATACAGCAACAGCAAAGTAGATTTTTTAGATATTAGTATTAAGGTAGACAATAACCAGTTGGCGGTAGAACTGTATAAAAAGAAAACGGACCGTAATACGGTCTTGCATTATAACAGCTACCACCCGAAAAGTCAGAAGGACAACATCCCCTTTGGAGAGTTCCTCCGCCTAAGGAGGAACTGTACCTCTTTAGAGGACTTTTACAAACATGCTGAAGTGACTAAGCAAAAGTTCATGGATAGGGGATATCCGAAGAAACTTGTTAACCATTCATTAAAAAGAGCAAGATACTACAACAGAGAAAGCTTGTTAGACAAAAAAGAGAAAAATAAAACGATGGATAAAATTGTCATGGTCAGCCAATTCTCTGGAATTGCCAACCAAATAAACAAGCATTTACAATGCAACGGTTTCTCCTTCGCAAAAGTTTGAGCTATTGGCATTGTAAATGACAAACTTTTTATTTATGTGTTGGTTTTGAAAACAGATAAATAAATGGCATTGTCATTTACAATGGCAATAGCTTAATCTCTCGCAAATGCGAAACCTATTACATTTTCAATGCAATGGGTCACGTATTTACGCAAGTTTGTGCTATTGACATTGCAAATAATTTGTTTTATTTATGTTTCAAAAACCAAAACATAAATAAAAGATCTCACACTGTTGTCTCTCTCACACTGCTGACTCGGCCTTGAAAACACCCACTGCTGTCTCTCTCACACACTGCTGTTTCTCACACACTGCTGTCTCTCATACACACCGTCTCTCACACTGCAGGTGTGGGTTGTTTCCAGCTCATCCCATTCCCGGCTCTCACAGGCACCGCCTCCGGGGATTGATAAACATGCAGGGACGCGCCTGCTTTGTGGGACAGCAGACCAGCGGGATGTGCTAGCGCTGAGAAGCCATGTGACGAAGGATGCGCCTACCATGTAATCAAAGGTCGAAGTGCATTAAGGGGGGGAGTGGGTGCAGGGTCAAAGGCGTGGGTAAAAACACAAACTAGTGGGACCCTGGTGCAAAAAAAGGACAGTCTCTGCCCCGGTGCCACTGAACCTTCCGCACATTAATAGCTTCGCTCCTGAACACAGGTCATGTGATGCTGGTATAAAACACATAGAAGGAAGTGGAGGCGAAAGCAGGCCGTGGGCTTGTATTTACGACAAATGGGGCAGTGATGGGTTTGCAGGGATGTGTAAGTGTCATTAACAACAAACAACCAGAACCCAGGGACATTGAGATGGCCTCTTGGATTTGCGCCACTGAACCAATCCCTTGGATTCATAAAACGATCAGATGGGTGGAGATGCAGCTCATGGAAGTGTATTCAGTAAATATAGCTAAGAAAAAACAAAGTTCTGTAAGGTAGGACTGCCCTATCAGGTCTACTCACTGGAGCCTCGTGGCCTTTATCTTAGAGTGACGGGACAAAACATGTAAAATAATCATTCTAATATAGACGGGTGAGCCATTTTGACACGGAAACCAGAGTGAAATTCCAAAATTAAACCTTGTTTGCTATAGTACAATTTTAGGTTAATGTGAAAGAAGCACTGAAAAACTTCACTAGAGTAAGGTAATAAAAGTCTAATAAAGATTCCAAACCCCTAGACATGCTAATGTTGCAATCTGTCCTACCTCCTCGGCTTCTCAGTAGAGCTGCTGTGCTCAGGAGCTTTCAGCCCTGTTGCAGAATCCCTCGAGGTAACCCTGTGATTCTCGGCGCGTGCATGCACAACTTTCACGGCGCAGGCCACATGGCCGTACCCCGGGCCCTCCAGCTACCCATCTGCGTGGGTCTGAGTGGTCACCCCACACATTGCGCGAGCCGCCTCTCACTCCAGCTCCCTGGGCGACTACCTCGCGTGTGTGCTCATCTCTTCAACTGAGTTTCTGCAGAGCCACCAACAGCGGAAACACCGTGCTTCAAAAGCAAGAGGCATGTAGCAAATGGAAGTTACTATGTGCAGGTAGGCCTGCAATCAGAGGAAACCCCATAGAATTAAAAAAAACGTGCACTAGAAAAAAAAACTGCAACCAGTTACGTGCACAGACACGCTGATGGAGTGGCTGGCAGATGAGACCTAGAGCTAGAAAGTGATGTGGTGTATTGAACGTGCATAGCAGGCAAATGGGAGGACAGAAGCGTGAGACGGAGGTGAGGCGAGAAGAGGGTGGGACAGCAGGCGGGGACAGGTCACTGGGGAGAAGGCGAGTTAAGAGGATGGAACAACGGGGGCAGAGAACCAGGGAGAGGGCGGAGAAGGAGAAAAAGAGGGCTGGTTAGTTTCCCATTGATGAAGTGCCTCCACCAGCCAGGGCTGGTAGGGTTCTGGTACACAACCTAAAATGTTTCTGCCTTTCAGTGTGAGCAGTACCCATTGTGACAGAGTGTTAGTCCGAACAACACAAAGCTAAACAGCTCATTGTCATGCTTAAAATGGCAATAGGCCTTCCAAACCTGCCACAATATGAGGTACACAAACACTACCAGAAACACTACCACCCCTAGCCCCTCAGGTACGTCTCAGAGAAGTCATATCGCACCCTCTCATTTTTTGCAGAAAGGCTGCTCCTTTCCCATTGAAAAGCCTTTCACCCCCAACAAAGAGGCCTCATTTCCCACAAAGGCAACGTATGTCTCACTGGAGAAGTCTATCAATCCACAGTAACCTCACTGGACTCAGAAGCCTCTTGCTACCTAGTCCTAAACATTACCTTAATCTCTTTCTTTTAATGTCACGTTTCGTTTTTATTATCAGAAACTAAAACCTTACTGTATCCAGTGTTTTATTATAGGAAGTTTTTTTTAGCATTTTATTATTTGTCATTTGCGTAAACCCTGATATATACATACCCAGTGGGTGCACAGCTCTGCCAGGATACAAGAACCAGGATCTGTGTGCCACCTGTGCACATAGTTGTAATAACCGACTTTTTCGACCCTTTTTAGAAGGAGGATGATGGAGGATGACTCCAGCCTATTACCCTTATAGTATAAGGGTTAGGACTAGTAGTGCATTTTCGTACCCTTTTCCTTAGATCAGGGCTTATAAGCTAAAGCTAGGGGATAGATATATAAGTATTAGTGATGATCCGTCCTTTTGTAAGAGTATTAGTACATTTTCTATGGAGCCATGTATATTTTGGGCCTTGCAGGCCTTAAACGGGACAGACTCCATCTTGCCCTCTGCCCGGTAGCTGGAGAGGCTTTCTAGGTTAAATGTAATGCTTTAGTTTCAAGGTGTTGTTCGCTTGGAGAGAACCGGTTCAGGCTGGCCCTTATCGAAAGACTGTATTTTTCTCCACTCCGAAGACACAACTTCAGGCCGGCCGGCTGGGAACGTGTCCTTGGTACGGGGAGGTACAAGAATTTGGTGGACGGCAGGTTACTGGCCGTAACTTTCCATGAAGGGACAGCTTCCATATTAGTGAAAGTGTTAGGCAATGAGTCATTCAGTCCGTAGGCGGCAGCTAGCCGTTAGCATCTCTGCCATTAATTATTTCTGTGGCAGACAATCGCCATTTTGAAGTCTGAGAAAAGCCGAGACTCTCTGAGAGCTAGAGAGAGAGAGAGAGAGAGAGAGACGGTAGCTAATAACGAGCAAGGTTCCAGTGCCTTGGAGGGAAGCAGAGGAGGTTGAGCCTAGCGGTGCAGACGTGTACTTGTGACGGCTAAGGTGGACCCCCGAGACGAGCCAAGACACAGAGAGAGACGAGACGAGAACCTAGATGACTGCCGAGTCCAAACTTCATATTAACCAGGTGATATCTGCCCCTTCCCTTGCGAAGCACGCACCTTAACCTCTATCCTTTCTTTGCAGCATATATACGTATAGATATATATATATTGTGTAGTATTGTGTTTATTCCTTTTATTGTAATAAATGCCCCCATTTTTGGTGAACCGACATGTGCCTTGTATTCTTGTTCAATCGTTGTGATCTAGTTCTTCTAGTCAGGTGTTGTTTGCATGAACGGATGTGGATCCCGGTCAGGTAAGTAATGACTGAACAAGTAGGGTGGCAGAAAACAGTTGATGTCAAGAGCAGAAGGCATACTAATTTCCATTGCCGTAGTTTTACCCTGAATAGATAATTACAGATTTCATCCCTGAGGATTCATAGGAAAGTGATCGTCGTTGGTACACGGCGTTAATGAGAGCACCTAAGGATAGGTGTGTAGGTCTGCCGGATTGTAGACCGTGTGTAAATGAGAGCACCGGGGGGATACGGTGCAGAGTCCTGCCAGATTGTAGGCCGTGTGTAAGTGAGAGCACCCAAGATTGAGGGGTGTGTAGGTCTGCTGGATTGCAGATCGGGTATAAAGGAGAGCACTGGGACTGCAGGCCCACGTGTGTAGACGCGCCGGATCGCGTGTCAAGTGGATAAAGTGCGAAATGGTACATTATCAGACCTGCCCCAGGGTAGACTAGTCTGGGCTTATGTGGCCGCGAGAATAATAGGTGTGAATAGGATATCGTAGAACCAATGCTTGTTTATTGCTATTTTCCCCATCCTTAGGTATGAGATGTTATACATATGCCTATATCCATTGTAAATACGTTCTAAGGAGGGAGTTGTTTACGTTCCGGCTGGATTAGAGGGGCTCCTAGGAGCGGATTCCATCTGGTCCAAAAATCTGGTCGGTACATCTGGCGTCACAAACTGTTTACGAAGCCTGTGTGCGCTGTATTGTTTTTATCTTGTTGGTTTGCGCTCGGCTCGTACATATCTTCTTTGTTGATATTTGTATATATATTTTTTGTGTGTTAAAATGTTTTCGAAAAAGAAATCAAAATCTACTTTTAAGTTGCCTGTTGATATTCCCGGCTGGGAGTCAACGCCTTATGAGGCTCTGGCCCGAGAGTGGGCCGATTCTACTGGTCTGAGTGAGAATTGGACTTCTTGTTTGGAGCAGGCGGAGCCCGCTGATGTGGTTTCTTGCTTGCAAAAAGCGCCAGTAGTGAAGGGTGATGAGCTTCCTATTTTAGGACGCAGAGGTTGGATTGTGTTGACTGCGTACAGAATGCTGCATGAGAAGTTTACTAAATTGCTGAAGCGGTTTGTTGATATGGAAGAAATGTTTATTGAAGTGCAAAATGCGCACACTCTCTTGCGATGTCAAAATAAATTGCTTGCCGATAAACTTGAAACTTATCAAACTATAGCCGAAAGGGCTGCAGTACGCATTGCGAAATATAAATATAGACACCGTCGTGATCGTATGTCTACGCGGAAAGTGCGTCTGGTCGTGGCGAAAGCCGGACTGGATTGGAACCCCGACGAGTGGGATGGTAATATCTGGGATTCGAATGATTCTGGCTCCTCGGCTGAGGAGGGTGACAAGCGTGAATCTTCTCGCTCCGGACGTGATTGTAAATCTGCTTCTTGTGACAAAGATGACATTTCTGGCAATGGTTGTCGCTCTACCCGTTCTGATGACGTATCACGCCCTGATTGTTCCTCTAAATCTAAGGACCGGGCTTCCTCGGAAGCTCTTCCGGAGGTTTCTGCTCACCCTGTGTTTCGACGCAAATTACAACAGGCTCCTGGTATGCCGAATGGTATTCATTTGGATAGTATTGAAGATTTTACTCAACAGGAGGTTAGTGACATTTTACAACGCTTTCGACAGCGACCCGGTGAATCTTTGCTTACATGGATGGTGCGCCTTTATGAACTAGGTGCTGTCGGTATTATGCTTGATGCTGGTGATTGTTTGCGGTTTTGCTCTTTAAGTTCCGATTCTACTGTACAAGATCATTTTCGGAATAACAATGGTGCTGGCCAAATTAGTTTGCTCCAACTTGCGAATGACGGCTGTAACCATAAATACCCTACTGAATCTGATTGGCCTGTCAATGACAAACCATGGTACACTTTGCGCGATGCGTGGCAACGTTTGAAAGAGGAAGTGATGAAAACTGCGATTTTTCTCAGTACTTCTGACAGATTGTTGGATGGTCTTTTAACATCTTCTGTGCGTAATCGCATTATCCGTTCTTCGCCTGTTGCTTATAAGCAGGTTATGATGACTTTGTTGATCAATCAAACTGGCAATCCTTTATCTATGGTGCTTGAATCTGTTCGTCAGCTTGGTGAGTTGGGTGAATGGTTTAAACCTGAAAGGCAATCTCGACCCGAGGGTCGTACCGCTGGGGATTATAAATTCTCTAGGCGTGACATGTTTCTTGCACTTTTGGCTGATGGTGTGAAAAGGGAGGACATCGATGGTGAACCTAATAATCGCTTGTGGGACATGTTTCGTAAGCGTGGTTTGGATCGTAAGGAGGGTGCCCGTCGAGTACGAAAGAATGATTGTGATCGTGGTTCTGATGACAGTGGCGATGAGAGACGTCGTGTGGATGCTGATCGCCGTGATTACCGGCGCTATGAACGTGATGCTTCTCCCCGCCGTGATAATACAAGGGTGAGAGAGGGAGAGAGAGACAGAGGGAGAGATGATCGTGTCTCTAGTAGACGCAGAGATGACAGGAGTTATTCCCCTGACGTTAGACGACGGGAGGATCGCCACAGGCTTTCTGACCGCAATTCTCAGTTTTTTGAACATGACAATAATCCATTTCGTAATAGAGATGGATATGAACAAGACGTTCTGATCCCGAAGAAAGTTGAAAGCATTTATCCCGATTTATCCTGGTTGGCTGACCACAATAAAAATGACTAGGAAATAGGTCAAGCTCCGGTACGCAGGTGGGCTCACAAAGACAATAGACCCTATGTAGATATTGAAATTTTTTGGAAACATCGTAATATCCAAAGGGCCCGAGCATTGGTGGATACTGGGGCGGAGGCCACTTTAATTCATGGTAAATCTAAGAAATTTAAAGGACAATTTTTCACGATTACTGGTTTAGGTGGAAAAGAGACCCCAGCAGTGCAAACTACTCTCGACATGAGAATTGGCAGACTTCCCCGCAAAGAATATTCTGTACTAGTTGTGCCACTTCTAGAATACATAATTGGAATTGACATTTTGAAAGGAATGACTTTGCATTTAGATGATGGTTGTTATCAATTTGGAACGAAATATTACATTTCGTCCAGACCCGTACGGGTTGGTCGTTTACGAATGCCCCCCATTCACATTCCCCTGGCTACGAAAGTGGTTTCTCAAAAGCAATACCGTATTCCTGGTGGTCATGAGGAAATTACTGCCACTATTCAAGATTTGGTTGATGCTGGGGTTATAACTCCAATTACTTCTGCTTGGAATAATCCCGTTTGGCCTGTGCGCAAAAGTGATAATTCTTGGCGCATGACTGTTGATTATCGAGAATTGAACAAACACACTCCACATTTGGCTGTTGCAGTGCCAGACATGGTTACTTTGATTCAGAGAATTCAGAAGCATCCAGGTACATGGTATGCGTCCATTGTTATTGCTAATGCTTTCTTTTCAATCCCGATTGCCCCCGAGTGTCAGGAACAATTCAGTTTTACCTGGAATGGACGTCAAATGACGTTCCGGAGTCTTCCTCAAGGTTATGTACATAGTCCTACGATCTGTCACCGGCTGGTGGCGGAGCATTTATCTGAAGTACCTGTTCATCCCCAAATTCAGGCGTGTCACTATATTGATGACATTTTGATTCAAGGTGAGACGCAAGACCAGGTTCAATCCCATTTAGACCAGATTCTCGACTGTTTACGTGCTAAAGGTTGGGAGATTAATGCCGATAAATTGCAGGGCCCTTCCCAGAATGTTAAATTTTTAGGAATTAATTGGCATGAAGGTCACAGAGAGGTGATCCCGCAGGTGAAACGTAAAATTTTGGATTTTGCTGTTCCGAGGAACAGAAAGGAGGCTCAATGTTTCATTGGCCTATTTGGTTTTTGGCGTCAGCACATTCCCCATTTGAGTCAGATTTTGGCCCCATTGTATCGAGTCACCCGTAAAAAGAATGCGTTTGAATGGGGTGAACCACAACAGAATGCTTTTAATTTGGCGAAAGAAGCAATTCAGTATGCCTTGGATTTGTGGCCTGTGAGCGAGGGTGATGTTGATTTGAATGTTTCTGTGGATGGTCTGTATGCCAATTGGAGTTTATGGCAAAAGCAAGGCAGACAAAAAGTGCCGTTGGGTTTTTGGACCAAGAAATTACCTGAGGCTGGTGAGCGTTATACACCATTTGAGAAACAATTGCTTGCATGTTATTGGGCTCTGGTGGATACCGAGCAATTGACCCTAGGTCATACTGTGATTTTGAGACCTGAAATTCCTATAATGCAGTGGGTTTTGAGTTCGCCGAAATCCCATCGAATTGGACATGCTCAAGAGGCGAGTGTGATTAAGTGGAAATGGTACATCCAGGACAGAGCGCGTGTGGGTCCGAAGGGTGTAGCTGTATTGCATGAACGAGTGGAGCAGGCGCCCTCGAATGACACTGCAGATGAATGTTCTGTGCCTGTGGTCTCAGGAATCTCCTGTCAGATGGGGTAAGCCATTTGATGATTTGTCCGCGGAGGACAGAAAACATGTGTGGTTTACGGATGGTTCAGCGAAATTCATAGGTGAAAAACGGCATTGGAAATCAGTTTCTTACAATCCGATCACACAAAAGTTATTGAGTACAACTGGTGAAGGAAAGAGTAGTCAATATGCTGAGTTATACGAAGTTTACCAAGTTTTGAAATAAGAATTACCTGGCACATGTCATATTTTCACTGATTATGGACTGGCGATATGGTTACCAACTTGGCATTCTCATAATTGGGAATTGCATTCAAAAGAACTGTGGGGAAAGGAATTATGGCAAGAAATTTGGGAACTGCTCCCACAGAGTACTGTGACAATCTTTCATGTGGATGCTCATACCCCGATCGACTCCCTTGACAAATTCTTTCATAACATTGCAGATGAAAAGTCTAAAATTTCTGAGGCAGTGGTGGACATGCAGGACTCTGATTTGGCAGGATTGGCGAAATGGGCCCACCAAAAAGCAGGACATTTTGGAGAGAGAGCCACTAGCAGGTGGGCTTCCGATCGAGGAATTCATATTCCCTTAAATTTGATTAAAGATGTCATTCTGCATTGTCCTATCTGTCAGCATGCTAAAAAACGATCAGTGCCCCATATTGTTAAAGGCCATTTGCATCGAGGAAAAATGCCCGCTCAAATTTGGCAGATTGATTATAGTGGTCCGCTCCCTATGAGCAGAAATTGCCAGTATATTTGCACGGCTGTTGATACTTTTAGTGGCCTGTTGGTCGCTTTCCCTTGTAAACAAGCTACCCAAGTTAATACCATTGAAACTCTTGAATTACTCATACTGTACTATGGTGTCCCATTCCAAATTCAATCTGATAATGCATCCCACTTCCGTGGAAGATTGGTGCAGGAATTCTGTGTGGAAAATAACATTGAATGGATTTTTCATATTCCATATTATCCGCAGGCCTCGGGCCTCATTGAACGCATGAATGGCTTGTTGAAAGAACAGTTGCGTAAATTGACTAATGACCATTATACGAATTGGAAAGATTTTTTACTTCAGGCATTATTGATCTTAAATAATCGTCCTTTGTTGCATGCTGAATCTCCTTTAATGCGTTTGTTTCCTCCTGCTGTTGATGCAAAACCTAATTCGATGTCTCATACTGTTATCTATTGGGAGATTACCCCCGGAGCTTTGGCTCTGCGGGCTTGGACCTGCATGCTATGAATGATGCACTTTTGAAAAGTAGAGATCGAATCATTGTCGAAACTGGCATTGGTGTCTGTATACCTGCCGGTAGCTTTGGACTGATTGCCCCTAGATCGGGCCTTGCCTTGAAAGGTATTCAGGTTCTTGGAGGAGTAATTGACAGCGATTATCAGGGAGAGATTAAGGTTCTCCTGCTTAATAGCAGTGAGCTTGACTTATCGATCAAGAAATCTGACCGTGTTGCTCAGTTGCTGATTATGCCTGTCTTCAGTGGTGAGATTAAAAAAGGCACTGCCCCGACTTTGCTGACGATACGAGGTCAAAAAGGGTTTGGTTCTTCGGACAACCCTGGCGCTAAAATATGGGTGCAATCGCCTAAACATCCCCCTGAACAGGCTGAAATTATTGCGACCGGTCATGACAACACCATTTTGGTGATAAAGCCAGGGAAAGATAGCTGGGAAGCTGTCCCAGCTGACAAATGTTATTTGCGAGAGTGATTAAGGCCTGTGTTTGTATTCTTTCAGATCATTCTCTGGACTGCTGCTGCAGGATGTGCCGGCGTTGGACTCCTTTTGGTCTGCTACGCCGGGAGAGAAGAGGACCCACCGACTTCGGTTGATTGGAGAACCCGAGTTCCGCGTTCCTTCGCTGCGTGGGACACCTCATCCAATTTTTGGATAACCCTTGCGAAAAGGGTTACGAACTCTCCACATTTCTGTCTTACCCCTATGAGATCCGTGACTGATATTTTAGCGACCTGCTTGGTTGCTGTCCCTGCTTCCACTGAGACTTTACGGCACATTTTCAACATTTCGAGTGCCCGTCCTAATATTATTTTGGGCGATTTTCCCGCCCATGAATTTTGCCCTTTATGTTCTACCCTTTCTGATTCTGCCCTTCCGATTCCTTCCCAGATTACTACATATAACATTACACAGGGCGATTTATGTTTCATTTTCACTTGTGATCCTAAGGCGATTTCGGAATGCCTGCGTTTGAAATTACGAGCTGCCACGACTTTTTCTGCTCATCAACGATTGCTTTGTTTACGAAGACTTCCATATTCATGTACTTCTGTTAAAAATAATATGACATGTAAAAGTTTATTAGTTGTTCCTAGCTATTATCGTCCTATGTTGTTACCTAATGGCTGGCTCTTTTCATGCGGGAATACTTCTTGGCCCTATATTCCTGCTAATGTTACCGGAGGTCCGTGTGCTATCACTAGATTAAGTTTACTAATGTTTTCCTCACACCCTGGTTCCCATTCCCGTGTGGTACGAGACTCTATGACACTACAAGAAGACTGTGATTCCTCCGTACACCTTTACTCTAAATCGGAGTATCTTAGTTTAGCTTTTTCTATTATTGGTGTCCCAGCATTAGCTGTTTACAATGCTAAAACTATTGGCAAGATGGCATGCTGGATGGTCAAATCCATTAATCAAACCTCGACTGTATTATCTGACTTATTATTAGATGCCCAGGGTGAACGACGAGCCATTTTACAAAATCGCGCTGCGATTGATTATTTGTTGCTGAAACATGGACATGACTGTTCTGACTTTGAGGGCCTCTGCTGTTTTAATTTGTCTGACCATTCTAAATCAATCCAAGCCCATATTGACAAACTCCACGATTTGACTACAGAAGTTAGACGACATATTGATCAGGGCTGGTTCGACTGGCTCTTTAATTGGTTGCCAGACTTACATTCTTTACGACAGATTTTAGGGGGTATTATAATTTTTATTTGTATTTTGGTAGCTATTTGCTGCTTTATCCAGTGCATTCCCTCTTTGTTGCAATTTTGTAGATTTGGTAGGAAGAATAGATCAGTTAATTTTGTTTCTTATTATTCCTCCACGGATGTTAGTTCAATATAGAATCTGGTTAATAGACTGGAGTCAAGGGTGAAATGTAATAACCGACTTTTCCGACCCTTTTTAGAAGGAGGATGATGGAGGATGACTCCAGCCTATTACCCTTATAGTATAAGGGTTAGGACTATAAGTAGGACCTATCCATAAGGCACAGTAGTGCATTTTCGTACCCTTTTCCTTAGATCAGGGCTTATAAGCTAAAGCTAGGGGATAGATATATAAGTATTAGTGATGATCTGTCCTTTTGTAAGAGTATTAGTACATTTTCTATGGAGCCATGTATATTTTGGGCCTTGCAGGCCTTAAACGGGACAGACTCCATCTTGCCCTCTGCCCGGTAGCTGGAGAGGCTTTCTAGGTTAAATGTAATGTTTTAGTTTCAAGGTGTTGTTCGCTTGGAGAGAACCGGTTCAGGCTGGCCCTTATCGAAAGACTGTATTTTTCTCCACTCCGAAGACACAACTTCAGGCCGGCCGGCTGGGAACGTGTCCTTGGTACGGGGAGGTACAAGAATTTGGTGGGCGGCAGGTTACTGGCCGTAACTTTCCATGAAGGGACAGCTTCCATATTAGTGAAAGTGTTAGGCAATGAGTCAGTCAGTCCGTAGGCGGCAGCTAGCCGTTAGCATCTCTGCCATTAATTATTTCTGCGGCAGACAATCGCCATTTTGAAGTCTGAGAAAAGCCGAGACTCTCTGAGAGCTAGAGAGAGAGAGAGAGAGAGACGGTAGCTAATAACGAGCAAGGTTCCAGTGCCTTGGAGGGAAGCAGAGGAGGTTGAGCCTAGCGGTGCAGACGTGTACTTGTGACGGCTGAGGTGGACCCCCGAGACGAGCCAAGACACAGAGAGAGACGAGACGAGAACCTAGATGACTGCCGAGTCCAAACTTCATATTAACCAGGTGATATCTGCCCCTTCCCTTGCGAAGCGCGCACCTTAACCTCTATCCTTTCTTTGCAGCATATATACGTATAGATATATATATATCGTGTAGTATTGTGTTTATTCCTTTTATTGTAATAAATGCCCCCATTTTTGGTGAACCGACATGTGCCTTGTATTCTTGTTCAATCGTTGTGATCTAGTTCTTCTAGTCAGGTGTTGTTTGCATGAACGGATGTGGATCCCGGTCAGGTAAGGAATGACTGAACAAGTAGGGAGGCAGAAAACAGTTGATGTCAAGAGCAGAAGGCACACATTGTGATTCGAACACTATACTAATTTCCATTGCCGTAGTTTTACCCTGAATAGATAATTACAGATTTCATCCCTGAGGATTCATAGGAAAGTGATCGTCGTTGGTACACGGCGTTAATGAGAGCACCTAAGGATAGGTGTGTAGGTCTGCCGGATTGTAGACCGTGTGTAAATGAGAGCACCGGGGGGATACGGTGCAGAGTCCTGCCAGATTGTAGGCCGTGTGTAAGTGAGAGCACCCAAGATTGAGGGGTGTGTAGGTCTGCTGGATTGCAGATCGGGTATAAAGGAGAGCACTGGGACTGCAGGCCCACGTGTGTAGACGCGCCGGATCGCGTGTCAAGTGGATAAAGTGCGAAATGGTACATTATCAGACCTGCCCCAGGGTAGACTAGTCTGGGCTTATGTGGCCGCGAGACTAATAGGTGTGAATAGGATATCGTAGAACCAATGCTTGTTTATTGCTATTTTCCCCATCCTTAGGCATGAGATGTTATACATATGCCTATATCCATTGTAAATACGTTCTAAGGAGGGAGTTATTTACGTTCCGGCTGGATTAGAGGGGCTCCTAGGAGCGGATTCCATGTGGTCCAAAAATCTGGTCGGTACAATAGTGTATCAATGCACGTCAACCCTCACTTGCCTATGCCCTGTGCCTATACAGTTCTGCTAGGGTAAATAACAAACTGTTTAAACACTGCACACAGTGCTAGTGTGCTTCAACACTCACCTGCACATACCACATGGACCAGTTAGGCTAAGTATAGGTTTCTCACCAAGGAAATGAATCCATTCTGGCCGAGCAGCTGCCTTGAATTTGTAGTCTGCCTCTAGGGGCATGGCTACGGTCTGACTCCAACTCCAAGGACCGAGTGCAACTGACTAACACGGCAAGCAGGCAAGAAGGAGCAAGCAAACCTGCAATTTACAAGAAGTAAAAGCAAAGACTAACCCGGTGAGATACATTAAAAACATGCATGCGAAATGGGCCCACCAAAAAGCAGGACATTTTGGAGAGAGAGCCACTAGCAGGTGGGCTTCCGATCGAGGAATTTATATTCCCTTAAATTTGATTAAAGATGTCATTCTGCATTGTCCTATCTGTCAGCATGCTAAAAAACGATCAGTGCCCTATTGTTAAAGGCCATTTGCATCGAGGAAAAATGCCCGCTCAAATTTGGCAGATTGATTATAGTGGTCCGCTCCCTATGAGCAGAAATTGCCAGTATATTTGCACGGCTGTTGATACTTTTAGTGGCCTGTTGGTCGTTTTCCCTTGTAAACAAGCTACCCAAGTTAATACCATTAAAACTCTTGAATTACTCATACTGTACTATGGTGTCCCATTCCAAATTCAATCTGATAATGCATCCCACTTCCGTGGAAGATTGGTGCAGGAATTCTGTGTGGAAAATAACATTGAATGGATTTTTCATATTCCATATTATCCGCAGGCCTCGGGCCTCATTGAACGCATAAATGGCTTGTTGAAAGAACAGTTGCGTAAATTGACTAATGACCATTATACGAATTGGAAAGATTTTTTACTTCAGGCATTATTGATCTTAAATAATCGTTCTTTGTTGCATGCTGAATCTCCTTTAATGCGTTTGTTTCCTCCTGCTGTTGATGCAAAACCTAATTCGATGTCTCATACTGTTATCTATTGGGAGATTACCCCCGGAGCTTTGGCTCTGCGGGCTTGGACCTGCATGCTATGAATGATGCACTTTTGAAAAGTAGAGATCGAATCATTGTCGAAACTGGCATTGGTGTCTGTATACCTGCCGGTAGCTTTGGACTGATTGCCCCTAGATCGGGCCTTGCCTTGAAAGGTATTCAGGTTCTTGGAGGAGTAATTGACAGCGATTATCAGGGAGAGATTAAGGTTCTCCTGCTTAATAGCAGTGAGCTTGACTTATCGATCAAGAAATCTGACCGTGTTGCTCAGTTGCTGATTATGCCTGTCTTCAGTGGTGAGATTAAAAAAGGCACTGCCCCGACTTTGCTGACGATACGAGGTCAAAAAGGGTTTGGTTCTTCGGACAACCCTGGCGCTAAAATATGGGTGCAATCGCCTAAACATCCCCCTGAACAGGCTGAAATTATTGCGACCGGTCATGACAACACCATTTTGGTGATAAAGCCAGGGAAAGATAGCTGGGAAGCTGTCCCAGCTGACAAATGTTATTTGCGAGAGTGATTAAGGCCTGTGTTTGTATTCTTTCAGATCATTCTCTGGACTGCTGCTGCAGGATGTGCCGGCGTTGGACTCCTTTTGGTCTGCTACGCCGGGAGAGAAGAGGACCCACCGACTTCGGTTGATTGGAGAACCCGAGTTCCGCGTTCCTTCGCTGCGTGGGACACCTCATCCAATTTTTGGATAACCCTTGCGAAAAGGGTTACGAACTCTCCACATTTCTGTCTTACCCCTATGAGATCCGTGACTGATATTTTAGCGACCTGCTTGGTTGCTGTCCCTGCTTCCACTGAGACTTTACGGCACATTTTCAACATTTCGAGTGCCCGTCCTAATATTATTTTGGGCGATTTTCCCGCCCATGAATTTTGCCCTTTATGTTCTACCCTTTCTGATTCTGCCCTTCCGATTCCTTCCCAGATTACTACATATAACATTACACAGGGCGATTTATGTTTCATTTTCACTTGTGATCCTAAGGCGATTTCGGAATGCCTGCGTTTGAAATTACGAGCTGCCACGACTTTTTCTGCTCATCAACGATTGCTTTGTTTACGAAGACTTCCATATTCATGTACTTCTGTTAAAAATAATATGACATGTAAAAGTTTATTAGTTGTTCCTAGCTATTATCGTCCTATGTTGTTACCTAATGGCTGGCTCTTTTCATGCGGGAATACTTCTTGGCCCTATATTCCTGCTAATGTTACCGGAGGTCCGTGTGCTATCACTAGATTAAGTTTACTAATGTTTTCCTCACACCCTGGTTCCCATTCCCGTGTGGTACGAGACTCTATGACACTACAAGAAGACTGTGATTCCTCCGTACACCTTTACTCTAAATCGGAGTATCTTAGTTTAGCTTTTTCTATTATTGGTGTCCCAGCATTAGCTGTTTACAATGCTAAAACTATTGGCAAGATGGCATGCTGGATGGTCAAATCCATTAATCAAACCTCGACTGTATTATCTGACTTATTATTAGATGCCCAGGGTGAACGACGAGCCATTTTACAAAATCGCGCTGCGATTGATTATTTGTTGCTGAAACATGGACATGACTGTTCTGACTTTGAGGGCCTCTGCTGTTTTAATTTGTCTGACCATTCTAAATCAATCCAAGCCCATATTGACAAACTCCACGATTTGACTACAGAAGTTAGACGACATATTGATCAGGGCTGGTTCGACTGGCTCTTTAATTGGTTGCCAGACTTACATTCTTTACGACAGATTTTAGGGGGTATTATAATTTTTATTTGTATTTTGGTAGCTATTTGCTGCTTTATCCAGTGCATTCCCTCTTTGTTGCAATTTTGTAGATTTGGTAGGAAGAATAGATCAGTTAATTTTGTTTCTTATTATTCCTCCACGGATGTTAGTTCAATATAGAATCTGGTTAATAGACTGGAGTCAAGGGTGAAATGTAATAACCGACTTTTCCGACCCTTTTTAGAAGGAGGATGATGGAGGATGACTCCAGCCTATTACCCTTATAGTATAAGGGTTAGGACTATAAGTAGGACCTATCCATAAGGCACAGTAGTGCATTTTCGTACCCTTTTCCTTAGATCAGGGCTTATAAGCTAAAGCTAGGGGATAGATATATAAGTATTAGTGATGATCTGTCCTTTTGTAAGAGTATTAGTACATTTTCTATGGAGCCATGTATATTTTGGGCCTTGCAGGCCTTAAACGGGACAGACTCCATCTTGCCCTCTGCCCGGTAGCTGGAGAGGCTTTCTAGGTTAAATGTAATGTTTTAGTTTCAAGGTGTTGTTCGCTTGGAGAGAACCGGTTCAGGCTGGCCCTTATCGAAAGACTGTATTTTTCTCCACTCCGAAGACACAACTTCAGGCCGGCCGGCTGGGAACGTGTCCTTGGTACGGGGAGGTACAAGAATTTGGTGGGCAGCAGGTTACTGGCCGTAACTTTCCATGAAGGGACAGCTTCCATATTAGTGAAAGTGTTAGGCAATGAGTCAGTCAGTCCGTAGGCGGCAGCTAGCCGTTAGCATCTCTGCCATTAATTATTTCTGCGGCAGACAATCGCCATTTTGAAGTCTGAGAAAAGCCGAGACTCTCTGAGAGCTAGAGAGAGAGAGAGAGAGAGAGAGAGACGGTAGCTAATAACGAGCAAGGTTCCAGTGCCTTGGAGGGAAGCAGAGGAGGTTGAGCCTAGCGGTGCAGACGTGTACTTGTGACGGCTGAGGTGGACCCCCGAGACGAGCCAAGACACAGAGAGAGACGAGACGAGAACCTAGATGACTGCCGAGTCCAAACTTCATATTAACCAGGTGATATCTGCCCCTTCCCTTGCGAAGCGCGCACCTTAACCTCTATCCTTTCTTTGCAGCATATATACGTATAGATATATATATATCGTGTAGTATTGTGTTTATTCCTTTTATTGTAATAAATGCCCCCATTTTTGGTGAACCGACATGTGCCTTGTATTCTTGTTCAATCGTTGTGATCTAGTTCTTCTAGTCAGGTGTTGTTTGCATGAACGGATGTGGATCCCGGTCAGGTAAGGAATGACTGAACAAGTAGGGAGGCAGAAAACAGTTGATGTCAAGAGCAGAAGGCACACATTGTGATTCGAACACTATACTAATTTCCATTGCCGTAGTTTTACCCTGAATAGATAATTACAGATTTCATCCCTGAGGATTCATAGGAAAGTGATCGTCGTTGGTACACGGCGTTAATGAGAGCACCTAAGGATAGGTGTGTAGGTCTGCCGGATTGTAGACCGTGTGTAAATGAGAGCACTGGAGGGATACGGTGCAGAGTCCTGCCAGATTGTAGGCCGTGTGTAAGTGAGAGCACCCAAGATTGAGGGGTGTGTAGGTCTGCTGGATTGCAGATCGGTAAAAAGGAGAGCACTGGGACTGCAGGCCCACGTGTGTAGACGCGCCGGATCGCGTGTCAAGTGGATAAAGTGCGAAATGGTACATTATCAGACCTGCCCCAGGGTAGACTAGTCTGGGCTTATGTGGCCGCGAGACTAATAGGTGTGAATAGGATATCGTAGAACCAATGCTTGTTTATTGCTATTTTCCCCATCCTTAGGCATGAGATGTTATACATATGCCTATATCCATTGTAAATACGTTCTAAGGAGGGAGTTGTTTACATTCCGGCTGGATTAGAGGGGCTCCTAGGAGCGGATTCCATGTGGTCCAAAAATCTGGTCGGTACAATAGTGTATCAATGCACGTCAACCCTCGCTTGCCTATGCCCTGTGCCTATACAGTTCTGCTAGGGTAAATAACAAACTGTTTAAACACTGCACACAGTGCTAGTGTGCTTCAACACTCACCTGCACATACCACATGGACCAGTTAGGCTAAGTATAGGTTTCTCACCAAGGAAATGAATCCATTCTGGCCGAGCAGCTGCCTTGAATTTGTAGTCTGCCTCTAGGGGCATGGCTACGGTCTGACTCCAACTCCAAGGACCGAGTGCAACTGACTAACACGGCAAGCAGGCAAGAAGGAGCAAGCAAACCTGCAATTTACAAGAAGTAAAAGCAAAGACTAACCCGGTGAGATACATTAAAAACATGCATCCTATAACAGAGTTCAGGGGAGCCAGGCACCTCCCCGCGCCTAGTGTGCTTACAAGGAATGAAGAATTATAAGGAAATGAAAAATAATAAAGGTGATGCAGGAGCCAGGCAACTCCCAGCGCCTAGTCGCTTACAAGAAACAAAAAAGTGCAAATTAAAAAAACACGGGCCAGTTAGGCTCGGTATAGGTTTCTCAACAAGAAAGGGAATCCATTCTGGCCGAGCAGCTGCCATGAACTTGTAGCCCACCTCTAGGGGCGTGGCTACAGTCCGACTCCCGAGATCAAGAGTGGATGACTAACACGGCAAGCGGGCAAGAAGGAGCCAGTCAAAACTACATTGCAGTTCAAGAAGTAAAAACAAAGAAAAACAAGGTGAGATAAATGAAAAACATTTGAGTGCAGGGGAGCCAGGCACCTCCCAGTCCCTAGTGTGCTTACAAGAAGCGAAAATAAATTAAGAGTATTAAGGGAAATAATATATAATTGGATGATGTGGGTGCCAGGCGATTCCCTGTGCCTAGTGCTCTTACAAAAGTACACAAAAGTGCAAAGTTTAAAAACACGGGCCAGTTAGGCTCTGTATAGGTTTCTCACCAACGAAAGGAATCCATTCTGGCCGCGCAGCTGCTATGAATTTACAAAGACTAACAAGGTGAGATAAATATTAAAAACATGCGTCCTATACGCAGAGTGCAGGGGAGCCAGGCCCCTTCCAGCACCCAGTGTGCTTACAAGGAACAGAAAGAAATGAAGAGTAATAAGGGAGGGAAATGGAAAAAAATAAGGGTGATGCCGGAGCCAGGCACCTCCCAGCGCCTAGGGAACTTACAAGGAATGAGAAGAAATGAAGACTAATAAGGGAAATGATAAATAATGAGGGTGATGCGAAAGCCAGGCAACTCCGAGCGCTCAGTTCGCTTACAAGGAACACAAAAATGCAAAGTTTACAAACACGGGCCAGTTAGGCTCAGTATAGGTTTCTCACCAAGGAAAGACATTTTTTATGGGTGCGCGGCTGCCATGAATTTGTAGCCCGCCTCTAGGGCATGGCTACAGTCCACTCCGACTCCGGAGGTCGAGAGCAGCTGGCAAACGGGGCTAGCAGGCAAGAAGGAGCAACCAAAACTGCAATGCAGACCAAGAAGTGAAAACACAGACTAACAAGGTGATATACATTTTAAAAATGTGTCCTATAACGTAGAGTGCAGGGGAGCCAGGCACCTCCCAGTGTCTAGTGCACTTACAAGAAACGAAAAGAAATGCAGAGTAATAAACACAATGATTAATAATACGGGTGATGCTGGAGGCGTGCAATTCCTAACACCTTGTTCACTTACAAAGAACACAAAAGCGCACATTTTTAACTAGTTTGTCTCGGTATAGGGTTTTCACTAAGGAAAGAAATCCATTCTGGCCGTGCGGCTGCCAAGAATTTGTAGCCTGCCTCTAGGGGCGTGGCTACGGTCCGACTGAGGACAGAAAGTAACAAACGGCAGCAGGACTCGGTGGCATTTTACACGACGTTTACACCTTGTGCACTTACAAAAAACACAATAGTGCACATTTTAAACTAGTTTGTCTCGGTATAGGATTTTCACTAAGGAAAGAAATCCATTCTGGCCGTGCAGCTGCCATGAATTTGTAGCCTGCCTCTAGGGGCGTGGCTACGGGCCGACTCGGGACAGAAAGTAACAAACGGCAGCAGGACTCGGTGGCATTTTACACGACGTTTACACCTTGTGCACTTACAAAGAACACAATAGTGCACATTTTAAACTAGTTTGTCTCGGTATAGGATTTTCACTAAGGAAAGAAATCCATTCTGGCCGTGCAGCGGCCATGAATTTGTAGCCTGCCTCTAGGGGCGTGGCTACGGGCCGACACGGGACAGAAAGTAACAAACGGCAGCAGGACTCGGTGGCATTTTACACAACGTTTAATTCATAACGTGACTGGTTTTACGCCTGGAGGGCAGTAACTAGTGCACGACCTTATTTTGAAATGTTATGATGCAACTAGTTTACGTGCTTACCTCTAAAACGCAAAATCAATCCCGGCAACAAACATGTCTGGAACAGAGCAACAGGTCGATTCGGGGGCGTGTTTGCATGCTCTCCCCTTCCCATTGGCTGGAAGGTAAAATTCCAGCCAATGGGAAGAGGAGAGGGCGGGACTTAAAAAAAGACCCAGGTAGCCGAAACCTAAAAATATAATCAATCACAACTGGAAAATCTTAAACGAAGGAATGGAAACTAAACTTCCCAGGCCGCTTTATGCCTATAGAAAGAATAAAAATTTGCGTTCCACTCTAGTACATACCTATAGAGAGGGCATAACAGGAGGACAAAAAACCTTGACAGGCACAAAAGCTATTGGAAACCACAAATGTGGCTCATGCAGTGTATGTGATTCCTGTATAGTGACAAAGGAAATATCGCTAAATGGAGTCACACATAAGATAAACACACTAAATAACTGCAGAAGTAAAAATCTGATATACCTAATCTTATGCCCATGTGGCCAGGGCTACATAGGCGAGACAGGTAGAGAGCTGAGGACCCGCATAGGAGAACATAAATCAGCTATTAGACTAAGCAAAGAAAATGCCCCACTGGTAAACCACTGGAAAGAAAAAAGTCATAATGAGACAGAGATAAAATGGATAATTCTAGAGAGAATCAAAGAACAAACAAGATTAGGCAATAGTACGAAAAAACGTAAACACCTAGAACAGTGGTATATTATGAAGTTTGACACCGTAAAAAGGGGGTTGAATACCAGAGAAGACTGGGATAGTCTCATTTAGGGAATACACATTGGGAGGTGAATTCAGTATGTAGATTACGGTATATAATCCCCCTCGCAACAACAGGTGACACCGTAATTTTCTTTAGTTAAAATAATGTAGGAAGCTGATAATAGAAATATATAAAAGGCATATTCCAATTTGTGACTCTGATGATGTAACGAAACACGACCTTAGATTGAGAATAATGTAAGACTGATGTTTAATTCAACCCGCAAAGCGGTTTCAGAAAATTAACATTAAACCCAGTCCCCCGGAAGATAAATCGTTGGTGGAATCGTTGGTGGAATCTATATTCAATTTAATTAATAGGAGAAGCGCAATATATCATAGAAAAGGCACTCTAATCTTGTCCTTCTAGCTAAATATCCGACCTCATTAGATATAAATCACACCACTAAATAATGGCGCCCGCTCTCACTAGGAAAACAAATGCATATACGCATGCGCGTCTTCCGACAAAAAAATCGCAGCTGATAACTATTACCTGAAAGGGCGATTGCCTATGTATATATATACGGCAACGCCATAGCTTCAATTGAACAGAGAGGAAGCAGAGAACCGGACGTACCCGTGGCTGCACGTTATAAGAAAACAGCGAAGGTAAGCGGAAAGAACGGTCGGGTCTTAAAAAGCCGGTTGCCAACTAGTTTCATGTTAATTGTACCAGGCGCCCAGCAGAGCCCATGTGAGAATGTGGAATTCCCTTCTAGTATAACAAAGGGGGAACTCCACGGCTACTTAATAGTACAACAATGGGGGCTGTTTTTCATTAGGTAATACCGGGGAATTTACTAAGGTCACCCCTGCAGCAGCACGTATAGGAGCAGCGATAATAATAAAACTAGTCACGCTTACACAAAAAGGGAGACAGTAATAGGATGTCATTAGTAACAAGCATTGGAAATGCAATAGGTCTCGCATTAGAAAAGTTGGAGTTATTGGTATTGTAAATGACATATGTTATTTATTTGTTGGTTTTTAAAATTGCTAAATTGATGGCTTTGTCATTTACAATGCCAATAGTTATAACTTTTGCGAATGTGACACCTATAGCATTTGGAATGCAACATATTTTGTATTTAAGTGACTTAGATGGCAGCTCTTGTCGTTAGGCCACATCTCTAGAGAGCAGGAGAGTGCAGCAGGGGAGAGAAGCACAGCAATGCAATAGGTCTTGCATTAGGAAAGTTTGAGCTATTGGTATTGTAAAGGACACATTTTTTATTTATGTGCTTGTTTTGAAAATAGCGAATTAATAGCTTTGTTATTTACAATGCCAATAGTTTTATCTTTTGCAAATGTGACACCTATTGTAACACAATATGTGTTGTGAGGGTGAGTGAGGGTGAGGGGTTGAGGGTGAGGTGTTGAGGGTGAGTGAGGGTGAGGTGTTGAGGGTGAGTGAGGGTGAGGTGTTGAGGGTGAGTGAGGCTGAGTGAGGGTGAGGGGTTAAGGGGGAGGGGTCGAGGGTGAGGGGTTGAGGGTGAGGGAGGGTGAGGGGTTGAGGGTGAGGGAGGGTGAGGGGTTGAGGGTGAGTGAGGGTGAGGTGTTGAGGGTGAGTGAGGGTGAGGGTGGGTGAGGGGTTGAGAGTGAGTGAGGGTGAGTGAGGGTGAGGTGAGGTGTTGAGGGTGGGTGAGGGTGAGGGTAAGGCTGAGGGGTTGAGTGAGAGTGAGGGTGAGTGAGGGGTTGAGGGTGAGGGGTTGAGGGTGAGTGAGGGTGAGGGGTTGAGGGTGAGTGAGGGTGAGGTGTTGAAGGTGAGAGAGGGTGAGGGTGAGTGAGGGTGAGGGGTTGAGAGTGAGTGAGGGTGAGTGAGGGTGAGGTGTTGAGGGTGAGTGAGGGTGAGGGTGAGGGTGAGGGTGAGGCTGAGGGGTTGAGGGTGAGTGAGGGTGAGTGAGGGTGAGGGGTTGAGGGTGAGTGAGGGTGAGGTGTTGAGGGTGAGAGGGTGAGGGTGAGTGAGGGTGAGTGAGGGTGAGTGAGGGTGAGTGAGGGTGAGTGAGGGTGAGTGAGTGAGGGTGAGTGAGTGAGGGTGAGTGAGGGTGAGTGAGGGTGAGTGAGGGTGAGTGATGGTGAGGGTGAGGGGTTGAGGGTGAGTGAGGGTGAGGGGTTGAGGGTGAGTGAGGGTGAGTGAGGGTGAGGGATTGAGGGTGAGGGGTTGAGGGTGAGTGAGGGTGAGGGTGAGTGAGGGTGAGGTGTTGAGGGTGAGTGAGGGTGAGGGGTTGAGGGTGGGTGAGGATGAGGGTGAGTGAGGGTGAGGGTGAGGGTGAGTGAGGGTGGGTGAGGGTGAGGGTGAGTGAGGGTGAGTGAGGGTGAGTGAGGGTGAGGGTGAATGTGAGTGAGGGTGAGTGAGGGTGAGGGTGAGTGAGGGTGAGTGAGGGTGAGGGTGAGTGAGGGTGAGTGAGGGTGAGGGTGAATGTGAGTGAGGGTGAGTGAGGGTGAGGATGAGGATGAGGGGTTGAGCGTGAGTGAGGGTGAGGATGAGGGGTTGAGGGTGAGTGAGGGTGAGGGGTTGAGGGTGAGTGAGGGTGAGGGGTTGAGGGTGAGTGAGGGTGAGCGAGGGTGAGTGAGGGTGAGTGAGGGTGAGGGTGAGTGAGGATGAGGGGTTGAGGGTCGGTGAGGGTGAGCGAGGTTGAGGGTGAGTGAGGTTGAGGGTGAGTGAGGGTGAGTGAGGGTGAGGGTGAGTGAGGGTGAGTGAGGGTGAGTGTGAGTGAGGGTGAGTGAGGGTGAGGATGAGGGGTTGAGGGTGAGTGAGGGTGAGGGGTTGAGGGTGAGTGAGGGTGAGGGGTTGAGGGTGAGTGAGGGTGAGGGTGAGTTAGGGTGAGGGGTTGAGGGTGGGTGAGGGTGAATGAGGTTGAGGGTGAGTGAGGGTGAGTTAGAGTGAGGGTGAGTGAGGGGTTGAGGGTGAGGTGTTGAGGGTGAGTGAGGGTGAGGCATTGAGGGTGAGGTGTTGAGGGTGAGTGAGGGTGAGGGTGAGTGAGGGTGAGTGAGGGTGAGTGAGGGCGAGTGAGGGTGAGTGAGGGTGAGTGAGGCTGAGTGAGGGTGAGTGAGGGCGAGTGAGGGTGAGTGAGGGTGAGTGATGGTGTGGGTGAGGGGTTGAGGGTGAGTGAGGGTGAGGGGGTTGAGGGTGAGTGAGGGTGAGGGGTTGAGGGTGAGTGAGGGTGAGGGTGAGGGTGACTGAGGGTGAGGGATTGAGGGTGAGAGATTGAGGGTGAGGGGTTGAGGGTGAGTGAGGGTGAGGGTGAGTGAGGGTGAGGGGTTGAGGGTGAGTGAGGGTGAGGGGTTGAGGGTGAGTGAGGGTGAGTGAGGATGAGGGGTTGAGGGTGGGTGAGGGTGAGTGAGGTTGAGGGTGAGTGAGGGTGAGTGAGGGTGAGGGTGAGTGAGGGTGAGGGTGAGTGAGGGTGAGTGAGGGCGTGTGAGGGCGAGTGAGGGTGAGTGAGGGTGAGTGAGGGTGAGTGATGGTGTGGGTGAGGGGTTGAGGGTGAGTGAGGGTGAGGGGTTGAGGGTGAGTGAGGGTGAGGGTGAGTGAGGGTGAGGTATTGAGGGTGAGGGGTTGAGGTTGGGTGAGGGTGAGGGTGAGTGAGGGTGAGGTATTGAGGGTGAGGGGTTGAGGTTGAGTGAGGGTGAGGGTGAGGGGTTGAGGGTGAGTGAGGGTGAGGGTGAGTGAGGATGAGGGGTTGAGGGTGGGTGAGGGTGAGTGAGGTTGAGGGTGAGTGAGGGTGAGTGAGGGTGAGGGTGAGTGAGGGTGAGTGAGGGTGAGGGTGAGTGTGAGTGAGGGTGAGTGAGGGTGAGGGGTTGAGGGTGAGTGAGGGTGAGTTAGGGTGAGGGGTTGAGGGTGGGTGAGGGTGAGGGGTTGAGGGTGAGTGAGGATGAGTGAGAGTGAGGGTGAGTGAGGGGTTGAGGGTGAGTGAGGGTGAGGGTGAGGGGTTGAGGGTGAGTGAGGGTGAGGGTTTGAGGGTGAGTGAGGGTGAGTGAGGGTGAGGGTGAGTAAGGGTGAGTGGTTGAGGGTGAGTGAGGGTGAGTGAGGGTGAGGGTGAGTGAGGGTGAGTGAGGGTGAGTGAGGGTGAGTGAGGGTGAGTGCGGGTGAGTGAGGGTGAGGGTGAGTGAGGGTGAGGTGTTGAGGGTGAGTGAGGGTGAGTGAGGGTGAGGGGTTGAGGGTGAGTGAGGGTGAGTGGTTGAGGGTGAGTGAGGGTGAGTGAGGGTATGTATGTATGTATGTTGAGTTTGAGGGTGAGTGAGGGTGAGGTGTTGAGGGTGAGTGAGGGTGAGTGAGGGTGAGGGTGAGGTGTTGAGGGTGAGTGAGGGTGGGTGAGTGAGGGTGAGTGAGGGTGAGGGGTTGAGGGTGAGTGAGGGTGAGGGTGAGTGAGGGTGAGGGGGTGAGGGGTTGAGGGTGAGTGAGGGTGAGTGAGGGTGGGTGAGGGGTTGAGGGTGAGTGAGGGTGAGGTGTTGAGGGTGAGTGAGGGTGAGTGAGGGTGAGGGTGAGGTGTTGAGGGTGAGTGAGGGTGGGTGAGGGTGAGTGAGGGTGAGTGAGGGTGAGGGGTTGAGGGTGAGTGAGGGTGAGGGTGAGGGTGAGTGAGGGTGAGGGGTTGAGGGTGAGGGGCTGAGGGTGAGTGAGGGTGAGGGGTTGAGGGTGAGTGAGGGTGAGTGAGGGTGAGGGGTTGAGGGTGAGTGAGGGTGAGAGGTTGAGGGTGAGTGAGGGTGAGGGGTTGAGGGTGATAGAGGATGAGTGAGAGTGAGGGTGAGTGAGGGGTTGAGGGCGAGGGGTTGAGGGTGAGTGAGGGTGAGGGGTTGAGGGTGAGTGAGGGTGAGGTGTTGAGGGTGAGGGTGGGTGAGCGTGAGGGTGAGCGTGAGGGTGAGTGAGGTGTTGAGGGTGAGGAGTTGAGGGTGAGTGAGGGTGAGGGGTTGAGGGTGAGTGAGGGTGAGGGTGAGGGGTTGAGGGTGAGTGAGGGTGAGGGGTTGAGGGTGAGTGAGGGTGAGGTGTTGAGGGTGAGTGAGGGTGAGGGTGGGTGAGCGTGAGGGAGGGGTTGAGGGTGAGGTGTTGAGGGTGAGTGAGGGTGTGGGTGAGGGGTTGAGGGTGAGGGGTTGAGGGTGAGTGAGGGTGAGTGAGGGTGGGTGAGGGTGAGGGGTTGAGGGTGAGTGAGGGTGAGGTGTTGAGGGTGAGTGAGGGTAAGTGAGGGTGAGGGTGAGGTGTTGAGGGTGAGTGAGGGTGGGTGAGTGAGGGTGAGTGAGGGTGAGGGGTTGAGGGTGAGTGAGGGTGAGGGTGAGGGTGAGGGGCTGAGGGTGAGTGAGGGTGAGGGGTTGAGGGTGAGTGAGGGTGAGGGGTTGAGGGTGAGTGAGGGTGAGAGGTTGAGGGTGAGTGAGGG
Organism: Lissotriton vulgaris; assembly: GCF_964263255.1. Taxonomy (NCBI): domain Eukaryota; kingdom Metazoa; phylum Chordata; class Amphibia; order Caudata; family Salamandridae; genus Lissotriton; species Lissotriton vulgaris. The sequence continues at coordinate 1,050,580,421 of NC_141693.1, forward strand.
TGAGAGGTTGAGGGTGAGGGGTTGAGGGTGATAGAGGATGAGTGAGAGTGAGGGTGAGTGAGGGGTTGAGGGTGAGGGGTTGAGGGTGAGTGAGGGTGAGGGGTTGAGGGTGAGTGAGGGTGAGGTGTTGAGGCTGAGGGTGGGTGAGCGTGAGGGTGAGCTTGGGGGTGAGTGAGGTGTTGAGGGTGAGGAGTTGAGGGTGAGTGAGAGTGAGGGGTTGAGGGTGAGTGAGGGTGAGGGTGAGGTGTTGAGGGTGAGTAAGGGTGGGTGAGTGTGAGTGAGGGTGAGGGGTTGAGGGTGAGTGAGGGTGAGGGTGAGTGAGGGTGAGGGGTTGAGGGTGAGGGGCTGAGGGTAAGTGAGGGTGAGGGGTTGAGGGTGAGTGAGGGTGAGGGGTTGAGGGTGAGTCAGGGTGAGAGGTTGAGGGTGAGTGAGGGTGAGGGGTTGAGGGTGATAGAGGATGAGTGAGAGTGAGGGTGAGTGAGGGGTTGAGGGTGAGTGAGGGTGAGGGGTTGAGGGTGAGTGAGGGTGAGGGGTTGAGGGTGAGGGTGGGTGAGCGTGAGGGTGAGCGTGAGGGTGAGTGAGGTGTTGAGGGTGAGGAGTTGAGGGTGAGGGGTTGAGGGTGAGTGAGGGTGAGGGTGAGGGGTTGAGGGTGAGTGAGGGTGAGGGGTTGAGGGTGAGTGAGGGTGAGGTGTTGAGGGTGAGTGAGGGTGAGGGTGGGTGAGCGTGAGGGAGGGGTTGAGGGTGAGGTGTTGAGGGTGAGTGAGGGTGTGGGTGAGGGGTTGAGGGTGAGTGAGGGTGGGTGAGGGTGAGGGGTTGAGGGTGAGTGAGGGTGAGGTGTTGAGGGTGAGTGAGGGTGAGTGAGGGTGAGGGTGAGGTGTTGAGGGTGAGTGAGGGTGGGTGAGTGAGGGTGAGTGAGGGTGAGGGGTTGAGGGTGAGTGAGGGTGAGGGTGAGGGTGAGTGAGGGTGAGGGGTTCAGGGTGAAGGGTTGAGGGTGAGGGGCTGAGGGTGAGTGAGGGTGAGGGGTTGAGGGTGAGTGAGGGTGAGGGGTTGAGGGTGAGTGAGGGTGAGAGGTTGAGGGTGAGGGGTTGAGGGTGAAAGAGGATGAGTGAGAGTGAGGGTGAGTGAGGGGTTGAGGGTGAGGGGTTGAGGGTGAGTGAGGGTGAGGGGTTGAGGGTGAGTGAGGGTGAGGTGTTGAGGGTGAGGGTGGGTGAGCGTGAGGGTGAGTGAGGTGTTGAGGGTGAGGAGTTGAGGGTGAGTGAGGGTGAGGGGTTGAGGGTGAGTGAGGGTGAGGGTGAGGTGTTGAGGGTGAGTGAGGGTGGGTGAGGGTGAGTGAGGGTGAGGGGTTGAGGGTGAGTGAGGGTGAGGGTGAGGGTGAGTGAGGGTGAGGGGTTGAGGGTGAGGGTGGGTGAGCGTGAGGGTGAGCGTGGGGGTGAGTGAGGTGTTGAGGGTGAGGAGTTGAGGGTGAGTGAGGGTGAGGGTGAGTGAGGGTGAGGGGTTGAGGGTGAGTGGCTGAGGGTGAGTGAGGGTGAGGGGTTGAGGGTGAGTGAGGGTGAGGGGTTGAGGGTGAGTGAGGGTGAGAGGTTGAGGGTGAGTGAGGGTGAGGGGTTGAGGGTGATAGAGGATGAGTGAGAGTGAGGGTGAGTGAGGGGTTGAGGGTGAGTCAGGGTGAGGGGTTGAGGGTGAGTGAGGGTGAGGTGTTGAGGGTGAGGGTGGGTGAGCGTGAGGGTGAGTGAGGTGTTGAGGGTGAGGAGTTGAGGGTGAGTGAGGGTGAGGGGTTGAGGGTGAGTGAGGGTGAGGGTGAGGGGTTGAGGGTGAGTGAGGGTGAGGGGTTGAGGGTGAGTGAGGGTGAGGGGTTGAGGGTGAGTGAGGGTGAGGGTGGGTGAGCGTGAGGGAGGGGTTGAGGGTGAGGTGTTGAGGGTGAGTGAGGGTGTGGGTGAGGGGTTGAGGGTGAGGGGTTGAGGGTGAGTGAGGGTGAGTGAGGGTGGGTGAGGGTGAGGGGTTGAGGGTGAGTGAGGGTGAGGTGTTGAGGGTGAGTGAGGGTGAGTGAGGGTGAGGGTGAGGTGTTGAGGGTGAGTGAGGGTGGGTGAGTGAGGGTGAGTGAGGGTGAGGGGTTGAGGGTGAGTGAGGGTGAGGGTGAGGGTGAGGGTGAGTGAGGGTGAGGGGTTGAGGGTGAGGGGCTGAGGGTGAGTGAGGGTGAGGGGTTGAGGGTGAGTGAGGGTGAGGGGTTGAGGGTGAGTGAGGGTGAGAGGTTGAGGGTGAGGGGTTGAGGGTGATAGAGGATGAGTGAGAGTGAGGGTGAGTGAGGGGTTGAGGGTGAGGGGTTGAGGGTGAGTGAGGGTGAGGGGTTGAGGGTGAGTGAGGGTGAGGTGTTGAGGGTGAGGGTGGGTGAGCGTGAGGGTGAGCATGGGGGTGAGTGAGGTGTTGAGGGTGAGGAGTTGAGGGTGAGTGAGGGTGAGGGGTTGAGGGTGAGGGGTTGAGGGTGAGTGAGGGTGAGGGTGAGGGGTTGAGGGTGAGTGAGGGTGAGGGGTTGAGGGTGAGTGAGGGTGAGGTGTTGAGGGTGAGTGAGGGTGAGGGTGGGTGAGCGTGAGGGAGGGGTTGAGGGTGAGGTGTTGAGGGTGAGTGAGGGTGTGGGTGAGGGGTTGAGGGTGAGTGAGGGTGAGGGGTTGAGGGTGAGTGAGGGTGTGACCATATCCATTCCAGACACTGATAATTAATTGGCGACAAAAGTTATTATTTGACGTGGCATATCTTAATTGCTAGGTTTTTTAATTACTAGTTGATGTTTAATTTTTGTAATCATTTTTTTAAGTATGCACCTCTTAAAAAATAAATAAAAATATTGCTTGTTATGTATTTCCATTTGTAGACCTAGAATAGTTATCGTGCATTGTATGTAGCTTTAAAAAATAAAAATGTAGACTGCTCAATGTATTTCCGTGAATAGATGCAGGTTGCCTCTTTCTGTCAAATAATATCCCTTGTTCAACTTACTATAGTGGCGCGGCATACTATGAAGCAGAGGAGGACTGACTGTCAGAGCCTTGCTCTTTCCTCCCTTGCCAACAGGGCTACTCCAGAATAAGACCACGAAAACCATAATTTGTGAAACATGGCCATTTGACTCGCAGCCCGGTCAGTGGAGGGGCTCCGCTTTCTGATCCGTAGAGGCTGATGCGCAGTCACTTTCTTGAAGAGGAAATGGGGAATAAAAACTTTACTTTTGCAGTGATGTCGATGAACCTGGCTTGATGTCACACTGCTGCATTGTGCTGATTTTCTAAGTAAAAACATGCATAGTGAGGAGCACTAATACGGGTTTGAGATGGTGGAAGAGCTGCTTATCTCTTATGGAGATAGATTATCTGGGGGGAGGAAGGGCTCCTAATGGGAAGTGTAGACGGGGAGAAATTGAGAAAAAAAAGCTGAGCAGGGAGGGTGTTATTGCGGCTATCTGTTTGCCCGAGGGGAGGAGAAATGCAGGCCTGAGGCAGAGCACACGCTGAGAAGCTTGTGGGAGGGGGGCTGGGCTGCCTTTGATCTGGTAATGCGAGGCAGGCAGGCAGGGGGCTGGTGGCATTGTGCACGCGCTTTTTAGGGCTTGCGCTTGCGCAATGACCTAAAAAGCACATGCACTTGAAGAAATCCCTAGTGGAATCGCCAGTGGTGGATCAACACTGGATAAGCCGTAATAGAGCTTCGCCAGCGATGCGCAGAAGCGCATCAGCAGGCGAGCCCTAAAAATGACATAAGGAAAACGGGTCTTATCAAGAGTATTGGCAGTTGGTTAATGGTAGAGACATCGAATACCAATACAAAAGGAATAACTTAACAGGAATTAATGGACAGTAAGTTCTATAAAAAGTCTGGGAGGAAGTCTGAAAAAATATCAAATAAATTAGAACTAAATTTTGAAAACTAATCAGAAGTAATAATAAAAATATTGGGTTACAAACTGCATTTTGCTTCCCATGCAGATCAATTAGTGCTACTACATATCCCCTAACCATTATCCAGAGTGGAACGGGAGTGTAATACAGAAAAGTGAACCACGGGGAAGAGGATACCCCTGATTCTTGGAGGTATGTATACACCCATAGGTGGGAATACGGTGAACTAATGACAAAACGTCACATATCCATTCTAATGTTAATACCGGTATCACCACATATAGGGGCTCCATCCATCAAATTGAATAAGGCACAGCTTCAAGCCTGATTATCCAGAAGGCCTTATCCTGTGCCAACTATACTAGACAACGTTCCATTGAGAAACAAGGGCAAGTTAACATCTTTCACAGTAATAAAGAGTTTACATCCCTAGAGTTAGAAATGCAAATAGAGTATGATATATATATCCAGAGGAATATTTAAAATTCCTATAGTGACAACACTATTCTATGTGTATTTTACCATCAGATTTTACTCTTTAAAGAGAAGATCAAGTTTAATATCCAGTACTACGTGGAAACGACTCTATATTATGAATATGAGTCCTTCTCGCTAAGGTTAGTAATTTCGGTGTGAATGGTGTGACTGAGTGCATTCGTAAAAGAACTGGTCATAAACTAGGTTATAACGGAGGTTGTAACATAAGAGCTAGAAACGAACACTAGAGGCAAGTCTATCACCATTGGAGTGATGATATAAAATGGAATGTAATGTCGTATGTACATAGGTTTACAATGTTTGATAGAAATTTGTACACAATGTACAAACAGAATCCTAATCTTAGGAAGCGTACTCATCTATAAGTAAGGAAACGTCCATTATATTAAAATACAAAAATTCCAATGTACTGATTAATCCTTTTCTATACACAGGAAGGATAATATACCTTAAACCCCAAACGATCTTGAACTGTCCTGAAGAAGGTGTGCCAACATCCAAGGGCGATACACCGAAACGCGTCGACGCATTTCTTGTTTTTTAGAATTCAAGCCCAGGAAATTCCTAATACCAGGCATACTGCTATAGAGGATATATATGAAATATGTAAACAGGGCATCTGTAAAAACATTGTTTCTTTCTCTGCTTTATCTGTATATATTAATGAATACTTTTTAATGTTGCTTTTTATTTCGTGCACAAAATGATATGTCTTTGATTTTACATGTATTATGAATTGTAATGTGTAATGAATTTTCCTTTTATGTATGTTTTTAATAAAAAGTCTGTGAACGGTATAAAGTAGTTTGTGACCAGTGATTATATAATAAATTACTCAGAATAGGGAGTGTGAGTGAGTGAATCACCTTTTCCAGGGATTGTTTTTAGACTTTTCAGTGTCTGTAGTACCCTGTTCCCTGGAACATGTGGGGTCTTCTCTCTTCTTGTTGACAGAAACCCTTCAAACCAGTCGCTGCGGCTACTTTAGCCAGATGGGTTCGATGGATTATGTCAGAGGCTGGCATCGATATCTCTGTGTATGGTGCTCATTCAGCTAGAGGTGCGATGGCTTCTAAAGCCTATTTATTAGGTTGCCGCTTAGAGGACATCCTAAAAGCGGCTGATTGGTCTTCTGATTCAATGTTTAAAGTGTTTTACTATAAACCTATTCCTCATGTTTCTGATGCTGTGATTGATGAGCTTTGAACCAGCATAATCAGAAGCCTCCGGTCCTGCCATAGAATACAACATTTTCTAGCTATCGCAACAAGAATTTTAGATTCTATTAAGGACACGGAGGCGAGGATTATCCCACCCGTTGGGACAGTTATGTAACTGTAAAGTTGTTTGAAATGATGTTGGTTAACAACTTTGTACCCACCCTATGAGAAATGTAGTTGGTGGGCTCCTTTTCTCAAACTTCTTTTTCTGTTTCAGGAAATGATTCCAACAAGAGTTGATTGCCTTCTTTGGATTGTGCTGCTGTCCCTTCCTGGCGGAAGATGATTCCTTCGTGGTTATGGATTGTTTTCCGTTGAGAATTCCTAAAGAAACTGTTTTCTCTCCGTTGAGAGTTCAAGACTTGGTGTATTATGACAAGACTGTTCGCGCAAAGAAAGAGGAGGCCAGATTAGTGTCTCTATACTTTATATGCTTGTTACTACTGTGATTGGCTGTAATATTGGAGGCGTGGTTCAAAGCCTCATGGGAAATGTTGTTTTTTACCATTGTACTTTTACTTTCATTGGCTGCTGTTTGTGCAGTAAAGAAATGAGACAGCATAATCCTCGCCTCCGTGTCCTCAATAGAATCTAAAATTCTTGTCGCCATAGCAAGAAAATTATGTATTCCAGACTCATCGAACAGAGGTTGAGCGTAAGGCACAACGAGGCACTAGCACTAAGCCTTTATTTTCTGGACAGATGCGGTAACAGAGAAGAGCAGAGCAAACCAGTGCTTAATTTGAGCCGGTGCTTTTCCGGTGCTCAGCACTGGCACTTAATTGGTTTCCGGTGCTCGGCACGACACTTAATTGTCAACACAATTCTTAGAAAAGTTCACCAAATGGGGGCGCTGCTCATCTAATTTAGAGATAAGCAGAACAAATGTTTTGAAATACAATATACATAAAAAAAAATTGCTAACACCTACCTTCCCAGCCATTCCTGTAGCTTTGGGGACCTGGAATAATCTGAAGACCGCCACACAGCCGCCAGCAAGTTGAACAGGGGAACTGGGCCGCACAACAGTTAACATGAGGCTATTAGACAGGGATTGTCCAACATGCCCCAAACTTAGCCTAGAGCAAAGTGGGAAATCCATCCACAGCCCTCAGAAAGATAGAGGGGTGGCACTCATCTGTCCTACAGTGAAGGAAGAACCAGTACTCCACAGCAAGCAGGTACATCGCAGCCTCTGTAACCATAGGGTGCACCTACAAGGAAAGTCCCACGCCACAACCCCACAATGAAGGAGGGTCACAGCAACACCAGGAAGCCAGAAATGGTACACTAAACACAAGAACTATACCACAAAAAGCCCCCTACAAGCTCCCCAGAGGGGTATACCATAGCTGGAAAAAAATTATACAGGAAAACAGGACAACAAACCAAAAATCCCAAGCCCAGTAGGGAGCAAAGGGGGAAGCCAAGGCCTAGCTTCTTCCCCATGCAGGAAAAAAGGGAAACACACCGGTCTGGCAGCAAAAGGTGCTCCAGCGCGTAACAGCAAGTAGGAACATCACTTCCCCAAGTCCAGTTGGGAGCAACCACAGGCAAAGGGCCTCTCCCAGACCCACTAGCTTGGTACCCTCGGTTAGGCGGATGTCTACATCCATCAGGGGAGGCTGACTGCAGCATCCAGAAATATTCGGAGCCGAAGCCCCCAAGCCCAACAGTGGGGCAGGAAAAGGTAACAAAACACTGAAATCAGTATCACACAGTCCAAAAGAAGTCCAAAAGGGAAGGGTGGTTACCCAAAGTGCCAGATTAAAAGGTCAGCAGAGTCTCAGGAAGCCAGAAACGTCAGGAATATCCACACCAGCAGAAATAAACAGCTAGCAGAAAAAGCTGCAACAGGGCCTTCAAGGTAAACAGGAATTCTTTTACAGGACCGGAGGCTTCGGATTATGATTTCACTTTCTATTTTATTGCCACTCAGAGCAGCCAATCAAAACTTTTTTGTATGCAAAAACACTAGACATCCCATGATGCTTTGGTATATGTCACTACCTGTATGACCCTATAAGAGCCACCATAACCATTATGTGAGCATCTTCCTTTGCTGCTCACCCAGGAAGTTAAGTGCCCCACAAAATTTCCTATATTTATGTAATGAAGATTATTATTGCATGCGCTGACATTGTTATATATTTATGTATAGGTTGATTGTTATGCACCGCGCTGCTTCATATAACTGCATTGTGCAAGACGCGCGTAACACGCTAGATGTTTAAGGCTCTTTATTCTAGTTGATTCAACTGTGCCGCGTTACTTGGTTTGGCATTCCATTCACATACGCGGGATCGCGCTGATGATCCTTACCCCGTTACGGCTGCGCTATTTCTTCCAGCGCTAGAACGTTGTCAAAGACTCCCGCGCTGCAGCGGTGACTTGCGCTATGCGGGCGGCCCGATTGGGCATTTATGTAGTGACTCAGATCTAAAGAATGTACTGCGCTGCCATCGGCAGCTAATTACCTCAGTTATAAATGCTACAGGCTTTCCCTCATCGCCGGTGCATTTCTCCTGAGAGCTTCTTTACCGATCGTCGTGCGTAGCCTAATTGGGCTCCTTTTTGGTAGGATCGGGCTACGCACCACATATTCGAACCTAAAATCACTTCAGTGCTCATTTAAAAAAAATATATATTTATTAGCATTTGAAAAAGATATACAATGTCCAACAGTTATATAACTTACAGACCATCGCACAACAACATCCGTCATCCAGTTGGTGCATCAGTACTGTGTGGTCTGCTATGATAGAATTACATTACAGCTATACGTCACAAGCTTGAGTAACTTGGTGCAGTTCCAGATATGTAACTAGATACTGCCAATAGTCTCTAGGCTTTGAACCTGTGGGTAGCTCTTCCTCATACATTTGCAAAGTTTCCTTACAAGTTAAATCCTTAAGCCAATGTGTAACTTTTGGGACCAGTTTGCTCTCACAGCAGAGCGACACTCTACGTTTTGCCATCAGTAATGCAACCACACAGAATTTGTGCTTCGTGGCTCGAAGTTCAGGCACAATTCCCAATAACATGTACGTATTGAGCATGCAACAGACACACCCAGCATATCACCCATCACTTGTGCTACCTCCTCCCAGTATTTTGCCACCTCCCCACAAGACCATGCAAGGTGCAAGAAATCCGCTATTTCAGTGCCACATCTTCTGCATCTAGAACCTGTTCGCAATCCATATCGGCATAGCTTTTCTGGGGTATACTAGGTTTGATGCAAATATTTGTAGTGCAACATACGCAAGTTACCATTTGGCGTTAATAGCTCTGTTAAGGAACAAGTAGTAGCCCATTCTTCGTCTGTTAGCGGTTCATCTAATGTATTATTCCATCCATCCCATGCTTTCTGTGCCATGCCTCCTAAATCTTCCTGTATTTTGACATAAAGTCTAGATATTAAATACGCAGTTGTGGGTGTTGTAAGGACTAGTTGTAATGCGAATAGTTTTGATGGTTCTGCTGGATATGAAGTGTACAGTTTCTTTATAGCCCCTTGCAGTCTATGGTATGTAAATCAAAACAGTAACGTCTGGTTGCTTATAAACGAAAGCTCAGCGATAGATCTAAAAACACCTTCGCAATATAGATCTCCCATAGTATCCATTCCCACTTGGCGAAATAGGCCCATTCCTACTTCCTCTTGTGTTACTGATATTTCAGGATGATAATTCAGTGGCAGTGCAGGTGCATAAAGTGGCAGTTTGTTAGCTTTGCGACCCATTATTCGCCAGGCTTTGTTCGTCGTGTCTATTGTGTTGATGTCCCTATTGTGTAATGGGGTCTTTTATGTGGTAGAATGGCATCCAATGGGATCGGTAAGGCATCTCCTTCCTCAATTGCCACATGAGTCAAATATGGGATTTTGTGATACCAATTGTGTGCGTATTGTGCTTGTGCACATAAATAATATAGTAAAAAGTCTGGAACCTTAAGGCCACCCTTCGAAAAAGGCAAAGTAAGTACTTGCAATTGTGTATGTGCCTGTTTACCCGCACATATCAATCGAAGCACCATAGCAGAGATCCTACGGAATACTCCTGCCGGGGGTTGAATGGGAATATTATTGAATATATATAGCAATTTTGGCAATGTAACCATTTTCACAATAGCTAGTCTGTCCGCTAATGACAGTGGTAACTGAATCCACCTCCCTATTTTATCTCCCAGACTATCAATTGCTCTACCATAATTAGTGCGAATTACTATTTCAGGATCGCGGTGGAACCATATACCTAAATATCTTACAGGCTCCTCTTGCCATTCCAATGGGTAGACCGTGGGGTACTTGCGCGTGGTGACTGTTAACAGCACAATAATTGATTTGGACCAATTTATTGTTAGTCCTGACTGGTGTCCAAATTTTATATATTCCCGAAGCAGGGGGTTTAGATGTAGTTCAGGGTCCTGTACATATAACAACATATCATCCGCATACAACAAAATATGCAGAGGCCGTTGTGGAAATTGCAGTGCTGAGTAATGATACCCTTGCCTGATCTTACAGGTCAGTGGTTCCAGTGTTATCGCAAATAGCAATGGGGACAGCGGACATCCTTGTCTCATCCCGCTAGCAATTGGTATAGCCTCTGATATATATTTATTAACTCGTATACTTGCTGTTGGGGCTGTATAGAGCAGGCGAATCCATTGTGTAAACATAGGTGGGAACCCCATCCTTTGGAGCACATTATGCAGATTTGTCCATTCAAAGGAATCAAATGCTTTAGCAGCATCTAGAAGGATTTCTGCAGCTTTTGTAGTAGGGACTAGATAGTGTGACCCCGCAAAGAGTGCTCGAGTGTTGTGGGCCGTTGATCTCGCGGGTATAAACCCTGATTGATCCGGGCGTATCAGACCCATGATCAGTGGCTTCAGCCTAACAGCAAGCAGCTTTGCCAATATTTTAGTGTCTACATTAATCAAAGATAACGGCCTGTATGAATCGCAATACTCCGGGTCTTTGTTGGGCTTTAAGAGAGCAACTAACATTGCCTCGCGCATCGGTGGCGGTAATACGGTCTTGTCATACGCGTCACCATACATCTCTACCAAGTGAGGAGCCAGTTGCTCGGCAAAGGCCTTATAAAACTCGCACGTGAACCTATCACAGCCTGGTGCTTTGCCATTTGGTAATGATCTAATGACTTCTGTTACCTCCTCTACTGTAATCGGTAAGGATAAATATTTCCGCTGTATGTCAGATAACTAGGCTAATTCTATGTCCTCTAAGTACTTCATTATTGTTTCTGCAGATAGCGTACATTTTGAGGCATATAGTTCCCCATATGTGACCATGAATTCCTTTAGTATGCCCTGTGTATCGTGATGTAGTGTCTCCGTGGCATCCCTTACAGCTTTCACAGTCTGTGTCACGTGCCCTGAGCATATTTTAGCCGCCAGTGACCTCCCCGGTCTACCACCCTCTCCATATGATCTTGCTCTTTGTCGCCTAGTGATATACTTGAGTTCATCATCTGCATAGTTTTCGTATTCTGACAGTACAGTTCTAATTTCGCTTAATATCTGTGTGTTTTGTGTACGGTCATATTCCTGCTCCAGTGTTCGTAGTTTAATCTCCTGCATTGCTATCTGGTTTCTAAAGTCTTTAAGGATACCCGCTGTGGTACTTATACAAATCCCTCGTAAAGTGGCCTTAAAGGCTTCCCAAAGCAGGCCTGGATTGTCAGTAGTGGGCTTGTTCAAATCAAAGTAGTCCGAGATAGCACGGTGAAGAGTATCCGAATATACTGTGTCTAACAATGCACTGGCATTAAACCTCCAACTATACGGCGGTGGTACATAGTTCGGCATGATAATAGAAATGAGCACAGGATTGTGATCAGACAGTGTCCTAGGCAGATGTTTCACTGATCGTGTCCATAGTAATATGTCATCTGACCCTAACCAGTAATCTATTCGAGACCAGCTTTTATTAGCTACTGATAAATGTGTTGCCTCTAGTTGGTCCGTATGCCTCGATCTCCAAACATCAGCGAGATGCATGTCCATCATAATATCTTGTAATTTATTCCTTGCTCTTTTATGAGGTTCTGTGGACATTTCAGACCTATCCAGAACATCATTTAGTGCGATATTAAAATCCCCGCCCCAAATTATGGAATTCCCTGGTAACTCATGAAGTTTGCGCCATATCGTATGACAAAAATCAGGGTCATCTACATTCGGACCATATGTATTAAGTATGATTAGTTGCTGCTCCCTCAATGTGCCTGTTAGTATCACGTAGCGACCTAGTTCATCCGTTATAGTGGTGTTTATACTGAAATTCAATCCTTTTCTAATTAGTATGACTACACCTCTGGAGTATGATGAGTATTATGATGTATGTATTGACTCCGCCCATCGTCGCCCTATGTGTGTATTTGAGTGTGGAGCCATGTGTCTCTAGGAGGAGAGCTATGTCCACTCATAACCTATCCAGATACGCAAGAACCTGTCTAATCTTCTTCGAATTATTCAATCCTCGTACATTCTAACTTAATAGCGTTAGTTGTGGAGATTGTAATTTCTCATTCGACATTGCCATCATACAAAGTTCTAATCAGCATATTGTATAGCTTACAATACATAACTCCATCTGTTTGTAACACAACTTATACATGGAATATGCCTTAGTGTTTCCCTGCATTTCAGCAATGTTTCTCAAGTATTCGGGTCTGTTTAACTTTCCAAAACGCCCCTTCCACCCTCCCCCTCCCACTTCAGCATCCCAATCATGCCAAAGACAACCCCTTATTTCAAACAACAACATAATCCAACTGTTAATTGAGGAACACCCGCTCGGGGGTCCACCAGACGCACACAACCTCATCCAACTTAATGGATGTGGCCGGGTGTATTACTAGTTATGCAGACATAACATTATCCATTATATGCAAATTTCATAATATCCTGCCGATATGTTTCCTGTCTCTGGTTGCGTTTCCCGGGAACTGTATTAACTACTCAACTTATAAGACAGCAGAAAACTCTTGGGTGTCCATTTTGTACAGTCAGAGATGGACTGGTCCCCCAATGCACACAGCAGCGAGCATCCCATCCTCCAAATATCAGGATACGCCTGGAACAAGTCCTGGATTATACCAAAAATATATTTTAATGCACATTACTAATATACACCATGATCCCCGATATGGTGACATGTTAGGTACCTCTCCAGTCACCTTCCCATTATAAGGGAATATCAAGGTAGACAGTTTGCAGCCATAGGCTTCACATAGAGTATATCCTCTCCTTACATGCGAGGGAGCATGACAGGCCATCTCGAGGCATTGTAACCATAAGCCTTTTCTTTATGCTAGTAAGTCAGGTCACAGTTATAGTCTTGCCTACCCACTCTCCGTTAGCACCATAGTACATTCGGGTCTAATGTTCGCGCTGTCCCACCTCACATGTGTCAATGTAGCGTGATCCGTTGTACAATCTTATACTTTACCAAGGTGCAGCATGGAAATCCATCATCCTTCGACATCTTGGGAGCTGATTATTCAGCCCTGATTTTGCTCTTGTTGTTGTTCCTCTTTGCGCCTTCGGGTACATTTTTTGAGAAACTCCTGTGCTACTGTCGGTGTTTGGAGAACTGTAGCTCGGCTCTCATGCGTAACTTTTAACCGGGCTGGGTAGAGCATGGCATATTCTAGTCCTAATTCTCGTAGTTTCTTCTACGCGGGGTTAAATTCCTTGTGTGCAAGCTGAACCGACACTGTAAAGGCTGGGTAAAATTCTAGCGCATTGCCCTTATAGTCGACCTTTTGCCGTTCTCTGGCCAATCGTAGTATTACATCACGATCTCTATAATTGAGGATCCTGGCTATGATGATACGAGGAGTTGCGCCAGGTTTCAGCCGTGGTGCCAAGGATCGGTGTGCTCTTTTCACCAGGAAGACCGCAGAGAGATGTTCTGTGCCAAAGACGCTGCGAATCATATCCTCTACATATGTTTCCATCTTTCCGATATTTGTGGATTCCGGAACTCCCGCGATTCTTATATTATTACGACGAGATCTCGCCTCCAAATCCTCCGCTTTGTTCCTGATGTCGTCTAACAGCTTCTCCATCTCTGCGCATTTTTGCGTCGTGCCATGTGATTCACCCTCCACCGCCGATATTCGCGTTTCCGCCTCCACCAGTCTCTCCCCATGCTTGTCTAGTTTAGCGTCCATATTGTCCTCACGGAGAGTAATGGTGTCTAATTTCCCGTTTATATCCTGTAGACTCTTCTGGATCGCCTTCAGACCCAGCATGGACTCCCTCCATGCTGGGTCTGGCCCGAGTCTTGTTCAGTATCCGAGTTTGCTGTTGCACCTCAGTTGCTCTTTTTGGCTTCAAATGGCAATTTTGATTGCTGTTTGTCCTGTTTCCCCATCTTCACTTTGGCCACACAGCCGGGACTTGAAGTTGAGTTACTCCTACTGTGCCATACAGTCGCAGAGCCTCTCCTCTTGCTCCTCAGCAAATGACCTGTGTCTTAGGCAGGTCTGTTGGTGTATAAGCCACTATACTGTGCTGGGCCCATCACCGGCACTTAGGTGTAATCTGCGCAAATATTGAAAGTTCTAACACCACCTCGCAGCTCGCTGTTCTTCACCTAGCGCTTTATTGTTTAGTGACAACAAAAATGGCAGCTACTGAAGTGCCTTATGGTCTTTGTTTGGTACCTTTTACTACCAGCTTCGTGGGCAAATGTGTTTCAGCTGCATCCTGTGGTCGCAAGGTTTGTCAACCCCTATCTGCAGCCGCTATCCTTCTGTCACCGCCTCCATACAGAATATCACTTTTTCTGCCATCTATGTTTCTCAGAGATTCCGTAATGGTGCACAAATCACCCCCGATGCAGTCAGTGTGCCCGGACAATGGGCCGATCGGGACGTTATCGCTAGTATGTACAGGTTTTTGTTATATGATTCAGGACCCCAATTTTTGTGTGCGCTGATTCGCTGTGTCGCATTTGAACCTTATGCCATCTCTAGGTCCGCCATCTCTGTATCCTGTCACATCAGCCTCTCGTAAAGGAGCTGCCCGCCATTTTGTGCTGAGGTCTGGTGAGTATTAATGCTGTAGCTTGTTAACTCCCTGCAGCACAATTTACGTATTAGTTGCATATCATGTTAGCTCAGTGGTTCCTCAATCATCTTTATCGCAGTGCCACCTTACTTGTATGCGCTTTTCTGGTAATCTTTACTCCGCACTTGGCTCGATGCTCAAGCAACACAGGGCGCCGCCATCTTAGCCCACACAGATTCAGTCATGCAGTCAGATTACAACTCCGATTTGCGACGTTCGCCTCAGTTTTCCTTGCCGCTTTTACTCGTTCCCTGTTCCAGGCAACCTCCGATTCACCGCACTGGCATTGTTTTTAAATTTGCTGTCCGCTCGTCGCTGTAAATCACCATTTCCTTTCCCCGACCGGCGTGGCTGCCTTACAATGCAGCCATTTTGCTGTGCGCCCTCTAGTGCCCCCCCTTCAGGGCTCATTTTGCTCAGAGGTGGCTGAAATAGTGATCTGGCCTTGGAGTGTGCACAAACTCCTTTGATATTTTGTACTCTTGGCTATCCCTACGCCCTGTGGGCTGCAAGAATATTTATACAGCTTTTGCTGAGGAGCTAGGTACTTTGGTGTGTGTGCTGTGGGTAGTCTCCCCTTACTCCTCTTCTGTCCATTACATTTATAATTCTACTTTGAAATGGAGGACTAGGTCAGCTATGAGGATGATAACCTATATGAGGAGGAAGTGACTCCACCTTTCCCTGGAAGATAATATTGTGGAGGTGCTGGACGCTACTGTCCAAGAGTCCGTGAATAAGGCCATGGAGAAGGCAGTCCCTGGGACTGTGCAGCAGGCGTTGTCTGCTGCGTTGAAGCCGATAGCTAAACAGCTACAGGGGTTTGCCAAATGTCACAGCTTTACTACCCCTGTTGAACCAGCTAAGGACACCACATTTGGTGGACAACAGTCCAAGTCTTGGCTCAATGCTGACACCCTCTCTTCTTTGCCTCCTTCTGGTAAGGCCAAACATCCTGACACTGATATAGACACAGACACTGATACCACAGGGAATGACACCTCTGATGAGGCTCCCCCGAAAAAGAAAGCTAGGAAGACTAAGCACGTGGAACAAGACCTATCCCAAACTATGTCTACTCCGTTCACCTTCAACCATGCAGACATAGTCCACCCTAGGTCTTTGGACTGGGCGCCTGCGCCTGAAGTCGCAGCGTATTTGCATGATGACCTCTGGCGCAGTTTTGAAAAGGAGGTGCGTAATAGATTACGTTCAGAATGCCCCAGGCCTGATATTCCTGACAAGGTTGAGGAGACTCCATAGACCCAAGCCTACTTACCTTCCTCAAGAAGTTCTCTAAAGACCCAAAGAAAGGTATTGATCGGGCCTGGCGAGGCTGTCAGGATAAAATCCTGGATGTGGCAGGCCCTCTCGCTAAGATTCTAGAAATGGCCCTGGAGCTCGGGCATTGCGATGGACCCGGATGTACTGGCAGGGTGGACCCAGCGGGCCATATGCCTACTTGGCAACACAAATTGCACCCTTTCTACAGAACAAAGCAAGTCGCCCCTCATGAGAATGGACTACAACCTCACTGAATTGGCGGCAGCAGAACCGGGCCCCCTGGCTGAGGACAATCTCTTCGGGGAAAGCTTTGTCAGTTATGTCTCCAAGTTCGTGGGCACGTTCACCACGCTGGATAAGGCCCAATCTGGCATCAAACGAGTCTTTCAGGCTGGCCTTTTTCGACGGGCCGAGCGAGGCAGAGGACGCTTGCCAGGCCTCAACGAGGAGACTATGGAAAGGGCCGCGTAGAGTGGAATTCCATTTGCGGAGGAACCTTCTACCCCACCAGACAACGCTTCAACCAGAGGCGTTTCCACAGAGGTGGCCACCGTGGGTGCTTCCAAGCCCCAGACTCTGCAGCTAAGTGCCCCCGACAGTTTTCTAATACCCTTGGGGGTTGTACTCAGTTTTTCTATCACAATTGGTTTCGAATTTCTCAGGATGCATGTATTTTGCAACCAATTCAGGGGTTCCACATAGATTTCTATCAGACTCCCTATCAGGACAAAACATAACATAACAGGTGTATTTGTAAAGCGCACGATTACCCGTAGGTGTCTTGGCGCTGAATAACAGATGTTTATTGTTACCCAACTCAATGGTACTCATTTTATCGACCTCAGATGGATGACAGGCTGAGTGGACCCGCCGGGATTTGAACCTGTGACCATGAGGTCGAACACAGGCCCCTGCAATGGACGCATTAGTCCACAGAGCCACAAAAGACCCCGACAGCTTTCTTTATCCCAACTAGAATGCGATTTTATTGATTCCGAACTAGAAGAATTGCTGCAGAAACACGCAATAGCGTATTGCAACAAGGGCCCTTGCGGATTTTGTAGCAATATTTTCTTAGTGCAGAAGAAGGGTGGGGGCCACAGGTTAGTTTTGAATTTGAAGGAGTTCGATCAGTGTTTGACTCATAAGCACTTCAAGATAAAGGGCATCCATCTTTTGGCGGAACTTCTCAAAGAAGGAGACTGGATGGTCCGGCTGGACCTGAAGGACGCCTATCTGTCAATACCTATTTTTTCTTCCTCACCTCCGTTTTCTCCTATGCCAATGGCGAAACCAGTGGTTCAAGTACTTGGTCCTTCCTTTCGGGCTCTCCTCAGCACCATGGTGCTTCACCAAGGTGATGAAACCGGTGATAGCTCACCTACGAGAGCAAGGTATTCGCATGATAGTTTATCTAGATGACATACTCATCATGGCGCAGTCTCCAACGCTAGCTGTTCCTCATTTGCAACTGACCATAGCTACTTTGCAAAACCTGTGGATCGTGATCAATGAATCCAAATCGGTTCTTGCTCCCTCGCAAACTGTGGACCTTCTAGGGTTCGTCATAGATTCTCGGACGACACAAATGAGTCTCCCCGCTCCAAACTGAAACTCATCAGAAAGGAGCTCACTGCACTGTTATCCAAACAGACAGTCTCACTCAGAGTAATCGCCAGGATCTTGGGCCTTCTGGCATCCTTCATACAAGCATTCTTCCCAGGTCCTCTTCTTTATCGGGCCCTCCAGAGGTTAAAGATACAACACCTTCAGAAGGGTCTTTCTTACACGGACGTTGTTCCCCTCTCTCAGGAAGCAAGGGAAGAGATACAGTGGTGGTTAAGTCACGTGGAGGCGTGGAACGGCAGAGCCATTTTTGGCTCTCAGCCAGAAGTAGTTATAGAATCCGATGCCAGCCGTTGCGGCTTGAGTGCGGGCTGCGGAGATATCTCCACAGCAGGGCGATGGTCCCTGTGTAAACTCGATCTTCACATCAATTGCCTGGAACTCTTAGCAGGATCGTTCGCTATCCAGACACTGTCACCCAGAAGAATCTCATGTTGCATCCTATTACGGATGGACAACATCTCGGCGGTGAGGTACATCAACAAATCGGGAGGCACGAGGTCCTCTCTGCTTGCAGAAATAGCGAAGGACTTTCTCGCATTACTGCCTAAATCATCAGATGTCGGTGATTGCCGAATATATTCCGGGGCAGTCAAACGTAGTAGCGGATTGGAATTTCTGGCACCTTGAGGATTACAGTGATTGGCAACGCCAACCCCAGATAGTCCAATGGTTGCAAGCGATCTGGGGCAGTTGCGAAATCAACCTTTTTGCATCCAGACTGAATGGACAGTTGGAGAAGTTCTTCAGCTGGAGACCGGATCCGTTAGCTCTGGGGACGGATGCGTTTTCACATGACTGGTCCAAGGGCCTGAATTATGCCTTTCCCCAGTTCATATTGATTCCCAGGGTGACAACCAGGTGTCTCGATATCTGGCAGAAGTGATTTTGATAACCCCCATGTGGAAGTCACAACCTTGGTTCTCAATATTATTGGAGATGAGCTGCGACTCCCCCAGGATGATTCCATCATCCTCAATGACGCTTCAGGGCCCTCATGGAGAAATGCACCCGATGATGTTAGCGGGTCAGTTGTCTGATGGCCTGGGGACTTTCAGGCAAAGATGGCAAATGCTGGGACTTTCGGACGCCGCTGCGTCTTTCATCAACCAAGCCTGGGCTCCCTCTACCAAAAAATGATATTCTTCAGCCTAGAAAGGCTGGGTTCGTTGGTGCGTGGAACAACACGTGGACCCCGTGGGGCTGAGTTACCGAATGTTGTACATTTTCTGTCTGAAAAAGCATCAGAGGGTCTGGCGTACCTTTCAGTTAACAATTTTTGCTCAGCCATTTCAGCAGGCCATTCCCAGGTAGACGGCAAGCCAGTAGGTATGCATCAGGTAATTTGCAAGTTATTAAAATGTATTAGGGTAGGGAATCCACCTAAACCGAAGTATTCCTCTCTGTGGGATGTTTCTCTAGTTCTTTCCTTATTTGACAATTGGCCACATAATGACATGTTGACGCAGAAACAACTATTGTGTAAGTTAGCTATGCTTTTATGCCTATCTGCCTGTCGGTCCTCCGATGTGAAAGCCCTGGATCTTACAGGTAGAGTATTTACTCCGGTAGGAGTTTCCTTTAACATTAAAACGAGAACTAAAACTTTGTCAAGAAGTGTTGAGTACCATGCTTTTCCTGGTAATGCAAAGCTTTGTGTAGTTCAATGTCTAAAGGCTTATGAAAATGTACTAGATCCATCCAACCTGATGGTGTGGTCCAATTGTTAATTGCACGGCAGAAACCTTATAAGCCAGTGTCTGCGGCTACTATAGCCAGATGGTTAAAATCTGTCATGCAAACCGCAGGTATTGATACCCAAGTGTAAGGAGCGCATTCTGTGCGTGGAGCTATGGCATCCAAAACATTTATGTTGGGTTCTACTGTTCAAGAAATTATGCGATCTGCTGACTGGTCTTCTGAATCGACTTTTAAACAGTTTTACTATAAACCGGTGGGAGATATAGCTCAGTTGTATTTGATAAGCGTTAAATTTGCATAATCCGAAGCCTCCGGTCCTGTAATAGAATAAAAAATTAGCTAGCATTCGCACCAAGAATTTTCAATTCTATTAAGGACACAGAGGCGAGGATTATCCCACCCGGTTATATTACACTACTGTAATGTTTACCCACCTGTATGTCTTGATTGTTCTGTTTAAGCAGAAATTATGGGTTCTTATATCTCCTTCCATCAGGTGCTGAGAAGAAGATGGAGTAGCAGTACTTCTCGTTAAGAAGATGTTAACGTTCCAGTTTGTTCTTCCATGTTGGAGGATTTTGTTTGGACTTGTAATATCCTTGGGACTTAAAACGTTCAAGCAAAGAAAGAGGCTCACTTAATGATTATGGTCTCTTATAGGGTCATACAGGAAGTGACATATACCAAAGCACATGGGATGTGTAGTGTTTTTGCATACAAAAAAGTTTTGATTGGCCGCTGTGAGTGGCAATAAAATAGAAACAGAAAGCATAATCCTCGCCTCCATGTCCTTAATAGAATTGAAAATTATTGGAGCAAATGCTAGCTAATTTTTTTATCTCATCCAGAACAAGCATTTGCAATGCAATAGGTCTCGCATCAGGAAAGTTTGAGCTTTTGGTATTGTAAAAGACAAATTTTGTATTTGCGTTGGTTTTCAAAATAGCGAAAGTAATAGCTTTGTTATTGAAAATGCCAATAGTTTTAACTTTTGCAAATGTGACACCTATAGCATTTGTAATGCAATATGTGTTGTATTTACGTGACTTAGATGTATTGATATTACAAATAACAATGGCTTTACATTTTTTTAATAATGAATACTTAAATAAAAGCTATTGTAATTTATAATGGCAATACCTTAAACTTTTGTGAATTACATTTGTGAAGATTATGTTCAGTGTATTTTATTGTGACGAAAATCTAAGAACAGAAGTGAAATATTAACATCTTTTTGTTACATTTGTAATAAAGCTTGAAACATTGAGAGACATATTTGAACCAGGTGTTGTTAAATGGTTGCACATATTGATGCTGTGGTGGCGCTGAGTGATGTGATGGCGAACAAGTGATGCTGTGGAGTTCAGTGATGCTGTGGCGTTCAGTGATGCTGTGGTAGCACATGGTGATGGTGTGGTGCCCCTGAGTGATGCTGTGGTGGTGCGGAGTGATGCTGTATGCTATGCTATGTTGTGTTTTGCTATCCTATGTTTTGTTATGCTATGCTATGTTTTGCTATCCTATGCTTTGATTTGTTATGTTAGGCTATGCTGTGTTTTGTTATGCTGTGTTTTGTTGTGCTATGTTTTGCTATGCTATGTTTGGTTATGCTATAATGGTTTTGTTATGCTATGCTATGTTTTGTTGTGTTTTATTATGCTTTTTTTTGCTATGCTATGTTTTGTTAAGCTATGATGTTTTGTTATGCTGTGTTGTTGTGTTTTGTTATGCTATGCTTTGTTATGTTATGATATGTTTTGCTATGCTATGTTTTGTTTTGCTATCCTATGCTGTTTTGTTATGCTATGCTATGTTTAGTTTTGCTATCCTATGCTTTGTTTTTTATGCTATGCTGTGTTTTGTTATGCTATGTTTTGTTGTGTTTTGCTATGCTATGCTATGTTATGTTTTGTTATGGTATGTTTTGTTATGCTATGCTATGTTTTGTTGTGTTTTATTATGCTATGCTTTGTTTTGTTGTGCTGTGTTTTGTTGTGCTGTGTTTTGTATCCTATGTTTTGTTATGCTATGCTATGTTTTGCTATCCTATGCTTTGATTTGTTATGTTAGGCTATGCTGTGTTTTGTTATGCTGTGTCTTGTTATACTGTGTTTTGTTGTGCTATGTTTTGCTATGCTATGTTTGGTTATGCTATAATGGTTTTGTTATGCTATGCTATGTTTTGTTGTGTTTTATTATGCTTTGTTTTGCTATGCTATGTTTTGTTAAGCTATGATGTTTTGTTATGCTGTGTTGTGCTTTGTTATGCTATGCTTTGTTATGTTATGCTATGTTTTGCTATGCTATGTTTTGTTTTGCTATCCTATGCTGTTTTGTTATGCTATGCTATGTTTAGTTTTGCTATCCTATGCTTTGTTTTTTATGCTATGCTGTGTTTTGTTATGCTATGTTTTGTTGTGTTTTGCTATGCTATGCTATGCTATGTTATGTTTTGTTATGGTATGTTTTGTTATGCTATGCTATGTTTTGTTGTGTTTTATTATGCTATGCTTTGTTTTGTTGTGCTGTGTTTTGTTGTGCTGTGTTTTCTTGTGACCTGTAAGTTACACATTGTTCTTTGCAGCAGGCACAGATACCCTTTATTATGCTCTTTTGAGTGAAGCAGGTAAATAGACTGCGCACATCTCTCTCTCTAGCAAGTGCACGAACAACCAGAGTTACCCCGTTATTTGTATACTCTAATGTACCCTTAATGGGTGCAAACGGATCTCCGTAGCAGGTGGCTTAACCCATAATCCATTTCAAAATGCAGTTTGTTGTGATCAATTAAGCCAGAAAGCAAGACCAGATTTACTAGCACATTTGTCCTTGCTGAAAATTTCTTGGAAGGGGAGCGGGGAGAGGGGGGGGGGGGGGATTTTAAACATAATTGTGGCCCTCACCTCTGTCGTAGCTCCACCCCTTGAACCCCAATATATGAGATACCATAGTATTTGTTGTCCCTTTTCCCAGCGCTGTGGATTAAGTCGTCAGAGGGTGCGTGGGAGCGAGCTCATTTCTGGCCACTGTAAATGATGCCCTTTTCAGGGTGCATGGGAGGAGCTACCGTAGACCGGGGGTGGTTGATGCCTTCTGTAGGTGAAGGGGGTGACATCCTCACTATACACATGGGATAGATACCCTCCACGGTTTCAGTAAGCTCGCCGGTGTTAACCTGAGTAACCCGTCCTCACTCCCTGCTTTCCCCGAGCTCTCACTCACCTCTCCGTCGGCCCTCGGCGCCCCCTCGGCTCTCTCTTCCCCTCCATGGCTGGCCCGCTCTGTTGACAGTCACCATGACACCGAGCCAGAAGAGGAATCTGACATCACTATTGGCCCGCCAGGGCGGCGAGCAGACAAAGTGAAAGGAGAACAAATGACGTCACTTTGGGTTAGGCGGGAAGGCGGGTGAGAAGGGGCAACTGACAACGTGAAAATGGACCAGTCACGATAGAGAAGGAAGGGGAGTATGTGGCACTAGAGCGGAACGACAGTTGGACAGATCGCTCTGTGAGTGCTTGAGCCCAATTAAAGTCTCGGACAGAACGTTCCGAAATCAGCCTGAATTGCTATTTAACAAGAAAGCTGTTTAACTTACTAGTTTATTCGGTTAGGCTAACGTTCACTTACCACAGAGTTGCTAGGTTTGCAGATTACTTGTGTGTGACACCCGTACTCGTACGGGTGTCTCTGTACTCGTACGGGTGTCTCTGTACTCGTACGGGTGTCTCTGTTCTCGCACGGGTGTCTCTGTAAACAGCGCATAACTTAAAGCTGTTTACGGTAATAATTAGTAAAGCAACAAACAATGGTGATTGGCCCATGCTGCCGTTTTTGCTGGGGTGCACGACGCACCGTGCAGTTAAAATGATAGCGGACCAGAGAGGGAGCATGGCTTAAATGAGTTCTGCCTCCTGATTGGCTGTTTAAATAAACACGGAATTGAAACCAGTGGTGCGCGCGCACCAGAGGAGCGGGGGCAAGGGAGCGCGAAGACGCCGAGACGAGGTAGGGGATGTGTGTGTAAGCGCCGGGGGTTCTCTGTATGTGTGTGCGTGTGTGTATGCTGGGGGGTTCTGTATATGTGTGTGTAAGCGCGGCGGCGGGGGGGGGCTCTGTATGTGTGTTGTGCATGTGTTGTGAAGAGCCTGCCGGAATCGGAGCGCGTGTTGGCGCGCGCGTCCTGATCCTATTCCGGCAGGCTGCTGCGTGCGCGTGCCAGTCTCTTGTCTTCTCCCTTTCAGTCCTTGAAAGCCAGAATGATTACAATAGTCTCGCTCTGCGACAGCAGGCCTTTGGCCTGCAATCGCAGGGCGAGACCTAAAAAGGAGGCACATTATGACTGTCTCCCAAAGGAGATAAACAAAGGAGGAGATTTCTGGGTAGGGGTGGCTCTTTCTAGGCACACCTCAAGCAGGAGAAGTTTGATTTTTTTAGGTAGGCAGGGTCAAGACATACCTCGAAATTACTGTAATGAGGAAGTAATGCAATGCTTGAGATATCTTCTGCCTATGGCCCTCGCCTTTAGCTGGGTATCCCAGTCACTAAGAACTCCAAACTTGAAAAGAAGAACCCACTTTTTTGAAGGCATAGGTAAATGGAGCCATATATCACCCCATCAGCTATATGTGCGGCAGTCAAGTGTTTACAGTAAATCCATCATGTCATTGTCTGACAGAAATTGGAAACTGCCAGCTCTACCAACACCACCCATCCCCCACAAGGTACTATGGGGCATATTAGCAAGGAACCGCGTTAAATTTATTGCCGTTTTATCGGCAGGAAACTGCTGATAAAACGGGGATAATGGGCTTGCTAATATGCGGTAAAGAATTCCTATAGAATCCCAGGTTAGATGTCCTGGACATCTAACCTGGGATTCTATCGGAATTCTATAACGCATATTAGTAAGCCCATTATCGCCGTTTTATCGGCAGTTTCCTGTAAATAAAACGGCGATAATTTTAACGAGGTTCCTTGCTAATATGCCCCTGAATTTCGAAAAGCAATAGACAACAACAGCTTCTGTCAATAGAAAACATTAATATATAGTTCCAGACAAAGAACTGAGCAAATACATTTAACAAAATTGTAAAGAAGCAAAGCCTTTTAAATGATGTACCTAAAAACATCCGTTCGTTTTACCCATGGTTTAGGTCAAAAACAGAAGTACTCTATAAATGGCCGAAAGTTGGCATGGAGTACTATATAAAACACCAGACTAGGACTGCAAACCAATGAATTGGGCAAACCTGTTGTTATTTACATCGCCTAGAAACGACAGAAGTGCAATATGAAGCACTATACAAAAATACATTCTGATCACTATTATTAAACCTCCAGTCTGTAAAGCCAGAGCATATGTCCAATTCTGACCCTCTTTTCGTCATACATACCACGCGCCTTGGCGTCTGCGCCACATCCGCTCACACTAATCCGAAGACGGAATGGCATTGAGGCCTCAGTAAGCCAGATCCTGAAAATGCATTTTTAGTTCCTGAGTATTTACATCACGGGGACAGGCAATAGGAAAAAAAGACACCGCGCACTGAGTCATTTTCTAAATATATCGAGGGTGCGGATAAGAATCCCCGGAGATTGCAAGAATCTTATCGGTGGGGACCAGCCGCATGACCTGGGAGTTGTCTGGTTCGCCTGACAGATGAATTCTTCACAAATTCCTGTTTCCACACCTGCCAGGCTGATACAGGGCCCATCCTGTTCCAGGAGACAGGCGCCATGTTCTCGAACTTGCTCTGACAGATTCCGAGTTTGCCCTTGTCAGAGCGGCTTCACTTCTCTTGAAGGGCGTCAGCGTGCGCGCAGTCAGGAATCAAAGAGTCCCAAATTGCAGATTATCACACATCCCTCATGGCAGATATTTCTCGCTGCAGTGACGTCGGTGAACGCTAATGCGTTTAACCCCATGCTCTCCTCTAGTCGAGATTGGCAGTATTCGTTGACACGGAACAAAAATCTGCTAGCAAACAACTGAGGGGGGCACAGGGGCTGACCCCGCTCCTCTATGTGCCCATTGTACGGTGTCCAGGATGTCCAGTGTGGTTATGCGGCACCACCATCAGCAGAGCCTCAATGACAGAAGTCAAGAGAGCACATCAGGGCATCGACCCATTCGTAGTATCATCAATAAACAGCGATATTTCGTGGTTCTCGTTACAAATTCAGGGCTAATTTCCGATCTCGTGCACAGGGTTCGGAGTGATAAATTGGGTAATAATTTTCACACCCTTGCAGCCCCCCTCACCCCCATAGATTCTGGGCAGGCCACGAACAAAGGAAAACATACAGGATATGGTGCGTTAACAAATAACTCTAAATGTTATGCTTCATTTTCACGTTGAAAACTTGAAATAGCAGGTACTGACCACGCCTGGTAGATACCTGGTGTAACGGTATTTACCCAGTGTGGTAAATACCCACCCTATTCTGCCCAGCTTGTAATGAGGGTCATGTGGTATCTGCGGTGTACATCTACTCAGTGTGTGGCTGTACAATTGTCACCAGTGATAATCTTATTTTGGACTTGCAGGCTCACTTGTTTCCTACAAGTGGCTTGTAACCAGGCCCTTTAAATTAACTTTGGGTTTAATTTGTATTACGGTGGACAAGGTTAACTCAGTCAGGGCAACGGAGTAAACTACTCCGTCGCCCTGATGGAGTCCCTGCCTGCCAAATATGGAAATGTCTGCTGGCCCAGTGGACATTTCTAGCATAGGCATGAATCGTAGACATGGTGGTTCCTGTCAATGGATTGCTATTTTGGAAGTCCCCGTATGGCAAACGTACAATTTTTTGTAATACAGCCAAGACTGTATAAAAGTTTGACCATGGTGGAGACAGAGTAGTCTCCACTGTTGTCATGCTTTGGTTCACCTGAATCAAAATTGGGCGGGCATACCATAATGTTGGCGGGCAGGATCTCCATAGCCCTTGTGACAGAGTACCCACTCCACCAATATATAAATCGAGCCCTTTTTCTCATTCCCTGGTTCAAGGTGCCTACAATGAAGCAAATGTGTTTCTGTGCACTGAGCTTTATACGTCCAGAAGAACAATAACAAAGGAAGGTCAGTTCATTGAAAACCAATACCCAGCTCCAAGATGCAACTGGAATCAATTTGAATTCCTACACAGTAGTTCATGAGATCTCTAAATATCCCACATGCCAGCCACTGGATCAAATACAAACTGCTTCAACTCCAACTGAAATTGCAATAAAGAACCAAGGATTACATACATGCAGTTATAGTTACTCTGCTGTCTACAATGTCTACAGGAATATGATTTGCATGGCCCGTCTGTTCCTAAATTCACCCAGTGCCATGCTTTCATTCTATACTAATACAACAATAAAACAAAGTAGTAAACTCTGTGGTTTCACTCCCTTTCCCTTACCGTTGAAATAGGCTTTCTGTGCCATAAAAAAGAAGTGGTGTCACAAAACCTTAAGAGACCCTCTGCAATGTCCACTGAGGGCCCCACCCATGCCACCATCCTTCCACCCAGTTCCCCCTTACGGTGTTCATATACCTAACAACTGCAAGCCACCAGCTGCAATCTCAATAGAGGTTTTAGATAAACAGCTAACATCAGAGTGATAGTGGGGCATACCACAAGCCAATGTTCTGTGTAATCAATTTACACTATTTAAAGTGAGGGTCTGACTGTATGTGACTGAAAGAAACCTAAATTATTTTATCCCCTAATCAAAGAATTATTAAAGGGTTACTTTGGAAGGGATGGGCAGATACAAAAGTAAGCCATTCAACAAGAAGTCAAGGCTAAATTGTCATCATCACTAAAATCCTCACTCGAATCGATTAACAAGCACTGGCAAGATTTCCATCTTAAACCCTTGGAGGGCTTATTTATGAGCCCCTTCCGCCGTCGGTGCATCACGTTGTGTGATGCACCGACGACGCAACCTGCTGCTTGAAATTTACAAGCACACGTTAAGCTACTCTGTTTGGCTTTACATGTGTTTGTAAATATTGCCCACATTTCATGCAACACGTTGCGTGTTAGGGGCGTGACATGGGTGTTGCTGCGGGTGTTCCCCAGCAACACCCATGTCCACTGATACATTTCCATATTTACGAGCAATTATAAACCTGGAAATGCGCCAGGATGCTACGCCACCCCCAGGGGTGGCGTAGCGCAACAAGGAGAAATGTTTTAATTTCTCCTCTTTTTTTTCCTCTTTCAATGCGTGCTGCATTCTACAGCACACATTGTAAGAGGAAATCACCGCAAGGTATTGTTTTTGTGCAGGAACTTACCCCTTCCTGCACAAAAAAATCTCCCCACGACGCAGGCATCCTTGCACCATGGTGCAAGGGTGCCTTCGCCTGGGCATGGCAGCAGTTTGTGCACCAGCTCAGGGAAAGGCACAGAGGTGCAACATGTTGCCGTAAATATGTTGCATCCCTGTGCCTTGAAACTAACGCAGCATGGCGCAGCAAAATAACTTGCGGCACCGCCCTGCGTTAGTTTCCTATAAATAAGCCTCTCAGTATTTGCCTTTTCTGGCTTTTATTTGTAATTTCATTTGCTCTCGGATGAAAAGCTATAGTTGACACATTTACACCTCTTTTCGAAGAGCCCCTCTTGTGTCCTTTTAGTTATCTGGGGGAATGGTGGTGTTTGGCACTCAGAAAAGGAAACATAAGTAGTGAGAGGGGATGCTCCTTGTGAATTGGTAGTGAGTATTGCAGTTCTCCATTTTCCTCTTTACCCTTTGAGCCTGATATTAATTTCTATGGTGAAGAGGGCTTTCTTCTTTGTGAACAGGGTCAGAGTACCACCAAGTATTTTTTGCTGCCGAGTAGTCAGTAGATTCAACAGCGTTTAGATGCTGTCAGCTCACATTTATGTAGGGTTTCCCTGGATGGTGAAGTCTCCTCCCTTAGTGATTCCACTATGACAAGTATTTCCAGATATGTTGGGTTAATTCGGTTTATCAATGTGCTCCCTTCTATGTATCGTTGGTGGTTGTCATTTCTCAGGCATTTGCAGGCTGTTGAATAACCTTTCCTTATACTTAAAGTAAGGAATAACTACCTCAGAAAGCATCTACCAGGCACTGGCATTCCTTGCTCTTTGGCAGTCTGCAATGCTCTAGCACAAACAGGAATACATACGACTCACAGGGATTCTTTTGAGGCTCTTAATATCCCTAATTCCCTCAACTCTAACTCAATTATGACAATATTTATAGCTTAATTTTTGGGAAAAAATTGTTGGAAAAGTTGCAATTTCTCAGGTCTGTTCTCTTCCCTTTTTCCCCTAATCTTTGGATTATCAGGGGACCCAAGAGCCCAGATACTGAATTCTCAGTACCGTAGGTTATAAGTAAAATTACAGATGTTTCTGATTCAAAATTCAAATTGGTGATTTTTAATTACTGCAATATAAAGGATCAGACAACCAACAGTTTGGAAAACATACGAGGTATCACAAGCAATACCAGGGCAACAAATGTGCAGCACCAAAATTTGCAGCAATATACATACTGCAAGGCATGTAACCCATTGCTTACCTACCCTGTGACAATTAATCTCCCTTGTCAAACTCTGATCTGGCTGGTCTGTCTGTCGAAACTTAGATGAACTCATCCAACACCCACTGAGCCTATTCAGGCACAAGAGGAACTTTGAATGGTGCTACAGACAAGCTACCCCGGATTCAGATGAACTGGCGACAGCACTCATTACACCCACCAACAACATCAGGACCAAGGAGAAAAGGCAGGCCCCTTCCTACTTGACCTGTCTCCCACAACACTGAGCAGAAGACTCCATGACATAGACATCCCAGAACCTGTACTCCTCTGGATCTGCTCTTTCCTCATGAGAAGAATCAACCATTCACATCAGAGAATAAGAAACTGATCAGTGGGGCCCCCAGGGATTGCCCCTCAGCCCCACCCTGTTCAACATCTACATGACCCAAGTAGACAACATCGTCTGATCCCAAGACATCTCCATCATCTCATATGCCGACAATACCCAAGTCATCCTCTCCCGGACGGACAAGGCTACCACCTCCAGAACCAGCTTCACCAACTGCATGACCATGGTAGCAGACTGAATGACAACAAAATGCATGAAGCTCAATTCCGATAAGACAGAAGTTCTGATCTTCAGAAACAAGACCACCTCATGGGTCCCCACCTGGTGACCGTCGGAGCTAGGAACACCATCTACATCCATCAACCACACAAGAAACCTGGATATGATCCTAGACCACAAACTATCAAGGACGACCAAAGGCCCTCCCGCTTCCACATCCTACATATGCTAAGGTAAATGTTCAAGTGACGGCCATAGAACAACAGATGGACTGTCACCTATAGCAGGCTCGAGTATGGCAGCTCCTACAAAGACTGCAGACCATCCAAAGCTCCACTGGCTCCCCATTCACAAATGCTGCCAATTAAAACTTCTCAATCACACATACAATGTTTTGCACAACATTGGACCAACATACCTTAACAGCCTCAGACACTTTCACCAGCCGACCAGACACCTACGCTCTAACTCACTCTCACTCGCACCCCAGTGCCACCCCCGCATACACAAAAGCAGAGCAGGAGGCCGCTCGTTCTCCTACATCACTCCCAAAAGATAAAACAACCTTCCTCAGCACAACAGGGCCTCCTCCTCACTTCTTGAGTTCTGCAATAAGCTGAAGACCTGCTAACATCTGTCTAGAGGCAAAATCTAAAAATAAGATAAAT
Organism: Lissotriton vulgaris; assembly: GCF_964263255.1. NCBI lineage: Eukaryota > Metazoa > Chordata > Amphibia > Caudata > Salamandridae > Lissotriton > Lissotriton vulgaris. Next base: position 1,050,610,504 of record NC_141693.1, read on the forward strand.
TAGCCTTTAAATAAAAATGACTTTCCTGTTTCTGTTGTTACATGTCCTTCAGCAAAGTGGGATACTATAGCATGATCATAGTGGCTAGCTTTGCCTTCACTCTCTCATTGATAAACACACCAAAATCTGTTATAATATTGAAGCAAATGATATTCCATCTATTAGCCTAATTGTGCATCTGTCTATCTGCCCATCATCCTACAGCCTATGATCTGCATGCTTTTCTGTGTGCTTATATGTTGATTGCTCCTATCTCTTCCATCTATTTTAGTATTAAGGTGAGCAGCCAGCAGCACTGTTGAATCATTTATTTGCTTGTGCATTTCCTTAACTGACTTCTGCATGTTTCTTTCAACTATCTCACTCACTGTTCTAGCATGACAGAGTAAATAAATGTTATTGCACTCTTGGTATCTTAGCACCAAGCATGAGTGACATCATACACTCTTTGAGACTCAGTGACTTCCTTGGATTGACCACTTGTCCACCATTAGCCCCTAAACAGCTTACTGAAGGGTTACTAGAAATGCAATGCACAAACACAACTCTCTGTTACTGCAGCTGCCTTCTTGATCTCAGAGGCCATGTGTAGCAAGAGTAGAAACCTTTGTTCACTTTCGAATTCGGACACAGTTTGAGAGATCAATTCATTTACATTAGACCAAAAATAATCGCTCAGATTTCTGCATACCAACAGTTTGGAACTTAACCATATGTGACCGGCTATTACCTGTATAGCATAAACAGCACATGTAGATATAAGAGCACAACTAAAGAAATTGACTTGAGCACAACACTGTTTGGGAACATTGAAAACAATCAGACTGCAAATATTGAATATGCCTTCTATCTAATAACTTTTTTGTTTGGATTTCTACATGTAGGCATGACCATGAGGAAGGTTAAATTATGTATTGGAGAACTCAGTAGCAATATATGGTGCACACTCTCCGCCACAAAAATGACGGCTCTTTTTTTTAAGAAAAAAGGGCAAAGCAAAGATGAGTTGAGATGAATAAGTTTAGAAAAGTTACCATACCCTATTGATCAAATGAAAACACAGAAGAATTATTGTTTTCTAAAGAACAGAAATGGATTTTCAGGATTAGAACACACACACAGGTTCTGAATGATGACATCCCTTGGTTTATGATGTAAGACCTCAACCAGTTACTATCAGTAGCCATTGCACAAATCTCTAGGGTCACAAGGTGCCTTCACTATGTGGCTTCCAACATTCAGTACATGTACCTTATGAATTTGAAGCACTTTAGATGGGCCACTAATCTTCTAGAAGTAGGGTGTTAATATTATTGCCCACCTACAGAGCTTCAACATTGTCTAAATACTTTGCATTCAAACACATGTTCAACTACAGGTTCTTCAAAACGCTGCTGCACGTCTAGTGCTAAGGCTCCCCCGTAGAGCCCCCTCAAGACCCTCTCTAGTATCCCTCCACTGGCTACCTATTAGCAAGAGGATTGTTTTTAGAGCCCTGTTATGGTGCCATAGGATAATCCACCATAGAGCGCCAGCTTATTTGGCGGATCTCGCATCCCTGTATGAACCTAATAGATCCCTCAGATCGAAAGGCATGGGTTTGCTCAGAACTTATTGCCCCAAGAAAGCCAGAATGGGAGGCAGATCCTTCCGAACATTAGCGGCCAGGCACTGGAATCTCCTGCCCACGGACACCAGGTTAGAGACCAATGAGGCCTCTTTTAGGAAGAGGCTGAAAACGTTTCTATTTACTTCATAATGGCTCCTCTCTCTCTCCTCATAAATGCTCTCTCCACAGCGCGGGGACACGCCGGGAGGCGTCACCAGGCGCTTTATAAACCCCCTTAAACTAAACTAAACTAAACATGTATATTGTTCAATCTACATGTAGCACAAGAGTAAAACCTGACATGAGAATAAAAGAAGATAAAGATTTGTCAGTACCCCAATGAGATACACATGGTTTTGGGCTGGAACTCTCACCCACAGTTTTTGGCATGCTTCGTCAGCGGGTTCTGTCCACAACCAGACATCTTCCTGCTTGAACAGGTTCAACCACTCTTGCAAGCTCTTATATACCATACATTGGTTGGAGGGATCCTGAATTAAATATCTTAAATTACCTAGTGGGTCACTAAAACCCAAAGTTTACTGTAGGTGTCCTTGTAAAGATTGAAGACTGAAGGATTTTCTAGGGCTGACAATTATCTCTGCATCTAATAGGGAGGCCACATGTGTCAGTCAACGATAAAGCCTTACTGGGTCAGTGACCTTTCTCAGGACTCAGACTCTAAGTTCCAATTTACCCTCCCTATTTTGTACAGAAAGTGGCCGAGAAGCTATGCCTAGCCCAAGCAAACACGGAGAAGAAGGAGAAGGGATAACGAATGTAGGAGCTGCAGGCAGCAGGAGAGGGCTTCATGGGAGGTGGGGCAGAAAAAAAGCAAATATAGAAAATACTGTGATAAATGTATCCAAACAGACAATGACCGATGATGAGCTTGACCTCCTGGACCCTGGGCTCTCATTCTGTCCAACAAGGAGTGGGGATTACGTGGAAACAAGGATTGACAAGTATAAGTAAGTGAGAAATTGTTTTTGACAACAACTAAAAAGAAGAAACCAGCTTTGAGGATTACCCGTAAAACATTGAAGAGAATCTCCTAAACATCAAGGATGTGGAAACTCTACAAACCATGAACACTCTATTGTATAACCTACCAATGACAGTTACAGTAAACGCAGATGAGAAGGAAATTATCTAATTTCTGGACGATTCTTGTTTTAACCAGAGAAGATATGCGAGTGGTCAATGGAAATAATCCAGAGCGAACAAGATGCTATTGATACCTTCCAGAAGGTTATATCCTGGATCTAATGAAAATTAAAAGCACAGAACAGTAGGCGGGGGATGTTGACATGCACAGAGTCCCACACAGGAATCATCACTCAGATCCACACTTTTCAACATATTCATGACTCCTTTGGCAAACATCATCCGATCACACAGAAACAACATAATCTCCTACATCAACGACACGCAGCAAATTTTTTACCTCTCAGACAACACCGTCACCACCAAGACGAAACTTCAAAGAATGCATGACCAGCGTGGCCAGTTAAATGAAAGAAAACTGCCTCAAGCTCAACCCCGAAAAAAGTGAAGTGCTGATCTTCAGGAATAAGAGCTCACCCTTTATTAAGCATTTTAATAAAGACAAACCAATGCACTGATCTGAATAGAAAAAAAACATCTCAGGTACAGTCACGCCGCGCGTTCAACATTAGTTATCATCAAGGTACATAAGTCAATGTAATATGAGTACTGCTCTATATACAGTATATTCACGATCCATCACGAACATCCCTATAATTCGTTCAACCATAAAACATGCCCGCTCCCTCATCCCGGCAGTAGGCTCTTCAAAACGAAGGATATAAATACCATAGTGAGTGGGCACCTCATATCCTGGAGTGTTGGTGTTAAGTGAGTGCCAGTCTAGCCCACTCCAGTCGGGACCATACCCTGTTCCTGTTGTGTGGGGGGATCCTGCTGTTGTGCAGATAAAAAGACCTTGAAGGGCCCCCAGATATCTTTAGGCATTGAGGAGAGGGTACTATAGCAGCATACTGATCACTTCTCATAGAGCAGGAGGCTAAGCTTTGAATCCAGCCCCCTTTTGTCGGAGACCTCTTGCCACTCAAGTGTATTGCTACCTCCCTTTTAGCCAGGAGTAGAGCTACGGCAGCAAATCTATGCACTTTGAGAGGGATTTGGACAACCTATCCCAGTAATGCAATCTCCGGCAGAGGTCTCAACGGCACTTGTATTATCTTACTCAGGGTGCGGTGCACTTCCATCCAGTAAGTGTATATTCGTGGTCATGTCCAGGCCAGGTGTGCGAAGTTAGCTTGGGGGGCGCTGCATCGCCGGCATTGATGAGATCTGGAGGGGTATATTTTGTGTGCTCTGGCAGGGGTAACATATATTCTGCATAGAAATTTGAAATGGATCAGCTTGTGCCTACTATTTAAAGAGACTGTTTTCGTTACTTTACAACAAGCCGTCCATTGTTCATCCGAGATTGGATTGCCCAAGTCCACCTCACACGCGCTGCGTACCCTACTATTGTCTATTGGAATCAGATCTGCACATGCTCTATAAAGTTGGGAAATCAAATGCAACCCCCTGCTACTTCCTATTACAATTGTAAGTGGCGGGAAGGACTGAGGTTCTAGTGGGTAGTCCAAGAACTGAGCCCTAATTGCCGGTCGAAGTCTAGCCAGGACAAATCTGTCCATGAATGTCACGTCCGGAAACAAGGACTCGTCTTCAGGGTAAAATATGTGACCTGCTGAGAACAAGTCACCCAGTTTAACAATATTGAATTTGGTACAAATCTTCTGAACTAACTTTTCACCTGTTATGGGTAGCCGTTTTGCATTAGGAAGCGGAAGGTCAGGGGAGTAAACCATCTTGGTGTTTGTGATGCGGCCTAGCTTAGTCCAGGCCCAGCTGGTTGTGGAGACAGGCTGAATGTCCTTGGGATACCCGAGGGGTAGTACTGCAGCCAGGGTGTCCAGTAGGACAAAATCTGACTCCGGCCTCAGGAAGGTGATCCTGGCATCTGGGTGATACCATGTCTGCGCAAAGCTGCCCTGCGCCACCAAGATAGTATAGTTGTAGATCCGGAACTCCCAACCCACCTCTATCACATGGGAGTGTCATGATCTGCCACCTCACCCTGGGCGTCCTATTGCCCCAGACCAGTTGAATCAACTGAGTGCGGAGAGTACCAAAAAATGTATTCGTAAGCGGTATCGGGATATTATGAAACAAATATAAAAACTTCGGGAGCACAATCATTTTAATAAGGGCTACCCGCCCTGCCATGGAGAGAGGGAGTTTGAGCCAATGGTCAATTTGTGTCTCGAGTTTGGAGACCGCCACACCATAGTTGCGGCGGATAATTTGGTCTGTCTCGAGATGCATGTGCACCCCCAGGTATTTCACAGAATCAGAGCACCATTCCATCGGAAACTCTAGTTCCCACTTGAACACGCTGCTCGTGAGAGGAAAGATAACTGACTTATGCCAGTTTATCCCCAGGCCATAGAAGGTACCAAAACTGAGGATTTCTCTTATAAGAGGGTCTAGGTTGGTCTGGGGGTCACGCACATATAAGATCGTGTTATCTGCATATAGAGAGACCAGTAATGGGTCAGTGCAAAATTGTAAGCCTCTGTGTAGATGCTTCTCCTGGAGGTGTTTTATCAGCGAGTCCATGGCTAATATGAACAGCAAGGGTGATAGCGGGCACCCCTTCCTCATGCTCCGTGACAGAGGAAAAGGCATTGACAGAGTACAATTTAACCGAAGCCTAGCAGTGGGTTGGCTGTACAACAGGGCAGTGGTGGCAATAAAGCCTTGTGGCATACCCATTCTTCGCATTATAGACAGAAAAAAGGGCCATTCCAGGGAGTCGAAAGCTTTATCGGTATCCAGTAGGATAGCAGCGGCGGGGGTGACTGGGTTTATTCTGTGCAAGGTGTTAAATAAAGTGCGTAGGTTGAACGCTGTGGATCGGTGCGGTATAAAGCCCAATTGGGCTGGGGAGACAATGGACTCCATCAGGAGCGAGAGTCGGCACGCTAATGCCTTGGCTAGTATTTTATAATCCAGTTTTCGGAGGGACAGAGTTCAATAAGAGCCGCACAGCAGAGGGTCTTTCCCAGGTTTGGGGAGTAAAATGATAACCGCTTCACGAAGAGTGGGTGGGAGAACCTGTTTCTCCAATGCTTCAGCGTACATATCTAATAGGTCGGGGATCAGTAGATCCTTGTAGGCTTTGTGAAATTCCCCCATGAGCCCATCCAGCCCAGGGGCAGTGGAAGAGTTCAGGGATGTAATGGTTTCATCTATGCTTTCGGCAGTAATGGCTACTGCTAAAAAATCCTGCATGTACCTTTTGAGGTTCACTAACGCGATCTCAGAGAGGTAGGTCTCCTGGTCAGATCATCTATTCCCCAATTTGGTTGTGTATAGTGTTTTAAAATATGAAAAAACTTCTTCTGGATTTCCAGTGGGTCTGTGGTATGTTGTCCTGTAAGTGTATGCAGTTCTGTAATGTATGCTTTTGTGTAGGGGGGCCTTACCCATAAACCTTGGCATTATGATATTTCCTCATGTATAGGATCTCCCTCTCAGCAGTCTCCCTGTCTTCCAAGAGTAGAGCCGCCCTCTCACCATCATGACCCGGCTCAGCTGCCACCCTTGGTGCAGTGTCTATGGATCAAAGTTCCCTCTCCACCCAGGCAAGTGTGCTACGAATATCGCGCAGCACCCCTGAACTTTTAGACATGCATACCCCCCTGATGTAGGCCTTAAAACCTTCCCAAAGCATTGCCTCCGTGTCCACCGACCCTGTGTTGAGCTCAAAGTAGTCTTTAATTGCATCCTGGATTTCCTGTCTGAACACCACATCATCCAAGGCTCAACTTGGGAACCTCCACTGTCTCTCAAAGCCCTCGAGATGTGGGATTTTCAGGGACAACAATACCGGGGAGTGATCTGAATTAGCTCTGGGCAACGTTTGAAGCTTATGGAACTAGCAGAAAAGTTTGGGGGATGTCAACCAATAATCAAGTCTGGTCCATGTATTATGAAGACTGGTGTAGTGTGTATAGGTAGTGTGACCCGGATCTCGGGCCCGGCCTAGGTCCAGAAGAGAAAATTGCTCACATAAGGACTGTAAAGCTTTACGTGCTCTGGGTTTGGAGTGAGGGGCAGAGGAAGTGCTATTGGAGGGTGGGTGTAATACAATGTTGAAATCGCCCCGAGGATAAGGGGTACGGGACCTAGCTGCAGTAATCTAGAAAGTAACGTGTAATAAAAATCAGGGGCGTCATTATTGGGACTATATATACATACCAATGCCAGTTTGTGTGTCAATAGTGTACCCACCACAATTACGTATCTGCCGCTGTCATCATAAATTGCAGAGTGACACTTAAATGGAAGTTGCTTATGTATAAGAATAGCCGTTCCCCTGGCATAGCTGCTATAGTTTGCAAAAAACCTGTTAGGGCCCCAAGAGGATTCAAACCTAGCCTGATCACTAGTGGGAAGGTGTGTCTCCTGAAGGAAGACTACATCAACCCCATGTCTAAGCAAGTAGTGGACAACCTGAGGTCTTTTGCGAGTGTTGTTTAGACCCCTGACAATCCATGTAGCAAATGTGGCGTTCGACGGGCCATCATTGTAACCTATCTGTGCCATCGAGAAAGTAAAATCTGGAGAGTAAAGAACAACCACGTTTCGTACCTGTCTGATGTATCAGCAAACCTATGTAACATGTATTCAGTGCAATGAATTAAGAACCAAATCTCTCCCACCTCCCCCCCCCAGCCTTCCCGCCCATCCGGAGAGGCAATACCAACATATCCAATATAACCCACTGTACCAATAACATCTCAGAAAGAATTAACAAGCAACCCAATGTGGTACAATCTATCATTACCAATACTATCTCTAGGTGTACACCAAATGGGGGGGGGGGGGGGCAAACGCTATCCCGCTAAGGCTGGGCATAGTTCGCGAAGTAGAGCTACGTGAAGCTACGCGAAGTGCACTTCGCACTACGCGAACTTCACTTCGCACTACGCGAGCTGCGTAGTAGCATGTTCGCACTGTGCAAGATGCGTTTTCAATGATTGCACAGTGCGGACAAGCATCCGGCACTGTGCAATCATTGAAAACGGCATCTTGCACAGTGCGAGCTGTAGTTTTCTGCTGCTCGAGTAGATTTTTACTTGAGCGGCAGCTTTCTCAACGCGAACTGGTAGTTTCTTATTGCGAGTGGTCGTGAGCATGCGCAACCACTCGCAATGAGAAACCTGACCTCCCCGCGTTGAGAATCTCGCCGGGATGTCATTTTGCTTGCTCGCGGTCGCGAACATGACATTGAGAACCGCGAACAAGCAAAAAATGACCGGCACCCTGCACTATGCTTGTTCGCACTGTGCTACGTGCAGCTCGCGTAGCGCAAAGTTGCGCAAACTTCGCAAACTACGCAAGCGTAGCGTAGTGCTTCGCCCAGGGTTACCCAGCACCCGAAACAAAATTATATGCAACATGTTGAATCCCAGCATTCACAACAGATTATCATAGAAGCGACACATTAGGACATCAGTCAGCCATGCCCAGAGTTCGAGAATAGATCCACACTGACAGCTGAACCACTGTGTGGGGGTGAGGTGGCATCCGTCTCTGCGGGGCGTGTGTTGTTATGTTTGTACCTGCGGCAAAATTCCTGCACTTCTGTAGGATTCTCAAATATTCGGACCCGGCCTCCGACCTCTACCCGTAGCCTGGCAGGGTATAGCATACCGTATTTCCACCCCAAGTTCCTGAGCGCTGCTTTAACTCCGCCAAATTTCCGCCTTGCGTCTTGAACCAGAGCGGTGAAATCTGGGTGCAGCGAAAGTTTGGAGCCCTGCCAAGAGAGTTCACCTTGCTCATGTGCTAGTCGCAGTGCTGTGTCCCTGTCTCTGAAGTTCATTATTCACACAATTATGGGCTTAGGCGGGCATCCCGGGTTAGGGCGGGGGCCGAGTGATCTGTGAGCGTTTTCCACCACAAAGCCAGGAGTAAAGGCCTCTTTCCCGAATAAGTCTGTTAGTAGTGACTCTACCAGGTTACGATGCGCCCAGAAGCTGTGGATTCAGGCACTCCCACAAGGCGAATGTTGTTGCGACGGCTTTGCGCTTTGCGCTTCCAAATCCTCATTCTTCATTGCGACTTCTTTTAGAATCCGTTCATGCGGTCTACCTTTCTCACATATTGCGCCATTCCATCTTCCAAGTCCGATGTGCGGGATTCAACCATATCAAGGCGTATATCGTGCACTTGAACTTTTGCGCCCAGGTCTGCTATGTGTTTATCTAATGAGTCAAAACGAACATCCAGCACCTTGAAACCCGCTCTCATTTCCAACAATAACGGATTCAGGTTGTTAGTGTCATCTGCTGAGGTGGAAGGAGGATGCGCACCGTCCGCCATGTCGCTAGGCTGGTCCCGGGCAAGGTCAGTTAGTTTCTCAAAGGGAAGTACTGGCTGTTTAGGATCTTTGCGGCCCATTCCGCAACTGCGCTGATTGCCGTGAAAGAGGTGATAGGTTACAGCTAGTGCGTGAAGATGCTAATGAGGCGCTGTGGGGGGGCCCTGAGTGGCCAGCAGAGTAGAGTAGCCCTGTCGTGGTATCGGCATGCGGTAACCGCAGCGAGGCTCAGAGCCGCGGTGAAGTGAGTACAGGATGAGCAAGTATAGGGTTCCGAAGTCTAAGTCGAGGGGAGAAAGAGTGTCCACAGAGTAACAGGGTCAATGTACAGATGTGCCATGCAGACCAGAGTGTAGTAAGACCTTGGCTTCCCAGGCAGAGGCAAAGTGCAGGACTCCCTAATTAAGATGCATATAGCCCAGACCAGATTATGGTGTGGATATGCCTGGGCTGGTCCTGCAGCAGGAGAGGTGTCAGCACTCAATGCAGCTCTTCAATTTTCATGGAGGAGGACACTGTTGAGGTGCTACTGGCAGCAGAGAGCCAATGTGAAGGGGGGGGAGGCGGCGTTATACAATCTTGGGCGCCAGAGCTGAAGGTCTCATCTGCCCCCGGTAGCGCCGCACAGAAGCCAGGGAGGGCCCGCACCCACAACGATGATGCGGCTGAGCCGCTGCTGTGTCACTCGCAGTGCTCACGGCTCCCGGGGTTTAGCACGCGCACTGCACGGGAGGCCTAACGGACCCCCCGCATCGCGTGACGCCCACTGCGGCACCTGGAGAGCTCCGGTTGCACCTATGCACACGCTGCACTTACCACACCACCCCTGCTGAGATCCCGGGCCTCCTCCTCATTCCGCCGCTGGCTCCTCTGTCGCCGGGCTCCGCATTGCCGCCATTTTGGGAATTGCTACGGTCAAGAGCAGAACGGGCAGAGCTCGAATCTCTGGATTCCGGCAGACTGTTATGATGCCACTGATTCCATCGCTCATACGGGATGTTCATACAGCCCTCATGTAATTTTGAGCCACAGTTGTGTCATGGATGTAGTCTTTCGGGTGCTGTGGCCGGGAGAGCTTTAGCTCCGAGCGGCCATCCTGTTCGCTACGAAGCCACGCCCCCGCTCACCTAGTGACTTCACCTGATGGCCCGCCGATCTTGGATCCACACCCACCCCAACCAACCACTCTAGTAACCTAAGGCTCATCCTGGACACCAACCTCACCATGAAGTCCCAGGTCAATGCCATCACCTCCTCATGCTTCCACATCCACCGCGTGTTACATAAAACCTTCAAATGGCTCGCAAAAGGCTCCAAGTTGTACCATCACGCAGGCCCTAAGCACACGCAGGTTGGACTATGGCAATGCACTGTACGTTGGCATCCCAACCCATCTCCTTCACAGACTTCAAACCCTCCAAAACCAGTGTCAGCTGGTGACATTTGCAAATAGCAGGGCGTAAAAGGTTGTGATGAGTGCCATGTAGCAAGCGAGCCCAACCGTCATAAGGTGGGGTTTGCGGGGTCTCCCCCCGGGACATTTTTGAAAAAACGAATGGGCAAATGGTACATTTTAAAGCAAATTTGAGAAAGCACGTAGGTTAGTAAAGCAATTGTGAAATTGTAATTATGACATTAATAAAGAGTTTTCATATGATAACTCTTCTGCTTCCAGGCAAAACAGTAACATAGCAATGATTAAATCAGAGCTAAATAAAGGGTGTTTATTTTGAAAATTATTTATAATATCATAGCTGTCCTGGTATGTTTCTGTAATACTACATTTTTTGTGCTGAATCTGTCTTATGATAGGACAGTGGACGATCTTGGAATACAGAGGTGTTTCTAAGACCAGAGGCTCAATAATATGTCAAGCAGTATCAGCCTGTGTCACTTGTTACAGGCTTATGAGGTAGCACAGATTGCAATATGCACTTTATGAGTCCAGGAATAACTGTAACCATCACGCGACAGATAACTTCTAGACGTGTTGCTACACTAAAATGGCCTTCATAGCATTTGCATTATTGACCCCATGCCCTGGAAGTAGACAGCATCTGTTCTATTCCTTGCTGAGCATGTATTGGTAATCCCTAACTGAGGCTTAAGAGTCTAAAGGCACCACATCATTACTCAGAATAACCACTATTACTGTTGTGCAGATTCTTAAATGCCAGGAGAACAGATTACAGAAACCACTAAAAGACTAGGTAGATCAAAACTATATATCATTGAGAACATGGACATGACTCCAGCATGAAATCGCTTAGCACAGTAGAACCTCATTTTGGTTGTCCAAAGCCCTTCATTCCATGACCAGGCACCATAACAGGAGCATTATGTTATTGAAATCGCACCCTGGAGAAAAATCTGTTCACATACTACCACACAGATCCAGTTATCAGAAATGCAGCAGTCTATAGAGAAGTAGTGCTGTAATCAAAGCCCCAAACATTTCTAATTTTCTCTATTCTTGTACTGGGTGTGGCCAAATTCAAATGAAAGCTTGATGCAATGCACTTTAAGAGCTGTGAATGCTGCACGGCTTGTTTTGTGGCAGTCTCCTGAAGCGATCATTGACAGCAGAGTCCGACCTGTGAGTGGGTTGTGGAAATCATTGGACCTGTGGTAGTTAACAAGCTCGGTTCACACCTATTTCCCTAATCTCTCGTTCAATCTAATTTCTCCATATTGTTTGCACTTTGCCCTTGCTTGTTTACCCCTTTACACAGCGCTCTAAACTATCCCAGATTCATTCAACAGTAGCTCATCTAGGAAAGGATTTTGCTTACATTCTGGAACTTGTAGTCCCACTGTTATAACCGACTAAACTATGGGACTACAAATCTGGAATGCAAGCAGTAAACCATGCCTGGATAAGCTACTCAGGCATGAACTTTGAAAACTTGAGAGTACTACCATCTGTCACTTAATCATGGCTGCTTGCTGATGTAATCTGGGATGGTGTACGTGTGCAGCACAATCCAGATTTGAAGCCTTGCAGTACTTTTTTTGGCACAGCACATTGTCTCTGATGCCTCCCCAACCTTCACTGCAGTTTCAGATCATTCTCAGCCTCCGAGGCAGGGGGGGGCAATAGAAAAGCAGCTATGCATCCCCACAAATACTGCCAAAGTGCACACACAGTCCTGGGAGGGAATATACAGGATATCCCTTAACTGCTTCTGAAGGGAGAAGGGTGGGGTGTTCAATGTCAACTTCTTCAAACCATTCAAACAGATCAGTAAACTGCAGACTGCAAAGGCATGTGATGGACAGTGCATCTGCTCACAGCACCATGTTCAGTCACCATAACAGTAAGTTATTCAAGAAATGTCACACAGACATGAAGAGTGATCAAACTGATCAAATGTCTGCCCGACTTCTGTTGAAGCCACAGCACATTTGTTACATGAGAGCACTCAAAATGTACTTGCCGGTGCCTGCCCTCTGATGTTTTATGTCAGAAGCGAACCAATAAGCAGCCTTGAAACAGATACCTCACAAGATATTCAAGTTGCACCTACCAAACATACTTCACCTTAAAATAAACGGGGCCCAGTCAAGGTGACTGAACTAACACACACAAGCAAGGAACACCAGAGGGAAGAAAGTTCACGAAACAAAACATGCAAAACTTCTGATGGTTTGATGCCAGAAGAAACATCATGTACCTTAGTTATTCAATAGTGTACATGAAAGAAGGCACATATTTTTTCGAATTTTAAATACATTTTTGAAAGCTAAACACAAAAGGACCGCTTCAAGAAAGAGAAGGACGAAAATAAACAAAACGGTGGTGCATCAGAAGCCCTTTCATTGCCAACTGGCAACAAAAAAAAATACAGGAATTTGACATGGCAAGTTGGTGATGTAGGTGCTAGAAATAGGAGAGCAGTGGTTGCTGGAGCACCCCGAAACTAACCATGCTGGATTTCAGAAGGTGAATGAGTAACACAGTTGAAGTGGAAGACAGATGGAATAAAAAAGTTGGGAGTACTCTCACAATTCATAAATTGCAGCTAGGCACCAAAATAAAATGAAAGAACGGCTGGTATGAGGTGAGATTAAAAAAAAAGCTTGATTTTTCTTTCTCCTCTTTAAGTGCGTGTTGAGGAAGGTCCTGGCAGAAGTGAGTAAGGTATTCTCTGCCACTTAATGCTTTTTGACTGAGTGGCACTGTTTGTTATTTTTAGATCCCCCGAGTGGATAAGAAATAAGGCCTTTGGAGGGCCACATTTCAAGGTCCGAGTTTTGTTCTCGCCTAGGCAGCGCTTGCGCTGTCTCTTCAAGACATGCTGTGTTCAGGATATGGGCATAAAGCCATATTTCACCCATGTTTTTCATTGGCTCCTTTGACTGTCCTTTGGAAATGCTTTTTTTTCCTTTGGGTAATTTGCGTAGTACTCCCTTCTTAGTCCCTCCTTTTCTACTGTTGTAACCTCCCATACAGACTGCCCCTGTTACATGTAACATTACTATGTATGTTTTATCTACAGTTTCGAAGCACTCTTTTGTTAATCACTTTTTCTTCATAGGTGGCGTTGAAGGCACAGCTACGCACTTCCCCCAACCCTGACTCATCAGATGCTTCCGAGAGCACCTGTTCCGCGCACTCCCGCCTCCTGCATTGGCACACACGACATTTGCATCTCATCAGACGCGTTCAGAGAGTGTGGTGCACTTCCCCTCCCGCTTGTTTTCTTTTGTTTACAACATGTAATTGCACTTATTCAAACATTGTTTAATAATAATTATTATAAGTTATAATTTATTTTTTACCATAGACATGTTCTAAATACAGTACACGCACAGACTGGAAACCGGTTCCCCAGGGCCAAAGTTGGCAGCTTTGTTTGTTATGCTGCAGGCACAGTTACACACTTCCCCCAACCCTGACTCATCAGATGCTTTTGAGGGCGCCTGTTCAATACGCTTTCCTCTCCTGCATTGGCACACACGTCATTTGCATCTCAGCAGGCGCGTTCAGAGGGTGCAGTACACTCTCCCCTCTGCCTTTTTTGTTTACATCGTGTAAAATGCACATACTCAAACATAATCCCAGACTTGAGAGCCAGGCTCTGGACAACTCACACCAAAACATGCAGAAGGAGGGTTCTGTGGTGATCGCCCCTTGATTGTTCTCTACCTCCTGTGCACCGTGAAATCCACCAAACAGGAGCTACAATGTAAGAGAGGGCAGATCCCAGGGCACCCATCACCCTGAGCGTGATCCTCAGGTGCCTGCATCCAGATGAACTGCTGTGCTCATAGCAATCTGCTTTATGCATGGTTCTGCCCACTGAAAGAACCCCGGCCACAGTAACTTCTGCATTCTGCCCATTTCCCTTTTTACGTTACCACAGTCTTAGGCATACCTGTGCATGCATGCCTCTTGCAGCCTCCCCAGCTGGGTTGTGTTGGTTCCCAGACTGCAACCCATCTATATCCGATCATATGTGTGCCCTATGTATGTTCCATCTGCCATGTGCTGCTCTCGCATACCACTGCCTCGTCCTTGGCATGATCTCCACTACCAAAGTTGTGTGCATCCTTCCCCTGGCATGTGCTTGCTCCGTCCGCGCATTCCATGCCCCATGCCTGTGTGTGTGCTCCCTCCGTGCTGTCCATGCGCCATGCCTGGGTGCGTGCTCCCTGAGTGTGGTCCATGTCCCATGCATGTAGCCGGCCCAGTGACACGCAGTTGCTCCTCCTCTCCTGCGCTTGCCATAGATGCCCGTTGCATGCTCCCTATCCATGTGCCATAATTGCTGTCCCAGTCCCCCATAACAGGCATGCCATTCTTGGCCTGCCCCTGCTTGCTTTTGCGTGCTCTGTCCTTTGCATCGACACTAAGCATGGGCGGAAAATCCGTTCCGCTCGCGGATTTTGCGGATTTTCGCTAAATTCGCAATCCGCAAACGCTCGCGAAGTTACCGAAAATCCGCAAATTTGCACGCAGCGGATTTTTTTTTCTTGGTGATACAATTTTGCGGCGTGCGGTGTAAGTTCGCAATTGCGAACATGTAGGTGCGGCGGGCAGCAACAATCTCGCACTCGCGAAATTACAAAAATTGCAATTCTGCACAAGAAATCTACTAGCAAGCAGCATAGACCTTCTGAAAATGATGATTTTTATCAGAATAACTCCTCAGGTTGACATTTGCCTGCACTTTTTTGGATTTGAGGCCTTTTGATTTACTTTGGATAACTTTTGGATTAGAAATCAACTTTCTCATATAAGCTTGTTTGGGGCATTACAGTTGCTGTAATGCTGTTCTGCAGAAAAACGAGTTTTGCAAAAGTGAAAGCATTCAGCAGGTTCAAAAGTTCAAACTCATCATTAGTAACCATTCCCTGTAGTGCTTCCTGACAAGGGTCCCTCCAGAGTTCAGTTGCTAGTTGCAACAATTGTATGACCCTGCTCTGACCCTCACAGCAGGCTCATAGAATAGCTACAAGTAGGCCACAAAGGTCCTGGAAAAAAAATTGCACTGCAACAGAAAGCAAATTACAGATAAGGAAGCAGATGCCAGACTGGAATTTTAAAACAGTGACACATTAATAAATCAATCCCAAATTAATTCATGTCAGTTGAAGCAGGCAGGTGTGCTTGCTTTTTCCCCCCATAATCTACAGTGATGATGAACCAGAGGGTGGCATTGATGTACCAGAGGGTGGCATGGGTGAAACAGAGGGTGCTGGGAACCTGTGATGATGAACCAGACGTAGAAACAACATAATCATGACGGTTGCGAGCCGACTTGTAAGTTAGCAATTGCGAACTGGTACAAAACCCTCGCGAACTGGCAGAAATCCTTGCGAACTGGCAGAAATCCTTGCGAACACAAAAAAAATTAAAAAATCCGCAAATTTGCGAGAATTCGCGGATTTTGCGGATTGCGAGTTCGCAAATTCGCAAAATTAGCGAACGCCAGATTCGCAAAATTCGCCCATGCTTAATCGACACCCGTCCTCCTATGTTTACCCCCTCTGCTATTTGAATGCATGCTTCTTGCTCTGTGAATGTTGCCCACTGTACCCAGCCTGTCCTGTGAATGCTCGCTTTGCCCTTTGTGTGCTCCCCGGCCGGCTCTGCGCATGCTCTTCTCTTTTGTTCACTCAGCTTTCTCTCCTCTGTACCACCCTCCACCCCGTCTCAGATGGCGGTGCATTCTAGAAGTGTCTTCTCAATGCTCTCACTGACATCCAGTGCTTCTCCTATAAGTCTTCTTGCAGGGCCATCGAGACTGCCTGTATGCAGGCCCAGCCACCCCACACGCCTACACTCACCTACTCAGCATCTGGATACCCTCAAAGGTG
This sequence comes from Lissotriton vulgaris, assembly GCF_964263255.1. Taxonomy (NCBI): domain Eukaryota; kingdom Metazoa; phylum Chordata; class Amphibia; order Caudata; family Salamandridae; genus Lissotriton; species Lissotriton vulgaris. Next base: position 1,050,626,886 of record NC_141693.1, read on the forward strand.
ACAAGCAGTGCTCCACAAATCCACCTTGCATTACATTACATACACACAATCTAACACAAGCCCAAAGAGGTGACCTCAATGAGTTAAAAAAAAAAAAGGACTTTAATCTAGTGATCAAACCCTTTGACAATGGAGGGGGGAACGTTGTTGTGTTGGGCAGTTTTAAGTACAAGGCAGAGTTACTAAGAGCTAATAAAGACTAATATGGAAGAGAGATCCTGTGATTTCTTAATTGATTGATGGGACCGAGGAATGCTTGATTATGGAGAACTCATGTTTCTTATATGTGATTCTCCACGTATCCATATGTTATCAACAACTCCCAAAGGTACATAAGAGCAGTGCTTCATTTGTAAACAAATAAGTGCCAGGGCCCTCGCCGGAGGCCACCGCAGCTTGCACCACCCCATTGCACAATAGAAATCCCCTTTCTTGTAACATTCTTTTAATTCCTTTTTATTGGACTTCATCCCCGGGCCTATTAAAGCTTGGGGAGTGGCCCCCACCTTCTCCCCTCCATTTATAAATATTGTTTGGTTCTGGGGAATGGGCTCCCTGGGGCCTAAAGTGGCTTGGGGGGGCACGCACCCCCCTCAGCTTTCTCCACAAAATGGTCCTAGGGATTGGGTCCTCGCTGCCCGAAGTTCAACCCTACGGCGCCCATGCTAAGGGCTGTGCATGAAGTGGGGTTGGTTGTCTGTGGGGTTTGATGCAGGCCCTGGGCCAACCCCTCATAGCACATGGCCAAAGGCCGTGCGCAGTGTGGTAATCGCTGCCTGCCGAGGGGTTGGACGCAGGGTGTCAGAATGTGAAGAACCTGTTAAACGAATTCCACAGGAGCAGAAACTGGTACCAGTGCCCCTCCACCAACACTCACACTGACAATGATTGGGACCATCAGTATGACATAACAGCAGGGGGGAGAAAAGTGGATAGAGAAACAAGAAAGACTGCCTAGCTGGGGATGACTTCACCTCTATTAGTCTTTTCTCTACTATAGATAATGGTATCCGGTACCTGCAGATGGAAGATAAATCACATATACACAGATTTCATGCTTCATTCCTCTCTCTCCATATCTTCATAAACATATGTACAGATGCATGAGTCTAATTACCCAACAATTGCAAGGCTTGAGCTACTCTCATATTGATAAATGCCGCTGAAATAGTTGAGAGTTACTAGATGGTGATTGCTGCTAGATCTGGCAATTAAAAAAGTATTTTCATACGCAAACAATTCTTTGACAACAGTCACCAGTATTCCAGTTTTCTCCAAAAGAATTAATAGTCTTCAAGTCTCCAAAGGGCATAATAACAAATCTATCTATCTGTCTGTCTATCTGTCTATCTATCTATCTATCTATCTATCTATCTATCTATCTATCTATCTATCTATCTATCTATCTATCTATCTATCTATCTATCTATCTATCTATCTATCTATCTATCTATCTATCTATCTATCTATCTATCTGTCTGTCTGTCTGTCTGTCTGTCTGTCTGTCTGTCTGTCTGTCTGTCTGTCTGTCTGTCTGTCTGTCTATCTATCTATCTATCTATCTATCTATCTATCTATCCAAAATAGATTACGCGAATGCTTTATACGCTGGCCTACAAAAACAGCTTCTTGCAAAACTCCAAAGGTTGCAGACCCGGCTGATATTGAATATCCCCAGGTTTGAGCCGGTGGCCTCCAAGGTCAGAAATCTTCACTGGCTACCGGTTGAGAAACTAATCCAATTCAAGCTCGCATGCCTGGCATATAAATCCATGCATGGGTCAGGACCACATTTCTTGAAAACAAACATGTCACCTTACATCCCAGCTAGGACACTGAGCTCTAGCAGTGCCAACCTCCTTCGTACCCCCCATTTCAAACAACTTAGATGGGGGGGGAGAGGCTTTCTGCTGCACTCAGCGTTAACCTGGAACAAGCTCCCTGCAGAAATAAAAAACAGCCCATCTTTGCTAACCTTTAGAAAGAACTTAAAGACTTGGCTCTTTTCTGGGTAGCCTTACCCAGATTCCCGCACAGCTCACCCAAGGTCCTCCGCTCGACAGTATCAGTCATGTCAGGGCCAAGACGCCCGCGGAAAATCATGCGCTCTCTAAATCCTATAATCAAATCAAATCAAATCAAATCTATCTATCTATCTACCTATCGATAATTTTTTAAGATTGGAGAGTCAATATAGTTCCTTATACTTCATAAGTGTATTAAAACAAATGCTCTGAAGGTGCTTGAGAACAAATTGTTCTGACTGGTAAAACTCTTCAGACCTTGAAACAATTGGGGAGAATTGTCTTACCGAGTTTTCAGATGAGACACTGCTCTCTAAAGAGAAGCATATAATAGCTGATCTAAGAAAAGGAAGAAGGCGAGACAGTACTCCCTTCAGAAACTGCTAACTTTTTAGAAAAAAAACGATGAGAGAAAATTGCTTCACCAGAATTCTGCACATGAGCGGAGGAGAGACGCTGTTCAAGGTGCGCTGCTTTTTTTTGATTGAGCATTTTACTTAGCAGTAACACAGTAAACAATCAAGCAAGTGCATAGTACATTAAAGCACATATGAGACAGCAGTACACATTAATTAAACCAGTCCAGCAGAATTATGCATTGACACAATATGTGATGAACAGTGTGGCTGAAGATTTAGTGGACTGATGCTAGTGGCATAAAGCAACGTGGATAGTTGGTTGATGAGTATGGTCATGTTTTAACGTACATCTTCGGGTTGGTGTGGCCAGAAGGGCCAGTGTCTTGGGAACTTGGGCCCAGGACCATGTTATCCAGCCTGTGCAGGTAGGCAATCAGAGGGGCCCAAAAGTCATGTGGTCTGCTCGCAGGGGGCATAAGGTTCCAGAATTCAGTCAAGTGTGTTTGGCAATATGCGGCATCAGCAAGCCATGACCTGATCGTGGGCGCAGGTTGACCCCCCCCCCCCCAGTGGATCGCCAGCCTGCGTTTGGCTAGCACCAGCAGCATCGCCACCAGCCGGCGGCTGGCATCAGGCATCTCCTTGACATATCCCAGCAGAAACGTGAGTGGGTCTGATGTGATGGGCTCAGAGGTTATGGTGCCAATGGTCCCACACACCGCCTGCCAGTAAGCAGCCATCCTAGGGCATGTCCAGGCCAGGTGGGCAAACTCCGCGTCCCGCGTAGAACAGCGCATACAGTGCGCATCTGTGGCAAGGCCCATTTTATATGGGCCATGGGGGTTCGATAGAGCCTGTGCAAGAAACTGAAATGTATCAATCTTAGTCTGTAATTGGGGGAGAGTTTTTCAGTCTGAGAACAACAATAATGCCATTGTTCGGGTGTCGGTCCAGTAGTCAGGTCCACCTGCATCGTACAGCTCGCGTGCTCCGCTTCTATAAGGGAGGCCTCAGGTGTTAAGAAGTAAAGCCGAGTGATGAGTTTACGACTGGAAGTGATAGCATGGATATATTCTAACGCCATATTAGTTGGTGGGGGTACGGGGAACGCACTGTTTGTGTTTTTACAAGTCGCTATCATTTGGTAGTATAGTAGACTATCCAGCTGTGTGGGTGTCACTGTCTCGTGTGAGGGGGGGGGAGAAAGAAACTGCCCGTCTGGGTAGAAGTCTGCGTTAGTGCATATTTCCAGTGCCTTCAGGCGACGCACCATGCCTTTATTGTGTAGTGGGGGAAAGGAAGGATTTTAGCAAGCTGCATTGATGGTGCATATAGAATATCTGTGCCTGTTAGTTTCTGAATTCCCTCCCAAGCCCAACGCACACATTCAACAGTGTTTCCTGGGCACACAATATGGCTGACGTAGAAAGCGGCTAAGGGGAGGCAAGATCCGCTTCGACTGCAAGGTGTGGCTGAAAGGGGGTGGGATACAACCAGAAGTGTAAAAAGCTGGCCTGGGCACAGTAAGCATAGAGCTTGGGATTGGGAGCCCCCAGGCCACCGCCGAGAAGGGTAGGGTCAGAGTGTTGTATGATATGCGCTGCTGTCGACCTGACCTGGTGAGTGTGATCAGATTGGAATGTAGTCTCTTAAAAAATTGAATCGTAAGGGGGAGCAGGATATTTAAAAACAAATATAAAAATTTGGGGAGGATGATCATTTTGGCTATTGTGATACACCTGCAATAGAGAGGGGAAGTTTGTTCCAGATTGGTATTTTGGATTCCAGCCATTCCATTGCTCACCCATAGTTTGCTTTCCAGAGTTCATCTGTATCCCTGCTGAGCCATATGCCCAAGTACCTGGTTGGTTCAGTAGCCCATTTCAATGGGAATTCTGTCTGAAAGGGGAGCGTTGCATCTGTAAGGGGCAATAGGATGGATTGACTCCAGTTGATGTTTACCCCAGAATGTTCACCAAAGCGTATGACCTCCCTAGTCATGGGGGCCAGGTTTACGCGTGGTTCACATATATATAACGCAACATCATCCGTTAAGTTTGATTTGTGCCGTGGGTTGGGTGTAAAGGAGCTGAATATTACAAATAAAGCCCAGACTAAGACCTAATCAATCTAAGAGCGAGAATAGAAATGGCCATTCTAAGGAATCGAATGCCTTAGTGGCATCCAGTAACGCTGCTACAGCAGGCAAGGAGGGGTCATTTGGTGCATTACGGAGAAAATTGTCCTTAAATTATGGGATGTGGTTCATCCAGGAATAAAACCAGATTGGTCTGGGTGCGTAATTAGGGCCATGAACGGGAAGAGGCGGTTTGCCAGAATTTTCGCAAATATTTTGTTATCAGTATTTATTAACGAAAGGGGCCGATAACAATCGCAGGACGACGGAGGTTTATCGGGCTTTAGTATGAGGGTAATTACTGCCTCACGCAAGTATGAGGGAAGTGGCCTACAGTAAGAGATTCATTATACATTTCTATCAGATGAGGAATTAAAAAATTAAAATAGGGGCATATTCTTTATAAAACTCTGGGGTGAGACCGTCCGTACTGGGCGCTTTGTCACTTTTGTCGCTTTGAGGCTGGCAATGACTTGCGTGATTTCCTCCATTGAGAATGGGGCATCAAGGTACTCCCGATGTCTGTGTCTAAGCCATAAGAGCTCAATGGAGTCAAAGTATGTTTGCATCAAGTCAGGATCCTGTTTCGTGCCCGCAGTGTAAAGGTGGGAATAGAAAGAAGTAATTGTCTCTGATATGTCCTCGGGTGAAGTGATCCTATCGCCAGCATCATTGATCAGTTCCATCAGATATGAGGATATGTGGGGTTTCCTGAGTAAATTTGCTTGTGTTTTACCTGGTCGGTCACCTTCGCCATACCTATGGGCGTGCACCTCTCGGCAGAGGTAGCTGACCTCTCTCTCTGCTTCAGTATGGTAGTCTGAAAGCTTGGCCCTAATGTCGGAAGCGTGGTGAGGGTGGAGTTAACACTGTAAGTGTGGTCTAGGGTTTTTATTTCAGCTTCTAGGCATGTCAGGGTGCCGCGTAGATCCCGCAAGACCAAAGATTGCTTAGCAATTCATATCCCTCGGATAACAACTTTAAAAGCTTGCCAAAGGGTGGATGGGATTCTACAGTGCCAGTGTTGGTATAAAAAAACTCAACAACGGCGGTGCCGAGTTCCTCCTTAAATACAGTATTGTGAAGCACATAGGGGGGTAGGCGCCATGGGAATATAGGTCGTTGGGTTTGAGGGAGCTGCAAGGTCATTCGCACAGGGGCGTGGTCAGATAAAGCGCATGGCATATGCACAACACATGTGGTCCAGCCGGCCACATCCCTAGTCGCCAGCCATAAATCAGTCTGGGAGCATGACCCATGTGTGGTGGAGATGCAGGTGCCCTCATAGCCAGTGGGGTGTGTGTGACGACACATGTCTACTAGGCAATTGTCTTGCATAAGTGTGTGTAATATGGCGGTGGCTTGCAGGAGCCTAAAAAGGAGAGTTGGTGCCATATGTGAAGGAAGAAGTCCAGATTGTCCGAGTTGGGGACGTAAATGGCTGCCAGAATTAAAAGTTGTGAGTAACCCTGGGCTAGTTTGCGTAGTCGCGCTACGTGTAGCTACGCAAAGTGCACTTTGCACTACGCAAGCTACGCGTAGCTATGCGAACTGCGTAGTGCGGTCGGGAAAGTGCTGTTCGCACTGGTTGCACTGTGTAATCATTGCAAACGGCATCTTGCACAGTGCAAGTGGTCATTTCCTGCCGCTCGAGTAGATCTGTACTCGAGCAGCAGTTTTCTCAACGTGTACTGGTAGTTTCTCATTGCAAGCGGTCGAGAGCATATGCGACCACTCGCAATGAGAAACCTGACCTCCCCGCGTTGAGAATCTTGCTGGGAGGTTTATTTTCCTCGCTCGCGATCGGCAACTTGATGTTGCTGATTGCGAACGAGGGAAAAGTCTCGCCGGGATATCATTTTGCTCGCTCGGGGTCACCAACTTGACGTTGAGGACTGTGAGCAAGCAAAAATTGCATGCTACGCGACGTGTTTTTGCACTGTGCTACGTGCAATTCACGTAGCGCGTAGTTGTGCAATCTACACGAGCGTAGCGTAGTCCTACGCTGAGGATTAGTTGCGAGTAAAGCGTGCCAGAAAGAATACCAAATCTGCCTGCTGGATCGGTGTGTGTCGTAGAGTTGTGCCAGGGCAGACCTTTTTTGAGCAGAATAGTGACATCTCTCGTGTAGTTAGAGTCGATCGAGGAGTAGGATTCACCCCAGTGTCGCACATGTAGTCTTGCCGTGTTAGTGGCAGAAAGGTGCGTCTCATGCAGGAAACATATATCAGTTTTGTGCCAGGCTAGGTAGGAATGTACGAGTCGCGACTTGCGATGTTCATTTATGACTCAGTCTCTGACATGCCATGTTACAAAAGTTACCTCAGTCATCGATACTGTCTATGTGGTGTATGGTATTGCATGCTGTAATGTTGTCACTGAAACCATGGTGTATTGCCTTGTTGATAGTTGTGTGTCAGCCGTATAATGATATGTGCGTAGTGTGCAGGAACAAACATTTGTAACACATAAAAACAAACCCACGGTTCTAGTTCCAGGCATCCCTTGCTACTTTTACCTGTCCTCCCACCTCCCACTCCAAACCCACCCCCCCCAATTAAGTTGAGACACATACCCTCCCCACCCATATTTCACCAACAAAGATTGCCAGGAGAGTACATGGAAATCATCCCTTTTGTGAGAGTGGGCTCAGCTGGGCTTCCCCCCACCATGGACCAAGCGAGAATGTAACCAATAGGAAATAATGCCTAGTGGGCAGCTTGACTTAGGCCTGCACCGGGAAAGAGAAAGCTGTCAGTCAGAGCACAATAGCAGCCAGGTGAGTAATACAGTACATGACTGATAGTTAAGTGGCTGAGGGAGTTAGTCATTATCGCTCATATGACCGTTTCCTGCTTCAGCGGAGGAGCCTCACCGGGTGGCTTTGTGCAGTTGTTTCACATAGGTCACAGCTGCTTTAGGATCCGTAAAAAGTGTATCTCGCCATCAATCTCAATTCGTAACTTGGCCGGGTATAGTAGGGCATATGGAACGTTCAATTGTTGGAGCAGTCGTTTAGCAGGGAGGAAGTCTCTTCTTGCTGAGTGAACGGCCAGGGTGAAGTCAGGATAGAAGGAGAGGGTATTGCCCTGGTGCTTGACTTCTTTCATTTCTCGGGCCTTGCGCAAGATCGTATTGTGGTAGTTTAGTATGCACGCAATGATCGGGTGCGCTGGGGTCCCAGGTGGGGGCCGTGGTCCCAAGGAACGATGCGCTCGTTCAACAATGAAGTACTCAGAGAGGGCTACCCCGAAGAGCTCGCGAAGCAGCGACTCCAGGTAGCCCTCCATTTTGCCCGTTGCCGTAGCCCTGTGATTCGGAGGTTGTTCATGTGGGTGCGGTATTTGAGATCTTCATTCTTGCCATGAATGAGCTCTAAGATCTTGTCCATCTTCAGCAGGCATTGCTGGTTTTTTGGCAATGGTGTCGTCCGCGTCCGATACTGTAGTGACCGGATATTTTGTGCTATTTCTGAGTGATGGTGAAGTCTGTCCTGCTATTATAGTGCACAAATATACTAACTCTTTCCTTTACTTTTCAGGCTATGCTTAGACTGTTAGGTAGTATTGTGACTTTATAATATAATGTTTTCTTTGTCTGTTATTGTGTAATAAATGGACCCCAGTTTGTAACAAACATATATTTGAGTATTGTTTTTATGATAAAGCTAACCTTTCTTTACAACCAGATGCCAGCGTATGGAAGGATGGGCGATTCCCTTCCTCCAAGTAACTGATGCGGGAGATTGATGTGAGTTTTATGTCAGGGAATAATTCTGAAGTGTAACAATTTGGCAGTTCTTGTGTGAGAGGATCGCATCTCCTATCTATCACATGAGGGATAAAAATGTATATAAGATAGAAGATACTCCCAGTAAATATTAGGTATTTAGAAATTTCCCCAATAGAGAGAGAGAAGGTATTAATAGGACAGTGAGATCGCTCAAGATAGGGCGTTAATGAGAACACCAATTGGGATTGGTGTGTAAAGAGATTGCTCAAGATAGGGCATTAGTGAGAACACCAATTGGGGATGGTGTGTAATGAGATCGCTCAAGATAGGGCGTTAATGAGAACACCAATTGTGGTTGGTGTGGTAGAGTGAGCTGCTCTCCACTATGAGAAGGAGGGTAGAATAGACCGGGCCAGATTGTCGTGGGGCTATAAGGTAAGATCATAGCATGAGACATGGAATTCCGTAGTTATTAGTGACTATTCTTAGTAATCCCTTAGATCTAGCAGTGTTTTTGATGATATAAGCTTGTATATTGCGAGTGCCCCATTCCCGGGTAAGTACTTAGGAACCATTGTAAATAGGGTCCGGGAAGGGATGGTGTTACGTTTTGGCCGGATTAGTTGTATCTAGGTGAGTGGGTGATTCTTGGTCTGAGAATCCGGTCATTACAGATACCTTGGCCTCCAGGTGGGTTATCTGGTTGTCATGTAAGTTCACACGTTGCTTGACCTGGTCCAGGCAGGGCGCAAGGTGGTCTATTTTGGCATTGATTGTTTTCAGGCTGGATTTGGTCACAAGGAGTAGCAATCGGATGTCTTCATCCTGCACGGGGTTGCCTCTGTCTGAGTAGCCCGATCTCCCGCGTCTTGCTGCTGGTCACCGCCCTTTTCCTGTGCAGTGCCCCTCGAAAGTTAGCTTGGGCTGTCTATTCTCTGTTATCCCCATTCTCGCTGAGGAGTGTATGCCAGGGGCGGAGGTACAGGTACATCTGATTCTGTTACAGGGCCCGCGTATTCATACGATAAGTCAATCAGCCTAGCTGCGGCCTGGTCTGTGTGCCACTGCCACAAGCTTCCTGCAATGCCCGAGCTAGCAGGTTGGGTTACCAAACAAATGAGGAGCCCCTCAGGCCTGCGCAAGTGTGGCGTGAGGAGTTCAGCAGTCTAGCCCTCCGTCGCTATGCATGGGTCGTCGAATCCGTCAGGAGAGGTGGACAGCGAGCGGGCAAAGAGCAGGCACCCATGGAAGGCCGCCAGTCACAATACCGCCTTCACTGCAGCGCACCCCAGCAGCCGCAGCACGGAGTATAAGTAGGGCCGTTGCCAAACTTTGCGGCTAACCTGACACAGATGGCCGTGTCCTCTCCCAGACGGATCACAATCGCGGCCCAGCAGTCAGGCGGGAACGGGCGAGCTGCTGCCGGCCAGGTCCGAGTAGGGGGCGGAGACTCAGCCCCGGGACCAGGCAGGCCTTTTGGGGAGGCCTCCGAAGTGGTCACTGCATGGCAGTGGGACCCCGGTCGACCACTTGGTTTCACGCCGCCCCCCAAACCTTGCCCCTACTTGCAGCAGTCTCAGTGGGCCTTGGGAGTGGGCCACGCTGTGTTGCGAGGACCAACTTCTGTGTATTGCTCAGGCCTCCAAGGTGTCCCTGCTCCTCCGCCTCACGGCCGCCAGCCACAGGAGCACATCCGGGATCTCAACAGGGGAGCCACGCCTACCCGGGCGCTGGAAGACGGCAGCAGACTGCCCGACCTAGGCGCGCTGTGCTCCAGACCCGCAGCAGTTCTTCACGCAGCTCCGTCACTCCCATTGCAGGCTGGCCAGCCGTGGTGAACTCATCCCTCTGTGCGCCTCAGCTTCAAATGCACAGCTGTGCTGGACCCGTGGTATCTGAGCAGTGTAGGGATGCAGTATATGCAGATTAATGCAGGCGAAATTTCTCGGATTGTGCCGGATTATGCGCTCGGTCGGCAGAGCTCACTCAGGGTGCAGCCATCTTGCTGCTGGCAAAACCATGCCCCAAGGTGCGCTGGTTAAGTGCCGAGTTGAGACGCTACTTCCAAGGGAAATTCTGACTGGAGAACTCCTGGAAAATGGTGCATGGAGAAGAGATGCTATCAGCGCCTCAAGGATTCAGTTGAAGTGTGGAGTTTTCCTTTATGATCGGGGGCATAGTGAATGCTGAACACTGCTCGCACACGGAACGAGACCGCTGACCTCTTCTGCCAACCAGACGTCCGCCATCTTGAAAATCTGGACTGGCGGGGGATGGACAGTAAGTGAATGAGGGTTCTCAATAACAACTTCGCTGATGGCTTTATGTGTTTCCAATGCAGATATTTTGGAGCTCTTTTAAATTCGAAGCCTATCTTTGATTTTGATGAGTAAGCACTAGCTTCTTCCACCATTAATAAACCACAATACATCAGAGCACACCCAATCGTTATGTATGTAATCCAACAAAAAAGTCAAAGAACTTTTATTTCCATTTTTCAAAACACAAAGAGAAACAGCAGCCGATGCACGTTTCGCCCCCTGGGCTTTTTCACGGCTGTAATTCGAACATTTATTGCCGTATCCAATTAGTGCTGACCCTGCTTTGTTAAAAAGACCTCCGTATTGGTTCAAGCAACTGTTTGTTACAGAAGAATTAGCGAATGGAGTTTCACCCGATGACAGGCAGTGAAGAAGTGTTAAATCCTTTTAAGCGCTGCCCCGTGATACAGAGGACCCTGATGCATCCTTTCTGTGTCTTCTCGCCTGTGTCCGTGATCATAGCCAGCAGCTGAACCAATTCGGAGGTATTTTTAACAAAGCAGGGTCTACACCAATAGGATACGGCAATAAATGTTCGAATTAGAGACTTGAAAAAGCCCAGGGGGCAAATCGTGCCTCGGCTGCTGTTTCTCTTCATGTTTTAAAAAGTGGAAATAAAAGTTAACGGAAAGACCTGATTCAAGACTTTGCTCTCAATTCAATTCAAAGGACATTGAATTAGTATTATTGAAACGGATTCTGTGGAAGAATTTCCACTCCATTCTTTTCTTTGACTTTTTTGTTGGATTACAGACATAACGATCGGGTGTGCTCTGGTGTATTGTGGTTTATTAATGTTCTAGACTTTTTTAGTCTTAGAAAAAAATACACCCTGGTGGGTGGGTAATGTAACATTGTATGAGCACCCCAAAGTAGAACTGTTTAAATTGATCATTTAGACTTAGTGTTATCAATAGATGTGCAGATCATTAAGCAAACCCACGAAGCTCTGGTAGTAGCTTCTTACACCATGTTCCTGGCACAGGGCCTGGCTGCAGGCCAGGCCCTGTGGCCAACCAACTGCTGTGCCCGGTCAAAAGCATCCGTGGTGGGCTAGCCCCTGCGGCCAAACATGCGCAGCAAGGGATGGATGCAGGCCATGTTGTCAATCCTCAATTGGGCACTATAAAGGCCAGGCCCTGTGGCCAACACCCCACAGCAGACAGCTGAAGGCCAAAGGCCATGTGCGGCAGATGGTTGGCTTTACATATGGCAACAAAATATTACTTTATGTTGAAAAACCCTAGAAATTAACTGAAAAAAACAAGGTTGAAGGAACTTTATAGTTAGGTGATAATTTCTGTGACAACATAACGTTTTAAATGTACAAAACTACTGAAATTGACCAGTTACAGTTAGCTCTGGAAACTATAACTTGTGCACTAAGGTAATTAAAACTCGCACCCTCGCCATGCACTGCTAATTACCTCACATATTACATCACTCATGACATTTTTTTTGACATCATTAATAATATGACTGCAACATTTGCAATGAAATTATTTTTGATAAACAATTTTATTGATTTCAGCACAATACAAAAGGTTACATTCAGATAAAGTAGTATGTCACAGTCAGTATCACCTGCACCTAATAAAGCACATGGTACAGCACCCAAGAAGTCGACAAATCAACTACAGAACCATTTCAGCTTCAGTTTTAGTATAACTGGCCCACCTCCACGGTTCCCCCATCACTTGCTGCATATTTTGTCATATTTAGCGGGGCAACCTCTGGCCTCATACACCTTAGGTGTATGGGTACACTAGTCCACCCTGCGTCTCCACTGACATAACATAGGAGGCTTGGAAGCCCTCCAGTGGGATGCTATAATCTGTTTGGCCACCATAATGGCAGTACCCGTGAGAGCACGGTCCGCTTGCATGCCTCCCACCACATCAAGTACACCCAACAGTATCGGCAGGAGGGAAAGTTCCACTTCCCATCCAGTATTGTGTTATGGTGGGACAGGACCAAACCATGTGATAGAAGTCTGCATGGGCCTGAGAGCAGCGAGGGCATACAGGGCTTGCAAGGAGACCTGCCTTAAACAGACAGCCATGAGTGAGATATGCACAGTAAAGATAGTACATTTATACCAGTCAGAGTCTGGAGGATGTCATGATGACTCTAGGAGCCATCACAACATTATGCCAATCCAGATAATCTAGGGATCCCAGCCAGCCATCCCACCAGGGTTCTAATATGAGGCAGTGTATAAGTAATGACCAATGTGTGGTATATCTGCGAGACACCACCTTTCCCCAGTACACCCATCATGAGCTTTGCCTCAACTGGGCTGAATTCTGGGAGTGATGTGCCCTGTGAGATGTGCTTGTGCAGTGAATGTAACAAGTGTCCCCACAGGGGGGTAAGAGGCGCACTCTTGGTTTAAACTTACTTCTTGCTATATATTCAACCTATTTAGATAAGGGTGCTAAACTATAAACATGTGTTGGCTCCACATGTATAAACCAAATTTGACCCGGAACAGGATTAACCTGCTCTAGTGTGCACTGTTCCTAATGAACAGAATGTTCACAAATTTCAAACAATAATCAATCATACTTATTATAATTATACCACAGCATCAGTTTGTTTTGTACTGTTATTTACTTTTTGTTTCAAAACATAATCATATAACTCTTATACATACAAATTCATAATCATTCGACATTCAAATGCTGTTTTCATTATTTGCAGTGATTGTCCATATTATTTTTGCTCATACAGGTTCACTCAACGAATTATTCTATTTACTACTGAACCATGATTAGTTTCAGGCCCAATGCATTTCGGAACAGAGGTTCCTTCCTCAGGGGCTGTGTTCTGTAAATTAAAAAATTCAAATTACTCTACACATGTCAAAACGTAAGTATATACATTTCATAAATTCTTTGAATTTACGGGGTCTAGCATTGCAACTGTCAAAATTGCATATATGATATTTATACAAGGATATGAATTCCTCTCTCTAGACATTGTCTATCTGATCACCTGTTAGCTTACAGGATATATCAAGAAGAGCACAAGTAGGGGTGTAACATCATAAGCAACCAACTTAATAAATGAAATAGCATAGAGTAAAAACACATCGTACAGGCAGTACCGATCTAATAGTTATTAAACAAACACGGGGTGTCTCTAAACTCATATTTGTGTTATGAACATTCAAAATGATGGACCTTTCGTGTACAGCTTATGTATATCTACCCAATTTATTTTGCCCCCATAACCTATTAAATAGAGGTGCTTCTTATACTTATCGGCTGAAAACAATCCCTGTTCCACATATTCGTTTTGCTGTCCAAATATCTGTTGCCTGGTGGTAAAGCTTACCTCAATGTTATAAAGCGAAAATTCTTCCTTATAACTGTTGCCTCGGTGAATGTTCAAGACTAGATGTATACATTCCCTGCAACTAAATATATTGTCTCCATTAATCTAATTTGCCTTTAAAGTGTGACAGAAGAATTTAGGTATCACTAGAGTTTGAACTTACTATGGGGTGTGCGGCTCAGCTCGTAGTTAATGCCCCGCAGCAGCGCAATTGGAAAGGCGTGTCTTCCGATATTGTTCCTCTTTACGTGCTAAGCAAATAAACGGGATACTTTTATACCCAAATCAGCAATGCATGATGTTTACTAAACTATCTACCACCCTTTTTTTTTACAGGTCACACTTACTTGTAGACTGACTCTCAGTGTGGAACAATCGTCTCGGCTCGTTATTAGTGCTCAGCAGCGGTGCAAATAGAAAGGCGTGTCGTCAAGTTCTGCTCCTGTTTACTTCTAAGTAAATGAACGGGATACTATTATTACTAGATCCTGCAATACGTGATGTTTAGTGAACTATCTGCCACCCTCAATATTGGTCGCACTTACTTTTAAACTGACGCTATTCTTCTCTATCTACTCGAACCATCCAACCTTGACGAGAAGTCTCTCGTACTGATTAGTATTCGCGCCAAACGTATTTGCCACAAATGTTGTTAATAGATGACATGTGACTACGGGAAAGCTGGGATATGTAGTTTATCTCTGTTTCACTAGTGAGAGCCCTTTTTATTTGTTCAATAGCGTTAGGGCAACTTTATGTATAAACCTAGTTAAGGAGATACCTGATATATTCACAACAATAAAACATTCTGTTGCGATATAATATTTAGTTATATCTCTGACCTGTTTTAAATTTCGACATGAAAATATTATCATAAAATTATAAACCTCATAGTGTCGTGCTGAAGGCTACTAAGTCTTAAATGCATACTATATTCTTACATACAATAAACTTTACATATGCTCAATAGTAACGAATATACAATAACATTTAAAATAATGCAATTGAAAATCATGTAAATGTATTATCAAGCCGAAACCATTAATGTACAGACATATCTGCATATGCAAATTTCTGTTACTGGTGACTCTGTAACCAAGACACACTCAGTTGTTCACATAAAGTTTACAAGGTGATGAACAAAACATCTTGCGTAGTGTCCTTAGTGAAACGGTCAATTCATCAGATGTTGTAGAAGCCATATAATATTAACATTGAACCAATGTTCTATATGTTAAACTAATAACATGGTGTTGCATGCTAAATCATCATAATGTTGCAGACAATTAATGTTACCGTTGTTACTGAACACTCTAAACTTAATGCCAAAATTGCACATACTTGTACATGGTAACGTTGCAGACAATATGCCATACAGTCAATGTTACTGGTGTTACTGATCCCTCTGTGTTTATCACTAAATTCCCCTCTATTTACAAAAAACAGCTCATATCCATCCTATCATTAAGACCTTTTGGCTGCATGGTCTGTAAAAACTCTATCCAAAACACCTCTCGCTGCAAGAGTTTTTGGGTATTATCAATTCCATCTAGTTTAGTAACCACTTCCACTATTTGTGCCCGTAGTTGAGCTATTGTGTGTTTCTTTTCAGCCCAATGGGTGGCTACCCCTGATGCTGAGTTTTTAAGTCTTATGGTACTTTTGTGTTCTGTTAGTCTCAATTAGAATTTACTCTCCGTTTTACCTATATAGGCTTTTCCGCATGGACATTTTAAACAGTACACTATGTTGGCGGTGTTACAGTCTGAAGTGTGCCTCAATTTAATGTTAGCCCCTTTAATAGGATGTGTGAGAGTTTTGCCAGTAATGATGTTATTGCAGTGTATGCAGTTATAACATTTTTGAGTTCCTTTGTACTCTACATTTTTAACCTTCCTGGATCCTGTATATATGAGTTCTTGGAGATTTCTAGCCCTTGTATATGCAAACGTAGGTGGTTCTCTGAAGATGACATTGAACTCAGGTTCGTCGACCAACAACTCCCATCTTTTCTTGATAATTTTCTTGATCTGAATAGATTTGTTGGAAAATTTAGAGACAAAAGTAGGGGTGTTGGAACATCTTGTTACTTTCTTCACGAAAAGTTCATCCCTCTCCTTCATTTGAATTCTAGCCATATTTTTCTGTAGTAATGTTTCTGGATAACCCCTATTGACAAATCTCTCCTTGAATTCTCTGAGTTTTTGTTCTGCGACTTCGGGGTCCGAACATATTCTTTTTATCCTGGTGAACTGTGAAGACGGAAGATTTTCCACAAGACTCCTAGGATGAAAGCTGGAATGCATCAACGTACTGTTGCGGTCGGTTGGTTTAGTGAAGATTTCAGTGCTCAATTTATTTTTCTGTTTCTTAATGAGAACGTCCAAATAGTTGGTTTTGTCTTGGCTGATAGAAAAGGTGAACTTAATTCTAGGTTCTCTATTATTAAGTTCCTCAATGAGTTGTATTAGCATTTCTTTAGGACGAGTCCAAATCAGAAAAATATCATCGATGTATCGACAATATTGTGCTATGCCTTTTGTCCATTCCTTGTGTGTTAGAATGTGATCATTCTCAAACTTCGCCATGTAGATATTGGCATAGGCAGGTGCTCCAGAAAAACCCATAGAAGTACCTGTAAGTTGACCAAAAAAATCTTCCTTCCACTGAAAATAACTGTTGTGCAAACAGAAAAACAAAAGCTGCAATAAGAAAATATTGTGTTCTTGTGTTGATTCCATCTTAAGTAGTGCCCATTCCACAGCCTCCATTCCTTGTGCATGCGCTATAGAAGTGTACAAAGCTGTCACGTCAATTGTGCATAGTAGCCAATCTTGTTGGACCAGATATTCAATTGTACGTAGTTTGGTGAGAAAGTCTGTGGTATCTTTCACATATGTGCACCAACTTTGGACAAATTGTTGAAGAAAATAGTCTAAATATTTCCCCAATGGCTCAAAGATTGAATTACAAGCCGATACTATTGGTCTGAAGGGCGGATCAATCGGATCCTTGTGTATTTTGGGAGTCATATAAATCCTTGGCCTCCTAGGATTTTGTGCTGTTAAACACATTTTAAGATTGGTGTCAATTATTCCTTGCTCTTCTGCTTGGATTAAAATGTCTTGTAGCATAGTTTGCAGTTTTTGGGTTGAATCTCCATCAAGTACTATGTATGTCTCAGTGTCGATACATGCTCATTCACTTTTTTCTCATAATATTCAGTGTCCATTGCTACCCAAGCTCCCCCCTTGTCGGCGGGCTTCAAAGTTAGATCTTTATTGTTGGCAATGCCATGTATCAATTGCATTTCATGCTTCGTCAGGTTAGATGTGGATCTTGTTGTGTAGTTAAGTTGTGCGCAGTCATGTTTCACCAGATTCTCAAACATATCCAATGTTTTATGCGAGCTGGGTGCTAGAAATTTACTTTTTGGTTTTAATCTTTCACTTAGTTCTGATCGCTCTTCACAAGTATCTTGAACTATATTGGTAAAATAGTGTTTGAGTCTTAATTTGCGCATAAATTTAAACATTGCGGTGTCTGTATCAAGTTTTGTGGTAGTAGCAGTTGGCACAAATGTTCTTCCTTTATTAAGAATCCCCAGCTCTTGAGAGGTTAACGGGTGCGATGAAATGTTTATGATTAAACTAGATTCTTCCCGCTTCTTAATTGTTTTCCTGCCTTGTCCTCTCCTGGTTTTGAAGTTACTGGCCCTGTTGTTTTTGGTGGGCTCGTTTGAACTCGTGGGGGACTCGAAGGGGTTTGTTGTCGATCCGTTGCCTGTAACAAAAAAGACGAGGTAGATGACGAAGTCGTGGTTGTCATTTCATTAGTATTTGTTCCTTCTTGGTCTGTTGTCGATTTGGTGGATTGTCCTGGGGTTTTAGTGGCTGGTGGTCTACTCATTGATATATCTAAATCCGTGGCTACACTTTCTTCTGATGACGATGTGGTTTTCTTATTCTGAGTGAATCTTTTCCTGGCGTAGATTTCAGCCCAAGTGTACACTTCATTGAGCTTATAGTCCACTGTATCTCTCCGATACTTCCTGGTTTTCCCTTCTTGTAACTCTTTACTGTATTTATCCAATCTAGCATTCATTTCTTCTAGTGTCGCACTCCATGTGGAGGTTTCTAATTGGTGTTCTAGATCTTTCTTTATATTAAAGATTTCTTCCTCCAATTCACGTATGGTTTTTGATAGTTCTTCAACTATCAATAAGCTCAGATCTAACGAACATTTGTTTAAAATGGCGAACCATTTGCTCATGAATTTCGCATTTAAATGGAATCTAAACAACATTGGCCGAATTGCCAATCTTAGACCTCGAGGTATGCGTTGTGCTCTGTGGTATTGTACTAGCGTTGAGGCATGCAGCCTTTGGTTTACTTAGCGTCTAGTAAGATATTCTAGCTGTTTTAATTGTTGCATGGTAGACCCTCCATGTGAATCAACTTAAAAGTAAGTTCGACCAATATTGAGGGTGGCAGATAGTTCACTAAACATCACGTATTGCAGGATCTAGTAATAATAGTATCCCGTTCATTTACTTAGAAGTAAACAGGAGCAGAACTTGACGACACGCCTTTCTATTTGCACCGCTGCTGAGCACTAATAACGAGCCGAGACGATTGTTCCACACTGAGAGTCAGTCTACAAGTAAGTGTGACCTGTAAAAAAAGGGTGGTAGATAGTTTAGTAAACATCACGCATTGCTGATTTGGGTATAAAAGTATCCCGTTTATTTGCTTAGCACGTAAAGAGGAACAATATCGGAAGACACGCCTTTCCAATTGCGCTGCTGCGAGGCATTAACTACGAGCTGAGCCGCACACCCCATAGTAAGTTCAAACTCTAGTGATACCTAAATTCTTCTGTCACACTTTAAAGGCAAATTAGATTAATGGAGACAATATATTTAGTTGCAGGGAATGTATACATCTAGTCTTGAACATTCACCGAGGCAACAGTTATAAGGAAGAATTTTCGCTTTATAACATTGAGGTAAGCTTTACCACCAGGCAACAGATATTTGGACAGCAAAACGAATATGTGGAACAGGGATTGTTTTCAGCCGATAAGTATAAGAAGCACCTCTATTTAATAGGTTATGGGGGCAAAATAAATTGGGTAGATATACATAAGCTGTACACGAAAGGTCCATCAGTTTGAATGTTCATAACACAAATATGAGTTTAGAGACACCCCGTGTTTGTTTAATAACTATTAGATCGGTACTGCCTGTACAATGTGTTTTTACTCTATGCTATTTCATTTATTAAGTTGGTTGCTTATGATGTTACACCCCTACTTGTGCTCTTCTTGATATATCCTGTAAGCTAACAGGTGATCAGATAGACAATGTCTAGAGAGAGGAATTCATATCCTTGTATAAATATCATAAATGCAATTTTGACAGGTGCAATGCTAGACCCCGTAAATTCAAAGAATTTATGAAATGTATATACTTACGTTTTGACATGTGTAGAGTAATTTGAATTTTTTAATTTACAGAACACAGCCCCTGAGGAAGGAACCTCTGTTCCGAAATGCATTGGGCCTGAAACTAATCATGGTTCAGTAGTAAATAGAATAATTTGTTGAGTGAATCTGTATGAGCAAAAATAATATGGACAATCACTGCAAATAATGAAAACAACATTTGAATGTCGAATGATTATGAATTTGTATGTATAAGAGTTATATGATTATGTTTTGAAACAAAAAGTAAATAACAGTACAAAACAAACTGATGCTGTGGTATAATTATAATAAGTATGATTGATTATTGTTTGAAATTTGTGAACATTCTGTTCATTAGGGGCGTGGCTTGGACGCCGATCGGGATGGCGGCGTGAGCTCGCAGCTCCGCGCGGAATCCAGCTAATTCTCCTGATTTCAGCACCCTGGGCGACCCGTGGTCGACGCTTCTTCCCTACGAAGTGTAGGGGGTCCACTGGGCGTTGATAGAAAGTGGTCGGGGGACTGCTGGCCCCGTGGAGAGCCAGTTTGGCGACGGCTGAGGTATCGCCGAGAGTGAGAAGAAAATGGCGGCGGAGCGGCCGGGCAACTCCGGACATCGACATTGAGCCGACTTGGTGCCCACTGGTGGAAAGCCTTGTAGCCGAGAAATTGAGGCGGTAGGGACTGCGGCGACTGTCCTGAAGATCGGGGGACAAGGACCCGACCCCGCTCGGGCTTTGAGGACGCTTGCCGGCCGCTACCCTTCCCTGTCCCCTTCCCCTCCGGGCTCACGAGGGGTCGGGTCTGACGGAGCTCACCCGCTTGGCCCTTGGGACTACGGGCACCGGCGGTGACATTGGATCCTGTTCAATATTGGGAGGATTGCACCGGCTCACGAGGGCCGGGACCGGACGGGTTTTCTGGCCTGTGACGCAGCACCCTAAGATGGCGGCCAAGGGAGGACCGGTGGCCAGAGAGCGCGGACAGGGGGACCTGGTGGCGCCGTCCCAGATGGGCGAGACCCCCCCGAAGGAGTTGGACCAGGAGCAGCGACTGAATCGACGCCTGGATGCCATACTAGATGCAATTACCTCGACCAAGGAGGCGTTGCAGCAGGACATTGCGCAAGTAGCCACGGGGCTGGGGCTCTTGAGAGCGGACCATGCGAAGCTGGCGGATAAGGTCAAGGACCATGATCAGATGCTATTGGACCTGAAACCGTCAGTAGTGACCGCGGAGCATAAAATCACGGACATCCTGGCCCGGCTGGATTCGCTGGAACGGCGTGCGGAGGATGCCGAAGGCCGCAATAGGAGGAACAACGTGCGGGTCGTAGGCCTGCCGGAACGAATTGAGGGGGAGGATGCGGTGGCCTACATGGAGGACTGGTTTCGAACTGTGGTGGCGCCGGAGGGGCTTACTCCTTTCTTTACGTTGGAACGAGCCCACAGGGTGCCTGCTCGCCCGCCAGGGCTTGGCCGCCCCCCCGACCGATGGTGGTGCGGCTCCTCCATTATAAGGACCGGGACCTCCTCATTCAGAAGGCTCGGATGTCGGGCCCGTTTGAGGTGGAGAACAGTAGGGTTACAATCTTCCCGGACTACACCCAGGCGGTCCAGAAAAGCAGAGCATCGTTCCTGGCAGTGAAGAAGGAACTGCGAGAGGAGGGTATTCAATACTCCCTGCTCTTCCCGGCCAAGCTGCGGGTTATCATGGATGAGTCTACGCACTTCTTTCAGACCCCGGACGAGGCCTGGCAGTGGCTGGAGTCGTATAGAGCGGGGACGGATCGATCTCACAAAAGTAGGCGAGATCGGTCCACACAGCCTCAGGTCAGAAAATCGCAACGCATCCGGTCCCGTAATAGGCGCCAGCGGGAGAAACGGGAGGCTCAAATGGCTGCGCAAAAGAGAGATGCGCTGGCAGCGACGGCGGCCATCACGGGGTCGCAGCAGGGCAGTGAACTGGTGGAGACGGACTCCGGCGGAGAAGGCAGCAGGACAGGAGAGGATCTTTCGGAAGTGGAAAGCTCGAAGGGGCCGGTGGTGACCCCCCAGACTTCTGATGGGATATTTCATGGTTGAGACTGTGCTGGGACTTGGACAAGAACTGATGGTAGGGCGGTATCCTGTTAGCGATGGGTGGGTTGCCGGGTAGGGTGCCACGTTGGCAGGATGGGATGGGAGCGCGGGGCGTGGGCTCCGCTAGCTGGGGTCGGCAATAACTCACCCCCCTGGGCCCATAAGGCCTTCTGTGGTGGAGACCACAGGTTAGGGGAATGTGTGGTTGGAATGAGGTTTGGATTGGGGCTGACACTGGGTTTGTGGGCTCTGTCCTGGGGAGTGGGGTTTGGGGTGTTTTTCTTTTCAGAGTTTGTTTTGGGGGGGGCAACTGCTTCTGGGGGGTTGTGAACTGGCGTGGCTTGATCTGGACTAATTGCAGCTGGTATGGGGACGTTACCTAGCTTAAAATGCCTAACGTGGAATGTCCGGGGGCTTCGTACTATGGTCAAGCGCCACAAGGTGCACGCATATCTGGTGAGAAGGGGGGTGCAGATTGCTATGCTACAGGAGACCCATCTGACAAAAAAGGAATGTGCGGCGTTGCAAAAAAGATGGCGGGGCCAGGTGTTCGGCACCACTTACTCAGCGTATGCCAGGGGGGTATTGATCTGGGTGAGAGCAGGGATACCGTTCCAGGTGCTGAACCAAGTGGTGGACCCTGATGGCAGGTTTGTGGCGGTGGAGGGGAGGCTGTATGGTAGAGATGTGGTTCTCTGTTGTGTGTATGCGCCGAATACTGACCAGGCCCATTTCTTCGATGGCCTTTCTGGGTCCTTGGCCTCTTTCCTAGCGGGCCCGGTGGTACTGGGGGGGGATTTTAACTCGATTACGGATGTGGTATTGGATAGCTCTCCCCCCCACTTGTCGATTCTCCGGTGCGTAAGTTGGCCTTGCACAGGAAGGACTGGCAGGACAGGTGGGGGTTGCTGGATGTGTGGCGGGAACAGCACAGGGACACCAGGGACTATTCCTTTTACTCAGCTCTCCATGCACTACATGTGAGGATAGATTCAATGCTTTGTGGCGGATCCCTGGCCCCATTGATTTCACACACAGAGTACTTGGCTAGGACCATCTCGGATCATAATCCCCTATTGGTACATATGCAGTGGCAGCGGGAGCGTTCAGCGATTCCAACATGGCGGCTCCGGCCAGACACGCTGGAGGACTCAGTGTTTAGCGACGCCATACAGCAGGGCGTTGATAATTACTTTGGCGAGAATGAGGGTACGGCCACGTGTAGGTCCACTGAATGGGATGCGATGAAAGTGGTGGTGAGAGGGGTATGTCTGGGTCGGTTTTCGAATGTTCGTACGACTGTGTTGAATGCTCTTGCGAAAGCGGAGGAGACTTTGAGAGACTTGGAGCGGCGCAGGCCAGCTAGGCCAGTCTTACAGGCCCGGTTGTTGGAAGCGAAGGAGGTGGTCGCCACCGAAACGGAACGGTTGAGGTGTTACGATTACAGGCAATACGCCATCAGAGCGCATGCCGAATGGGATAAGGTGGGCACGCTCTTGGCCAGACTCGCTAACCCCGAACTTAGGGGCTGCCCGGTCCTTAGCATTAACAACGCACTGGGGGAGACGGTGTATTCTCAGGCGGCGGTGTTGGAGTGCTTTCGGGTGTATTACGAAGAATTGTACCAGAGTCAGTTGGGAGTGGAGGCTCAGGAAATTGCGGAGTACCTAGAGGCGAGGCAGCTTCCGGTCCTTGATGAGGAGGACGCGAAAGAGTTGGGCGGCCCGATCACGCTTACGGAAATACGGGTGGCCATTAAAAATATGGCTCGGAACAAAACGCCAGGGGTGGACGGGTTGCCTGTAGAATTCTACCAGCAGTTTGTAGACAGCTTGGCGCCCAGACTACTGGTGGTTTACACGGAGGCTTATGAGTCAGGGGGTTTGCCTGGGTCCATGAGGGAAGCTTTGATTGTGCCGCTCTTAAAGCCCGGCAGGGATGCAACGGATGTGAGGTCCTATCGCCCGTTGTCCATGCTGACGGTGGACTACAAAATCCTGAGCCGGATTCTGGCCGCCAGGCTGGCCCCACATATGACGGGCCTGGTACATAGAGATCAAGCGGGGTTCATCCCCACGAGGAGCACAGCGATGAATATCCGACGTCTGGTTGGGATTATGGACGCCATTTTGGACGAGGATGGGACCCAAGCGGTCTTGTCCGTGGACATAGAGAAGGCGTTTGATAGTTTGGAATGGGTTTTTCTGGATGGAGTGCTGGAGAGGTTTGGCATAGGTGACGGGTTCCGCCGCTGGACGAAGGTCTTGTACTCCTCAGCGACGGCGCGAGTACGTTTGGGTGGTTTGGTGTCGGCGGCATACCCGGTGGGTAGGGGCACGAGACAGGGGTGCTCCCTTTCCCCCCTCCTGTTCGCCCTGGCGATGGAACCCTTGGCGGTCCATGCTAGGTCGGGTGACAGATACGCGGGGATACATAGCGGCGGGCGGCTACATCACATCTCGCTATATGCGGACGACCTGTTGCTATACCTAGACGACACGGAGCGGGCCCTGGAAGGAGCGATGGACTTGTTATCAGAATTCAGCCAGTTGTCGGGCCTCAAGGTCAACTGGGCGAAGACCTGCTTGTTCCCGCTGAGAGCGGAGACGCCCAGCCCTGCTCGTGACTTAGGGGTAATCTGGGAGCCATCTTGTTTCACTTATTTGGGAGTCCGCATCTACCACGTGACTGCGGACCTATTGGAAGGCAACATTGGTCGGTGCATTCGGGCGCTGAGGGGCAGTTTGTCCTTTTGGTCGACCCTCCCGCTGACGGTGCTGGGTAGGATTGCTCTCTTGAAAATGATGGCACTCCCCCGCCTCCTGTACTACTTCCGGACGTTGCCCATCTGGATTCCTCAGAGGATCTTTAGGGATCTGAGGACGATGATTATTGGTTTCTTGTGGGGACATGGCCGCAGAAGAGTGGCTCTGTCCACGTTGCTGCGCCCCAAGATTGAGGGGGGGATGGCTGTTCCTGATTTTGAACTATACTACTTGGCGGCGCAGCTTCAGATCCTCACGCAACATGTGGCCCGGGTGTTTAGGGGACCGGAGGGTGACCGAGAGCTGGGGATACAACGCCATGTACTGTCTTATATTGTCATGCAGCAAAAGCTGGAGCTGCGGGGCCTCACTATGGAGGAACGGACGCTCAGGCTATGCTGGCAGAGAAGTCTCAGGAGAGCGAGGGCAACTCGACCTTATGCGCCGGAAATTCCGATAGGCATGCTAACGGCCCTGCCACATGGGGGCGATTGGTCCCCATTGTTGGAATGGGAGGAGGCTGGACTTCAGGTGGTGGGGGACCTGTATGTCAACGGTACCTTGGTGCCTTTCGGAGTGCTTCAGGAGCAGTTCGGGCTGTCAGACGGGGGGTTTCTTTTGCATGCGGCGGTGGTGGCGGCTATACAGAAGCACTGGAAGGGAGGGCTCATAGAACCGGATACCACTATGGCTTGCCAGTATGTGGTGATGGCAGCGGGCACCTTTAAGGCTGTGACCTGCCTCCATAACAGGATGCTGAACGAGGGACTAGAACCGCTCCAGGGGCTCAAAGCTAAATGGGAGGAGAGTGTGGGCAGACCCATTCCAGACACGGTGTGGAGCCACATTCTGCGGCGCACATGGAAAGGGACGAGGAATGCGCATTTCCAACAAGTGCATTTCTTTGTGCTACATAGAGCCTATCTGACTCCGGAGAAAATACGGCGGAACTTTCAGGTGCAGGACGCACGGTGCCCGAGGTGTTCGTCTCCGGAAGCGGACATGGATCATTTGTTCTGGGGTTGTCCGCATTTGGAGGCCTACTGGGCAGAGGTGGGGGATCTCCTAAACGAAGTAACCGACAGGGAGGTGGACTTCGATATGGCGGCGTGTCTGCTACTCTGGTTCCCACATACCAAACACACTAAGGTGACGAGCAAATTTATTGATTTGGGCCTGATACTGGCGCAAAGGGAGATCTCATGGCACTGGAAGTCCAGGAGCGGGCCGTCGGTGAGGAGGTGGAAGAATGAATTGTTGCGATGGTCCGACTGTGAGAGTGTGCTCCGAATGAAACAGGCTGTCAAGCTTGGTAATGAGAAAGCCTTGGATGCAGCGCGTGCGTGGGAATTGGTGGTGCAAGCCTTGCGTGACTCTTTAGTGGAGGATGAGGACTGAGTGAAAGGGACCTGTGGACACCGCGAGGCGTACTAACTCGGAGTCGTCTTTGACACTGTAGCGGGATCCATACTACACTTACGGACGGGACACACACCATTAGCAGTTGCCGGGGGGGGACATTGGGGGGTTGTTTAGAGGGAGTTCGGGGTGGGTCGGAAGCCAGGAGATTGGTTGATTGAGATGGTGACACTGAGCTGACAGGACCTGTGAAACGTGGGCGATGAGAGGGAGGTGGTGCAGGAGCACGGGCCAGTTATGGGGGGCCCTGCAGGACACGGGGCGGGTCAGGAAGCAGCTGGTAGCATTGACCTGCATATGTGGGATGGCTGACGGTGTTCTTTGTTGTGGGCGGGGGGGTAAAATGCGGATACGTAAAATGACCTTTCGACCATTGTCCCTAAGGGACACCCACCGTGATGCCTTCCTGCTATTTAAGGTACTACGCCGCCCGGCCTCCGGGATGCGGGCTGAATGGCTGTGTATGTAATACGTTTTGGTGCTTGACCGGGGGGACATTACGAGTGGACTGGTTGAGCCTTTGAATTCTGTGGTTTCTAATTCTGCAATAAAAACAAATTTAAAAAAAAACAAAAAAAACAAAAAAAACATTCTGTTCATTAGGAACAGTGCACACTAGAGCAGGTTAATCCTGTTCCGGGTCAAACTTGTGCAGTGAATGCCATAATTGCAGATATTTATGAAATTGTGTTGTGGACAATGCGTACTCCGCTTGAAGCTACTGAAATGAGTGCATGTGTGTGCACGACCAAACATTTCCCAATTGTGTGATGCCGATGGTGTCCCAACGATTAAATCCTTTCAGTGTTTCTACCTCCCTCAAACATGCTCTGCCACAAAGCAGGCTCCTAAGTGAGTGTAGAGCTCTATCTGGTATGGCGAAGCGCAGCCCTCCACCAGAAAGAACATGCGTGCCACCACCCATAAGGCAGCAGCTACTGTGGTGCCATAAAGCATCACCATGATTCTTGGAATCCTAGAGAGGTGAGTTCCACTCTGTAGGCCGGGGCAGACCAGCCCCCAGTGAACCAGTCATTAATTACCAGGAACTGTGATGCCAGATAATATTGGCACAGGTTAGCCATACCAAGGACCCCACCGTATGGAGTGCATTGACAGTTGATATAGGTCAGGCGCGGCCTAGAGTTGTGCCATGGAAGGAATATAGCCACTGAGTCCATCTCTCAAAACCAGTAGCAGGTCAGCAGCAGTGGAATGTTTTGAAAAAGATAAAGAAACCTTGGCCGCACCATCATTTTATATAGGGCTATCCTGCCCATTACATTCAACAGGAGTGATTGCCACTTCTTGAGATCAGTTTTGATTTAATGGGTCAAGGGAGTAATGTTAAGGGACAATGTCAGTTTGGGGTGAAACGCCACCTGAATGCCCAGGTACTGGAAACTCAATAGAGGCACTGCAATATTAGCCTGCCCTTCCATATAGCTCTGCGACGGGTACAGTGGTACCAAAATTGTTTGGCTGAGATGATGTCTAATCCTGAAGTCTCAGCAAAGAGCGCCAAAAGCTGGAGACAACGGAGGCCACTGCTATCTGGGCTTGAAAGGTACAAGAGGACATCATCTGCATGTAATGCAACACAATCCTCATGACCTGTGTCCCACTCCCTACCGCTCAGCTGTGCATCGCACCGTATAAGTCGAGCAAGGGGATTGATCACTAGCATGAAACAAGACCCTGCATTAATCTGGACACGGGCAGTGGGTCAGAGTAGTGCAGATGGACAAGGTTGGGAAATCAAGGTTCACACCTGGCCCTCTGTTGAACCTTAGAGAGATACCTCAGTCCATCATGTCAAAAGCCTCCTCAAAATCAATGAGAAGCAATGCCAGTTGGAGGGCCAAGTGTAGGGGCCTCAAACAATGTCCCGTTCTCCCGGCCTTTAGAAATCCAGATTGGTCCGGGTGTATTAGAGTCTGAAGGACACGGCTAAGGCATGAGGTCAGGAAAGTCGCATAGATTTTAACTTTCCTGTTAATGTGGAAGATAGGGCGATAGTCTGCACACAATAAGAAGGGAGGGAACACTTTTGTTATGACCGCAATAGTGTCCTGGTAAAGATCTTGTGGGAAGGAGCCTGTCTTTGCCGCTTCTTTATTGAGGTTTAGGAAATGGGGCGCAAGGATTTCCCTGTAATTGGCATAAAACTCCATGGGGTAGCTATCAGGGCCTGGCGACTTACCAACTGCCATGACCTAAATAGCAGCCCCGATTTCCTCGATCATGAAAGGTTGTTCTAGGTCCTGCACCTCAGTGGGAGAGAGTTTCGGAAGAGGCACCTTATTGAGGCGGGAGCAGGCATCTCAGTTGAAGGGCGAAGGACTGCAGTGTACAGTAAAGTATAATATGCAGGAAATGTCTGTACAATGGCTTGAGAGGTGTGGTCGAGGAGGCCATTTTGACCCATTATTTCCAGTATCACTCTACCGGTCAAAAGCAAGGATGCCAACCAATATAGCAATTTGCCATTCTTGTCCCTCCACCCTTACACTGATGCGGTGGATGCACGCCAAATCTGTTTCGTCGCTTCGGGCAATAAGAACCGTACCTCCTCACGTATCAGTGCCAGCTGTGAGGTGATGTCGTCCGGAGGATCTGTGGGAAGTTGTGTTTCCGAGTGGACGGTGTGAGACTCAAGTTGAGTAATGTGGTGGTGTCTTGCCTTTTCTCTCCCCCTAAGGATACTCTTAGCATTGCCTTGAGCACAGAGAATGAGAGGCAACACATTAGTTAATGCAAGATATATCATATCAAATCCACCATCCAAAGCTATGGGTAAATGCCGGCAATTCTAAAGTGTTCCTTTTTATTTCTTCTTTTTTTCAATCTTGAGATTGTTACAATCGGCCGCAACCAATGCGTTTCGCCCTAGACAAGGGCTTCTTCAGGGCTTTCAAAATCCGAATCCAGTAGTAAAACTGTTAAATGCTTAGCAGGAATCCTATCAAAGTTCCAAGTCCTTCGCTTCTCGCCTGAATTTTGAAAAGTTCACCACGATGTTTAAACCGTGTATTTTAAGATAAGTGCATTCAGATAATTGTTTTCAAGTTGCATTGATCCCACATGCGCGTAGACATAGACGCGGTGGGTCGAACGGCGCTGCCAGACAGATAACATATTGCCCTGGGATCAATGTTGCACAAACCTAAAGTATTTACCCAGTTGAGCAAATGTCAGGCACCGCTATGGTGGTGGTCTGATAGGATGCCGGTGGCATCAACTGCAGGGTCGAGGACCTGGTTAAAATCACCTCCTATGAGTGTAAGACCTGCAGGTAACTGCGTTATCACTGCCATAAGTGCACCAAGTAAGGAGTCGAGCGATGTGGGAGGAGCATACAGGCACAGGAGGTTCAGTGGTTGGCCATCTATCACACCAGTGATGGCGAGGTACCTACCCTGAGGGTTAGACCAGGTCTGGGTGACCACCGCAGGAATGCATGGTACAGGAGGATCGCCACTCATCGGGACCCCTGGCATAACCAGCATGATCATTTCTATTGTAACCCTGGTTCACCAGGAACAGATACGTGTGTAGTGGTGGACCCCTCCATATTACAGGATCATTGACCTTACAATGGTTCGCAACTGTGCAGGTTGCTCTCAGGTTCCCCTGCGAGTAGTGTTCAATAGCATCCCTGTGACTGGACTTTATTCTGGTTCGGAGCTAGCAGTGGACAAAGAAGAGGGGGTGATCCATGCTGTGGGTAGCCGTCAAGTAGTCACACCTCTAGGGTGGGCTACCAAACTCCACACACTGAGATAAGGGTCCAGACATCTCTGGACTGGGCAGAATAGTGTACTTTGGGATAGCTAGAGGCTACACATCACCGCAGGGAGGGTCCTACTAGCCTATTGGCTAGAACCACTAACTCACCGGAGGGCAATTTCTGGGCATAAAGATGGCACCCCTGGCATCCAGACCTCATATCACATCTGGATTGAGAGAGGACCACAGGAGGACTGCCCTGCTGTTCAATGGATCTGACAGTAGAGACTGCACCAACCGCTGGACTGCACATGCTGATCCTTGGGCTAGCAAAGAGAGGACTGTGACCGTGGTGCCTTGCTCGTGGAAAAGTCATGCCTCAGCCTCAGACAGAAGAGGTGATCTCCAAGAGTCAATTGGTTGACTTCTTATTAGAGCACCAAGGCCACAAAAGCTGAAGAAGCCCATTTTGGCCATCATTAGCCATAATCGCCTGATCGCCACTGACATGCAGCTCTGGCGATCAAGTTCCAATGCTCAAAAGTTGCACCATGTCTGTCAGACCTCGGAGAGTCTGCAGAGTGCAGATTGATTGCCCAAGACGTGAACTAGCCTTCACCAAAGGGAACCCCCGGTTTCGCTGTGACCAGAAACCAGGAGGCCAGTGGCAACTGGACTATTGCTAGACCAAAGAGTACTTCGAGGGAAATTGACCCCTATTGCAAAGTCACCCCACCTGGACCGTGCACCGAGGAGTAGTCCTAGGAAGACACCAATTGACCACATAACATTCTCAGCATCTCACAACATTTTCAGCATCCTGTATCCCTTGCATCAGGGCCCTCCATTAAAGCCAATGGTGGTACACCCATAGTTCCTGAAACTGGACTTGTGACTTATGAGGTGCCAAAGTAACTGTCCTACTACTCATTATTTGCCCCCCTGACCTTCCTGCTTTCAGATTTGGGTACCCAAAGCAGGTTGGAGTAGTTTAACACAACTCTTTATACGTTTTACAAAGTTTCCACACTTTGCAGTTGCCAATACTTGTTCATGCTTTTGAGTGAAAAGGTGAGAGTTACGTTTTGCTTAAAAATCTGTAACTCTGGAACCCTCTGTTGGATTTTGTTCATTTTGGCGTTTAAAACATCTTAAAAATAAGATCTATTTTTATAAACATAAGGGTCATCACTCATACCCTTATTTTTAGAGTTGGGTGGGGGACAAATAAATTACAACGTTGGTCTACCTTAGGCAATTTTAGTAACAGGGGGCTACAGCAGCCTGTCTCAAATGGACTGCATCTTCAGTGTAACACTTTTTTACCCTCTTACTGATTCTTGTGCTGTGAGCTAGTCACAATCACTCACCAAGAAAAAGAGCTGCAGTTTACTCCGGAGCCCACCCCTAGAAAATGTTGTTCTGTAGGTACGACGAGCAGACCGATGATGAAGCATGCCACGTTACATGGGTGAGGGGCTTGCATCCGTTTACTCAATTAATTTTGCTAAGAGTTGGTGCATTTTATCAGGATGTCTCTGGGTCACAGGTAGCCCTTTCCATTGTTGATTCAGTAATGGGAGGAGAGGTGCCATACCCTTTTTCTCTCACTCCTCATTCTGATAATCATACCCATTGTGGTACCCCGGTAAAACCTATTTTGTATGAAAAGGATTTACAGTTGTTGACCCTGAGAACAGTAATTTTTTCAGGCACATCCAAAATGGTTCATGCAGTGTAAAGGTGATGACTCTTGTATCATAAGTTATGATGTGTTGTGAATCTATTTTGTCTGTCATAGGAATAGCATTGTGTGTGTGTGTGTGTGTGTGTGTTTGCGCCTGTGTACGTGCATGTGTGTGTGTGTGGAGACCCTGACTGGCCAGAACCTTTACCTGGTGGGAAGACCTTAGGAGACAGCCAGGCCTTAGACCTTGTTGAGCCACTGACGGCTAGCCGAATCCTCAAGGCTCCCCACTTTAGCAATCCATCCTCGCGATGTACAGCGGAGGAAGTCGATTTGCCCGATTCATTTGAGTGGGTGCCATCTTATATTTCACAACAGTAAAAAGGAGCCAGCATCTACTCAGATGCCTTGACCTATGGCCATTGACAGCACTTAGGTGGACCCAAAAGGAGCTGAAAGTTAATTGACTTTACACCTGTCCGCATGCTGTAGTTGCAGCCTTCACATTCATTGAGCTGGCACCCTTTAGAGAGAGTGGAGCACTTCTGGATATACACCGTTGGCGATACAGTATATGCCCCTGCCCATGGTATATGTTTATGTGTGTGTGTGTTTGTGTGCCACATGGGTTAGGGTGTGGGGTGGCTAATGTATGACTAAAGGCTCATCAAATGAGTGAGAATGCTAGAGGGTGGTTGTGAACTTTCATGTTTGTGTTCATGGATATCAATTCACCAAAATACCTGGGGTAGTAGAAGTGGCATTGCACCCCATGTGACCTTTACTTTGACTCACAAACACACACACACACACACACATGCTTATACATATTAACCCATTCACACTTTTGCACACAGAAACAGACTCTCACCGGCAAACATGCATACAACATACATTTAACAGCATTTTTTACTTACCTTAGCTTCCAGATGGGGTCCTATTCCAGGTAGTACACCATTTTTTTTAATAAACATAATATTATTCACTATTGTATAATAGAAAATGTACATAAAACCAGGCAAGTGGAGCTCTAACCAGCGTGCTTTAGGAGGAGCTGCCCCAGGGCTCCTGGCACTGAATTTGCCACCTCTGACGGCAAGGGTCGTAAAAGCAGTGCCAGGGTTAACTAGGAGCAAGCAAGGGTCGCAGCTGCGACCCCTGGCGATTCCTAAATGACGTCCATGGTCGTGTTCCATACTGCGCCACCCCACCTGCTGGGCGCATGATTTCTCCATCAACGTATTTTATTTACGTATGGGTTTTTATTAAGCGGATCTATCACTCCTAAGAAGTCTCTTGTTGCAAATGTGAATATTTCCTGGACCCAATGACTCGGAGGACCTATAGATATTCCTATACTGTGATGCTTTACGCCCCCTCAGTTCTCGTACAGTCTAGTCGCATACAGCCCACTTCTTTATAGTTTAAAGACAGTGACCTAAATATAGACAAACGCCATAAGAAGTTCATAGTTAAAAAATTGGATTACAGTGCTGGAGTTAGTGGGCACAGACAACCCTGGCTTCTAACTTCTCAGTGTAAATCCAGTGCCGTGTACTGACAGATCCCCAGTTTTTAATCTTACAATCTCCAACCACCGGAGAGTGGCTCCATCCTCTGTCTCTGGTCCTTCTACAACTATGAGTTCGCACAGATGAAATTGTGTCAGTATGGGGGGAGCCGCTCAGAGCGCCTGCCGCTCACTTCACCTCCGACTGGCATGTATCATACCTGAAACCAGATCATGCACATGGAATGTGGCAAACAGCTGGCGGCCTTCAAATACTTTCAAGTAACCTTGAAGTCTCTTTAACATATAAAGTGCATTCATGTTTCACAAATTCCAACTCTGACACCATTATATCACAGCAGTGACTAAAAAAACACACATTTTGGTTCAAAACAAGGAAAGCCTGGTACTGATTTTTTTGTAAAAATTATTTTTATTGTGTTTTTTCATTGTACAAAGAGATCCGTCATGCAACATAGTATGCACATGCACAGGTATTAATAACAGTAGTGGGAACAGGAGTTGTTTTTAAACTTAGCAAGCGTTACATGCATTACAGGTGGTAATTGGAGTCCCATTAGAACATTAGATCATATCAAATTCGATAACTAAAATTTTTTTTTTAAACTAGTTGAAAAACAGGATGCAGGGCGGGTCAGGGACAATTACAGTGAGCAATGGGGATAATCGTGCGTGGTGGAGGGTAGCAGGGTAGCGCAAAATATTGAAGTTGGGGGGTCAGTCAGTGGCCAGTATCTTAGTGATGGTAAATGAGCCGTGAGAAGCTGTCTTAGTATATGGTGCTCACTTAAGTAAGTATGGCACCCTACACTTATCTGGACAACCCTTATGGTGATTTAAGAGGTCTGAGACAACCTCAGAAAGCTCTCTAAGTGCTA
Source organism: Lissotriton vulgaris (assembly GCF_964263255.1). NCBI lineage: Eukaryota > Metazoa > Chordata > Amphibia > Caudata > Salamandridae > Lissotriton > Lissotriton vulgaris. The sequence continues at coordinate 1,050,660,354 of NC_141693.1, forward strand.
GTGAGCAGCTTTCAGGCTTAGTCCAGAAGGAGTGTAAAACAGCTTGTTTTACCAGTACTTAATCTTAGGGAATAGGATAATAGAAAAAGAACCACACAGTGTAGTTATAAAAATGAGTATTTATTATTAACACTCACTAACACAATGTATTATCTCCTACCCGGAGATATAAACACAGGAGGTGAATGGTCCCTGGTAACGCATCGTGGCAGAGGAAGGCTAGAGAGGGGTTGGTACAGGCGACCGACCGCCCAGAGTCATTTATCCACCTAAAACAGGTTTAGCAGCTTGGAAATGGTGGATTGACTACAGTACAGTAAGCTGCATATCTTTTGCTCCACCCAACCCATAAGCTCCGTAAAATCGGATGGAGTTTCGGAGTCCCTGAGTAGTAGACCATCCACCACGATAACAGATTCTCTTACTCACATCCAGGTGCCTAATGCGGTAATGGGCTTTGAGGTACTGGAGAGCACAGTGCTGCCTCATATAGCGCAGTCCCCTGATCTGGATATTTGCGAAGGAGTGCCTGTGGGTAGTGATGTCATCGCTAACAATGCTAATGCATTGAAGTCGATGAAAGTACTATTGTGGAACGTGGGAGGTGTGATGCATAAACTAAATTGCACAGAGTGGGGGTCCCTGGTGCATCAATACGATATTTGTCTCTTTCAAGAGACTTGGGCCAGGGATGAACACTTTAGAGTGGGATTTGCCACATACCATGTTCCTGCCAGGTGGGGAGGGAAAGGACGACCTTCAGGTGGTCTCACCATCTGGGTCGCTCTTCACCTGGGTTGTATGGCGGAGAATTTGGTCACTTATTCTGACGATGTTCAGTGTATAGTTATCAAATGGTCAAATTCTTTCAAACTAGCTACTGCGAATGTTAGTCTGGCCTCTGATTCGACCACCATTGATGTCCTATCCCATTTCCTGAGTACACTGTCCAGTGATTGCCACCTTTTGGTGGCTGGAGATCTGAATTGTCACTATGAGCCCCTTTTGGGAACGAGTGAGGGTGCCCTCATGGGCGAGGATGACTATTGGGCTATCCCACGTCCAAAGTCATGGTCTCCCTTGGCGATCCAGATCATGGCCCTTAAACACCTCTTCAAGGGCCTGCAACGGGCGTACACCGTCTGATACTCCATCGATCTGTACTTTCAACAAGAGGGGCCAAGAATCTCGTCTTGGCTACATCATGGTCGAAACAAGGATGTGGTCTAAAGTTATTGATTTTAGGGTAATTCCCAGGGCTGACAGTGATCACAATGCATTATGCCTGGAAATGGTCTTGCCGGGGCCGATGGAAATTCCACCTCCAGATTTGAAGGACCCAGGTGATGGGTTGACCATTTCAAACAATAGACGCAGGGTAAAATGGGGTAAAATACTACATTCCCAAGATGATATAGGTAAATTATATAATATAGTCCTCCCTCGATTATTGGAGGTTGAGGCCTTAATTACCCAAGCCTCAACCTCAGATTTCAACAGAACATTACGGTCTATCCACTCGGATTTGGTCCTCAGTCTAGCAGAGGTTCTTAATCCCCAGGTTCCCGTGAGGAGGAAAAGAACACCAGTTTCGTCCTGGTACAACTCAGCCTATAGAAAGGCTAAGTCGGAGCTGATTATGGCAGTTAAGTCTGCGAGTAATAAATCCAAAATCCGTGAACTGAGATTTTACTATAAGGAGGCAATGGGTAATGCAAAAAAAGAATGGGACATGGACAGGTGGTCTAACCTGACCACTGCTTTGGAATCAAGGGATGCACGCAGATTTGGAACTTTAGTTAGTACAGGCTCGGGGGAACCAAAATCAGCAATAGAACCCAATATTGATCAATCGGTATGGGAAGCACATTTTAAAGTTTTATATTCAGATGACCATGCAACGGATAGTGCCACGGCACCCGTAGTTTTAATTAACCAGCTTGAGACAATAGAATTCACCTTGGGGGAGGTATCTCACACGATAGGCAAACTTGCAGTGGGCAAGGCTCCGGGACTAGATAAACTCCTGGGTGACCTATTCAGGCATCAACCAGGGATCTGGGGCCCTTATCTGCTTGTTGTTTTTAATGCAGTCCTGAGAGGCATGGAGGTACCCTGTACTTGGCTGGGAGCGGAGATAGTCCCGATCTATAATAGGGGTTCTCCTCTGCTCCCAGCTAATTACAGGCCCATCAGCCTCATAGACGTCCTGCAAAAAGTTTTTGCGTGGCTCATTCTGGACCGACTGTTGGAATGGATGGAGGAACATGGGGGCATATTATCAAGGGGGTTTATCTCGACTTTTTTGGCTTTAAAAGCCAAGAAAGCAGAGATAAAATTATCTCCCTATTACCTAGCTGTCGCTAACACCAATTAGCGACAGCTAGTAGGAGATAGCGACCATCTTGGGCCCCGCTTTGCATGTCAGTGATATTTATCACTAATGACATGCAAAGTGGGCGTGCCAAGATGTTAGCGACTGGAAACAGTCGCTAACATCGCTATCTCCTTTTACCAACTTTTGGAGATATTCGCGCTAAGCGCAAATATCTCCAAAAGCTAACACCTGCCCATAGCAGTTCTTCGCCATGTTATCCAATGGGAGGTGGATAACATGGCTAAGAGCATTAACTCGGTAATGCCTGAATATCGCTGATTTTTCAGCGATATTCATGCATTATTGCCGATTTTTATCACATTTGGGATAAACCTTGGTAATACCAAGGTTTATCTGCGATAAAATTCGCCGCAGCTCGGCGATAAATCTTTCTCGCTAACCAAGCAATAGCGATAATTATCGCTATTGCTTGGTAATATGCCCCATTATATTTTCAGTCCTCTTCAGGGGGGTTCAGGAGGAACACGTCCACCATGGACCAGATCTTTCGCCTGATACTATTTTATTGGAAAACGGCAAAGATCGAAGGTGGCTGCTTCTACATGGTGTTTGTGGACCTCCGGTCCGTGTTTGATTTAGTCCCACAGGGCAAACTCTGGGGAATTCTCAATGAACTTGGGGTTCCACCACAAATCATGTATGTGTTGATGAGGTTACACGAGGGGAATTTCGCACAGGTTAGATGTGGTAGGAATGGGGCATTGTCACCAAGGTTCCCAGTTGGCAGAGGTGTGAGACAGGGCTGTGTCCTGCCCCGACCCTGTTCTGCCTCTACGTTAATGGTGTAATTTCACACCTGGATAACTTCCCCAACAACGATGCCCCAAGGTTGGCAGGCAGGAGGGTTCCGGCGATCATGTTCGCTGATGATACGCTCCTCCTTTCCAAGTCTCCCATGGGAATTCATAGCATACTAAATGGCTTTGATGATTTCTGTCGTAGCCGTGGTCTTAAGATAAATGCCAATAAAACAAAATTCATGATATTAAATCCTCCGGCATCCACCCGTCCAAGTCCGACCCTGGGTAGTGTGAGGTTGGAAAGGGTCACGACCTTTCAGTATCTTGGGGCCACTCTTCATGAAAATCTCTCTTAGGGACCCCAACAGGTCAAATCGCAAAAAAAATTGTCACAGCTGGCGGGGGGTATTCTCAAAGTCTTGAATACATTGACATACAAGCCAGTGAGCCCAGCCCTGGAGATCTATAAGACCCAAGCAAGGGCTGCAGCTCTTTATGGTGGGGAGCTGTGGGGGCATTTACGTGGGTCAGCTATTGCCAAATTAGAAACTAAATTTATTAGGCAGTTGCTGACACTCCCTCAAAGTACCCCGCTCCTCCCCTTAAGGTTAGATTTGGGACTTGGACCAATAGAAGATGAGCTAGCATTAAAGCCCCTTAGGTTTTGGTGTAGGCTATGGTCAACGACAGATCTGTCATATTACAGGCAAGAGCTCAAGCAGATATTAAGCTACAATAGCTCAGGAAAAATTCCCTGGTTGGCATTTATAAAACATGAATTTTTAAGCTTAGGCCTACCTACTTTGTGGGACAGTCCGGAAAGCGACTGTCGCGAAGTTTCGCGTAAGTCACTCACTCGGATTTTTAAGGAAAAAAACTGAATTCTGTTATCTGTGCCTCTAATGCTGGTACCTTGACCAATTCATTTTTAGCCTTCAAAAATTCTTATTCCTTTGAGAATTTTATGGACGTTGATTTTCCGATTTTAGCAAGGAAACTTTTTATACAATGGAGATATGGCACCATAGCGCTAAAAGCTTTTACTAGTAATTTGTCAGCCTTTACTGATAAGTCAAGCCCAGGATGTAGCTGTGACGTACAGGATGAACTTCATGTTCTCTTCTTCTGTCCAGCTTACATCAAATCCAGGAAGCATTGGCTGGTTCCACTTTGTAGAAACCTAGGTTTCAAACATTGTTTACCTGCTTTTAGAATTTTTAAGACTGACACATCAAGTTCCATTGATTTTGCACTTTCCAAGTATTTGTTAGCCATGTGGTCCAAGTGGCGTCAATTAATTGACATTGAATGTTAAGGACCAAATACTTGAATCTATTTTTATATGCAAAGATCTTTAATATGTTTCCATGGATTGTATCTTGTTAATGTAAATGTACTTTGAATATAATGTTTTTACCATGGTTTATTCTGCACTCTTTTATGGTCACAATGGCCGAAATAAAGAATTTTTGAATTGAATTGATATAAACACAATACACACAATACTTTGTCAATAGAATACGTAAGTAGCACAAAATACACAGTGGTCTCCAAGAGGAGACCAAACCATATACTAACATAGTGGAATGAGAACCACGACTTAAGTTAAGAATGGACCCAGAAGTCAGGGACCCAAGGAACCACTCAAGGTGAGTATCTAGGAACCCCACGAAGGCTGTGTGCAGAATGGGAACACAACCACGTGCTCAATAGAAGTCAATGGGTAAGGCGTGGTTATAACTTTAAAGAAGAAGGACCCTTCACAGTGACCCCGAAGAAACCCCTTGGAAGATGGAAGGTTGGAGAGTCACCCCACCTGTCTATACCCAAGTAACCAGGATATCTACACCAGGAAAGCCGGGTGCATAGGTGCGAAGTGATATTGGAAACAGCTGTAGACTACAATGGAGGACTTCAGAAAAGATGCCGCTGGCGAAGAACGTGAAAGTGTCCGGTGGAACCCAAGGGTGGATTTATGATGAGAGGTACCTTCAAGCAGAGGGGGCAGAGTCTATGCCACACAAGAGTGACCAGGAAGCATGGAAGACCAATGCTCACCTATGTTGCAGTGCATGGAATCTGTATGATTCCAACATGTTTGATACCAAACACGACAGGGTTAATTACAGCCAGTTTAGAGATAGCCATTGCGTAATACACATGGCCACTCTATGTATCTTAATGGCTGATGCACTTACAACCCAGGAGAATGGAGTCCGAAGGTTGTAGGGGTGTCCTACTCATGCAGGGGCACCCTCCCACTTAGAACTGAGCACCCTGTCTTCAGAATTTAAAGGCCTGCCTTAGGGGTGACTTATAGATATTAAGTGTGGTGACTTCAGATATAAGGAAACTTATATCTGTCGTAAGTGGTGCTAGCACCAGTGTACACAGGCTGCAAGGCAGGCCTGAAGTTACAATTTGAGTGGTCTCTCATGAGTGACATAATGCATGCTTCAGCCCATGGGATACCCCTGGGGTACCAATGCCCTGGGTACCTTAGTACCATATACTAGGGACTTACCAGGGTACACCAGTAGCCAATATGGAGTGTACCTAAGTACTCACCATGTCAAATCTAGGGATGAAGCACAGAGACTGAGGTCCTGATTAGCCGGATTCCAGTCAGACCAGTCAGTAAAACATAATGACACCAGCAAAAAGTGGGGGTGATTATGAAAGCAGATCCTACCTTCCGACGTAGGGTCGTAGGCGACGCGGAACACTACCTCCGTTGAGTCTCGGGAGGGATAAGCATTGCCAAGTGGTTGCAATTATATAAAAGCACTCTTAAGTCAGTCGATCCAATAAATGGACGGACTGCAAAAGCCCTCCATAATGTAAGATCAAAAAATTTGAAAAGCAGAACAATGACCACTCGAAGACAACACATCAGTGAACACACCAATCAGAATATATTACTCAGTATAATCCCACGCATCTCCCAACATACATGATCATCAGTGCACAGATGACATTACTAGGCATGTAACACGTGTGCAAAAATACAAAAGTCACATTAAAATGTTTTGTAAAACTATGCCCTGCAAACACACTGCAGTCTCTCTCTCTCTCTCTCTCTCTCTCTCTCTCTCTCTCTCTCTCTCTCTCCCTCTTTCCCTCTTTCTCTCACACACACACTCTCTCTTTCTCGCGCTCTCTCTATCTCTCTCATGGGTGCATACACACTTGAACACAAAGCCACCACATTGCATGCACATGTCAAGGCACAGCAACAACAATGAACAGCACTGACAATGTAATGCAGTGAGTGGAAAGGTCTGATTATAGTACCATGAATATAACAACAGTACATTTCGGCTACAGGCGAAACCAGGCACCAGCCACACCACATAAAGTAAACAGACACTGCACACACAGCACCTGAAGAGTAAAGTGTGTACCACAGCATGATGGAACCAGCACTCCAGACCTATATGCAGATAGATACTTTCCAAATACCCCTGCACACGATCATATGGATAAACCTCAATACTATAAGTCATAACTGTCTCCTCCCTTCCCGTAATTGTGCTCACACCTCTCAACAACTCCCAAGCAACTGCAAAAGGACAACAGACCTGAGCACATTGTGCACAAGTGAGGGGTATGAATATAGACATATTTGTCAATTTCCCTTGCAACAGAACACCCACCAAACTGAAAATATTCACACACCCTAATCAGGAGAGTACACCAAGCCTGGATGAAGAGGAGCCAGAGTAGTGAACATGGCAGAAGCCACCTTTGGACCAAATAAAATAATGACTTAACCTCACACTACACAAAGCCAGAATCTTCACACCCTTGGGGGAAGTTTCTAATAATTCACAATGAAAAACAAGAAAAGCAATATTGACACGAAGGGCAATCACTTTCTTTTCAAGGTATAGTCACTCCAGAGAAGAGAACTGTTTGTCCCTTGAACATGACAGGAATACCCATTAGACATCATTCCTGAATTTTTCTCCCATTATCTAAGTCTGGACCCCTTATCAGTCATCCGCGTAGGCCCAGCACATATAAAGATACATTCACTTTTGATTCCAAATGCAGCAGTGCACCAGTGACAGAGGTTCCACTAGCACTGAGCAGTGACTGACTGCACCCAGAAAGTGCATTGAAGAGAGGTGCAGGCTAGCAAAAGGCCTGACTCCACCTTCGATGACATTAGATTCCTGGCCCAGAAGCTACAGCCTCAAGAGGATCCACTCTACTATTCTGGTAAAAACAAAGCGGTATCCAGAAATCCATATTGACCAATATATGCCCAAGCATAACATAGCCAAGCTGTGACACAAATGAAGGTTGAGATTGTCCCTGAAGAAGCACCTTATTCAGCGACAGCAGGAAGCAATGCCATTGGGGAAGTTCCACAGACCTCTTGTTACTGCATGTAGCAGGCAACATAGTAAGTACAGGAACAAAAAAACAGTCACAGACTACAAGGTCAGACCTTTCATGGGTTTCCATGAAATCTTTAGTGTTATTAAACCAGATTCAGGCACAGGTCAATGGAGTAGGACAGGAACTGAGAGCACTGGCTACTGTCAAAAAGCGAAACTGTGATTACTCAGAAAACAACAAACACAGGCCAGAGCAAAGTAAGAGAATTCACATCATGGTTTTAACAGTCTGTGATGCGACCTTGGATTCACATTCTAGATAGAAGTTGGTTGGTGGATTTCAATGCTTTTCTACTGTGCCCTTAGAAGAGGTGGTCTAAGCCATGAAGCCACGTGGAGGCTATAGCGTCTATAGACTCGATTCTTCTGCAGTAGAACATGCCAATAACGTCTGTGATGCAAGGCATACTTGTGGCCCATGATGGAGGTATCAGCAAAACTGAGATCTGTTGTACATCTCCTTCCATATATTTCCTCCATCGATGATGACAGCAGATCAGAACCTACACACAGGAGATGTATGGAGCAGTAGTAGCAAAATATATGTGTATTAAGACCATAGGGCCAGATGTAGGTAAGTATATTTTACTGATTCATAAATACCGAATTTTACAGATTCGGTATTTATGAATCGGTAAAATAGAAGGGGGGAGATGTAGAAAGAATCGGTAATTGAATTACCGATTCTGTAAGAATTGGTATTTACCGAATCAGTAAATACCGATTCGGTAATGCCCATTGATTCCTATGGGCATTGAAGCCCATCGGAATCAATGGGCATTACCGAATCGGTATTTACCGATTCGGTAAATACCGAATTCTGCAAGGGTGCAGGGGGTGTCACTTTGACACCCTCTAGCACCACGATTTAAGGCATGTGTGACATGTGGCACACAGACATGCCCTAAGGGCATGTCCGTCTGTCACATGCCATAGGTGTGCATGCACACCTGTAATCCGTATTTTACCACCCAATTGGATTGGGTGGTAAAATACTGATTCAGTAAGGCCTGTGGGACTCAAAAGAGTCCCACCTACATCTCAAAATTACCGAATTGGTAAAAATACCGATTCAGTAAATTTACCGATTCGGTAAATTTACAGAATCCGTAAAATAGGTCACCTACACCTAGAATAGCCATTTACCGGTCGGTAACGGCCGAATCGGCCGTTACCGGTCGGTGAATGTCTACCTACATCTGGCCCATAGTCTTTTAGACATCATCACAATAAATCCAGTACATTATTACAGTAAACAAATAAAACAAACATAAAGTAAAAACTTCTGTAGTAGTTAAAAATCCACCCATCGTGCATGGCACATCTAAAAATTGCATAGCATACATAAACCTTATTGTGTCCATGAGTACTCATAATATTATATCAGATTAATATGATATGAAAAGAGTTATTGATAGATGGGTAATATTCACCACAGATAGGAACAGGGGGAAATGTACACAGGGTGGAAGGCCAGGTCAGCAATTATTAAACAATTAGGAATAGAGGGACAGTGGCTACAAGAGGAAGAGATATGGAGGCTAGTATTAACAGGGGGGACTGTAAAGGTGACCCCATACCCCAAGAAGTTTGGAACATGTCCAATGATCACAAAAAGGAAGGATACATGGATTAGTGCAATATTAAGCCATTTGGTGCTCAGTATTAACACACATGAAGATACAGCGGTATTTAATACAGTTGGAGGGGGGTGTGGACAGTAAACACAAGTGAGAGTGGTAAACCTGACTTCAATGTGTCAAACTGCAGCTTGGGCAAAAGTTTCCAAAAGAGATTAGAGTTCAAGCTTGAAGAACTTTATTCCTGGGCGTTGTAGTTGGGCCTCTTTCTAAGACACTTCCTAGGTAACAAACGATAAAAAATGAATTACCAGTTTGACATGAGGAGTTACTGAATGTATAAATCATTTGTACCAAGTGGGTACCTGCTGTGTTTTCAGGAAGATACATAGAAAGTCCATTCCTATTGATATATGGGTCCAGTTAAGCCCTAGCTGTGGGCCAATTTGGCCCCTGACCATCCCTAAAGCTAAAGATATTCTAGTAGTCTTTCATGTTTGGCGGATATTTCCTTCTGCAATCTCCATGTTGCTTGGTTCAGAAGTACAGAGCTCCAATGAAGGTTGGAAGTACAATTAGGGAGTCAGCCTATGGCAACAATATGGAGTCCGTTTTTTTCTTTTTTATAGACTGTTACTTTAACAAGCAAAGTTTCTGTTTCAATAGTGAGCATGCTTCTATTGGTACCCTCCCTGAGTGTGCTGAGCCAAGCAGTGCAACTTTCCTAAATTTGCTCAACTAGATTAAAAGCAAGAAACTATGTATGCATGTTTATTTATATCATCATATGACATATTTTAGCTTAGTTGATATTGTTATATTATTTATGTCATTCTAAAGAGCAGGCGAGGCCCAATGTAGCAGGCAAGGATTGTCCGTAACAAAGGGGATATAGAGAAATACGGTAAGCAAAGGTCACCTGATTGTACCATTAGTTACATGATTAACAATTCGGTTACTCAGAATATTCCCTGAATTCTCCGTGGTTACAGGACTTCCATGTTGTTTATTAATAGGTGGACTGATTCGAGATACATGGCATAATGGAGAATGTACTGAGGTGAGTCTTTGCAATTCCTTGCAGGACATTGGGCTGACAGAAATTATAGGTCAGTGAGTGCTTTTAATCCTCCCCAGAGTGAAGAAGGAACCTTGGCAGTCTTATGCCAAGAGGCAAATCATTAAAGAGGAGGAAAATAATAAATATCTGTTTCTGAGTCCTTTCCTAATTGTCTCTGGATTGGTGAGTAGACGAGAGTTTGGTTTGCTCCGTGACCACTCTCTGCACACACCTGAGACATATGTGACAAGAGTGTTAATCCTCAGGCATCTACATGAGTTTGCTATTCAGTGAACAGCCAATGATGTGCATGCAGTGGTTGCCTGATTCAACAAAGTCACAATCTGAAATGAAATTCTGCCATGAGCGATAATGTCCAAATGCTGCCCTAGCTCGTTAAAATATTATGGGGCATATTATCAAGGGGGTTTATCTCCGCTTTTTTGGCTTTAAAAGCCAAGAAAGCGGAGATAAAATTATCTCCCTATTACCAAGCTGTCGCTAACACCAGTTAGCGACAGCTAGTAGGAGATAGCGACCATCTTGGGCCCCACTTTGCATGTCAGTGATATTTATCACTAATGATATGCAAAGTGGGCGTGCCAAGATGTTAGAGACTGAAAACAGTCGCTAACATCGCTATCTCCTATTACCAACTTTTGGAGATATTCGCGCTAAGCGGGAATATCTCCAAAAGCTAACACCTGCCCTGAGCAGTTCTTAGCCATGTTATCCAATGGGAGGTGGATAACATGGCTAAGAGCATTTGCTCGATAATGCATGAATATCGCTGACTTTTCAGCGATATTCATGCATTTCGGCCGTTTTTTATCGCATTTGCGATAAACCTTGTTAATAGCAAGGTTTATCTGCGATAAAAATCGCCGATGTGCGGCGATAATTTTTGTCTCTAAACAAGTTAGAGACAAAAATTATCGCTAGTTGTTGGTAATATGCCCCTCAGTGCTCTTGCTTGGCATTGGGTGCCGCCTCCCTAGTATTTGGTGGCAAACAGGCTGCATCTATACTCTGTTCCTCCTCAACCTCGCCCAACCTTCTGAGATAGCAGTGGAGGGCACTGTGACCGCAAGGCGTTGGGAAGGGAAGACAGTAAATATAATAGGGTGCAGGTGGTACTGTGACAACAGGGCACAAGAGTGAGCGTGGGCCCATAACAACAAGAAGGGGGACTTGTGGCGAAAAAGTGGTAATTTATATAAGAGAGAGAGAGTGTTGGACAAGAAGAGAGTCTGGAGAGGTGGCGCTGACCACAGTTGGTAAGACTATAAAATAAAGTGATGGCGAATGAGACTGTGTTGGAGAAAGATATAAGCGTGAACATGAGTGGATCTGCTCTACAGAAAATAGAATTGGATTTCATGTAGTGGTATAAATCGGTATATACATCAGAGTAAGTGCTCCTGTATCTCCGGGGGCACCTCTGCAAAAAAATTCCTCTAAAGATAAAATGTTGACATCAGTACATCTTTTGCTTCTCTTGTGTCTACCAGACAAGCTGAACGAGTTTGGGGTAATCCAGACACCTTGTAAGTATTCCCTGTAACATTGAAATCAGCAGTTGAAGTCTGTGGGAAATAAATGGAACTGTGTTACACTACTTTTTACTGTTAAATAGTTCCAGTTCCTTTTACAATCATTTTCACAGCTCTTGATGTTGTCTGTGTAGTCCAAAAACGTAATTTTACAAGCTTGTTTTGATCAATTTTTGGCCGATTGCTTCACCTGTGCTCAATAAGGGTTAGGAAGGATCTAAACTGTAACCTGTTATGATCGGCCACAAACCCCTTCCAAAACTGTCCCTCAATACTGCCACCAATTTGCTTAAAGATCTACTATTTGGGTGATGGTAAGTGACTGCGGTTGGGGCCGGCATTGATCTATCAGTCATGCAATTTGTTTTGAATATCCGGGGTGAGATTGATGCCAGGAGGACAACTAGAGTATGGATGACGATGGAATTAGTGGTGCCAAACTCGAGGCAGCTAGATCGTGGGAGCACTTGGTGGGACTATTAAAAGAACCAGATGATGAAAGTGATGATGAGACTGACCCGGGAAAGCTTGTGACAGGGTAGGCACTCTGTGGCGCATAGAAGTAGCCAGGCGCCCCCATTAGCGATATGCATGATACGTGGACCCAAAGCGGCTGCCTGCATAAAGCTCTATTGTTTACCTTTTGGAGATCACCGGTCATGCATTACTAGTGGTTATTGAAGAGTGCAGAGTAATGGGGGGTCTGACATGCCTGGAGGGAGGGGAGGGGAATTTAGGGTATGGATAGTTTTAGTAGGAATAGTTACGTTTGTTATTCTGGACCCCATTGAGTTTTGAACAATACTCCCTTTGTTACAGGTCTCTTATTTTTCAAGAACATTGCAGAAACGTGCATTAAGGCTGAGCTGTGATCCTCTGTTAGTTCGATTGTATATTGCGACGAGGGGAAGGGGATTCGATTTGAGATTTGGGAGGTGTCAATGCCTTGGTTCATAAAACTTAATAAAGTTTGTTTAAAAAAAATGGGTCTAGTGGTGGCCAAGAGGATCATTGCTAAAGCCTGGGGGTCCGCTCACCCACCATATATAGACGCATGGAAATGTGATCTAGATTGATGTATGTTGGCGGAACGAGTGGAGGATGCCCCAGGAAATGGGAGAAAATTTGGTCAAGTTGAAATACTTACAGTAGCAATTTGTGTACCAATCGACAAGATGGGTCCCAACAGAGGACGAGGCACCTTGTGGTACAACTATGGGATATATGAGAGCTGGAAGGGGGTTAGGGGGAGGAGTGGTAATATAATTTCTATCTGTGTTATTTATGCAGACTGTCACTGTGTTTGATGCTTTAACCCCTTCGCTGCGGCGGTAATTCCGCCGCAGCGCTAGGGGGGGCCGAGCGGCGCTCGCATGCTCGTGACGGAGCCGCTCCATCACGAGCCGCGGTTGAGCTGTGCTCGTTATGGAGCGGTTCCGTCATGTCCCAGCCCGCTCAATAGAACGCGCCGCGCAGGCGCGAAATCAGCGCCGCGCAGGCGCGGCGGCAGGGCCATGACGGAACCGCTCCGTCATGAGCACAGCTCAGCCGATGCTCATGACGAGCGGCTCCGTCATGGGAGGGGTTAAAAAAAAATATATTTATATATTTTTTTTAAAAGATCTACTACGATTGTCACATTTCCACTGCTGGTTGCAAATCTCCACAGTGCCAAATAAAACCCAGTGGAGGCCCCTTTGCAGTTGCAATTTCGGTGACCCCTTCGCAAATTATCTCCTAATACCCAGTGCACCGGATTTTTTTTGCAAACTGACAGTTACCAGAAGAGAAGCTTTTTTTTTTTAAACACACTTTATTGGGTTTTTCAAGTTTTATACCTCGTACAAGCAATACATCTCACGCCACCAAGATAAGCTTTTAAGAGACAAACTGGAATGTGACTCTGATGTCTCTGGTTTATGTACTTTAAGTTGTATTTTGATCTGTTGTCGCGGGGGGGGGGCCCTAAAAGGAGTGGGGCCCATAGGCCAGTGCAATTTGGTAATCCGGAACTGAGGGGCATATTATCAAGGGGGTTTATCTCCGCTTTTTTGGCTTTAAAAGCCAAGAAAGCGGAGATAAAATTATCTCCCTATTATCTAGCTGCCGCTAACACCAATTAGCGCCAGCTAGTAGGAGATAGCGACTATCTTGGGCCCCACTTTGCATGTCAGTGATATTTATCACTAATGAGATGCAAAGTGGGCGTGCCAAGATGTTAGAGACTGAAAACAGTCGCTAACATCGCTATCTCCTATTACCAACTTTTGGAGATATTCGCGCTAAGCGGGAATATCTCCAAAAGCTAACACCTGCCCTGAGCAGTTCTTAGCCATGTTATCCAATGGGAGGTGGATAACATGGCTAAGAGCATTAGCTCGCTAATGCATGAATATCGCTGACTTTTCAGCGATATTCATGCTTTGCGGCGATTTTTACCGCATTTGCGTTAAACCTTGGTAATACCAAGGTTTATTTGCGGTAAAAATCGCTGCAGCGCTGCGGTAATTTTTTGTCTCTAACCATGCAATAGCGATAATTATCGCCATTGCTTGGTAATATGCCCCTGAGTCTCCATCCTACACTACACCAGTGATGGCAGCCTTCTTGACAGATTTTCTGTACTTTCCACAAGAGAGTACCGAGTCAACAAAGAACTTCCTCCTGCCTTATGAAACATATTAGAACAATGACGAGGAAAGCACCTTCTTAACTTTAATTCTGCAGTGTTTTGAAGCGATATTTTCTGGAATGCGAATAAAATTGTATAAATAGACTTTAAAAAGTTAACTATGAAAAAGTGGCCGAGGGGTTAGAACAAAGGCACAGTTCAAACCTCCGGCAATCATAAAACAATAAATGCGCCCAGTGTCAGCCATCCATCTGGAGATAGTTCGAGAGCCTGCACACAGGCCTTCATTACCAATGTGAAAAAATGTTAGGAAAATAAAACATATGCCTTTCAGATAAATATAGACACGCAAATGGCAAGGCTGCAGCAGAAGTGGCACACCCACGGGAACAAAAACTCGGAAGTTAAATAAGCATTGAAACCTTTTAGCTCAAATGAAACACTATGCACATTTGTCAAGCTAAAGGAACCCCAAGGCATCTGTGAAGGCACCATGGAAGAAGCAGCAGTGAAAAAGACACTCTTACAAACGAACTGGATATTTCTTGGCATTATTTCTGCTGCGTGATTCTCTAGCATCACAGCTATCGTTTCTTTTAATTTGTTTTAATCAAATCTTGTTCTCCTCCTAGATAAAAAATAATGCAAGTAAGGCATCGCTAAATTCTGTCTCTGTTTCCTGTAAGGTTTTGATTCTGTGTCCCACAAATCTGCTTCGGTGTTAAACTGAAAGTCTTTGATATTAGGCGTGGAATTCGGTTACCCTATGTAGAGAGGACACTATAGTGATGGCCACTGGAATTATGTGGCAGGGGAGGACCAAATTATGTTGCATGGTTGACTAAATTATGCGGCAAGAAAAAAACCAAAATTATTTAGGGTAATGCAGTACATTTAACAATATTATTACTTCACTATTTCATCATTTTACTTATGGTAACAGCGTCTGGACACATATTCACCTCATTAGTGGCAGTTTAACAACTATACAGCAATAAGCAACTGAAAGGTCATCAATCAACTTATGCAAAAGGTCTTGCTCTGTGCAAGAAGATGTCACCCCTTTTAAGGTAACTTTTGATCTGTTTGAGATAGAAACATTTTTTTGTTAAATTTGTAGATTATGCAGCAGATGATAGATTATGCAGCAGTTGATAGATTATGTGGCAAATTTATAATTATGTGGGAAAAGAATGTGGCTGTCGGGTTGCATAAATCCAGGGGCCTTCAATATAGTGAACCTGTGTACGAGCTTCAGTTGTGAAGCATTTCCCTTGTGTATGTAAGGGACCCCGTGCATGTAGATAATTGAGCAAGTTCAGCATTGCCGCAACACGAGAGAACCCCATCCGCCCTCATTTACAACTCCAAATCTTGTTATACACAATCCGCATTATAAACCCACACTCTGACCCTCAAGAAAAATCAACACCGTAGGCTGTTAGCGATCCATCAGAAGTGTTTCAGGGCTCAGAAGGTATATAAAGTACTACAATTGTGGCAAGAGAGTGTGTTACAATCATGAGCTCCTCAGGACATTGATTGGGCTTATTGGCAATAATACCAGAAGGCACTGAGGGCAAAAGGGATCCATGGTAACATTACCAGATGTTTCCATGTTAATGGAGATATTATGTTTAAGACCATTTTTTTCCCTTCTACAATGCATTGTAATCTAGAGGAAGTTAAGGTGAACAAATTATCTGTTTTCCCAAATCTGCTATAATACTCACGCTTCCTGGCTAAACCTTACTGTACTCACCCTCAAAGTGTCAGCAACCCAGAATGAATAAGCGAGTCCTGTCCCTATATCTACACTACAACACTGACAACATTATGCCCATTCTACAACAAAGTGTACTAAGACAATTTATTATGGTAGGACACAAATACTTGACTGTACTCTCCCCACTGAGCTCCAAATAACAAAGACACCTTCCAGAATGCAAAAATATCCATAAATGGAACACCTGCACCCATTAGCAACAATAACAACTGAGGGGCATATTATCAAAGGGGATTATCTCTGCTTTTTTGGCTTTAAAAGCCAAGAAAGCGGAGATAAAATTATCTCCCTATTACCTAGCTGTCGCTAACACCAGTTTGCGACAGCTAGTAGGAGATAGCGACCATCTTGGGTCCCGCTTTGCTTGTCAGTGAAATTTATCACTAATGACATGCAAAGTGGGCGTGCCAAGATGTTAGAGACTGGAAACAGTCGCTAACATCGCTATCTCCTATTACCAACTTTTGTAGATATTCGCGCTAAGCGCGAATATCTACAAAAGCTAACACCTGCCCCTGAGCAGTTCTTAGCCATGTTATCCAATGGTAGGTGGATAACATGGCTAAGAGCATTAGCTCGGTGATGCCTGAATATCGCGGACTTTTTAGCGATATTCATGATTGCGGCCGATTTTATAGATAAAAATTGCTGCAGGTCGGCGATACATTTTTGTCTCTAACCAAGCAATAGCGATAATTATCGCTATTGCTTGGTAATATGCCCCTAACTTCCTCTAGACTATAAACAATTAAACAGTCTAGAGCTCTCTAATAAAGAGATTTAAATATATGACTTTCCGAAATACTTATAACCAGTCTTACAAACGAACTCTGCGCTCCGCAAAGTAGTGTGCAACCCATTTGTAAAGTGCTTCAACACCTTGTCAGAGGCAGCAAATGCTATATAAATTCATAATACAATACAACACTACCAGAATGCCCTAGGTTGTTAAGTAATCAATAAATTGTGTGTCTTACAACATGGCGTGATCATGCAACATCTTCCTTGACAAACATTACAGTTAATTTGACTTTCGATGCTGTGCAGTCGTAATGGACTGCTTTGCTCTTCAGGAAGGAGGTAAACCAGAGAGTGCTGATGGGAGACTATAGTGTTTTCCTTTAAGGTTGAGAATGTCAGTGCCATGATGTTCTGGTCACTGACATTCTCTTTGGAATGCCAGGTTTTGAATGTGTAGCGTTAAGAGATCTGTCTCAGCCGGAGGGGCGAGCTGCTGCACAGCACCTGTTTACTGCAATAAACTTCTATTACAACTTCACCTCCTGTGGTCATAATTACTACAAATTACATGGCGACGAGGATGGGATAAGAGCTAGGCTGATCATGGTCGCACATGAAGGTCATTTAGGTAAGTCATTTACAAAAAGGAGATTACGTGAACACTTTTGGTGGCCCCAAATGGACAAAGATGTTGACCTGTTTTTTGGGGAGTGTGTTGTGTGTTCCAATTCTGAAAAAAGTTTGAAAGTTCGTACTCCACCTCTTCAACCTATCGAGTTACCCAATAGACCTTGGGAAAAGATTGGAATTGACTTAGTTGGACCATTTAATATGCTTACTGCTAATTCCAGCTTTGTAATTGTGGCTATAGATTACTATTCAAAATGGCCAGAGATACGTTTCATTAATGAACCTAACTCAAAAAATGTTATTGACTTTTTGAAAGACCTCTTTTTGCGTGAAGGATTCCCTTCTACGATTGTAAGTGACAATGGCGTACAATTTGTTAGACAAGAATTTGATTCATTTTTACGCCATGGTGGAATTTCGCATTAAAAAAGTGCGCTTTATCACCCACAGACCAATAGTCTTGTGGAGCGTATGAATAGAGTACTTAATAACTGTGTGCAGTAGGCATTGGCCGGTAGGTGCAATGTGCAGAATGCCGTGAGATCCATGTTATGGTTCTATCGCACCACGCCACACTCAACTTCAAAAGTGTCTCCTTATGAATTACTGCGAGGAAGAAAACCTTGCTTGAAAGTTTGTCCTGGATGGATGTCCAGATGGGTTAAATTAAATTCTGTGTGTGATGTAGATGAGTTCATGAGACGCAATGTGACTCAAGCACAGTCTCGACAAAAACTATATTTTGATTCCAGTAAAAAGGTGTGTCTCACAACCTTTTGTTATTGGTGATACTGTACGCATAAAGATTCCTGTCCACAATAAAAAGGCAGCTCAAAATACTCTGAACCTTTCACTGTTGACAAGGTATGTGGTTATGATGTAAGGGGAAACTTAAAGAATTGGTGGAATATGTCTAGAGTAGTAAAAGTCACTGGATGTATTAATCAGAATCCAATGTGTAGTTCTAATGATGTTTCATCTTTTTCTCTTCCCACTTCTGTGGGTATACGCAGGAGTTGCCGCCAACATTTTGTTCCTGCTAAGTATCGTTAGGATGATTTTATGTTTCTGCCTCTTGTTTTTATTTTATTTTATTTTTTTTGTTTTTGGTTGTTTATGAGGAGGAGGATAATGTAAATGTAGTGTTTTCCTTTGAGGTTGAGAATGTCAGTGCCATGATGCTCTGGTCACGGACATTCCCTTTGGAATGCCAGGTTTTGAATGTGTACCGTTAAGAGATCTGTCTCAGCCAGAGGGGCGAGCTGCTGCGCAACACCTGCTTACTGCAATAAACTTCTATTACAACTTCACCTCCTGTGTTCATACTTACTACAGAGACAATTAAGCTTGTATCACTTGCAGAATGCCCGAAGAGCAGTACAAGAGGGAGAGCAACACTGAGGGTGGGGAGAAGCACACAAGCAAGAGAGCAAAACAGAGCATGGGAAGAGAAGTACACAGGACAGGCAAGTACGCAAGATAGAGCGTGGGTGGGAGGGAAGCACATGGATGAGAGAGAATAACATAGGAGTACATGGGAGAGACAGCTGGAGAACATATGCAATCTCATGTAGTGATTAAGCAAAAAGAAAAAAGTAGTTCCCAAAAAGTGAACAGTGGAAGGACACCATAACAAGAGTATGCTTCAGAGGTGGGACAAACACAAGATGGACAAGGCAAGGCATTTAATAGGAATCAAACAAATGAGTGAAATAAATAAAGCCAACCACTGGTAACCAATGGGCGGGCTTTAATAGCACGGTAAGTTCTAGCTAAGACAATAGATCTTTTTCAACAACAAAGCTGTGGCAGGACCTAAAAATGGTCTGCTGCTCTGGCACACAAACAGGTTGCCTAGCACCATGCAGGCCCTTTCCACATTGGTGCAGAGGAGTGTGTGATTTCTAGCACAGGATTTGTACTGAAACCGTGCCCTTTCAGTACAAAATCTTACGTATAGGCAAATTCTAAATAAAATAACACACATTGTATGTGTGATGTGCATGCAGCACACATGCAATATGTGTAACGGTGGGCGAAATGAATACTGAATGAAAACTCCTACTTCAAGGAGGCCTTATTTTCTATATAAAGTCCGATGTGACAATCTTAGTAGATCACGGTTTGCGCCAAAAACAAAGGGTGCTTGCGCTGATCCACCCAAATAACACACCCTTGACGCAAAGTGAAGCAAAACACTGCTATGGGTGCTGAGAAAAAGGCACCTTTTGAGTGCAAAATACATTTTGTATGGGAAAGTAAATACCCTTCCAAGAATTTGTGCAGCTTTTTGGTACTTGTTTAATGGAGAAGTATCAAAGACAAAATGCTGGGCAACATAGATAAGGTAGGGAAGAATGTTCAAGCTAAACATATATTTAAACATAAATATCAGTCTGGCATTCAAATAAAAAAAATATTTAGGTAACTTTGATATCAAAGCTTAACATATTTTCATCAAACAATTAAGGAAGGATCAGAAGGATTACTTTTAACTTCGGCCTAAATTTTGAATGCTGTCTCGTCTTTTAATTTTAGTTTTTGCAGCTGAATAAATTATTGAACACAGAAATGTAGGAGTAAGGAAAGAAAACGTTTCCAAAACAACTAAACAATGATAACGGGAAAATAATTGTTGTCAGTGGTGTAACCAAGCGTTCCTTGCAGAAACAAGCATTTGCAATGCAATAGGTCTTGCATTAGGAAAATTTGAGCTATTGGTATTGTAAATTACACATTTTTTATTTATGTTTCATTTACAATGCCAATAGTTATAACTTTCGCAAATGTGACGCCTATAGCATTTGTAATGCAAAATGTGTTGTATTTACGTGACTCACATGTATTGATATTACAAATAACAATGGCTTTTTCTTTTTTTTTTATAATTAATACTTAAATAAAAGTTATTGTAATTTATAATGGCAATAGCTTGAACTTTTGTAAATACCTTTTGTGAAGAATATGTTCAGTGTATTTTATTGTGACAAAAATCCAAGAACAGAAGTGAAATTTTAACATCTTTTTGCTACATTTGTAATAAAGCTTGAAACATTGAGAGAACATATTTGAACCAGTTGTTGTTGAATGGTTGCACAGATTAATGCTGTGATGGTGCTGATTGATGCTGTGATGGCGAACGAGTGTTGTTGTGATGGTGAACGAGTGATGCTGTGGCGTTCAGTGATCCTGTGGTAGCACATAATGATGTTGTGGTGCCCCTGAGTGATGCTGTGGTGGAGCTGAGTGATGCTGTATGCTATGCTATGCTATGTTTTGTTTTGCTATCCTATGTTTTGTTTTGTTATGCTATGTTTTGCTATCCTATGTTTTGATTTGTTATGCTATGCTGTGTTTTGTTATGCTATGCTATGTTTTGTTATGCTATGCTATGTTGTGTTTGGTATGCTATGCTATGTTTTGCTATGCTATTATAGGTTTTGTTTTGCTATGCTATGTTTTGATAAGCTATGCTATGTTTTGTTGTGTTTTGCTATGTTTTTGTTCTGCTATGTGTTGTGTTATGCTATGTTTTGTTATGCTATGCTATTCCAATGTTTTGTTATGCTATGCTATGTTTTGTTTTGCTATGCTATGCTATTTATTGTTATGCTATGTTTTGTTATGTATGCTATGTTTTGTTGTGTTTTGTTATGCTATGTTTTGTTGTGTGTTGCTGTTTGTTTATGCTATGTTTAGTTATGCTATGTTTAGTTATGCTATGTTTTGTTATATGCTATGTTTTGTTATATGCTATGTTTAGTTATGTTATGCTATGTTTAGTTATGTTATGCTATGTTTAGTTATTTTATGCTATGTTTAGTTATGTTATGCTATGTTTAGTTATGCTATGCTATGTTTAGTTGTGCTATGTTTAGTTATGCTATGTTTAGTTATGCTATGTTTAGTTATGCTATGTTTTGTTATGTTATGTTTGTTATACTATGTTTTGTTATACTATGCTGTGTTTTGTTATGCTTTGTTACGTTATGCTGTGTTTTGTTATGCTATGCTATGTTTTGTTATGCTATGCTATGTTTTGTTATGCTATGCTATGTTTTGTTGTGCTATGCTATGTTTTGTTGTGCTATGCTATGTTTTGTTGTGTTTTGTTATGCTATCCTATGCTTTGTTTTGTTATACTATGCTGTGTTTTGTTATGTTATGCTGGTGAGGGTGAATGAGCGAGGGTGAGTGAGCGAGGGTGAGTGAGCGAGGGGGAGTGAGGGTGGGTGAGGGTGTAGTGAGGGTGATGGTGTTGTGAGGGTGAGGGTGTTGTGAGGGTGTTGTGAGGGTCAGTGAGGGTGGGGTAGGGTGAGGGGGTGAGGTTGTGAGGGGGTATGAGGGTGAGGGGGTGAGGTTGTGTGAAGGTGAGGGTGTGTGAGGGTGTGTGAGGGTGTGTGAAGGTGAGGGTGTGTGAGGGTGAGGGGGTGTGAGGGTGTGGGGGTGTGGGTGACAGGGGGCAGGGTGACAGGAGTGAGGGTGAGTGAGGGTGAGTGAGAGGGTTGTGAGGGTGAGAGGGTTGTGAGGGTGAGAGGGTTGTGAGGGTGAGTGAGGGTGTGTGAGGGTGAGTGAGGGTGAGTGAGGGTGTGTGAGGGTGAGGGGTGTGAGGGTGAGGAGGTGTGAGGGTCTGAAGTAAATGGTGGCAGGACACACAAATGTTAAGATAACAGTGCTCCAAGGGGTTGTGAGAAGGTGGAAACTGGATTAAAGGAGAAAGGATGAAAAGTGAAGTAGGAAAGAGGCCAGAAAGGAGACACATAGGAGTGGAGTGTGTGGAGGAAACAGGGAAAAACAGAAAAGAATGAAGATGGATCCGAGAGGGTGCAAATAGGGTCACATGCGGGAGAAGGAAGACTCGTTAGAGTGTGATGAAGCTCTCGGCATTGCTGTGGTGGGGCGGGGCAGCGCATTCCTTTGAAGTCTGATGCGGGGGCAGGGGGGCCGATCCCTTTGAAGCCGAGGGTTGTGGTGCGCTTTGTGCACGCGCCTGGCTCACATGAACTGTAACAAATCCCAGCAGCTTGGGTAGACTTTTGAAAGCCTCACTATAATCTCGACACAAACAAGCATTGCTAAAGCAATGCTGTAGGTCGAGACCTAAAAAAGGCTTGGTCAATGTCCAATGCCTGTACATGGGTAATACGGAACAGGCATAGTTGTAATGGCCCTGGCATTAAGGTAATATTAGCAATACGTCTCGCCAACACTGCATCATTTATTATTGACATATTAGCTTCAAATGTATTATGGATATTCAACCATTTTTCTCCAAACATCAGCTTAGGAGTTCTGAAACATTTTCAATTGTGATTTACACATATTAATTCATTTAAGCAAAAGCTTCTAATTTAGTCATCCGGGCTACACACAAAAGAACTACAGAGGTACTCGTTAGAGAAACCTGTTTTATACCTTCCATTTCCAACAACATTTCCCCTACCTGGATGTTCCTTCTACAATAAGTATTTGCATCACGTTTTTACGATATATGTATATATCTTGATTAGGTGCTTTTATTCCACAGAATACAGTGGTAGATACAATATTTCACAGGGAACTGTGAAATATGGATTTTATTGTCATGACAGCCCTCAAACCACTCTGCAGAGATTTACACCTGATAGGGCTACTAGAATTAAAAAGTCAGGTTACCTTATGACAAAAAAATTGCAAACTAAACAACACATTCTCTTTGTTTCAACCATTTGAGCTCGAAACATTTGTGAAATCTGCAAAATATGTGTCAAATACAGAAAATCTATACCAATATTGTAATTGCAGCAGCCACAAAATCGCATACATCAAACTGCTTTCACCACTGTTTTAGCAACAATTTATGTAAGGTAAACAAAACCTAAACATTCTAATTCCTGTAAGTACCCATTGGTAACTAAACTTTGAGGAAAGTGGCTTTCTCTGGTTAACCACCCCAACATACACAAGTAATACAAAAAGTCAGTAACGGGTAACATGTTACATCGTGCTAAAGTTTTATTGCCATTTCAGGGGTATTGCGACATTTACAAAGCACTCAGCCTCAGGATTTAAGATTTTAACCGAAGCCCTTGGTGCAATACTGCAAGTTATATATCATCTTCCTCCACAGGGCTACCTCAGGCTCCCACCCGTCTCCGGATGCGGCCTTGATAGTTTTATACACGAATATGCGTTTTTGCCATTAACATCTAAGTACTCCTAAACAAACAAGTCCTTTGTCAGGTCCAAACTGACAGGCCTTGCTTTATAGTTGACAGCACTTTGTATGGAGCGTTTTGAGTAAATATTTTTAAAAGGAAAGGGTAAGCTGCAAATAAGCGAATGAAAATGACGTGGAATAAAAATACCAGAATTGCTGAATGGCGCCTATGTAATTTCCCTATACGTCTGCATTCGGAGGCATCGACATATCATCGTCTCCAGGTGCTATCGCCCTATGCCCCCTAAGACGGACCAACTTCGATCGCCAGTGATTTAGTGTCTTTATTTTCTCGACATACATTCCATGCACTTCACCTCAAGCAGTCTCGATCGAGCATAGTAGAGCCGAGCCTCTCCCAGCCGTGACCTAACCCCCTCCCCAACCAGCGGCCCAAATCTCCTCAAAAGAGCTCCACACTCACTTCGGTCCACAAAATAGGCTCCAAGATGTTTGTGGTCCTCCTGCGGACCCCGGGCGCGTGTGTGTGGGGGCGGTGGAGGGGGGGAGGTGTGGTGTGTGTCTGTATGTGTGCGCTCGTGTGTGAAAGCAGGGGGAGGTGTGGCTGTGTGTGTTGGAGTCTTCCAAGGAAGACAGGAGATGTGCACACGGGCGCGCGGCCCACTCCGATTCGATTCTTGTAGTTGCGCGTAGCCATCTCCTGTCTCCTGGGAAGCTGAGCCGGTGAGTATAGGTCTCTGGCGGGACAGCGCTTTCGCGCTGTAATCGCCACGAGACCTAAAAATCTATCTTTGTGCTGGAGTTGGCAAAGAACAACCCACATTTATTAATGGAGCTCGTATAGCGTTTTTGCAGATGACGTGTGTAAGACGTAGCAAGGTTAATGCAAATTTTCAGCAATCTGAATGTGCAACATACTTCTGCTTTAATGGGGAGAATAGTCTCGGAGCACGCACTATATACCTTAACAGAGAACACATTCAGCATGACTAAGGTCAAATGCTACAGGGCGTGTCCTTTTCATGCAATTAAAACTAATTATGATGTGTCATTGAACATCACAAACATTCCAAATTCGGGTTGAGGAGTTAAGAAGGATCCTAGCCCTTGACAAGCCAGACTATGTCTGGTTGAGCAGCAAAGATTCACTCATTAGTGGTCACAATCTTTTTAATCATTTGCATTTTATTACTGTGTCTCAAGCGGCAGCTAGTAAAGAGGTTTTAGTTTTAAAAGATGTTTTATCAGCAACTGTCAAGAAGATCTCATGCCCAGTGTTTTTAGGTCTGGTGTTAGCCAATACCTTTGGATTTTTAGTAACATTATATGTATATTATAATTATAGGGGCTTTTATCCAGCCCTCTTCTTCCATTGGTCTTTTATTGTGTCATTCACATTTTGTCTTTCACTCACTACAGCATACAGCATGCAGCAATGGGTCAGTCCACTTGAGGCATTGCCTAACTTCACTCTGAGTGACACATTCTGTCCTTTCAAAAGGAGCATATCTACAATATCGTTTTCTTCAGTGCTAGTGACTAGTGTGGCAATGTGTGCTTTTTGAGAACAAAACAAAGCTTTTAGACAATTTCTTTAAAAATTGACAAGAGAATGCCAGAAACATAACTCTTGCTTTGCTAGAATGCCTGTGAAAACTTTCACCTTGGCAGCAGGATTCCCGAGTTGATCGGAGGAGTGTTGAGCAGCCTCCGCTGCAGCCGTGAGGGAAACAGCATTTCCTTTGCTTTCCTGGCCGTGAGGGAAATGGCCCAACGTAAACTACAGCTCCCAGGGGGCCCTGCACATCGACATTGCATCACCGCGCCGCGGGGTGCGATAAGAGCGCATCCGCCCTCCCGCAGTGCGGGACGCTTGTGAAAACTTTCATCTTGGCAGCAGGACTCCCCGAGGTGCCGGAGGAGTGTTGAGCAGCCTCCGCTGCAGCCGTGAGGGAAACAGCATTTCCTTTGCTTTCCTCGCCGTGAGGGGAACAGCCCCATGTGAACTACAGCTCCCAGGGGGCCTTGCACATTGACATTGCTTCACCACGCCGGGGGGCGAGATAAGAGCGCAGCCGCCCTCCCGCAGCTCAGGACGCTTGTGAAAACTTTCACTTTGGCAGCACGATTCCCCGAGGTGACCGGAGGAGTATTGATCAGCCACCACTGCAGCCGTGAGGGAAACAGCATTTCCTTTGCTTTCCTGGCCATGAGGGGAATGGCTCAATGTGAACTACAGTTCCCAGAGGGCCCTGCACATAGGCATTGCGTCAGCCGCCCTCCCGCAGCGTGGGACGCACCCAGGCGTGCCCGGGCAAAGCCCGGGCCAAGGGTCGGCCCGTCTGAGCCTGTACG
Source organism: Lissotriton vulgaris (assembly GCF_964263255.1). Lineage (NCBI taxonomy): Eukaryota > Metazoa > Chordata > Amphibia > Caudata > Salamandridae > Lissotriton > Lissotriton vulgaris. Next base: position 1,050,686,395 of record NC_141693.1, read on the forward strand.
AGACTGGTTGAGACTGGACTGGGCAACCCCCCTGACAAGTCGTGTCTTGTGAGCCCCTATCTAACTGTTTGAGAATTGGTTAATTGTTGGTGATCATTATAGTTTGTGGAAGGGTTTTGGAAGAGCGAAGATTTAGGTCCATTGTACTTGAAGTATTGCATGAAGTGTGCCTGTTTTATTAATTAAATTAACAACCCCTCCTGCCCTTCCCTCGTTCTGAGGAACCCTAGCTATTACATAAGCATGGGGGAGAGTCCCCCGCCGCTCACAAGGCCTAATACCTGCAAGAAAGCTGCCGTGCGTGCGCCCATTTTGAAACCAACTGTTATCGATAAAATGCTACGGCAGGCAATAGGGGCTCTCTCTTATGAGATAGAGCACACGGAACAACGGCCTTCTTTGACACCAATAATTCCACTCTCACCTATGGCTCTGGAAACAGGAGCTTCTGACCCCTCAAAGTCAGTAAATTTGTCAATCACTCCTGACCTAATGCCAGTTCCAGAAAAGGTAACCCCCTGAAATTGTCAATACATTTGATATGGGGGCGACAACCAGGAAAGGAGGCCAAAGGGAAGAAAAAGCCCACAAGGGGGCGAAACTAGTGAACTCCTCTATGAGATCAGCGCCAAAGGCTCAGACAGAGGGCAATGTAGCTGGCGGAAATAGCTTACCAGTACTGGAGCCTCCGGTATGGGTCTCAAATATGGCAAGAGAACTTAAAACGTATATCAAAACTTCAATATACAGTGAGTTAGAAGTGGTCAAGAAACATTTAGAGAAGCTCACATTGTTGGTTGACTCATGGGAGAGTAAAATGGCTACTTTTTTTAATACTCTGGCTAATTCTAAATCTCTAGATCAAGCACCCATTCCTCAAAGTGACCATGCGACTACCTCTGCCCATATTGTCCCGTCAGATTCTAATGCTTTAATGGGGCCTATCCCCACAACTCATCAAACTGCAGCTACGGGTGGGTTACAACCTGGCGCAACAAAGAAGGGGGTTGATGGCAATGGCCCTATGAAAATGCTTATAACCCCGGGCCCGCAAGTAGAACACAACATCCCTAGTAACAGCAGGGGAGAATATGGAACAATGGCTAATAGAGGGCCAAAAAAACCCACCCTGCCTTTCTATAGATTTACCTCCGGGCTCGACTCCTTATACTGTCGTTTTAACTGGAGTACCTGAGCTGGAATTTGGCAGAGGGGAGACTTATTTTGAATGAAAAAATAAAATTATCTTTTGGCTAAATAAACATAGGCCACTGCCTCCCTTAATCCAGAGTGAAATTCTCTATACTAGGCGGGTCAGTTGGTTGGGACAGAGGAAGAAAGATATCCCGGGGGATTGTGTTCTGATTAACTTCAGGGATACCAGGGCAGTACAATACATCTTAAACTGGGGTCCTGCGAAGGAGACTAGTGGCACACAGTCCCTTCCTCTAGGTTACTTCTATCCTTCTACTCCTCTGATAGAAAGAATGGGAGGTGTATATAAAAAATGGGAAATGAGAGCCCAGACTGGTAATTTGTTAAATATGGGCTGGTGCTCTGAGACAATCCCGTCCTTTAATATCCCAGTCAGCAATAGATATAGCAGCTTAGATCTTGTCGATTGACTGGACCCCTCAGTTAAACTGGATGAAAGCATAGTTATCCAGCCACCTGTGCTACAAAATTGTGATATGTCTTCCTAGGGAAACCTTTGTGGTAATAGTGGCGCCGGGTGGACTGGGCATCCTGCTAAAAAACACTGGGGGGTCTTCCGGGAAATACACAAGATTGGGAGGGGATACCTTGCCAAATACCACAGCAGGCGGAGGAAACCCTCAATACCCAGGTTGAAAAATCAAATGACTTGCATAATACCAGGGTCCTATCATCGAACATAGCAGGTCTTGCCTCCGAGTTGGATCATCCCGACTGGGGAGCTTATATTGATATGCACAAGCTTTGTCTCTTCCAAGAGACATGGTCCACTGCACCATTATACAGGGTAGGATATGCAGCATATTCAATTCCAGTCTTGAGGGGCCTAGGGGAGACCCTCAGGGGGCCTCTGCATTTGGGTTGCTACACACTTGGGGTGTACAATTAAAGTTTTAGACACTAGATCCTTAGATATGTTGTGTATTCTCCTCTCACTAGGTGACAAATTTAAGTTAGTTGTTATCAATGTATACTCCCGTCCAGTGAAGATGGGGCAAACCTCACAGAGCCTAGACTCCTTGGCTTCTTTCCTTCTCACTCTACCTGAGTCTGCCCATGTAATTGTTGGGGGGGATTTTAACTGTCACTTCGAACCTCTTAATGGTACAAGCTCCAACATTACAAGCGAAGAAGATTTCCTGATTGTAATATTTATCCAACAAGGGAGTGGTCACCCCTTGTTCTTCAGATGACCCCACTTACACTTACCCATTCACTTAGGGCTTCTAATGGTTGATTCATTTCAGATAGCCCGGAAAACCCAACCTTTAATAAATTGGGACAAACCTCTACAATTGATTATATCTTGGTAGATTTAGAGAACTGGTTCAGAATTATGGATTTCAAGGTCCAACCTCGATGTGAAAGTGACCACAATCCATTAGTACTTGAGATAGCCTAACCCCATATCAAGGATGACCAGGGTCTGTCAATACAAGCTCCCCGAAATTGAATTTTAATTGAAGGTGGCAGAAGAGTTCGCTGGGATACACTAGCTGTATCAAATGAAAAAATGGCTTCAATGTACACACAGACTATTCCTTTCCTAGAGATTGCTTTTAGTGCGATTGATAATTATCAAGGCCATGAGTTTACGTTGCTGATAAACATGAATCACCGGGATATGTTTTCAAAGTTGGCAGAGTTTTTTTATAACTATGATACTAATAACAAGCCCGACCCCAAACCGAAACACCCATGGTTTAATAAGGCGTGTAGGGAAGTCAAAAGTGCACTGGTACTTGGAGTTAAGAATAAGGATGTTCTATGTACCAGAGCAGCCAGGTTCCACTACAAAAACAACTTGGCTGATGCTAAAGCAGCCTGGGAGGTTGAAAAATGGGAAACGATCAAGAAAGCTCTGGACACTAGAGATATGAGAGGCTTTTAGAATCTAGTGAAGACTGGCCACTCCGAAAGCAACTCAGCTTTTGTCCCAAACCTAGGGAAAGAAGCTTGGAGATCTAATTTTAAAGTGTAATATTCTAGGTCCTTAGATGATACTGTAGTACATGGGATAGTAGATGTTTATCAAATCCCTTTAAATATGGATCCACCACCATTCACACTGTTGGAAGTTACACTGGCGTTGGGCAAGTTACTTCCTAATAAGGCACCGGGACTGGACAGAATTCCTGGTGATATGTTCAAAACTGAACAGGTAGTGTGGGCGCCCTATCTTCAGATTCTATATAATGCTATCATCCAAGGCATGGCGCTTCCTTCGACCTGGGCTGGTGCGGAATCTATCCCAATTTTTAAAAAAGGCTCCCCACTAAATCCGGCAAATTATCGGCCAATTAGCTTAATTGATGTTACTCAAAAGGTATTTGCTCGTGTTCTCCTGGGGCGACTCCAATCATGGATGGACAAGATGAACATCCTAACCCCTTTACAAGCAAGATTTAGGTCTAAAACCTCGACCATAGACCAAATCTTTAGTATGCAGTTAATCCATTGGAAAGCAGTAACTATGGAAGGGGGTAGCTTTTATCTAACCTTTGTGGACCTTAAGTCCGCCTTTGACATGGTCCACCATGACCAGTTATGGGGACTCCTTTACGACATGGGGGTGCCGGTATACCTTTGCCAGCTTTTGAAGCATTTACATGAAAGTACTTACGCAAGGGTAAGATTTGGCAAGAAAGGAGAATTGACTCCTCCTTTTTCCGTGGAGAAAGGGGTGAGGCAGGGATGCGTGTTAGCTCCAACCCCCTTCTCCCTCTTTCTGAACGGTCTAATTGAAACCCTCTTAGCAGTGAAGGATATAGATTCAAAACACCAAATTGTACCTAGGAGTCAAAAGAATGAGTTATTCACCATGGATCACAAGACTAATACCATACAGATAACACCCGTGGGAACACACATGCAAAATTTTATGTGATACTAGCCGAGTTAGGGCTCAAGGACGTATGGAAAAAATTCCCATCAGAAGCCACACTGTACTGCCCTCTTTAGCATCATTTGGGTTCTCCTCGCCCAGGAGACAAAACTAAACGGCCGGTCAGATGTTACCGTGACCGATTGTAGATGAAAAGAATGTGAGAGGGGAGTAATGTATGATTTTCAAGTGTTTAAATGGCAACTGAGAAAAGCAATGTGAAGTGAGAGGAGTGAAATAGTGAAGGGTTGTAAAATTAGGTGAGCTGGGTAGAGGTAAACAATTTATTAGTATCTCCCAGTCCCTAAGGCTAAAAGACAAGTGCAAATGCGGGTTTGAAATAATATCCGCAATCAGTAGTGGTCAACATGTTTCTGCATATCAAGAAAAAGAGTTTTCATGCATTCTTCAGGACCTGTTGTTAAAGAAACTACTGCTTTTCGTGAAATTTTTTTTATAAAAAAAGATGTTACCTGAAATATCCAAATCATGTGCTCAACCACATACTGTTATCGCACCGTACCAAGGAAATGGAATCCACAGGAACAACAAGGACAAACAGAAAAACATGAGTATGTCATATTCCTGAGGTTTTAAACTATTAATCAAGATAAACCTATACTTAATGGCGTTATAATCGCATATACTAGGACAAAAGTTCCATTCAAAACACTCACCCATAAACGATGGTTGAGGCACTTCACCCCACCTGGCTGCGGCTCAGGTATGAGGAGCACCGCTCTAAAGTTGGGAAATTGAATTAAAAGAAGGAGGCAATCAAGGCTCAGTTAAAACATCCATGAGGCTGTAAATGGATTTCTTGTGAACATTCACTGCTTATGCCGATTCTACAGAATCAGATTGGGATAAGTGATCCTTACCTCAGTGTCAAAAAGAATGAATCTTAAACAAATTGACACTGATGGTAAATAAAGCAATCATATACATATTACAAGGCACTGTTTAAGTGGCATGACATTCGATGTTACTTGTGTGACTGATTCAGAAAAGGGGGTGGTGATGAACAGAGTGTCTGAATTAAGCAGACCACTCTTACCCAGTCCAAATATCAGGGCTTGATCCATCACCGTTTTTTAGCTCACTGCACCATCCCAGCTCAGAACCTGGCTTCATGCAAATTAGTCTGACCCTGGCCTAGTGCATCATGGGAACAGGGCAGACCAAACTACCAAGCCAATTCTTATACTGGGAAGGAAACAAGCTTCCGGGGACCGGTTTCTGGCATTTCAGCCGTCTTCGGCCCGGCTTGCTTGAATCCTGATGGTGCAATGAGCAAGGGACTCACATTTGAGTATACCCTTCCACGCTTATGGTGGACAAAAACGATTCAGAAAAGGGGGTGGTGATGAACAGAGTGTCTGAATTAAGCAGACCACTCTTACCCAGTCCAAAGATCACGGCTTGATCCATCACCGTTTTTTAGCTCACTGCACCATCCCAGCTCAGAACCTGGCTACATGCAAATTAGTCTGACCCTGGCCCAGTGCATCATGGGAACAGGGCAGACCAAACTACCAAGCCAATTCTTATACTGGGAAGGAAACAAGCTTCCGGGGACCGGTTTCTGGCATTTCAGCCGTCTTCGGCCCGGCTTGCTTGAATCCTGATGGTGCAATGAGCAAGGGACTCACATCTGAGTATACCCTTCCACGCTTATGGTGGACAAAAACGATTCAGAAAAGGGGGTGGTGATGAACAGAGTGTCTGAATTAAGCAGACCACTCTTACCCAGTCCAACAATCAGGGCTTGATCCATCACCGTTTTTTAGCTCATCCCAGCTGAGAACCTGGCTACATGCAAATTAGTCTGACCCTGGCCCAGTGTATCATGGGAACAGGGCAGACCAAACTACCAAGCCAATTAATATACTGGGAAGGAAACAAGCTTCCGGGGACCGGTTTCTGGCATTTCAGCCGTCTTCGGCCCGGCTTGCTTGAATCCTGATGGTGCAATGAGCAAGGGACTCACATCTGAGTATACCCTTCCACGCTTATGGTGGACAAAAACGATTCAGAAAAGGGGGTGGTGATGAACAGAGTGTCTGAATTAAGCAGACCACTCTTACCCAGTCCAAAGATCAGGGCTTGATCCATCACCGTTTTTTAGCTCACTGCACCATCCCAGCTTAGAACCTGGCTACATGCAAATTAGTCTGACCCTGGCCCAGTGCATCATGGGAACAGGGCAGACCAAACTACCAAGCCAATTCTTATACTGGGAAGGAAGCAAGCTTCCGGTAGCTTGTCTCCTTTCTGGTGAAGAATTGGCTTGGTAGTTTAGTCTGCCCTGTTCCCATGATGCACTGGGCCAGGGACAGACTGATTTGCATATAGCCAGGTTCTGAGCTGGGATGGTGCAGTGAGATAAATAACGGTGATGGATCAAGCCCTGATCTTTGGACTGGGTAAGAGTGGTCTGCTTAATTCAGACACTCTGTTCATCACCACCCCCTTTTCTGAAGCGTTTTTGGCCATTATAGGTGTGGCAGGGTATACTCAGACTTGAGTCCCTTTCTCACTGCACCATCAGGATTCAAGCAAGCCGGGCCGAAGACGGCTGAAATGCCAGAAACTGGTCCCCGGTAGCTTGTCTCCTTTCTGGTGAAGAATTGGCTTGGTAGTTTAGTCTGCTCTGTTCCCATGATGCACTGGGCCAGGGACAGACTGATTTGCATATAGCCAGGTTCTGAGCTGGGATGGTGCAGTGAGATAAATAATGGTGATGGATCAAGCCCTGATCTTTGGACTGGGTAAGAGTGGTCTGCTTAATTCAGACACTCTGTTCATCATCACCCCCTTTTCTGACTTGTGTGAATGGACACCAAAATTATGGCAAGACCTTGGGAATCCCGCCCATGGTGTTCTAAGTGCCGAACATGCAACCAATCGTACTCGCGCTAAGCTGTTTGAGGTAATGAACTCGCGCTACGCTGTTTCAGATGGTGAAAACACAGCCGTCAGCATGCTCATTTAAACAGAGAAAACACACCCCAGCGCATTAAGGGCATAAGTATCGTGCAAGTGGCTTACCTGTCCGTCGATGTCTCCCGACAGTCATCCGAGCTGTCTGGGGGGGCACCGGTGGCCAAGCTTACGCCGTGTTTATGCGGCTGTTACGGAAGATTGAATCACGTGATCGGCAGCGGTCATGTGGTTAGTGTGTATGTCGGGAATTGTAGTTCGAAGCGCGTAATTTCGTAGTTTCTGCGAAATAAAGCGCTAGAGCACAGTGTTTGTTATTTAACTGTCGTTACGCTTCATATGCAAAGTGTTTCAGGCCATGTTTCCCGCACTTTATGCCTGTAATTATGTATTACAATTACCAAAGACTCACATGCCAGTCCCATAAAAAAAGGGGATGTGACAGTCATTGACTACTCATGCGTGTGGGGAGACCAAGTATCAAAATTATGTGTGGGTCTCGAAATTTAAATGCCAACATTATATGTAGAGCTCGGTATTTGTTATTTAGCTGTCGTTACGCTTCATATGCAAGTTGTTTCAGACCATTTTTCGCACTTTGTGACTGTAATTATGTACTTCAATTACCCAAGACTCACAAGCCAGTCCCATAAAGAAGGGTGTGACAACCATTAACTCCTCATATGTGTAGGGAGACCAAATTTCAAAATTATGTGTGGGTCTCGGAATTTAAATGTCAACATTATGTGTAGCGCTCGAGATAACTCCCCTCGCCCTCATTAGAGATTGTTCTCAGTGTATGCCTATAGAGAAGGTGTCATTATACCCCAAGCATAATGCTAGACCTCTCATGTTTAGTGACAATGGTCCTGTCATGTGTCATGTTACGATACACAGGAGAATATGTCTAAACTTACTTGAAGTAGAGTGTTATAGTGTCATAGACAGGCAACACATGGGTTACGGGTCAGGGCTGTATATTAATCAATGAATCCAATGGTTTTTTAGAGGGACATCCACGGTATTGGCTCATTGAGCTCCGCCTTATCACTGTTCAGTCTATAGACCCATTTCTGTTCAATTTTGAACAGAAACCGACCAGCGTCGGGGCAGAACTCAGGAATTTGTGGTTGTTCTAAAACGGTCCAGTGAAAATCATTGGGGCCATGTCCTACCTCCAGGAAATGTGCAGTAAGGCGGGTAGCTTGTTTGCGGCACCGCACTGTGCTCTTATGCTCTTGTATCCTCGTCCTTACTTTCCTGGTCGTCATGCCAACGTATCAAAGTTGGCAAGGACATGTTATAAAATAAATGAGGTTGCTGCTGTTGCAGTTAGTGAACCTGGTTTGTGTCCATGGTCTGTTTGTCCCAATGTCTATAGTAGTTGATTTGCAAGTTTGGGGACAAACTGAACAAGCCCCACAGGGATGATGGCCTTGGACAGGCGGTAAATCCCACAGTGTGCCCACCTGTCTAGGTTCTTTGTTCCGTGGACGTGTATGGACCAACTGGTCCTTGAGATTTTGTCCTCTTTTAAATGCAAAGAGAGGCAGAGGGATATCATCCCCCCCTGTTTTCAAGATAGACCAATGTTTTTTTATGATCTTCTGAACTTGATTAGATCTGGTAATACGATTGTTTTTTTCTTTGGGAGGATGTATCTCAAGCAGAGATTCCCTATTGTTATTCGATGCCCTCTTTTTGGATTGGCGAATGATCTTTTTAGGATAGTTTTTCGCACTGAGTTGTTGTTCAAGGTTTCTCGAGTGAATCTCAAAGGCCTCTCTGTTGGAGCAATTCCTTTGAACCCTGAGAAACTGACCGAAAGGTAAATTGTCTCTTAGGGCTCGGGGATGGAAACTGCCATATCTTAAAAGTGCATTTCTGGCCATAGGCTTACGATAAAGTTCAGTTTCAAGGCCATTAGGAGTCACATGGATCTTCAGATCAAGAAAAGCCAATGACATCCGGCTGTATTCGATGGTAAATTTCAAGTATGCATTTCTAGTGTTTAGCCATTGATGGAAAGACACTAGATCTTCTTCTGTGCCTCGCCAAACCACCAGAATGTCATCTATATATCGCTTCCAGACGTGTAGCGACAATAGATAAGGATTGGCAGATGTAAGAACCTCCTTTTGTTCAAAATTGTGAACATATAAGTTTGCCAGACTCGGAGCGAAGACACTTCCCAAGCTGGTCCCAGATGTTTGTAGGTAGGTAGTGTCTTCGAAGCGAAAGTAGTTTTCTTTCATCGCGATTTCTGCTAGGTTCATAATAAAGCGCGTCGGCGTAATGGACTGGTGGTCACTTTGTTCTAATAGACTACCCACCACTTCCAGTGTTTCAGTTTGTGGAATCGATGTATACAATGACTCTACGTCAAATGATACTAGAATGTCAGTATTGATATTAAATTGTATACCGGTAGGAGTCTCAAAACGTCCTGAAGCGTAACAACAGTTAAATAACAAATACCGAGCTCTACATATAATGTTGGCATTTAAATTTCGAGACCCACACATAATTTTGATACTTGGTCTCCCCACACGCATGAGGAGTCAATGACTGTCACATCCCCTTTTTTTATGGGACTGGCATGTGAGTCTTTGGTAATTGTAATACATAATTACAGGCATAAAGTGCGGGAAACATGGCCTGAAACACTTTGCATATGAAGCGTAACAACAGTTAAATAACAAACACTGGGCTCTAGCGCTTTATTTCGCAGAAACTACGAAATTACGCGCTTCGAACTACAATTCCCGACATACACACTAACCACGTGACCGCTGCCGATCACGTGATTCAATCTTCCGTAACAGCCGCATAAACACGGCGTAAGCTTGGCCACCGGTGCCCCCCCAGACAGCTCGGATGACTGTCTGGAGACATCGACGGACAGGTAAGCCACGCGCACAATACTTATGCCCTTAACGCACTGGGGTGTGTTTTCTCTGTTTAAATGAGCATGCTGACGGCTGGGTTTTCACCATCTGAAACAGTGTAGCGCGAGTTCATTACCTCAAACAGCTTAGCGCGAGTACGATTGGTTGCATGTTCGGCACTTAGAACACCATGGGCGGGATTCCCAAGGTCTTGCCATAATTTTGGTGTCCATTCACACAAGTAACATCGAATGTCATGCTACTTAAACAGTGCCTTGTAATATGTATATGAATGCTTTATTTACCATCAGTGTCAATTTGTTTAAGATTCATTCTTTTTGACACTGAGGTAAGGATCACTTATCCCAATCTGATTCTGTAGAATCGGCATAAGCAGTGAATGTTCACAAGAAATCCATTTACAGCCTCATGGATGTTTTAACTGAGCCTTGATTGCCTCCTTCTTTTAATTCAATTTCCCAACTTTAGAGCGGTGCTCCTCATACCTGAGCCGCAGCCAGGTGGGGTGAAGCGCCTCAACCATCGTTTATGGGTGAGTGTTTTGAATGGAACTTTTGTCCTAGTATGTGCGATTATAACGCCATTAAGTATAGGTTTATCTTGATTAATAGTTTAAAACCTCAGGAATATGACATACTCATGTTTTTCTGTTTGTCCTTGTTGTTCCTGTGGATTCCATTTCCTTAGTACGGAGCGATAACAGTACGTGGTTGAGCACATGACCTGGATATTTCAGGTGACATCTTTTTTAAAAAAAAATGTTTTCACGAAAAGCAGTAGTTTCTTTAATAACAGGTCCTGAAGAATGCATGAAAACTCTTTTTCTTGATATGCAGAAACATGTTGACCACTACTGATTGCGGATATTATTTCAAACCCGCATTTGCACTTGTCTTTTAGCCTTAGGGACTGGGAGATACTAATAAATTGTTTACCTCTACCCAGCTCACCTAATTTTACAACCCTTCACTATTTCACTCCTCTCACTTCACACTGCTTTTCTCAGTTGCCATTTAAACACTTGAAAATCATACATTACTCCCCTCTCACATTCTTTTCATCTACAATCGGTCACGGTAACATCTGACCGGCCGTTCAGTTTTGTCTCCTGGGCGAGGAGAACCCAAATGATGCTAAAGAGGGCAGTACAGTGTGGCTTCTGATGGGAATTTTTTCCATACGTCCTTGAGCCCTAACTCGGCTAGTATCACATAAAATTTTGCATGTGTGTTCCCACGGGTGTTTTCTGTATGGTATTAGTCTTGTGATCCATGGTGAATAACTCATTCTTTTGACTCCTAGGTACAATTTGGTGTTTTGATATATGGTTCAGGGCGTGTACCTGGTTAGTCGTTAAACTTGCCCTCAGACCCTTATTTCAATTGTTGTTGTCTATGTGAACAGTACAGCTAAGGCTGTGGGTCTTTTTAAATACTAGTTGATCATATTCGATCACCTATAACATTGAATTTATCGAGAGGCGGACAGTCAGTGGCCCCCCTTTTGAACTTTCCTGCTTTTGCTTATATTCTTTCAATCAGTATTCGTAATGGCCACCAATTGGGGCCTAGCATTTGAGAATGCTGAAGTTCAAAACAGCTTAGACGAAAACCCGAGTCTCCTAGATAGCGTCCCAGTTCAAGTAACAAGCAATGATGAGGGTTGGGCTAAGGTTCTGGTTCTTAAAAAATCACAATCCAGAACAACAGTCCATGGAATAGTCATGGCGCAATATCTCCGTGATAATTGTGCACCCTCAGGCCACATTGTCAATAATGCACCCAGACTGTTCCTTGATGATAAGGAATTTTTAAAAGACTGGTCAATGATTGCCTGGAGATGCACAAGGGACTGGCTAGTCCTAATCATTAAAACTGCAAAAAGAGTGGCAGACAAGATACTCATTGAGATTCAAGTACTCGAAGGTCAGATTAGAACCACACTTAAAAGCACATTGTTCAAAAAAGGACAGGACGATAGTGATAAAAATACCAAAGATTTCAAGGAGTCAATTCTTTTCACCAAGCTAGAAAAATTTAAAAAGGATTTGGCTAGGTTCTCAACAGAAAAGGTTTACCCATACACGAGTGACTCTTACACAGCACCCACATTCAATCGGGGTGGTAGAAAAGGTGGCTCATCATATGGTACATCAAGCTCAGAAGGAGCCTCTAGCGACTCAGATACTTCACAGAATGGGTCTGCAAACAACACTCCTAGAGGTCGTGGAAATCGAAGGAATTGGAGAGGTGGACAACACCCACAAAATTACAATCACTACCAACCATGGTGGCCGGCTAATCCATGGATGTTTGGACCATCCCACCCCCCCCCCCCCCCCCCAAATGGGTCCTTTTGGTCCTCCCCAAATGCAACAAGGCCCAGGAGCTTTTCCTTTTTTAGGGTTTGGCCCGAGACGAGGCAGGGGCAGGAGGAGACAAGGAACAACATCACAAGTCCACTGGAACACCACACCACAGTCCACGATGGACCTTCGCAGCGGGAAGAAAGTCCCACAAGAGACCGCAGGGACGAGCAATTCAACAACCTTGTGATAAATCTTAGCTCACATGCTCTATCATCAAACGAAGAACGCCTCCTAAACAAAGGCCTTGGTTTTGTGGCTACTCAGAAAGGGGACCCTTTTGTAGCACAGGTTGAACTAGCCAAACTTTTTAGAAAAGTAAGATTACATTACTTTTTCTCCAAACCAGGGAACATTGAAACACCTATTGCAGATAAGAACACTGGTCTTAAAAAACCATCCACATTCAATCCACCTAGTATCGGGTTGCCTCCCAAGGTACTGACATTTGAAGCAGCTGTAGAGAATGATATCAAACATCTCTCCCAAACTGCGAACAAGCCCTTTATCAACCTTTCAAGAGAAGAACAATCGGCGTTGCGCTCATTAACATCTAATGAGCAAATAACCATCAAGCCAGCCGACAAAGGCGGGGCCACTGTCATTCAGGACACGGAGACATATAGAAATGAATGTCTGACACACCTGAGTGATCGGAGATCCTATCTCCCACTCAATGAAGACCCCACAGAAAAATTAAGGATCAAAATAGGCAACTTGGTAGAATAAGCAACCACTGAGGGTTGGATCACACCGCAGGAGGGGCAATATCTTCTTACAAATCATCCAACTATACCCTACTTTTATTGCCTTCCGAAAATCCAGAAACCCCTGAGACCACCACCTGGACGGCCGATCATTTCGGGCATAGGCTCTATTTTGGAACCACTATCGACCTTTGTTGATTACTTTCTAAATCCGATGGTCAAAGCCATGCCAACGTTCCTTCAGGACACCAAGGACGTTTTGAGACTCCTACCGGGTATACAATTTAATATCAATATTCTCATATCATTTGATGTAGAGTCATTGTATACATTGATTCCACAAACTGAAACACTGGAAGTGGTGGGTAGTCTATTAGAACAAAGTGACCACCAGTCCATTACGCCGACGCGGTTTATTATGAACCTAGCAGAAATCGCGATGAAAGAAAACTACTTTCGCTTCGAAGACACTACCTACCTACAAACATCTGGGACCAGCATGGGTAGTGTCTTCGCTCCAAGTTTGGCAAACTTATATGTTCACAATTTTGAACAAAAGGAGGTTCTTACATCTGCCAATCCTTATCTATTGTCGCTACACGTCTGGAAGCGATATATAGATGACATTCTGGTGGTTCGGCGAGGCACAGAAGAAGATCTAGTGTCTTTCCATCATTGGCTAAACACTAGAAATGCATACTTGAAATTTACCATCGAATACAGCCGGATGTCATTGGCTTTTCTTGATCCGAAGATCCACGTGACTCCTAATGGCCTTGAATCTGAACTTTATCGTAAGCCTATGGACAGAAATGCACTTTTAAGATATGGCAGTTGCCATCCCCGAGCCCTAAGAGAAAATTTACCTTTCGGTCAGTTTCTCAGGGTTCAAAGGAATTGCTCCAACAAAGAGGCCTTTGAGATTCACTCGAGAAACCTTGAACAACAACTCAGTGCGAAAAACTATCCTAAAAAGATCATTCGCCAATCCAAAAAGAGGGCATCGAATAACAATAGGGAATCTCTGCTTGAGATACATCCTCCCAAAGAAAAAAACAATCGTATTACCTTTGTCAACACATTTAACAGCAGATCTAATCAAGTTCAGAAGATCATAAAAAAACATTGGTCTATCTTAAAAACAGGGGGGGATGATATCCCTCTGCCTCTCTTTGCATTTAAAAGAGGACAAAATCTCAAGGACCAGTTGGTCCATACACGTCCACGGAACAAAGAACCTAGACAGGTGGGCACACTGTGGGATTTACCGCCTGTCCAAAGCCATCATCCCTGTGGGGCTTGTTCAGTTTGTCCCCAAACTTGCAAATCAACTACTATAGACATTGGGACAAACAGACCATGGACACAAACCAGGTTCACTAACTGCAACAGCAGCAACCTCATTTATTTGATAACATGTCCTTGCCAACTTCGATACGTTGGCATGACGATGAGGAAAGTAAGGACGAGGATACAAGAGCATAAGAGCACAGTGCGGTGCCGCAAACAAGCTACCCGCCTTACTGCACATTTCCTGGAGGTAGGACATGGCCCCAATGATTTTCACTGGACCGTTTTAGAACAACCACAAATTCCTGAGTTCTGCCCCGGCGCTGGTCGGTTTCTGTTCAAAATTGAACAGAAATGGGTCTATAGACTGAACAGTGATAAAGCGGGGCTCAATGAGCCAATACCGTGGATGTCCCTCTAAAAAACCATTGGATTCATTGATTAATATACAGCCCTGACCCGTAACCCATGTGTTGCCTGTCTATGACACTATAACACTCTACTTCAAGTAAGTTTAGACATATTCTCCTGTGTATCGTAACATGACACATGACAGGACCATTGTCACTAAACATGAGAGGTCTAGCATTATGCTTGGGGTATAATGACACCTTCTCTATAGGCATACACTGAGAACAATCTCTAATGAGGGCGAGGGGAGTTATCTCGAGCGCTACACATAATGTTGACATTTAAATTCCGAGACCCACACATAATTTTGAAATTTGGTCTCCCTACACATATGAGGAGTTAATGGTTGTCACACCCTTCTTTATGGGACTGGCTTGTGAGTCTTGGGTAATTGAAGTAAATAATTACAGTCACGAAGTGCGAAAAATGGTCTGAAACTACTTGCATATGAAGCGAAACGACAGTTAAATAACAAATACCGAGCTCTACATATAATGTTGGCATTTAAATTTCGAGACCCACACATAATTTTGATACTTGGTCTCCCCACACGCATGAGGAGTCAATGACTGTCACATCCCCTTTTTTTATGGGACTGGCATGTGAGTCTTTGGTAATTGTAATACATAATAACAGGCATAAAGTGCGGGAAACATGGCCTGAAACACTTTGCATATGAAGCGTAACGACAGTTAAATAACAAACACTGGGCTCTAGCGTTTTATTTCGCAGAAACTACGAAATTACGCGCTTCGAACTACAATTCCCGACATACACACTAACCACGTGACTGCTGCCGATCACGTGATTCAATCTTCCGTAACAGCCGCATAAACACAGCGTAAGCTTGGCCACCGGTGCCCCCCCAGACAGCTCGGATGACTATCGGGAGACATCGACGGACGGGTAAGCCACGCGCACGATACTTATGCCCTTAACGCGCTGGGGTGTGTTTTCTCTGTTTAAATGAGCATGCTGTCGGCTGGGTTTTCACCATCTGAAACAGCGTAGCGCAAGTTCATTACCTCAAACAGCTTAGCGCGAGTACGATTGGTTGCATGTTCGGCACTTAGAACACCATGGGCGGGATTCCCAAGGTCTTGCCATAATTTTGGTGTCCATTCACACAAGTAACATCAAATGTCATGCTACTTAAACAGTGCCTTGTAATATGTATATGATTGCTTTATTTACCATCAGTGTCAATTTGTTTAAGATTCATTCTTTTTGACACTGAGGTAAGGATCACTTATCCCAATCTGATTCTGTAGAATCGGCATAAGCGGTGAATGTTCACAAGAAATCCATTTACAGCCTCATGGATGTTTTAACTGAGCCTTGATTGCCTCCTTCTTTTAATTCAATTTCCCAACTTTAGAGCGGTGCTCCTCATACCTGAGCCGCAGCCAGGTGGGGTGAAGCGCCTCAACCATCGTTTATGGGTGAGTGTTTTGAATGGAACTTTTGTCCTAGTATGTGCGATTATAACGCCATTAAGTATAGGTTTATCTTGATTAATAGTTTAAAACCTCAGGAATATGACATACTCATGTTTTTCTGTTTGTCCTTGTTGTTCCTGTGGATTCCATTTCCTTGGTACGGAGCGATAACAGTACGTGGTTGAGCACATGACCTGGATATTTCAGGTGACATCTTTTTTAAAAAAAAATGTTTTCACGAAAAGCAGTAGTTTCTTTAACAACAGGTCCTGAAGAATGCATGAAAACTCTTTTTCTTGATATGCAGAAACATGTTGACCACTACTGATTGCGGATATTATTTCAAACCCGCATTTGCACTTGTCTTTTAGCCTTAGGGACTGGGAGATACTAATAAATTGTTTACCTCTACCCAGCTCACCTAATTTTACAACCCTTCACTATTTCACTCCTCTCACTTCACACTGCTTTTCTCAGTTGCCATTTAAACACTTGAAAATGGCTTCTGATGGGAATTGTTTCCATACGTCCTTGAGCCCTAACTCGGCTAGTATCACATACCATTTTGCATGTGTGTTCCCACGGGTGTTATCTGTATGGTATTAGTCTTGTGATCCATGGGACTGGCATGTGAGTCTTTGGTAATTGTAATACATAATAACAGGCATAAAGTGCGGGAAACATGGCCTGAAACACTTTGCATATGAAGCGTAACGACAGTTAAATAACAAACACTGGGCTCTAGCGTTTTATTTCGCAGAAACTACGAAATTACGCGCTTCGAACTACAATTCCCGACATACACACTAACCACGTGACCGCTGCCGATCACGTGATTCAATCTTCCGTAACAGCCGCATAAACACGGCGTAAGCTTGGCCACCGGTGCCCCCCCAGACAGCTCGGATGACTGTCTGGAGACATCGACGGACAGGTAAGCCACGCGCACAATACTTATGCCCTTAACGCACTGGGGTGTGTTTTCTCTGTTTAAATGAGCATGCTGACGGCTGGGTTTTCACCATCTGAAACAGTGTAGCGCGAGTTCATTACCTCAAACAGCTTAGCGTGAGTACGATTGGTTGCATGTTCGGCACTTAGAACACCATGGGCGGGATTCCCAAGGTCTTGCCATAATTTTGGTGTCCATTCACACAAGTAACATCGAATGTCATGCTACTTAAACAGTGCCTTGTAATATGTATATGAATGCTTTATTTACCATCAGTGTCAATTTGTTTAAGATTCATTCTTTTTGACACTGAGGTAAGGATCACTTATCCCAATCTGATTCTGTAGAATCGGCATAAGCAGTGAATGTTCACAAGAAATCCATTTACAGCCTCATGGATGTTTTAACTGAGCCTTGATTGCCTCCTTCTTTTAATTCAATTTCCCAACTTTAGAGCGGTGCTCCTCATACCTGAGCCGCAGCCAGGTGGGGTGAAGCGCCTCAACCATCGTTTATGGGTGAGTGTTTTGAATGGAACTTTTGTCCTATTATGTGCGATTATAACGCCATTAAGTATAGGTTTTTCTTGATTAATAGTTTAAAACCTCAGGAATATGACATACTCATGTTTTTCTGTTTGTTCTTGTTGTTCCTGTGGATTCCATTTCCTTGGTACGGTGCGATAACAGTACGTGGTTGAGCACATGACCTGGATATTTTAGGTGACATCTTTTTTAAAAAAAAAAATTTCACGAAAAGCAGTAGTTTCTTTAACAACAGGTCCTGAAGAATGCATGAAAACTCTTTTTCTTGATATGCAGAAACATGTTGACCACTACTGATTGCGGATATTATTTCAAACCCGCATTTGCACTTGTCTTTTAGCCTTAGGGACTGGGAGATACTAATAAATTGTTTACCTCTACCCAGCTCACCTAATTTTACAACCCTTCACTATTTCACTCCTCTCACTTCACACTGCTTTTCTCAGTTGCCATTTAAACACTTGAAAATCATACATTACTCCCCTCTCACATTCTTTTCATCTACAATTGGTCACAGTAACATCTGACCGGCCGTTTAGTTTTGTCTCCTGGGCGAGGAGCACCCAAAATATGCTAAAGAGGGCAGTACAGTGTGGCTTCTGATGGGAATTGTTTCCATACGTCCTTGAGCCCTAACTCGGCTAGTATCACATAACATTTTGCATGTGTGTTCCCACGGGTGTTATCTGTATGGTATTAGTCTTGTGATCCATGGTGAATAACTCATTCTTTTGACTCCTAGGTACAATTTGGTGTTTTGATATATGGTTCGGGGCGTGTACCTGGTTAGTCGTTAAACTTGCCCTCAGACCCTTATTTCAATTGTTGTTGTCTATGTAAAGGAGATAGATTCACCAAGGTTAGCAAATAGGAAAATTCCAGCCCTTATGTTTGCTGACGACACGCTGCTCCTGTCTAAATCACCAATGGGTAGGCAGCGCGTTTTGGATGAGTTTTGTGCATTCTGCATGAATAGGAATCTGGTGATAAACGTCCAGAAAACTAAATACATGGTTTTCCATGCTAAAACTACTAATTGTCCGCATCCCCAAATGGATGGTAGATCTCTAGAGAGAGTGCCCATTTTCGATTATTTGGGCATTACATTGAATGATAAGATGGACTGGGGGACCCAAATAATAAAGGCCAACCTGAAATTAACACAGTCAACGGGAGGTATCCTGAAAGTTCATAAAAACTGCTCCCAAAAGGTGGTTGGTCCCCCGGCACAAATCTACAAAACCCAAGCAAGGGGAGCCTCCCTATATGGAGCGGAACTCTGGAGTCACTGCCCATCTCATACTTTAATGGTCACCGAGAACACATTTATTAGGCAGTTGTCTCCCAAAAAGCACGCCCTTAACCATACTCAGGATGGATCTGGGTATTGTCCCTATTTCTGATCTAATTGCCTCTCATCCTCTTCTTTTCTAGCGCCGCATTTGGAGCACACCCGAGTTATTTAATTATATGGAGGAACTGAGGGACGTCATGTCCAATCTGGGAGCAACAAACTTACCATGGCTGTCTTATGTTAGGAGTGCCTGGCTCTATGGAAGAAAAGGGGCCCCTGCCTCAAAGGATGAACCCTAGCAAGGAAACTACACTTTAGGAAAACCTGACATATGGCACCGGGTTTTGTGCATACTTCACTACAAGAAAATTAGACTTTGTACAAATAGACTAATTACCACCATATATTTTCATGATATATTCTTCTATTTTATTTTTATGACACTGTTGTATTCGAATATTTTTTCATCTTTTTATCTTTTTTCTTTTTACAAACATAGAATCAGTGACTTTTCATACAAGTATGATTGTGTAAATGAATAAAATATAAGTGCAAACAAAATACAAAAATTCATTAAACAATTCGTCGAATACAGAACCAAAATCCTGGTTCGAATACAACAGTGTCATAAAAATAAAATAGAAGAATATATCATGAAAATATATGGTGGTAATTAGTCTATTTGTACAAAGTCTAATTTTCTTGTTGTGAAGTATGCACAAAACCCGGTGCCATATGTCAGATTTTCCTAAAGTAGGAGTGCCTGTCTCTCCTTGGGGTGGGCATATATGTGGTCAAACCCGGAAGAGACCTGTCCCAGTATTTCTAAAAAGTCCTTAGCCCTTGCCTTTAAAGAATTTAAACTTGCCCTATTGATCCAGAGCATGAACACATGCAGCCTGACATCAAGGTTTCTGGATGGCAAGCAGCAGTATAATCTGGAAATTAGTTTGGACAGTATTCAACCATTCATGGCAAAAAAACAGTTTTTACAATTTAGGCATGGCACGCTTCCGCTTTGTGCTTTTACGAACAAATGGAAGGGTGCAGCCAAAGCAGATTGTCCAAGCTGTTCCGCCTCGGATGAAACCGAACTCCATGTAATGCTTTTCTGTCCTGCTTATCATAGGTCTAGATCGAAGTGGGTCCTCCGATTATGCAGAAATTTGGGGCTTAGAAACCATATCGAGGTTTTTTGGCTTCTCAAATACGTAACACTTCCACATTTTGTAGTCGCTACCTCGAAATTTCTGTTTGCAATGTTGTGTATTTGCAGAGGAATCTTAAAGGGCAAAGAGTTGGGCAAGAGTTTGATGATGCCCCCTAATTAATTTTATACCATATCTTGCTGTTATATAACTTGACCTAGAGAACTGTGATGACATTATTTGTTTTGTTTAGGTAATGTAATTTTAATGTTTTCCTTTTAAATTATTTTTTTAATAGTAGTGTATTAAAATATGTAAAATGTATTGACATTGGTTTTAAAAGTTTTAAAAATTCCAAATTAGGAGACCTGGGCCTTACTGACAGTCTTGCATGCCATTATCTTGGGGTCGGGTAAATATGCAGTGACAGCAAATAACATGGTAAAGATGTAATATACTATTGTTTCAATAATGAATGGATGTTTTGAATACTTCTCCTGACCGCCCTGCCTGTGCATATTTTATGGATTTCAATATGTATTGTGCTTTTATGGCTGTATAGCCGAAATAAAGTATTTTTTACTTGACTTGATATACTTTAACAGAGAACACATTCCGCATGACTAAGGTCAAATGCTACAGGGCGTGTCCTTTTCATGCAATTAAAACTAATTATGATGTTTCATTGAACATCACAAACATTCCAAATCCGGGTTGAGGAGTTAAGAAGGCTCCTAGGCCTTGACAAGGCAAACTGTGTCTGGTTGAGCAGCAAAGATTCACTCACTAGTGGTCACAAACTTTTTAATCATTTGCATTTTATTACCGTCTCTCAGGCGGCAGCTAGTAAAGAGGTTTTGTTTTTAAAAGGTGTTTTATCAGCAACTGTCAAGAAGATCTCATGCCAAGTGTTTTTAGGTCTGGCGTTAACCAATACCTTTGGATTTTTAGTAACATTATATGTATATTATAATTATAGGGGATTTATCCAGCCCTCTTCATCCATTGGTCTTTTATTGTGTCATTCACATTTTGTCTTTCACTCACTACAGCATACAGCATGCAGCATTTGGTCAGCCCACTCGAGGCATTGCCTAACTTCACTCTGAGTGACACAATCTGTCCTTTCAAAAGGAGCACATCTACAATATAGTTTCCTTCAGTGCTACTGACTAGTGTGGCAGTGTGTGCTTTTTGAGAACAAAACAATTTTGCTTTTAGCCAATTTTAAAAAATTGACAAGAGAATGCCAGAAACATAACTCTTGCTTTGCTAGAAAAGATTACGTTAATAAGGAATAGAAATGTGATGACATTTGTAGAGTTTTTGACTGTATCAAGATTGACTTTTACACATTCCAACAAAGAAGGGACTAATATATGATTTTTTTGTAACATCATTTTTATTGCAGTACCAAAACGTCGTGTATACATTACAATGATAAGTATTAATTCAATGCAGTGTTATGATGCACATTTGTCCAAGAGACACTACTACAGAGCCTGTATGCCCACATCCAGAAGGCCGGGCGGCGACGGCAATATGTCCATCTTCTGCATTTTCTCCCAATGCACGTTGGCTGAAACCGTAGGATGATGTGGACCGCTTTTGAATTTGCACCCTGCCCCCTCCCCCTATCAACAACCCCCCGAACTCCCCAAAACCTCCCCCCATGGCTGCGCTATAGTAGAGTACTAGAGAATGTAAGTTCCGGTGTGTGCAAGGAGGAATGTAATATTCGCTAAGAGTGTGCTCCCGGTGTGCTAGTGGGGTCATCTATATCAGAGTCCGTGTTTTCGCCCTCCTCCTCACCAGTGCCATCTCAGAGTGCCTGCACTAGTGTCTCCCACGCCGTCGCCCTTTCCAAGGCCTTCTCATCCGCAGCCCTTCTAGCTAGTTGGTATCGCAAGGTGCCTTCGCTCGCCGCCCACTTTAGACATTCATTGTACCAACGCTTATACGTGGGCCCCCTTTGAGATTTCCAATTCCTGGTGATTTCCCTCTTCGCTAATATCAACCCCATATCTATAAACTTGCTGGTCGTCTTATTTTTGGGCGTGTGAGGAAACCAGTGCAGCACTCCCACTGCTTTAGTATATTGTAACTCTCTGTCCGTGGCGTTGTTCAGTGCCTCCCCAATCTCCCGCCAATAATCCCTCAGCTGAGGCAATCCCATAACATATGACCCAAATCCGCCTCCCGTGTATTGCATCTAGGGCAGGCCGCCTGTTCTACTCCAAAGTATTGCTTCAGTTTCCCTGGCGTGAGGTATGCCCTGTGAAGAACATAGAAGTGTATAAGTTGGAATCTGGCGTTTCTCGTGCTCTTCCGCGCCCTCCGCAGCAGTTGACTTCAGGTGGTGTCGGGGATCTCCATTTGGAGGTCTAGTTCCCATTTAGCTTTCAGGGCAGTGAGCGGCTGCAGGGTTTCTCGCAGCATTCGAGAATACAGACAGGTCACCGCCTTAAAAGTTCCCGCCGCCATCATCGTGTATTGGCAGGCCATAGAAGTGGTTGGTTCCTGTAGCCCCTCGCCCCAGTGTTCCTGCATGGCTCTAGTCACTGCCGCATGCAATAGATAATCCCCCCTGGGTAAGTCGAACCGGTCCTGCAGAGTCTGGAACGGGATCAATACCCCGTCCTCATGGAGGTCGCCCAGCATCTGTAGCCCAGCATCCTCCCAGCCCTGCAGTCTCGACCAATCCCCGCCATGAGGTAGGGCCGTGATCATGCCCAGCGGAATCTCCGGTGCATACATTCCCCGAATTCCCGCTCGTCTACGTGCCCGGTTCCAGCAAAGCCGAAATGTCTGCTCCTCCACAGACAGGTCTCTGACGAGAAGTCTTTGGTGAAGGGCAATGTACGCAAGCACATGGCGTGGGGTACCCCCGTCTCTACCTTGCTCCGGACCTCGATAGACCCTTGCTATCTCTTGGGTAGAGGATTGCAGCTGTGCCGCCAAATAATAGCACTCAAAGTCAGGCACTGCCATACCTCCTTCATCCTTGGGTAGCAAGAGAGTGTCTTGCGCTATTCGTCGCCTACCCGTACCCCAAAGAAACGCTATTACTAACGATCTCAAATGGCGGAAGACGGAACCCGGTATCCAAACCGGCAGGGTGCGGAAGTAATATAACAGCCTTGGAAGCGCTATCATCTTCAGCAAGGAGACACGACCCGTCATCGAGAGTGGTAGAGTGGCCCAGAAGTCCATGATCCCCTTCAGGGCATTAATGCATCGGGTGATATTGCCATCCAGCATATCTGCTGCCGTATGATATACATAAACACCTAAATAGTGTAGGCAGTGAGGCTCCCATCTGAGTTCCTGAGTGGTGAGAGGGCACGACTCTCCCCGCCGCAACGGGAATAAACAGGATTTGGTCCAGTTGACCTTTAGGCCAGACAGTCTCCCGAAAAGTTCAAGGAGGCGCCTCGCTCCCTCTAGTTGCCCATCCGCGTTAGCCAATAACATCAGAAGGTCGTCCGCGTACAGTGAAATGGCATGCGGTCTGGCCCTATAGACCAGTCCCCTATAGTAGCGTCCCGATCTGGCTTCCGCCGCGAACGGTTCCATCGCCAACGCGAATAGGAGGGGGACAGCGAACATCCCTGTCTGGTGCCACGGCACACCTGATATTGTCCCGAGATAAGCGAACCCACTCGAACTCTCGCCGTGGCCGCCGCGTACAACACTTTGGTCCGGCTGATGTAGCCTTCCCCCAGCCCAAAATGCCTCATCACTCCATATAAATAGTCCCACTCCAGACTGTCGAACGCTTTCTCAATATCTATGGAGAACACCAGGGGTGTCGTTTCTTCCGACAACCGATCGCCCAGCAGTCGAGTTAGCCTGCGAATGTTGTTCGCGGTGTTCCGTGTAGGGATGAAACCCGATTGATCCTTATGAATCAGGCCCGTCATGTGGGTTAGCAATCTATTAGCTAAGATTTTGCTCAGAATCTTATAATCTGTTGTTAACATGGATAGTGGGCGATACGAGGAGAGAGCACTGCTCGCTCTACCAGGTTTTAACAAAGGGACCATAAGAGCCTCACACATGGAGTGAGGCAGTCTCCCTCTCGATTTCGCTTCATTGTAAACTGATTGCAACTGCGGGGCTAAGAACTCCAGGTATTTACTATAGAACTCTATTAGCAGACCATCTAGTCCCGGGGTTTTATTCCGAGCCATCTGCTTCACCGCGCTTCCTATTTCTCCTATCGTAATATTGCGGCCTGGCTCCTCTGCGTCTGTTTGTTCCAAAGGTTTCTAGCCCCTCCTCTCCGCCTACCGGCCCGCTCTTATAAAGTCCTTCGTAGTACGTCCTGAACCTATCCAGGATCCTGGCCTGGGTGTGGCAAAGCCCGCCCCCCTCCACCTCGATAGACACAATTGGATTACCGCGCCTAAGCGGGTTGGTAAGCTAGGCCAGCATAGTCCCCGCCCTATCACCCTCCGTATGCGCCCTGGTCAGGTAAACCTTGTGATCGAAACTACGCAGTCGCTCCAACTCTACTGCCACTGCTTCCTTGGCTTTACCAACCTCTCCCTGAAGCTCGGGATGATTCGGGCGCTCCCGTTCTAACTTCCGCAGCCCCTGTTCTGCACGTTCAAGATCATCCAACAATGTTTTACGAGCACCCGCAGTGGCACCAATGCAATGCCCTCGAACCACCACCTTAAAGGCATCCCACTCCGTTGCCCTGGTGGACGTAGTACCACTGTTCTCCTCAAAGTAACGAGTCACTCGCTCACCCAAGGCTTCTCTAAATAACAAATCATCTAGGGTATCTGGTCGCAATCGCCAAGTCGGAACACATGAAACATCCACCATCCAGTTCAGGGACAGCAACAGGGGGTTGTGGTCAGACAATGTGCGAGCCAGGTACTCCGCACATCCCACTGCCGGGAGTATGGGAGAAGAGCACAAAAACACATCCAGCCTGACATGTAGGTCGTGTATGCTAGAATGAAATGAGTAATCCCTCGTCATGGGGTGTAGTGTTCTCCAAGCATCTCCCAGATCCCAACTCTCCTGCCAATCCAATCTACGCTTTGCTAGTCTGTGTACTGGTGATGAGTGTAATGGAGGGTGAGACCTATCCAATTTGGTGTCTACTACTGAATTAAAATCCCCTCCCATAATTATTGGGCCCGCCAAGTAGCTCGCCAGCTTGCCCAAGAGTGTCGTCAGAAAGGCGGGTAAATCTACATTTGGAGCATACACACTACACAACGGCACAACTCGTCCCCTGAGTCTCCCTTCTACAGCCACGAATCTGCCCTCTGGATCTATCATCTGTTTGGTGACTTGAAAGGGAACCCCAGCTCGTATCCATATCATGGCTCCCCTTGCAAAGGCCGAGTACGTTGTATTGAACAGCTGCCCCCTCCATCTTCTCTTTAACGCCACTCCCTCCTGCTTCGTGAGGTGTGTCTCCTGAAGAAATGCTATGTGTACCCCCCTGCGTGTTAGGTAGGCATGGACCTTGTGTCTACGCACCATGGTATGCAGACCCCGCACGTTCCAGGTCACACATTTTAAAGCCCCCGTATTAGCCATAGCCCCCTGCATCCCTCAACACACCAACGATAGTTCCCAGCCATGCGCCTATGTCAACTCACTTCCGACCCCCCCACCCTCTCCCAACAACTGAACCCCACACCCCACCAACCCCAACCTGAGTCTCCCAAACTACTCTTGGTTCCCACCCCCCCAGGACAGGCCCCGTCTCGGCCAGATGAGAACCCATCCAAACTATTGCAACTGGGCAAACCTCCCTCAAATCAGCACACTATAATTCGCAGTCTCCACTGCGATGACCTTAGGGGCCAGTATGGCGCGGTCCGATACCGAAGGAGTTCGTCACACAAGATTGGCCCCGCGTATCCCGCCCCACAATCCCCCCATGATCACTCGCGAGTCTCCATATTACTGTCTAACTGCACATGGCATCTACGGGCACGGCATCCCAGTACCAGTCCACCAAACCGTTCTCCAAAGCACTTCCCTCAGGCTTCAACGATCTCTCCTGATGTCTGTGGCGTCACAATAGGGCCTCTGGCGCCACCAAGTACCGAAAGGTCCGTTTCCAACCCCGTACCCTGTTCCTCAGAGTCTGTGCCTTTTTGGGACTGGCTCCGTACCGTCCCTGAGAGATCCACCATCGCTTGCAGAGCGGCCCTTCGCTCCTCCTCCGTCTGCGACACTGTTGGTTTTCCAGACCTGTGCCGGTTTTTCCGAATCCGTTGCGATTTTCTGGTCGGCTGTTTCCTTTGTGCTTCTTCCGCCCTGAATATGGCCCAATCCGTTCCTGCTTTATAAGTGTCCCACCATGCCCAAGCGTCTGCTGAAGTGGTGAAGAAGAGCGTTTTATCATCCACCACAATTCTTAGCTTCGCTGGGAAGAGGAGGGAGTACTTAATGCCCTCCACCCGGAGTTCTCGTTTAATCGAGAGGAAGCTAGCTCTGAGTTTCTGTGTCTCGAATGTATAATCCGGAAACAGGGTGACCTTGTTGTTGCCAACCTGGAAGGGGCCTACCTCCCTGGCTCTCTGAAGTAACCAGTCCCGGTCTTTATAATGCAGACGTTTGATCACAACAGGGTGAAGGGGCAGGCCAGAGGCCGGCGGTCAGGCCGGGACTCTGTGGGCTCGCTCCAGCGAAAAGAAGGTAGAGAGCCCCTCCGGTGCCACTTCAGTACGGAGCCACTGATCGAGGTATCCTACCATATCATCGCCCTCTGTTTTTTCCGGAAGGCCTACCAGGTGAACGTTGTTGCGCCTACTCCGGTTTTCAGCGCCCTCCGCTCGCCTCTCCAGTACCTTTATCCTGTCCAGAGCGTCCTCCATCCGGCCTTCCAGTGACTTGTGCGCCGGGGCCAGTTCCTGCAGGGTTATCTCCGCGCTCTTAACCCTTTCCTTAAGTTTATCATGCTCGGCTTTCAGGAGCCCCAGGCCTGTCGCTACCTGGGCAATGTCCTGCTGCAGAGCGTCCTTCGTGGCTGAAATAGCCTCCAAAATGCGGTCTTGCATGCGTTGGAGATCAGTGTGGCCTTGGTCCGCTCCGTCCATTGTTTCAGGTCCAGCCGCTCCGTCCCCCTTCCCCTTCATCTTCCCCATCTTGGGGTGATCGAACCAGGGGCAAGAGGAATCCCAACTATCGGCGCCAGCAGCCGTAGGCCTCGGCAGCCCGATCAACCACTATGATCGGCCTACTTCCAATCTCCGGTTAGCCCGTCAGTAGTTCAGGACCCTTCACTCCGGATAGTTCCCTAGGGCAGCAAAGGTTGGAGATTCGGAACACGCCTAGGGCACCGAACACTGTGCAAGCCCCTCTTGCGGGGTGGGCCAGCCCCCTTTCAGACGAGTCGCTGTCGATGGGGCCTCCCTCACCTCGGCCTGCACGCAGAGACTGTAATGGGTGATTCACGGGGCAGCCGCCATTTTAGGTCCGCCCCGATGAACTCCCCCATGCCACTATCGCAACTTCGCCAAGGCGGGAAGGAGGGCCACTTGGGCCACCTCACAGGGTCGAGGTCGATCTTCCGATCTAGCAATCACCGCTGGTACTGGAGCTCTAAAGGTGCAGATCAGCAGGTCTCCATTGTTCTCTGCGTCACCAGCTCAGGCCTAGGGCCGCCATCTTAGATCGAAGCTTTCCGTTCCGTCGGTACTTGTTAAGTTCGATTTTCTGGAAGATAAAAAGTTGGAGACTGCAAACCCAGGACGCCGATGCCTCCGTGATGCCCCCAGCCAATAAATTTTCCAATTTCCGTTGGAATTCGTGCGATTTATCAGAATTATATCTGGGATCGGGCGCGGAGCTCCGGGCTCACACTGCCTACCTCTTCGGCATCCAAGCCACTCCCCTCAAGGGACTAATATATGATGCTATGTGTTTGTAAGTGTCATAAATGAGGGACACCCATTCCACTACATCACCCTTTCTGTGCAACCTCCTTATCCTGCAATTTAAAGTGAGTTAGGTTTTCACTGTAACTGCAAAATAAAATGCAAAGGAAATATAAACATATATGTAAGAAAGATGATTCAGCAGTTCATATGTTTCAATAGGTTTCCTTTTAAACGACAAAGAAGCAATTTGATGGAAATTAGAGAAATACATACATCTAGACGGCATTTTAAGTACAAAGTAACCATCGCATTTTCAGTGCTTCAAATAGGTAAGCTCCTGGAAAACTGCATTTACAGAAATATTAATGGAAGAAAATGACTTTTTTAAATGAGTCTAGCGGGGTTATTAAACTATGATGTGCTTTCTTATATGTTGGTGTAAAAGAGTATAATGATTCAATTCCTTAGGATTTGTTTGAAATTACTATTAATTCAAGGGAAACAAGTCAAAGCATACCCTCTATGAGAATAGAGTAAAAGAAAATGTTTAAATGAAAGAGCATGTGTTTAGGGCAAGTAAAATCACAAAACGGCTTTGGTCAAACAATGGGTCCAAACTGGAATGGCATGGTGGGCAAAAAAACTATGGATTTAGGCCCAGATCTATGTACTGGGGTGAATGTATGACATTGTTCTGCATTCTGTCCATCAATTGTTCTTTTTGCATCACACCAAATTATAGGTAATTTTCACATTAAGGGGTCCATTAGGATCGCGGACGGACTTGCGTCCCTCCGCGACCCCAGAGTAGGAGGGAACCTCCGCATGGCCTGCGGAGTTCCCTTCTGCGAAATTAGGATGTGACCGCCACCTTGACGGTCACATCCTCTATTTTTACCATTGCGGCGGGTGCGGCTTCAAGCTGCACCCGCAGCAATGGTAAAAATGCATACATTGCATTTGTATGCAGAAAGCGGCAGGCACCGTGCGGTGCCTGCCGATTTCTGAATACAAATGCAGGGGGGTACCATAGGTACCCCCAATGTGCACCCCCCACCCCCCTTCACCCAGGGGACCCGCAACGGGCCCCTGAAGTGAAAGTCCATATGCTTTTCCACGGCGGAAAAGCTGCAGTGGAAAAGCATGTATTCACCACCATCCTAATATGGCTGGCGGTGTCTGATAGACACCGCCAGCCATGTTAGAGCTTTTCTGCCGCGGTCAGAAGGCGACTGCGGCGGAGAAGCGGCGGACGGAATTCCAGACCCACCAGCCATCCTAATTTGGCGGTGGGTCTTTGGAGGCTCCGCAGCGGTTTTTCCTCATCCTCCGGGCCGGCGGTGGCTTCCGCCGGCCCGGAGGATGCGGAAAAACCACTATCATAATCAGCCCCTAAATTTGGAAAATATCTTGTGGATCTGATCTAATCTAAGAGAACTGATATGAGAGGTAATGGATATCTATTTTGTACTGTGCTAAGAAGTAGTCTGGATTCAGTAGTAGACTTCAGTATAGGTTTATTAATAACAGCCCCACACCAATGATGGTGCGTGGGTCAGTGGAACATCTGTTGTGACAGTTGACGACACAGGTGGTGAACCAGGAAGGAATGGAATGTCGGGGAACCAATCAGGGGGGAAGGAATGCAGAGGGAGCTCAGCTCACACGCAGGGGCGGGGAAGGTACCAAGCGCAGGCACGGGGGTGGCATAAGTGAGATACAACACATCTTCCTCTCTTGAGAGTTTAAACAACTGTGCCACAGAATGTGGTAAACATTAACATGAAGGTGAATGAACTGGGGACAGCTAGTCACAGACAAAGTCATCCAAGCGTTTTGGTCTTCGGATGGTTCTGCCAAACCTCCCTGAGATCAACGGTAAGTCAGGTGCACATTCAGAGTCAGAATGGGAATCATGGCTAGTTCTGCCGAACCTACTATTGAAACTGTGACTGTCAACTTCAGAGTCAGAATGTGGGTCATCGTGACAACTCCGATTGTATGTCGAAGTGCTTGGATAGGCACCAACAGACCGATCTGTCGATTGACCATCAACTGAGTCAGTGACAGGTTGGAGATCGTGTGTGATGACATTCCTAGGCGTATTACTCTCTTCAACACAAGATTTATCAACATCCACCCACAGATCACTGCTAACAGTAACATGTTGTTGTTGATCGTGAGTCTTGCCACCAGGATGATACTTTGCCAGTCTGCTCATGTGCCATACTTTCCCATCGCTGAGTCTTGCAGCATTGTTTTTTTTTTTTTTTTTTTGAAAACCTTTATTAATAAAAAACACAATACACAGCGTCTGCCTACAACCCCGCGGGGCCGGCCGCTATGACATACGGTAAAAGGATAAGAAAGAATACAATTAGGCAGAACTTCGTTAAAGCAGTCTCTTGAACAAAAAGTATCGCGTGGAACCTGGAACCACAGCAGAAGGATAGGAAAGGTTTAATTTTATGATTTTGTCGAATTCAATTTGAAAAACTACGAAAGGAGTCGAAGCTAATCTCTGACCAGGATAGCTATTATCTGTCAAGGAACACGGAACCCCGACCCCAAAAGAGAGATGAAGAGGGAAATAGAAAAATAGAAGAAGAGAAGAGAAAGAAAGAGGGCCATAGAAACAAAGAAAAACATAAAACACGTCCCATCCCCCCACCCTGCATACCAGCGGAAGGCCACGGCCCCCCCCCCCCCCCCCCAATAGGCATGCCTGTCGCCCCTAGAGAACCCCCAAGTGGGAAAGAGAGTAGAGAGAGTGAGAAAAGACCATCCCAGTCTCTAACCCTCGGAAAAGTCGGGAGGAGGTAAGTTCAGCATACTCCCGGTCTCCACCAGCCCCGTAAACATCCCCCACCCCAGGTATCACCAGCAATACAGAGGAAGCAAGCAAGTCTGTAGGTAGGGAAAGTCATTTCAAAATGCGCAAATAAATCGGAATAAGAGCAGTCCCACTCCGGTCCCCGCCCGTCAATGTGTACATTTCAGTAAAGAAATCGCCCGGCCCGGACCCGATCCTGGGCGGCCCCACGTACCCGCCCCCCATGAGGAGCCGAAAGCGTCAGAGAGAAGAGGATAGCCAGTTCCAGTGAGAACAAAGAGGCAAAATGGCCGTTCTCAATGATGAATAAATGCCCAGGGACAAAATGGCCGTTGCAAACCCAGATCAGAGTCAACACATATCAGAACCGCATTCTCAATTTAGTAAATCGTTTCCTTGCAGATCACCACCCAAACCCCGCAAGTCAAGAAGCAGTACCATAAAGAGACTGCCTAACCCTGGCCTGATCTCGGATAGATCTCCGAGCACACCCCTCGATGACCGCCAGCCCCCTCCGTAACAAAGAGACAAAATGGGCGCCAAGAGGGAGGGGGAGACCCACAGAACCAAAGAAAACGGTACCAAATATCCAGAAATTCGTCGGTGTCAGCAAAAAGGGCCTTCGAGTCCTCCTGGCGATACTTGTAAAACAGCTGGGAGAGCGGAGTTTTCAATGGAGGAGCCGTCGAGAGGGTAAGGAGTCGCGCAGCCGGCAGTCTCGTCGCTGATAGCGGCAGTGAAGACAAAGTAGCAGTTCCCGGAGGGGTAAACAAAGTATCACAGGCAGAGTAGGTAGACGGCCATCCAAATGCGTCCAAATCGTCCCGGGTCTCATCACCGTCGATGGGAGTTGGTAACACAGTAGCGAACTCAGGAACCAGCAAGGTAGTTTGCAATTGCTGCTGGGAACAGTCCCTCTGCGTCTGTCCTGAATCGAAAATTATATCCTCTAGTTTTTGGCGGAGCCTGTGGGAGCCACGAGACAGCGCCGATCGCAGATCAGCGAGGGCAGTCAGTATAACGCCATAGGAAGGGGCAAGCTGCGGTCCCCCAGCATCTGGAGCACATGAGGGGATAGTCGATGCGATTCTCAGCCCAACCATGGCGCCGCAGTCCCAGGGCGAGGGTGGGCGATCCTCTCCTCCCCGCAATTCAGCAAATATGTCAGCCATGGCATTAATCCGGTTGCAGGAACCTAGGGGATGCATCAGAAAAACAGCAGCTGCCCCCTCCCCGGTCACCATCAGCTGCAGCCAAGCGCCACCAGAAGGACAAATAGTCAGGGCGAGAGGGCAAACCACCGAATCCGGGCAAGCCCCGTAGCGAAGTTGGAGCAGCCTTCACCCAGCGCTGAACAAAGGGGCCGTACTGTCCGTGCGTTGTACCCCCCAGGCGTGAGATAGGTGTAGCAGACAGCGATCCAAGGCAATCCGTGCGCAGCGGTCTGCGAGACAGTAGTGAGCAGCTCCTCCCAGGCTCCGGGCATCATGTAGGCAGGCCAGCCATCACCGCTCCAGCGAGGCCCGGCATCCAGCGACGGTATACATCAGGGTCCAAGGCATCGGAGCGATTAGCAGGCTATCTCCGCACTCCGGACGAGCAGAGACTCCGGAGGGACATCGGTGAAGTCAGCAAATATTCCCCGGTCGGATAGCCGGGAAAATAGAGCAGGATTCAGACAGGACAGCAATGCGGGGCTCACGGGCCGGTGGAGCCGGGAGCCTACACGTCCGCTCCGGTCGCCATCTTGGCTCCTCCTCTCAGCATTGTTAAACAGTTCATCAATGTAAAGAGGGGCAGTGAATCTGCTTTCTCCTTTCTTTACTCTTTTTTCCAAACGAACTTTCACAAGGTCGCCTACTTTAAATGCATGTTCTTTAGCACTGTGTTTCGAATCATACCATTCCTTGTAGTATTTCTGGGCTTTGATAATGTTATTCCTGATGTTTTCAGGTGACCATTCAATTTGCTTAGATTTGGGTATCCAACCCAGGTCGATGCTTAAAGGCTGTCTGCTTCTCATGAGAACAAATGGTGCTGTGCATGTGCTGGCACACGGAGATATCCTGAATGCCCAGATGAGTTTGTACATTTCTTCTTCCCAATTTTGGTTTGCGTTTCTAGATAGTTGTATATGTCCCTTCAAGACACGGTTGAAACGTTCTGTGAGACCATTACCTTCTGGATGGTAAATTGAAGTGGTGTGATGAGTGATGCAGTTCCTTGCTAGAAACGACTTGAATGCCTCTGAGCAGAATTGCGGACCATTATCTGTGAGTACTGATTTAGGTAATCCTTCACTCAAAAACAGTTTGTCCAAGAAATTTATGAATTCTGAGCTGTCAATTTCTTCGACAATTTTTATTTCAGGCCATTTGGAGAAATGATCTATCGCCACTAGGATGTACTTGATTTCTCCGTCATGACCTTCGATGGGCCCAATTGCTTACTGTCCATTGAAAAATTATCTTGCACCATCTAGTTACTCTTGTAAAATTACTGGCCCTATTTTATCCATTTCACAATGTTCAAAATTTACTAAGCGTTGGCCAGGCTCGAACACTGACCCTCGAGGAGTCATCCCATCCTCGTTGCCACTGTTAAGAAGTAGTCTGGATTCAGTAGTAGTACTTCAGTATAGGTTTATTAATAACAGCCCCACACCAATGGTGGTGCGTGGGTCAGTGGAACATCTGTTGTGACAGTTGACGACACAGGTGGTGAACCAGGAAGGAATGGAATGTCGGGGAACCAATCAGGGGGGAAGGAATGCAGAGGGAGCTCACGCGCAGGGGAGGGGAAGGTACCAAGCCCAGGCACGGGGGTGGCATAATTGAGATACAACATACTGCAATTGTATTTGTTCTCTGTAGTAAATGCATGGCCGGTACTTCCCTCCTGATTTACGGATGAAGAAGATGGGAGCATCAAACAGAGAGGTATAATAAGGGATGAAGACAATAGGATCATAAAACAGAGAGGTATGTTATTGAATAAACCACTTCTGTAGATTTTCCTTTAAGGAATAAAAAAGGAACTCATCTTCTTTTACTGTTAGTGGATAGATGCAATCATGAGGGATTTGAGTTTCTAGCAGAAGATCAACTGGAAAATCATACTACTGTTGTGATGACCACTGGTCTGCCCTGTTTTACTGAATACATCTTCGAAGGCTTTATAAGCTTCTGGGATAGGGATTGAATGAAATTATGTCTTTAGCACTCCACAAGTGGAGGGTATGTCTTGTCTTGATGGGGAAAAGACTTTACAATGTTGCATTTGGTAGAGAAATCTATCTTCTATATCTTCCATTTAAACTGAGGATTATGCTTGCGAAACAAATTGGTTTTTAAAATCACTGGCAAGGTAAGAGCCAACAGCCAGATTCATCAAAGCAACATTCTGCGAATTCCAAATTGCGATTTTTACCGAATCGCAATTTAGAAATCGCAGAATGGCATTCATGTAGATATGAGCGAAAATAATGCGATTCGCAATCGATCGCAATTTCCGATTGAGATTTGGCTCCAATAGCAGAAAATTTGCAGATTTGGCCGATGTTGTGATTTCAATTGCGATTTCGCTATTACCAAAATCGCTATTTGCGATCTCGCTAACTGCGAGATCGCAAAAACGGGAAGTCGCATTTCGAGCCCAATGATGACATCACAACCAGGAAGTAGGCTGTTCCCTCCCTCATTCAGACCACAGGCCTGAAACTGGAAGCAGGACTGGGAAGAGCTCCACAACAGTGAAGTTGCAGCACCACAGCAGGACATCCACAACCTTCAAAATGTCACAGGAAGCAGCAGGGAGCAGTGCCCCAGGGAGGAAGAGGAAGATTAAGTTCTCCGAACAAGAACTTGAATTTCTAATTGAGGGACCCTGCAAGGACCATGCACGCCTGTTTGGTAAGGACTCCAGGAGGGTGCCAGAGGCTGACAAGCGCCGCATCTGGCTGCGCATCCGCGCAAAGGTTAATTCTGTCGGGGTGACCCAGCGGTCAATAGAGGAATTGAAAAAGAGGTGGTACGACCTCAGAGGGCGTGCCAAAGAGAGAGTTGCGGAGAGGCTGGGTGAGCGACTTGCCACCGGTGGAGGAGAACCCACTGCCACACCCAACACCCCACTGGAGGACCTCATGGAGGACACTCTGACTCCTGAAGCCTGCGTGGGGGTCATCCAGCTGGATTCGTCCCGACCTACCCAACAATCCCAAGGTAAGTGCCATGCGACTGCGAGCCCGTCCCCTAACAATGCCCATGACACCTGAGCTAGCAATTTGTCAATCCCAGTAATGCAGGCCATGCACACCTGAAATGCCCTATTGCACTGTGGGAGTTGTAGTGTAATAAACAATCCGAGTTAGCCCAACATAGGAAGACCTGTCAATTCAAAGTAATTCCAGAAGCCAGTCAGGGAAAGCAGGCCTGCATGCATGTAGCAACATCCCATCTGCAAGGTACATATAATTAATCATGCACCCATTTACATCACAGGTGCAGCAGAGGAGCCCAGCACCGACAGCGAGGCCCTACATATAGATGAGTACCCGGAGGACACCCAGGTTGAGGGCCAATCTGAACCAGGACCTTCTCAACCACCTGCAGCAGTACCACCACAACCCCCCATATGGGCAGGGACACTCCGGCAGCCACAGGTGCCCAGCAACCGCCACAACTGACACCCATGGCAGTGGTACATGCCACACCACCAGCAGCCAGGAGGCAGACGAGGCGCACAGCCGCAGTCAGGTCACAGTCCCGTGGACTGACGTGCCAGCTGCGTGACACCGCCACACGCGCGGGCAGGGCTGTCCATGCATGCGGTCTTGGCCTGGCCATTGAACGCCGCATGCTTGCGGTACATCTTACGCAGGCCGTCACCTGGCTGCCATACATCTGCAGCTCACTAATACCGCGCAGCATGTTGGACAGCTGACCGCAGCTGTGCGAGAAAACAACCAGATCCTGGTCTCCCAGCAGGACATCACCCGCCAGTTACTGACCCGCCTGACCGCCTACACCAGGTCTAATCACATCATTGGCAATACAACATCCCAACTTGCCCGCCGGTCATTCGCAATGCAGGTGCAAATGGTCCAGTGTTGCCAGGACGTTGCCAGGTCACTGGATCAGGTGACAGCAGCAGTGCTCAGAATGCAGCCAAGTGGCCATGGTGAACCATGGGTGGTGATGATGCCAGCGAGGGCACGTCAAGCCACAGCAGCATGTCCTTGCCGCCGGCACCTGAATGCCGCCGCAGCAGCAGGCCCACTGCAGCATCAAGGGCCAACACTGCAATTGAGGACAGCGAGAGGCGACTGGGTGCCTCTGGACAGAGGCGCCACTGACACTTTTCACTCGGCCTGCAGGGCCATGCAGTATCTGCAAGCAAGTCCTCTACCCCTGCATGGGGACGTATGACGCAATAGTGTTCCCATGTGCACTCATGGACAAAAAAAACACATTATTGTGATCAAACAATAAGAATTTATGGTTTAACGTAAATACGACTCATGTCATTATTACATTTGTTATGCATGAGTGCAGTGTTGTGTGAGGGGAATGTGTGCACTAGAAACAGTTAATTGTGATGTGGTTGCGGCGCTTGTGTCCTTCTGCAGGATTCTCCCCGCGTGCATGACGCACATGTGCAGGTGGGCGGTTGTCCCCTTCCGACTCACTGCCAGAGATCTCGAGAGGTATCCTGCGCTTGGTAGCAATGTTGTGGAGTATTGCACACACGGCCACGCTGCGGCAGCAGACCTCAGGCTTGTATTTCATGGCCCCACCAGTCTTGTGAAGTATGCGGAATCTGCTCTTCAAAAGGCCAAATGTCCTCTCAATGCAATTTCTTGTGCGTATGTGTGCAGCATTGTATCGCCGTTGCTGTGGTATAGCAGGGTTGAATTATGGGTGAGGAGGTACTCACGGGGACCGTAGGCGCTGTCACCTAAATGAAGGAGCAGAGGGTGAGTGCCTGTTCTGCGCAGCTACATGTTCACAGTGTACTATATGGGGGCATGTGTACTTACCTAGTAGGTGTCCTTCGCCAAAGTCTCCCCTAGCCAGTCGTGTGTGAATGCCGCTGTGCTGGAATATGAAGGAGTCATGTGTGCTCCCCGGGTATTGTGCCACTATGTCCGTGATGTAAGTCTTAGCGTTGCACACCATCTGGATATTGAGGGAGTGGTAGGACTTGCGGTTGCGGTACATGTATTCCGTTTGTGCTGGTGGGCAGATGTGGATGTGGGTATAGTCAATGCATCCGATTACATCTGGGAAATGCGCAACGTTGTAGAAATGTAGCTTTGTCTCATTCAAGTCCTGTTGGGTGGCGGGGAATGAGATTTAGTGGTGTAGCCGGGTCAGCATAGCCTCCAGGAAACTCCTTAGGCAGTGGGGCATGGTGCTCTGGGATATCCCCCCTGCAACAGCGACTTTCCCCTGGAAGCTTCCGGAGGCCAGTAGGTGCAGGCTGCACAAGACCTGGACATGGGTGGGCACGGCATTGGTCCTCCTTGTTGGGTGCTGCATCAGGGGGACTAGGTCCCGGATCAGCTTTATGATCATCGGCCCTTTCAGGCAGTATTTAGAGTAAATTTGCTCTGCAGTTTGGCCCAGCAGGATGACCCGCAGGCGGAATTTTCGTTCCTGGATCCTGCGTCTGTTCCGTGCTGCAGCCTGGAGCCTATGCCGCCTGACCACCATGTAGAGTTCTGGCATTGTGGGAGTCATCATGCTAGCACTGCACCTGTGGCTCATTAGTTGTTAGTTGTTTTTTTGCTTTTTTTCTCCCTTCATGGTTACCAACTGCTTTTGGTTCTCCTTAAATTGCGCCTCGCAAATAGCGATTTTCAGCTTTTTCGGTATTTGCGAGTTTTCATGAATGGCGTTTGAGAATATTTTGCGAAATCGCAATTTAAATCGCAGAATCCATGGATTCTCGCTATTTCCAATTCGCTATGGGGGTTCCTCCTAGATTCTGCGATTTATTTTTGTGAATTCGCACATTCTGTGTTTTTGGCATGATGAATTGCTTTTCTGGTAATTGCGATCGCAATAGCTAAATCGCAGCTATTGCGATCGCAATTTTGCTTCATGAATCTGGCTGCTAGAGGATATCAAAATTTATATTTTTAATAAGTTAATTTTCTAGTGCCAGCACCGATGTTGTCACTTCTTAACAAAAACCATCTTCTGCCAAAGTTTTACCATGAATTCTCAAAATGCCTTCTGATGTCCTCAGAAACTTTCACAGTATATACATAGTTACCGTGGGCAGAGAAATCCGCTCCGCCAGCGGAGTGTGCAGAGATTTGCCTACTCCGCGTTCCGCGTTGAACGTGGAGTAAGCAAATCTCCTTAGACTCCGCAGCGGAGTGGAGTTGACCAGCCCCCGCGTGCACCCCCCTATTAAGAATTAATTAAAACTACATTAAAGGTTAAAGAAAAATGACTTACCTTCACTTCGGCATCCACGGGCTGCCGCCCTCCTCTTCCTCGCCGTCTCAGGGTGATCTGCGCATGCGAGTGTGCCCGCACATTAAGCATTCCCTGCAAAAAAGGCGCATGCGCAGATCACCCTGAGGTGGCGAGCTCCGTGGACCTTCGCGTAGTCCCGCTTCGCCCATGGTTAATACATAGTCCACTTCGCTCTCTTTATGCTTTCTACTTTAAAGTGAGAATCTTTTGGGTATTACCAATTTGCATCAGTTCTTTGGCTGACCACACAGATGTTTTTGCATTATCTTCCTGGTGCTTTATAAAGACTCTTTTGGGATAGAAGAGTCTTTCTCTTATGCCTTTGGCTTTTCTGTACATTAATTTGCAATGTTAAATCTGTTAGTGCCACAGACTTTAGTTCCACTCCTAGTCCTTTATAAAATGCAGCCATAGTGGATTCATGTTTTCAGCCAGCCACAGTCACTAACTGCGGATACTGACTGATATAAGCAATTATATCTCTGGAACCTTGTTGCAGAGTGAGTAGTTCAGAAAGTGCATCTAGTCTGGTCTGTTTTCTACCACAAATCATTGTGGGAGAGCATGTAGCCTTACGGCTAGAGTGGTCGACGTTGAAGCTGAAGAACCGGGTTGAGTCTCGGCAACGACGCTCAACATCCTGTGATTCTGGGCAAATCACTTAATCGCCCCGTGCCTAACAAAAATGTAACGAAACTGGTGCTATGTAAATCGCTCTGATACCAAATATCTTATGGACTAGTTTGCGCTATAAAAAAGTCTTTAAAAAAAACATAGTTAATTGTGGCACAAATTTCTGAAAATTGGAAAGTCAAAGGCTTTGAATCAATATTAGGGGTGCGGTCCATGCTAATGAATCTATATTGTCTGAAATTGAACTCAGAAAAAACTGAGGTGGTCACCTTCGGTCCCCTTCTCCCAGCCTGGCCATCAAGTTGGTGGCCAGAAGCCTTTGGCATCCCTCCAAACCCGACAGCTAAAGTCAGGAATTTGGGAATCATCTTCGACGAAGGTCTAAACTTCATGGACCATGCTAATAAAACAGTATCCACTGCTCATGCTAAGTTGAAGATGATTAGGAAGATTCGCCCCTTCCTCCCGGAGTCAGCAATTAAAACCTTGGTCAGCTCCCTAGTGCTATCAACTCTGGATTACTGCAACGGTCTTTTCCTTAATGCACAATCCAGAGTCATAAACAAATTACAATCTATCCAGAACGCAGCAGCACGTCTGCTCTCTGGTAAAACAAAATATGAGCCAATATCAAAAACCATAAAGGAATACCACTGGCTTACTATTCGTAACAGAATACACTTCAAGTCCTTATGCATAGTATATAAGGCACTTAAAAACCAAGGACCACATTTCCTGAAAGAGCAGCTGAAACTGTACAAACCAAGCAGACTGCTATGATCAGCTACCCTCAACCAACTTGTTATTCCTCGCTCCAAGACGGTGTCGTGGGGCGATCGCCGTTTTTTGGTAGCAGCCCCGAGGCTATGGAATACTCTTCCTCAAAACATCAGGTTGAGCCCTTCCCTTCTTCACTTCCGCAAACTCCTAAAAACATGGTTGTTTGATCCGTGACCTCCCTCCTTTCCCCACTTTTCTTTTCACAAGTAACTGTTTTTACCAGCGCCGAGACGCCTGAGGGTATTTGTCGCGCTTTAGAAATGTCAAAAATAAATAAATAAATAAATATAAAGAAAAACAATAACATAAGTATGGTTTTGTAATGATTGTTAGTTAACGGCTGTGGTTCTGTCAAAAAATGGCAATTATATTGGACTATACAGAATGGAAAATGCTGACGATCTCTAGAGACATTTTCAGGTATAGCGATGACTGTGGTAAGAAAAGGAGTATAATCTATATCAGCATTACCTGCATTGAGTGTAGGCCTCATTAGAGGCAGAGTTTTTGGGGAGTTTTTATATAGCATAAACTTGACCCTAAAGTATCAGAACGCTTTGCATGAGCACCAGTTGAGTAACAGGTGGTCACATTAATTTTGTTTGGCACGGGGAAATTATGTGAATTGCCCAGAATCACAGGATATTGAGCGTCCCTACTGAGACCCGGTTCCCCAGCTTTGAGGTCGACCGCTCTAACCGTTAGGCCACACCAGTTCCTGCTGGTGATGCGCTTATTGGGTTTTCAACAAATAACTGGTCTAAGAAAAGGATTTCTCTTAGTGAGCCGTGTCTAGTTTCCCTTGAATTGTATTAATTGCTTGTGTCATAACCTCTAAAGGATTAGCCTTGGTATTCATAGTAGGTGTCCTGGCAAACTGTCACAATCCTTATAATTTGGTTCAAGGTTCGGCAAGGCAAATCCCATCTTCTCCTATTGTAAGTGGTCCCACTCCATGTATCATTATCAAGAGCATTTTTTAGCACCTGCTAAAACTTAGGGGAAGAGGGATGAGAGCAAGAGAGACAAGAAGGTCCTCACTTCCCTAAGGATGGTTGCTAGAAGACCTATACTGTAATCTCTGAGGTAGAGGGTGGCACATCATTGAAGAGAAGTCCTATGGCTCACTGTCAAGAGGAAAAAATAGGAGACAATGAGTATTCGAGTAACTTACTTGGTGTGTGAGGCATCATCACTGTAATTAGTCCCCTCATGCAAATCAGAAACTTGCCCAAAAACCAAAGATGGAGCGCACACCTCTCTAGTAGCATGTAGAGTCCTACAACAATGGGAATTCCATTGCAAGGTACAAAATCAGGTTTCAGGAAGAAAGCCCTGATCGCGAAGAAAGACAGGCATGCGTTAAAAACTATACCTGAGTTGACAACCAGTGATCAGTTCAACGCAAATATAAGGGTAAATACAGACAGCAGGTAGGATGGAACCAATAAAAAAACCAATAAAAGTGAGGGAACGGAGATATGGGTATGGATTAAAGCGTAACACAAATGAGTTGAAACAATCAATGCTGACCGACACAGTCTTCAGAGTTCATTAACTACTTAAAATGCCTTCCCTCTCTGACCTGGAAGTCATGTACTAGTCCTCAGGAGACTAGGGCAGTGTTTACCTACCCTGGAAGTTTTTGTCCCTCATGATTGTAGTTTCCACTGCCCAGTTCTCCATCTCCTCCATGCGGTGCATCACCTTAGGCAAAAAATAAGTGATAAGGTGAATGACTGAATTAGTATCAGCCAATGGTAATTTTTCAGGCCACATTCCAACCCAGTGTCTTTTTGCACATTCACTTCAAATAGAGACTAGCCATATGCAAATATGGCCTGTTCCTCTTCCAATCAAAACAGTTCAGTTCATACTGCTGCTCCAGTTCCCCTCCAGATGGGAATACAAGCAACTCCAGACAGATTTTGGTCTATGTATTTAGTATAATAACAAAATGAGAACGGGTGTCCTATTACGTTAGCTACTGTTCCTATAACCACATTTTATGGTTTTATTAGCTGCACTGCCTTGGAACCCACAGGGTGTTTTACAAAACCAACACTCACCTACCCATGTATTTAGACCTCATGGTGAGGTATTGCGTGATTCTTATGGCACAGGGAGCACAGAGCCCAAGTCTGGGCATATCCACAACAATTAGGATGTTGCACTGAGGGGAACAAAAATGTGGTAGGTGGAATATTTGAATAAAGCTCAGTCATTGGTAATTCCTCAGGATCGCATTCCAGTACATTTGTGTTGCCCACCCTGCCTCTCCAGAGACCAGACATATGCAAATCTGACCTGGTCCTGCTCCAGAAGGAATAGTTTAGCCTGAACCGCCAGACCATGTCACATTCCGATGGGAACACAAGCAATTCCAGTGTTATTGTGCTCTATTTAGGCCTCATCAGTGAGGTACATGGATTCCTATGGTACAGTAAGCACTGGACCACCGTCCCTGGGCATAATTATCACACCTAGGATGGATATGCTACCTTTACAATGTGATAATTACAATGTGTTACCTTTACCACAATGTAATTATAACACAAATACAACTGCAATACAAGATGTTACAACGCATTGGTAAGTATTGGTAAGTAAATAGGTTGAAAATAGATATAGGGTTTACGTATGAAATGTAAGGGTTATGGGTGTTGGTAAGGGGTTGGTTTGGGGGTTTGTCCCGTACAAAACTATAATTTTTGGGCTTTAGGGTGGGATTTATGGGTTATGGTGGCTGCAAGGGCGGTTGGGAGGTTTTACCTCCTCCAAAAAATTAAATATTGAGGAATTATTTTTATCTTAAGCACTGTGAGTTTTAGGAGCATGATGTTAGAATTTTAGAGGCCAGGATGCTGAGTCATATATTTTTGGGCAACTACTTTAAAGTGTGGGTAATTATTACTTTTTTGACTGACTGGATCTAGGTGTACAGGGGTGTGTATTGTTTGTTTTGGGCAGGCGTGGGTATTTATTTAATGTATTTTAAAAATAAATCGTCTTATGCTCTCTGGGTTTTAGGAGAAGAATACTAGGGTTTTAGGGAGCAGGGTGGAGAGTAATTTATTTTTGGGTAATTCATTTTGGGTGAGAGTAATTATTACTTTATTGGGGAATGATTTTTGTGGGTTCAGGGTTGCGTGGTAAATTTCTTTTAGGGTTTGGGTGAATAAAATACATTTTTAGATAAACGGTTATGGAATAATTCATATTATTTCAGTATGCAATTTATATTGCATACTATATATTAGTTTTAACATGTTACATTTATTAATAAAGGTAAATACACAAAAAGTTTACTATATTTAATAAAAATACATAAATGTATATTTATTCTTTAAAATGTATTGTTAAAGCTTTTATTAACATTACTTTTTTTGGGGGAGGGGGGGTGGCAATAATTCCATTATTTAGCATGAATTGAATTGTCTTTTCTATTTTTACCGTCAGCATTTTTGTAACACAGTTCTGGTTTTGATGTTTGTTTCTTCATTTGGTGGGGAGTCACAGTCAAGGTCAGAGGAAAGCAGCTGAGCCAATGAGGTAGGAACCTAATTTTTCACCCAAAAAATATTAGAAAGGGTACTTTTATGGTAAGGGGAGAGTAAGAGAGGTTAGCACAGTAAAAATGTTATTTATGTATGTATGTTTTGTATGCGTGTTTCCAAATGTTTTCCCTATACAGTGGGTAAGTGCCTGCAAGGTTGTGTGTATCAGGAGCATTT
The DNA here is from genome assembly GCF_964263255.1 of Lissotriton vulgaris. Taxonomy (NCBI): domain Eukaryota; kingdom Metazoa; phylum Chordata; class Amphibia; order Caudata; family Salamandridae; genus Lissotriton; species Lissotriton vulgaris. The sequence continues at coordinate 1,050,729,823 of NC_141693.1, forward strand.
TGTTTAAACACAGAAATGAAGGGACATTACTAGAGTGTAAATGTTTTAATACATTCCTCTTCTACCATTAATTTTGTTCCTGTTTTACTTTGTTTTATTTTTTAATCTGGATGTTCTAGTTAAATTCCAACCTTTAGACTTGTCTTCTGGGTAAAGTTAAAAAGACCCCTGAATTTGTGCTATCTTTTTAATAAGAGAAACCATAGCCAATTTGTTCTTCAAAATGCGACGGTGTGGGGTTTCTCAATGTGCACCCAAGGGGTGAATCTCGCACTAGTGTATCAAAAGTTTGAACAATATCTAGGTGCACACTCTACCTCCCAAGGTATACCGTCTAAAGCCTCACAAACAGACAGAAAATGCTAAAGAAAAGAAGGGAGTGTGCTACATCCAGTCAATGAAAAGTCAACTGTCATAATGTTCAAATGATTTCACAAAATGGTTCTTAAAACCAACACTACTTGACATTGATATTTCTTTTATTTCTCAGACAAGTATTCAGGTCAGTCAGCTTTCTGAAAATACAATTTATGCAAATCAAAAACTTCCGAAATTTAAGCACATATGACAGCCAAACCCATTTAACAGCCAATGCGTTTCGTCCCCATCCGGGACATCATCAGGGCTGTGAACGAAAAAATTTAAAACATATATATAAATAAACGTAATAAGCCATATATAATTGACAAAATAAAAACATCAGTAACATCTCAAATCCTTATAATACAATTAAACATTTAGTAATAACATCATATACTCCAACTGATGGCAAGGCACCCCCCTACCTATTGAACATACTGCGAATTCGTTTTTTTATATCTTTTCATATCGAGATATCAAATATATCAGATTAAGTGCTTAATTGTTGTGCATCATGATTCCGACATAGGGAAATGATTACCCTTGCCCAATGTGGCCGGTATCACCAAATTAAATGAGAGAATGTCCCCTTGGATGAGCACGTTCGTGTTATGAGATGAATAATTTTGACTTAGGTAAGAGTGTGTTTTTAATACATTTGGGATGAAGATTCTGAGAGGGGGGATTTACTTATTGTACTGTGTTGGTTGTAGTAAATTAAAAACAAACTCCCTCACATTTCTTTTAGGTGCAATTTGTAGCGATACCAGAGACGAGGGACAGGGTTCACACAACGGAAATGTAAGACAAATAGTTGAGAGATAAGCTTGGATGTTACCACATCTGGATCCGTAGCAGGGATGGGTTTTGCTTAAATCTGCTTTATATATTTTTTACAGTCTGGAAACTCTTGAGTGGATAAGGAATCAGTGGAACTACTTGATGCGCTTAGGCGGAATATGACTATAGCGTGTCGTTTTGGATAATAATAACAGTTATATAGGAGAAGGTGAGCTTGAGTTTATATATCAATTAGATATTAATAGAACTGAGTTACAGAAGACATTCTCTCATCTAGGGGCCGATTATGATGGAGGACGGACCTGAGTCCGTCCGCCACCATAGAGTAGGAGGGACCGTCCGCAGGGGCTGCGGAGGTCCCTCCGTGCAGATTAGGATGTGACCGCCAGGGTGGCGGTCACATCCTCAATCTTTAACATTGCGGCGGGTGCAGCTTGAAGCTGCACCCGCCGCAATGTTAAAAAAGCATGCACAGCATTTGCGTGCACAAAGCGGCAGGCACCGCGCGGTGCCTGCTGCTTTGTGCACGCAAATGCAGGGGGGTACCATAGGTACCCCCCATGTGAACCCCCCACCCCCCCTTCACCTAGGGGGATCGCAACGGGCCCCCGCAGTGAAGTTCCGTATGCTTTTCCACGGCGGAAAACCCGCCGCGGAAAAGCATATTGTACTGCCCATCCTAATATGGTGGACGGTGTCTGGAAGACACCGTCACCATATTAAAGCTTTTCCGCCGCGGTTGTAAGCCGACCGCGGCGGAAAAGCTGCGGAAGGAAACCAGGACCCACCAGTCATCCTAATGTGGCGGTGGGTCCTTGGTCAGTCCGCTGCGTTTTTTCCGCATCCTCGGGGCCGGCGGTGGCTTCCGCCGGCCCCGAGGATGCGGAAAAACCGCAATCCTAATGACCCCCTTAATTTGGTGATACCGGCCACATTGGGCAAGGGTAATCATTTCTCTATGTCGGAATCATGATGCACAACAATTAAGCACTTAATCTGAAATATATTTGATATCTCGATGTGAAAAGATATAAAAACGAATATGCAGTATGTTCAATAGGTAGGGTGGTGCCTTGCCATCCGCTGGAGTATATGATGTTATTAGTAAATGTTTAATTGTATTTTATGGATTTGAGATGTTACTGATGTTTTTAGATTGTCAATCATATATGGCTTATTACGTTCATTTATATATTTTTTCTCAATTTTTTTCGTTCACAGCCCTGATGATGTCCCGGATGGGAATGAAACACGTTGGCTGTTAAATGTGTTTGGCTGTCATTTGTGTTTAAATTTCAGAAGTTTTTGATTTGCATAAATTGTATTTTCAGAAAGCTGACTGACCTGAAAACTTGTCTGAGAAATAAAAGAAATATCAATGTCAAGTAGCGTTGGTTTTAAGAACCATTTTGTGAAACTATTTGAATATTATTATAACATTTGACTTTTCATTGACTGGATGTAGCATACTCCCTTCTTTTCTTTAGCATAGCCAATTTGTATTCAGTAACTTTTTTTCTTGTTTTTTTTGTTCCTTTTTTTCCTTTTATTAATGTAAAAAAATGGAATAGGTGGAAGACTGTTTGGAAGTCAGCTGTAGAGTTGAGGCAATGTAGTATTGTTAATATTAGAATACACCATACAGATTTGGGTGAATGGGTGGGGTGTTGCTTTGAATGTACCATCAATCATCCAAATTTCACAGTTTGCAGCATTATACTATTGAGAAGAGTTCCAAAATGTAATATTCTTTTTGTGGGTTATTATTATTGCAGGTTTAATTATTTGAAGTATGTGATAGTTGCTTAGGTATTTCTATACCACTAAAGTTTTTAGATGGGATAGATGGACCTTGCTGCCTCCCTTTTTCAGGCTATACATTTTGAATGGCATGCATTTTTCTAGCAACACGGACAGGGATGTTTTAGAGACTTCCCACTGCACCACCGAGCTCACTGAAAGTGCCTGCAAGTGCTTTTAGTTGAACACCAACTCTTTCTCCTACTTACATAGCAGAGGCAGAGTAGTTATGTTCTGAGGGGCAGATTTACAACTTGTGGCGCATCTCTGCTAATCAGCAGAGATGCGCCAGAAGAGTTGCGATGCATCTGCCCACCCGTGCGCCACCACTGATGCGCCACATTTACAATGCGGCGCAATGTGGCGCTCGGATGGGCAGATGCCTGACGCATCCCCCGTCCGAAAGGCGGCGCATTGCTGGAGTTGCGTCGTAAGCGCGATGCAGCTCCAGCAAGGCTCTGGGGTGCCCTATCTCTAACATGCTCCGTCAATCCTTACACCTGCTTCAAGAAGGCGCAGAGTTTTGACGCATCATGGCCTTAGAAGTGACTGAGTGAAATCTTGCAAATTTCACTCAGCCACTTTTAGGAGGTGTTCCTGCACCGGAACGCCCCCCCCCCCTCCCTGCGCCGTAAAGCCTACATGTGGCGCAGGGCTTTACAATGTGACGCATCTCCCAGATGCGTCACGTTATAAATACCCCAAAGCACGGCACTGGCTTTGCGCCACCACTGCGTCACAGAAGTGACGCAACAGCGGCGTAAAAGAGGCACAAGGGGCTTGTAAATCTGCCGCTGAGTTTTTAGGTCGAGCATTCGAGACCTCTTGTATATACTTTAGTATATACTTATATGTGTATGTACTTTGTTGGCTCTGGAAATCAACCCTAGGACTTGTCTGCTTCTGCTTAAGGACTTTTTTTCTGTTCAACTGCCTCTATTTAACTGTCTTTTAGAAAACGACCGGTAGATGCCAGTAAAATACCAGAATCACTTCAGCATTCTCTAGATTCCAGTCCATAGAAAGTGTCTTCCACGAGCACCGGTAGACAATAATATTTTTTCAAATCTTATATTTTCAGTGATATGACCTTGAGGGCCCTGATTTTATATTAAAAACCATGCTTTGGACTATACCATTTCCCACTGAAAGGCAATATTTCTCTCCATGTGTTCCCATACCTGGCATGTCATGCAGTTTGGTGCTTACTTTCCCTCCATGTTAAAGAACAGTAGATGTTTGAGCACCCAGGGTAATGTGCTGCATAGCTAAATACATATAAGGTCCCAAAGGCGAGACCGATTGCATTGCAAATGCTTGTTTTCAATAATGTCACTCTGAGTGACTGATCTGTGCCTGGAAGCAAGTAGAGCTTACAATAAAGGTACATTTGGTGTGTGAATGGAGGGTTCCACTACTACTCCCTACATTTGTAGATGGTGTCATGTTTCCTATTTCAATCACTAGTAATAAAAAACATATAAAGGCACAGACAGGAAACATTTTAACATTTTTAAATTTGTTACGTGTTTACCATTCTCATGTGGTCTCTTTACCTTGCTTTTACAAAACCAATATAAAAAATGTAAGATATCAATATTTTTATTTATTCTTTGTGTATTTTCTTCTCTGTTAATTTCAAAAATGATAAAAAATGACAATGTAAAATTAGATAATTCTGTCTCTTGGTTGGTCCTTTATTTCCTGAAACTTAAGAGAAGTTTTTTATTAATTGAGGCATGTTCCTGTTTGTTTTAATGTAAAATAAGGTACATTAAATGTAACCTGTAAATTAAAGGAAAAAGTGTTAACATTATCTTTTTTTGTTTGTTAAAATTCCAGTTGTAATATTTTTTATCGCACAAAAATACCTTATTCTGAATATTTAGCTCTTTAATCTAGTTTACCAAAATGTCTGCATAAACTTCTTGTTTTTTATGACTAAACAGAGAGTTATTTTCCTCACAGTTGTGTTGAACTTTGTGATGGGCAGAAATGAGCACTGTAAAATAATGTATATTTAGTTATACGCTTTTAGCATTACTCCTTTTTATTGAAATCTACTTAATTTTAAAGGTAGTGCTTATTTTGTATTTTATATAGACCACACTCTGTGATTTCATAGTTTGGGGCATATTCTCAAGGATTCATCGCCAAGTTATCCACACTGTATCGCAGCCAAAATGGCGATAAATTTATCGCCCCATTCACAAGCTGGTGCAAACAGCCCATTTATTTATTTATGTATTTATTTGTTAAGCTTATAAGGTGCACAGCTACCCAAAAAGGGGTTCCTGGCGCCAAGACGGAGCATACAGCAGAGCAGAACCTTCCCTAGATGTTTACTGAGCAAACAGCCAGGTTTTGACGTTTTTTCGGAAACGCGAATAGTTCGTTTCTTTACGAATGGAGGTGGGAAGAGTATTCCAGATGGATGGGCCTAGATAGGAGAACGATCTCCCACCCATTCTAGCAAGTTTAAACCTAGGCACACAAAAGTTTGCCGCGGTTTGAGATCGTAGATGATGAGCAGAAACATAGCATAGGGACGCACTAGCGCTTGAAGATATTTGGGAGCGGTGCCAGCTTTTATCCTAAACATATAACCAGTTTACCTACGATAGCAGCCGCAAAAAACATCGCCACTGATGACCCCGGCAACTATCGCTATTGAGATGCAGAGTAGGCGTTTCCCTGCCAAAAGCCGCGACAACACCACTCCGCAACATTCACAACGACCAGCCAGATCGGCGATAAGATCCCAAAGCATGCGATAAGGCGCGTTAGCAGCAAGAAATTAACAGCTGCTCTGACCTGGTGTAAAGTCAGATGACAGCCTGAACCAGAAAAGGGATCCCAGGCCAGAGCAACAGATGCCATGGAGCCACTGATCATGCAGCTGGAAGTCCCAACAGGGCCACAGCACCCACCGCCACCACCCCCAACCACGTGCCGGTATGTACTGTAGTTCACCAGGACCCTCATCTGAAACAGATCCCTCATCTGAAACAGAGTCCAGATACATGAATGGCAAAGTACATACAATTGCACACGCCATCATCACCTGTCCGCCCCTGCGCACCCAGGCAGCTTCACCCCAGCCTCTCTCGCCGCCCAGCGGTGCATGCCCACCTCTGCACACCGAGGCAGCTGCACCACAGCCCCCCCGCCGTCCAGCAGTGCATGCCCGCCCCTGCGCACCCAGTCCTCACTGCTCCCCTTCCGCCATCGGCGTGTCGCAAAGAGGGCCCACCACATGCCGGTGCAAGCCCCAAGCCCGGGGCCCGCGAACATGGCACCCTCCACATCATGCTGCCCCGCTCCGCCGGCCACCAGGTCTCACACTTGATTCTGGGTCTTGATTTCGCTATGGCAGAGGACATACCAGTGCACACGGCATCATAGCAGGCTGTACACCCGCTCAGTCCTTGCATAGCCACTAACTCTGTGACCTGCAAGGCAACGCCACATGGCGGTAGGCATGCACTGTCCGCTGGCTCAGGCCTACACTGCGGTCTAGCAGGGCTCACAACGATCGTCACCAGTCCGGACCGCCAGGACGGGGCATCATCGCAGGCTACACACCCACTCAGCACTTAAGGTGCCCCTACCGCAATGCACCAAAAGTCACCGTCCTGTGGCGATGTGCCTTTGCCGGCCGCAGTGTATCTGGTGCCACCCAGTCTGTGCCCCGCAAGTCATGGACCCTCTATGATTGAGTATCGTGGTGCGGATGACATAATGTCACCTCCAGATCTGAGGAATGTGATGTTGCAGGGCCCTAGGCCCTCATGCCCACATTAACACCACACAGATACGCCCAGATAGAGAGATTTGAAATGGCATCGAGCATGTGCACCTGGCCCTTTTTATTGGCAGGGTCACATGTTCTGTGACATGTTGCTGGATGGGTGTGGTGTGGGTGTAAACCAGGTGTGAGGGAGTGGCTGTGGCATGCTGACAACTAGACCTGTGATCTGCAGATCACTACAGGGAAGACCTGGCACACGTAGTGTTGTCATCCCCCCCTGTGAGCGTGAGCGGAGTGGGCTGGCCTGGTGTATGCCAGTCCAGCATAAGGGTTTGAACAATGACCCCAGGGCTCTGGGTGTGGTTCCGTACCGGGCTGGTCAAGAAAGTAACTAGTGTGTGTGTCCCTGTTGTAGTGCCAGCGCCACCCGGACCGCATTCGGCAATGTGTCACCCTGTGACCCAAGTCCAACGACATGAGCAACATGGATGTAAGGGGGAATCACTGACCCTACATTCATCCATAGTTCCCCACTTGAAAGATCATAGACATGACACATATGTGTGAATATAAATGTTTGATGTACATTCAGTGGAGTGTTGGAGCTGAAGCAGTACAGGGCCATGCAAACCCCCCTTCACAATGTTGGCCCATGGAGGGCCAGCCAAATTCCTTCAGGGAATGACAAGTCAAAAGGAAGAGGAAGAGTTCAATCCGCAGTCTGATTGCTGTGTCATTGGCAAACAAACAGGATATGGCAGTCCATGTCGAGGTCCAAGGTAAGTTTTGCAGAGTGTATCGGGGACAGTGGAAAGTGATGATGCAGAGGGCAGAACCAAGCTGAAACCGGCCATATGGTGGAGATGAATGCTACTATGTCCTTCTTACCACGAAGGCAGATTCATCCGCATCTTTGTCCTCTGCTGTTTCATGTGCCTCACATGTGGGTGGTGGTGTTCTGTCTCCAGCACTGTCTGGCAGTGATACCTCAGGTGCTAGAGGTGGAATGTCTGCCACACTGTGTGGCACTGACACTTCAGGGGGCAGAAGTGTGGATGTAGTGGTAGCAGCAGCATGCATTAGCGCAAGGCCTTGTGGCAGCAATGCCATGATGATGGTCCTGAGGTCATTGAGAAATCCAGCTACCTCTCACTGGTGTGCAGCTGTGGCAGCCGCTCTTTCCGCCTGTGTCCGCTCCATGTTCTCCATGATCCTCCGCATGTATCCCAATTCCCGGGTGACATCGTTAGAGCCACTCTGACTGGACAGTTGTTCTAGTCTCTGAGTCAGGGCTCCAGCGATGTCAGCCATGGTCCATTGGAGAGCATGGAGTAGACTGTGGGTTTCCTTTAGGGACCGTGAGTGGTCCCTGATGGGACTTAGACACCCACGTATGGCATCTAGTTTGGCTGCCATGCGGTCGAAGCCCACCCGCACCTGTTCAGCCAGATTCTCCTGGCACCCCAACAAACGGCGTTGGAAGGCCATGTGTTGTTTGTGGGGGTCCTGGGAGACAGCTGAGGTGGTGGGTGCTGCCTGCTGTGTGGTCTGTGCAGGAGGTGGGGTCTCCTCATAGCAGCTAGGCTGCCCTGCTCATGGAGGTGGTCTGCGGAGGCTCTCCACGAGCTGTTAGAGGGTGTCAGAGTTGAAGCTGTGGTGTCCTCTTCGTCATCAGATAAGAGAGGTGCGGGCTGCTCTGCAGGAGGTGTTGATTCTCTATCTGCAATGTGAAGGGGAGATGCAGTTTAACAATGTGTTTACATGTATGTTGTCGCATTGTACGTTTTCATATAGACTGCATGACTGTGTACATTGTGGCTGTTTGGAAGGAGCTGCCTATTTGATGGGGGACAGTGGACATGTCGACAACATAACGGATGTGAGTTTGTACTTGTACATTATCAACTCACATTTCCCTGCAATGCCAAATGTGATTGGCCAGTTTCTACACACAAGCGGCACCAGTTGTGTCCTGTGTTCTGTTGTGGACGTGTTGCGGTTTGTACCACATTGTTGTCAATGTTGATGTGCTCTGCATGTTATGTGTGTGTGTGCTGCATTTCTGGGGAGTCGCACATGCAGCTCTGAGTTTTCTGCCCCTTATCTCTTTCATGCGGTGGGCCTTTCACTTCTGTGCTTATACAATGCAGAGATGTTATACACCTTGGTACTTTGGTCTCTTGGTGAGAGTTGGGGGCTGGAGCATGGCTTGTCCGCAGATGTGCTCTACTTAATTGTATATGTGTGCCATTGTGCCCATCTCCCCCCCTCCACCGGTCCCTGGTCGTTACTCACCCTGTTGCTGTTGTGTCCAGTTATGTTGAGCAGTGTCCGGTCCCCCAACTCCTGCCACCGTCTCCCCACTGATGACTGTGGACACCATTTCCTCCATATCATCCAGCTCCTCCTGTGGCGCAGGACTCCCACCCCCAGTCTGCATTGCTGCTTTCCAGTTGTTGGCGAGTTTCAGCTGGATGTTGTGCTTTACATCATTCCAGCGCCTCTTGACCTCTTCCGTTGTCTTCTTCAGCACTCCCACTGCATTCACCTTGTCCACGATGGACTGCCATAGTCCATTTTTTGTTGCCAATGAAGCAGTGGAGGTGATGAACAGTTGTTGATGGTGTTCTACGACCTCCGTTATCAGGATCCTGTTTTCCTGCAGACTGAACTGCTTCTTCCTACTCTTATTCTCCTTGCCCTGCCCTGACTCGACGTCCCAGGCTGGTGCTCCGGGGGGCTTGTGGGGATCTGGTTGTCCTCCGTACTTGCTCCGGCAACATCCATTGTACTTCGCTTTTGTCTAGGATTTTGTTTGTCTGGTTTTTTTTTCTACTTTTATGGTGATTTTTCCCACCTAACGTGTGTAAATTGCAGGCCTGTCGCTGATTTTTGTATCGCGATTGGCCTCATTACAACATTTTTTGTGTTGGTGTTTCGCATTTTTTGCGGCATCGCGTTGGGTTTATCGCGGACATTTGACGCGTTATCGTGGGCCTATTGCATGGTACCGCCGTGTTGTGAATGCTACGTTAACACGGCGTTATTTTCACCCGATAGACTGCGATAAGGAGAGTTGCATTAAGCTGATTTTGCAGTAATTATCACACGTTCTTGAGAATATACCCCTGTGAGTTCTGACTCGCTGGTGCTGTCATCTCATAATTCTCCACATGAGTAACAACAAAATGGTGGACGATGTGTTTAATAGGTTTATCTATTTTTCATCAAAGAAATGTGTTTCTGAATCTGATTTTTATGCACTTTAATTTATGACAGAAATCTTTTTTAAAGATTATGTTGAAAATATTTGGTAAGCTCATCTTATGAGTCTTATTGTGCCCACCATATTTGTTATAAATGTTTTATTTACCTTTAAAAATGTCTTTATTCTTAGTATTTTCATTTTTTTTCAAAGATAGTTATGAAAACAGCTACTTCAATTCTCAGTGTTCATTTCAGTATTTTAATTTATTCCGCGGCGCAGTTATATCTTCACTGAGAGAATTCGCAATAATTGGGTGTCTCTTTATGATTTGTATGGGTGCAGCAGAGTCAGTCACATACCCAACACGATTTAATTGAGTCTGCCCAATTGGCCTTCCAGAGACATCTCCCTTGTAGCAGTTTTCAGAAGTTTTCTCTGTAGCCCAGTTTAACAGTATTGATGTTTGATTTTAGAGCAAATACAGTGGGCATCAACCAGGAAACAGTGGCAATGTACTGCAGCCGGTAAATGGGGATTATGCCCCCCCCCTCCAATAAAATATATCCTATTCTAAAGGGGGACACTAGCAATCATTGTCGAAAATCATTCTGGCGGATTACTGCTGAAAACTTGACAAATTACATCAGTTTTCCAATTCTTTTTCCCATAGTCGCTCTGATTTTGGAGGACAGGATGCTCTGTCACAAACGTGAAAGATTGTCCTCCTGCCATATATTGCAAGTGCCATAGGTCAGGGGTCTCCAAACTTTTCAGTACAAAGGCCACATTGTATATTTTACAAATATTCAAGGGCAGGAAAAAATCTGTTTTATATCTAAACCGGGTTGCACCCTTTAACAGGGATGGACTGGTAACCCAAAGCAACCCTGGCAAATTTTGTCAGACCAACCACTGTATGTTGCATAGCAAGAGATTGGAGTGAGCAAGCCAGCCCACTATAAGGTGGGGATGTTGGTTCTCCTCCTAAGAAAATTGCAAGAATGGTGCATTCTACAACATGTTTTTCCGTATACACTTTTAAGCATAGCAAACAATGACCTTGGAGTGTACCAGGATATGACAGTCTTTGTTGGGGCCCTACACTAATTATCTTACTATCACCCTCCAACAATACCCCTCATCTCTCCAGAGCCCCTCTCTCACATGTATTTAATTTGGTTAATAGCACCTCTTCTACCAGTGTAGGGCGTCAGAGCACTTTAAATCACACACACATAGAGAAAATGCTACAAGACAAATGGGACTATGAGGTGTAGGCATTTTTAAGAGTGCTCGATCTGGAGAAGCACAAACTCAGGATTCAAAACATAACACAGCGGTTAGGGTTGGCTTTTCTAATAAGAATGTATTTCTAACCAAACAAACAAGCACTGGCGTTGCCAATAGGTCTCGCAGTAGGAAAGTTGGAGCTATTACAATTGCAAATAACAATGCCTTTTATTTTTGTTTTCATTTTAAAAACATAAAGGGCTTTGTCATTTACAAAACCAATAGCTCCAACTTTCCTACTGCGAGACCTATTGTGCACTGCACAGTGTGGGTGAAAGTGGCACTGCGTGTGTGTGAGTGGCTTTGAGTGAGTTGTGTTGCGTGGGTGAGTGGCGTTGCATGTGTGAGTGTTGTTGCGTGGGTGAGTGGCGTTGCGCGGGTGAGTGGCGTTGCGTGTGCGAGTGGCGTTGCATGGGTGAGTGGCATTGCATGGGTGAGAGTGGCGTTGCGTGTGTGAGAGTGGGCTTGCGTGGGTGTGAGTGGCGTTGTGTGTCTGAAAGTGGTGCTGTGTGGGTAAAATTGGCACTGCGTGGGTGTGAGTGGATTTGCATGTGTGAGTGGCGATGCGTGTGTGAGTGGCGTTGCGTGTGTGAGTGGCGCTGCGTGTGTGAGTGGCATTGCGTGTGTGAGTGGCGTTGCGTGTGTGAGTGGCGTTGCGTGTGTGAGTAGCGTTGCATGTGTGAGTGGTGTTGCATGTGTGAGTGGCGTTGCATGTGTGAGTGGGGTTGCATGTGTGAGTGGCGTTGCATGTGTAAGTGGCATTGCATGGGTGAGAGTGGCGTTGCGTGTGTGAGAGTGGGCTTGCGTGGGTGTGAGTGGCGTTGTGTGTCTGAAAGTGGTGCTGTGTGGGTAAAAGTGGCACTGCGTGGGTGTGAGTGGATTTGCATGAGTGAGTGGCGTTGCGTGTGTGAGTGGCGTTGCGTGTGTGAGTGGCGTTGCGTGGGTGAGTGGCATTGCGTGGGTGAGTGGCGTTGCGTGTGTGAGTGGCGTTGCGTGTGTGAGTGGCGTTGCGTGTGTGAGTGGCGTTGCATGTGTGAGTGGCATTGCATGTGTGAGTGGCATTGCATGTGTGAGTGGCGTTGCATGTGTGAGTGGCGTTGCGTGTGTGAGCGGCGTTGCATGTGGGAGCGGCATTGCATGGGTGAGCGGCGTTGCGTGGGCGAGCGGTGTTGCGTGTGTGAGCGGCGTTGCGTGTGTGAGCGGCGTTGCGTGGGTGAGCGGAGTTGCGTGGGTGAGTGGCGTTGCGTGGGTGAGTAGCATTGCGTGTGTGAGTGGCGTTGAGTGTGTGAGTGGCGTTGCGTGTGTGAGTGGCATTGCGTGGGTGAGTGGCATTGCGTGGGTGAGTGGCGTTGCGTGGGTGAGTGGGGTTGCGTGGGTGAGTGGCGTTGCATGGGTGAGTGGCGTTGCGTGGGTGAGTGGCTTTGCGTGTGTGAGTGGCGTTGCATGTGTGAGTGGTGTTGCATGTGTGAGTGGCGTTGCGTGTGTGAGCGGCGTTGCGTGGGTGAGCGGCGTTGCGTGGGTGAGCGGCGTTGCGTGGGTGAGTGGCGTTGCGTGGGTGAGTGGCGTTGCGTGTGTGAGTGACGTTGCATGTGTGAGTGGTGTTACGTGGGTGAGTGGCGTTGCGTGGGTGAGTGGCGTTCCGTGGATGAGTGGCGTTGCGTGGATGAGTGGCGTTGCGTGGATGAGTGGCGTTGCTTGAATGAGTGGGGTTGCGTGGGTGAGTTGTGTTGCGTGTGTGAGTGGTGTTGCTTGGGTGAGTGGCGTTGCTTGGGTGAGTGTGGCATTGCGTGGGTGATAGTGGGCTTGCGTGGGTGTGAGTGGCGTTGCGTGTCTGAAAGTGGTGCTGTGTGGGTGAAAGTATTTACAACAAGGGGTGGTGAGGGACAGAGTCTCTGAATTAAGCAGAAAGCTCTCACCCAGTCAAGAGATCAGGGCTAGATCCAACACCGTTTTTTAGCTCACTGCACCATCCCAGTTTCAGAACCTGGCTGTATGCAAATTAGTCTGTTCCTGTCCCAGTGCATGATGGGAACAGGGCAAACCAAACTACAGAAGCCAATTCTTACACTGGGAAGGAAACAAGCTCCCGGGGACCGGTTTCTGGCATTACAGCCGTCTTCGGCCCGGTTTGCTTGAATCCTGATGGTGCAATGAGCAAGGGTCTCACATCTGAGAATACCCTTCCACGCTTAGGGTGGACAAAAATATTTACAACAAGGGGTGGTGAGGGACAGAGTCTCTGAATTAAGCAGAAAGCTCTCACCCAGTCAAGAGATCAGGGCTAGATCCAACACCGTTTTTTAGCTCACTGCACCATCCCAGTTTCAGAACCTGGCTGTATGCAAATTAGTCTGTTCCTGTCCCAGTGCATGATGGGAACAGGGCAAACCAAACTACAGAAGCCAATTCTTAGACTGGGAAGGAAACAAGCTCCCGGGGGTGAAAGTGGCACTGCGTGGGTGTGAGTGGCTTTGCGTGAGTGAGTGAGTGAGTGGCGTTGCGTGGGTGAGTGTGGTGTTGCGTGGATGATAGTTGGCTTGCGTGGGTGTGAGTGGCGTTGCGTGTCTGTAAGTGTTGCTGTGTGGGTGAAAGTGGCACAGAGCCTTTGATGTGGCCTGGCGCAGGAGAAATGCTGCTGCTGCTAATTAAATATAAAAAGTGTTTAGGGACTCACGGCTGCCGAGAGTAACAAGGCAGTGCTGGGAGGGGGGCTGCACACCAACTAAAGTGCTCTGGTTGCACGGCCTGCGGCCGGCCGTGTGAAGTGATAAGCCTTTGAAGTACACAGGCATGCTGTGACGGAGGTGTGAGAGGTCTGTCAGGGAACAGATGGCCTGGCTGTGAAGCAGGGGGCGGGGCAGCGCTGGGGAAGCCTGTGGGAGGGTGATTGATGCCTTTGATGTGGGGAGGGAGGAGAGCCTTTTGCGAGCCTGCAGGAGAAATGCTGCCGATGCGCGTGCATGTTTAATCATGTGATTCGCGTGAACTTAAAGAAAACCGCGGCTGAAAGCCCGTGGTTTGAAGTGGATTTTGCCGACTTGAATTCTCCCCATTTCCCATTCCTGCGGAATGGTAAAGGCGAGACCTAAAAAACCCTGTTGGCTACCTAGGCCTAGGGTGCCAATCTCGCCGCCACCTGAGCAAAGGCAAGCCCTGGATTTGCGGCATCATGTACCTCCACGCGGAGTATAACAACATTCACAGTTTTTGCCCCTGGTAATGCACCCAGGCATGGCAGCACTGATCGCGTGTAGTTGTCTCTCGGGTGCTGGAGGAGTAGTCTCAGACCAGCTGGCGGCCTGGTTTTGTGCACCACAGGGCATGGTCCGATGGCTAGAGGCCGTAACGCGTGGTGATGAGGAGAGGCACAAGGGACAGACTTTTAGGATGAAAGGGAGGGGAGCATGGGGGCAGGCCAAGACAATTTTACCAGGGCTGTCATTGGTAGCACTTTTGTGCGCTACTGCTAATTGACGGCCCTGTAAGCCAATACACCACTGTTTGCTGATGTTTTGAAAGCATTGTAACATTTAACATCGCCCCTTAGGCTAGTGGTGGTGTCACATTTTATAACGCTTTTAAAAGAGCAGCAGTAGAGTGATGTTGTGAAGTAATCCCTCGGGGAACTGGAAACTTGCATATAAAGCTGCTGTCGGAGAGTAGCAGCATATTGCAGTCAGGCTGCCTCACGGGCCGGATAAAATCCTGTAGCAGGGGGTAGTTGCCCCGCGGGCCATAGTTTGTAAACCCCTGCCATAGGATATAATGTACTTGTAATATGACAGACAGGCTACCCGTTACATTTGTAATAGATTATCCCTTCTTCCGAACTTTAAATCATCTTAATTTATACTTTCTTGGTTAACAGTGACATATTTTTGCCCCTGAGGCAACAATTAGTCCAGTAGTAAATGAAAATATCAAATTTAGCTGCTGAAACCGGAGAATTAAGCATCCTGTAGAAAGTATTTTTTTCCACTGGTGGTAATTACCAATGGCAGTGTTTCTCACTACTACTCTGCTTCTAGTAGCATGGCAGAGTTTGCATTCTGTGTTACTGACTATAGTCTGGGACTATAGTCCCAGACCATTGTCAGTAACACAGAATGCAAACTGCCATGCTTCTAAAAGCAGAGTAGTAATGACAGTGTATTGATTTTTTTTTTTTTACAAATAAAGGTTTCTTGTATAAACCAAAAATTCTGCATTCATACAGACTGCGGACCATAACTGATACAACTACTTAACTAGAGAATAAGAGCCATCTTGGAACTTTATTCACTCATGGATTTACCACCACCGTTATTTGTTTTTGGAATGAGGAACTTTATCTCTGGTTCCTGTCTAACCATGACTAGAAGCTGGCATTTTTCAAAACCACGCGAGGGAGGTTTGACAGTGACCTGCGATCTGCTTGTTCCATTAGAGGCCTGCAGAGAAACAAACAGATTCTTCAGCTGGGCATGGGGAAGCCTCGCTTCTCTCTCAGAATCGTTCTGTCGCACACACACACACAGATCCGAAAACGAAACTGAGCTCCTGACATTTACAGAATGGTGATGAGTCAGTTCTAGTCAAATAAATAGCAGGCACGCTGTTAACTATATAAAGGATCCTCTAAAGCACTCCCTGGTGAGCAGCCGTGCAAACAAAAACCTTACTTAGCAAATTGTAAATGGAAGAAGCCCGGACGCCCCGGCGTCGTCCTATTTCTTATCGCCGTCCTCGCCCTTTGTAAGGTACCCGGCACCAGTTTTCCTTCGCACCGTTTCTCGTGGGTGTTAAACGGGTAATAGGATAGCCCCGTCAGTTGCCGAAAATAAGGGTTTCTCACGACTCAGTGACAAGGGCACACGTCTTTTTACTCGGCATAAGAGAGGCCCTGACGCTCTTACGCTGGTAAACGGATAAATATTGTACAGACGAGTTCTACGTTTCGTTTCCGAGTCACTCTCTGTGTCCTCAAATCCGCATACACGTTGGTGCCCTAATCCTTTGTAAACTTAAATATCAATATGAATAATAGTCTTGCATCAGAAAAAAAATCAAAACATAAACGGTATATTTCTGTAAATATAAACAACGCAGCATCTTTGCTTAACTGCTTTCTTGCCTGGTGTGGGGGTAGCGCCTAATTTAAGAAAAACAATCTGTATACAGACAGTCATTAAAAAGTAAAAGCTGAACAGAAGTGATTAAACGGGTGCTCTGAGAAGTAATCTCAGTCACATTTCACAAAGCCATTTAACATGTACGTCGTGCAGGTACAGTTTAGTTTACTTAGGAGTGAAAATTCATTTTAGTAATTTAGAAAATGTTAATTTTCACTTCTTAAAGCATAGCCACACATCTATTAGACCCAACCATATGCATGAACTCACATTCCCCCACTACTGATCACGCCTCCCTCATATTCATTTAATCTATCACAAACATATTTAGTAAATCCATGGAATGGAATGTTTTCCCTGACAGCACACGTCTAAGCCCAGTAAGCAACAATAACCAGTGAACTAACCGCTAATTTTGGGCTCTGAAGCAGCGTGCTGACAGGTGTAAAATGCTTCAAAGTCTGTCAGTGTAATGGGGAAGTAAGCTCTAATTAAATGCAATTGCAATACAACACAATGCATAATACTACCTCAGGATGGTGTAAAATAAGACATGGGTAAATCCTCTCCTAGTGGTGGAGAGTATACATTAAATTGTGGAGATGCCCTGGAAAGTT
This sequence comes from Lissotriton vulgaris, assembly GCF_964263255.1. Classification (NCBI taxonomy): domain Eukaryota; kingdom Metazoa; phylum Chordata; class Amphibia; order Caudata; family Salamandridae; genus Lissotriton; species Lissotriton vulgaris. Next base: position 1,050,746,761 of record NC_141693.1, read on the forward strand.
TGGCCAAACAACTCAAGTTTGTGGGCATTCACAAGTGCCTCCAAGTTCTATTCCCACCCTAGAAATAGTTGGTGATATACTCCTAATATGGCTAGGGGTCAATTGGTTTCCTGGGTGGTAGTGGAAAGGAAAGGAAATGCTCTTACAGTTGGTGAGTGTGGTGAGGTAGGGGTGTCTATGTGCTAAAAAAATCCCTGAGTAGAAAACAAATGTTGAAAACCTTTGTGAATTCAGAAAATTAGTAAATCTGCACTCCTTGAGGGCATGAATACACAGGTGTGGATTTGAAAATGTCCTTACGAATCGGGGCCCAAGGGTCTCAAAAACTAAATGCTTTAGGATTTCTTCCTGATGTTGGGGATTAGCTATCAATTCTCGACTAAACAGAATTGATAGTGGGCAAAGGTTTCTCCAAAGAACCCAGTATAGGTGCAAAATGGACAAGTATCAAGTATATATTGAGCATAAACAAATATACCTTGCTTCATCTCGATTTAAACACAGTTGACCGCCAAAGACTGTCTTATGACCGTTTGACTCTGTAAGGCTTCAAATTGTCTACCTATTGTTCCAATAATACGCTGGAAATAAACAAAGATAAAACTAAAACCTTGATTATTGATAGACAAATAAACAAAAAGGTTCCTGGTATCTAAACATAGAAACAATTGCAACTGTACAAGCATATAAATACTTGGGCATAAAACTCGATCATCGAGGGACATTTCATGACCATAAAGTAGCTCTAGAGCACGATGCTAACTCATTCAGCCTTGCGTTGAAGTCCCTATAATCCAAAACTCAGTGCCCATCATTACAGGCGCTGACATAGGTAACAAGAAGTAAACTACATCCAACACAGTCATATTGTCTAGCCGTTCTTCCCGAATCAACAGTGTTATTGATTAACACACTATTTGCAAAACTCACAGACATGTATTCTGCCTTCTGCCAGACACCTCACAAGAACATATCAGATTGGAGTTTGGATTGATCAACAAAAACCTTGGCAGGTTATCATTGTTTTTAAAAATCATTCATACAGCAAAGTCAAGTCATGAAGATTTCCTAAGTTATCAACTTTGGCAAGCACTTTTTGTCTAGAACTCATTCACCAAAGGTCTGTGGCTTGGTTTCTTACAAAACAACATTTGACTCGGAAGAAGCGTGGGCCAGCAGTTTAAGTCACACACACTTTACAAAAATGTTTTTAAAAATAAAATTGTACTAATGTTTTCTTGGATGATGGACAAAAATGCCTTCGGCAGACATTCAGTTTCCTGGACTGTCATTAATTCTTAACGGAGGAGTGTGGAGCAAGCGCACCTTCGGCAACCTTTCTCCTCACAATTAAAATTAAAACTACTCCAGTACTGTTTTGGCGTCTGCAAAAATCAATCTCCCCATGGATTAAAACATTATCTGATAAAAGTTGCCGGCCATGAAGTTACCATTTGGTATCAACTTTCTATATTCTTTGTGCTTGCCCATGATTAGATCAGCTATGAAGGCGTCAGTTGAAACAGCTCTTTCTAGCTTCAAATATCTCACTTTAGGACAAGCACTAATCCCATGCCTCAATGGGGAGAACTTTCAATTGAAATGCAGATCTGTCAAATAGATGACTGCAGCTGAGAAACGTTTTAAACTCTTAATGTAATTTAGAGCTGAAAAAGTTTCGGTACTATAATATTCATATGAATATTCTGTAACTGAGTATTTGAACAATTACTCATGGTGTAAAATAAGACATGGGTAAATCCTCTTATGTGGGTAAATTTTGTAAAAATTTTAAGTAATCAAACACTACATTTCTCTTTTACACTAAGGGCCTGATTATGATGCGTTTGGGAAATCCTCCAGATCGAATCGGTTTGGAAATGGTTTCCGACCGACTCGGATCGGAAGAGTCCGACCGACCGAGTATGATGCATCCAGATACTTCCAGATAGAATTTGGTTGGACTCCCATTGACTTCTATGGAAGCCTATGTTCCTAACATTGTAATCTGGCCCTTGGTCGGGAAGACAGGTTTCTGATCCAATTCGGAAGGAGCAAATGCCGTTAGGAGGCCTTCCTAACCACATCGTAATCGGGCCGTAGGTGGGAATGCTTTCCTAACCACTTCGTAATCGGGCCCTATTAATTCAAATTGACTTTTACTAAAGGGCATAACATTTTAGATTTTTCTAGTTAGATCACCTAAACTATCTATCTCTCTTTTAGACAAGGTTGTGTTCTATTAACTTTTTCTGCGCCTTAAGCCATTCGGATTACATTTCATTCCTCTTGCTCCTGAGGAAACTACGAGTTTATCTACAGAAAAAGCATAGGCACCCATAAGGATAGCAATTGTAGGATCATGGCTAGACCATGGCAAAACACTTATATGGGTCATCCTCTGAAAAGTTCAGAACCATGCGGCTCTGAAACCTGTTGGTCAAGGACCACTGAAATCATGTCATTCATTGACTGAAGGCCCTGCCCTGTCTTACAATCCACTGCAGAATTTAGTTTAAACCTTTGTCATGATCATACTGCGTTGTTGGTAAGTTCTCCTGGATATCCATGGGAGCTGTTTCCTCCTTTCTTTCTAAATCACATCCTGTTTATTTTATTTTATTTCCGTTTTATTTAATTGGGTTTTATAGTGGGAATATGGCACAATGGCATTGGACCTCTTTGCAAAGGAACAAAAATAAGTTTAATCTATTAATATACAAAACCTATTAACCTGCACAATACAAGGTAGAAACCAACCACAATGCCTGAATGCAGGCAGAAGGGTTTTCTAAGAAGCTAAGAATGACTGTGGGAAAAATAGGAATATGTGAAAGAATATAAAGGCAAATTAAGATCCATGAAGAGTCAAAAGGTGAAACCAAGAAAGGTACACAGAACAAATATAGAGAAGGGTGGAAACCTTCAGATGGCAGAGAGAAGATTGGGACAGTAATGTGAGAGGTATTAGATGTGGAACCTAGCTGGTCTACGCAGTAAGCTTCAAATCGCGGAGTGGGTGGAGCTGGTGAATAACCAGGATATCCTTATTTTTCAAGAGACCTGGGCAATTGACCCTATTTTCCACCATGGGTTTCTTAATTTTCACAAACCAGCTCGTAGGTCAGGAGTGGGTAGACCGTCAGGGGGTCTATGTGTCTGGTTAAGACAGTCATATCACAGAGGTGCCCACTACAAATCCCGATATCCTCGTGATCAAGCTTTCAAATCCTGGCTCACAGGTGATAGTTATTATAAATGTCTATGCACGGGGAATTCCGGGAGGACGTAGTCCCACTGGTATGTTTAATGAGCTTGAACTTATTTTTAACCAAATTGGTAGGGAATCTTTTGCTATACTGGCAGGTGACCTAAATTGCACATTTGAGCCATATTCTGGAAGTGAGATGGACTTTTTGGTAGAAGAGGACAAACTTTGGAAGATTCCCCCCTTAGAACTATTACCTATTAAGAAAGGGACAGAAGCAGCACTCCATTGGTTGGGGTTCTGCCTTGAACGGGGACTGAGAGCTGTGAATGGGCAAACCACTTCAGACAAACAAGGGAAACATACTTTTGATAATGGCCATAGAACGAGTAGGATTGACTACATTCTCATTAGGGCAGAGTGTTGGTCCTCACTGGTTGATATGTTAGTGGTAGATCGCCCTGAGAGTGACCATAATCCTTTGGCACTCAGCCTAGCTCTTGATAGTAACCATCGGATGGGACTCTCCCATAAATGTGCCACGGCTGATGTGTTCTTGGAGAATGATAGAAGAAGGGTACAGTGGTGTAGGGTAGCGGAGGAGCCCACCACACTAAGTATAATCTCACGGAAAGTCGTGGAGGTTTCGCTTGCTATGGAGAAAACGACTGACCCTGTTGATTTTTGTGGGCTACATGATAATCTTTTTAACTTTTTGAAATCGCTTTTTTTAACTTCTAAAAAAACTGGAAAAAAAACCCGACCATCACTGGGTGGGGGCAAATGGTATAATCGACTGTGTCGCCAAGCCCATATTGACCTACTTGTAGCACTTACGTCGCTTGACAGTGTAGCTATACGGAAGGGTAGACAGGAATATAAAAAGTGCCAGAAAGAGGCCAAATCAGCTTGGGACGACAAACACTGGCAGGATCTTTATGAGGCGAGCTTATCCTCTAATCAAATGAGGTTCTGGCATGTTCTCAAGTGGGGGAATTCCTATGAGTCTCAAATCCCTTCTAATCATGTAGCTGAAGCAGGATGGGTTGCATATTTTGGGTTAACAGTTTAGCATCCCTGGTTCTCTAGTAGCCCCCATAGTAAGTATGCGGGTGGCCCCTCTAAGAACACCGGGCTCAGTTCCCCTCTTTGATCGTTTGGATGTAGAGCTGGCCTTAAGCCAGACTAAAGGGGGGAAAGCTCCCGGCATAGACTGCATTCCTTCGGATCTTTTTAAATCTGATCAAGCAGTCTGGGTCCCCTATATATTAAAAGTTGCTAACGCCGTGGCAGATGGAGCCCCGATACCCGACTCTTGGCAGGGGGCAGAAATCCTTCCAATATTTAAAAAGGGGGATTGCTCCCTGCCTGCAAACTATCGTCCGATTAGCCTTATTGACGCCATCCAAAAGATCATCTCTCGGATGGTGCTGTTTAAGATCTCAGCATGGATGGACGAAATGTCAATATTATCACCTTTGCAGGCTGGCTTCAGGCCCGGTGTAAGTACAATAGATCAGATTCTAAGATTTCTACTAATCTATTGGAAGGTGGTGGTCTTAAGTGGAGGAGTGATCTATGCGGCCTTTGTGGACCTAAAGTTCGCCTTCGACTTGGTCCCAAGAGCCAAACAGTGGGAGGCTCTGATACAAATGGGATTGCCGAAGGATCTGTTGAACATTATCATAAGACTTCATGAGAAGAACTATGCCCAGGTTCGATGGGTTATGCAGGGCCAAGTCACCAAAAAGTTTCCAGTGACACAGGGAGTCCCTCAAGGATGTGTCCTTGCCCCTACCCTTTTTCTTCTATTTATTAATAGAGTTGTTGCCTATTTTTCGGATACTCCGACTGACGCTCCTACCTTGGGCAGTATGAAGGTTCCACTTCTCATCTTCGCAGATGACACGCTCATACTCTCAAAAACACAAAAGGGGCTACAACTGGCACTTAACAAATTTGTAGAATTCTGTGATGCCAATGATTTGCAGGTCAACACAAGTAAAACCAAGTTTATGGTTTTTACTAAAAATAGATTAAGATCTATTTTTATCAGGTTAGTCTTAATGGCATAAATTTGGAACAGGTAAATGAGATTACTTACCTGGGGGTGGTCTTAGACCATAGATTAAGATGGACTGCCCAGATGGATGTATTGTCACTAAAATTGTCACAGTTGAGTGGGATATTGGTCAAGGAGCAGAGATCCTCTCTAATTAAGAGAGTGAGCCCAGCCCTCAAAATATATAACATCAAGATTAGAACAGCCATTATATATGGAACAGATCTCTGGGGCTATGTTGACCTTTCCCAACTTGAGAAAATACAAAATAAGTTTTTACGAAACTTGGTGGGTCTTCCTCAATCGACCCCTATGCTTCCTTTAATGTTGGACCTGGGTTGTCATCCAATAGAGGAATTGGCAAAACTGAGAATTATTCTACTATGGAGGAGAATTTGGGTAACCCTTGAATTGGCTATATTTGCTGTGGGAATAGAAGATCTTAGACAAATAGTGGGTAGTGGTAATCTCCCTTGGTTCATAGCTGTTAAATCTATCCTGTCAGATATGGGCCTTATCCAGCTATGGTCCGACCCCAGGACTAGTGTGTTCCCCTCAAAAAAGGATCTTAAGGACCAGTTTTGGGCTGCATATAGAAATAAGTTGATCATGGAACATGTTATGTTATGTTAATATTTTGTTAAGCGCAAAACAGCTGCCCCAGCAATTAGGCGTCCCGGCGCTGAAACCATAACAGATATCTGAGGGGAGGGAGGGAGGGAGTGAAACAACAGGAAGATTATATCAGGGAGAACAGATATGTTTTGATTGCCTTGCGAAAGGCCAACAGGTTTGTCATAAAGCGAATGTGAAGTGGCAGGGAGTTCCAAAGTTTCGCCCCCAAAACCTTGAAAGAGCGGCCACCCATTCAGCTGAGCTTGGTGCGAGGGACAACCACAAGGTATTGTCCTAAGGAGCGTAGGGCGCGCTGGGGGGTGTAGGGTACCAGAAGTGGGCGTAGGAGTCCCGGACAATCTGATCTGAGAATTTTGAAGGCAGTGGTGAGAGTCTTGAATCGAACTCGAGACTCAATACGCAGCCAGTGTAGCTTCTGGATGGTAGATCTCGTAGAGCACCTGCGGGGAAGGCCCACCACAGCCCTAGCTGCTGAGTTTTGCACCCGTTGCAGCCGTACCATCTCTGCTTTATTGATGCCTAAGAATAGAACATTGGCATAATCCAATCGAGCCAGGATGATTGATTGAACTATCAGTTGGCGCGTTTTGGGGTCGAAGAAGCCAAGTATCGGGTGAAGGCTTCTCAGCAGACCCACACAAGTAGCTGCCACTTTCTTTGTGTGGGTCTGGAAATTGAGGGAGGAGTCCAGCCAGACACCCATATTCCTCACCAGAGTTTTGGGCGAAGGAATGGGGCCAAGTAGGGACGGCCACCAATGTTCACTCCAGTAACAGGGATTTTTTCCAAGGAGCAGCACTTCTGTTTTCCCAGCGTTCAATTGAAGGCAGTTACAGGTCATCCATTGTGCAACTGCCGCTAAGCCATCTCTAAATTTCGCAGCTGAAATTGAGGGGCCCTCAGTTAGAGTGATGACCAGCTGCGTGTCGTCAGCGTACGACACCAGCGTAAGGTCCCACTCTTTTGCCACTTCAGCAAGAGGCTGGACATAGAGATTAAAAAGGGATGGGCTAAGCGCCGATCACTGGGGAACTCCTTGTTCGATGGAATGGGGCTGAGAAATAAATGGGGGGGCTGAGACCCGGAAGGATCTATCCTTCAGGAAGGACCGAAACCACTCAAGGGCAAGATCGCAAATCCCTATTGCCTCGAGACGTCTTAGCAGGATATTATGGGAGACCGTATCAAAGGCCGTGCTGAGGTCAAGTAGAATCAGCGCAGCACTTTGACCGGCGTCCAATATGTTCCGGAGGTGTTCAATTGTAGTCAGCAGGGCGGATTCGGTACTGAATCCTGGTCTGAAGCCATTTTGGGATGGGTCCAAGATTTTATTTTGGACCATGTAGTGGGACAATACTTTGTTCACGTGGGCTTCTGCCAGTTTAGATGCCCATAGAAGCAGCGAAATAGGTCTAACATTTTCTGGCTTTGTGGGGTCTAGCGTAGGCTTTTTAATAATCGGAGAGACCCATGCTTGCTTCCAGCAGGTGGGAACCACCGCTGAGGAGAAAGAGAGATTGAGCAGAGTGGCCAAGGGAGGGAGTAAAAAATCAAGGGATTCTAGAAATTTGGCCGGTCTCATAGGATCTGTAGGAGAACCGGACCTAACCTGAGTGCATAGTTTGGCTAGGTCTTCATGGGTTATACTAGGTATAAGTGACAGGCTAGGATTGTCGGCCAAAAGGTTAAGAGGGTTGAGGAGCTCAGGAAAATCCTGTGGAAAGGTGTTGTAGATTTTCCTCACTTTTTCTATAAAGAAAGTAGCGAGGTCATCACATTGTTGTAAGGAGGTAATGCCTGGTGCTGGGTTAGAGCTCTTCTGGAGATTTTGTACTAGCTTAAAAATGGTTTTGGTGGGGTTGGCACTTAAGTTGATTTCCTCAGCATAAAAGGATGCACGAGTGGTACGTATCGCCTTATGGTACGTCCTTAACTAACGGAATTAATTAAATTCAACGAGACAGATCAACGAATTCAATTGACATGGGACATATCAGAAACCATGGTAAACTTTCTTGATGTGAGAGTGTCAAGAACCCCACATGGATTTATGACTGACCTTTATGTTAAACCTACAGACAGGAACAACATGTTGCTATACTCAAGCTTTCATGAACCTAACCTAATCAAAAACCTACCATTTTCACAAATGGCAAGAGTTAAAAGGATTACCTCAGATGAAAGGACCCTTAACACTAGGCTTAAAGAAATGACCAATAAATTCATTGACAGAGGCTATCCTCAAACTCTAGTGGAGGAATCCAAAAGTAGGATTGACAAAATGGACAGATTGAGACTCTTAACCCCAAAAGCAAAAACTGAACAAACACGTACAGTGGTGGTATCCAAATATTCCACAGCCAGCAAGAAATACAAACAAACTATTTTAAAACACTGTTCCATACTCAACATTGAACCGGATTTTAAACAGTCATTTAACCAACCACCCATTTTTGCTTTTTCAAGAGCAAAGAATTTTGGTGAAATCCTACAACATAAACCACCAGAAAGCATAACGTATTCAGGAACCAAACCTTGCCTCAACTGTGGCAACTGCAACAGTATAATAAAAGGTAATACCATCCACCATCCTTCACAAGGTTACCCCATCAAACTAAAGGTCAATGCCACCTGTGAATCCAGCAATTTGATCTATGGGATCAGATGCCCATGCGGCAAGATATATGTGGGCAAGACAGAACGCCGCATCAAAGTGCGATTAACTGAACATAAATCAAACATTCGATTGAAGAACATGAAATCAGCCCTATCATCGCACTTCGTAGAGGAACACCATAATGTCTCCCAAATCAAGTTCACAATCTTAGAAACTGTCCAGAAAATGGAGGGGAGAGACAATTCCAAACATCTCCTCAGAAGAGAAAACTACTGGATCCAAAAACTTTCTACCCAAAAACCGATGGGTTTGAATGAAAGAATAGAATTTGCTTGTTACCTATAACTAATTGCTCTGCAGACTGTTACTTGTGTATACTGTGCCTGTTCACACTCACATCTGACACGTACTACCTACCACACTCGCACATTTCACATCTTTTTCCCACATCGGTCAGTGGCACTTGCCACACAGTAGACTGCTCATTAACCTTCACCTCACAGGTTCGAGACTCGACGCAGTCATCACACACTTTTCGTTAACCCCATGCCTTCCATAACGGACATTATTTTTCATCCACCCGTCTTTGTTTATCATCCTTTTCCCTCGTTTAATAACCTTAGCACGCCTCTGTTCTACTGTTTCACTCTCTGGCGATCTTATTCGTTTCCCCAGACGACCAACTCACTCCCCGTTAGAGTCTTTCTATTGTGCCTATGGTCACGTGATACCTCACATGACCGGAACTCTTTTCATAATAGTAAAGCGCGACCGGCATTTACCGTGCCGACGCGATTGAAGACGAGGATCGTTTCCGAGCGCACGCATACTTCTTTTCTCAGGTCGGTTCGATAGATAGGATGAACCCACTTTCTTGAGCGTTTTGCTCTCATTTTCCCATGCCCTAACAGAGCCGCTCTGTTTGTTTTTTTTCAGAGGCTGTTACTAAACACATTGAATCAGTCATGTAAGTGACGCCATTTTTATGTTTCTTTTGACCACCTTGCATGTATACCACTATCACCCACCGCAGCATGATACTCACAGGACCTTTGCACACATCTTTATTCTCATCACCATCTATATGATATGTTTTGATGCAACGTTATTGCTTGTACTATATATCATTTCATTTAATAGTAATAGCAACTTATTACGTTTTTGCAGTGTCAATTCCCTGATGAAGGGCATGCCACAAATGCCCGAAATGCATTGGATGCTTTACAATGACATTGTCTGAAGTACAAATATGTGTGAACTATAAAACAAAGGACTATTAATTATGCTTGAAATCAGCATTATGAAAGTTTAACGAAATAAAAGAATATGTGAATAATTCAACAATTGGAGTGAAAGTCTTCTTTCAATAGGAGGACAACCTATTGTGTGCCCGTGAAGGGATGACTCTAGAGAAGCTCTAGTCTCACTTCTTAACCTACGTCCTTAACTTTGACAGGTAGAGGGCTTTGTCAGTATCCTTATACTCCTACCTCCAGCAGCATTCAGCTCTTTTACATTCTTTCCGCATGGTTTTTAAATTCTCATTGTACCATGGGTTAGAAGGGGTACTACAGGTTTTGGTCCATTTGGCTGGAATTAGGGTATCAAGCCCTGTGGTGATCCACTCATGGAAAGCAGCATATGCTGCATTAATGTCTCTATTCTCGGCGTTAAAGTGGAGATCGCCTAGATTAGTGATAAGATCACCAGATGAAAGTTTGTGCCAGGGCCTCTTATAGCAGGAACTGGAAGTATTTTTTGTGAGCGGTTCTCTGACCATCATGGAAAATCTAATAAGGAAATGGTCAGTCCAGCCCATGGGTTTGGGGAGATCAGCCGTGGCCTCTAAGATGTTGGTAAAGACAGGGTCTAGTGAATGCCCGGCATAGTGAGTGGGGGTATGAACAAGAGAGTTTAGTTGTAGGGCTGTATGATTCGCCAATACGTTTTTAATGGTAGGGTCAGACACAGAGTCAAAATGGAGGTTAAGATCTCCCAATATGGTGAAGTTGGGAGAAGACACCACTAGAGTATGAGCTACGTCTAAAAGTTCTTCAATGAACCTAGAGGTAGGACCGGGCGGACGGTAGATATAGAGGCCCGAGAGGGTAAACTGCGGACTAGTGGTGATCTTAAACAGTGCGCTTTCGCACCCCCAGATGTCTTCCTTCGTGAAAGAGCAGTTGTATATTGTTCGGTATACAACAGCTATCCCACCACCCCTTGAGTCTCTATTTATGGTTTTCATAGAGAAACCCTCGGGCAGCGTGAGGTTCTGGATACTAGTTTGGTCATCATGGAGCCATGTTTCGCATAGGAACAGAATATCTGGGCTTTCATCCGTTAGAAGGGTGAACACTTCAGCGTGGTGTTTCACAAGGGATCTAACATTTAGTTGGAGGACTATGAGGGAGGAATATTTTGGCGCAGTAGTTCTACGTCTATCTACATAGCTCGCCAACTCTTTCTGGTAGGTTTTTGAGCCATAAGGTGGACCCAGTTCTGGAAAGTTACTGGGACGCCATAACAAAGAGCACTGATAGAAAACTTTTTCATCAATTTAGAATAGGAACACTACCTCTGAGATCGTTTACACATAAATGGAGGGGTGGGTTAGGGAATTTATGTCCATGGTGTAAAGATCAGGAGGAAACTGTGGGCCACTTCTTTTTTGTTTGTCCTGCATATGTCGCCCCACGGAATAAATGGCTAAAACCAATCTGTCGAAAGCTTAACACTAGAGGGGCCAAAGAGGCCCTAAGGCTGTTAGGGATGTTAACATCACTCCCTGTGGTCATATCAGTAGCTACATTTTTAGGCTGGTCTTGGTTAATTAGAGTCAGATATCTACAGTGTTAGTCAGATTATTATTGAATATCCTATGAGTGATGTCCAATGTACTATGTTAATTATGTATTATGTCGGTTTTTAATGTTTTATTGTGTTTTATTTTTTGATGTCTTTTATGGTCAATTATAACGAAATAAAGACTTATGAAACTGACAACTGGTATTAGATGTGTCCATCTGGGAAAAAAAGATGATAGGGCTTAGGTATTTTTTTTGTCTTCATACCACCATTGTATGCAAATTACAGCCTTCCAGCAGTTCTGTACCTCCCCAGGCTTTTTACGATATCTCAATAGTCCTGCGCACAAGCCCAGCCAGTATTCTGGTTGCACGTTCCACGTAGGTGTAATCATAGGACTAATACGGTTAAGTTCTTACGTTCTTATTATGCCATTCCAATTCTGAAAAGCTTCCCAGATCTTATTTATTTATTTATAAAGTTTTATATAGCGCAAACAAGATCCCAAAGGATATCAGGGAGCTTTACAATAGGTTGGAAGAGAGGACGGAGTTCTCTGGGAATCGAAGGCACATCATTAACCCTCTTACCGGGGGGGGCGTGGCTTGGATGCCGGGCGGACTGGCAGCGTGAGCCCGGAGCTCCGCTCCCGATCCCCGCTTTTCTCCTGAAAAACTGCACGAAATCCATCCTAGAGAGCATCATTCGATCACTGAAGGACACCTGAACGGCAACGGTCCCCCAGGCGACGGACTTAAGGTGTCCCCAGCACGTCTCGACTCGAAGGCAGAACAAAGAGGGGCTGAGCGAGCGTTGAGGCAAGATGGCGGCCGGAGCTTAGACTCGAGAACAAAGCTGACCGGGTCCCACAGCACCCCTCTGGAGACGCCTTGGGACAGAAGTGCCATCGCCTGAGCTTGCCGGGGTCTTTCTCCGGGCTGTGAACAGAGGAGTTCACCGGCCCTGTCGCTGGGGTGGACCGGACCCCCTACGAACAAAGGCTGAAGAGCACAAGATGGCGGCTACCCTGGCACCCGACGGCCGCGAAGAGCTCAGCGCCTGGTAGTGGCGCAGGACGGCGCTAATAGTACGGACCTGAGGCCTATTTGGCAGGCATTCAGCGACATCCTGAGATTGACCCGCGACCGCACGGTGGAGGAGTGGGAAGTGCCACCTCGAGTCGATGCACTGCGGAAGAGCCGGAGTGTGGGCCTAGTCACTGGAGCGGCCTTAGCACGAACGATCAGGGCTCGGACGACCGAGTGACTCCGGGAAGGCTGCTCACTGGTAGGAGCCAACGGAGGTGGCACTGGCGCAGTGAGTTTCCCATTCTCCGAGGGGGCCGAGCGGCCTAAGGTCAGCGCTGGCTTGATCCTGTGCGTGATGGGGCAGAGGCCTACTCAACCACGCTGAGCGGATAGCGGAGCTCACCGTTGATACTGGTCACTGGTGAATCGCGACCAAGTGGACATTATAAGTGCTTGAAAGCCCTGCGCTAGCCGCCTGACCATCGGCGAGGCTGAACCGCTTGCCCTTCCCAGATCAGACGGCGAGAGTGTGGAAGTTTCCCCCCCCCTTTTTTCCAGTGAACTAAATGGGAAAGCCTAGGGTAAAAGTGGAGGAGGCTGCGGACTCGGGAGCGGCGGAAGGACCGTCACAGGCCCGGACGGACCCGAGCAAATTACAAACATGCATCTTGGAAGCCATCCAAGCCACCAAAGAAGCGCTACAGCAGGATATCGCCCAGGTGGCGATGGGACTGGGGCTGTTGCGAGCTGACCACGATAAACTGAAGGATAGGGTCAAAACTGCAGAACACACCCTCAAGGTAATATTGCCCGAGCATAAATCTATGGAGGGGCGGCTCGTGGACGCGCTCGATCGCATCCAGGCCTTGGAGAGGATAGCGGAAGATGCAGAAAATCGCGGCAGGCGCAACAATGTGCGCTTGGTGGGCCTTCCGGAACAGAAAGAAGGTGACGATATGGTAGGGTATCTTGAACAATGGTTGAAGACGGAGGTGGTGCTGGAAGGCCTATCACCCTTCTTTACTCTAGAGCGAGCGCACAGGGTCCCGGCGTGACCCCCTAAACCGGGCCAACCGCCCCGCCCGGTAGTGATAAAACTGTTGCACTACAAGGACCGGGACTGGCTGTTACAGAGGGCAAGGGACATGGGCCCTTTCCAGGTGGATAATAGTAGGGTGACGCTCTTCCCGGACTACACATATGAGACACAGAAGTTGCGAGCCTCTTTCTTGTCGCTCAAAAAAGAACTTCGAACGGAGGGAACAACATATTCACTTCTGTTCCCGGCCAAACTCAGAGTGGTAGTGGACGACAAGGCGCACTTCTTTCATAACTCGGCAGACGCCTGGGCATGGTGGGACACGTACAAAGCCGGCACGGATGGAGCGAAATACAGAGCGGAAGAAGAACAAACCCAGCAGCCGACTAGGAAATCACAGAGGATCCGGAAGCGTCGACAAAGATCTCAAAAACCGACGGTGTCGCAGACTGAAGGCGAGAGGAAAGCCGCGTTGCAAGCGGTAAAGGACCTGTCGGGACCTGCAAGATCCAGATCGTGTGAAAGTTCGGAAGCAGAGGGACTAGTTACTTGCTCGGAAGCGGAACTATCAGACTTGAACAGTGTTAAGGGCCCGGACGTTACACCACAGACGTCGGGAGGCCTAATGGACGAATGATAATGGGGTGAGCCTTAGCTGACAGATAGTGACGAACACTGGAAAGCAGGATGGAGCTTTGGACTCTCATGGGGGGATTGCGGGATGGGGGGAAGGGGGCTAGATCGACCACATTCGGAACCGAGCTACGCCTTTCGGGCCCCTAAGGCCACCGTAGTGTCGACTGCGGTATAGTTGGGTTTTTGGGGTAGGACACCAGGTCCTTACTAGGTTTGGATGGGAGCTGCGCTTGCGAAGCTGGGCCCTGCTCTGGGGGGGAGGGCGCTTAGAGTAGTTGGGGGAGCTCGAAGCGGGGTGGCCGGGGAGGGGGGCTTTGCTGCATTGGGATTGGGAGGGATGAGTGTGACCCTGTGTGCCAGGCTGCGCACCGTTATTGGATTTTGCTGTACAACATGGGACTATGGCTAATATTGGACATGTGAAGTGTGTAACCTGGAACGTGAGGGGTCTGCATACGATGGCACAGAGGCATAAAATACGTGCATACTTTGTTCGAAGAGGGGTGCAGATAGCGCTGCTGCAAGAAACGCATCTGACGAAGCAAGAGGGTATAGCGCTGCAAAGGAAATGGAGGGGACAACTGTTTAACACCGCATATTCCGCATTTGCCAGGGAGGCGCTGATTTGGGTACGGGCGGGGACTCCTTTCCAAGTCAATAGGCACATAATAGACCCGGAGGGTAGGTTTGTGGCAGTGGAAGGGAAACTGAAAGGCAGGGACATAGCGCTGTGTAGTGTGTATGCGCCTAACATTGACCATGCGTCCTTTTTCACCAAACTTTCAGGTACGCTGGCAGGATTTCTAGCTGGTCCCATTATTATAGGAGGGGATTTTAACTCGGTGACTGACGTGGAGCTGGATAGATCTCATCCTCCTCTGGGGTCATCTCCGATGCACCGACTGGCGAAGCGCAGGTTAGAATGGCAGGAGAGCTGGGAACTACAAGACGCCTGGCGGGTACCCCGCCCGACAGCGAGAGATTACTCCTTCTATTCTGGACTGCACGACCTCCATATCCGCTTGGACACTTTCTTGTGCTCCTCACAGGTGCTACCAGCGGTGTCCAACTCGGAATACCTAGCCCGCACGATCTCTGATCACAATCCCCTACTGTTGACCCTTAATTGGATGACCGAGACACTGCGGGTCTCGATGTGGCAATTGAGACCGGACACTTTGGACGACTTGTTGTTCAGAGAAGCGCTGGGAGATAGGATAACGCGCTACTTCGAGGAGAACGAGGGCACGCATCGTCTAGAGCGAAAGAGTGGGATGCCTTTAGGACAGTTGTTAGAGGCCACTGCATAGGGATAAACACTGGAGCTCGCAGATCCCTGCTAGGCGATATAGAGAGAGCGAAAACAACTTTGCGCAAGGCCGAGAAAGCGCGCCCTAATCGCCCAGAGTTACAAGGGACGGTGAGTACTGCCAAGGAGGCGGTGGCTGTGGAAATGGAACGGCTCCGCTGTTTCAACCATAAATCCTATTTGACCAGGGCACACGCGGAGGGGGATAAGGCGGGGACGCTGCTAGCCTGGCTAGCCAACCCCACAAGACGTAGCCACCCAATTTTAGCCATTGAAGGGGAAGATGGCCTGGCTCGCCACACCCAGGCGGAGATACTGGAATGCTTCAGCTCGTACTACGAGACGCTCTACGAGAGCGCGCTCGAAGAGCAAGAAACTGAGATAGATGCTTTCCTGGAGGGCCTACAGCTGCCGCGCTTGGAGCGAGAGCAAGCGGAGGCCCTGGGCAAGAATATAGAACTGGGTGAGATAAGGAGCGCGGTGAAGAAGATGGCCCGTAACAAGACTCCGGGCCTGGATGGGCTCCCTATCGAATTTTATAGCAAATACATAGACCAACTGGCCCCGCGACTTCAGGTGGTGTACAACGAAGCTAAGGTTCGGGGGGGGCTACTTGAATCCATGTGCTAAGCTCTCATGATTCCTTTGCTGAAGCAGGGCAGGGAGAGCAAACACCCGGCATCCTACAGACCACTGTCCATGCTGACAGTGGACTACAAAATTCTGAGTACCATATTGGCGACCAGCTTACTGCAACACATGACGGAGTTGGTCCATAGTGACAAATCAGGCTTTATCCCCACCCGCAACACGACCACTAACATACGCAGGCTGGTTCGCCTGCTGGGAGAACCGTGGCCCGCCACGCAAACGCCGGTAGTACTGTCAATTGACATAGAAAAAGCATTTGACAGCCTGGAATGGGAATACCTATATAAGGTTATGCAGTACTTTGGTCTCGGAGACGGGTATTTACGCTGGACGAGAGTGTTATACACTTCAGCGGTGGCAAGCGTGCGGGTGGGCCCCCTTGTGTCGAACCAGTACCCAGTGCGTCGAGACACCAGGCAGGGATGCTCACTATCCCCCCTGTTGTTCGCACTAGCGATCGAACCCTTCGCGGCAGAAATCAGGAAGGGACACACTTACAAGGGCTTGACCTACAGGGGACATCCACAACTTATTTCACTATACACGGACGACCTTCTATTATACCTGGAAAATGCGCCGGAGGCATTGGAGGGGGCGGAGAGACTCCTGGTGTCCTTTGGCAGACTGTCTGGGCAGCGGGTGAATTGGGCCAAATCAATCTTGTTCCCGCTACGTCACGGTCAACCGAGACCTGCTACCCACCCGCTGCTTGCCTGGGCTCCAGATTTCTTGAAATATCTGGGAGTGTACATATATCACAAGGCCACAGACCTGCTGGAGGGCAACGTGGACCGCTGTATACGGGTGCTGCGTGGTAATATGGCCTTCTGGTCTACTCTCCCGCTATCAGTCACGGGACGCATATCCCTGGTGAAAATGATAGCCTTGCCGCGCCTCCTCTATTATTTCCGCACGTTGCCTATTTGGATACCCAGGTCGATTTTTCGGCAGTTGAGATCTTTATTGATCTCCTTCCTCTGTGGTACGGGAACGGCACAGAATAGCTTTGTCAACGCTACTCCGGCCGAAAGATGAGGGAGGCCTAGCGGTCCCTGATTTTGAGTTATATTATCTGGCAGCGCAACTGCAGACCTTCACGCAGGAGGTGGCGCGTGTGTACCGTGGACCAGAGCAGGACAGAGACAGGGGTACCCCCGACACGTGCTGGCATTCATCACTTTGCAACAAAAGCTAACTCTCAGGGACCTGTCGCTGGAAGAGCAGACGTACAGACTCTGCTGAAACAGGGCGCAGAAACGGGCTGGAGTGCGACGCATGTATGCGCCTGAGATTCCCCTGGGCATGGTGACGGCCCTACCGCACGGGGGCGATTGGTCGAGGCTGCAAGGCTGGGAAGATGCGGGACTGCAGATACTGGGGGACCTATACTAGAATGGTGAACTGATCCCCTACCAAACGCTGCAGGACCGCTTTGACCTCCCGAGGGGGGATTTTCTAATGCATGCGGCCATAACACGAGCGATGCAAGCGCACTGGGGGGAGGGGATTCAAGAGCCCCTGACATCAATGGCTTGCCAATATACAATGATGGCGGCCGGCACGTATAAAGCAGTGACATGCCTCTACTAAGCATGGGCGGAAAATCCGTTCCGCTCGCGGATTTTGCGGATTTTCGGGAAATCCGCAATCCGCGAGATTTGCGGATTTCCCGCAAAATCCGCAAATTCGCACGCAGCGGATTTTTTTGGCGGCGCGCGGCGTTGGTGATACAATTTTTGCGGCGCGCGGCGTTTATCATCGTTTGCCGAGTTGTTTTTTTCGATAGTTTGCGAGTGCTGCGCCATTTTGGATCTTGCTGTGTGATCCCGCGGGAATTGGCGAGCGCGATTACGTCATCGCGGCTTGCCAGCGAGAGTTTGTCAACGCGAGTACGGCGAGATCACGTCTCGCGGTACTTCGCAATTGCGAGATTTGAGATGCGGCGCGCGAAAATATAAATTTGCAATTCTGCACAAGAAATCCACCAGCAAGCAGCATAAACCTTCTAGAAATGATGATTTTTATGTGAATAACTCCTTAGTTTGACATTTGCCTGCACTTTTTTAGCGAGGAGTCCATTTTGGGGAGGGGGGCAGGGGGGTGGGAGGAAGGAAGTGCCCCATAGTCTTCAACTTCCTGTTCCTGTTCAGCAGGCTCCTCCCAGTGCTTTGTCCATCTCCTGGTCACTTTTCATTCGGATGTGGACCTGGAAGGATTACCTTTTGTGGATGCTGCTGGATCTTTGGATTTGAGGCCTTTTTGACTTTCTTTGGATCACTGTTGGATTAGAAATTTTACAAGTAAGTTTGTTTGGGGCATTACAGTTGCTGCAACTAAAATTTTGGGATTTTCGATTTTTGGGCTGTTTTGGGGCCTTTTCCCAGGGGTACTCAGTGGTGGGTGGACTGATTCTTTCTGTGGGTTGTCTTGAACTTAAACATCATGGAGGCCATAGATGAATTGGGATTGTGCTGATTTTTCTGTGTTTTTCGATTTTTTTTTTTTGTAAAATTTTGTGCTTTTCGATTTTTGACCTGTTGTTGGGGCCTTGACCAGGGGTATTTGAGTCTAGCATGGGCCTAGTCTTTCTGTGGGCTGTCTTGAATTTAAACATCATGGAGGCCATGGATGGAATGGGATTGTGCTGATTTTGCAGTGTTTTTCGATTTTTGGGGGTGTTCATGGGGAGGGACATGCCATGTGGCTGGTGGCCATTTTGAGTGCAGCTACAGGCACTTGCCATGTGCTGGCAGGCAAGTGGCCATTTTGAATGCAGGCTTTGTTGTTAGGCCTCCAACCATTTTGCCTACTTTTCAACCTTTATTTATGCCAGGGGTAGTGAGTCTTGCATGGGCCTAGTATTTCTGTGGGTTGTCTTGAATTTAAACATCATGGAGGCCATAGATGAATTGGGATTGTGCTGATTTTTCTGTGTTTTTCGATTTTTTTTTTTTGTACAATTTTGGGTTTTTCGATTTTTGACCTGTTGTTGGGGCCTTGACCAGGGGTAGTGAGTGGTGCATGGGGCCTAGTCTTTCTGTGGGCTGTCTTGAATTTAAACATCATGGATGGAATGGGATTGTGCTGATTTTGCAGTGTTTTTCGATTTTTGGGGGTGTTCATGGGGAGGGACATGCCATGTGGCTGGTGGCCATTTTGAGTGCAGCTACAGGCACTGGCCATGTGCTGGCAGGCAAGTGGCCATTTTGAATGCAGGCTTTGTTGTTAGGCCTCCAACCATTTTGCCTACTTTTCAACCTTTATTTATGCCAGGGGTAGTGAGTCTTGCATGGGCCTAGTATTTCTGTGGGTTGTCTTGAATTTAAACATCATGGAGGCCATAGATGAATTGGGATTGTGCTGATTTTTCTGTGTTTTTCGATTTTTTTTTTTGGTAAAATTTTGTGTTTTTCGATTTTTGACCTGTTGTTGGGGCCTTGACCAGGGGTAGTGAGTGGTGCATGGGGCCTAGTCTTTCTGTGGGCTGTCTTGAATTTAAACATCATGGATGGAATGGGATTGTGCTGATTTTGCAGTGTTTTTCGATTTTTGGGGGTGTTCATGGGGAGGGACATGCCATGTGGCTGGTGGCCATTTTGAGTGCAGCTACAGGCACTGGCCATGTGCTGGCAGGCAAGTGGCCATTTTGAATGCAGGCTTTGTTGTTAGGCCTCCAACCATTTTGCCTACTTTTCAACCTTTATTTATGCCAGGGGTAGTGAGTCTTGCATGGGCCTAGTATTTCTGTGGGTTGTCTTGAATTTAAACATCATGGAGGCCATAGATGAATTGGGATTGTGCTGATTTTTCTGTGTTTTTCGATTTTTTTTTTTTGTAAAATTTTGTGTTTTTCGATTTTTGACCTGTTGTTGGGGCCTTGACCAGGGGTAGTGAGTGGTGCATGGGGCCTAGTCTTTCTGTGGGCTGTCTTGAATTTAAACATCATGGATGGAATGGGATTGTGCTGATTTTGCAGTGTTTTTCGATTTTTGGGGGTGTTCATGGGGAGGGACATGCCATGTGGCTGGTGGCCATTTTGAGTGCAGCTACAGGCACTGGCCATGTGCTGGCAGGCAAGTGGCCATTTTGAATGCAGGCTTTGTTGTTAGGCCTCCAACCATTTTGCCTACTTTTCAACCTTTATTTATGCCAGGGGTAGTGAGTCTTGCATGGGCCTAGTATTTCTGTGGGTTGTCTTGAATTTAAACATCATGGAGGCCATAGATGAATTGGGATTGTGCTGATTTTTCTGTGTTTTTCGATTTTTTTTTTTGTAAAATTTTGTGTTTTTCGATTTTTGACCTGTTGTTGGGGCCTTGACCAGGGGTAGTGAGTGGTGCATGGGGCCTAGTCTTTCTGTGGGCTGTCTTGAATTTAAACATCATGGATGGAATGGGATTGTGCTGATTTTGCAGTGTTTTTCGATTTTTGGGGGTGTTCATGGGGAGGGACATGCCATGTGGCTGGTGGCCATTTTGAGTGCAGCTACAGGCACTGGCCATGTGCTGGCAGGCAAGTGGCCATTTTGAATGCAGGCTTTGTTGTTAGGCCTCCAACCATTTTGCCTACTTTTCAACCTTTATTTATGCCAGGGGTAGTGAGTCTTGCATGGGCCTAGTATTTCTGTGGGTTGTCTTGAATTTAAACATCATGGAGGCCATAGATGAATTGGGATTGTGCTGATTTTTCTGTGTTTTTCGATTTTTTTTTTTTGTACAATTTTGTGTTTTTCGATTTTTGACCTGTTGTTGGGGCCTTTTCACCAGGGGTATTTGAGTCTAGCATGGGCCTAGTCTTTCTGTGGGCTGTCTTGAATTTAAACATCATGGAGGCCATGGATGGAATAGGATTGTGCTGATTTTGCAGTGTTTTTCGATTTTTGGGGGTGTTCATGGGGAGGGACATGCCATGTGGCTGGTGGCCATTTTGAGTGCAGCTACAGGCACTGGCCATGTGCTTGGCAGGCAAGTGGCCATTTTGAATGCAGGCTTTGTTGTTAGGCCTCCAACCATTTTGCCTACTTTTCAACCTTTATTTATGCCCAGGGGTAGTGAGTCTTGCATGGGCCTAGTCTTTCTGTGGGTTGTCTTGAATTTAAACATTATGGAGGGCATGGATGGATTGGGATTGTGCTGATTTTGCAGTGTTTTTCGATTTTTTTGTGCTCTATAACTGAACTGATGTTCCTCTGTCTTCCATTTTTTTTAGGTGCACAAGACTCAAGAGAACCACCAGTGCCAGGAAGAAGTCCTGCAGCGGTGTGTGTGTGCAGCATAACGTCACGCGACGTCACGTCTGGCCTCAGACAACTCTACAATTCGTGCAACTGCGGCCTGCTGTCTGACCTGCTCTGAAGAAGATGGCCCCAAAGAAAGTTCTCCGTAGCTCCTCTAGCAAGAAAGTTGCTAGTAAGGAGCAGAAGAAGCAAGTTACCAAGGAGGCTGGTGTGTCACCCGCCACTTTTTTTGGGAGCAAAAAAAAAAGTACGCCTGCAGCAGCAGGATCTGCTGGGGACCAACCTGAGAGCAGCACCCCTGCTCCATTGGGTTCAGTGCCTCCACCACCACGCCAACTTAAGTCAAAGCCCTTGAGTGCTTCAGAGGCAGTCAGTGTACTTCTCCAATCACCATCGACCAGTGATGTTGGCTCATCGCAAGAAAGTAGCAGCAATGTCCCTGAATCAACACAGGTTGTTGTAACTCATCTGACAAGTGTTGAACAACCACAGCCGCAACAACAACACCATGTGCAAGTACACGCCCAAGTACATGTGGAAGGAGAGGCAGCAAAAGGAGATGCGCAAGCAAAGGTGCATGGACGTTCACAAGTGCCCACAATAGTTGTTCCTCCCGAAGTAGGGGCACATTTGGAAATCGACAATGAAGCTGAGGTATCATTGGAAGCCACTCCTCCTGATGATCATTCATTGTCTTCCACATCCCTAGCAAGGAAAAGATCAAGGGGGGTGTCTACATCTTCTTCAAGCCCACCTCGTTCTGGTGCAAGTGATCTGTCTTGGGAACCACGACAACTGCGGTCTGACAGTGAGGCAGAGGCACACCATGATCTGCCACCGGTACCTAAGCGTAAAAGGAAGGTCGTCCAAAAACTCAAACCTATGGAGTGTGATGAGGCTCAACAAGAAGTGACAGATACTGCTGGTGATGAAGCCTCTCACGATGACGACGAGCCAGTCATCACAAAGGTCACTGCAGCCCCACCGGGCATGCAGCAAAGAGACATTTTGACCCTATCCCGAGAAGCTGCTGAGCGTGATGATTATGTCGGCGAGGAGGCAATGGAAATGGAATCATTAGATTTGGAGTTAAGTAGTACACCAAAACCTACCGCTTCCATATTTCTTCCTCGCAAGAAGGTACCCACCTCGTCCTCGACCTCAATTCGTGGTGGTGAAAGTGCAAAACGTACTGAAGTTCGGCAATCCACATCCTCCACTTCATCTGTCATTAGCAGCAGGACCACCACCACCAGTATCGACGCCTCCTCCGGCGGCGGCCCCCGAAGACATTTCAAGTCTCCAGTTTGGGACTTCTTTAGTGTTTGCCCAAAAAAGGAAAACGTAGCCATTTGTAGCCTTTGTAAGCTTCGATATAGTCGTGGTAAGCTTGGTTCTAACTATGGTACCGGAGGCCAGAGAGGTCATCTTGAGAGAAGGCACCCTGTCCAATGGTTTCCGCACCTAGAGGCGGTCAAGAAAGCCGGAATTGCACGTAATGAAAACGTTGATTTGTCATCTGCTGATGACGAGGAGGTAGAAGAAGACGATCCAAACACTTCACTTACACCCAGTTCCCATGTCAGCAGCACACCCCATGGGAGCCACACTAAGAGTGTGGGAGAGAGTGAGACATCAATGCGGAAAAGTTCATCAGCGAGCGTAACTGGGTCGAAGAGATCATCATCCCGTAAATCATTGGTCCAGGGCAACATTAAAAAGATGTTGTTTACAGAAGCGCAATATGAACGCAACCACCCAATGACCCGTCTGTATAACACTAAGCTGGCTAAAATGCTAGCTCTGGACCTTCTCCCTTTTTCTTTTGTCGAAGGGGTTGGTTTTCTAGAATTAGTGACAGCGCTCTGCCCTAAATGGAAGGTTCCTAGCCGGTTCTATTTTGCCCGAGTTGCGGTTCCAGCACTACATGAAGATGTTCTGAAGGCGATTGGGGCAGCTTTGCAGAAGAGTGCTGTTCACACTATACATCTGACAACAGACATGTGGACCAGTGGCGCAGGCGCTGATTACATGTGCATCACTGCACACTGGGTCTCTTTTTCAGGGGCTAAAGCAAAGCTAAACTCAGGTGTTGACACTAACATTGTTTTTAAAGGTGCTCGGAAACATGCAACACTAGCCATGTTTGGTTTGGAGAAACGTCACACAGCAGAAAACATTTTGGATGTCTTTAACACAAAGGTCCTTAACTGTCTGTCCCCACTAAAACGCAAGGTTGGTTATGTTTCCACGGACAATGGCTCCAATATAGTTAAGGCCATGAGGGACGGTTACTATTTCAGAGTGCCGTGTTTGGCGCACTGTATAAACCTGGTTGTCCAAAAATTCTTGGGTAATAAACTCAGTGCAGCGTCCAGTGTATTGGAGAACTGCCGAAAAATTTGCAAGCATTTCAGGCATTCTTTTAAGGCCCGCAAGCAGCTGAGGAGCATGCTATATCAATGTCAAATGCCAGTGAAAGCACTCATCCAGGAGGTGGTAACACGTTGGAACTCAACCTTCTACATGCTTGAGCGTCTGTATGAGCAGTATACGCAACTCGATCAATATTTCTTGAAAGAGGGTATAGAGGAGCTGAGGATGGGTGGGCCGCAATGGAACATAGTTGAAAGCCTAACACGCATGCTTCGTCCTTTTGAGGTCTTCACGCGTGCAGTCAGCAAGGAGGACTCTAATTTGGGAAAAGCTATCCCATTGTTGTACATGCTGGAGGACCAACTGAAGGAGGTGTGTTCTGTGTTTCGAAAAGATGACAAAAAGAAAGACTCTTCTTTGCTTCTGGCTGAGCAATTATTAGAGCTCCTACAAGGTGATGAACGTCTTCAAAAGATCCACTCAGAACAGCATTACATTTGTGCTACTATTCTGGATCCACGCTACAAAAAGGCGCTGGCAGGCAGAGCATTCTTTTCTTTTGCTGATGAAGATGTTACAAAGTACAAACGTTGGCTAGCCTTGTCAGCCAAGAAGTTTGAAACAGAACGGCTGGAAATTGAAGGAAATGGCAGTACATCAGCAGGCCATCCCCAGTCAAAACAATCCACTTCTGCACCTGTGGCTGTGGCACAAGTGACCTCTCAGCCGTTAAAGACACCGGCAACCGCATCATCTGCACGAAAGACAGCAGAAACATTGGAGGCTGAAGAGGATTGGCTAGCTCTGCGTGGGTTTGGTTCTCAAAAGGCCAGAGGCACAGCAAGAGCTACGCAAAGTGGAGGAACCTTGGAGGAGGACCTTGAGTCGATGGTGAAGGACTATCTGAATGACTCCACAGAGGTCTATGTTAATTCTGACCCATTGGCGTATTGGCATGGGAAAAAAGAATTGTGGCCACAGCTCACCAACCTGGCTTTAAACTACTTGTCTTGCCCACTCGCAAGTGTGTCTTCTGAACGGGTTTTCAGTGCGGCTGGTGGGATTGTAACTCCCAAACGGAGCCGCCTCTCGCCCAAAAATGTGGAGAGGTTAACAATGATCAAGATGAATCAGCACCTCATACCACCAGATATAAGAGTACGAGAGAGCGTGCCGGATGAAGAGGAGGTGGCCAGCACCATAGATGAGGGAATTTCTACTCTGTCAGGTGGCACTGACCTCACCCGGGCTGAATTCGCAGAGTATGATGACGAAGCCTTATTCTTATTCCTGGACCGTGATTCCGACTTCGAGCCCTGAAAATGAGACAACGAATCAATAACTTTCTTTTTCATCCTTATTCACTTTTATTCCTGTGTGTCTGTCTTTCTTTGTTGTGCACAGTTAATATAATTCAAACTTTAATCAGATTATCACAAAGACAAGCCCATCAGCAGAACTGTCTTCACTTGTTTGCTAATTTATTTGAAGGTGCCGCAGTCTGCATTCCTCAGGTTCACAAGTTCAGAAGAACATGCTCCTCTATCCTCCTCCTCCAGACTCCTATTTCCATCAAAGCAGAGGGCTGGTTTACGCCCAATGAAGAAAGACTCAGCACTTGTGGGGGTGTTGTTCTACCTCTTTGCAGGTGAGTTGACGGGTCTGGGGCCATTGCTGGGAAGCACTAAAAGTGGTTTGTGCCAAATCCGAGGCGGAAATTTTTTTGTGTTTTTGATGACTTGCTTGCCTTTGAGGTGCTCTTAGGGGGGGTTCCGTCTGTTTGTGGGTGAGTTTCATGGTCTGAGAGCATTGCTGGGACACTCTAATCTTGATTGCATTTGCTTTTCAGGAAATCCGTCGTGCCAACCCCGACTTATGGCCTAGCTACGCAGCGCGTTTGGACCGAAGGCCCAGAAATATTGCAAGTATGAGATTTTGCTTTTGGCCTGTTTGGGGGTGTTATGCTTCTTGGCGGGTGGGTTGCCGGGTCTTGGGGCATTCCTGGGAAGGTCTAATACCGGGTAGAAGTGGTTGGGACAAAATCCAGGCCGATTTTTTTGGGGCTATTTCAGACATTTTGCTCTATGTAGCGTTTTCGGGGGCCTGTTTGGGGGGCTTCCTGGTGTTTGCGGGTGAGTTTCGTGGTCTGGGAGCACTGCTGGGACACTCTAATCTTGATTGCATTTGCTTTTCAGGAAATCCGTCGTGCCAACCCCGACTTATGGCCTAGCTACGCAGCGCGTTTGGACCGAAGGCCCAGAAATATTGCAAGTATGAGATTTTGCTTTTGGCCTGTTTGGGGGTGTTATGCTTCTTGGCGGGTGGGTTGCCGGGTCTTGGGGCATTCCTGGGAAGGTCTAATACCGGGTAGAAGTGGTTGGGACAAAATCCAGGCCGATTTTTTTTGGGCTATTTCAGACATTTTGCTCTATGTAGCGTTTTCGGGGGCCTGTTTGGGGGGCTTCCTGGTGTTTGCGGGTGAGTTTCGTGGTCTGGGAGCACTGCTGGGACACTCTAATCTTGATTGCATTTGCTTTTCAGGAAATCCGTCGTGCCAACCCCGACTTATGGCCTAGCTACGCAGCGCGTTTGGACCGAAGGCCCAGAAATATTGCAAGTATGAGATTTTGCTTTTGGCCTGTTTGGGGGTGTTATGCTTCTTGGCGGGTGGGTTGCCGGGTCTTGGGGCATTCCTGGGAAGGTCTAATACCGGGTAGAAGTGGTTGGGACAAAATCCAGGCCGATTTTTTTTTGGGCTATTTCTGACATTTTGCTCTATGTAGCGTTTTCGGGGGCCTGTTTGGGGGGCTTCCTGGTGTTTGCGGGTGAGTTTCGTGGTGTGGGAGCACTGCTGGCTATATATACTTTACTTTGCAAGAGGTTTGAAGCAAATCCATGGTGGCTGAGGGGACTTAGGGCCTAGCTGCAGAGCGCGCGCGGAGTGATTTGGGAAATTTGTGAAAAAGTGACTAAGTCCCCATTTTTGTACTTTTGCTCTTTGGCTGTTTGGGGGTCTTCTACTCGTTTTCTCCTGGGTTGACGGCTCTGGGGCCATTGCTGGGAAGCTCTAATACCGGATAAAAGTGTTTTGGACCAAATCCCAGGCGGAATTTTTTTTGTGTTTTTGATGACTTGCTTGCCTTTGAGGTGCTCTTAGGGGGGGTTCCGTCTGTTTGCGGGTGAGTTTCGTGGTCTGGGAGCACTGCTGGGACACTCTAATCTTGATTGCATTTGCTTTTCAGGAAATCCGTCGTGCCAACCCCGACTTATGGCCTAGCTACGCAGCGCGTTTGGACCGAAGGCCCAGAAATATTGCAAGTATGAGATTTTGCTTTTGGCCTGTTTGGGGGTGTTATGCTTCTTGGCGGGTGGGTTGCCGGGTCTTGGGGCATTCCTGGGAAGGTCTAATACCGGGTAGAAGTGGTTGGGACAAAATCCAGGCCGATTTTTTTTGGGCTATTTCAGACATTTTGCTCTATGTAGCGTTTTCGGGGGCCTGTTTGGGGGGCTTCCTGGTGTTTGCGGGTGAGTTTCGTGGTCTGGGAGCACTGCTGGGACACTCTAATCTTGATTGCATTTGCTTTTCAGGAAATCCGTCGTGCCAACCCCGACTTATGGCCTAGCTACGCAGCGCGTTTGGACCGAAGGCCCAGAAATATTGCAAGTATGAGATTTTGCTTTTGGCCTGTTTGGGGGTGTTATGCTTCTTGGCGGGTGGGTTGCCGGGTCTTGGGGCATTCCTGGGAAGGTCTAATACCGGGTAGAAGTGGTTGGGACAAAATCCGCGCGGAAAAGCCTTTAGTTTTGGCACTTTTTGTAACTTAGGGTTCGTTAGGGTTAGCCCTAGCAGCAGGATTGCATGTGTATCGGGGTGTTCTAGATTTTTCAAACTGAGTTCTGGGGTCTTAGAGCACTCGTGAGAATGTGTAATTTTGGTTGCAAGTCATTTGAAGAAAATCCATGGTGGGAAAGGGGGGATTTGGCATAGTTAAAGAAAGCCTTTGCCACTATTCTTAACTTAGGGTTCGTTAGGGTTAGCAGTATTTCTATTGCATGTGTTTGAGTGGGGGGGATTTCGAGTCTTGGAGCGATGCTGGCTATGGCTACTTTTGCTTGGTTGCTTGCAAGTGGTTTGAATACAATCCACGGGGGGTAATGGGTAATTAGGGTACTTCGGCCTACTTTTACTTTCAAAGTAAGTTTTGTCTCCAGTTTTCTGCTAGGCCTCGTTTTTTGGGTGGGAGCACTGCTAGGAAGATCTATTTTTGTTCTAAAACACAGTTTACAGTACACCTAGCTTGAGGGGCAAGATCCGCTACATTAATTTGCCCATACTTACTTATCCTTCAAAAGGTGACTCAGAGTACGCACTTTCAAAAACATTGTACTGTCTGTCTACTAGGAAAAACAAATTGTGACTTTTTGCACTCCACAGCCTACATACCTTATATTTATTTATCAGTGGTGTTGTAATATTATATCACTTCCTGTTTTTCGTTGAATAATTACAGGCCGGGTTTCAGTCTCTGCAATGGGGAAAAAAGGATGGAGTCAGGCTTCACAGTAGCGAGCCACAATTCAGCATCAGGCAGGCAGTGGACAGGGTGTCTTCTGGTGACCAACATCGGTGGACGAAGCGTCGGCTGCAATGGAGGAGTGCCGCTAATAGGAGGATTTTTTTTCTGCGGGCAACTTACTTACCACTTCCAACAGGACCACTACAACCACATAGATACAGTATCCCTTGCCTTTTTCTCTGACTGTGACTGCATTTCTTTGCTCTCTCTCGGCTTCTACATTGATCCCTTAACACATCACTTAGTCCACTCCACTATCTGCACCACACATAGTCATTTGTAAGTGCTCCTACGTAATTCGCAAGTCGCAGCACGCCCCAGGCCGTAGAGGACTGGGATGGCCCCAATGATGAAGCATGTCACCAAGGGGCAACCCTGGTGAGTGAGGGGACACCTAGAAAAAAAGCAATTTCTCCTTTTCTATCTACTATACCTTCTGTCAGGTTACACAGCCCCTAAGCGCCTACCGTACTATGAAACTACATTTCCCATGAGTAGGCGGGAGACTTGCAGACTATTTAGTGAGACTATATGAGAGTACCCTTGTATGTTAGGACATCACTTCACTGATGCCTGTCTTGTCTTCTCTTACAGGTATCCTTTCCCTGCTGACCCTACCTTTACCCATCCCACATTTTTTATTTTAGTTTGTTATTTTTCTCCCTCGCCTAATGCCTCGAACACCCTGTGTTTACACTTCTGGGTGTTGGTGACATTTGGAGGTGGAACCATATTTGCATCGTCTGGATCACGGGGAGTAAACGTGACACCTTCCAGACCAACCCCATTGAGTGTTGTTGTGAATGGATTTATAGTGACCAGCAAGGCTCTCGGGTATCTGGCTACAGAGACCTTATGTTGAATATAGTTATCAATAATTCCACACAGGCCCTGTACTGTCGCATTCTTTCTTTCCACAGTTGTCGATGATATATTCTTACTCTGCTTGACAAAGAACCATTGCTAATGTGAAAGAACTTCAACCGAATTAGTAGTTATACTTTACCATTTGTTAGGCTACAATGTGGCACTGCTCTACTGTACTTCTGTCACCTGCTATATTCTCAGTTGTACCGTTGAATTGCTCAGGAGGACAAACCAGATTTCATTTTCTTTTTTTTCATAGGCATGCAACTGCCACTGTGTCACACCACTACTACCACCGCTATGAGGAAATTTTATCCGACCAAG
Source organism: Lissotriton vulgaris (assembly GCF_964263255.1). NCBI lineage: Eukaryota > Metazoa > Chordata > Amphibia > Caudata > Salamandridae > Lissotriton > Lissotriton vulgaris. Next base: position 1,050,776,135 of record NC_141693.1, read on the forward strand.
ATTGCCAACGTTATTCGGTGTTTCCCGTGGAGCCAGCCCTGGGCCTAGCCCTACTTTCAAACACAAATTACAGGTAAGATAAGCGTTTGGTGGTTTGGGGGTATAATGGAGTATTAGTACGAGAGACGAGAGCCTGAAGGTAGTACTACTAAAGTCCTAGGACTCTTGGATTCACTTCACTTAGTCTGTGAGAGGCACTTAGTGTTGAAAACATTTGGGCATTTACACTTAAAGGAAGAAAATGGAACTAAACTTTCAGGAAAACAGTCAACGTTAAACCCCCACCCACCAGGCAAGCAGTAAAAAACAGGTATGCTCAGATAAAGTTTGAAAAAGTATATTTATATCCCTAACAAAATAATCTCCCGCAAGACCCTCCCTAACCCCAACGATTGTCCTTCAAAAGTCCCCAAAAACCCAACTCCCAATTCCCACCCCCCAAAAGTCTCTAAAAAAGGGGCAAGGGACACTATGGGTGGATGCTGTTAACTTTTTGGGCCAGGGCATCATGCTCCTCGCGGAGCAAGGCGAGCTCCTGCTGAAGGCGGGACACCATCAGGGTAGTGCGGCGCAGGCGTGCCTTCACTGCCTTGCAGGTGCAAGGCCTGTGAGAAGCAGCTGTTGGCCTTGCTGCTCGGCGGTGGCGTTTGCCTTTGGCAGCCCGGCTCAGTCTCGGTAGACCACTGTGCTGGGTCACGGTGGCAGCCGGTGAGGCCACGGAGGACGACGTTGTCGTTGTTGTCGACCGCACACTTTCCACGTCCTCCAGGGCCACCAGCCGCCGATATTCCGCAACAGTGGCCTCGATTCTCCGTTGCCGGGCCGCTCTAGCCAGCTCCTTCCTCCTTGTTCGTTTGGAAGGAGAACCTATATGAAGAAAGAAAGACATAGTCTGTAACCAATGCTCTTTAAGATTAACTCAATCATTCAGCAGAAATGTGTGCTGCAGTACAACTAGCAACTTGCAAGCGCATTACATAACTATTGAGGCCAGTATCTATCTAACCTCACACTTCTTCATCCTTGCTCTAACATTAGTGGGAGTTTAAGGAACAAATTCTATGAGCACTGTGGACTTCCATTGGAGTCGACTATGAAAGTACACCAGTCTTATTCTTCTTCTTGTCTCTTGTTTTGGAAAATTGGTACGTTATTTTCTGCAAGCCGGCATAATGCCAGCGCGGTAAACTTGCACCCGAGAAAAAGAGACGCACGCCATGAGGAGTGACCTAGACTTGCGTTGCCGTTGCGTTACTGTACCCGTCCAGTACATGCAGGTGGTGAATCTCTTACTTTTCTATTACGGGTGGCACTGAGAATACTCTGTTACAACTCAAGGGCTACTGCTTAATTAATTTAACTTTCACCCTACAGTGGAAATGAGTACTAGAAATGGAAAATTGAAGAAGATAAATAATCTGATTATCTATCACTTCACATGGGATGTTTTTGCTTATATATGGGATGACTTTAGGTGCTTTGCTTTTTATTGAGTGACAGGCAGTGATACATCCACACATGAATGACTGAGTACTACTAAACTTATTAAGAGAGGTAGGGAGTGGCCACCATAATAACCGGATCTATGCAGTGCTTGCAATACAAACTACTGCTACTACTTATGGTAGTATTTGGACAAAATTAAAAGTTCTTTTCCTTGCCTTTCCTACACTGGAACGGACGTGCGGGTGCAGTGTTACATGCTCTTCAAAGTTACACTTAGTTCATCCACTGACCATCTACTCTCTCTAGATCATGGGTACTCACAAACTTTCTCTCAGGGGCTACATTTACAGTGTAGTTTGTGGCCGAGGGCCGCACTGGTGGGGGCGGAGTCAGAGGGGGCGGGGCTAAAGCAAAACGATAACTTGTGACCATGAGGTTGCACACAGGTCCCTGCAGCAGATGCCCTCATCCACTGAGCCACCAGACCCAGCATTTACATACATCTCTCTCCCTCCTGCTGTCCCTCCTGCCCTCCCTCCATCTCTCTCTCCCTCCTGCCCTCCCTCTCCCTCTGTCATCTCACTGTGTGTGTGTCTATCTGTGTCAGCCTTCAGCCCGGGTTGAGACCGCTTCCTCAACGCGCACACACAGACAACAACACCAAAGTACTTAACAGGTCTTTAAAAGACCATTAACATATTATTGAGGCTTTGTTTGTTTTAGCGCCCCTGCTTCTCCACCCTGACAATCACTGCTTGCCCGGCCCCACAGAGCAGAGGCTTTGTTCTATTTCACCTCTTTGTGGCCTTGCATCTCCACTCTGCTCTGTGGGGGCCGGGGGAGCAGTGATTGTCAGAGTGGAGATGCAGGGGCGCTAACAGGTGAAATACAAAAAAGCCTCTGCTCTGTGGGGGCCGGGGGAGCAGTGATTGTCTGCAAGGTCTGCGCACCGCCAAGGAAGGCTTGCCGGGCCACCACCGGCCCGCGGGCCGTACTATGAGTACCCCTGCTCTAGATACACATATGCTATCTAAGAGTCAGATAGTAGCATGATCCAGGTATATGGACACATACAGTTTCTGTGTCACCCACCCAGGCTGTTGTCCTTCCACCCATCATTGCTTCATCATTCACCCAGCCATGCATCTCATATTCTTGCCTTCCCAGCTAGTCTTCAATCTCAATAAGTAAGGAATATATAAGAGCTTACCTCTGGCCGCCACCACCGTCTCAACTCTCACATCCGGCGCCGCCGCCTCCTCCCCTGATGATGAATTGCCCTCCGCCTCCGTGTCGAGCACCACCACCACACTGGCCCCGCCACCAGATGTTCCACCTACAAAGTACATTTAAGAATCTTAGAATAAAGCACTCACTAGTCACTAGTATTTGGTCTAGGAATGAAGACATGTGAAAACAATGTAATTTGTGACTGTCTACGTTAAAGTTAAAAAAAATGTCCCTTTTTCCAGGGAAGGTTGTCTTGCTGCACTTTTTGGCACAACTGATGAAGGCTGATTTTTTAACACGCACCATTTTTCTCCACACAGACAGAAGATGGACTTCTAACAACAAGATCAAGTTGAAACCAGGTGAGAGCTCGGCTCGACCACAAGAAATGTCTTCAATTAATCGTCAGCACTAACCACTTTTCCATTATCAGTTAAACGTTTAGTTTTATTATGACTTCATTTTAATAAATGTGTTTACTTTTAATAAAGCTTTTAAATTTAAATACAATCTGTGTTTTTTGGTCCTCCAGACTAGAGTGACTGAACGAAAGGTTTTGCAATTTTTGCAAGCATGAGTCCAGATAGAACACTTCAAAAGACATTATGGACAATCCCAGAGGACTGCACTAAGTTGATAGAGCTATTGCTGACTAGAATCATGGGAGTTTCGCCAACCGTGCAATCTTAGTTAGCTACACAGACAGACTAATAAGAATAATCTAGTAATACCACAGGGAGTCATAGTAGAGGCAGGATAAGAATTTAGATACAGTCTACAAGAAGAGCAAAGACAATTTTGAAAAAATTCAAATGAGGAACGCTAGGAAAAATAGGTACTAGTCTAAAATGAAAACTTACTGGGGCCAGCAGAGGAGCCCTCGCCTGCCCGATCCTGGCCCTGTTGATGAACAGCATCCGCCGCCTGCTGCTCCTGTGTCCTCCTCTCGCCCCTGGGGGGAGCTGACGTACAACATGAAAGAAAGAACAGAAAACATGGATGATTGTTGCTTGTCAATGTCAACCAAATCAAACATTTCAAAAGAACAATAACAAAATATTTCCGCGAAATTATATTGATTATGGTTACTTTTTATTTATTTGCGGACCTGTGACTTCGAAAGTCACGTAACTCACTAAACAAAGTACTGAAACGTTCACCTAGGACTGGCAGGCAGCAGTCCGCAGGCAAGACGCAAAGTGACAGACAAACTCCATTGTGATTTCAGTCAGATCAGTGACAACACTAACAGTTGCCTGCTACATTACCAGTCATTTAAATAGTCAAACTATCAATCCACCGCCACTATTTTTCTTATTGTCAGGGTTACAAAGGAAGGGGCAGATTTAAGCCCTTGCGGCTCTTTTGCGCCGTTCTTGCGTGACTTTTGTGACGCAGCAGCTAAACAAAAAAGGGCGCCATGGTGCGGCGTATAATATTATAACAACGTGACGCATTTGGGAGATGCATCCCGTTATAAAGCCCTGCGCCATCAGGGGGCGTTCCGGCGCAAGGGAGGGCATTCCTGCGCTGGAACACATCCTAATAGTGGCTGAGGGAAATCTACAAAATATCAATCAGTCACCTTTAGGACAATGATGCGTCACACAAACCCTGCACCTGCTTGAAGCAGACGTACGGCTTGACCCAGCATTGGGGAGATAGGGTACCCCAGAGCATTGATGGAGCTGCGCCATCGTTGCGACGCAACTCCAGCAGTAAAGCTTCGGTGACGTTTTGGGCCCATGGGGAGCCGCATTGCAAATACGGCGCACCATGTTTGGTGGTGGTAGCGGGCCGCACAATTAATGGCGCATCCCTGCTACTTTGCAGGGATGCGACGGTAATTGCAATTCTGCCCCTTAGGGGCATACTTACTTACGCGTTCTGGCGCATCTCCAGAGATGCGCCAGATCAAATGCGTCACGCAAAACTACCCTTGCGACACGGCAGATGTGCCTCATTTACAATGCGGCGCGCCCTGGCGCAAGGGTAGGCACTTGCGTGACGCATCTCGTCACGTAAGAGCGGCGCATCGCTGGAGTCACGTCGCCAACGCAATGCAACTCCAGTAATGCTCAGGGCCACCCAATACTTTACATGCTGTGTCAGTCCTTTCGCCTGCTTCGAGCAGACATAAGGAATTGAATTGACGTAGCAGCGTCGCAGAAGTGCCTGCGTTAAATCTTGTAGATTTCACGCAGGCAATTTTGCGAGGCGCACAGCCGCTGGACCGCCCACCCTGCGTACTAGGAACGCACCCATTGTGGTGCAGGCCCATGGCTTTATAACGTGACGCATCTCCCTAGATGCGTCATGCTGTAAATGACTTGCAGGGATGCGGCACGTTTACGCCGCTGTTGCGTCACGCAAGGCAACGTAAACGTGGCGCAAGGGGCTTGTAAATGTAATCTGCCCCCTAGTGTCTAGCATTACGCAGTTCTGTTAAGTACACTCATACATAATAGTTACTCAGGCCAATGAGACCACGAAATAGAAAACAAATAAGCATAGTAGCAACCCCACTGAGAAGGAGAGCAGTGCACCTGAAATGCACAGAAGATTTTGAAATATAATTTAACTACAATGTAATCGTCATCAGCGGCATTATTGGCTTGCTCCATGTAAAAAACAAATATTTGCAATACAACAACACAGAGCAGGAGAAAACATCATAGTAGTGAGTGATTAAATGCCAATGGCTACTACTACTCACCAAGCCCGGGGATCTCCAAGCCGAGCTGGTCCAGCAGGTCGCGCTCGCGGTCCAGGAGGTCCGTCCAGCGATGGGTGACCTGGCTGTAGGTGCGCTGGACCCCGTAGAGGTGGGATATGGCCCAGCACACCTTCTCCCACCGCTTCCGGCGCTCCCGCATGTTATAGCCGCCGGCCGCGATCCTGCCGCCTCCCGCGATGGTCCTGGGCAGGCGGCGCTGGACGAAGTAGACCAGCGCGCCCACTTCCTCCGGGCTGAATATCTCCCGGCGCGTCACCTGCTCCCCCCTCGATCTCACGCCTGCTGTCCTGCCACTGGGTCCAGCACTACTCCCCGCCGCCGCTGCGGCCCTCAAGTGCCTGGGCAGCTTCACGGCGCCTGGCTTGACCATGGTCTGGGCAGGTAAGGTAGGAAGAAGTAGAAAATTAAGAAAGAATAGGATAGGGAAGAAGAAAAGAAAAGAGTTTACAAAAGTAGTTTAAAAGTAAAGAAAAATAGCAGAAAAGACAAAAATATACAGCTAGGAAAAGAGAGGGATAGATAAGAAGCAAAATCGTAAAAAAAAAACTGAAAACAAGCAAAGGATGGGAAAGATATCAAGAGGATTAAACACCATGCCCAGACACAGGAAATGAATGAAAAACAAGATGGCCGGCGCCCGTTTCCGAGCGCGAAAGTCAGTTCGCGCGAGATTTTCCTCGCGATCTCGTGCGAACCTCTAGATTTCCCGCGCGATCTCGTGCGAACCTCTACTCGCAATGCGCTTACTGCGCGAGATTATACATAGCGGGCGGAAACGGAAATACGTCACGCAAACAAAATGGCCGCGCCCGTACTCGACCTTGGGGTAAATTCGCGTGTTGCGCTGCAAGCGGCTCGCGAATACTGCAAAAAAACTCGCGAAACAACAAGCCGCAAAAAAATAAAATGCTCATTCGCACGAATTGGCGGCTTCCGCGGTCGGTTTCGCACGACGCCGCGCCCCGCGAATAGCGCGAAAAAAACCGCAAAACGATTTCAGCAAAAGCAAAAGCAATGAGCAGGTGCAAAAGGTCAACCTCATGATTTGTAACGATTCTTTGTATTGCTTCCTGAGGGGGCCCTCCAGAATTCGGTTGCCTGCTTGCAACTATTGTGTGACCCTGCTCTGACCTTAACTGTATGCCACAAAGGTCCTGATTTACAGCTAAAGGAGCAGACAAGCAGGTGCCAGGCTGGAACTTTAAATTCTTTCAGTGACACATTAATTAGCCCCTAATTCATTATTGTCAGTTGGGGCAGGGCAGGTGTTGTAACTAATTTTGCAACAATGAAAGCACTTAGCAAGTGCAAAAGATCACTAATCAGGGCGCACTAAGGAAGCAGGTGCCAGCTAAAAAAATATTCTGTGACACATTAATCAGCCCCAAATTAATTCAGGTCACTTGAGGCAGGGAAGGTGTGCTTTGCTTTGCCGAAAATAATGTACACTGGACAACCAGAGGGTGTGGTGATGAAACAGAGGGTGGCATGGGTGGGCCAGAGGGTGGCATGAGTAGTCAGAGAGTGGCAGTGGTGACAGAGAGTGGCAGTGATGAAGAAGAGTGTCCCAAACAGGCTGGACATGTAGAAACAACAAGTTCGCAAAACTTGCGACCCGACAGGTAAGTTCGCAAATTGCGAAATTGTAAAAACCCTCGCGAACTGGCAGAAACACGGGCGAACACAAAAAAAAAAAAAATCCGCAAATTCGCGGGAATTCGCGGATTTTGCGGATTGCGAATCCGCAAATCCGCAAAATTCGCGAACGCGAGATCCGCAAAATTCGCCCATGCTTAGCCTCTACTCATGAATGTTACGCGAGACGTTGCAACCCCTAACCACGCTGAAAGAGGCTTGGGAGCTTGAACTGGAGACTGAGATCCGGGTACCACATGGGCACAATTAGTGAGGCGGGCGAGAATGAGCACTAGAAATGCTTCTTTTTCAGTTAATTCATTTTTATATACTGCATAGGGCCTATCTCACACCCAGGAGGATCGAGAGGTATTTCGGGGTGGCGGATGCGGCATGCCCCAGATGCAACACAGTGGGGGCGGACCTGGGACATATGCTCTGGGACTGCACACACCTGCGGTACTATTGGAGGGAGATTATTGTGACTTTGAATACTGTCACCGAAAGGGAGTTACAAATCACCAAGGCGGTGGGCCTGCTACATTGGTTCCCGCACACACCCAAAAACAAGATCTCGAGCAAATTTGTGGATATGGGCCTGATCTTGGCTAAGAGAGAACTGACTAGGAACTGGAAATCAAAACAATGCCCAACGCTAAGGAGGTGGACCAACGAAATGCTTAAGTGGGCAGCCACGAAAGCACGCTCAGATACCAATTAGCCCGCCGCAGATCAGACGACAGAGCATTGGAAGTGGCCATGGAATGGGAGATGCTAGTGCAAGCTCTCCGAGACAGCACGATAGAAGAGGAGGACAGCCTCTCTGAATCGGGCGAAATAGAACCCCGACACTCACCAGGAGCACATTCCTAACGAGACATCACCACTCCTGATAGCACACACACATGTACATTACGGTAGAGCTTAGGCGCAGGGAAGAGCACTCGGGGGAGGAGCCAGTTGGGGGGGGTAGGGGAGTTGGGTCAAAGGGAGGCAGGCTGGGGGCGGAGTTGTTAGAGGGGGCGGGGCGAAAATATCAAAAGCAGGTGGGGCTACTCCGAGTACATCGAACAGTCATATGCGCAAGATGGCAAGCAGGATGATCCACTGACTGACGCCGCCCGACCTCCGGGTTGTGGGCTCAATGGCTGTGTATACTTCAAGAGTGCAGGGAGGGAAGCGCGTCGGTGCCTGTGGAGAAGGTCTATTGTACACATGTGAACTGAACTATTTTCTTGCAATGAAAACGGTTTGAAAAAAATATATAACCCTCTTACCTTCTAAAAGTTGTTGAATACTTTTTTGTTGCAGGAATTACCCTCTAGATTACCTACCGTACACTACTTAGAATGCGTATTAATCTCTAAACCTGCATCCTTTTTACAAGTGCTTTTTACCGCCTGGAACCAGTCTATCTTGAGGGGTGGAACAGCTTCTATCCATTTTTTTTTTACAAATTTCTTGCCTAGCAAGGAGAACCAGATAAAAGAGCAGGGCCTGCTTATCCCTAGTAAGGGGCGAAATCGGCTTATCTTCTACTCCCAACATTATGAATGGTAAGCTTATTTTTATATTAGCACATAGAATTTCATGTATAGCCTTTTCCACTATGGACTAGTAATCCTTTAAAAGAGGGCATTCAAAAAACATATGTCTGTCATCAGCACTCAGTGCACCACATCTATGACATCTTGGGGCAACAGCTGTTATAAACTTTACTAATTTATAGGGTGTCCAAATAGAGCCTGTTGACCGTAAAAAAAATGATTCCTTTTTAGGTTGGATGGTTTAACTACTTTATAAAGCATCTTAAAGGAAAGTTGCCCAGTTTCTGTGGCTCCGACAACTGGATCGCGCCATCCCAGATCTCATAGGGTGCTTTGATTTTTTTATCTTCAAAGACACCAATGTTTGATACCAGTCACTTACTTCCTTCTTCATTGGGGTTTCATTCTGTAATTTCTTTTCAAACTCCCGAAATCCTTCGGTCCCGTTCCTATTTGCCTCTCCCCAGGACAGCAACTGCAGATACTTAAACCTTGAGAGGGATCCCCCTGTCTTTGCCCACAATATTTCCCATGGCACCACCTCTTTCATTCTCATAAGATCCCCCAAAAACTCTATTCCTGCCCTCCTGAGTGGAATACTTATTTGATCTTGCAAACATTCTGGCGTGTCTGGTGAATCCCATATTGGTGCCCCGCCCCTGAATTGTATCCAATTCCTTATTCTGACCCACAGAATTAGTGCTGCCTTAAGCGTCTTCAATTTTCCTTTTTTTTTTAAATTTATTTTCCCCGAATTTATACAAAAACCCTTTTGAGTCCCATTCTTTAACCATCTCCTCTAACAACCCACCCCACACCCTGTGCCCCGATGTACATAGTAACACTCTACAATTCTTAAACTGGAATGCCCTGCAATATAACCTTAGGTCTGGTAATGCTAGCCCTCCATCTGCCAATATGTGCCGCAATTTCTTCCAAGACATTCGTGCTCCGCTATCAGCCCACACAAAACTGCCCAATTTACCCTGTATTTTATCTATCAGGCCTCTCTGGAAGGGCTTAGCTATTAGACGAGTAAATAATATTGAAAGTTTCATTCAAAGTGTCATTGAAACAGAAGCATTTTAAGCTCATTTTTTTAAGCTCATTTTTATAAGCTCTGGAACTCCTTGCCCCATCATATAAAAACCAGCCCCTCACTGTTGCTCTTCAGAAGGCAAGTGAAGACATGGCTATTCACTCAATAATGCACAGGATGTGCATCCCTGTCTGCCTAGCGCCGAGACACCATTTATGGTATTTGTTCGCGCTTTAGAAATTTAGAAATAAAGAAATAAATAAATAAATAAATAAATAAGATGTAAGACAGGGAGTAGCATGCAGAGCCAGAGGAAGTACATTCCAAAGACATGTGATAGTGCTGGAAAGGGATAGCTGTTTACATAGCTTTTGTTTGAAATGTTATTTTCAATTTCTCAGCCCAATAAAAAAGAGTAATTGAAAGAAATGCTCTGTGAGCGATGCATGCCATCTCATAAAGTGCACTCTGGCTTGAATGGAAAGTCATTCTAGTGTAATAAGGGGAGCAGCAATCTGGTCACATTTCTTGCATCCAGAAACAAAGCAAGACACTGCATGTAGCATAGCTCTAGATTATCTTTTGGTAGACCAGTCAGAAGCACATTTCCATAACCTCGTGGAGAAAGAACATGCCCCTGAACTGAAGTCTTTAAACCATAATAAGGAATACACTGCCTGATGCCCTAAAGCAGCTTGAGTTGGTAATATGCACACTTAGCAGAGATTTATCTTTACAGGTGAAGCCTGTTTCCGAGAATGAAACCCATGGATTTAGCATTATCCATTAAAGCCAGTTTACAATCCAGGAAAGTAAATGAGTGAATCCAGATGGGAAGGGTCTTTTTTGGGGGAAACTTAACAGGGGTTGAATTTTAGATGCTGTTTAGACATCCATCTGTAAATGTTTTCCAGAGTGTTGGAGAGGAAAGAAATGTAATTGAGGAATGAAATCCTAAAATACATCTTGGTGTTATCCATGCATAGATGATAAAGTATCCCAGAAGTCCTGACTATAACCCAAAGTGGTTTCAAATACAGTCTGAACAGTGTCAAGACAGAGTCGATATTTGAAGCATCCCTTTTTGCAAGACTAATACTGATAGAAAGAGTGTTACCTACTTTAATCCCCTTGAGTTTGGTTTGGCAGAGAGGAGGTACATCACTAAAACTAGACATTTGATGACTATTTGTTCTTTTAGGAGGTTGCTCAAAAATACATGACGGAATGCATTGAAAAAAGCTGCTAGGTATAGAAGCACTAGTAACAAGATTTTCCTGAGTTGATGAAGCGGAATGTGCCTCCAACCACGTTTAGAATAGCGGTGGCAGTGCTCCAACCTTCTTAACCCCAGATTGAAAATTGTCTAGGAGATTACGTAACTGGATGTGATGAAACAGTTCGGAGGGTACACAACTTTCTACCACCTTCCCTAGGAAAGAAGGCTCTAAAAAAAGAGCAGCAGTTGTTAAGGTCAATAGCAGCAGCTGAAGGTTTCATTAAAAGGCATGAGACTTGTCCAGTTTTCAGGTAGTCAAGGAACACACTTTGTTCAGGTGACTAATTCAACAAAGCGGTCAAGCAGAAAAGCAAATGTTTAGCCATCTCCTTACATAAGTATTGAGGCATTATGTCAGTGACATTTTTTGAGGGGGTTTACTTTGGTTTTCCTTTGAGTAACACAAACTCCGAGATTTTGTTAAAATGTGACTTTGTCATTCACCTGAACTTTATGGGTTAATTTTCAATTTACCAGAGGATAAGTATGTTAGGAGAAATGTGAGTTACATATACGTTACCTTCTCAGCAAATAAAATCACAAAGTATTCAAATTTGCATTGAGGGACATTGACTGTGCTAACAGAAGTCGGGCTACTGGACTATTTTAACTACTTCTCAAAAAAATATTTGGGTGATTTTTCGAGGTATCCAATATGGAATTGATGTGTGAGGAATTTGTGAAGTAAATGTGATTCTGTTAGCTTCTTCTGGAAAGCCTAAACTAAGTCAGATTAGAGTTAGTGGGTGATTACTCAATGTAATCTTAATTCTTCTCTAGCATTTTCTTTCCTTGTATAATTCTTTCAATAACCAGGGAGCAGAGGGATTGGGTCTTTTGTTCTTACTTATCAGAGAAGCACAGTCTTCAATTAAGTCTTTCAGGCAATAATTGTAATCTAATATGGTGACCGTACGGTCCTGTTGAGTTCCATTAAAGCGAAGGTTCACCCAAGCCCTACCTACACTTGTATTGATGTCAATATTCCTAGTGTTCGGAAACCATACAGTCTCCTTTGGAAGCTCCCTTTTTTCCTGACCTAAGGTTTTACAGTGTACAGAGACTAGTGTGAAATGGATCTTAAGGTAGTTGGACCAATCAACTAAGTTGGGGTCACTAGTGGTCAAAAGAAGATCTTTCAAGATGATCAGGTCAAATATGGAGCCTTTGTAGCGCATACATTTTGTGTTTGTGTAGATGTTGTGATAAAGAAACTCAGAATGCAAATTGACAGATGGGTCATTAGCATTCCATCAATGCTGACTGGGGTCACCTAGGAAGAAGCTAACCTCAAAGATTACTATTTGGGTCATAATGTACTCCATTCATTTCTTAGGGAAAGGTTAATTCTCACCTGCAGGGTGATATATGATGTTTAATCCAACTCTACGGGCCTTAAGTGTTGAGTCTTCCAGTGATAGTCATTAAAAAGAGTTGTACTGATTAATGTGAAACATTCACGAACAACTGCTAATTCACTGCCCTGTTTGTCTTCACAGTCACATCAGAGAATGGACAAAAGTGGAGGCAGAATGAGATCCATAAAATTGTAGAGGTGTCTTTGGGCCGCGTTTCAGTAATAATTAGGATATATAGTTCAAGGTTAACAATAGTGTCAGAAATCTCCAAGCAATGCTTTATTGCTGAACAACAGTTATGAAGCGGACAACACAAAAAGGAGTAGGCGGGTATAGTATGTATTCTAGAGTGATGGTCTCGTGGTGTTATGAGGCCACACTCTTCTTACTTATGTATTGTTCACATGCACTGTTTATATTTAATTGTTGTTCCACAAGCGTGGCTGAACAGCTGCTATGAGTGTCATAGCAATGTATGTCAGTTGCATTCAGGACTCACGGCAGCTGGACGGTCCCGGTCGTCGGTGCATCTACATCTAGAAATAATTCACCTTCGTTCTTCATTGCGCGTCCGTCACTTTAATTTCATTTTTCGATGAGCGGGATCCGATTTTGCTTGCAACCACTACTGAAGATCTATTTTCGCAGTTGAAGACACACTTTCAGCCTCCTACTAGTCCGTTGCTGTATCTTTCATCTACACCAAGCCCCTTTTCTGTCCATTTCCCTTTCGCCTTGTTTCCACTAAACACTCGTCTCGCTGGCCTGCAGTCTACCAAAGGAATTTAAGGTACTGTTTGTTACCGTGCCTTTGTTTAAACCTGCTTGAGCCAACGCATTTGAGCATGACTCTCCAGCTAGTTCAGGAAGTCTCTAATGTGTTTCAATTGTGGTTCGAGAAGTCAAGTTGGCAATTCTCCCAATTGTCCGGCTCTTGGTTAAAGGTGCATTTCTTGCAAAAAAAGTAGGCCATTTTCAAGTGGTATGCAGAGGAGGCAAGAGAGTCACAAAAGTTAACAGTGTTGAGATTACTGAGGATATAAAAGACAACTTTTCTGAAAAACTGAACAATAATGATCTTTTGACCATCAAATGTAAATCTGTTGATGTATGTAAAGCCAAAGGTCCTTAGTGTGAGAGGATTATTAGTATTGTTCCCATTCAGGTCATGGCTGACTCTTCGTTCTCCGATCACCTTTTTATCAGATGCCACCTTTTATGCTAATAAGAATGATGGTGTTATCCTCACTCAGTCTGATGTTTATCCAAAGGCTTTTGGTGAAACGGAGATTGACATGCTGGGGTATTTCCACTCCAGATTGGAATGCATAGGCAGGCGTACATTCAGCACATATATTGCTCTAAGAGGTAGAAACATTATAGGTTGGTAAGATTTAGCCAACATTGGTTTGTACCTTAAACCAGGTATAGATCAGCCTGTTGTTCTTCCAGCTGGCTATTACAATTATGAATGCAACATGAATGTGCCTAATCTTTCCTTTTCAGAGTCTGATGCCAATGACATTCTTGGTCAATTTTCTGCAGTCTTCAGCACCAAAGTTGAAAATGTCATTGGCATTGAACATAAGATTCACCCCAAACCTGACGCTGAACCAGTTGTGCATAAAGTATGTCCTTTACTATTAAGTGCCAGGGAGGAGGTGGAGAGCACACTGAAAAATGTGTGCATGCAAAAGGTTAGGAGAGGTCAGGTTGTGTGCCGACTTGCGCTCACCCAATCATAACATCTTAGTGGACTGTCATTCCCTGCCAAAAATTCATGATTTGTTGGCTAGTTTGGGTTAAGTATTGTTCACATGCACTGTTTATATTTAATTGTTGTTCACCGAGCATGGCTGAATAGCTGCTATGAGTGTCCTAGCAATTTATGTCAGTTGCATTCATGACTCAGAGTGGTAACTGGACATAATATCGACTACATATTATTGAATGGACAAAATATCGACGGAAAAATATCGACATTACCTAAATATCGACTATAGGAATATCGTTGGACAAAATATCGATTGAAAAAATGACCCAAAAATATCGAATACAAATATATCGACTCAAAAATATCGACCAGACAAAATATCGAAATATAGTGAAAGTAAAAAATATCAAAAATATGTAGAAACAAATGTTAAAAAAAATATATATATATAATATTTAAAAAAATAGTACTTAATGTTTAGGAGCGGGTTGTGGGTTTATAGGGGAATAGGGTGGGAAGTAATTTAATAATAATTAATTAATCAATATATGTTTGGTAATTGTTTTAATTAGATTTTAATTGGTAATTAATTAATATTAATTAGTTAATTGTTTAATTAAGTATTTAGCATATTATTTAATTGATTAATTGATTAATTAATTATTAATAATTATTGTTTTTTTAATTGATTTGTATATTATTTTAATTGATAATTTGGTTATTAATTATAAATAATTAGTGATTTATTTTATTATGAATTAGCATATTATTGAAATTTTTAAATTGCTAACAAATTAATTATAATTAGTTAATGATCTTATTAATATTTTGCATATTATTTAAATTAATTAATTGGTAATTAATTTACAATAATGACTTAATTACATTAATTGGATACATTTAAATGTTATGTATAAATGTATGTTCATGTTAATTAATTAATTGGAATTAAACAATATTAATTAATCACATTTATTATTATAGCTAATGTGATAATATATTTTATTTTTGTTTTTGTTAAATATTATTTTTATTTTAATTAAATATTAATGTTTAATGTTGTGTTCATTATCATTTATAGTGTTCATGGTCAGTTTAATAATTTTTGGTATAGGGTAATTTTTTAGGGTTCTGGGTAATTTTTCTGTTCGTGATTAAAGGTGTATTTAGTGGGATTTGGGACATTTTTAAGTTTTTGGGTAAAGGGGTTTTGAAAGGGTGAAGGGTCAGTTTTCAGTTTGTGGGTAAAGGGGTATTTGTAGGGTTCAGGGTCAGTTTTCAGTTTGTGGGTAAAGGAGTTTTTTTAAGGTTCAGGGTCAGTTTTCAGTTGTTGGGTAAAGGTGTATTTTTTGGGATCAGGGTCAGTTTTCAGTTTGTGGGTAAAGGGGCCTTTTTGGGCATCTGGGTCAGTTTTCAGTTCTTGGGTAAAGGGGTATTTTTAGGGTTGAGGGTCAGTTTTCAGTTTGTGGGTGAAGGGGTATTTGTAGGGTTCAGGGTCAGTTTTTAGTTTGTGGGTAAAGGAGTTTTTTTAAGGTTCAGGGTCAGTTTTCAGTTGTTGTGTAAAGGTGTATTTTTTGGGATCAGGGTCAGTTTTCAGTTTGTGGGTAAAGGGGTATTTTTGGGCTTCTGGGTCATTTTTCAGTTCTTGGGTAAAGGGGTATTTTTAGGGTTGAGGGTCAGTTTTCAGTTTGTGGGTAAAGGGGTATTTGTAGGGTTCAGGGTCAGTTTTCAGTTTGTGGGTAAAGGAGTTTTTTTAAGGTTCAGGGTCAGTTTTCAGTTGTTGGGTAAAGGTGTATTTTTTGGGATCAGGGTCAGTTTTCAGTTTGTGGGTAAAGGGGTATTTTTGGGCTTCTGGGTCAGTTTTCAGTTCTTGGGTAAAGGGGTATTTTTAGGGTTGAGGGTCAGTTTTCTGTTTGTGGGTAAAGGGGTATTTGTAGGGTTCAGGGTCAGTTTTCAGTTTGTGGGTAAAGGAGTTTTTTTAAGGTTCAGGGTCAGTTTTTAGTTGTTGGGTAAAGGTGTATTTTTGGGGATCAGGGTCAGTTTTCAGTTTGTGGGCAAAGGGGTATTTTTGGGCTTCTGGGTCAGTTTTCAGTTCTTGGGTAAAGGGGTATTTTTAGGGTTGAGGGTCAGTTTTCAGTTTGTGGGTAAAGGGGTATTTGTAGGGTTCAGGGTCAGTTTTAAGTTTGTGGGTAAAGGGGTATTTGTAGGGTTCTGGGTCAGTTTTGGGCTTTGGGGTGAAGGGGTATTTTTAGTGTTTAGGGACAGTTTTGGGTATTTTAGAGTGCTGGTGTATAGTCTAACATAAAACACTTATACATTAAAGCTATTATAGGAAAATACTAAATAATAATACTTGACATTATTAAGTTTTACTTTGATCTAAAAAATATATGTATTAGCATGTTTCCAGACAGTAGCTAGAGTGGAGTTGGAATTCTAATTATTAATTGGTTAGTGTCCAGCACCATCACTGATATTACCTACACTGGAGTTGGATTAATAAATAAACATTGGTCAGTCTCCACCACATTTTATGATATTAGCTTGAGTGGAGTAGGAAAAGTAAATAATTTTTAGCTAGTGTCCTGCAGCTTCTATGATATTAGCTTGACTGGAGTAGCAATAGGACATATTAAATTGGTCAGTGTGCAGCACATTTGCATACATTTGTTCATTACTGTCTTTTAATATAAAAAAATAATGCAACATGGATGTTTTCAAAAAACTTTATTAAACAATTTTTTAAATTTTTATTGTGTACTACAATACAATCACAAACAAATATAACATCACATTTTTTTGAATTTTAGTATTCACAGAATAACATATTTACATTTATATACATGTTGTCAATCATAAAAATAAATTTGTTTACAACATTCTTTCAGTAAATTTTACATTTTCCCATCAGTCACTTACAGTTTCAAGTATTTATATAGAAATACATAAAACAATGATTTGTTATACATTTCTTACTTTAATATTTAATAATGTTAATATTAAATATTAATATTATTAAATATATATAAAACATTTTTAATTTTGACAAGTAACATGAGTATTATTACATTTGTTAGAAGAAATTGAAATACAAAATAAAATATTTCTTGGTGTATATTTCTGAAAATGTTGTTTTTACATTCAACATAGAAATCGATTCGGTTGTAAAGTTTATAATTGTATAGGGAAACAATATGTTTAATTATAATATCTGGTATTGCCAAAATATTAGTTAAGCTATTATATACTTTTGTTATAGTTAGAAATTATTATAAAACATTTTGTCATAATTAATAAAAATAATAATTATTTTATTAATTATTAATATTATTATTAATTAATAAACATAAACATTCTTTTCTTATTTTCAAAAATATATACATTCATAGATAAAATAAATAGTTTTTTCTGGCCATTGTTTATATAGTAAATGGTTTAAATTGTTATATTAATAACAATAAATAAGTTATATTATTTATCATTATTAATTATTACCATAAACATTTATAATGTTTACTTAAAAATAAACACAAACTTATTCATATAAATATACACAATAACCAAATATTTACATCTTTTATTCAAAGTCTTACCTATTTTTTTAATATTATTAATATATAATAATTATTATATATTAATTTATATTAAATATATTTATTTTTCTTAAATAAGGAAAATTGTAATGAGTATAGTGTATTAATTTGTTACATTATACATGTGTATGTATTATATCTTTTTACATATTACATTGTATTTTCTATTATCCTTTTACACAAATGGGTTAAGGGGACTACTTTTTTACCACGTAAGGTTATTGCGCTCCATTCTGGACTGGAGAAGCTCGCGGTTGGGAGTTGCTTCGCGTGGAGAGAGGTAAGGTTATTTTTACCTACAAATTATAAGTAAGTGGTCATGTTTGAGGGTATAATCCAACTTTGTAGTGTTTTTTGGTGTATGTATTAATAGTTTAAGTAGCGTTTGGGTGAAAAGTCTCCGTTATAGATGTGTCGTGCTTTTTTTGCTTCAAGTCTTATTTTAAGTGTTCGGAAATGTCTTCTTACATGGTTAATGTTAATTGTTAGTATATTTACAAATGTGAAGGGGGTAGTTGTGGGTGGGTTTCGTTATGTATGTTGTTTTACAGGTTTCGGTTCCTCGCATGAAAAGTACATGGAAGGAAGCGTGTTTTTTAACGGAGAAACAAATGTTTGAGTTATTATGCTTATATTTTGACATTTATCTCCTATTTTTCGTGTTTGCCAGGAGCGGTTTTAACACTTTTTCAACCTTTTTCGGTTTTTTTTTAGGGTTTCGATTCGGATTGATACATTGATATGCGTGACCGTTTTTTAGAAATTGTGTGTATATCACTTTAAATAATAAAGTGTCCACACTACTGTTTTCGGAATTTCCTGGAGCGTTTTTTTACGTTTTACACTTTATTTTCGGGTTATTGAGGGTTTCCCATATTGGAATAGTAAGATATTGGATTGGATTGTATGGATTGCTTTTTCCTTGATTGCGTCTCTCATCTCCAAAAATTGTAAGTATTTAATTTACAATTTTGATTGGGTGGGAAATGTCGATTTTTAATGTTATGTGTATGTGTGAATAAATTATAAACATTGCATATTTGTTACGATATTTTTTTCATTATTTTAATAAGTTTGTGAAACAAATATGTATTATTTATAATTGATTATATATGTTTATGACATGTAAATTTTACTATTATTGTAAGAAGACATTCGTATATTTAGTTGACATTTTTATAGTAGACTTTTAGCTATTATTGCCAGGTATTCTAATCCTCTAGTTGTAGGGTATAGTGTGACTTGACTTTGAAGTAGTCGGAACATTTGTTTTGTTTGTTTAGTGAGTTTTGGACCTATTTGTGACACTGATTGTTCCATTCTTAGTTCCTGATAGCTTTGTTCTTTTTTCAAAGCTTCTAGAAGGTTATGGAACGTGGGTTTGCCTCTGTTTGTAGTTGCTTGGAAAGCATTATGCCACCCTTCTACACTGTTGTTAGTTTTAGCCTCTTGGTTTAAAGTACTAAGATAGACATTCCACCAAGGGATTTGGAATTTGGGCTGGCGTCGATGTCCAGATCTGTGCAACCTTCCCACCCAAGTGTCTTCAAAATAGTCCAGTAATGGGGTTAGTTTATCCTCATTCTTCTTGTAATATGCGCTGTCAATTAATAAATTGTAATGTTCAGCTACATCTGTAACAGGGACGTAGGCCAGGGCTATTAACTTTTTAACTTGATAGGCAAAGGAGCTATCTGTAGAGTAGAGTATACTTAAAGTAGATTTTTGGAGATGCCTCCATATACTCTGATTAAAATGATAATAGCAACCCTGGATTGCTGTGTGGGGAAATGTTCTCAAAATGCTATTAATCATAGCTAATTCGAAATCAATAATTATTTTTTCTGGAAAATAATTATTGATTTCCGTTTTGAGAACCTTTAATATTTCGGTGTAAGTAGTTTGCTGTTTGTTGGGTAGCAAACAGTAAATGAAAGGTATGTTAGAATTATGGTATAAACCGTGGATGGAATACAGTTGATAAAAAGGTTTTGGGCAGGGTTTAAATGTTCCATCCATCATCCATTGGGGACACTGTTGGATTTTTCGTAAATTACTTGCAGTTGCAAACATAATTATTCTGTTTGTACTGCTTTCATTATCAAAAAGAATAAATTTATCTTTATTGTGAGTGATGGCCATTTCTGGTGAAATAATAATTTCCTCAAAAGTTGTTGGGTTGGGTTGGGTTGTGCTAGTGAGTCGTTTAGTGCGTGCAGTTGTGCGTTTCAGGGAGTCAATAGAGGGTAGTTGACCTGAAGCATGGGCTGGGACTTTTACCAGTTCTTCTTTAAGGATTTGGGTTGTTGGTTTGTCACTTTGTGTGCTAGCACTTTTAATACTTTCTAAAGCATCTCTAATTTCAATTTCTGTGATATTTGGGGGATGATTGTGTTCCCTAGTAAATAGCACATTAGTTTCCTCAGTAGTGGCCCTCCCATAACATTTGTTGGAGTAATATTTGGTACACTTCCCGAAAACTTTTCTACCACTTTGTCTTTCCTGATTATACACATAACCCATGTAGCATAATAGTAATTTATTTTTCTGAGACATGACAAATTCTGCACCTTCAGTCATTTTGATTTACTTGTTCTAGGAAAGAGTAGAAAGAAACAAAATCAGAACACATTTTTTTCCTTTTGTGGTGCTAACATCATTATTGATGCATTTATACTTACAGTTAATCAAAGTAGTAGTCACAGAAGCAGAAATGTCTTTTGAAGGATGTTCTTGTATGTATGTCTTTATTTGCTGTTGGTATGAAAATATAGAAAAGCAACGTTAATGTTTAACAAACGTATTTCCTACTCAAAAGCAGTTGTCATTTTTGCTTACTTGTACATTGGATGTAAACATTACATATACTTACTTGTTTAAATAGTAGAGTAGTAGTAATTGCTGGAGTACATCAAGTTAGTACAGGTTTGATCTGTAGAGTAGATAGAAGAAATAAAAGCAAAATATTATAATTTTTATATTGAACCATTTGGAAATGGAACATATTTAAAAGTATACTAACTTCTAAATAAGTCGTTTTCTTTGTTGTAGGTAGAATAGCTGTATGATGTATTTTGAATATCTGTAGAGGAAATATAAAATAGATAACATGTTGTTAAGAACATAGTCTGTGTTATTTTCTGCAGTTTTTGAGAAATGACAAGTATACTTACATGTTTTTACAAGGCTATTCTTGTATATTGGATTAGTTTGTGTTGGATGTTTTCATAGGATATGTAGAATAGATGTATGATGTTTTCAGAATATCTGTAGAGGCAATTCAAAATATATAACATGGTGTTAAGAATATAGTTAGCGTTTTTTGTGCCCACTTTTAGACAAATTACAATTATACTTACATTTTTCTGAAGGGTACTCTTGTGTTTTGGTATAGTTGATGTTGGATCTTTCAAATGATCTATAGGGAAGATGTAAAAAGCAAGATATGTTCATTCGAAATGTGCAATAAAGAAATTCGCTGTTTTATAACAAACACATCTATACTTACATGTGTAATTAGTGTAGTTTTATCCTTTTTGGTGTAGAAATAGGACAATCTCAGTATATCTGTAAATATAATGTTTCTAAAAATTAAATACTCTTGTAAATTAGTGTTTAAAAACAGCAGTTGGTCTATAACAGAGCATTATTATATACTTACTATCTGATTTTGCACGTGAAGAAATATGACCATGTAATAGGAATTGTGTTGGAGTAGTTTCTATCAGAAATGTAGGAAGAGATGAAAATAAAATAAGTGTAAGACTTAGGAGATGTAAGGAAAATAGTGCACTTCTCATTTAGATTTCTACAAAAATGCTGTGTTACTTACTTGATTAATTAGCTAGTGAGCTGGATCTTTAAAGATGTTTATTCTGCAACAAAATCTTCAGAGTGTTGGCATCTACTTTCCAGAGAGGTAGCAGCAACAAATGGTAGAATGCATGTATCCCTTTTATAGTATATGTATTATGTGTGCTTTGATTTGATTGGTTGTAGGATGTAAGGAAGCATTGTATAGGCTAGTTTGAATTTTTTTAAGTTAATTGGAGTGTTTGTTGATGTGAGAATGGTGGTATGTGGTGATTCTCGCATTAAAGCAGGTTTGTTTTTAAATGAAATATATTTTTATGTGAAAATAAGTAATGAAAATGTTAGTTAAATGCAAAGAATATCTAGAAATTGATAAAATGCATGTAATAGAATGTATAGGAAATGTGTATTAATAGTAATTTTATGTAAGTAACAGGTATTATATGTGAAATGTTTTTTGTATAGAGAAATGACTTTTATTGATGATAAAGATGGTATTTTAGAAAAGAAAGTGTACAAACATGAACTCGATATTTTTTTTTTTACGATATTTTGGTAGTCTATATTTTTTGTAGTCGATATTTTTGTAGTGTTAGGGCTAATTTCATGTCCAACGATATCTTTGTAGCCGATATTTTTTGAGGCGATATTTATGTATTCGATATAGTTAGTACTCGATATTTTTTACTCGATATTTTTGTAATTTGTGTAATAAGTATAGAAAGTCGATATTTTTTTCGGCGATAATTTGTCAACGATATTTTGGTAAGTCGATAATGTGACCGTCGATAATATTTCAGTGATCCACTTAGAGTAGCTAGACAGTCCCAGTCATGGGTACATCTATATCCGGAAATAAATCACCTTGGTTATTCATTCCACGTCCCGTCACTTCCATTTCAGTAGGTTTGGAAAATAGTGTAACAAGAGATTTAATAGGTACTTGAGTGAGGTCATTGTGTTCCGCCTTCTTAAATAATAGAACGGTATGAAGTGGTCTGTGATTAGTGAATGTGGAGAGGGCAAGTTAACTAAAACTCGGTATCAAACAGGATGGGGAACAAAATTTGGAAGTTCATAATTTTCCATAGTTCCCTGAAGTTCCTCATTGTCAAAAGAGGATGCACTCTTAGAGGCAAACTAACCCAGCAAAGATTTCCTTCATGGAAAGACAGTTAAGCCAGTAATCTGTTGGAGCACAACAGTTGAGAACCTTTCATTTGTACAGCGCTACACGATCGCTTCATAGCGCTGCACTGTTGAGATTAACTTAATTATTTAATTATTTGTGCTGCTCTGTGTATTTGACTCATTTAATCAGCGCCGCACTGTCGCTCTTATTTAATTTTTAACGCGACGTCGCTGAGGCAGTTACTTTGCATTTCAACTTTATTCAGCTGCTACTGCGTGTAAGGCTCTCGCCTTTGACCCTCCATTTTGCGTTGTTGTTGTTGTTGCCGCCCCTCCTCCCGCCACCGCCTCCCAGCTGCTGACCCTCCCACCCACGATTAGAACCCTTCCTCGCTCCCGAGATCACTGTGACCGCCTGGACCCTCCTTCAGCACGGTTGCTCCCCCACGCTCCAGCCTGGTATCGTTTAACCCCCTGCCTTCTAGATACTAGCGCTGCATTGTCTCAGAGAACCTTTCATTTGTACAGCGCTACACGATCGCTTCATAGCGATGCACTGTTGAGATTAACTTAATTATTTAATTATTTGTGCTGCTCTGTGTATTTGACTCATTTAATCAGCGCCGCACTGTCGCTCTTATTTAATTTTTAACGCGACGTCGCTGAGGCAGTTACTTTGCATTTAAACTTTATTCAGCTGCTACTGCGTGTAAGGCTCTCGCCTTTGACCCTCCATTTTGCGTTGTTGTTGTTGTTGCCGCCCCTCCTCCCGCCACCGCCTCCCAGCTGCTGACCCTCCCACGCTCCGCCCCCTCCACCATCCATTTATGGCCAATGGTCCCACGCGCAGCGTCCACGCGCTTCGGACACGCCGAAGGTGCGCCAAAGGTAAGCCCGTCTACGCCCGTCCGTGCCTGGACCGCGCCCAGCGCCAGAGCCCCTGCCCCTCGCGCTGCCCAGCCCCCCCGCATCACCTACGATGCCGCCACCCTCGTAGCCCTTAACCTCGGTCGCGCCCCCAACTGCGTCCAAGCCGCTCCTGGACGCACCCATGGACCTTTCTCCTGCTACTCCTGCAAATTCAGCGGCACCGACAACATCTCCGCTACGACTACACCACAGATTCCCGAGCCCAACCACCTACATTGCATCCTTCTCAACACCCGATCGGTGCACAGGCACGCCATTGACCTATGGAACCTACTAGACACCTTCTCTCCAGACGTCGCCTTCCTTACGGAGACATGGATGAATTCTTCCTCCGCACCAGACATCACCATTGCCATCCCTGAAGACTATAAGATCACTCGCAAAGACCGTACCAGCCACACAGGAGGAGGAATTGCTATCGTCCATAAGAAATCTATCCGCATCTCAACCAGCTCTGACGCCAACCTCGCCAACTCCGAACACCTTCACTTCCAGATCCACATCGACCCCAAAACAACACTCAGAGGCACTCTCCTCTACAGACCACCAGGACCCCGCGCAAAATTCAGTGAAGACATCACGGACTTCATCTCTCCACACGCGCTCCCCTCCAAAGACTATATCCTTCTGGGAGACCTCAACTTTCACCTTGAAAAGTTAAACGACCACAACACCGCCACCCTCGTGGACAACCTCGCCAACCTCGGACTTAAACAACTAGTCACTTCCCCCACCCACATCGCAGGTCACACACTCGACCCCATCTTCACATCCAGCAATCATGTCTCCTTCAGCCACACTACAGATCTCCTATGGACCGACCACAGCTGCGTTCACTTCACCTACAACAAGCCGAAACCCATCAACCACTCCCAACCTACCCTACAAAGAAACTGGAACAAAATCACCACGGACCAAATCTCCGCATCGCTCCTTCGAAACTCCCCAGCCCTCTCTTCTAACGCCAACGAAGCCGCCGCCAACCTCACCCTATGGTTATCCAACACCGCCGACACCTTAGCACCACTGAAAAAACGCCAAAGCAAACCTGGCATCAAGAAGGCCTCATGGTTCAACGATGATCTTAAGAAATCCAAGAAACTCTGCCGCTCCCTTGAAAAGGCCTGGAAAAAAGACCCAACCACCAGCACCAAGGATGCCTTCAAAAGCGCCACCCGCACTCACCACCAACTGATCCGAAAAGCCAAGAAAACAGCATTCAAGGATCGACTTGACAACAACGCCCACAACAGCAAGGAACTTTTCAACATCGTCAAGGAATTTTCCAACCCCTCGGCCAACTCCAACGACATCACCCCCTCTCAAACCCTCTGCGACTCCCTAGCCTCTTTTTTCCACAACAAGATTGCAGACATCCACAACAGCTTTGACAACCAACCCGGAAAGAAACCCACCCTACCATCTACTGTCCATCTTCCCCCCGTGAACACCCTTAACGCCTGGAACCCAATCTCCACTGAGGACACCATCCGCCTGATGAATTCCATCCACTCTGGATCCCCCACAGACCCATGCCCTCACCACATCTTCAACAAAGCAGACTCCGTCATAGCACCGCACCTCCGAGACGTCATCAACTGCTCCTTCAACTCCGCCACCTTTCCAGAAAGCTGGAAACACGCTGAACTCACCGCCCTTCTGAAAAAACCCACAGCGGACCCCACCGAACTCAAAAATTACCGCCCCATCTCGCTTCTTCCATTCCCGGCCAAAGTCACCGAGAAAGCCGTCAACAACCAGCTCGCCGCCTTCCTCGAAGCCAACAAATCCCTCGACCCCTCACAATCTGGCTTCCGAGCAAAACACAGCACTGAGACCGCCCTCATCGCAGCAACAGACGACATTCGAACCCTACTGGACAATGGAGACACAGTCGCCCTCATCCTCCTCGACCTTTCCGCAGCCTTCGACACAGTCTGCCACAGCACCCTTCTACAACGCCTCAATAACATCGGAATCCAAGGAAAAGCACTTGAATGGATCACCTCGTTCCTCACCGGAAGAACCCAGAGAGTCCGCCTTCCTCCATTCAAGTCCGAGGCCTCTGAAGTCATCTGCGGCGTACCTCAAGGATCCTCACTCAGTCCCACCCTCTTCAACGTATACATGAGCCCCCTCGCGGCCATCGCACGCCAACACAACCTCAACATCATCTCTTACGCGGACGATACTCAACTGATCCTTTCTCTCACCAATGACCCCAGCACCGCCAAAACTAACCTACACGAAGGAATGAAAGAAGTCGCCGAATGGATGAAACAAAGCCGTCTGAAACTGAACTCAGACAAAACAGAAGTCCTCATCTTAGGTACATCCCCCTCTGCTTGGGACGACTCCTGGTGGCCGGAAGCCCTCGGAAAAGCACCCATCCCGTCAGACCACGCACGGAACCTTGGCGTCATCCTGGATTCATCCCTCTCAATGAACAGACAAGTCAGCGCCGTATCCTCTTCCTGCTTCAACATTCTTCGCATGCTCAGAAAAACATTTCGCTGGATCCCCTCCGAAACAAGGAAAACAGTCACCCACGCTCTGGTCACGAGCCGACTGGACTACGGAAACACCCTCTACGCAGGTACCACCGCTAAACTCCAGAAGAAACTCCAACAAATCCAAAACGCCTCAGCCAGGCTCATATTAGACATCCCACGCAACAAACACATCTCTAGTCACCTTAAAGACCTCCACTGGCTACCCGTCAATAAGAGGATCACTTTCCGACTGCTTACCCACGCACACAAATCACTCTACGACATCGGACCAGATTGCCTCAACTCTCGACTGTCCTTCTACACCCCCTCCCGCCAACTACGTTCTTCCAGCCAAGCCTTCGCCACTGTACCTCGCATCAACAAGACCACCATGGGAGGCAGATCCTTTTCATACCTGGCTGCTAAAACATGGAACTCACTCCCCGCTTACCTTCGCCTCACCCAGAACCACCTAGCGTTCAGAAAGCAGCTTAAAACGTGGATATTTGACAAATAATCCTCCTCCCCTCCCTAAGCGCCTTGAAACCCTCTGGGTATGTAGTGCGCTATACAAATTTTATGACTTGACTTGACTTGACTTGAGATTGATGCAACTGCTCTTGGTTTCTATAAGCGCTGGGATGCCTCATGGTAACCGTGCGCGGTACAAAATTCAATAATAATAATAATAATAATGCATGACATTTGATGCATGAGATTAAGTTACCTGCCAGAGTTACAATATTTATTTTGTCAGCAAGTTGAGCTGAATAGTCGTGAACACTAAGGTGAGAACTGAGAATAGACTTTGTCTCAAAGTGAGATAACTCAATCAACCCATTAGGTTTGAGTGTGAGGTAAAGTCATGACTGCTGGTTGGGATATTGGCAGTGGCTTCCTTGGTGAAGGAGGAGGTGTGGTAGCATCGGCTCTCAGTGAAATTGAGATTACATCTTTTCAGTAGTAGATTGGTTTCAAGAGGAAGTGAGGATGCAGCATCATGTGCTTGCTGCGACAAATGTATAAACTGAATTGGGGAAGATAAGTTACAGGAAAGAGCAGAGATGGCCTCCCACAGTCTTCCTTAAAGTTTAGACTTATGTGGACCCACACTGAATCATTACTGGAATCCAGAGACCTCGAATGAGGTGTTACTGGAAGTTGAGGAGTCCTGGCCTAAGCAATTTCTATTATTTGAACCTCACAACAATACACACAAACAAGTATACACCAAACAAATTCTCAAATATTGAAATATTTAGTTTATTTCTTGGGTTTACTTGATTTAACTCCCCAATCATCCGTTCAAGATTCACTGAGGAATCCTGCCATATAAGAAAAATGTCATCAATGAAACAACAATACATTTTTACTTGTGACCACCAAGTGTTATTCATCAGGTGATCTGCCTCAAATTGGGCCATGAAAATATTCGCATAACTGGAACATCCATGGTTTTTCGGGGGCATAAGCTTATGCGCATATTTTCATGGCCCAATTTGAGGCAGATCACCTGATGAATACCATTTGGTGGTCACAAGTAAAAATGCATTGTCGTTTCATTGATGAAATTTTTCTTATATGGCAGGATTCCTCAGTGAATCTTGAACTGATGATTGGGGAGTTAAATCAAGTAAACCCAAGATTACAATTTACGCATAAAATTGATGATCAATCAATGGACTTCTTGGATGTTAGAATAATCCAAACACAAACTTGTCTCCACACTGAACTATACTCGAAACCAACTGATCGAAATAATGCACTGGCTTACACAAGTTTTCATCCCGGAAGTCTCATAAGGAGCTTGCCATACTCCAAATTTATACGGATCAAACACATTTGTTCAGATCCCCAAATGTGTTTGAGAAAAATGGAAGAACATCTACTAAGGTATAAAACAAGAGGATATCCTCAGGCAGAATTACAAGCAAGTATAGATAAAGTCAATTACCTTAATCGACAAGATCTGTTGCAAAACAAACCCAGGAAGTCAGATGGGAAATTGGTATTTGTTTCAAAATATACGACGCAGTCTAAAGCAATAAAATAGATCATAAATAAGCGATGGGAACTCCTGGCAGCTGAACTAGATTTTAACTATTTATTCAAAGATTTGCCTGTACATGCCTACACTAGAGGGAAGAATTTGAGGCAACTATTGAAACGGACCAATATTGAGCCAACAATTTTGACACACAAGGGAACAATGCGATGCCAGAATTGCATACACTGCAATAATGTCTCGACAGGGAGTACATTTGCTTACCCAACCACAGGAAAACAAATCAAATTACTGCATACCAGTGATTGTAACACATTGAATGTAATCTATGGCATAAAATGCCCATGTGGCAAGATATATGTTGGCAAAACGGAGAGTAAATTAAAGATCAGAATCTCTGAGCATTAGAGCAGAATCCGTAATAAAGCCATGTCATCACCTTTAGCCACACATTGGAATGAAACCAACCATACGATCTCACAATTACTATTTTTCATCATAGAAAAAGTCATGATTCAACCTGGGACTGATAATCACAAAAGTTGTTACAACGAGAATCATATTGGATCAAAAAGTTAAATACTATGGTACCAATAGGCCTTAACGACAGGTTTGATCTATTATGTTATCTGTAGGTAGATGATACATCCAGAGATTTAACTAGGTCTGGGTATTTTAAATCCGAGTCACTCATCAGTCACATATTCAATTGAATAAAGTCACGGAGCAAGAATATTCATTTGTTTGTGCATGATATGTAATATTGTAATATTCACAAAAGCAATTGCGTATGATTCTCATCATCATTTGGGAATGTAAACAAGTACACTTTCACCATACATAATACTAATGACTTACATCGCACACTAAACACACAGGAACCTGTACATCAAAAGTAGTGGATTTGATATAATTAGAACAGCCCCAGCCTGTGGGCACATAACACGCTCTAGTAGAGGCAGGAAGTGGCGATTGAATTTTGAGCATGATAGCACTGTGTTTTACAACCATGTGGTTTTGGAATAGTCTCACAGTAATTTGTATACGTCCGGGCTTTTATCTCTTATTGAATAACCACTTGCTGGCAACATTTCCAAGGGTTTCCGTCTTTCAGTTTGAAAACTGTTTGTAACGTACATAAATATTCGGCCCTTTTATTTCGCCAGATTAAAACACATCTTACGATGGTACCCGTGTATTTTCTGTGGGTAACTAGACGCATCAAGAATAGTCCTACGTCCATGTTTTTGACGCTCACAGCGTATATACTGCATCAGCTCATGGCCGGCACGGTAATGTTTGTTTCCACGAGTATAGTGATCTTATATCGGTGCGCGGAACGTCCATACAGGTACGTTAAGGTTTTCGGGACGGGACTAGATAAGCAACAGTATTCCGCTCGTATTACTTGCAGGTTTTCACACTTTCTGTTGGGTTTTCTGTTTATTTCAGGAAATCGATGAACTAAACTTCTTAAAGGTATGTGGCTTTTTTTGACAATTGGAACTAATGAGTGAGTTTGGCGTTTTTGATCTAACGTGTAGTGATTGTGGCATTTTTCTCAAGCAGAATGGCAGTTCTTAGTGCAACACGAACAGGTATGACGTGATTTTCCGAGTGAGAGCATTGATAGCGAACATTTCGTCCTTTTGGGTTTTGTTGTAATTACTAAACCGTGGTGATTTGGGTAAGCTAGCAGCATAAATATTCATATAGATCAGTGAAAAGATCATGGGTTTTCCCAACAGGCATTTCATTAGCAACCTTGTGATATTCTTCCTTCAGATTTCTGAGCAATACATCGCTTCATACAGGTATGGCATTTAGATACAGATAACATAGTCGACCACAACATGTAATCATAACGCAATAGCACAGATATCCATGGGCACATAAACACAATTTCACTCAACAATATATTATATTTTTGTATAATTGCAGATTGTCCCCTGAAGAAGGTACCTGGTTGGTACCGAAATGCATTGGGCACGCATTGGAAATTTGGTGAATTGATGTTGCATTTGTAAAGTTTTGAAAAAATGTACTATGTTAAATGATTAATTCATGATTATTAATTTGAGGATACATTTGTGAAAGACCTGTAAGGACAATAACAAATGAATTAAGTTTTCTTTGATTGTCATGACCAACAAACAATGACAGATAAACTGATCAATGTAAAATGAATTATTATGGTTAAGTTTTGATTGAAAGGTTTAGGTGTTCAACACGAAGTGAACAGTGCGCGACTGCACAAGCTCTTTCACTCGTTCTAACAGCAGCTAATGGTCAGAGCTGCCAACTTCAGATATGTGAAACCAGGTTCGAGTCTCGGCATTGGCTCAAGATCCTGTGATTCCGGGCAAATCACTTAATCTCCCCGTCACAGGCTACCAAAAATGAGTATTTCCTTAACTGGTACTCATGAAACTATAGCACGGTGTTGATAATTAAGTACCACCAGCTCAAATTAAGCACTGAGTAAAGCAGACCACAGTAAGGATACATAATATATACCAAAAAAACAATAGACACAATTCCTCTCACCATTATTCACAAAACATGACTCCATGCTTTCTGGTTGGCTACATGTACGTCAACTCAACTTTGCATCCATATCAAGTCATATCCACAATTCACTTTACACCAACAGTACACACTGGACACAACCCAGGCACCATCATGCCCACAACATGCCTCCAAATTATGTTGTTGGCTAAGAGTTTGACAATTCATTGGCATATCCATTACAATGATAGAACAAATCTATAAACTCTCTCACTAATTTACATATTAACCATCCAAAGAAGTTAACTAAAAGCAACCAAAAACACATGTGCAACATGTAGACAACCACACACACACACACACACACCTAAACGCACGCACACACACACACACACACATAATGCCGAACTGTAACAACCACCTGAAGTCGAGTAATGGACAAAAAGCCTCAGCACTAAGAAGAAGTTATATTGTTGTTCCTCCCACATGTATCCATGCACATATGACCTCACTGACATCCATAAAAGTATCTAGCTGGCCACTATCCTGTATGTTCCATGACTAAGCACCTAAACAACCATTACTCCTCTCTAACCTTCCTACCGACTGTGAAATATGGCTCCCTGGTAAACAATACAAAACACAATTGAATGAAATATCAACATCCCACTTTGACGCCAGTCAAGAACCACTATAAAGATGCCCGTGTTTCAAAGGAGCTTGGGAACCATTCAAATGGGAATGCACTATGTAAATGCACTTAACATCAATAGGGCCACCGGTGCACCTCCTTTTGTCATACCCCAGAATTTATTAGGTAATCCCAGAAATCCCACTTTTCACGTCGACACTCTCTCTTTTAACTTTACTAAAAAAGGCCTTTATTGGTCTCGCCTATGCAGCGTGTATGCGCCGATTAGGAGGACCTTTAGCCGTCGTTCTGCTCTTTTTTGAAGCACTTACTCATGCTTGTGGCAGCATTCACCTTGTGGGAGAGAGCAGGGGCGCGCCACAAGCAAGATTATGTGCTTCCAAAAAGAGCAAACAGCTGCTGCTTTGCGCGCGCGCGTTTGGAAGCATACCCAGGGCGCCTCTTCTATTCTGTGCACTCCCCCCACCCCTCCCACTTGTTGTTAATTTGTTTCTGGGCAGGAACACCCGCGCTTGTTTTTTTTTCTTTAATTGTAGCAAGTTCAAAGGTCCACTTAACAGACAGGCTGCGCCGCTCATGTGCACTCCTCGAGACTTCGTCCGCGGCGCCTCCGAGATCTGAAGGAAACCCGAGCGGGGAACATGAAAGGGGCTCTCTGCAGATGCTACAAAGCGCCATGAACCGGGCAGAGCACACTCTGGCGCATCCCTTTGAAGGGAGAGTGTGGCTGGGTCTGCTTCTAAGCTCAGGTCATAAAGCCAAACTCTTAATGGAACAAAGGGCGCTTGGGCTGACTTCAAAAAAAGGAATGTTTAACAGCCGAGGGCACATTCTTACCTCAAATACTTGTTACCAGCAAACGTGCGATTGCACATCAACCAGGGGCATATATACCCTAAGTCAAAACACAAGGCTTGAACAATTGCCACTTACTTTTCTTTGAGTCTATCAATGCAGTGTGATTAAAACGCTCACACTACAACTGCCTCATCTTAACACCCAAAAGGAGCCTGGACACGCGGTAAACGAGACGTCCAAGAAGCTTTGCACAGGATCACACTGTGATTTAATTAAATGAACTGACAGTGCAATATCTCACAAGCACTTTTCAAACGCACCGCATATACACAACTATGAACACACTCTCGCTCGCACATACTGTCTTATACATGCACACCCCTCCATCACCTTGGCACAGTTTCTCACATAGACCCAAAACCAATTTCTTGTGCTCATATGCTCACACGCACCTTTCTCTCACACACAGAGCCTCTCCCAGATGCAAGCCCCCTCTCTCGTAAACACATAGTCTCATACGCAGTCTGGCCCCTCATGCTCTCAGTCTCACACATTCCACTCATACATCCACCCCCTCTCTTACACATGCCCAATCTTGCACACACGCCCGTCCTTTCACTCTCATACACAGGCACATACAACAAATCCATGGTCAGTGTTGTAAACGAGGTAACGCTGGGGTCGCGCTTTCGTCTGCGCACGCTGGAGTCTTCCCTGTGGCGTTCTGCAGATCTGGCACCGTAAGTGAACAGGTGTATGCCAAGGCCATGACCTCAGCCCGAGAAACCGAGTTTCAGGTTCTTGGGAGATGACGTCAAAGCGGTCTAAGCCACTTACACTGGTATCTGCTACTTGGCTGTTCAAACCAAGAGCTGCTCTTTCGCGCCATGTCAGGAGGGCACCCTATGCTTACTGCCGCCTTCTAATTTCATGAATCGGACTTGCTCTTTACTTCATCTGAAACAATTAGAAGACTCCCGAGATCCGTGTTTTGTAAAAGAGAGGCCCCGAACTGGTTATATGATAGCTTCCTAACATGGAGCTGTTACTAGCTCTACTGCACTCCTGTCAAGCTGTGTGTGTGTGTGCACGCGCGCCTCTCTGTTTTGCTGTAATCCAATCCATCAGTATGAAGGCCCCGCTCCAACCCCATTTATTTCGCTGATCTCGCTGCAGCGGGGACTGCAAAGCAACTGTTCAAGCAAGACCGTCTCGCCCAGCATCCTCTGTATCTCCGTGCTGAACTGTCGTATTAAACATAGCACTGGCTAATACAAAGACTGCAGCCCGGCAGCTTCACAGACCTTCTAGAGACTCTGTAGATAGGTGTATAGGATAACGTATTATGATTCATTTTATAGGTGCTACGGGTCATTTTCTGTTAGTTCTTCCTTAGGACGAAGTGATGACCTGTTTCTATTGCCATAACTGTGGAAACATAAAGGAACAACACATATTGTTCCACCATTGCTCAGTATTGTCACTGCTCTCTTTAGCAAATGGTAGATATAATTTAGGTGGGCACACTTTCAAAGGCATTCTCTTATAGACTTTGGCCTTAACTGTGATAACTTATGCTTCCCGCTTTTGGTAGCAACATTCACTGGATGTACATGTGTGTATGGGACCGGTATGACGCAGCTCAAGGTCTGACTCTGAAGCAGCGATCTGCAGCTTAGCACATGGCAAACTGGATCAGTCCCTAACTTTTCTACAAACCTTTGGATCCGGACTCAAAATCTGTCCAGTGCTTTACACAAATACTAAACTGATGGGTTATGCACAACAGAGGCCTTTTTAACAGTCTTGAATGTCTTTTTTTTTGTTTCTTTTTATTGAAATATAAAAACAAGCAAGGCATAAAACATGTTGTACAAAGTGCCAGATCAATCAAGGAAGGAAGAAATACAAAGAGCAGCAATCAATATAAAGAAAGGGGAGGGGGGCAGGGGTCAGATTTAATAAGAATACAATAGTATGGTCAAAATGCATGGGTCAGGGGGAAGGTGGAACATCAATGTTATCAACAGCAGGCGGTATACATATGTTTCCATGATAACTATTCCAAGGTCCCCACACTCTACACCACTTCCGGGGACGGCCCCTGGCTAGGTACACAGTCTTTTCCCTGAACATACACCAATCCATGTTTTCCTTCCATAAGTCTACTGTAGGAGGCCTCTGGGACCCCCACAACTGAGCAATATCTTGCTTGACGATCATGGCCCCAGGGATGCCCACTGAGTCTGAGCTACATTATAGTCCGTGGGTTCCAAAACGTTCAACAAACAGCGTCTGGCCTCCGGTAAGAGAGCAATGCCAGTCACTTCCTTCATGACCTCATGGACCCCACTCCAAAAAGCAGCAATCTCGCGACATTCCCAAATAATATGAAGAAAAGTAGCGTCCTGCCCACATCCTCGCTTGCATAATCCCTCCTCAGGAAAGCCCATTCGGACCAAACGGGGGCCCGTGACGTAAATCCTGTGGAGGATCTTAAGTTGTACCAGTCGGAGTCGAGCTGGAATCGCGACCTCCTTGGGAGAGGAGATCGCAGATTGCCAGTCCTCGTCATCCAATTCAAGGCCGTCACGGGTCCACAAATCCCGGAGATGTAACAGGAGATCAGGCCTATTATTAATTAATTTCTTGTAAACAAGGGAGATGCTGCTGTTGGGTACATGGCCATCCAACAGCCTATCCTCAAGTGGGGACGATTCAGGAATCACCTCACCCAAAGGGAAGACCGACATTAAGGCATGGTGAACCTGGACGTAGCAAAAGTACTCTGTGTCACCCAATTCAAACTCCGTCTTTAACATCTCAAATGATTTCACCTGGCCCTTAACCCAGAGGTCTCCCACCTTACTAATACCAATAAGGTCCCATCTATCGAACCCCTTTGTTTTCCACAACTTCCCAAGCCTGTCCGAACTGAAGAGCGGGGTCGCTAAAGGCAAGCGATCTTTCCACCCCAGGGAACATTAGCGTCCTGCCACGTACGCACCGCCGTCTTTGTAGGCCCCGACAGAGTCTTAACCACCGATTTTGAGTAGAGCACCCTATAATAATTACCCCCGGGCAGCAGCCACCTCTCGATAGCGAAAGCAGGATTCAAAGCAGGACCATACATACCGTGGTTGATGGCACCCAATTGAGCAGCCCAGTAATAGCGTCTGATGCCAGGGAGAGCGATTCCCCCGTCATACCAGGGGAGCGTCAATTTGGCAAGAGCAATGCGAGGTCTACCGTCCCATATCAACTTCCTCTGAAGGTCTTCGACCGCACGAAAATAGCTAGCTGGGACCATTTCAAGGGTGTTCTGGAGAGCATACAAGAAACGAGGCAGAGACATCATTTTAAATAGGGCCGCACGACCGAGCGGCGAAAGCGGAAGTTTACGCCATCCCGCAAAGTCCTGTTTCAATCTAGCCAGAGGTGGGAGGAGGTTCTGTTCATAACGGGCCATCGGATCCAACGAGATAAAGATACCAAGGTACTTAAATCCCATCAGAGTCACCTGAATAGGGCAGGTACGTGGGAGAAGAGGGACATCACCAGAGAGAACGTATAAGTAGGATTTCGACCAATTGATAATCAAACCAGAGTTCCTACCAAAGGAGGCCAAGACACCGCACAGAACCATCAATGACTTCCGAGGTGAGGTCAAATACAGTAAGATATCATCCGCGTGGAGCGAGATGCGATCCTCGAATTCAGGAGACCATTGAATACCCTTCATCGAGGGTTCCCATCGGATCCACGCAGCAAGGGGTTCTAGGGCTAGGGCAAACAATAACGGAGACAAGGGACAGCCCTGACGAGTGCCTCTTCCAAGACTAAACTGAGTAGAAACATGACCATTCATGACAATTTGCGCAAGGGGATCCTCGTAGAGAAGCCGCACCCAGCCAATAAAACCAGATCCAAACCCGAACTTAGCCAACACGGCCCATAAGTATGGCCATTCCACGGTATCAAAAGCCATCGTGGCATCTAACGACGCCAAGACTGCCGGCTCCCGCAACGTCTCAGCTCTCGCGAGAACGCCGTGCAGACGCCTGAGATTCAGGGCAGTATTTCTATGCGGAATGAAACCGGATTGATCCGGATGTATCAATTCAGCAATAACTGTGATCAAGCGGTTAGCCAGCAGTTTTGCAAGGATCTTAGGTTCGGCGTTCAAAAGAGAAATCGGCCTGTACGATGTGCACCTGTCCCTCGGTTTCCCTTCCTTATGGATCACAACAATGGTCGCGAGACGTTGATCACTGGGTAGAGAACCGCACTCACGAGACTCCAAAAACATATCTCTTACATAGGGCGCTATCTTATCAGGCCGCAATTTGTAAAGTTCAATAGGCAGGCCGTTAGGACCCATAGCCTTTCCCGAACGCAAGGAGCGAATTGCGAGAGCCACCTCGTCTGCAGTTATCGGAGCATCCATTTGTTCCCTGTCCAAATCAGAAAGACGCGGTAGAGCAATATCACGCAAAAGTAGATGTGAATCTTCCTCCGGCCTATCCGACACAGAGGCATACACTGAATGAAAGTGATCTGCAAAACACTGAAAAATCTCCTCAGGGTCAGTAACTCGACGACCGCTCGCCGTCTCGATCACGGGCACCGCACGACTAGCCCTATCCTTCTTATCCAGCCACGCTATCAATTTGCCAGCTTTATCTCCTACTTCATAAAGCCATCCCTGCTGTTCCCTACTCATTGCCTTAGCCGCTTCAGTAACTAACGCCCTATATTCCAACTGCTTAAGTCGCAAAACATGCGTCCTAGCACGCGTAACATCCCGCTCCAGGCCAAGCTCAAGGTCTGCTATCTCCGCTACAATCTTAACCACTTCCTCATCTCTCCGTTTCTTAACACCTGCGATTAACAACAGGGCCTGGCCCCTAAGAACAGTCTTAAAAGCCTCCCAAAGGGACACCGCAGACGAAACCGAACCCTCATTCCCAAGAAAATAGTGGTCAAGAGATTTCACCAGATCCGCACGAGTTTTAGGGTTCCGGAGGTACCATGGGTTGATCGGGGCTACCCGACCCTCCGTCCCAGGACTGGACC
Source organism: Lissotriton vulgaris (assembly GCF_964263255.1). NCBI lineage: Eukaryota > Metazoa > Chordata > Amphibia > Caudata > Salamandridae > Lissotriton > Lissotriton vulgaris. Next base: position 1,050,813,118 of record NC_141693.1, read on the forward strand.
CCATACAAAGCCATAGTGGAGAATGATCAGAGATCCCCCGAGCAAGATGCTTAACCTCAGTAACAGAAAGCGCCTGTGCAGCCGGGACCAAAACATAATCAATTCTAGAAAGACTACTGTGAGCGCCCGAGTGAAAGGTGTACTGCCGCTGGACGGGATGCAACAACCTCCAACAATCCACCAAGCCCAGAGTATCAATGAAGTCATGAAGCCAGTTCTGCGCCCCCTTAAGATCTCTGGGTGGGTGCCGATCAGCCATACCAGAAGCCTCAGCATTAAAATCACCACCCACTAGCAATGACCCCTCGGGGAGAGCGAGGACCACCCGTCCCAAGTCCGCAAAAGTAGTCGACTGTAAGCCAGGGGGGAATTAAACAGAAACCAGGGAAAGAGATTGACCCTCCCACCTTCCCGTTAGAGCGACATAGCGCCCCCCTGTCGTCTAGGACCGTTGCATCGATCTCCAATGGGAGAGAAGCCTTAATCAGAATACCAACCCCCCTTGAGCCTGAGGAAAACCCGGCATGGGCGACCAGATTATACCCCTTCCTATTCATGGCATGACAAGTATTCCCTATCAAATGAGTCTCCTGAAGAAGGACTACATCAGGGGAAAGACATTTCAACAATTGCAGTACTACCCCGCGTTTAATCCTATCCCCCAAACCATTCACATTCCAACTCATCAGTTTCAGCCCCCTACCCCCATCTGAAAGAGAAAGTTCCAACCCCAATGCGAATCCAGCACTTCGATCAGAAAGTCTGACAATGCATTGCCTTGCAGGAAAACAAACACACACCCCAACAAAACCCCCTCACTCCCACCACCAACATCCCGTTACAAACCCCCACACCCTGCACCCCTGCGTAAGTCTAGAAAGCCACCCCAACTTGCAGTGTGCCTGTCGCCCCCACATCAACTAAGCTACAAAAAGTAAGTCAGAGGAGGAAAGAGACCCACCAATAGCCCCGCAGCCCCCCCCGATGTCACAACCATTCACATTGCAGGATTAGCGAACCACACTTCGAGGCCAACTGGGGATCCCAGAAACCAAGCAAAGGTGTCTATTCCTGTTCCATCTGTCCGCCTTCTGCCCCTTCGGATTGTTCCTCTGACGCAGGATGGTTCGGAAGAGTATCAAGCCAGTCGGCCACCACATCTTGGCCGGGAAAAGCATAGCGTACTTAAGGCCCATATCACGCAGTCTCCTCTTTACCCCCAGGAAACCAAGTCTCTGCCTTTGAACAGATTGAGTAAAGTCCGGGTAGAAGTTGATAGTAGTGTTCTCGAACTTCATAGGCCCACTCATCCGTGAAGCCTGCAGGATAGTGTCTCTGTCACGAAAGTTGAAAATCCTTGCGATCATAGGTCGCGGTGGGGCCCCCACCTTTGGCTTACCACCCGGAACTCTATGGACCCGCTTGACCATGAAAAATTTACTTAGTCCCTTGGGTGCAATATGGTTAACAACCAAGTTTTCGACGAAGAGGTCAGCTGCAGAATCTTCCGCCTTCTCCGGGACACCAATAATGCGAACGTTATTCCACCGAGCTCTCCCTTCAAAATCCTCCAGACAACGGACGAAGAGATCATTGGAGGCCCTCCTATTGCGGACCTCCGTCTGCAGGTCAGCAACATCGCTCGTCAAACTGGAGGTCTTACTGTCCAACGACTTGACTTTCTAGTTAGTTTTTGTCAGGTCCATACGGATCAGATTAACATCGATCACCACAATGTCAAGTTTGTGGGCGAGGGTCTCCATTTGTTGCCCAAGGGAGGACTTGATCCCATCTATGGCGGCCATAACATCTTGTAGGGTCGGTTCGGTTGCCGAAGCCGGAACATCTCTAGTGTCTTCCAGCGATCTGCCCGGTCCGCTAGGAGATCCCCTAGTTTGGGCATAACAGTCCATATTGTTAGTCTGGGTATAGCCACCCCGCCGGGTTGTCTTGAGCTTCTGCTTTTCACCCTCTGGTTTCCCCGCCATTGCGGAGTACAGACCGACGTGAGGCATATAGACTAGGTAGGAAGATGGCGGCTCCAGGACCTCAGGGCCGTGGCCCAGCCTCACTCAGGAGGGCACACGCCAGGTATTCTATCAAGATTCTCAAAGCGGTGAGGAGGTACACTCGGATGTGGCGTAGAATAGCCGACCTCGGCACAAAGGGGCCCCTTGCTGTAGAATACCCCTCGGGGAAAGCCCAAATCGAAAGTGAAAGTCAACCAGACCGGTCGACCCCACCACCTCAGGCCGATGTTGTTCAACTTCAGCTCGGGCACTGTGCCAACTCCACAGCTGGGCATCTCGGAGGCGTAGGCCGCAATCTTCAGATCACCACAACTCCGGTCTCCGGGGTCCGATTCGGAATCTGAGAGCAGATCTCGCCTCACCCGTGGTTCATCTTCACAGATATGTCAAAGAAGGACAGGATAAATGACAGGATAGATGTGGGAGGCTACGAGGGTCTCGGGAGCCCTGTGCTCACGCGGCCATCTTGGTTGCGCGCGAAGCTCTTCCCCCGCAGTCTTCAATGTCTTAAAGTGTTTTTGTGAGTGAGACTTGTTCTTCTAGCAGAGGGGCGCTTGTGGGCTCGGCAACATCTCTTCCTGAGAGGCGCCTTCTGAGTTTTGGGTAAGGCTGACTTTACATGACTGAACAAGAGTTGTCTTGTCCTGGTGTCAGTGATTCCCGTAAACGCTTTAGATCGCTATCGAGGAGTGGATGTAATAATATAAACACTGGGTTGCTGTGACCCTTTCCCCCTTTTTACAATGTTATCCAGGACCTTTTGAAAGTACTAAAATTATGTATACCTGTAAGGGTTTTCATTTGGCACTTTTCATCCACTGATCTATTGTTGCTATTCACATTTTTAGGTCTCGCCTAGATGAAAGCAAAAGCGAAGCTTTTGCGTCTAGGCCGAGACAACTTATGTAATCACTTTTGGGGGAATGTGGACAGCAGACTGTCACGAGCTTCTCCTGCCGGAGATTTGACCTCGGGAGCGCGCACGTCGCCGAGCCTCATATTCCCATTTGAAAACAAAGCCACACTCACGCATGCGCACATACACACACTGCATACACACACACACACACACCCCCTTAAACAGACACACGCTGCATACACACACGCACCCCCCCTTAAACAGACACACGCACGCACGCACGTACAGACACACTCAAACAGACACACACATGTACACCCCCACCCTCAACCCCACTCACCGGGCTCCTCTCCGCTTACGCATAGGAAGGCACTGTGGAGCTCTGTGCCAGAAGGAGCGCTGTCTGAAATCACCGCCACCTCCCACAGCGGCATTGTAGAGAAATTCAAAGTTGCCTCCCCGTAAACACCGCCGCAGCCCAGGAACTTCGGGAGCCTCAGAAATCCCGAGCGCAGCTCCTCTGACGTCAGACGAGGAGCCGCGCTGGGATTGGTGCCGGTGGGGCCGTTGCCTGGAAACGGAAGACTCGTCGACGCTGGGCGGGAGAGGCTTCTTCCCTCCTCACCCGGGCAGCGCCTGCTTTTTTTTTTTCAAGCTACTAGATTTCTCTGCGATTATTTCATGATGGCGCATGGCTGGGAAACACTTGCTGCTTGTTTTCTTCATAAGATTGTTACTGCCTCCTGCAGACAAACAAACTTTCCCTTTCACCCGAAGTTATATGGAAAATGGCGTCCAGCGTTTATATCTCGCGCATGCACACCAAGTGCCTCAAGTCGGTTTCCAGTCTCCGCCTTGTACAGGAACATGTACTAGCGCTTCTTTTCTCCTGCCTCACTTCCGGCAGCACTTTGGTTAACTGGCCAATGGGATAACTAAACCGGTGTTCCGTGCCTCTTGCTTCGCCATTAAGCAATCTCAGGTCCACATCCGGATTCCCATGGCCGGTTACATTATGGCAAAATCTGAGCTCGCTGGTTCAGAAAACCAATCAGTGTGTTTTTCCCATAGCACCAATAACAATCCACGCTTACATTACCTGCCCTCCTTCTAACCTATCAACATTGACCATGAATTCTGACCAATGGGGGTACCTAACAACCAGGCCAAATCCGAACCTCCGTGCTGAATCTTCAGCGTAATAACTGACCAATTGGGTTCGGGGGACTGCCGTCGGCTCGGGCTCAACAGCTTGTTATGTCTGTAGCTGTTCTCAGCTCAGAGGTGGGGGAGTGCCGCTGAAATTTCCGCCGCTGTCGTGAGGTGGGGGGTGGAGCAGTGAAGACGGGGTGTTGCAGGTAAGTGGGCTTGTCCACACGGAGTAGTACAGGGGCTAGACAGTGCGTACATTCGCGCATAGGGGACTAGAGAGACACACCGGGGGGAGGGGCCGACCACAGGGGCCGCTGGTAGGAGGGGGACACTGCACCGGAGACTAGCGGGAAAAGGGTTCTCGGCAACAGCCGGGCCTATGTGTGCACTATAAATATCTCCAAGTGTAGGGGCCGGTTACACTGAACGTCACACCAAATGCTGTTCACCCAGGCCATCTCGTTACGGTACGAGAAGATGGTACTTGCTTCCCGAGCACTGTCGGAGGGCCTTTGGCCCCCGATCTCTCATCTGAGCCTTCATACTTCTGCCCCCTTTCAGGTCCCGCATTGCCCACCCTTCCGGGAATCACACACAGCGACTACCTATTGCGGGAATTCGGGGAGGTGGCGACGACAGTGCAAGAGAACAGCATTAAGGTTTTTGCTACCCCCCTCGACCTCCGCCAGTACTGAGCCCTTCAGCCTTAGTCGCCACGTTCAAGCCTTTGCTCCTCTTATACTGCGGCCCAGATTGCCATCCGGTCCCAAACACTTTACCCCTATCCCTCACCGATACAACCAGTACCTCATTATAATCGCTGAATAGATCTTCTAAAGCGTCACTTCTTATTCGGTTCCCCTTCCGGTATCCTTTCGTGGAACAAGTTTTCCCAACTGCTAAGTGACAGTACAGAGAGCGCGGTTGAATCCCTGCAGTTGAAGTTCATTTGTACCTTTAGCGAAGAAGTTAAACGATGTGCCACCACTACGATCATCTACCGTCAAAAAGGATTGCAGTTTTCCACACTATGAACAGTGCCCTGAAACCGCCCGGCGACATTCGAAGTGTCGTTTATACGTCCCTAACCTCGTTTCGTTCAATCACCTGTCAGTATGACTTTAAACAAGCATCTGCTATTTCATTTCCACCTTGCCATAGTGTATGGGCGTGATGGTTATTCCCTCTACTGAGCCCTTTAAGAGTGCATCCAACCAACCGCAGAAATGCATCTAATTTTATAACTGTTACTAAATTGCAATTGCATTTTTATTTTTATGGAAATATTCAGCCCTTACCGGCTCTGAGAGCTGTCCCAGCACTTTACACAGGGCTGCCATATATTACTAGCACAAGAACCCTTGGCAAAGAAAATTGTTGTGAATTCAATTTGCCGACTCATATAAACATAGTCATTCTAAAAAGCTTTTGACGTGCTGCATGCACAAATGCTATTTACCACATTAAAGTCTGCCCCATAAGCTTAGCCGGTGATGAGAAAAAGTAGAAAACAAGCATTTGCAATGCAATAGGTCTCACCTTTGCGAACGTTTGAGCTATTGGCATTGTGTGCCTTTTATGTATTTTTTGAAAACCTGCAAGCGGTGCGTAAACACGCACTTTGTACTTATAGTCGTTGCTTACGAGAAGCAAGGCTGGCAGTAACTGTGAATCTTGTACTGCCAGCCTTGCTTCTCGTAAGCAAAGACTATAAGTGCAAAGTGTGTGTTTACGCACCGCTTACAGATTTCCAAAACACATAAATGAAAGGCACTGTCATTTACAATGCCAATAGCTCAAACTCTCACAAAGGCGAGACCTATTGCATTGCAAATGCTTGTTCTTTTGCCCATTACAGTAAGCGCTATATAAATACAGTTACAGTTCACAATTGGATGCACTGGCTCAACCCACTTCAGCCATAGACTAATTTAATTGTAAGGGACGGCATTCTACTATTTTGCAAGGAGCCCACCGACCCACCCATCTGTCCTTTCCGCGCCAAGGACTAGTTATTGGTAATGTGTTATCTTTGAGAGCAAGAAAATATTTTTTAGCCAGTGTTATTTTTTTGTATTGATCAGGACAGCTCCTCATCAATAAGGTTTTAGAAAAAATACCTCAAAATAAGCATTCACAAAGCCGAAAGGATGGCAGGCTAATACCAGGTCTATTGGCTTTGCGAGTGCTTATAGGATATTGGTAAGTAGCTTGCTTTGGCTGATGTATCTGTTAGGTGATGTTCACTTTGTTTACTTTATTTGTGATGGTAACAAACTTCCTTGGCAAGCAGCATTGTCTGTACCAGGGGTGAGGGCACAAGACAGACCATATACAATCTTTTACTCAGTCACAAGATCCTTGTTTTGGGTAAAATCATGAGTAAGATATTGAGGATTCTATTTTAATTACTGGTTCTTGGTATTTAAGAGTCGGGATCCAGATCACTTAAAGTTTTCAGAGACCCCTTCATAATAGTAAATCTTCCTTCCTAGTTAGCTGCAATAACCTCCTTTACATGGTGCTGAGATTTTATAGTGCTGTTGACTTGCATCAAGGCACTTGTCTTTCTGTCTGTGCATTAAAAAACTGTGGAATGTGCCCACAAATGTTTCCTGAGACAAGCATGCATTCCTAAATCATGCTGCTTAACCCAGTCTGTAGAAATTAAATAGCTCTTCAATCCCTGGCGGCCCAGCACTCAGGATAATGTGCTGCATGGCTAAACACTTATAAGGTCCCAAAGGCGAGGCCTATTGGCTATGCCAATGCTTGATTGAATAGCTGATACTTGCCCTCTCACATGCTATGAGAAGAAAGAACCGCTGTGTTGCTATTCACCCCAAAAGCAGAGACTAACCTTAAGCGATCGGAAGAAGGTGTGTTACTGTGAGATTTGGGGTGCAAAGCTCGGGTCTGTGTAAAGATTTACTCAATGAACTGAACCCGCCCGAAGACATGAGAGTCTGCAGCCAGCTGGCAATGGCCGAACCAAAAAGCATTAGCTTCACCTGAGAGAAGCACGTGCCTAAACTGAAACTGGCGAGGAGCTTGCATTCCACTTGATGCTTTATTGCATTGTTAGCGCTGGTATCTCGTATCCAGTCAATAATTGACATAGTGCAATATCTCATTGGTTAAGGAAGGTCATTTCCAAAGATATACTGCCAGATTCATCAAAGACCCGTTTTGCGAGTCTTTAATAGCGATTCATAAGGAATCGCTTTTACAGACTCGCAAAACGGGATTCATGTAGGAATCACAAAATAAAATGCGATTCCTACACATTCCTTATTTGTGATTAGCAAATTGCTAATCGCAAATAAGGAATAACTCCCCATTCATTCCTATGGGCCTAAAGGAATGGGGAGTTATTCCTTATTTTCGATTAGCAATTTGCTAATCGCAAATAAGGATGCGATTTCAAGGGTGCTACAGGGTGTCCAAAGGACACCCTGTAGCACCCCTGAAATGTAATCTACATTGGTGTTGCGCACACACATGTCCAAAGGACATGTGTGTGTGCAACATGCAACTTAGAAAAATGCATTTAAAAGCATTTTTCTAAGTTTTCGCTATTTACCACGAGGTTTGACCTCGCGGTAAATAGCGGCCCGAAATTGCGAATGCGCAATTTATAAATGGTTAATGAATTGCACTTAAGGAATCTCAACTAGAGATTCCTTAAATGAAAATTCTTCGCAATTTAGCGAAATCGCATTTACCGATTTTTGCATTTGGGATGATGAATCCCAAAAGAAAAAATTGCGCTCGCAAAGGGCCAGATTCTCAGAATCTGGCCCTTTGCGAGCGCAATTTAGCTTCATGAAACAGGCTGATAGTAGTTATGATTTGGAGAAGGTCGCTCATCCTAAATTCCTATTCCTCAGTGAAAACCAGTGGATTAGTGTGTGCCACCTCGTGTGGCTGAGCAAGAAATTGAGGCCCTTAAAGGTGTACCTCTTGAAACCATGACTACAGAGATCTGTTTTACGGGAACCTATCTAACTTTATTTACTGTGACACCTAGCAGGGGCCACAGCGTCTCATCCTCACTGGACATTTAACTTTAAAATACAGTTTGTTGGCACCCTAAAGTGTGCATCTTTTGTGGTTTGAAATCCTGGGGCCTCATTTATGAAAAGTGACGCATCGCTGCGTGAAAACAGCGACGCGTCACTTTTCACTGCGCACTCCTTACGACATTCCTGATGCGTCATATTTAATGTATGACGCATCATGTCGCAAGGAGTTACAGATACGTCAGTATTTCTGACGTATCTGTAAGCGCAAAAGTGACGCATTGCTGGAGTGTGTCACAAAAGTGACGCAACTCCAGCAATGCGTCTTTTCACATGGGGAAAGCCCCATGTGAAAGGGCTTGCATCAGCCTTACGCCTGCTGTGAGGCAGGTGAAAGATTTTGACGCAACAGCGTCCTGAAAGTGACGCAGTGAAATCTCATAGATTTCACTGAGTCACTATTACGAGGCTTTTTGCGGGGGAATGCCCCCTCTGCATACATTATACCTGACGCAGGTATAATGTGGCGCAGGGGTTTAAAAAGTGACGCATCTAGCTAGATGCGTCACTTTTTAAATATGGCGCAACGAGGCGCATTTTTTACACCGCTGGTGCATGCAAAAAGTGACGCACCGGCGGCGCAAAACTGAAGCAAGGCCTTCATAAATAAGGCCCCAGGTTCGCCTTTGAGTTTGGTCTTTTGAGTTCTGGAGACATTGAAGATTCTCAGCCTCCTGATACTGAGGTGTCCCTTTCTGCACACAGAGCAACTGAGAAAATCGTGAAGACCTATCATACAACAGATGAAATATTTGCATCACTTTATGTAGCACCTTTATTCATAAAGATATACTGCACAAGTAAGAAATTTAGACCCCAAGCTGCCATGTGTGTCCTTGTAGCATCTTGATGCTTAAGTGCTATAAAAGTGTTTGGTGGCACATTTTGGTTTGTTTTAATGATGATCATGTTTACAGGCCTAGATTTCCTATATATAGGTGCATCCTGTATGATGCACCTATATGTAAATAAAGGCACGTTTTTAAAGAGAAAAAGCTTCTTCAATACATTGAGGGTCTGATTCACATAACACATAACAGAGCTCACTGTCTATATCCACACTATACATCATGCATACATTTTTCAATTCACAGAACCCCAGTTGGAAATATATGCATCATTGTAGCTGGACCCTACACCGGAAGAAATGTCCGAGAAGTCGGCATAATATTCCAAAATCCAAAACTTATACCAAAATGTAAATAATGGTGTTTCCGATGGTGGGCACAAGGGTGTATGTGGCAAGGAGAGAATGAACGAGTGGCTTCTGGGGGGCAATGGAAACCCATTCATAAACCGATAAATAATGTAAGCCAACATTGAGGGAATTAGTCACAGAAAGAAACATCCATATCTACTTAAGAAGTTAAGCCGGCCGAAAGTTATACCCACCCAGCCGTGAAGCAGGACACACCTCACACACAGATCTCTGTTTGGAATGCAGGGAATAAGCACCTATAAATGCAGAAAATCACTCAACAATGCCAAATGAAAGAAATTACAGAAAGAAACAGAAAATGAACTGGGCCATACTATAACAACAGCGGTGAGAGAGCGCAATTTGAGTAGAATGTAGAAGTGCACCATATTTACAAACAAGATGCACAAATTTAGTTAACGAATATAAGAGTGTCGAAATATATAGAGTGCATATACTTATGAGTGTTTAATTAATATAGCATGCATATATCAAGTGTGAGAAACTAATGTAGTATTGTTAGAAATGTTAGAATGCTATTAGATTCCATGTTATGTGGCTGTTGCAGAAGAGAATGTAATGCTGCCAAACGTAGAAATGTGCAGGCCTCATGGCAATGTATGAAGAACGAAAACGTGCCTTTACACTTTCACATAAGATGGATTATTACTATTCAAATTATTATTGATCATAGATTGAAATTGTGTTTTATAGAAGTGTTTCATATAATCAGAGTGTAATAAGTTAGAATACTGTTTTAGGCTGAGAAACAAGGGTTCATAGAATGCACAGGCCCGTTTTCATGTAATTTAGTAGGCCTGGAAAGATAAAGTCGTTTCTTTGATCTGCATGTGCTAGTTAAAATCGAGTCTTGTTAAGCATAAATTGCAGACCATGTTCGAAGTTTTACGACTTGAGAGATAAGCTGGAGGCCGGAATTTGGGGCCCACTTCATGGGTGTCTGTTTGCAGGTGTGAGGGGGTTCCAATCAAGAGAGTGATGAATAGAGCTCTGTTCTGGGAGACAGGCACAGGCCTGGAGGAGGCTTCAGGAATTTCCTGGGGGGTACCGGCGTGCCGAGAAGAGCCTGAGAAGCAAGGTCAACGCTAACAAGAAGCCCAGAGGAGTATCAGTATGGAAAAAGCCAGAACCGACACCACGTGAGAGGTGTACGTGAGGGGCGTCTCTGAGGGGCGTTTCAACTGTAATTGTGATTTTGTATTAGGGACAGCACCCTGGGGTGGAGTTAGAGCAGATGGCCTGAGGAACCTTAGAGAGCGGATGGTTAGGCAGAGAGGGTATGACTGCGATGCACAGATTTACAACAGAGACTAAGGGAAAGTGAGTGAACTCCTTTGGAAGTCACCACGGCTAACACCTTTTTAGGTTAAGATTCTGCTAAGTAGGGATGTCACTTAGTCTAGTGTAGGGACAGTCTAATCTGAATTTTTCTCCCTTTTTAAATGACGCTCAAGTTACAACTTGTGTCTATTCTTGCAAACCTGCTGATCTTTGAATTAGTCTTGGGGATATTTTTCTGTCGCCTAAGATCATTTAGAGAATTCATGTTTGTATTGGTGCCAGTATATCTTTTGAACCTTATATTGAGATGCTTGTATCTCCAGTTATCTTTGGCTTTATAATAAAACTTTAAAACTTATTTGTGGTAAGTGGTTCTTCAGAATTGTGCAAATTATTGGATTGAGTAACCTGGTAGTGGATTGCTTTTTACTCTATGACAGGCAACAAAGGTTCAGTCGACCTAAGTGGGGATTTAGATCTATAGTAATCAGAAAAGAGATCAAAAATCCCGCCGTCCCAGTTGGTAACAGAGGATGGTTGCCTTCTAGAGGAAGGTGATCTAGACTAGGTTAAGATTACCCCGAGGCCCCTAGAGATCGAGAGATGACCAGCAGAAGAATCGCCTGCCGAAGAAGGTGCTGACGGCGCGAGAGAAAGCAGCAGAGTCGGTCGAGAGTGAGTATAATAAGGGTCATGCGTTGTCAGATTGCGGTGTTTTTTGTTGTTGTATTTGTGTTGTAATGTCATGCGGAGATAAATGAATGCCTGTAGTGTGATTGAAGTTATGTAGAAAAAGTGGTCCTAGATATAAGTTTTAGACGCGACTAGTGATGTAGATGTTATTACTTCATAATCAACAAAGGATCAGAATGAATCTGAATATACAACCACATGGAGATGTAATGCAAGCTTAAATCAATTCAGAAAATGCAATACATGCACGTAACACAACACAACCAATAAATTCAACAAATGCGACTGTAGTTTATTTACAAATGTTAAAAAATTCAGCAAAGGGAAAACTTGAAAGGAAAGGAAATTGGTGCTCAAGTGAAGGAAAGTAAAGGGATAGATTTAAGGGTGATTGAGTGCAACAGAAGGATTATTTATACATTGCACACGTAAAGCCTACCCATTTACAATCTATATACAATTTTATATACAGGGGGACAGGGAAGGGCCGGTGTAGGCTTGGAAGAAATAATGGGGGGGGGGGGGAATCGTCGACGTTTCGACCCTGGCGCAATATGGGGGAAGTCACGACCTCTGCTGCGGGTCTTCTTCAGGACGGTAGTGGGGGTAAGGGACAGGAAAGCACCAAATAAAATTAGAACGGTGTCACGATTCCAGGTCAGTTGGGCGGTACACCTATCAAAGGCAAAGACAAACCGGAAAAACTCTCAATAGTAAACTCAGCTCAGGATTGGGGTTCAGTCAAGAGCCAATGTGTCCTCAATGGGCACTCGAATTCCTTCGTGCCTAGTCCGATATCATGGTGGACATTGTACCAGGTGACTGCAGGCAAATTATAATTCAAGTAAATCTTGTTATTCGGCTTTCGCTCCAAAAAATTCCCGGGGGTAAGAGCAGCAATTGTTTAAGTCGCTCAGACTCGCCCGGCAGCTTCCGTGTCACGCGACCGGTTAACCACCAGGTCCTGAGCTGAGTTTACTATTGAGAGTTTTTCCGGTTTGTCTTTGCCTTTGATAGGTGTACCGCCCAACTGACCTGGAATCGTGACACCGTTCTAATTTTATTTGGTGCTTTCCTGTCCCTTACCCCCACTACCGTCCTGAAGAAGACCCGCAGCAGAGGTCGTGACTTCCCCCATATTGCGCCAGGGTCGAAACGTCGACGATCCCCCCCCCCCCATTATTTCTTCCAAGCCTACACCGGCCCTTCCCTGTCCCCCTGTATATAAAATTGTATATAGATTGTAAATGGGTAGGCTTTACGTGTGCAATGTATAAATAATCCTTCTGTTGCACTCAATCACCCTTAAATCTATCCCTTTACTTTCCTTCACTTGAGCACCAATTTCCTTTCCTTTCAAGTTTTCCCTTTGCTGAATTTTTTAACATTTGTAAATAAACTACAGTCGCATTTGTTGAATTTATTGGTTGTGTTGTGTTACGTGCATGTATTGCATTTTCTGAATTGATTTAAGCTTGCATTACATCTCCATGTGGTTGTATATTCAGATTCATTCTGATCCTTTGTTGATTATGAAGTAATAACATCTACATCACTAGTCGCGTCTAAAACTTATATCTAGGACCACTTTTTCTACATAACTACTGTTACCCAGGTCCTATTGATTATTTGGGTTCACCCCATTGTTTTCAATGTAGTGTGATTGAGGCAGGGTTGTGAGCGCGCGCAACCTGGTGAAAATCTTAAGTTCAGAGAAGAGCTTAAGTGGTTCGGGTGTATCGGACATCCAGAGTAATTGTCGACCATTGTAAAGGGGGTCATGAGGTACCATTGATCGCCCGCAGGACCGAGATAGGGGGAACGCAAGAGTGAGTGTATGGGTAACGGACGCTGGTCGGAAGTTACCGTGTGTAAGTAACCTATCAGTTAAGACGACTGTCTGGACATTCGCGGAAAGACTTCGTCAGTTAAGGTGACAATTACAGTTAGACTGTGGACCTACAGTCAAGAAAAGTGATCGCTTGGTCGGAAGTAATCATTTTTCAGAGTATGAATGGGACGCATGCATGACCGGGAGACGAGCTGAGAAAGGAGGGGAACTGCTGCGAGAGGGAGACGAGTGACGTCAGAGAGAACTGCGCTGGGATAGGCCGGTTGGTGTGAAGCCGCGCTGTGATAGGCCGGTTGACGCGAACCGCGCTGTGATAGGCCGGTTGGTGTGAAACCGCGCTGGGATAGGTCGGTTAGCAAGAACCGCGTTGGGATTGGTGGATTGTCATCAGGAAGTAAACGAACGCAGGGAATTAAGGAAAAATTGTAGATTTTTGAACATGAAGTGTTTTAAATGTTTGAGAGCGATCTTTAAGAGAGAAAGGAGAGAATCTTTTGACGTGGAAGAGGCCCCGCCAGAGGGTACACCAGCTCATTATATGGCTACGAATGTTGGGCTGCATACCATACTGTGGATTTCTAATTGGAGTAAGATTACAGAAGGGATCTAGGAACTGACTTTTCCGAAATACGGAACGTTTATACTAGAAGTGTTGCACCAGTTAAAAGCAGTTATGTCCTCAATGAGACCTCTGCCCAGACCAACACAGTTTGAAGCCCTCAATGCGTGGATTAGGGCGGCGCACGACAGGAACCAGAACAGGCGTCAAGAAAGAGTGAGACGATCGGTAAGGGCAGTGCAGGACGCCAAATGGGATGAGGAAGCCAAGAAATGGAGAGTGCAGACTATTGAAGTAGATAAATTGTACCCAGTGATAGAAGTTACAGGAGACAAAAGAACACCAGAGGAGGATGATGAGAGCGAGACAGAGGATAGCCTGATAAATAGGTTGTTGATAGATAGACCGCCTCCGTACAATAGAGAGATGGAAGGTGCCGAGCTCCCAAGGGAAGATAGGGTCGGCATAAGGGAGTATAGACCACTCCCTATAACGGATTGGGAACCCACCAAAGGTGAGGAAACACCTCAACCTAGTCCAGTACAGAGAGTAGTCGGAAAGTTTGTGGTACAAAAGGTGCCAGAAACGGAGCGTGCTAAGTCCTATCAGTTGCCAGATGCTCTTCAAGTACCCGTTACCATAGGTCCTATAGTATCGATTTATGACCCAGAGAAAGCACGAGAGGAGGAACAGGTACGACTAGACAGAGAGAGAGCAGAAATGGAAAGAAGGAACAATATGACCAATGCCCGAAGGCAGTTGCCAGGACCAAGAGATCGGAGCACCCCATTAAATTCAGCAGTGGATCCCATAATAGATCAAGGGGGTCAGAGAGGACCGATGGATCTGAGAGGACCACGGCCGAAGTCCTTTAAGGAGTTGAGGGCTGACTTGAGAGAGTGGGATGCTAACACAGGAACCCAGAGTAACGGGTCAGGAGCGGAAGCTGAATGGGGAAGTCGAGGCAATGGAACATTGTCTCACTATGGGGCTAGTGAAAGCGGTCAGGAGCGTGATGGCAAAAGTCAGGAGAGTAGAGGAGCTACACGTCGTTTCCATAGTGGAAATGGACAGGAGCAAGAAGATAGAAGTACAGAATGTGGAAGGGCGTCTCGTCTCATTCACAATGAGGGAGACCGAAGGACGCAAGAGTACAGGGATAGCTTTAAGTGCACCCACCATACACCTGGTGATAATGTACAGCATTGGAATCGCGGAAACATGGGAAGCCACGAGGCGCCTCGCCACGTGTTAAGCGATCATAGGCAAGAGCGGGATCGCAGGAACATGGGGAGCTGCGAAGGGTCTTACCATGTGTTGAGTGATACTAGACAGCAAGGGAATTGCGAAAGCATGTGGAATAATGGAGAGTCTTATCATGCATTTAGAGGAACCAAGCAGAATGGGCAGTGTGGGACTGTGGGGAATAGAGCATTGTTTCACCACACACCAAGAGGGGATGGAACTGCATGGGACCTGGAGTGATGGGAACATGGGAGGACTCCCCATAACTCGCCTGAGCCCAGGCGTAGGGCTCGGAGCTGGGATGGGAGAGATGTCAATGGGCTCTCTAGAGATAACACACTGAAAGCTGAGATAAAAGCAAGAAGGCTCGATGTAACCAGTTTAAAATCTGATCTGGACGAGATAATAGATGGTACGTTGCCTTTGGAAAGGATTGACATGTACGAGCAAGATGAGGTGCTGTTTATAGCAAAGGATATTACTCGGAAGGCGAGAGCAGTACACGAGAAATTATCTGAATTGGCAGACAAGTATATGGTAGACTTGTCGAGAACAAAGGCATTACAGGGTAACCATAGGTTGCATTATTCAGATCAGGACCTTGATGAGAGGAGGACAATTGGATTAAAAACACACATAAGGGAACTGATCACAGGAATAAGGACATGGAGAGATCTGGATAAATGGGAAGAAAGGTGGTCCAAGAAAGGGACTGTCAGGCGGAGCACAATTGTGATGTCCCCGGAGGGAGGGCTACAGAGGATGGAAGCATACCCTTTGCGAGAAATAGCGAATGGGAGCTATGTGCATGTGCCCTGGAGTAGGGGAGATCTAGCTGCATTTATCAATTTATTTCCTAAGCTGAGAGAAAATCCTGTGGAGTGGTACAAACAGGTAGAGAGGTTTGTGAAAATCTCCAAAGTACTGTGGATTGATCTGAACACCTTATTTGATATTGTGGTCCCAGGAGACTTGTGGACAGCATGCAAGGTTAGTGTCGAATGGCCCACATCAGAACCAGAGAGAGATGCTCATACTAATGGACCGTCAGAAAGAGTAATGGAAAAATATGATAGGGTAATGACATGGCTGAAAGAGAAGGTGCCACCGCAGGACATAAATTGGGTGAAAATAGACCGAACTAGACAGGAACCCAAGGAGACAGTCCATGAATATTATGAGCGATTGTTGAAAACGTTCAAACAATACAGTGGACTAGACGTAATGGATCCCAAAGACATAGGACAGTTTGTGTCGAAATTCGTTTTGGGATTGAGACCTGATATTTGTTTGATGATTCAGCAACATTTAATTTGCTGGCAAAACAAACCATTAGATGAAATTTTGAGATACGCAAGATATTGCAGTGATGAAATAGATTCAAAAGCAAAAAAACTTGAGGAGAAGCTGATGTTGGTTCAGATGCATTCGGCTGGAAAGGGTGGACAGCAGCAACAGGGAACAGGGGCCATGGGAAGGAGACCAAATAATCAGAATAGGGACAACGAGGAAAATCCGAGACCTAGAGTAGACCTGGCTACCTTGAAAAGGACGACAAAGTGTCACCAGTGTCACCAGGTGGGACATTGGAAACGCGAGTGTCCCTATAACCCTGAAAACGGAGGACTGGAAGTAGAGGAGGAAGAAGTTCAGACCATTACAGTAAAGGGGGTGACAATACCCAAGGGTAAGGTGGTCAAAGGGGGGACATAGGCTCCTCGAGCCCAGTTCCCTCAACCACCCAAGATTGCGACAGGGGGAAAGACCTATAGACAGATGCATCTTTTGGTAGGAGGAGAAGAGTGTTACTATGTTGATCCACTAACTGGACAGCGAGTGAGCAGGGAGGAGGACTGTACCCTCGGGGCAGTTCTAGAAGTAAACCAAAGGGGACCGTTTGTTGAGGCCGAAGTGGCAGGGTGTCCTACGACCTTCTTGGTGGATACTGGGCCACTCGATCAACTCTGAGATCAGCAGTGGTTCCGGACCTGCCAATGTTGGGGGAACCATTCAAGTGGTAGGATTCACAAATAGGAGAATGACTAGCCCTTTGACGGAACCAGTGCTAGTGAGAATAGGGAAATACAGTGATGAACATCAGTTTGTAGTATGCAATTCTAGCCCTGTGTGTCTGTTAGGAAGAGATTTATTGTGCAAACTAAATTGCACAATATACTGCACGCCTCAGGGAGTGGAGGTACAGACTAACGACGATGATGCCACCTTTAAGGTTGCAAATTCAAAAGTATGCATAGAACTGTATCCTACCTTGACGGTGGAAGAGCTCCCTTGGGACTTAAGGGATACTGTGTCATCTGAAGTGTGGGATTTCACTGGAGAAGAGATAGGACTGATTAAAGGAGTGGAACCAGTGAAAATCATGATAAAACCAAATGTTGAATATCCAAGAACGCCTCAATACAAATTGACACCGGAGACGATTGCAGGAATAAAGCCCGTGATCGACTACATGATTAAGCAGGGAATACTGAAGGAAATCGTGGGTAGTCCATGTAACTCCCTGATTATGGGTTTGCAGAAACCTAGTGGGAAATTCAGAATAGTTCAGGACCTCCGAAAGATTAATAACATAGTTGTTTCATGTTGTCCAGTGGTACCGAATCCATCAGTGATATTGTTTCAGATACCATTCCAAGCTGAGTGGTTCACAGTGATCGACCTTTGCCAGGCCTTCTTTTCAATCCCATTAGATGAGGAGAGCCAGTTTCTTTTCGCATTTAAGCTGGAAAATCGCGTATTAACATGGTGTCGTATCCCACAGGGGTATAGAGAAAGCCCATCAATTTTTTTTTAAAAACTTTATTAATATAAAGGCATAGTATACAGTTAGTACAGTACATTCAAGCTGGCAGTTTCATATACGTTCGGCATTGCCCTGGGATCTTAAACGACATTTTCTAACCTACATTTAGTTTGTTCCTTCTCTAACATATTCTATGTACGTTCTACCGTAGTTCCTTACTTAAGTTAATAGAGTATAACAGTGTTTCCCCGTTAGGTGTTGCCCAACATGGGCGTCTCTCGTAAAACTCTAAGAGACATTCCCCCCTCCCTCTCCCCAAACTCAGGTCATCACTTCTATGTACGTTACCCACTCCCCCTCCCAACACCAGGCCCACCCGCCCCATTGTCTTCTCATAGGCAAGTTAATTCAACACGGTGCTGCGTGTAGCACGAGTAAGCGGACATCCTCAATATTACTCGCTACTCTTCCTCCTCCTCTGAGTCCAAATAGTCTCCCTCTGGTAAGGGCTCACATATTTCACCCCTATAAACGTTCCATGGTGACCACACCTTATTCCATTTGCGGGGGGAAGCTCGAAGTACATATACAGTTCTCTCCGTGACCATCAGGACATCCATGTTTTTGGACCATCTGTTCGCAGTGGGTACATCCGAACCCCCCATTTCTGTGCGATATCACGCTTGGCCACTGTTATGGCCAGTGTAGTCCAAATTACCCCATATCTATCTAGGTCATTTGGGTCCCAGATATTCAAAAGGCACTTACGAGGTTCTGGTAAAATGGAAACCCTGAGCGTCTGGGAAATTGTGCGCATGATCTGCCTCCAGAATTCCTGTATGTGGGGACAATCCCATAGTGTATGAAATAGTGTTCCCTCCTCCCCGCAGCCTCTCAAGCAGAAGGGATGGGGCGCTCTATGGATTTTGTGGAGTAGTGTCCTGGTGTAGTATATGCGGTGTAAAAATTTTTATTGCACCAGTCTGAACTTTGCCGAAATGCCTACTTCTTTCGGGGAGGCCAAAGCTTCGTTCCATTCCGATTCGTCCATCACTCCTATGTCCTCCTCCCACCTGTCTTTAAGTTTCAGCGTGGGGTCTTCTAAGTTGTCGATCAGTTTTTTATATGTGAGGGAAGTCGCGCTCTGTTGCATGAAGTCTGTCAATAGCCTGTCTTCAAGTGGTGAGGAGTCCGGCAGTGCAGTACCCACTGGGATTGCTTGGAGCAGTGTGTGCCTAATTTGTATGTATCTGAATGTTTCCGTGGGACTAAGGTCATACTGCTGCTGGAGTTGCGGGAACGGTATTATCGTGTCTTTGTCCTAGAGGTCCCCCACCGTGGAAATACCCATCGAGTCCCACTGTGTAAATCCTGCACACCCTCTAAGGTTTCCCAGTGATTTCGTGTCCCACAACGGTGTCATTTTGGTGATTCTTCCTTTCCAGCCCAGTTTTGCCTGTGCTATATGCCAGAGAGCCACCGTGTGTTGTGTCGGGCCGCGCAGATGTTTGACTTGCGTTTTGTTATATAGTGTTGAGAGCATGCAGTTCGTCCCTAGCTGCGACCAGTCTGCCCTGTAGGCCGGGTCGTTTCTCGGGGCGTGTAGCCATTGGTTAATTATTTTGAGTTGGGCAGCCCAGTAATAAAGCTGAATATTGGGAAGCGCAATCCCTCCTTCATACCAACTTTTCACCAACTTGTCGTATGCTATACGTGCTGGGCCATTGTTCCAGAGTAGGTTGGAAACTAACGCAGCAATTTGTTTGAAGTACCGCGGTGGGACAGGAAATGGGGTGTTTTCTAATATGTATAGAAACCTGGGAAGCGCCATCATCTTATATAAGGCTGCCCTCCCCAGTAGGGTGAGGGGCAAGGTCGCCCAGTGCTTAACGTCTGCGCGTAAGCGATCCAGAGGTGGTTTAAGGTTGTTGGTGAAGAAATCCGCTTCAGAATTTGCGATGACAATGCCTAGGTATTTGAAGGAGGTCGTCGGCGCCGCCAGGGGGAAGCCTTCTTGCAATCTCGGTGCCGGACCTTTTAGTGTATATATCACCGATTTTGACCAGTTCAGGGTATAGCCTGACGATTGCCCATGTGTGTTGCATATTTCCAACAGGGCTGGGATTCCGTCGTCAGGGTCTACCATGTATATGAGCATGTCATCAGCATATAGGGAGATTTTGTCTTCCCATCCCTCATCCCATTGAATGCCTTTGAATAAGGGCGTTGTCCTGATCAAGATCGCTAAGGGTTCAAGTACTAACGCAAAGAGTAAAGGTGACAGTGGGCATCCCTGTCTGGTCCCCCTGCCCAACGGGAACACCGGTGAGATGTGTCCATTAGCCACTACCTGTGCCACCGGATTTGTGTAGAGTAGTCGTATCCAGGCTATATACTTTGGCCCAAAGCCCATACGCGCTAGCACCTCGAAGAGGTATTCCCATTCAACCAGGTCAAAAGCCATTTTTGCGTCGAGGGAGAGTATTACGGCCTGCTCTGGGAGGAGGTGTGAACGCGCCATTACACCATGGACCCTCCGGAGATTCAGCGCCGTATTTCGGTGAGGCATAAAACCTGATTGGTCGGGGTGGATCAGGGTGCCCAAGTGTGGCATCAGACGGTTGGCCAGTAGTTTAGCCAGCACCTTAGCTTCCACATTTAGCAATAATATCGGGCGATATGAGGCGCAGTCAGTTGGGGGTTTACCCGGCTTCGGTATAGTTACGATTGTGGCCGTGCGTTGATCTAGCGGTAATTCTGCCCTCTCTCTACTCTCCATATACATGTTTAGCAGGGGCCTACTGAGTTCCGATGCCATTGATTTATACCATTCCACCGGCAGTCCATTAGGACCCAGTGCTTTGCCCGATTGCAGCGATTGTATCGCTAGTTGAATTTCTTCCTCTGACGGATCTGCCTCTAAGTCTTGCGCATTCTCTGGTGATATGCTGGGAATGGCAACGTCTGCCAGTGAGAGAGCCGCTATTTGTGCTGTGACGGTGTGGTCCGGGGTGTATATGTTCTGAAAATGATGTGCTAAAGTGTGCACAATGTCTTCCGGGTGCGTTAATTCTCGGCCGTCCGCAGTATATAGTCTCTGAATGCCTCTTGCGCCTCCTCCTCTCTTATCCAGCCATGCCAGCATTTTCCCTGCTTTGTCGCCCACATCATAAATTCTATGTGTTGTGTTGGCAATGTAACCTTGCACTGTCGTTTTGAGGTGGGCCTGGTATTGTTGTTGTCGTAGCTGCAACGTGTGTGTTGTAGCTGGGGAGGGGTCTAGCATATGTGCGGGTTTGCGTTGTGGAGTGCTAATTCTATTTCTGTAAGTTCCTTCTGAGAGTCTCGTTTGTGTCCTGTAATGGCCGCTATTGCAGTCCCCCTAAGGACAGTCTTGTAGGCTTCCCAGAGTATAGATGGTGAAGTTACTGTCCCCGTGTTTTCAGCAAAATAGTGTGTTGTCGCTAGTTTTAGTTTCTTCCGTATTTTAGGGATTTTTAAATAATTGGGGTAGACTGGGTAGATCCTTGCGCATTTCCGTTCTTTAGTGGTAAGAGTGAGAATTACTGGGGAGTGGTCAGATATACCTCTGGGTAGGATGTCAATGGTGTCTACAGATCCTATTCCCACCCCCAGGAACAAAAAATAGTCTATGCGAGATAGGCTGTCGTGTACTGCTGAGTAGAAAGTGTATTGAGTCGCTGCTGGATGTAGATGTCGCCAGACATCCACAATGCCCAATGCTTCTAAAAAGTCAGGGAGCGGTGCAGTCCTCCTTGAGCTGGCTCTAATGGGAAAGGCGTCCAGTGCAGGGTCTACTATTGCATTGAGGTCACCCCCTATGATTGTGTCACCTACAGGGAGGTCTATAAGGAATTTACCCAATGCCGGTAGTGCTATAGAGTGAAGTGCCGGGGGGATGTAGACTGATACCACATTGAGTGGCTTGCCTTCCCACTGGCCGTGTATCGCCGCGAATCGTCCCTGATCATCCGTTGCGCGATGTGTAATTATAAAGGGCGATGTCTTTTTTAGTAGTATCCCTGTCCCCCTAGACCCAGAAGTGAAGTCAGCATGTGTTGCCATAGTGTATCCGCGCCTGTAAAGCGCTTTGCATGCCGTCCCTGTAAGGTGTGTTTCTTGGAGCAGAACCACATCCGGGCTCTGGCGTTTGATGGCCTGCATGACCAGGCCCCTTTTTATCTTGTCCCCTAGGCCTCTGACGTTCTATGTTAAGAGGGGCAAAGGGGGCACCCTTACCATGACTGCGGTACCCTCAGTGGGTGTAGCTCGTGGTGGGTTGGCCATGGAGTCTTCGGGGTCGTGACATGAGTGCTGTGTCGGTAGGTGCTATGCAGCTGTTGCCTTCCTGGACGAGGCCTAGGAGTATGCCGATATCTAGAGTGGCAGTGGTACGTGTGAAGTGAGCGATGACCATGAACAAAAACTTGGATATTAAAACTAAACTCCCATCCCCCCTCCCTGCTCCCCTGCTCCACTGACTAAACCCCGCCTGTGTCCCCAACATTGCAGAGTGCTTTAGTCCTTCCCCAACTATCATACTTGCTTGTGGGGTTGGTGAGTCCCCCTCAGGCACTAACTGTGCCCATCTTACTCAGCCGCATCAGGTCCAAGGTCCATCACGGCACACCCAGGTCCTTTTATATATAGCTTGTCCTCAGACCGGTGCCGGTCGCCCAGAGTCCAGCGGGTCTTGTGCAGAGTCGGATTCTGTTGCTGCTGTGCCATCCTGATGAGTCGGGTGGGCTGCCTGGCTGTCCGTTTGCGTGCCGTTACGGTGATTAGTCCGATCCTTGTGTGGACGGTGACGTTGCCCCACTTGCCTCCAGCCCTCCAGCCAGTCCCGTGCAGTTTCTGGTGTGTCAAAGAACCATGTCTTTCCATCGGCCACTATCCGTAATTTAGCGGGAAATAGCATGGAGTATGGCAAATCTCTGTCTCTTAGCGCTTTTTTCACCTCCGTGAAGGATTTGCGGCGTCTGGCCACCTCCGCTGTATAGTCCGGGAAGAACAACAAGGTTGCGTTCTGAATTTTGACAGGTGGGGAGGTCCTCGCTGCTTGTAGGATTGCATCCCTGTCTCTAAAATTGAAGAGTCTGGCCAGCACCGGTCGCGGCGCTGCCCCTGGCTTAGGTGCCCCGCCCGGGACCCTGTGCGCTCTTTCCACCGAAAAGAAGCGGGATAGGCCTTTGGGCTGCAGTTTGGTCGTTATGAGATCTTCGACGTAGAGGTCCATAGCCCCCTTCCCTTCCGATTCTGGAAGCCCAAGGATGCGTACATTGTTCCTTCGAGAGCGCCCTTCCTGGTCATCCAGCTTATCCTGTAGGCTTTTGGTGACTTTCTCCATGCGTTCCATGACTATTTGTAGTTCTGACGTGTCTTCCAGAATAGATTTCGTGACCACCTCCACTGGGGATACCCTTTCAGTCATCTTTTTGAAGTCCGCACGCAATAGCGTGACTTCAGAGGAGATGGAGCCTACCGTCGTTTTGACCTCCGTGAGGGTTCTCATGATGTCTTCCAACGTTATCCCTTTGTCACCCTCCGTACCTGGGGTAGCGCCCGTGGAGTTGCGCCCATTGTTTTGCGATTGTCCGGGTTGGCCGTACGCAAACTTATCGAGCTTAGCTTGCGTGGATCCACTCCTGGTTCCTTTGCCCGCCATGGTGTGGAGACTTGCGGAGCCTGGGGCCGTCCCCTTCTGCGTCGTGGTCTGCGCTGACTGTTTGACTCTCTCCCCGGCGTGCAGGTCAGCGGATAGCAGGCTGGCGTGCACTCCGATATTTCGCTCTTGTAGGTGGGGGTCCTGCTCATTCACTCCTTGTCCCGCTCCCTTCTTTGTTTGGGACACTCCTGGCCAGTAGGTGTGGACCCCCGGGCTGCCGCCGTCTGCAACGGTCGTGATGGTCGCGGTGTTCTGACCCCCTTTTGGTAGTGTCCTGTGCACTAATCCGCTGTCCGTCACCGGTTGTGTCACAAATCGGACAGATTCAGTGCCCCCTGTGGTAGGTCTCTCAGGTAGGTTCAGGGTGGTCGTGGCGTTGCGAGGCAGAATAGTTGTCGGGCACTCACAACACCCCCTAGGCGTCCCTCACTGCGGGGTCATTACATGCCTGGTTGAGGTCCCTCCCGGATGTCACTCGTTTCAACTTTGGGGGCTGTGAGATTTGTGGCGGGTTAGGATCGCCTCCCTTGCCTCGTGTATTCAGGCGCTGCCGGTTTGCCCGGCCTTAAGAAGCGCGTTGAGGATTTTTTCCCTTCCGTCCCCCGGGGGCACCCGCTCCGGTCTCCTCAGTCGCACCGGCCCGGGGAGCAAACGGGGCTGTTTCTCTTGTTGTGGCTGCCGGGCGCCAGAGAAGGACACTTAGGGCTAAACGTTCAATCCCTGGGGGAGCTCACCGTTGCGCCGCTCTCCGCCGGCCGCTTCGTCCATCCTCCGCCTCCGATCCTGCTGTGCCTCTTCACGCTTTCGCTCAGTAGGTGCCGGCAGCTGAATTTAGGCAATACTGCTGTTGGTAGTGTCTCTGTGGGCGTCCCCGCCACTCCGGTTGCTGATGTGGGTGTGATTGCGCTCCCGGCGGTGCACCGGGAAGTGTCTCCTCTGTCAGGCCGGCCCGACCACACTTCCGCTGGGGCCGGCGGTCCACTCAAGGACGCTGCTTCTGTCCTGATCACAGGCCTCAGTGCGCCCGTGAGTGATTTGGAGGGTTCCGGTCCTCGATTTTCGCCAGAAATCGACCTGGTGGCTCCGCTCCGGGCCCGGACCTGAATGCTGCCTCTTCGGGTGGGTGATGCAGCGGATAAATGTGTCGGATTGAAGATTAGGCCGCAGTGCCTTCAGGAGCTCTCACACTATGCTGCCGCCATGCTTGGCTGGTAGCCACGCCCCAAGCCCATCAATTTTTAACCAGCTGCTGAAGAAAAATCTTGAAAGTCTAGTACTACCACAGAACTCGGTTCTGGTTCAGTAAATAGACGACCTACTTGTTGCGTCAGAAACAGAGGAAGCTTGTAAAATAAACACCATCACCCTGTTGAACCATTTAGCTGAAAATGGACACAAGGTGTCTTCGAGTAAATTACAGTACTGCCTGACAGAGGTACAGTATTTGGGTCATAGAATCGAAAAAGGGAAACAAAAGGTGTCACCAGACAGGATAGAGGCGATCATGAAAATGAATTCGCCCACGACACAAAGAGAGGTCAGGATGTTCCTAGGAATGGTTGGTTATTGCCGACAGTGGATAGCTAACTTTTCCCTGAAAGCAAAACCCTTACAAAAACTGACGCACAAGGAGGTGAGTGATCCGGTACCATGGGACAAGGACTGTTTGATGTCATTCCTACAGCTGAGAGAGGACTTATGTCGTGCTCCTGCTTTGGGGATGCCAGATTACGAAAAACCATTTTTGCTTTACTGTTGCGAAAGAGAAGGTTGTGCTTTGTCAGTTCTAGCCCAAATCCATGGAAATGCCCGTAGACCAGTTGCATATTTCTCGGCTACTTTAGACCCAGTAGCCGCAGCGTTGCCCGGATGTCTCAAATCCGTTGCTGCAATGGGTGTCAGTATTGAGAGGTGTGAGAGTATAGTGATGGGACACCAATTAGTGGTGTATGTACCTCATTCTGTGGAATTGTTAATGACCAAGACACAGCACTTGACCAATAATAGGCTCACGCGCTACGAGCAAGTTATTCTTGTTGCGGAGAACGTGACCCTTAAGAGGTGCTCTGTTTTGAATCCTGCTACTTTGATGCCACTCCCTAATGATATAGAAGACGAAGAATGTGAAGATCACGATTGCCTTGATGTGACTGAACTATGCACCAAACCGAGACCAGATATTGTGGATGAGCCGTTGACTGACCCTGATGAAATTTTCTTTGTTGATGGCTCATGTGTAAGAGACAATATTGGTCAGTTGAGGGCAGCTTATGCTGTTTGCACCATTACCGGAGTTGTGGAAGCCGCTTGCCTGGAAGGAGTACACTCCGCTCAGGTAGCTGAAATTATTGCATTGACACGTGCCTGTTTAGCAGGTAGCAAAATTCGAGTCACCATTTACATCGATAGCCAATATGGTTTCGGGGTAGTTCATGACTATGGGCAATTGTGGTCTCAGAGAGGTTACATGACCTCCTCAGGTTCACCTATTCGAAATGGGGAATTTGTACGACTGTTGTTAGAAGCATTACAAGGTCCGGCAGCAATTGCCGTTGTCAAATGTGTAGCCCATACGAAAAATACAGATTTTGTGTCTCAGGGAAACCGATACGCAGATGAGGTCGCACGCTACTGTGCAGAGCAAGGATACTCTTTCACGGAAGTGGAAGTGGGTGGGACACAGGAAAAGACAGAATTGAACATGATGTTGGAAACAGTCGATACTTGGGATGACTTAAAAGGTATGCAAGAGAACGCATCAGATTTTGAGAAAAAGACATGGGAAACTGCAGGTTGTGTAAAAAGTGAAATGGATTTGTGGATTTCAGCAGATGGAAGGGCAGTGTTACCAAATGAATTAGTGAGTCCAATGGCAAGACAGATACACGGCCCAGTACATCTAGGAAGAGATGCCATGTTGCGGGTATTTAGGCAGACTTGGTATAATCCCAAGTTTAGAGTAGCCGCAGAAGCAGTGTGTCAGAGGTGTGTAACATGTCAGCAATTGAATGTAGGGAAAAGGACACCAGTTACATTGAGTCACATTGGGAGGTCTGGTGGTCCTTTCAACCGGATGCAACTAGACTTTATTGAGATGCCAAAATGCAACCGCCTCAGGTATGTTCTGGTGGTTGTCTGTATATTTTCCAGATGGGTCGAGGCATACCCTACACGCAAGTGTGACACACTCACAGTAGCAAAGTTGTTGCTTACAGAGTTAATACCCCGGTTCGGGGTGCCGGCCTCTTTGGAATCAGATAGGGGAACACATTTCAACAGCGAAGTTGTGAAGATGCTCTGCTCTGCATTAAATATTGATCAGAAGTTGCACTGTAGCTATCGACCAGAGGCTTCGGGAATTGTGGAGCAGATTAATGGGACGATAAAGTCCCGAATTGCCAAAGTGTGTTCATCGACATCCTTAAGCTGGCCTGATGCTCTGCCATTGGTACTCATAAGTATACGTAGCACACCAGACAGGAGAACAGGTCTCTCTCCACATGAGGTTCTAATGGGGAGGGCAATGAGACTGCCATCAGTTCCAACTGCAGCTTTGTTGAATATCACAGATGATCTGATCCTGGATTATTGCAAGGGACTTTCTGATGTCATTCATTCTGTGTCTCTTCAGGTGCGGGCTGCTGAAATTCCATCGTCCAAAGACCTGTGCCACGACCTGTGCCCTGGTGACTGGGTCGTGGTGCAGAAGCACGTCCGGAAGAATTGCCTGGACGTGCGCTGGAGAGGACCCTACCAGATAATCTTGACAACGAATACTGCTGTTAAGTGCGGAGGGCTGCCAAACTGGATACACGCCTCCCATACACGAAGAGTTCCAGCACCCCTGGAAGAAACAGCTCCTCTCACGGATGAAAATCCAGCTGTGGACGAAGAATCAATAGAGGGGACCAGCCAAGCTGTGGGGGTGTCGGAGGAAGCTGGGAGCGTGTCAGATCAAGTGGAAGAAAGGCAGGACGACAGTGAAACTGACATTGCCACAGAAGGAGAAAGTTGCTGTGAGTACGGATCAGACAATGGTCAAGCCGCAAGTGATAAAGAGTCGAGTGTGAGTACAAGAAATAGGAGAACAAGGCGTGGAGAAGCTAGTTGGCCTGAAAGGAAGAAGAGGCCGAGCTTGAAGTCAACTCCAGGAAGAACCCTTGCTCCTATATCCGAAGACTCAGACCTGGACGAAGGTGCACAGAATCAAGAAGCGGAGGGTCCAAGAAGATCAAGGAGGGTGCGTGTGCCCTGCAGAAGATACGCCACTCCTGAGTGGATCTATCTGGCAGCAGATGTCTTGTGCACGGAAATCCGGGAGGGTGAGGGAAGTAACAGTGACCAGTACTGATCCAATCATAACGTTGGAAGTGGCGTTGTTGGTCCCTGGAGTAGAAGCTGAAGGGTTGCTGACACTCACTATTCCCAATCCTCCTTATCTGAGCAGAATACGAGAACTGGTTTTAAACAGAGTAGAATTTCTGACTTTTGGTACAGCTGTATCAGCACTCGAGGAGACCATTCTTCGCTTAGAACTATTAGAATAAGTGATTAGAGCTGCTGGAACGCGGGTGATTGTAGACACCTAAAGACTTTTGTAAATAAACAAGATTGAGAAGATAACCTAGCGCCAAGTGGAAGAAGAAGAAATTTAGGG
The DNA here is from genome assembly GCF_964263255.1 of Lissotriton vulgaris. NCBI lineage: Eukaryota > Metazoa > Chordata > Amphibia > Caudata > Salamandridae > Lissotriton > Lissotriton vulgaris. The sequence goes on from NC_141693.1 coordinate 1,050,841,197, forward strand.
ACACTTTCATTTAGTGGACGGAGAAGGGCTAGGGTTGTCTGTTGCTATAGTTCAAAGGACTGATTTTGCAAAAAGGATTGTCAGCTTCCAGGTGTAGTTCGAAAAGACTGAATAAGCAAAGAAGACTGTTGAAGGTACAAGGAAAAAGGACTTTGTGTTGAAAAAGAAAACTAAAACTACACTGTCTTGAGATCATGGAGGCCGGCAACCCGAACCGCAAAGCAAAATGCATAATAGGCACACTTTTAGCGGGAGTAATTTTTCTTATAGTTTTAGTAGTTACTGTATCATATATAGTGGGACATGAAAATGAAGTGAAAGCAACAGAAGCAAAGGTTGTGGTAACATCGAAACCTACTACTGCTGGTAAAAAGGGGGACAATGCAGTGAAGGATAAGGCTTTACTAGCAGCAGAAGCTCGTAGGTTGCACGTAGATGAGTCACAGGGAAACTTTAAGTCAAATGCCTATGCCAAATTACTGTACGAATACATTGATGTCATGGAGGCAAAGGACTGCTATGTCTGCATGCAATTGCCAGCCTCTGTAGACGAAGGTATTAGGTATCATCATCTTCCATTGACTTATGGAATTACATGTAGTTTATTGCTTAGTATATTTTATGGACGTGATAGCTTTGAGTACTATTTTTCAAATTTTGATGCTGTGTTACCAAAAGTCCCGGCTTACAAGCATATGAATAAAGGGGACTATTATAAGAGTGAGGATCGATTAAGGAAATTTTTCATTCCTTGGAAAACTTTAGATACTTCATATGCCCGAAGAAACAATCTGACCTGCAAAGTATCAGAAATTGAGAAAAAGTTTATAGGGCAGGTAGATGATCGATACAGGAGGCAGAAGATTCTAAAGGCTTCAGGACAATGGAAAACAGATTGGACCGAGGAGGAAAAGTCACACAAGAGGAAGGGTAGTAATGGTCCAATAGCTTTAGATCGAGTGCAAAGAGGGAAACTGTGTATATACAGGGGTAAAACCTACTATGAAAATGTGTTCGTGGGAGAAGTAAGTTGTGAACATGCCTTCCAATTAGAATACTACACGAAAGATTTCTTGAAGGGAATGCAGGTGATCCCGAATGTATATTTTGTCTGTGCAAGAAATGCCTACGTGAAACTACCGGATAATTGGTACGGATCATGTTATTTAGCAATTGTCTTCCCCAAAATATATCACGCTAAGGATCTAGAAATCATAGAGGGAAAAACTCAAACCAGAGGGAGAAGGGATGTAGGCGATTCTGAGGTAGTTGGAGACGTATTTGGTGCTATGTTCCCTCTTCTAGGGTTAATACTGAATGATGTCAAGATCAGGAGATTGGCAACAGTTGTAGATAGATTATCCACCAGTACTGCTAGATCATTAATGCTGGTGGAGGGAGAGATGCAATCGATAAGGGCAATGGTTCTCCAGAACCGACTTGCTCTAGACGTTCTGTTAGCCAAAGAGGGCGGAGTCTGTAAGGTTTTGAAGGTCCAGGAATGTTGCACTCACATTCCAGACAATTCAAAACCCCTTGAGAAATATATACAGAACATTACTGGAATACATCAAGAAATTGAGGATCTGTCAAAAGTGAAAGTGTGGGAGAAAGTGGGTCACGGAATGGGTAAAGTTGGAGGTTGGTTCGCCAACCTAGGGAAAAGCTTCATTTGGTACATACTGAAACCTATCATCATAATAGTGATTTGTGTAATCACACTGTGGGGATTAGTGAGGCTGTACCAATGGTATAGGTCAAATAGGTTGCAAAGATCCATGAGAGAGCAGGAGCACAGATTAGCTGCGATGCAGGATAACCAATACAGGAGTCTGAGGGCTCTAGAAATGATAAAGCGAGGAAGCATTGCAACGAGTTCTGTTTGATTCAGTTCATTCCTTCAGGGATGGTGTTGTGATGGTGATGACCTCTAAAGGTCATCAAAGGGGGGAACTGAGAGAGCGCATTTTGAGTAGAATGTAGAAGTGCACCATATTTAAAAGCAAGATGCACGATTTTAGTTAAAGAATATAAGAGTGTCGAAATATATAGAGTGAATATACTTATGAGTGTTTAATTAATATAGCATGCATATATCAAGTGTGAGAAACTAATGTAGTAATGTTAGAAATGTTAGAATGCTATTAGATTCCATGTTATGTGGCTGTTGCAGAAGAGAATGTAATGCTGCCAAACGTAGAAATGTGCAGGCCTCATGGCAATGTATGAAGAACGAAAACGTGCCTTTACACTTTCACATAAGATGGATTATTACTATTCAAATTATTATTGATCATAGATTGAAATTGTGTTTTATAGAAGTGTTTCAAATAATCAGAGTGTAATAAGTTAGAATACTGTTTTAGGCTGAGAAACAAGGGTTCATAGAATGCACAGGCCCGTTTTCATGTAATTTAGTAGGCCTGGAAAGATAAAGTCGTTTCTTTGATCTGCATGTGCTAGTTAAAATCGAGTCTTGTTAAGCATAAATTGCAGACCATCTTCGAAGTTTTACGACTTGAGAGATAAGCTGGAGGCCGGAATTTGGGGCCCACTTCATGGGTGTCTGTTTGCAGGTGTGAGGGGGTTCCAATCAAGAGAGTGATGAATAGAGCTCTGTTCTGGGAGACAGGCACAGGCCTGGAGGAGGCTTCAGGAATTTCCTGGGGGTACCGGCGTGCCGAGAAGAGCCTGAGAAGCAAGGTCAACGCTAACAAGAAGCCCAGGAGAGTATCAGTATGGAAAAAGCCAGAACCGACACCACGTGAGAGGTGTACGTGAGGGGCGTCTCTGAGGGGCGTTTCAACTGTAATTGTGATTTTGTATTAGGGACAGCACCCTGGGGTGGAGTTAGAGCAGATGGCCTGAGGAACCTTAGAGAGCGGATGGGTAGGCAGAGAGGGTATGACTGCGATACACAGATTTACAACAGAGACTAAGGGAAAGTGAGTGAACACCTTTGGAAGTCACCACGGCTGACACCTTTTTAGGTTAAGATTCTGCTAAGTAGGGATGTCACTTAGTCTAGTGTAGGGACAGTCTAATCTGAATTTTTCTCCCTTTTTAAATGACGCTCAAGTTACAACTTGTGTCTATTCTTTCAAACCTGCTGATCTTTGAATTAGTCTTGGTGATATTTTTCTGTCGCCTAAAATCATTTAGAGAATTAATGTTTGTATTGGTGCCAGTATATCTTTTGAACCTTATATTGAGATGCTTGTATCTCCAGTTATCTTTGGCTTTATAATAAAACTTTAAAACTTATTCGTGGTAAGTGGTTCTTCAGAATTGTGCAAATTATTGGATTGATTAACCTGGTAGTGGATTGCTTTTTACTCTATGACAGGCAACAAAGGTTCAGTCGACCTAAGTGGGGATTTAGATCTATAGTAATCAGAAAAGAGATCAAAAATCCCGCCGTCCCAGCAGCATTACAGAAACATCAATGCATAAAACATGAAATTCGGCCATTAAGCAGACAAGAAAGTGCACTGACAATGAAATGACAATACAATTCTACAATGTGATGGATAACAGTATACAAGGTCGTTTCCATGAAGTACAAATTAAACGAAATATAAAGAACACAAAGCCAAGCGTGTCACAAGACATGCCCAAATCAAGACCTTGCCAATATCTGCCTAACAACACATGAACATACTTTAATAAAGTCCAGCTGGGTGTGGGAAGGATGGGGTCAGTGACTACACTGGTGCATCAATGGCACATATTGACACCATAAGTACCCTCACCAGTCACCACACACCAAACAAGTTGTTCTTAGGAACAACTGGCGGAGGACAGAGAATATCCAGGCAAAGGATCACAATCTTTAGTGTGGCTGATGAAGAGGTGTTGACAGGATAGCACTCCCCCCACATATGATCCTGGACATGGCAGTAGAATGGGAACTGGAGCTAACTTTGCCCACAGCCTCCTCCCATAACATAAATATCATGTCAGGGTACCTACTGTACATCCTGGCCACTCGATCATTCCAAAGAACCAATGGCATCGCACAGCCAAATCAATAATGGGGCTACAGCAGGTATTAGGATGCATAAAATACCCTTGAGGTTCGGTGAGAATCAGAACGGCGTTTTGGGCTTGTTCGGATATGGACGAGTTTGGTATCTACGAACCGTAAATGACGAGATTAGTAGATGTGCGTGTTTTTCGCTACACTACTTGGAAGGGTTCGTCTTATTTACGGGTTTTTCCATCTGAACCTTCGGGTTCCAGTTTAGATACGGCATCCATTTTGTTTCTTGCCCTCACGTAGCCGGCGAACGGACAATGTCCGCTCAATGACCCTGGGATTCCCAAGCTCTTGCGGAAGATGCATATTCCTTTGAGTGTGCCTTTATGACTAGGGGAATGACACGGCAAAAGCAGATGGCTCCGCTCGAGGCTCATCTTGCCGTGCTGGTCTATTGTTTCAGCCTTGCATACGTTAGGCTCGAATCCTTTGATCCTGTGATCACGCTTCCGATATTGCCCCCACACTCTTTTCAATCTGTTGTCTGTCTTTGTCTTCCTGCACCTGTTTCTGTCCCTTCTCTTAGGTCGTTTACAACTAGAATGGAATGTGCCTAATGGTGGGATAGCGTGCTTTTACAGTTGGGAACCGACATGTTACTGTAATTATGTTCCGGGCTTCTGAAAACATGAATGCGATCCTTTTGAAGTTTACTGTGGGATCTGAGTTGTAACCTTTTGTTCGTTATGTTGTGCAATGGCGAAAATGTGTATAAAAGGGAGCGATCCACTTTTGCAATTCGAAGCAGACTCTCTGAACATACACTCTGTTGTACTTCTAGCGATTTCTGTGTCCCTGCAGTAAATAAACGCTGATCTTTGACGGCGAAGGAAGTGTCCCGTGTCTCTGTAATTTGTACGCCGGAACAGGTATCTCCACAAAGGTTTCAGGTGTTGTCCCCTGGCACCGCTGGGCTCTAAATTAGCTCAGTCCTTCAGTTGGCGCCCAACGTGGGCGACATCACGTGGTACCGGTCCAAAGCCTGACGATCGTGAGGAACTTCGTGTGAAATCTCCGAGGGAAGGTGCACCCCGCTTCATCGATCCTGTTGTCGAAATAAGTGGTCCGAAGATTTTTCCCGCGAAGATTCCCGCTTCCTGACGGCTGCAACGGACTGATGCCCTGACTGTCGACCTGTTTTGGCGCCTGGCGTAGTCCTTTGTACGGCGAGACGATAGACGGGCCTTCCTGGTGACGCCATTGTTCTTTCAGTTAAGTATTTGTGGGTCGCTCCCAGTTCTGAGGTTAACTTTTTGGTTCCTTTTTGGAACATTTGTTTCAAACTTGAAAACTTGGCATTTGCTTGACATTTGCTTCGTACTTTGAAACTTGGTTGTTGTTGTTGAAACTTGGTTGATTGCATGGTTCCATTGCATTTTTGGTTCTTTTTGTTGTTTGGGTTCTTTGACAATTGCAATTGCCAAAAACCGAGGGTCTCGTATTTTTGCGAGGATATCGTAATTTGATAACCCTTGAAGTTTGAAACTCGGTTAGTGTGCACGATGCCTGGCCGTAGTATTTTGTTTGGTTTCCTTAAGTGTTGCAACACGGATTCCCGGTTGGAGGACTCATGTCCGATACCTCCAGTTGGAACTCCGATTTATGAGCTCTATAGTCGACATGGAGTGGGTCCTATTATATATAACCCATTCTGGATTCATTATACAAGAAAAGATGGTGTCCTTAGTTGGCCACCCCATGGTAGTTTTGAAACTGAGATTTTAGATAATCTCGAAGCAAAATTGTTTAAAAAGAAAGCTAGGCCAGCAATGTTTGATTCCTTTAGGTTATGGCGCAAAGAGGCCAGACAGAAAGAAATCAAGCTGATTAAGAAAAATAAGAAAGAGGGCGTCCTGTCGATAATGCAAGGTGCAGAACAGCATCAGCGAGACAAGGCAGAGAAGGAAAAGGAAGTTTCTATCAGACAGCATAGCATGGCGGTGGATAAATGTTATCCGGTTTTACTGTCGAGTTCTGAAAAGAAGGAAGAAGTATCGAAAGAGGATCCTTTGTTATCTTATTTACTAAAGTCACCACCCCCTTATGTACAGGGTACTATAGCCCCTATAGTACCTCCTGTTCTTCCGCCTGTTGTTCCGGTAGCTGCTGGTCAGCCTGTAGTTGGTCCTGTTCTTCCAAATCCCCTTGTTCCTCAAGTGGGCCCTGCTCCTTTACCACCTCTTCTTCCTACTGCTACTTTGCCCGTAACCTCTAAGCCTACTGCTACTACTACTCCTGTTATCTTGGCTACTCCCACTGCTCCTACGTTTACTCCTAATATTGTTGCTCCTGTTCTTCTTTCCTCTTCTCCTTCTGTTCGTAAACTTATACCTCATTCTGTTGCTACTCTCTATTCTCCGCTTTTCGGATCGTTATTCGAATCCGATGTCTCTGAAATCTCTCAGAGGCGAAGTCAAATGCCTGGTGTAAGGGAGAGTGAGACGTTAGTAACTATGGCGCGTAGGTGGATTAGACACCCTGCTAAGTACACTTCGCGCATAGTTTTCGATACGTTCTCTCAGTTTAATGAGCCCACACAGAGATTCGTGTTCGAAGAGATGTGCAAATCATTGAGAGAAGAGTGGGATAATGATGAGCTAGATATCGTACCGCCCGATTTGACTGAACTCCAGAGTCAGTTTTCGAACAGTATGATTGTAGGTGGTGATGTACGGCGTGCATTGGAGCGTTTGTTAGCTTTTAGGTCCACAGTGCCTACACGAGTGTCGTTGGACGACGACTCCGATGATCCGAAAACGAAATCTGGTCAGTATCCCATGCGTGAGGTTCCCCCAGTGTGGATGCCAGGTGATGCTACTGTCAGTCCTCCAATTTTGCCACACTTCCAGAGAGTTTGGATACACCTCCCATGGAAGCGATCGGAAGTCTTGCAGGTGAAACAATCCTTGCCTGACCCACGGAAGAATCCGGCAGGTTATTACAAGGAGTTATCCCAACTTGTGGATGCTTCTATTATGAACCTTGCTGATATCGACATGTTGTTTGGTAACGTAGTACTGCAACCGATCTGGGCGAAGATTCGTCATGAGAATCATGCAGCTGAGTTAGGTGGTGATTGGGCTGCAATTGTAGAGGCCGAGGGTCAGCAAGTTGGTGGGGCCAAGCCTGAACAGTTAATTACGGATCTGCCCCAAAGAATCATTACGCTCATGAAAACACTTATGCCAGCGATGAGGGTGAACTGGGATAAATTGTCTGCTTGCAAACAAAAGAAAGACGAGAGTGTCTCCGATTTCTTTACTAGGTTTGAGGAGGCATTTATTGATCATAGTGGTCAGGATATGAGCCCTGAGGGAGGTCAGCGATTGTTTGTCGATAAGTTTTTGTTAAATCTGTTGCCTGAGTTATGCAATAAATTGAAAAATTCTGAAAGTGCATGGGCTGTTTCAACCACAGCTCAAATATTAGCAACGGCTCAATATTATGAGAATAGAGAAAAAGAGGAGAATGATCGTGCAGAAAAGAAAACGAAGGAACTAAAAACTAAGGTCTTATTGCAACAAGCGTATCCTCCGCGCTCGAATCAGAATGACTCGCAACAGCAGCATGTGCAGTATCGACCACAGGCGCAGTCTTCTAGGATGCAGTCGCGTTCGGAATACTCTGCATCCAGATCTATGCTTGGGAGTAATCAGTGTGCATATTGCAAGGGTGAGGGCCATTATAAGTTTAATTGCCCTGTTTTACGTGACCGAACGAATGGTGTCTCGGTTCGAGGAGGTCGTGGCGGTCATCAGCAAGCTTCTCGAGGTAGAGGTCGTGGCACCTCTCAAAATCAAAATGAGTGTTCTGCTCCTTCATCGGACACGAACAATTGTTTTGATCAGCGAAATACATCGTCTGGTAGATCTGCACAGTATCATGTGGATGACTATTACGTTGAGCATGAGATTGGTGCAGACAACGATTATTAGGACAGCCATGGACAAAGAGAGGGAGTCGTATCAGTTCCGGTTGATCAGAGAGGGCCTTACGTCGCAGTTGCCACATCGGGCGTAGTTGAGCCTTTTCTGTTGGACACTGGTGCAGCAAAAAGTTCCATTATGCATTCGAAACTCCCTGGCGCACCTTTGTCTGGCTTAACGAACGTTTCTGTTGGATTCTCTGGCGCCCCGGTTAGCAATCCAGTTTCTAGCCCTTTGTCCCTTATGATCGGGACACGTGAGCTAGAGGCTCCTTTGATTTTAACTACTGGTTGTGGTGAGAATCTCTTGGGTCTGGATTTGTTGAAGCGGTTATATGCGACTCTGTATTGCTCTCCTACGGGAGTGGAGCTTACATTAGGTCAGAGAGTGATCTCTCCTATGTACTTGTCAACTGATAAGCTCCCACCGGAATTGAGTTCCCTTCCTGAGTCTTTATGGGCAACAGGTCCAATGATGTGGGCCTATTGGACATACCACCCTATGTAGTCCAACTGAAATCAAATGTAAGATTACCACGTATCCCCCAGTATCGTATCTCTCTTGATGGCGAGCGAGCGCTATTAGCGATCATTTATGACTTGATCGAAAAGGATGTTATTGAAGAAACTCGGGGAAATGTGTGTAATAGTCCTGTGTTACCCATTTTGAAACGAACTGACCCATCCAAGCCTCCTGTGTACCGTTTAGTAATCGATTTGAGAGAAGTGAATAAAATCGTGATTCCACAGTTTCCAGTGGTGCCTGACATTACAGCTTTGCTGACCCTGATTCCAGCCTCTGCCTCCCGGTTTTCGGTGATAGATCTAAAGAATGCCTTCTTTAGTATTCCGATTGCTGAGGAAAGCAGAGATCTATTCGGCTTCTCATTAGGTGGTCGCAGTTTTAGGTTTAAACGCGCACCACAGGGCTACTTGAGAGTCCATCGATCTACAGCCAGGCCCTTAAGAGTCAACTTGATGCCTTTGTGTTACCTGTTGGTGCGGCCTTGATTCAGTATGTCGATGATCTGTTAGTGGCTGCCGACACTGAGCAAATTTGTAAAACTGCTACGGTATCGTTGTTGAAGCATTTATGTGACTTACATCACAAGGTGTCGCCTTCTAAGCTACAGTATTGTTTTCAAGAAGTAACCTATTTAGGTCACTTATTGTCAAAGGAGGGAAGAAGGTTGACCCCAGAAAGAATTGCAGCGATTGCTCGAATGACTGTGCCAACAACTCAGAGAGACGTACGTGCCTTTCTAGGTATCACGTCATACTGCAGACAATGGATTCCAAACTTTTCATTGTCAGCAAAGCCACTGTTAGCTCTCACGTGCAAGGATGTTCCGACTCCTTTGCCATGGACTGAAGATTGTCAGAAAAGTTTTTCTGAATTGCGTGATGCGTTGTGTTCGGCTCCTGTGTTAGGTACTCCTGATTACAGTAAGCCATTTACACTATATGTTCACGAGAGAGAAGGTTGTGCGTTAAGTGTTTTGACGCAACAATTTGGCGGCAAACAGCGTCCATGTGCATATTTTTCTTTGACTTTAGACCCAGTAGCTAGAGCATTGCCGAGTTGTCTAAGGGCGACAGCGGCAGCTGCGGTGTCCATTCGACAGTCCGCAGGTCTGGTCATGGATAATATGCTTACAGTGATGGTTCCGCATGCAGTTGACACTCTCTTGAATCGAACGAATACTCAACATTTGACGAGTGCAAGGTTGTCCGGTTATGAGTTGACACATTTGGCAAGCCATATACAGATAAAATGTTGTAATGTGTTGAATCCAGCGACATTGTTGCCGATTCATATGGAATCAGGTGATGTAGCACCACATGACTGTTACTTAAGAACTGAAGAAGAGACGAAGGGTCGTATTGACCTGAAAAACACTCCATTGGTAGATCCCGATGGTACTTTGTATGTAGATGGTTCTTGCTTCAAGTTGCCGAATGGTGATGTGACGACTGCGTATGCTGTAGTGACGTTGAGTACGGTTGTGGAAATTGCGAGATTGAGTCAGAATTCGGCGCAAGCGGCAGAGTTTATTGCTGTAACGAGAGCGTGTGTTTTGTCTAAGGGAAAGCGAGTGAATGTGTTTACTGACAGTCAGTATGCGGTTGGCGTTGCACATAGTTTTGGTCGATTGTGGAGAGAGAGAGGATTCATGACATCTCATGGCACGAAGATTCAACACGGACAGCTCGTGAACGATCTTTTGGATGCACTTACATTGCCTAAGCAAGTGGCAATCATTAAATGCAGCGCGCATCGAAAGGTTACAGATGATGTTGGTCGTGGTAACGCGTTTGCAGATGAGATTGCTAAGGAAACGGCCAAAAATCTGACGAATCGAATGTATGTTACGAGTTCGGTGAGATGGCCGGCGGAGACTGGTATGTGTGAGGACACAGTTGAGAGTGTGAAAGCGATTCAGAATGAGGCCACCGAAACTGAAAAGGCTAAATGGAAAGAAAGCACGGGGAAGTTAGACATGAATGGATGTTGGGTTGATTTGTCAGAATATCAGAGATGGATGTTACCGGATGCGTATGTGCTTGCCGTTGTTACTATGGCCCATGGCATGTCACATATTAGCGTGAAAGGTATATGTAAGTTGTTGTCTCCTTATGGAAGAATGATGGGATTGCTAAGTGTGCTGAGAGAGTGGTCAAGAACTGTATGGTATGTTTGATGCATAATCCTGGCAAGGGCACCCCCACTCCACCTGGTCATTTTGCTCCTCCTACATGCCCCTTTGAAGTTATCCAGTTGGACTTCATCCATATGGAGAGATGCAATAATTTAAAATATGTATTGGTTGTGGTTTGTGCGTTCTCCAGATGGATTGAGGCCTACCCTCTTAAGGATAATACTGCCCTGTCCACAGCAAAAGTTCTACTCAAAGAGTATTTCCCTAGGTATGGAATGCCACGGATCGTATGGTCGGATAATGGTAGTGAGTTTGTGGGAAGTGTGATGAAGAGTGTGTGTGCGGGTTTGGGTATTCGCCAAAAATTTCATAGTGCTAACCATCCTCAATCGGCAGGTTTGGTGGAAGGGTACAATGGTACTCTGAAACTGAAACTTGCCAAAATCCAAGCAACGACTGGGTTATCATGGCCTGATGCATTGCCTCTAGCTCTCTTGTCAACCAGGGCGACTGTGCACTCTCGAGTAGGGCTTAGCCCATATGAGATTGTGTTCGGCCGTCCTGCGAACGTTTGGGGAGTTCCGAGACCTAAGGAATTTAGCATAATTGAATATCCAATGTTGATTGACTATCTTTACGATCTGACTACTAAATTGAGTTTGATTCATCAACAGGTTTTTGAAGCTCTACCGGCACAAACAGAAGGACCTGGACATCGGCTCCAACCTGGAGAGTGGGTGTTAATCCGCAACTTTGGGAGAAAACGAAATCTCGAGCCAAGGTTCGTGGGACCCTACCAAGTCCTGTTGGCAACGAGGACTGCAGTTCGGTTGGACGTCAGAAAGCACTGAGTGCACGCCACCCACACGAAGAGAGTTCCACTCCCATTGCCAGCAAATAATTGGATAGGGAAAGGGTTTGCCCCGACTGAAACCGATGTCATCCCAAAGTATGTGCCATTCAGTGATGCTCAACCTGTAGAGATCGATCCAGCTCAGCCAGATACATCTGTTAAATCATCTGGAACTGTACCTTTGTCTTCAGCATTGGAGAATTCAAGTTCTGAACCGTCACCTGAACAATTAAACTCTGTTTTGCCACCTGAACCATTTTTTGAAGAACAAACTCGACCTGGAAAATGTCGATATTTCTTTTGATCGCGTGATTAAGGACAAATAAAAATTCCCTTTTGTTTTTGAATATACATTACCCCCTCTCTGTTGCCATGAACATTGTGGACGTTTGCATTTTTTCCTGATTTTGAGTTCTTTAATTTTGTTTTACATATCATGTCCAGCTAGGAGACTTATATTAAAATTGCATGCTTAATTGATTAAACCTTCCATCTGGGTTGGCCGTAGGGCCATACGGGTACCTACTTCTGTTTGGCAGGTTTCTGACAATAGGTCGGTTACTTTTGTCGGTTTTTGGGAACTCCTGGGAATTGGCACTCAGAATCAGGTGCGTCAAGAACGTTACGGACGATCCTTAGAGGATGGAGTTCTCTAAGCTGTCAGAAATAGAGATGAGGTCGGCGCAAAGATCTAAGTTGCATAAGATTTTACGAACAAAGTGTTTTTTGTTTCAGATTTTCATGTTGTTCCTAACTGTGTCTATGTTATTGGTGGGTGGAGTGTATATTGGGATTCAGTCACTGTTGCCTTTCACTTCACCTACTTTCCCCTCTCATGATCTGAATTCTGTTCTCGTTCCCACTATCTCTCCACATTCCTTTCATCTTCTGCCTTAACATGAACAGGTCAGACGTGCGGAATTCATGAACAATTCCTTTGTCCAACTTTTGCATCAGCATCAGTTGGTGATGAACACTACCAACTGTTGGGTGTGTGGGTTAATGCCACATACCATGGATAAGGGTATTCCTTATTTAGTTCTTCCCTATAGCTCCCAGGGGTCAGCTCGGGCATTCCAAACCATGTTTCGTAGTGCACTAGATTCCTACCCCCGTCGAGAGCCACGTTCTACAGACCTTGGTTCTGGCCCCTATCACAAGTCTCTGGCGATAGCGATTGCTGATCTGGATAGAGATATTTTTGATGCATCGCTTATTCCAGAGGAGGAGGTGCGAGCATACAAGGATCTGAGTGAGGCCGAGTATACTATTTCAGTGGGTGATAGACAGCTTAAGAGCTCGTCTCCAATCTGGATTGTACCCCACCTTGGTCATTTCTGCCTGCAAGGTCTTGGTCGAAATCCGAGAGCTCAGCTTGGGAAGAGTGCTTGTACTGAGACATACGTTTTACCGATGCTCTCTTCCCCTGTATTTCTGACTGCCAACGGGTACCTATTTTGTGTGCTATGATCGCGCTTATACATGGTTGCCCCGTGACTTCTCGGGCACATGTTATATCGCAAATCTTTTGCCACCGACTTTCACAGTTGCCTCAGACTATCACAAAACGAGAGTTGTGAGAGGCGTCATTAGCAAAGAGGATACTGCCGGTCAAGAAGCAGGAGACTTCTTTAAGGGTTTCCTACCGTTTTGGGGACCTATGGTCAATAGTAGGAACCTGAGACAGTTGACTCGTGTGGTAGAATCGACTGCTAACATAACTGCAAGTGCTCTTGGTAACCTGACAGCAGAGCTTCAAGCGGATAGATTGATGACATTACAGAACCGTATGGTTCTAGATGTTGTACTCGCAGATAGAGGTGGTGTGTGCAAGGTGATCCATTCGAGCTGCTGTATTTTTATACCTGATAATGCTCCAACTGTTTATCAAGCCATCTCGAAGTTGCATAAAATCTCTGAGTCCATACACGTGGACGAAGGTGATTGGACGCTTCTAGGATGGTTTTGGGGTCTGATGTCGACTTGGGGTTGGAAGATTCTGATGATTGTAGGTGTTGTCCTGACGTTTCTGTTCACGTGTTGTCGTTGTGTACAGTGTGGTCCAGCCTTATGTAGCCTTTGTGCTACAACGTGTATAAGAAGGCCATCTGTTACCAGAGAGACATTGATGGATAGAATAATGTTCCAGCAACATCTAAACGATCTGATGAATATCGATATTTATTCTGATATCGACTAGTGCTTGCCTACATGAGGGCAAAAGGAGCGTCTGAGGTTCGGTGAGAATCAGAACGACGTTTTGGGCTTGTTCGGATATGGACGAGTTTGGTATCTACGAACCGTAAATGACGAGATTAGTAGATGTACGTGTTTTTCGCTACACTACTTGGAAGGGTTCGTCTTATTTACGGGTTTTTCCATCTGAACCTTCGGGTTCCATTTTAGATACGGCATCCATTTTGTTTCTTGCCCTCACGTAGCCGGCGAACGGACAATGTCCGCTCAATGACCCTGGGATTCCCAAGCTCTTGCGGAAGATGCATATTCCTTTGAGTGTGCCTTTATGACTAGGGGAATGACACGGCAAAAGCAGATGGCTCCGCTCGAGGCTCATCTTGCCGTGCTGGTCTATTGTTTCAGCCTTGCATACGTTAGGCTAGAATCCTTTGATCCTGTGATCACGCTTCCGATATTGCCCCCACACTCTTTTCAATCTGTTGTCTGTCTTTGTCTTCCTGCACCTGTTTCTGTCCCTTCTCTTAGGTCGTTTACAACTAGAATGGAATGTGCCTAATGGTGGGATAGCGTGCTTTTACAGTTGGGAACCGACATGTTACTGTAATTATGTTCCGGGCTTCTGAAAACATGAATGCGATCCTTTTGAAGTTTACTGTGGGATCTGAGTTGTAACCTTTTGTTCGTTATGTTGTGCAATGGCGAAAATGTGTATAAAAGGGAGCGATCCACTTTTGCAATTCGAAGCAGACTCTCTGAACATACACTCTGTTGTACTTCTAGCGATTTCTGTGTCCCTGCAGTAAATAAATGCTGATCTTTGACGCCGAAGGAAGTGTCCCGTGTCTCTGTAATTTGTACGCCGGAACAGGTATCTCCACGAAGGTTTCAGGTGTTGTCCCCTGGCACCGCTGGGCTCTAAATTAGCTCAGTCCTTCACCCTTGTGCACCATACATCATGAGACTGCTGTAACTGCAGGACAGCCAATAAGTGGAGAGTAAATAAATGTCCTGGGGCAGATCACTCACACAATTTGCCTTGCACCAACAATACACATTGGACAAAACCCGGGTACCATCCTGCCCCCAACATGGCTCCAAAGGATATCGTTGACTAAGAGTTTGCCACTTCATCATCAACTTGATTAAAATGATGTTACATATCTATATGCTCGCTTAGCATATCAACGATCTGGTACAAGATAACTAAAGGAGACCACACATGCGCAACATGCACACAACCACACACACAATGGCACCAAAAGCATGTGATGCGCAAAGATGCCTTGAAGTGTAACAACCACCTTGAGACAAGTAATGGACGACTATAAGCCTCAGCAGTAAGATAAAATTTGGCATTGTCTTTCAGCACATGAACCCATGCATATATAACCTCACTGAAATCTGTACAAAAGGATCTAGCTGGCCACTATCCAATATAATCATAACTAACCAGCAATTACTCCTCTCCAACCCTACCATCTATTGTCAAGTATGGCTCCCTTCTAAACAATACAGGGATTCACTGCCCTGCATAATTCTCAAGCTGTCACCATAGGGAAATTATATGCTTATTTTAAGCCTGGACTTCTCCATGTCTTAACCAAAAACCCTCGTGCCATCTAAGCAGTTTTGTTTGTCAGCCATCCCCATTTGACTATTACCACCACAGTCCCTGTATCTAATCCCTATCTGTGGGTACTGGATCTGTTTCCCCTGTCCCTTTGCCTGCGCTAGAAGATGTGGAGTCCTTAGCTGTGCATGGCGGACATGATGACCTGGTCTTGAGGAATTACTTTTTGGGTTGTTTTTCCCCAAGTTGAATTTATTTATGTGAACATTATATTTTCTCATTGTTGCTGATTTGTTTTGGTGCCTTATTGATCAATTTATGAATTTCTGTTATTTATTTGGATTTTGTTTTTAGAAAAGACTTATATTGCCCATGTTTTTTTCCCTCTCCTCTCTAAATTATTCAGAGGCTTACTTCCTGGAGTGAATTTATTAAATATTTTGTTCTTTCCAGCCACTATATCTCTCTTTCACCTATTTCCCTTGTTTCAGCCCTCCTCCCCAGTACTCCATTTTATGGCCATATTAGATGGTGGCTGGCTGTGATTTTTGTTAGGTTGTTGGATGTGAAATTAATTTGTATGTTTAAAGTGCTATGTCATTGGGAAGGGGCATATCTTCACCTGTGCACCCATCACAGCACTTTTACGATTACCTTGCTGTTTCCATTTTCGGTATTTCCCTTCTTGAATTATATTTGTTTGTACTTTATATTAACATATACAATACACATGTATGTGTATTTAATATTGGATGTAATGTTATAATTAAGTTTGCTTGAATATATTCATGGTATTTCGTATAAACCGAATTTTCAGTACTTATGATTGTTCGAAATAATGAACAAAGTTTCATGGAAGCTGATAACTTCTCATGTTATTGTTTTAAAACAACAAGCACAGTTCTGCAGAATGTACATAAGTGAAAAATGATCAGATATTTTATATAAGCTAAGAAGAGAGTACGAATACATAGAGAGGGAATTTGCACCTGCTTTTGCCAAAATTTAACACATAATGTCCAATACTATAAACAGCCACAAAGACAGTGATCAGGAAAGAGACAAAAGAGTGGTTTTATCTAAAAGACCCATCTCACTCTGAACAATAGACTGCACCTCCCTTCACCCCCACCATCTACCAAGTGGCAATGCCACAGAAAGGACCTAATCGAATTTCTATAGGAGCCTTGTCTCCTTTGTCCTCACTTCACTGTCTAGGTCTCCTCCCTCCTGCATCCGGGCACTCTTCTGCTGTCTTGGAAGACAACATCACCCCAAACTTGTCCACAACACAACAGGACTGAAACACCCAAAATGTAACCCACAGGCCTTCATCACCCTACATATGCAATGTTTAAACTACAATAGCCGAATACACAAACACGTACAACATACACTGGGATGGGATTAGGTGACAGAACAATATAATCTGACTGCGTATTGGCAAAACATTTTCAGCCTGTGCCAAATAACTCAATTTTAGTAAGTGAGTAAAAAACACATGTGTTTTACAGAATAGTGAGGGAAGAAATTTAAATGAGACCATCTCTTTTTTCTGTGCCAACTCCCCTTGTGTAGTGTACAGACCCAACATAAAGTTGGGATACTACAGACTGT
This sequence comes from Lissotriton vulgaris, assembly GCF_964263255.1. Classification (NCBI taxonomy): domain Eukaryota; kingdom Metazoa; phylum Chordata; class Amphibia; order Caudata; family Salamandridae; genus Lissotriton; species Lissotriton vulgaris. Next base: position 1,050,858,060 of record NC_141693.1, read on the forward strand.
TTAAAAGAGCACTCCTAGGCTTGGCACACAACAGGCTAGGGCTCATAATGTTGAAATGATACATGCACTTGGAATCATATGTTTAAGCTTTCTGCCCTGGATAAGGAGCAAAGTGTATAATGTTGTTTCTTCTGCAGCTTCCCTTCTCTTCTCTGATAGCTTGCTATCTCAGAAAGTCTTCTACCGCTATAGTCCTAAAGCCCTGCATAAAAAATTGACCTTGACGTACTTTCTTTCTTAACAGTGGCCCTCTTCTTACCTTCCATCTTCACCATACCCTCCTTTCAGTCTCATTCCTGCCTGTCTCAATCTTTCTTATTTTGTTCCTCTGCAGTCAAATAAAGGTCGGTCTGCAGCATCTAATCGATGAGTTCTTAAAATACGCTGAAGAGAATATGCTGGAAATCAACAAGAATAAGACCATAGTTATGACAATCTCAGCTAATAATTATCCTATTAAAAGTTGGTTTCTACAAGAGCTGCCACTAGAGCACACAGAAGTCTCTAAATACCTGAGGGTCCTGGTTGATAACAAAGGATCATTCCTTTCACCAAAGCGTGGCCTTATCAGGAAGGGCAATGATCTCACAGCCGCATTTTGCACTTTACACAACTTAAAGGCCCCCGCTCTATCACCAATGCTGACTGTCGTGGCTCAAAACTTGGACCAACCCTCCCACATGGAAGCGAGGTACTGCATGAGCGGGACATAACCCTGACTGAAGGTTTGATAATTAAATCACACAGAAAGTCTTCAAGATCCCAAGAACGGTATCACCAGCTAAGATTGATTTAGAATTTGATCTTGCAAATAAACTCATTGCCAGGCAGTGTGCCTTCATCAGGTACTATAACAGGCTACAGCAATCTGAAGAGTTCTCTATCAACAAAATACTGTAGTCTGTAATTGCATGGTCCTCACAGACCCCTTTTATATCCTATCTGGAAAGATGTATTAGCAGTATGGAAATTAAGTCTTTATGGGATTTGTTATTGTGAGAGCTGGCATGGTATATGATGTCCACTTATGTAAGTGGGTACCTTGCACCAGTCCAGACAGCCCTTACGGTTAGTTAAGAGGTCTTAGACAACCTTAGAAAGCTCTCTAAGTGGTAGCTGTGCAGAGCAGCCTTCAGGCTTAGTCCGGAAGGAGTGTAAAGCATCTTATTTACCAGAATGCAATCCTATAGTATAGATTAAGTGAAAAAGAACCACACAAAGTATTTATAAAAATATGTGTTTATTATATAATACTCTTTAACACATAGAAATATCTCCTACCCAGAGAAATGCACAATACACTCAATACTTTAGCAAAGAAACACAGTAAATAGCACAAAATACACAGTGGACCCCAGAGGGGGACCAAACCATATACTAAGAAAGTAGTATAAGAACCATGACTCAGATCAAGACAGGGTCGAGAGGACATAGAAGTGCTGAGGACCCAAGGAACCACCAATGTTGAGTAGATAGGGACCCCACAGAGAGCGTATGCAGTGTGGGAACACAACCGTGTGCTCCGTACAACTCTACGTGTAAGTCGCAGTAGACCCTGAAGAAACCTTGTGGAAGACAGAAGGTTGGAGAGCCACCCCACCTGTGGGTACCCTGGTGCCCACGTTACCTACACCAGCCGTGTGCATATGTGTGAAGAGGTGTTGGAAACCGCCGTCGAACCCAATGGAGGACTTCAGGAAAGTGCAGCTGTTTCAATTTCAATTTCAATTTCCCCCAAAAAAGTGCAGCTGTTGCAGAAGGAGAAAGTGTCCAGTGGAATTCAAAGGTGAATTCTAGATGAGAGGTACCTGCAAGCAGAGAGGACAGAGCTATGTCACTCAGGAGTGACCAAGAGACTTGGGAGACAAATGCCCTCTGATGTCAGGTGTTACAGGATGGAGGACGATGACCTTGACTCTGCAGCTGTGAGGACCAGGCAATGCTGAGGCGGACCAGGAGCCATGCACAATCTGTCCCACGAAGGATGTCGAGTGCTGAGGGGTCGGTGTCTGGCGGGAACACCGACAAGCCTTGGTAAATGCAACCAATGCAGGCATCGGAAAAAAGGAGCAATGTCGGGACCACCAAGGTCCAGGGGATTCACTTAGAGCAGGGGAGTCAGGGTAGGCCAAGAGCAATCAGGAGAGCACAAAAGAAACAAGTGTGACCCTCGACTGGACCCACAGGCCAGAGGCACTGGAGTTGTGAGAAGACCTCAAGCAGCTCATCAAAAGATGCAGGCCACGATGTACACAATGTGGTGTGGCAGAAGATTCTGGTCACTGGAGGTGTGCTAGATTGGGGCTACTTGGAGTCCAAAGATCTCCTTGGAAAGAGGTCAACAAGCCTTTGCAACTGCAAGTTGATGTGGTGCACAGGGGCTTGGTTATTGCAACCCCCACGAGGGATACTGGCCTAAAACTTGGTGAGAGGGCAGGGCAGTTCTCATGAGCTGTGGAAGACTACCACCTGTGTTGCAGAGCCTTTGGAGTCCGGAGGAGCTCAGGATCATCAGACTGGTAAACTTAGTTGCAGTGCCTGTGAATGCAAGGGAGTGACTCTTTCACTCCAAGCGAGATTTCTTCAAGTGTCTTTGATGCTTCACAGGCCTTAGAAGGTTCCTGTATGATGTACAGGCACAGGCGATGCAGCAGAATGGAGGGAGATTAACTCATGCCCAAACAAAGTCCAGCGAAGTCCACAGTGCCCAGATGGTAGAAGAGTAGTGATGTCTGATCGGAATCTTATCCCACAACGACTAGAGAAAAAGTACCCTTCTTGTCAGCATTTATTTTGTGTCAGGTCTCCATTATTTTTGCATTGCCATTTTGTGTCAAACACTTCTGCACGACCCTCCTAGTCGTTTCTGCTGATGTCTGATGAAACTCCAACTGTCACGACCACCTTGCCCTTCCAGCTCTTTGTGGTTGAGCCAATTTCGAAAAAGGGAACAAAGAATTGGCCTCACCACCCTCGGACTGAACTCCTGCACGCACCCCCCCTGTTTCGCAAGACTTGGTCACACCACCGTCTCAGAACTTGTTTCTTCCACATATCCTTCCTTTCAAGATCTGTCTGTTCTCTCACTACATATCCTGTCTTGCAAGACCTGTCCGTAATCTTTTGCACAATCTGTTGCAGCACCGTCCTGCCTGAACAAAGGATGACATAACTGCATTCTGACTCGGGGGCGCCAGGCCCCCATCCGAACTGGTTTCTTAAGGTGGGAAATATGTATATAAGGCCTGTAAGCTGCGGAGTAAAGAAGCAGCCTCCTCTGTCTTGTCTCCGACGAGCTTAGGACTCTGTTCCATAGACCGGGCTAGTCGAATAAAACTTGGTTCTCCTGCAGACGAAGGCTCCTGTGTCTCCTTTTTTTTACGTAAGGAGGGTATGGAAGACTTGGGCGGTTCTCCCGCCACCGAGACGCAGTAAGTGGGTATAAACGGTTCTTTAAATGGCGCCCGAACAGGAACTCCACAAGCATGAAGGTCAGGCCCGGTGGATGTGAGGAGGTGCATGGAGAGACTCCGATGGAAGGTAGCCTACCCGAGGGATTCTTGCAGTCCGGTAGCCGAACGACTCGCCCGCTGTTCCTCCCCACCGGTCTGGGCCACATGACCGCATCCTCGCTGGAGTCCCCTAACAAAGTGATTTCTGGAACAGGACACAGCCCTACGTCTGTAGAAGAGAACTACCCCTGTCAGGTAAGGGTGGGCTGATCACCCACAGAGTCTGTATTATTCTGCTGTTATTGACTTTTTCAAAAGCCAAGCCAGTGAGGTGAGTTTTTAAAACCCGCTGTTGCCTGTTATCTGTTTACAAACATGCCAGTAAGTTTAAGAAATTATGTTGTTGTATGTGTGCGCAGGCCTCCCAGCTGGAGATAGCCTGTCCACTTCCTCCAGAGGTAACCCCTGGTCACACCATGTATACTAAACATGGTTCTTCTGCTATAATGTTTTCCCCTTTTGTCGACCAAATACACTAAACAAAGTAACTCAGAATTACAATGGCCATCCTATGGGTCTTTTGACCCGCAAGTTCTGGCAAATCTAGAGGAACAGCTATTAAAAGGGAAGATTCGTCCCTCGATGTTTGAGTCTGTCAGGTTGTGGAGGAAGGAAATTGAGCAGAGAGCAAAGATGGAAAAGGCAGTAGAAAGGAAGCGGGAGTGGATGTCAATTGCTGGCCATGCTAGGGAGCACTTACAGGACCAAAAGGAAAAATCTGTAGAGATAGCTGATAGGGAACATAGGTCGTGGGTGCAGAAGTGCTACCCGGCCCGTGAAGAGAAAGGAAAAGGCTTTATGGAAGGGGGAGAAGAGGGCGATTCCCTGCTCGATACCATGTTGGAAAGTCCTCCTGCTTATGCCCCCATGTACCCTGCACTGACACCCCCTGCCACGCATGCAGCTGCACCAGCCGTGCTGCATACTCCTGCCCCCACTGCCTCTCCTACTGTTCCCCCGTCACACCGACCCCCCCATTTTGACGCCTATGACACCGACTGTGCACACTACCACTATCCTCGCCACCGGAATTACCATGAGTCCCCATCTGCCCAATCCCTGCAGTTTTGCCCCTTCCCGCCCATTCCATTCTTCCCCGTGGTCTACGGTTAAGCAGTATTTATATAGATTATTGAATTCCCCCAACTGGCTTCCTTGCGCTCTGCAGTCAGCTTTTCGTCCCTTCGAGAAGATGACCTGCAAAAGCAACAATGTGAATGTTGGATAAATAGTTGGAATATTTATCTATTTAAAGAAATATGGTCCACGTTTTCCCAGTGGACGATTTTGGAACAGACCACCTGGGCTAAATACATGTGTACCTTGGTTATGTAGAGACTCGAGAATTAATTTTTGCAGATATCCGCCGGATTAGTGCACCTCAGGTCACAAATAAAAAGAGACGATGGGCAGGGAGAGGGGATGTTTGGCGCTATGTCTGTTTTGGTAGCTTACCGTGATATGAACGCCTTCCCCAAACCCCCTGTAGATACAGCTATGCCAATGAGAGAGGCGGCCCCTGTCTTTGTTAACTCACTCACCGATGCCCAAAATAATGGCCGAGGGCCTATTAAAGCCCACTGGCGTATGCTATGGGTTCTTGTCCCTTGGAAAAGGTCAGAGGTAATGCAGTTGAAAGGGCAGTTACCAGATCCTCAAAAAAATCTGGCTGCCTTTTAAAAAGAATTAGGCCAGATAATATCTGCTGGTACACTTATTCTTGAAGACATCAACGTACTCTTTGGTACGGTCGTTCCTACTGAAATTTGGGATAAAATTTGACATACTGACCATGAAGTAGAGCTGGGAGGTAAATGGGCTAATCTGGAAGCTATGGAAGACGCAAGGGCAGGAGGGACTAAGCCAGAAGCTGCCATCCTGACTTTGCCTGGTAAAATAATAACGCTTATGAAAACATTTTTGCCAGAAGCAGTCATTAACTGGGATAAGATAAATGCCTGTAGGCAGAGAAAGGGTGAAAGTGTGGTTGACTTCTTTACCCGTTTTGAAACAGAATACAAGGGACATAGTGGCTTGGACCCCCGGATCCCAGGCTCTAGCCCAGTATTTGTCGATAAGTTTGTCAGCAACTTGCTTCCTGAGATTTCCGCCAGGCTCAAGAAAGTTGAGAGTACATGGTCTGCCCAGACTATGACTGGTATCTTGGCTATGGCACAGTATCACGATAATAGGGAGAATGAAGATAGAGAGAAGGAAAGTAAGAAGGTTAGGGATCTTAAGACTAAGGTACTTCTGCAACAGGTTTACCCTCCCCGTGGTCCTGATGCCTGCGGGAATTTCAGACCCCAGCCCCAACCCCCTCCGAGGGCTCGCCAGTCTACCTCCTCAGGCCCTCAATGCACGGGAGCCCTCCAAACAGAAAAGTGTGCTTATTGTAAAGGTTACGGCCATTCTATAGATGAGTGTCCCGTATTAGCTAAAAACATCCGAACAGGGAAGACTCGGCCTTGTGATCCTAGCGAGGGGAGGCCAACTAGGGACCATGGCCCACCCCGTCCACAGGACAAAGAACATAGGTCCAGAGATGACGCCCCTGTCCGGCAACGCCTGGCCAATAGGTTTGATGGCTACGAAGCACAACACCGACTTATTACAATGATGATTATGACAAAGTTGATGAGAAAGGGTTCTATCAAGCATAGGACAGCCAGGAAAGGGGTATTACTAGAGTGCTAATTCCAGGGGATCAAAGGGGCCCGTATGTTCAAATGTCAGTTATGGGGAACGATCAGAATTTTCTTCTGGATACTGGGGCCACCAGGTCTTCTATTGCACGTCTGTCAGTTCCGGAGGCACCCCTTTCTGGCAACATGAATGTCTCCGTGGGTTTTACAGGAACACCCGTGACCAGCCCTGTCTCTGAGCCCCTCCCTCTCGATATTGGCCCAACACATGTTGACGCTCCCTTGGTCCTCACTACAAGTTGCAGTGAAAACTTATTAGGCCTGGATTTACTAAAAGCTCTGTATGCGACCACATCATGTAGTCCCCAAGGTGTATCCCTAACAATTTCCCCCACCACAGCCTCCTATATGTATCTGTCCGGTCCCCTCCCACCAGAGTTGCAGTCTTTACCTTCCTCCCTCTGGGCATCATCAGACACTGATGTCGGCTGTCTCAATATACCCCCTCATGTGGTACGTATTCAGTCCGGCACAAAAGGAGGTGGTGATGGACGGAGCATCTGAATCAATCAAACACTCACACCCAGTCAAAAGATCTGGGTTTAATCCATCACCATTCTTTAGCCCACTCTGCCACCCCAGTTCAGACATGGCTATATGCAAATCAGTCTGACCCTGTGCCTCATGGGAACAGTCCAGCCCGAACTGCCAAGCCATGTCTTCCCTGGACCGGAAACAAGCTTCCGAGGACCGGTTCCTGGCATTCCAGCCGTCTTCAGCCCGTATTCAGTCCGGCGCCATCCTTCCCCACCTTTGACAGTATCGACTGCCCGCGGAAGGAGAAGCGGCCCTTTTAACAATAATATCTGAATTGAGGGACAAGGGCGTAGTGGAGGAGACACGTGGTAATATCTGTAACAGTCCTATTATTCCGGTTCTTAAAAAGACCAATGGAGATGCTCTCTCCCCTAAAATATACAGATTCGTGATTGAACTGAGAGCCCTTAACAAAATACCGATCTCCCAATACCCTGTTGTTCCCGACATACCAGCCCTCTTGACGATGGTCCCTTCTGACGCCACACACTTTTCTGTCATTGACCTGAAGAATGCCTTTTTCAGTATTCCTATACATCCTGACAGCAGACATTTTTTTGGTTTCTCCCTTGGTGGGCGGAGCTTTAGATTTTGCTGTGCCTCTCAAGGCTTCACCGAGAGCCCCAGTATCTATAGTCAAGCTCTCAAAAGTCAACTAGATTCCTTGGAACTCCCTGATAATTCCACACTGCTGCAGTATGTTGATGACCTCCTCATTACTGCAAATTCTGCCCCAACATGTAAAGAGGCTACTCTCTGTTTGTTACTCCACCTTGCCATCCATAACCACAAGGTCTCTTTAAAAAAGCCTTAGTTTTGTCAAGAGAAGGTGACCTAATCCGGTCATCTCCTCTCGAAGGAGGGAAGGCAGCTCACCGCTGATCGTGTAGCCGTTGTCAATGCTATGGCGGCCTCACAGACACAAAAACAGGTGCAAGCCTTCATAGGTCTAACCTCATACTGCAGACAATGGATTTCCAATTTTTCGGCCATAGTCAAACCTCTTCTTGCCCTCACCACTAAAGACATATCAGACAGTTCCTTTCCATGGACTAGAGAGCATACACAGGCCTTCCAGGATTTAAAAAGAGCTCTGTGTACTGCTCCAGTCCTCGGTACTCCTGATTATAGCAAAGTATTTTTCTTTTTGTACATGAGACAGGTGGCTGTGCATGCGCTGTCTTGACCCAGCTATTTGGAGGTCACCATCAGCAATGTGCCTATTTTTCCGCTACCTTAGATCCTGTTGCGAGGGCTCTCCCAGGATGCCTACGGGCGACAGCTGCGGCCGCACTCATGGTCTGTCAGAGTGTGGGGTGTCAGGCTTGGCCAAGCAGCGCCACCTAAACCAGGACTACATCTCCCAGAACTCTTGTGTGGGGGCGGGGCAACATATAAGCAGGACGGCCCCTCATCACGTTGTTCGTGATTTTGTGTTTCTCCCGTGTTTGGGAGATACTGGAGTAGAGAACTGCAGGTGAATCCTGGTTGAGGAGACTTTGGTTTTTTGATTGATCGTTTGGCGCTTAGCGCGAAGAACAGCTGGTTAAGCGCGAGGTCGGCGCTTTTGTTTGTTTCCCTCGGAGCGCGAGGTTCGGCGCCCTAGGACATTTCACCGGCAGTGTGGGCTCGGCGTTTCCAGGACATCTCGATCCTCCGAGGGTTACTCAGCCGCCACAGTACCGTGAGTAAAAGAGCAAGAACGCGTGCAGTTAACGCGTCAGTCGTCAAAGGCTGTGTTGTACCCTGACTCAGGAGGACTGGCTCAGAAGCCTAAGGATTAAGGCGCTAGATCGAGGGAGTGAATCAAAGGATTGTGATTGCCCCTTAGAGAACGGAGTACGGCGGTATGGTCTTTCTGCGTACTTCCGTTACGAAGACAGACACTAGTGCTTACTAAGGCAAGTGCCAAAGCGGAAGGTAGTGGGGGGAGATCCTACACCTTACCGTATTTGGAGCTGTACAACCAGGAAAGCAGGGACTGAAATTGAGAGCGGAAGACAGTAGTATTGAGGCTACGTCTTACCGTGTCCTTCAAGTATCGTTTGGAGAGTATTGTACATATGCAAACTGACTCATTTGAGGAAAAGGATTATAGCAAAATTCACATAGGGTTTGGGGATATTCACTTGGTTATAATTTGGACACTCTTCAATACAAGGCAGGGTAGGTTCATCATTGTGAACAGTATTATATGTTGAATCAGGAAGTGGCTTGACACTAAAGGTGTTTGTGTTCTCTAGGGACTAGTGTGGCGGACATCAACATTGAGAGGAATACAGGGAGGAGGAGGAGAATTCTTCTTTTCATAAAGGTGAACAGATACACTTGCTCAGTAAGACCAAGAGAGTGTAGGGACGCAAGGAGAATACGAATAACCTGTATTATTGTTTTCTTGTCTTCCAGCTGTCCCTTCCCTGCAGCCCCCTTCCGTCCCCTCCTTGTTTGTTTCCTGTTTTTTCCCTCGCCTTATCACTCGAACACGCTGTGTTGTTATTACGGGCGTGTTGGTGAGATAGGGAGGTGGAGTCATATGTGCATCAACCGGATTCGGCAGCGTGGAGTCTGACAGAATCACGAACCCACGAATTGCATTCTGCCGGGTCGGGTTGGAGTACATATGGCCACCTTGGATGATGTGTTGAGGGCCTTGGTTTTGGTTCAACAGGAACTGGCAGCATCCAAAGCAGAGGCTGTGCTACTTAAAGATAGGGTAGAACAATTATCTAAGAACCCTTTTTCTACAGGTCCTGCGCAGATACAGGTTACGGTTCCCCCTCCTATCCCGTTAGCCACCCCTGAGAGGTATGGGGGGGATCCGAGTAAAACGCAGGCCTTTATGACGCAAATTATGCTCCATTTCTCTTGTAAGCCTGCCTCTTTTCCCAATAACCATTCTAGGGTAGCATTTGCCATATCATATTTGGTGGGTGATGCGGCCAATTGGGCAGTCCCTCTAATAAAACGAGACGATGCCATGTTGTCCAATTGGACAGCATTCAGAGAAGAATTTGAAAAAGTCTTTGACAGGAGGGCCACAAATTTCAGTGCGGATAAAGAGTTGTTGTCCCTGCGGCAGGGTAGGAGTGATTTGATTACTTACCTGACTACATTCAATCGTCTGATTGCCGAAACTGAGTGGCCAGAGGGCAAAAGAATGACTCTGTTTTATCAGGGGTTGAGGGAGGAATTGAAGGACGCAGTTGCACACATAGATCCTCAACCTACGACGTGTGTGGATATGGTGAATTTGGTCATGAGATTGGATGGTAGGCTAACGGAGCGGAGTGGGGATCGAAGAAGGTGGGACAGGGGTTACGCTCGTAACATGAGTTTTCCTACGAGAGCCCTGGGTTCCGCAGAGGCAGGGGCAGAGCCTATGGAGATAGGAGCTATTCGACCCCCATTGTCTAAAACTGAAAGAGAGAGTAGGAGGGTAAAAGGCCTTTGTATGTATTGTGGGAAGAAGGGCCACTATGTACGCGAGTGCCCCTCTAAACCCAAGACTTCGAATACGTGGAACAGGAACCAAAGGGTAGCGGTGTCCAATACTGCCAGAGAGAGTGAGGAGGTTTTGGTATCGTTGCCTACTAAAGAGGAGAACCCCGATTGGAAGCTTACATCTCTATCTTCCTCGGGCATAGGGGAAACCGAGTCCCACCTGGTGTTAGACATGACCTTGGAGTGTGAACACAAATCCCATCAAGTGATGGTCATGCTGGACTCTGGGGCCACTGGTAATTTTATAGATAATGGGTTGGTAGCTCGTTTGATGATACCTAGAATACCAAGAGGCAACCCAGAGGAGGTTTTAGCCGTAGATGGTCAGCCGATTAAATCCGGTCTGATAACGGAAAAAACGGCTGAGGTAGAGTTGTCTATTGAGGTGTCAGAGGGAAGGCATGTGGAAAGGGTAGAATTGAACATCATAGAGGCTCCCCAGTATGAAATTATCTTAGGGATGCCGTGGTTTACATTCCACAACCCTACCATAGACTGGAAATCTCGTACGGTGCTTTTCTCTTCTGGGTTTTGCAAGGAACACCTGGTACCGTATGTGCATTCCCCTGTAGCAGTGTTGGCTTTGCAGTTTATGGTGGCTACAGCCGCTGAGAAGGAGGTGACCCTCCCAAAAGAATACGAAGCATTTCGGGATGTATTTAGCGAAAGCAAAGCTGAGGAGTTGCCGCCCCATAGACCGTATGACTGCCGGATTGATTTGATTGACGGGGCAGTGATTCCTACGTGCCGTGTGTATGCTTTATCTGTTCCTGAGACTGTGCATTTAAAGGAATACATCGATCATTATGAAAGAATAGGTTTTATAAGACCATCCCGTTCACCGGCAGCCTCTCCTCTTTTCTTTATCGCGAAAGCAAATGGTGATCTGAGGGCATGTGTGGACTACCGCGTCTTGAATAAAAACACCGTTCGTAACCGTTACCCTCTCCCCCTCATCACGGTACTGATTGATCAAGTGAGGGAGGCAGTGATCTATACTCGTTTGGATTTGCGAGGAGCCTATCACTTGGTCAGGGTACGTGAGGGGGATGAGTGGAAGACGGCATTCAAGACGCGGTATGGCCTATATGAATATCTGGTCATGCCCTTTGGGCTGTGTAATGCCCCGGCGGCGTTTCAATTTTTGATCAATGATGTTTTGAAGGAGTACATTGACCTGTTCGTGGTAGTGTACATCGATGACATCCTGGTGTACTCAATGGATGAGGGTTGTCATGTGGAACAGGTCAAACAGGTGTTGATGAAATTGAGGGAACATAGCCTTTTTGTTAAACTCAGCAAATGTGAGTTTGGAGTATACTGTGTGGAGTTCCTAGGAGTGATGATTAGTCCCTCTGGGTTGCAAATGTCTGAGCGCAAGGTGGAGGCAGTGAGAGACTGGCCGGTACCGAAGAATGTGAAGGAAGTTCAGAGTTTTCTGGGCTTCGCTAACTACTACCGGCGCTTCATTTTGCATTTCTCCTTGCTGGCAGTGCCCATTACGAAACTGTTGAAAAAAGGGGTTCCTTTCGAGTGGACAGAGGCTGCAGGAGAGTCATTTCGAACTCTTAAATCTTCTTTCATCTCTGCCCCGGTGCTGTCACATCCCAATTTAGAACACCCTTTTGTGGTTGAGGCGGATGCTTCGGACGAAGCAATCGGGGCAGTACTGTCACAGAGGGACAGTAGTACAGGTCAGTTGCACCCAGTGGCCTTCCTGTCAAAGAAATTGAGTCCGGCTGAACTCAATTACACCATAGCCGAAAAGGAATTGCTGTCAATTAAGAGAGCATTCCAGGAGTGGAGGCATTATCTATGGGGGGCCCTGCATACCATTACTGTGTACACAGACCACAGGAATTTACAATTTATGTCCTCTGCTAGACACTTGACAGCGAGACAGATGCGATGGACGCTCTTTTTTGCAGAGTTTAACTTTGTGGTCACGTTCCGCCCTGGGTCTGAGAATAGGAAGGCTGATGCCTTGTCTAGACAAACAATGCCAGCGGAGTGTGGGGATGAAAAACAGGCCATTATACCATCAGGGAAGGTCCTGTGTGTGGTGAGGGCGGAATCATTTTTGGAGGAGGTGAGGAACTATCAGTATCCGGGTGGATGGGGGTCATGGGCGCATGACAGACTGGATTGCAAATTGAGAGAAGGGTTGCCATTCTTTCAAGGAAAATTGTATTTACCCACAATCCCTTTGCAGAAGAAAGCTATAGGCTGGTGTCATGAAGGGGAACTGTTAGGACACCCTGGTATACGTAAAACTCTCGATACTGTCAAAAGACACTTCTGGTGGGCAACCCTGAGTAAGGATGTTACTGAGTGGGTGGCCCGTTGTGAGGTATGTGCTAGAGCCAAGGGGATGACCACCAAGAAAGCAGGGAAACTGATACCTATGCCTACCCCCAGTCAACCATGGCAGCATATCAGCTTGGACTTCGTGTCGGGTCTTCCAACGGATAAGGGCTCAACCGCCGTGTTGGTAGTGGTAGATAGTCTCACCAAGATGGGACACTTTATCCCTTGTAAGACTCTCCCGAATGCCAGCCAAACGGCCCAATTGCTGGCTAGCAATGTGGTCAGACTACACGGTATTCCTAGGGTAATCGTGTCCGACAGAGGACCGCAGTTTATTGCACGTTTCTGGCGCATGTGGTGTAGTGCCCTGAAAATAGAGTCCAACTTATCCACCAGTTTCCACCCTCAGACTGATGGGCAGACTGAGCGTTTGAACCAGACGCTAAAGAAATACCTGAGATGCTATGCTAGGGAAGCTCATGAGTCTTGGGTGGATCTGTTATGGATGGCTGAGCTGGCCTATAACAACGCTGGGCACAGCTCGACAGGAATGTCACCTTTCAAGGCCAATTATGGTTTCGATGCTAATACACTGCCAGTTGACATACCCTCTGATCTTAGCGACCAGCCAGCAGTGAAAGAAAGAATTTTGATGCTGAGAAGGGTCCATAAGGGGGTGCAGGTACATTTGAACAAAGCAAAGGAGGTGTACAAAAGATGGGAGGATCGTCACAGGATAGAGAGTCGCCAGTATGTAGTGGGGGATAAGGTATGGCTGTCTACAAAGAACATCAGGTTTAAATTGCGCAGCGTGTTTCACCCAAGATTTATAGGCCCATACACCATAGTGAAACAGGTGAACCCCGTGACCTATAAGTTGAAACTGCCAGGGTCGATGCGCATACACCCTGTATTCCATGTGCAGTTGTTGAAACCAGCCCTTACTTCACGTAGAGTAGCCCCCCCGCCAGTGTTGTGTGATGGTGGTATGGAGTATGAAGTGAGGAGTATCAGAGACGCCAAGTGGTGCCGGGGTGTGCTGAAATACCTGGTGTCCTGGAAGGGGTATTCCGCTGAGGATGATTCTTGGGAGCGAAGCACGGACGTGCATGCTCCTGCTGCTGTGCGTTCTTTCCACAGGAGATTTCCAAATAAGCCGGGCCCTAGAAGGCGCTAGAGAGGGGGACATTCTGTCAGGCTTGGCCAAGCAGCGCCACCTAAACCAGGACTACATCTCCCAGAACTCTTGTGTGGGGGCGGGGCAACATATAAGCAGGACGGCCCCTCATCACGTTGTTCGTGATTTTGTGTTTCTCCCGTGTTTGGGAGATACTGGAGTAGAGAACTGCAGGTGAATCCTGGTTGAGGAGACTTTGGTTTTTTGATTGATCGTTTGGCGCTTAGCGCGAAGAACAGCTGGTTAAGCGCGAGGTCGGCGCTTTTGTTTGTTTCCCTCGGAGCGCGAGGTTCGGCGCCCTAGAACATTTCACCGGCAGTGTGGGCTCGGCGTTTCCAGGACATCTCGATCCTCCGAGGGTTACTCAGCCGCCACAGTACCGTGAGTAAAAGAGCAAGAACGCGTGCAGTTAACGCGTCAGTCGTCAAAGGCTGTGTTGTACCCTGACTCAGGAGGACTGGCTCAGAAGCCTAAGGATTAAGGCGCTAGATCGAGGGAGTGAATCAAAGGATTGTGATTGCCCCTTAGAGAACGGAGTACGGCGGTATGGTCTTTCTGCGTACTTCCGTTACGAAGACAGACACTAGTGCTTACTAAGGCAAGTGCCAAAGCGGAAGGTAGTGGGGGGAGATCCTACACCTTACCGTATTTGGAGCTGTACAACCAGGAAAGCAGGGACTGAAATTGAGAGCGGAAGACAGTAGTATTGAGGCTACGTCTTACCGTGTCCTTCAAGTATCGTTTGGAGAGTATTGTACATATGCAAACTGACTCATTTGAGGAAAAGGATTATAGCAAAATTCACATAGGGTTTGGGGATATTCACTTGGTTATAATTTGGACACTCTTCAATACAAGGCAGGGTAGGTTCATCATTGTGAACAGTATTATATGTTGAATCAGGAAGTGGCTTGACACTAAAGGTGTTTGTGTTCTCTAGGGACTAGTGTGGCGGACATCAACATTGAGGGGAATACAGGGAGGAGGAGGAGAATTCTTCTTTTCATAAAGGTGAACAGATACACTTGCTCAGTAAGACCAAGAGAGTGTAGGGACGCAAGGAGAATACGAATAACCTGTATTATTGTTTTCTTGTCTTCCAGCTGTCCCTTCCCTGCAGCCCCCTTCCGTCCCCTCCTTGTTTGTTTCCTGTTTTTTCCCTCGCCTTATCACTCGAACACGCTGTGTTGTTATTACGGGCGTGTTGGTGAGATAGGGAGGTGGAGTCATATGTGCATCAACCGGATTCGGCAGCGTGGAGTCTGACATGGGGATTGTCATGAACTCCCCCTTGACTCTGATGGTTCCCCATTCTGTGGATACCCTCCTTAATAACACCAAGACAAAGTACCTCACTAGCGCACGACTCACAGGATATGAATTGACACTCTTTTCCAGCCACATTAATATTAAGACATGCACTGTACTGAATCCTGCCACATTACTCCCACTGGATACTTAGGATGCCTGTTTAGATCCACATGACTGTATATTGAGGACAGAGGAGGAGACGAAGGGAAGGGTTGACTTACAGGATACCCCAATAGCAGACCCAGAAGGTACACTGTATGTGGACGGATCATGTCTCAGAGGACCAGATGGTAACACATCAGCCGCCTACACCCTCACGACATTGGAGCAAGTAGTAGAAACAGCTCAGATTCCGCAGTGCTCTGCTCAGGCGGCAGAATTAGTGGGACCTCACTAGAGCCTGTGAGTTAAGCAAAGGAATAACGGTTAATATCTACACTAACAGCCAGTATGCCTTTGGGGTGGCTTACAACTTTGGGAGACTATGGAAAGAAAGGAATTTCCTTACTTCACATGGGACGAAAATTCAACATGGCCCCCTAATTCACCGATTATTAGACTCCCTGACATTTCCCAGAAAAGTAGCTATTATAAAATGTAAAGCGCGTAGAAAGTGACAGATGATGTTGGAAAAGGCAATGCCCTGGCTGATCAGACAGCTCTTAAGAAAAAGGAAGGAATGTATGTGGGATCTCCTGCCAGGTGGGTGGCAGAAGGAGGCATGGTTGAAGATACAGTACAGAGTGTGATCGATATTCAGTCCCATGCTACCCCTGAGGAGCTGAGGATGTATACGGAGCATTTAGCGGTAAAGGAAATAGATGGTTGTTGGGCCCGTAGCACTATGGAGAGACAATGGATGTTGCCCGACAGTCATGTGCTACCGGTAGTAACGATGGCCCATGGCCCTGCTCACATTAGTATGAAAGGGATATGTAAGTTGCTAGAACCCACCTGGTATAACTCAAAGATACCAGCATATGCTGAGAGAATGGTCAAAACATGCATGATTTGCCTTATGTACAACCCGGGAAAAGGTACTGTAACCCCTGGAGGAGGATTCTCTCCCCCTACCTTTCCTTTCGAAGCCCTCCAGATGGATTATATCCAGATGGACAGATGTAACAATTTAAAAAACGTCCTGGTGGTGGTCTGTACCTTCAGCCGATGGGGGGAAGCCTACCCTGTCAAAGACTGCACCCCTATCACTACCGCCAAAATACTATTGAAAGATATTTCCCAAGATTTGGTTTGCCCCGTTTGGTCTGGAGTGACAACGGGACACACTTTACGGCTTAAATAATAGAGTATGTCTGTTCAGCACTGGGTATGAAAAAAAAAGGTCTAGTGGAGGTGTACAATGGCATCCTAAAGACTAAAATGGCCAAGATTGTAGCTGAGACAGGTGTCACTTGGGTTGATGCTCTGCTGTCTGGCAGGACAATGGCCCATACCAGGATAGGTCTATCTCCCCATGAGATTGTGTTCGGGAGGCCTGCCAATGTGTGGGGTGTTCCACGGCCCCAGAAACTGTCTGATGTAGAATACCCTGTGTTGACTGATTATCTGTACAGTTTGACTAACACCTTTCGTACTCTTTACCACCAGGTGCATGAGGCTATACCTGATAAAAGCGAGGGCCCAGGACACATTATCCAACCTGGCGACTGGGTTCTGATTCGCAACTTTCAACCTACTAAGAACCTCGAGCCCCGCTGGACACAGCCCCGTCAGGTGCTACTGGCCATCCGCACTGCCGTGAAAGTTGAGGGACGGAAGATCTGGATCCACGCGACCCACTGCAGATGAGTGCCTCTGCCTCTCCCCTATGATCAGTGGGTGAGAGAAGGACAAGGAGACTCAGAGACAGAAATAATCCCGACGTTTGTTCCCTTCAGCGACGCAAGATTACATTCTACATTTACGGAAGCATAGAGTGACAGTATACTGAAGGGAAAGAGGGAACACTCCCCTCAATCTGCTCAGCATCAGGAACAATTATTCCCTGACCATACTGTTCCTACTTCTACCCGATATAACTTGCGTTCCAGAAGGAAGGCTTGCCCTTGACTTCGCTCAGGGGCCTATAGGCTGTAGGGCTGTGATCTCCAGGAAAAAGAACGGTGCTGGTATGTCCGACTAAGGTACGCCCCTAGGGTTCTTGGCACCTGCATCCAGTAAAGCAACCACCAATCACAGACAGCCGCTAGTGGTCCCTGGCTTAGTACAATGGCAGCTGTCCAATACACCCAAGTCCAGAAACGATATGTCAGTCTCCTGCATAGCAAGTGCTTTGTGGCCCCTGTGGTGACACTGTTTGTCTCAATCATCTTGTCTATCATCGGTTGGATGTTACTGATCTACTATCCTGTTACCCCACCAACTCCTACCCAGACTCCTGTAGAGCATCAGTATTTCACTTTACCCACCCACGAATTGACCCGCCATGCAGAATTTTTCAATAACACATTTGTACAGATGTTACATCATCATCAGCTGATCATAAATACTTCCAACTGTTGGGTATGTGGACTGATGCCGCATGCTATGACCCAACCTGTTCCATTCTATCCTTATTCTTTTTCCATTTCTGGGTCCTGTCTTGCATGGTGGATGTTGATGCATGAGGCCTATATTGTCAAAGGTACTGCCAATTCTGCCCTTGGAACATTTCGAGATGACTTCTGGCGAAACAGGTCTGGCAATACCAATACCCCTTTTTGCCCGACCGAGTCATCAACATTGCTATTACCAACGGATGAACTCGAAGAGATGGTGGTATTTAACTCAACTTCTAGACAAACATTTACCAAATTTCGCACCAGAAGGCTACTACCTGATGTACGAAACACTCTGAATGTTATAAATGTGCGGGCCGTGTCTGCATCCATGGCTTAGGAACTAAGAAAGTTGGTACTAGTATCTGTGACGTCATTAAAACTTTGAACTCTACGTCTCCTCCAAAGTTCGTGGCGTCCCCCAACGGATGTATGACATTATAACGCATGCTTTTACAACGCATGCTGTTACAACGCAGGTTGTGCTACGCATACCTTTACAACGCATTACACTTTGGGGTGCTAGATAGTGAATAGTTTAATTTACTATTCCAACTGCAGTCCCCGTGGACACTAGGGAAGGTGTTGGATAGTAAATTAAACTTATTCCCTATCCTAGAGCGCCCCCAAGTGTAATGCGTTGTACAGGTATGCGTAGTAAAACCTGCGTTGTAATAGCTTTGCGTCTTAAAAGTTTTGTTGTAAAGGATGTTTCCCCCCCCCCAACACTTACTTTATCTGTGGCACAGCAGCCTACACTTGGCTCCCCCCGTAACTGGTCTGGTACCTGCTATCTGGCCTTCCTCCTTCCACCAATGTATTCTACCCATGGAGATTACCACCTGTTGATGAAGGGCGCTTTGCGTCGCTCACGCAGGGGTGTCATATCGTCTGAGGATACAGCAGGCCAGGAAGCCTTCTTTAAAGGTTTCCTCCCATTCTGGGGCCCCATGGCAAACAGTCGGGCTATACGAGGACTGACCAGGGTTCTTGAAGCCACCATCACAGAAACCGCTGGTGCCCTCTCCAACATCACTGCAGAGCTACAGGCAAATCGCCTTGTAACACTTCAAAATTGTAAGGTCCTTGACATCATCCTTGCTGATCGTGGTTGTGTGTGTAAATTGATTGGCTCCAGCTGCTGTGTGTATATTCCAGATCATGCACCCACAGTATATGATGTCATCCAACGTCTGCATCACCTTTCCTCTGAAATTCATCAGGATGAAGGCAACTGGTCCCTCACAGGCTGGATCTGGGGCCTCCTTTCCCAAAGGGGATGCAGGGTCCTCATCTTCCTTGCCTTGGGAGTAGCTGTCCTAGTCTCCTGCTGTTTGTGCATTCAGTGTCTGCCAATGCTCTGTGCAATGTGTGTTCAGGCTCTCAAGCCTCAACCTTCCAACATTCACGACACCAATATGAAGATGATGCTCCAACAAGAAACAGATGATCTCATGAATATCAACGTTTCCTAGAGTATTTGCCACTCAATGGCAAATGGAGGGTCTGAGGAAAAGTACCCTTCTTGTCGGCATTTATTTTGTGTCAGGACTCCATTATTTTTGCATTGCCATTTCATGTCAAACACCTCTGCACGACCCTCCTGGTCGTTTCTGCTGGTGTCTGATAAAACTCTAACTGTCACAACCACCCTGCCCTTCCTGCTCTTTGTGGTTGAGCCAATTTCGAAAAAGTAACAAAGAATTGGCCTCACTACCCTCAGACTGAACTCCTGCACGCACCCCCCCTGTTTCGCAAGACTTGGTCACACCACCGTCCCAGAACTTGTTTCTTTCACATATCCTGCTGTTCAAGATCTGTCTGTTCTCTCACTATATATCCTGTCTTGCAAGACCTGTCAGTAATCTTTTGCACCATCTGTTGCAGCAACGTCCTGCCTGAACAAAGGATGGCGTAACTGCATTCTGACTTGGGGGCGCCAGGCCCCCATCCGAACTGACTTCTTAAGGTGGGAAATGTGTATATAAGGCCTGTAAGCAGCGGAGTGAAGCAGCGGCCTCCTCTGTCTTGTCTCCGACGAGCTTGGGACTCTGTTCCATAGCCCGAGCTATTCGAATAAAACTTGGTTCCTCCTTCAGACGAAGGCTTCTGTTTCTCCTTTTTTTCTATATAAGGAGGGTATGGAAGACTTGAGCGGTTCCCCCGCCACCAAGACCCTGTAAGTGGGTATAAACGGTTATTTAGACTCTAGGGACCTAACACCAGGTAAGCCCTTAAGTACCCAAGGGGAAGGATTGGGAAGATTCAGGGGACCCTCCCAGGGGAGGGTCTGGACTGAGGGAGGTTACTCCCATATTCTTTGTCCAGTTTCATGCCAGAGCGGGAGCCAACTGCGCCCAGGACTGGTTTGAACTGGACTATGCACAGGGACACCAAATGTGCCCCTCATGCAGACTGAGTGGCGCTGGCAAGCATACCCACCTCAGCCCAATACACTAAATCCTGTCTGGGTGGTGGTCACACCTCCCTGTGACAGGATGCCCGTAGTTCTGCCTTCCCCTGCTTGAGCTTAGCTCGGCAGCAGGAGGGCAGAATCGTGTCTCTGGTCGGCAGCAACCATTTTGTGCTGTCCGGGTCAAGAAGGCTGGTACCAGGAACACTGAGAGTTTAATAGAGGGCTCTTCTAGTGCTTTGAATCATACCACCCACACTGTTTACGGTGTGGGGCTATAATTACAACATGTTTGATACCAAACATGATAGGATTAATTGCAGCCAGTTTCGAGATGGTCATCGCGTAATTACGCGGTACCACTCTGTATAGTATATGGCTGATTTATTGACAACCCAGGAGAATAGACTCCCTAGGCTGCAGGGGGTGTCCTGCTCATGCAGGGGCACCCTCTAAGTTAGAACCAAACACCCTGCCCTCAGGACTGCAAAGGCCTGCTGGAGGGGTGACTTATAGGTTTTAAATGCAGTGACCCTAGACATAGGAAACCTATATCTTTAGCAAGGGGTGCTCGCACCAACTTACACAGGCTGCAATGGCAGGCCTGTAGCTCCATTTTGAATGCTGTCTCATGGGTGGCATAATACATGCTTCAGCCCATGGTAGACCTCTGGGGTACCTATGCCCTGGGTACATGGGTACCATATACTAGGGACTTATAAGGGTACCCCAGTATCCAATCTGGGGTGTACCTAAGTACTGACAACACATTGTAGGGAGAAAGCAGATAGACGGGGTCCTGATTAGCAGGATTCCAGTCAGAGTAGGCAAATACAGCTTAGCACCAGGCAAAAAGTTGGGGTAACCATAGAAGCAGATCCTACTTAAATGGCCGTAAAAAATATTAAGTAAATCAATGAGGACAAAATCTCTTCTTGAAAACAAGTCAGTACTGGCCAAAACTATCACAAGTCTGGATGCTGATAAATCCCTATAAAACCTTGTAAGAAATCTGCATCCAATTTTGGAGCCCCCTATTCTGTCTTTATGAAATCTAAATCCATGGCCCTCAGGATAGGGTCGTTCCCGTCCCTTGTGGGGCAGCCGATTTGGAGTGGAAACCTGGGGACAGCCTATAGGTTGTGTGGCGCTCCTAAAGAGGACATATTCCACCTAGTTTACATTTGCCCAAAGCCGGCAAGATGTGAGTTCCTGAAAACGTTCTTCAAGGACAGAGGAATACGTACCTGCCGGCAAGCAATCACTGGTTGTTTAACCCCAGAGGACACTATGTTGAACTGTCCACTTCTAAAATGTCTCTGCAGGTTTCAATTGCTCATCGATATTGGACGTAAAGGTCATTAGGACACAATCTTATCTCTTTTCTAATGTTTTTTATTGACAGTACTTACTTTTAGGAAATTATTTTTAACCGGCTCTTATTGTATAATGATCAATAATTGTGAGGGTTATAATTATTCTGATGCAATAAACTTAAAATTGAAACGTATTCCACATTATGTTTTTTTCATGTGCCACCTACGTTCCTTGTCCACTTATTTCACTTGAAGATCCTTTCTCATCCCTGCTTTCTCCTTTTGGCACTATTTCTCTGTCTTTGTCCTCCTTCTTTATTCCTTTTGCATCTATTTCACTATTGTTCTGGGTCAAAATCAGCTCTTGTATAATAAGTCCTAGTCACTAAAAATTATTTTTTAATGGGCCCCACCTGCAACGACCGGCACAAATTATGCACTAGGCAGGGGAGCTGGAGGTTTGCAAAAGAAATGTTCTTGACGATGTAGGGTCAATAATTGACTACGCCATTTCACGAATAAACTGGAGAGCTAAACACCCATAGTTTGGCAGCAGTGGTAGTGAATGTCCTACATAAAAACATGGCGGGCCTCGGACTGTGGTTCTCCACATCACTATGTAGCTTAAAAAAATTAGCACAATCTAAGCACCCATCTCGGAGACCCTCACTTGTGTGATTACTTACTAGCCCCGCCAGCCCTCGGGTTGAGTCTCTCCTTCCCGCCTTTCCTTTGCATCCTTAAAGTAACCAATGTTTCTGGGAACACCGCGATATACAATTCGGAAGACAAACCACAAATGTGGGAGGGCGTTGAACATACGATGAAGTGCCAGCACCCCTTCACTCCAGGATGTTACAGGACAGCACTTCACATAGGCCATAATCCACCCCTCAGCTGTCAAAATAGTGTGGCCAGTGGCCTGCCTACTATGAAGGTGAATTAGATATTGTTTATTACCAACAATTCAATGAAGCATGATGAACTCCATCCACTCCGGATCTCCGACCGACCCCTGCCCCCACCACGTCTTCAACAAGGCCGACGCTGTCATCGCACCCCACCTGCGGGACATCATCAACACCTCCTTCGACACCGCCACCTTCCCGGAGAGCTGGAAACACGCAGAACTCAGCGCTCTACTCAAGAAACCAACAGCGGACCCCACCGAACTCAAGAATTACCGCCCCATCTCGCTCCTCCCGTTTCCAGCCAAAGTCATCGAGAAGACCGTCAACAAACAGCTGGCCGCCTTCCTCGAGACTAATGGATCCCTCGACCCCTCACAGTCCGGCTTCCGAGCCAACCACAGCACCGAGACCGCCCTCATCGCTGCCACCGATGACATCCGAGCCCTGATGGACAACGGAGAAACAGAGGCCCTCATCCTCCTAGACCTCTCCGCGGCATTCAACACTGTCTGCCACCGCACCCTAGTGCAGCGCCTCAGCAACGTCGGAATCCAGGAGAAGGCACTGGAATGGATCATCTCCTTCCTCGACGGAAGAACACAGAGAGTCCGCCTACCACCGTACAAGTCAGAGGCCACCAAAGTCATCTGCAGCGTCCCTCAAGGATCCTCGCTGAGCCCCACCCTCTTCAACGTCTACATGAGCCCCCTCGCGGCCATCGCACGCCAACACAACCTCAACATCATCTCCTACGTCGACGATACCCAGCTGATCCTCTCCCTGACCAACGACCCCGCCGCCGCCAGAGCCAACCTTCACGAAGGGATGAAAGATGTAGCCGAGTAAATGACGACCAGCCGCCTGAAACTGAACTCAGACAAGACGGAGGTCCTCATCCTAGGCTCCTCGCCCTCCGCCTGGGACGACTCCTGGTGGCCCCCCGCCCTGGGCACCGCACCCAAACCGACGGACCACGCACGCAACCTGGGCTTCATCCTGGACTCCTCCCTCTCCATGACCAGACAAGTCAACGCCGTCTCCTCGTCGTGCTTCAACATCCTGCGCCTGCTACGGAAGATCTTCCGGTGGATCCCCACCGAGACCAGGAAGACTGTCACCCAGGCCCTCGTCACCAGCCGACTGGACTACGGCAACGCCCTCTACGCCGGAACCACCTCCAAGCTCCAGAAGAGACTCCAGCGGATCCAGAACGCCTCAGCCAGACTCATCCTCGACATCCCACGAAACAGCCACATCTCCGGACATCTGAGAGACCTGCATTGGCTCCCCGTCAACAAAAGAATCACCTTCCGTCTCCTCACCCACGCACACAAAGCCCTACACGATCAAGGCCCGAGCTACCTCAACAACCGCATCAACTTCTACACTCCCAAACGCCACCTCCGATCAGCCAGCCACGCCCTCGCCGCCGTCCCCCGCATCCAAAGAGCAACAACAGGAGGAAGGTCCTTCTCCTACCTGGCCGCCAAGACCTGGAATTCCCTCCCGACCGACCTGCGCCTGACCCAAGACCACCTCTCCTTCAGGAAGAAGCTCAAGACCTGGCTGTTCGAGCAGTAACACCACCCCCCTCCCCCCAAGCGCCTTGAGACCCTACGGGTAAGTAGTGCGATCTATAAATGTCTTTGATTGATTGATTGATTGATTCAACACTAATCATAGATTCACAATTACCCAGTGTTCTTTGTGGGGACTGTGTGAGTAGTAAAGTCTGGACGTGTCAGTGTGACTAGATGTAAGAGTTGTGTAGTGATTACACACGAGTCCAACGTGGTTGAAGATGTATTCCATCTTTGAAGGAAGACAGAGGCCGCTGGCAGACATCTCAAGGCCCATCCACGAACTCTTCTTTCAAATTGTTTGGTTAGGTCTATCTTAAATCAACATAGGGGGGAGTAAAAAGTTGTGGGGCCAAGAACAAGGGTATTCCAATGGAGGGTTCGTGGCTGGCACAGTGACCGAAAACGGGTGCTGGACGCAGGGACTGCAGAGTTGGGTGAAGTGGGTAATGGGTTTGGAATGTTTACCAACAGATTCCAGTTGAAGGAGCACTTGAGCGCCCAGTGGCCCAACAGCCCAACGGCAATTTGCCGCACAAACTATGCAAAAAGGAGTAGCTGTGCATAGCCCCAATCACTCAACGGGGTGTTTCGGGGTACACGTAAAAAATCTGTGGTGTAGGGCACCGACCATTCCAATGGATGCCTTTGCAAAACAATCACAATATAAAATGTGGGTGCGGTTACCATCAGATGACCAAACGACCCAAAGGCGATGCGCTTTGCGCGCCTCTGCATGGATTTCAAACTTTTATGAGTGGATAGGCAGAAGGCGGAGCTGAGCCGCTGACGCCCAATCCAAAATGGATGGAATGAATGAATGAATGAATGAATGAATGAATATTTATTGTTGGTTACTAATGGATGGTACTGGCGTAGTCTATGAAGATATTACTTTCAGATATGGAGAATGGTGGCCTCGTAGTTGGCTGGATTGCGCTTGGACATGGCACTTTGCTCTCTCCGGAATGTACGATGCTCGGTGGGATGAAGAGTGGGTGCTCTTACCCACCGATGTTGGGGACAAGCTGATATTGCTGCCCCTCGACTCCCTCATATGATGCCCCCCTCCGAGTAAAATGTCTGCAATTAATCTGTGCAGCAGCTGACATAGATGTCAGCAAACTCTCTGCTCTGTATTTATATAATTTGTGCTTCTCAGGTTCAACAGCCCTTGGCTTCGTTCCTTGCTATGCAGACCTGTAAAACACGTTTTAAAAACAAGCATGGGCTAATATTTCATAACCCGGCATTATGAATAAACCCGCGGGGGACAGGCCAGGTATTTTATATCAGGGTGAGTCTGATTTACACGGGGAGCGGAGGGGGACAATGGTCAAGACGGTCTGGGCGGATGTCTCGCGTAGGCAGTAACTGATGAAGAATGGGGCGCAGTGGCACGTGAAGCCACCTCAACACCAAAGCACCACGCAACCACCACACATCTGTGCCCCCGGAAATCGGTTGTCTTGCCCCAGCTGTGTCAACACCTACACGAGCAAACACAGCTTTAGGACCGTGTTTGCTCTTCGAGGCACTCGAGCCGGTCTGCCAGATGCGGCGCAGGGCCGGCAGGGGCCTGGACAGCTGCGACGACAGACAGGGCGGATGCACCTTAAAAGAGAGACAGCCCTGCTGGAAGGGGGATTGAGAGGGCGGACATGCCTTAAGAGATAGGCAGCACTGCTGGGAGGGGGGAAAGAGAGCAGAGGAGCGCACAGAGCACTGGTAGCAAGGACAGTCAGCGATGCAGATATATTATGGGTGGCTTTGCTTCGATCACACATGCCCTGTTGCCACACTTTCCTAGGGCCTTATTTATGAGGCCTTGCGTCAGTTTTGCGCTGCGGATGCGACACTTTTTGTGACGCATCTGCGGCGTAAAACATGCGCCTTGTTGCGCCATATTTAAAAAGTGACGCATCTAGGTAGATGCGTCACTTTTTAAACCCCTGCGCCACATTATACCTGCGTCAGGTATAATGTATGAAGAGGGGGCGTTCCCCCGCAAAAAGCCTCGTAATAGTGACGCAGTGAAATCTATGAGATTTCACTGCGTCACTTTTAGGATGCTGTTGCGTCAAAATCTTGCGCCTGCCTCACAGCAGGCGTAAGACTGACGCAAGCCCTTTCACATGGGGCTTTCCCCATGTGAAAGGACGCATTGCTGGAGATGCGTCACTTTTGTGACACACTCCAGCAATGCGTCACTTTTGCGCTTACAGATGCGTCAGAAATACTGACGTATCTGTAAGTCCTTGCGACATGATGCGTCATACATTAAATATGACGCATCAGGAATGTCGTAAGGAGTGCGCAGTGAAAAGTGACGCATCGCTGCTTTCACGCAGCGATGCGTCACTTTTCATAAATGAGGCCCCTAGTATTTTTGTGCTACATGAGTGAGTTATTGTGACCCAAGCTCGGCAATCGATTGTGTTGATTTTGAGCGCTGCTTATAACACTACACAAGATAAAAGTGCCTTCATGCACTCTCAAAAAAAATTGCTAAAACAACCTTATAAACACCAAGGGACAGACGAAATTAATAACTAAAAAAAATTATGAAACCGTGCCACCATTTGCTTTATTGTTCGACCGTGGCTCTCTGTCATACGCTACTTTTGCCTGTCAAATTCAGAGGCTACCTCTTATATAAGTTAATAAGTTGCCTATGAAACATGAAACTGAAATAAACAAATAAAAGGAGATACGGACAGTGCCTACCTACCCACCAAGCAAGTGGAAGAGGTGTGGCGCCGCGGCCAGGTCGACTGACTCAGGAATCTGGAATCACGGTTCGATCCCCAGGACGAGCCCAGCACCATGTGACTCTGGGCAGTAGCTTGCTTAATCTTCCCGACGGCCCCCAGCGCCTAGAGACCCTTACGGGTGACTGCGCTTTACAAATGTGGATTATTATTATATTATTTCACAAATGGTGCTGAGAGTAGGACTAGGGAGTAACCCTGAGGGTAATAACATTTGAAGCATATTGTATCATTTATGTAGCACTTACTACCCCTGTGGGGTGTATGGTTGGTAAGGTGTTGCCTTTGCTTCGATCCTCTGTAGGAGGTGTTTCCATGTCGTTTGTGATGACCACCGAGGTGCGGCTATCGTGTTCTGGGATGGAGAGAGAAATGATAAAGTGATATGCTCAGGTGGACTTTCTTAATATTACCACATAGATTGTCAGAGTGAGATATCATGAAGTGGCATAGTGTTTAGCTAGTTGGGACCTGCAGTAGTGGACTGTTGACCAGCGATGATCTCTTCAATTATTCAGCTGGTGATGTGTAATTTATTGCTAGTACAGCACCAGGGGATGGACATGCCCCACATCAGTGTTGTTTTATGTGAGAGCTGGGGTGTTAAGCAGTACAAATTAATTATAATACACAGGTTTCTTAAATCCCTGTATAATAACCCGCCTCGGTTTCTTTATAATTTAGGGGACTTGTGACACATTCACTCGCCTAAGATAAAGAAATGACATAGTCGCTCAACTGCGACAACTTATTATTCTTCATGTTTGCAAATATGCTTTCTCTTTCTTATGAAATAGATACACACCAAACATTTGAGTGGTTTGTGGAAAAGATCATGGTGTGACCATGTATTATACAAAATAAAGTACTCCATGCCATGCATGATAAGGATATTGCATGTCACCTTGGAGTTCTCTAACCTTATAAAGGAAATCGGCCTTTGGTTCGTTCTTCTATATGGTCAAGTTACTACTCTATGACTTGTAATATCCTTATTATGTATGGTATGTGGTACTTTACCCCATATATTATGCAGCTTTTATAAACTACAAGTGACTACCTGACCGCTGAGCATTATGGTATTAGTATGCAGCAGGGGATTATATATTGTATATAAGAACATTGGAACGTTTGAAGCTCCATTGAAAACAATGTAGTGCTCTGGCCTTATAATGGCTGGTATAAGCCCGGAGCTCCAAAATTCCAATGTTTCTTTGTTCACAGCTCTGGCTGTGAACAAAGGCTTCAGGGAGCATGAGGGGATTTCAATCCCCCCGCGCTCCCTGAATGCTTTGTTTTATTTGTTGGAACATTCTGCCCTCTAGTAGCAGAATGTTCTAATAGCCTTATAGCCCTTCGTAGCAGGGCTATACCTGCTGTTAAAGTCCAGCTGCTTTGTTAAAGTCCCTCGCCTTCGGCTCAGGCCTTTAACGCTGCAGCAGGCCTTTAATAGCCAGTATAGCCTGCTACGGCAGGCCATAGTAATTGCATTTACATAGCGCTTACTACCTCTGACAAGGCAATGAAGCGCTTTGTGCCAGGCAGCACGCTGCTCCGGAACTCTAGGGTAGTGGTTTTTTTCAGTGGTTATTGCTGCCTGTCGGGATTAAAATATTTACAACAAGGGGTGGTGAGGGACAGAGTCTCTGAATTAAGCAGAAAGCTTTCACCCAGTCAAGAGATCAGGGCTAGATCCAACACCGTTTTTTAGCTCACTGCACCATCCCAGTTTCAGAACCTGGCTGTATGCAAATTAGTCTGTTCCTGTCCCAGTGCATGATGGGAACAGGGCAAACCAAACTACAAAAGCCAATTCTTACACTGGGAAGGAAACAAGCTCCCGGGGACCGGTTTCTGGCATTACAGCCGTCTTCGGCCCGGTTTGCTTGAATCCTGATGGTGCAATGAGCAAGGGTCTCACATCTGAGAATACCCTTCCACGCTTAGGGTGGACAAAAATATTTACAACAAGGGGTGGTGAGGGACAGAGTCTCTGAATTAAGCAGAAAGCTCTCACCCAGTCAAGAGATCAGGGCTAGATCCAACACCGTTTTTTAGCTCACTGCACCATCCCAGTTTCAGAACCTGGCTGTATGCAAATTAGTCTGTTCCTGTCCCAGTGCATGATGGGAACAGGGCAAACCAAACTACAAAAGCCAATTCTTACACTGGGAAGGAAACAAGCTCCCGGGGACCGGTTTCTGGCATTACAGCCGTCTTCGGCCCGGTTTGCTTGAATCCTGATGGTGCAATGAGCAAGGGTCTCACATCTGAGAATACCCTTCCACGCTTAGGGTGGACAAAAATATTTACAACAAGGGGTGGTGAGGGACAGAGTCTCTGAATTAAGCAGAAAGCTCTCACCCAGTCAAGAGATCAGGGCTAGATCCAACACCGTTTTTTAGCTCACTGCACCATCCCAGTTTCAGAACCTGGCTGTATGCAAATTAGTCTGTTCCTGTCCCAGTGCATGATGGGAACAGGGCAAACCAAACTACAAAAGCCAATTCTTACACTGGGAAGGAAACAAGCTCCCGGGGACCGGTTTCTGGCACTACAGCCGTCTTCGGCCCGGTTTGCTTGAATCCTGATGGTGCAATGAGCAAGGGTCTCACATCTGAGAATACCCTTCCACGCTTAGGGTGGACAAAAATATTTACAACAAGGGGTGGTGAGGGACAGAGTCTCTGAATTAAGCAGAAAGCTCTCACCCAGTCAAGAGATCAGGGCTAGATCCAACACCGTTTTTTAGCTCACTGCACCATCCCAGTTTCAGAACCTGGCTGTATGCAAATTAGTCTGTTCCTGTCCCAGTGCATGATGGGAACAGGGCAAACCAAACTACAAAAGCCAATTCTTACACTGGGAAGGAAACAAGCTCCCGGGGACCGGTTTCTGGCATTACAGCCGTCTTCGGCCCGGTTTGCTTGAATCCTGATGGTGCAATGAGCAAGGGTCTCACATCTGAGAATACCCTTCCACGCTTAGGGTGGACAAAAATATTTACAACAAGGGGTGGTGAGGGACAGAGTCTCTGAATTAAGCAGAAAGCTCTCACCCAGTCAAGAGATCAGGGCTAGATCCAACACCGTTTTTTAGCTCACTGCACCATCCCAGTTTCAGAACCTGGCTGTATGCAAATTAGTCTGTTCCTGTCCCAGTGCATGATGGGAACAGGGCAAACCGAACTACAAAAGCCAATTCTTACACTGGGAAGGAAACAAGCTCCCGGGGACCGGTTTCTGGCATTACAGCCGTCTTCGGCCCGGTTTGCTTGAATCCTGATGGTGCAATGAGCAAGGGTCTCACATCTGAGAATACCCTTCCACGCTTAGTGTGGACAAAAATATTTACAACAAGGGGTGGTGAGGGACAGAGTCTCTGAATTAAGCAGAAAGCTCTCACCCAGTCAAGAGATCAGGGCTAGATCCAACACCGTTTTTTAGCTCACTGCACCATCCCAGTTTCAGAACCTGGCTGTATGCAAATTAGTCTGTTCCTGTCCCAGTGCATGATGGGAACAGGGCAAACCAAACTACAAAAGCCAATTCTTACACTGGGAAGGAAACAAGCTCCCGGGGACCGGTTTCTGGCATTACAGCCGTCTTGGGCCCGGTTTGCTTGAATCCTGATGGTGCAATGAGCAAGGGTCTCACATCTGAGAATACCCTTCCACGCTTAGGGTGGACAAAAATATTTACAACAAGGGGTGGTGAGGGACAGAGTCTCTGAATTAAGCAGAAAGCTCTCACCCAGTCAAGAGATCAGGGCTAGATCCAACACCGTTTTTTAGCTCACTGCACCATCCCAGTTTCAGAACCTGGCTGTATGCAAATTAGTCTGTTCCTGTCCCAGTGCATGATGGGAACAGGGCAAACCGAACTACAAAAGCCAATTCTTACACTGGGAAGGAAACAAGCTCCCGGGGACCGGTTTCTGGCATTACAGCCGTCTTCGGCCCGGTTTGCTTGAATCCTGATGGTGCAATGAGCAAGGGTCTCACATCTGAGAATACCCTTCCACGCTTAGGGTGGACAAAAATATTTACAACAAGGGGTGGTGAGGGACAGAGTCTCTGAATTAAGCAGAAAGCTCTCACCCAGTCAAGAGATCAGGGCTAGATCCAACACCGTTTTTTAGCTCACTGCAACATCCCAGTTTCAGAACCTGGCTGTATGCAAATTAGTCTGTTCCTGTCCCAGTGCATGATGGGAACAGGGCAAACCAAACTACAAAAGCCAATTCTTACACTGGGAAGGAAACAAGCTCCCGGGGACCGGTTTCTGGCATTACAGCCGTCTTCGGCCCGGTTTGCTTGAATCCTGATGGTGCAATGAGCAAGGGTCTCACATCTGAGAATACCCTTCCACGCTTAGGGTGGACAAAAATATTTACAACAAGGGGTGGTGAGGGACAGAGTCTCTGAATTAAGCAGAAAGCTCTCACCCAGTCAAGAGATCAGGGCTAGATCCAACACCGTTTTTTAGCTCACTGCACCATCCCAGTTTCAGAACCTGGCTGTATGCAAATTAGTCTGTTCCTGTCCCAGTGCATGATGGGAACAGGGCAAACCAAACTACAAAAGCCAATTCTTACACTGGGAAGGAAACAAGCTCCCGGGGACCGGTTTCTGGCATTACAGCCGTCTTCGGCCCGGTTTGCTTGAATCCTGATGGTGCAATGAGCAAGGGTCTCACATCTGAGAATACCCTTCCACACTTAGGGTGGACAAAAATATTTACAACAAGGGGTGGTGAGGGACAGAGTCTCTGAATTAAGCAGAAAGCTCTCACCAGTCAAGAGATCAGGGCTAGATCCAACACCGTTTTTTAGCTCACTGCACCATCCCAGTTTCAGAACCTGGCTGTATGCAAATTAGTCTGTTCCTGTCCCAGTGCATGATGGGAACAGGGCAAACCAAACTACAAAAGCCAATTCTTACACTGGGAAGGAAACAAGCTCCCGGGGACCGGTTTCTGGCACTACAGCCGTCTTCGGCCCGGTTTGCTTGAATCCTGATGGTGCAATGAGCAAGGGTCTCACATCTGAGAATACCCTTCCACGCTTAGGGTGGACAAAAATATTTACAACAAGGGGTGGTGAGGGACAGAGTCTCTGAATTAAGCAGAAAGCTCTCACCCAGTCAAGAGATCAGGGCTAGATCCAACACCGTTTTTTAGCTCACTGCACCATCCCAGTTTCAGAACCTGGCTGTATGCAAATTAGTCTGTTCCTGTCCCAGTGCATGATGGGAACAGGGCAAACCAAACTACAAAAGCCAATTCTTACACTGGGAAGGAAACAAGCTCCCGGGAACAGGTTTCTGGCATTACAGCCGTCTTGGGCCCAGTTTGCTTGAATCCTGATGGTGCAATGAGCAAGGGTCTCACATCTGAGAATACCCTTCCACGCTTAGGGTGGACAAAAATATTTACAACAAGGGGTGGTGAGGGACAGAGTCTCTGAATTAAGCAGAAAGCTCTCACCCAGTCAAGAGATCAGGGCTAGATCCAACACCGTTTTTTAGCTCACTGCACCATCCCAGTTTCAGAACCTGGCTGTATGCAAATTAGTCTGTTCCTGTCCCAGTGCATGATGGGAACAGGGCAAACCAAACTACAAAAGCCAATTCTTACACTGGGAAGGAAACAAGCTCCCGGGGACCGGTTTCTGGCACTACAGCCGTCTTCGGCCCGGTTTGCTTGAATCCTGATGGTGCAATGAGCAAGGGTCTCACATCTGAGAATACCCTTCCACGCTTAGGGTGGACAAAAATATTTACAACAAGGGGTGGTGAGGGACAGAGTCTCTGAATTAAGCAGAAAGCTCTCACCCAGTCAAGAGATCAGGGCTAGATCCAACACCGTTTTTTAGCTCACTGCACCATCCCAGTTTCAGAACCTGGCTGTATGCAAATTAGTCTGTTCCTGTCCCAGTGCATGATGGGAACAGGGCAAACCAAACTACAAAAGCCAATTCTTACACTGGGAAGGAAACAAGCTCCCGGGAACAGGTTTCTGGCATTACAGCCGTCTTGGGCCCGGTTTGCTTGAATCCTGATGGTGCAATGAGCAAGGGTCTCACATCTGAGAATACCCTTCCACGCTTAGGGTGGACAAAAATATTTACAACAAGGGGTGGTGAGGGACAGAGTCTCTGAATTAAGCAGAAAGCTCTCACCCAGTCAAGAGATCAGGGCTAGATCCAACACCGTTTTTTAGCTCACTGCACCATCCCAGTTTCAGAACGTGGCTGTATGCAAATTAGTCTGTTCCTGTCCCAGTGCATGATGGGAACAGGGCAAACCAAACTACAAAAGCCGGGATTAGTCGTGTACTCTTAAGGAAACCATTCCATGTATTTATTGCAGTTCCAGTTTCTATGTGGTAGATTAAATGAATAGGAGTTGCGTGATATCTTTTGTTGGGGCGGGGTATGTGAATTAATGCAAACTGTTTGCAGTTATAATAGTTGCCAGAGGAATAGAAACAGGAGATAATGTACTATTAGGTAGCAGGTGCAAGACTTTTAAAAGGGAGGTTGTAATCTTTGGGAAGAGGTCTGGGCAATTTGCAAAAACACAATAATAGGGATTAAGGCAAACATACAAGTAGGGTTAGACTAGACTGTGCTCAGAGAGAGGGGGCCTGCACAGGATGGAAAATAAAGATAGGTTAATTTGAAAGGAGAGGCAAAAATTAGAAGTTTAAGTCAAGGTCAATTTTCATGGTAATAAAGAGGGGGCATCTTTGAGATTGCCTACAATCAGGGCGGGTAAATAGGAAAGGTTTTTTTGAGATTGTGGAAACAGGATGGGGATCCCTGATTTCCATATACAGTTGCAACCAATGTGATTGAATGCTGTGGTTGATAGGAGACGATAGTGCGGAACAGGATCAGGACTGCCTTCTTGGCACAGGGCCGGCCAGGGGACCCAAAGCCTCCCACTGACCCCCCCCCCCCCTATCAGAAGGGGGGGGGGATGTGGTGGCGCGACAGGGTGCAAGTGTAAAGCACTGCTGCTTTTGTTACTGTGGCCTGATATTGCAGCACTGCTGGAAAATCAGCCCCCCCCCCCCAGTAACAAACAGCGGCCTCCCCCCCAGCCCCCCCCCCCCCCCACTGCTGCAAAAACTGGCCCCCACCCTTCCAGCCTCTCGGGAGAACGCCTGATGCTCACTAGTCCGGCCATGTCTTGGCATTAATGCCAGCAGCTGGTAGGCCTCATCAGATATCCATCATGGTGTTTTATGTTTCTTTCCTGGCCCCAATGTTTGATTGACAATCAAGCAAGAGAATGAAGCCTCAAACAGTAGATGTACTGTCAAAAGTCTGCCATTATCCTACAATGCCTCGTGAAAGGTAGTAAGTGTTACATAAGCACAATTTTACAAATAGAAATTACAAATACATGGAAACCATGGGGACATGTTAGTAATTTAATTGGAGGCTGCATAACCTGCTTTCTTATTCCGTCTGCCACACTCTACTAAATGGTTTGCTACGGACTGGGCAAATGACCTTACCTCCCTGTGCCTCTCTTTCTTTCTGCCCCCATCCTCTCCAAATTGGGAGTGCTTAAAAAACACATGAATACCCAGCATTGCGCGTTTTTGGATAACTTGACATATACCTGCGTGCCTAGCTTATTAAAATGGCTCCTCGCAGAGACATGCAAATAGTTTGAAGCAAATCAGGCATTAACCAATGAGATACAGCAGAGCTCTAGGACGGATTATGCACTCAAGCCTTCATGGGAAATATATTAGCAACTGAACATAAGCGTGCAGAATTACAGATTGACAACAAATAGACTTTCCCGCCCATTAAATACAGCACATATCATATTCAAAGGCACTGTTTTGTTCGCCGCGCTGAACACGTAAACACATTTGAATTCCACCCCAGTGTGAACTTGGAAAGAAAGAGATTTGTCCTCTGCTTTGACAACATGACGTCTCCCAGGGCTGAGATAACTCACTCGCGTTGGTTACCAGGGGGAAATAGTCGGAGCTGAAAAGAAAAGCGGCCTTTATTTGTGTTCAGTTTCGAGCTGTACGTGTCCGCGAGCCTGTATTTCACCCGCGCGCCGTTTGCAAGGGTGTATGCCGCCTTTTCATATGTGCGGGTTTAATATATGTCGGCCTGTACTTCATCGTGTCTGTGCGTGGAAGTAGGGAGGGGGGATATGTGCGAACAGCACAATACACGCCAGCTCGGAGTAAATTACATTTTTTAAAATAGTAATGCGACTTTACATTTGCTCGCTTTCACACTCCTAATTAATGCTATTCTCAACGTGGGAGACACCTCGGCCGGCTCACATGGGCTGCTATTTTCAATGACACGCATGAGCGAGCTCCAGTCACACCTTGATCATGCCATCTCTTGCTGCCAGCAGCAGGCTGTTACCGGGGTCTGTGATATACTCCCCTCGCACGATATGGAAACAGAAAAAAAGCCCCTCTCCTTTGTCCTGCCAAGGATGGGGGAGGGAGAGAGAGGCGGCGAGCGGCTCCCGCGCCTCATACAGCAAAGATTGTTATCAATATAGACCGTGTAACTGTATATCCGCAGCGCCCTCCGAGCTGAACTGCGCAACTGGGCCTGGGGAAGGTCAGGCGGAAGTGTTATCAGGGGATCTCTCAGTGCAATCCATCCGGGTAGTGGGGCCTGTGGGGGTGCAGGCAGCAGGACTGCAGCACTGACCCTGGCGCGGGCTGCCATTTGTCATCTGTCTCCAACATCCTAACTCGCACCTGCCAAATGTCACACGGCAGGGCGGTGGGGGAGGAGGTGTGGGGGCCGCCATTGTTCTAGAAGCCGGAAGCACCGCGCGACCCTGCCTGGCTGAGAAGCTCTATATATGGATTCGGAGCTACTGTGCTGCGACAAAATAGCACGGTTACCATCAACTCCGCATTACAGCAGATATTTCATATGTTTCACTGATAGATGTTAGAGAGATTTTTTTTAAAACACACCACCTGGATTGGCACCGTCACATTGTGCTAGGCACAGAGATATGTTTTGGGACAATGGGCAGCTGGGAGTCGCACTGTCAGATATTTCAACAGAAGCAGAGCAAGGCTGGCCTCAGACTAAACAAACACCGGACTTTGCTTCTGTGATCACCATGGCAAAAAAGACTCGATCTGAATGCTTCACGATGGCGAACAGCCTCAATCATCCAAGCTGTTCCGCCAACATGGGCCTGCGCACAGAAGAGAAAACGCAGAATAATTCCGTCGTGACGTGAACGATCACTCATTTTCAAGATGCTGTCTCAACGGCCATCAATAACACGGTGGGCACTGGAGCTGAATGTACTGCCCTAACAAATATCTCAGCCTTCGCATGCACACTAAAAATGCTTCTCTCAGCATCACAATAT
Source organism: Lissotriton vulgaris (assembly GCF_964263255.1). Lineage (NCBI taxonomy): Eukaryota > Metazoa > Chordata > Amphibia > Caudata > Salamandridae > Lissotriton > Lissotriton vulgaris. The sequence goes on from NC_141693.1 coordinate 1,050,894,053, forward strand.
ATATAAAAAAAAACACAAATATTAGCACTTTGCCCCTTTTACCCCAATCTGCCCTCATTACCTCGTGGTCCTCTCTGCTTCATAGGTAGTACTACAGCACCATAGCGGGCACCATAAAAGCAGCTCGTAGCCTTGCCGTCCAGGTACAACAGGTGAGGGTAATGACTTCAAGGTAGGCCAAAGACCATATATCAAACTTAGTCCAACGTCGTAACAGTTTCCCCCTCAGCCTCTGCAATGCAAGGGTGGGGGAGGGGGCAAGCTCCAAGGGCCCCCTTAGCAAAAGTGGTAGGTGGTGGGCCAGAGGAGGGACCCCCTCCTTGTGGGTTTCAGGGGGCCCCCTCAACTTTAGTTACACCACTGACTTAGTGCCCACAGAGCATTGCTGCAGGGTCATCTGCCAAGTATATAATCACAAAATCCAAGCAAGTCAATGAAAAAACACTAAGAGATGGGATAGTTTGCCTCCAAGATCACATACAAACAGATGTTATAAAACATTTTACAAATTCCCTGAAAACCATTTGTTTGAAGGGACTTTACAATTACAACTCAAAACCTAAAAATCACTGAATTTTTCCAGTTGTGGTTAGCTACACAAAGGTAACGCCCCAATGCACAGTTTGTCGACCTGCTGGGCCATACGCCCTACTCTAAATGATCCCATGTATGTAAATAGACTGTGCCCAAAAACACCAGATACTGAAAATCCTGTCTGGAAAATGTTTGCAAAGTTTTAAAGATCAACAAACATTATTGACCACTAGGATCCCAGCTCATTATTCTTAGCAAAACAACCAAAGTCAAGACTTACTAAAGTTTTGTGTGAGTGTTTGCACAATATAAGGTGATTGAGTGATGCTAAGCGAGGCAAACAATATTTTTGACTTTTGCATGCAAAATTATTTGTGCTGAAAGTTTAGGTGACGTAGCGCAAAATGACCTTGCATCGCCTAGGGCCCCCCCCCCCCAGTAATCAATATAAAGTAGGCCTAAAACCAGTGCAAACGCCTGTTGGATTCAAAGAAAACTCATATCGACTAATGTAGAAGCTTTGCCAACGGGAGCACTTTTGTCTGAAATGAATGCCGAGTGGGCACCAAGTTATTTTTGGCTGCTCGGCATTTTATTTTCCCAAACAAACTTCTGAAGCAGGAGTTTGTTTGTGTAAAACAAAAAATCGGTGGCCCTGATATGCAGTGAGTTTTCAATCCATGTGTGGGTTCCATGGTTAAGTTTCCCTGTCTAGGACTGCAGTACCTCTCGGGACAGTCCTGGACAGCAAAAATATGACTCAAGAGGACCTCTATAAATAGAGTAGACCACTTGATACAGAAAAGGCAGTAACCCTGTGGCGGATGGGTCACTGCCTTTGGTTCACCAATGGTAGATCCATCAGGGGCCAGTCAGCAGTTCCCAGCCTGCAAATGAGAATCACAAGCTCGGCAGGGCCATAGCATTTGCAGTTTCTTGTCCCCCAGGCTTCAAATGATCCTCTACGTGATTTACCCCAGACTCACATTTTTTGGTCAAGTGCTGAATCTGCAATTAGAGGACTCTAGGTTAAAAAGTCAGCAATTTAGCCACCAGTCGATCTATCCCTGCTTCTGACCCAGTCTAGGCCCCGATGGGTTCTTGGTTTAACTGTGACGCAAGAAAAATAATCACAGAGCCATCTTTAACTTTCTACACATTTTACAAGAGCCTCCTGTTGGATGCAAACGTTTTTAAATTTGGAAAAATTCAACACTGAGGAGTTTTGAATTAATTGGATAAGCTAATCATCTATTCTGATTTACCGAAATTTAACGAAGGGTGCAAACTTTTTCCCGCTTGATAATTGCCAGGTGCAATAAACATTGCACCACTTATAATTGTCATCCCAGTGCAGGCAGATATTGCCACAGGGGGCACAATTTAATGGGCTACATGACATTAGGCATTCATTAAGCTTAGTAAGTAGCCCTAGTGGCCAAAACTTAAAACTATTTGGATTACACATTTTAAACCACGGTAGGAAACAGTCTAAGGTCTAGCAATTTCCTACCTAACCGGCAGAGATGCCGATTTTGGAACTGGAGAACCAGGTTAGAGTCTCGGCATCGAATCAACATCCTATGATTCTTGGCAAATCACTAAATCTCCCGGTGCCTACCAAAAATGAACGTGTACTAGTGTAACATAACTGGTGCTCATGTAAAGGGCTCCAATACCTTCGGGTCGAGTTTGCGTTATATAAAACTGCAAAATAAATAAATAAATAAAATAAACAGGTTTAGAGATTTGCTAGAGACAGACGGGAAATAAACTCCCCCAGCAGAATCCGTCAGAAGGCTTTTGGCTTTTTTTGTGTTCCTAATCGGTCGCCGTAGATTTTAAGGCGTGCAATAAATACCCTTGCTCTTCGAACACGGTTGTCGTAGAAGAGCAGGGAATTTTAATAAGCCATAGAACGGAATCCTCAGCCCAGGGCGAAATCCTGTTCTGACAGTGGTGTGATTCTGCTGGCCTCGCGCACTCTGAGCACTCCCCCCTGCAGCCCTCCCTGCCCACTGCGCTCAGCGTGGCATTCATACTTCCCATTCCACGAGTCACTTATCAGCACACTTGCTCCCTTCATCTGCCCCATTTGCTGTAATGCTCTACGAATTCCACAGCGCGGAGGAATGGCCTTGTTGTCAAGGGGCAGAGCAGAAAACAGGAAATGACCAGTGAAGACAGATGAAACTAAATTTACCAGATGCCTGGATGGGGCAGCTCACAACAGTCCTGCAGTTTCTGCTGAGAAAAGGATTCTGTTTTAATGCATCCTGCTTACTCTGTGACATCTCAACACCCCTGATTAGGAAAATTCCTTAGTTTTCGTCTTTGGCTTTAAGGAAATGCATTGGCAGATTTAGAATAGTTTGCCTTGTTGGCACAACAAACCCATAAATTCACAGCAGAGCAATACCCGACCAGAGAACATAGGCCCTGATGTAGGAACGTTTTGCAATTCAGCAACTAGTTACAAACTAGTCTGCGACAGCGTGACATCAAAATAAATCAAGGTTTGAACATTGAGAAATCACAACCTTTGCATTGCGAACTGAACAATTAAATGATTGTTAAATAGTTGATACATTTTACGATTGCCAAACAATGATTATCTAATTGTAATTCGGTAATCCAATGGTTCTAGCATTCACAATTTGAAAATAGTCTCAAAATGGTATTTATGCATTCACAAAGTACCCAGGGGCACATCACAGGTCCCAACAGACCCCAAGGGGCAGGGGACCCCAACCCTTCAAACCTTGTATATCTCAACACCCTTCAAGGTGCGAGTTATGCAATGCCTAATGCCCTTCATTATATTCTGCAGGGAGCCCCATCATTTTGCGTTACGCCATTGGAAGTATCAGCAGGTGGAAGCCTGATAAAAATGAGGAGCAAACTATAAAAGATGGACCAGAAAACAGATCTGTTTCCCCAAAATGGCTGCATATTATTCAGTCGCAAGGGGAATGAGCAACCTGGCAACAAAGCACATGCGCATGAGGACAAATAAGATCATTTTTGGGCTCAGGGTCACAATATTTGATCAAAGACGTGTTCAGGTCAGACACTTAGCCACAATCCAGATCCGAGATAGTGTTTCCTGAAGATATAAAGTCATCACACTCTATAATATGTAGTAGACAAGTGACTTCGAGAAGCTGCCACCTTCTCATGAAGAAAAAGCCAAAAATGTAAAAAACCTTTGACCTGGATGAAGACTTCAAAAGACTGAAGAAAACTAGGAATCAAGAACCATACAGTGGGAATCGTATGGAGCAAAGAGTCAGAAGTGCCAAGTGGAGGGATCCAGGAAACTACGGAAGGAAGACAGCTTGTTGCAGCGCAGCTTCCAACCAGACAGAAGCCTTTATAAAGCAAAAGAGCAGGAAAACAAAACAAAATGATTCCCAACATCATATGACAGGAACTATAATGGTTTGAGAAAATCAGGAAGAAACCAAGGAAGAGACAGCCATGATGGAAGCGAAAGAACATGAAAACCTGAACTGGACTAACTGCACAGGAGCTTTAAAAGGCAACTGCTAATTCTCAGACAGGTAATTGCCATTTTGTACCCGGAGAGGCAGCAGCCAGGGGAGCAGGAGCATGAGAGAAGGCAGCCCCAGGTGAGTGAGACTCACAACCCGCAGCTATGTGCCTTTTGCAGCGCTTTATGACGCCTGGGAATCGGGGAACCAGGCAAGGCACTGCGGTTCTTGGACAGCCCGAAGGCTGAGAGGCTGAAGCAGCAACAAGAGGAGAGGAGAAATATTAAAGTACACGTTGAGCAGGCAGGTGGTTTACAACCTCGTCCCAGATTTGAAGCCTAAACACACAGTGTCATCTTAAGAATGTTTGGGTCCCAGGCCTAACGTATGTCGGAGCCCCAAATTCAGAATAAGTTTGCATTTTATTACGCATTTTCTGCTAATGTAAGCTTGCAAGATGACAAGCAATATGGAATTTATATGTTACATTTTCACAAATGGGATCAAAACAGACTAAATATGTCTTGGCTGGGGCCCCAAAATCATTTAGATGGCACTGGGCAGAAAGACACAGACAGAGTATTAGGTAGAGGTATGCAGAAACATAGGAAGATGCTAAGATAGAAAAGAAAGAGAGGCACATTATATTTTCAAGGGGCCTCTTGATAGATAGGCCATGAGCAATTGTCCACTTTGCCCAAACATTAAAATGTCTGTGGCAACACACAGAAGTGAGGCCATTTTTACACATGTCTGGGTCTTTTGTTCCCTGCATCTCTTGGCTTCAGGAATTTACCAGGGAATAGCTGCTACAGCAGATGGGGATTCTCAAACTACAATGTATGGACCTTTTAGACAATTTCTAGATACAATGTTGCAGAAAATAAATGTGCATGTTACTTTTGTAAACATTGTGTAGCAACTGAACATCAATCAACTTGATTTTTTTAGGTCTTCAAAATGTCTTCAGGTCATTGAGAGTGTAGACCTGATCTTATCTGTCCATATGCTGACATTTATTTTTTGTATCACAATCATAAAATTCAGCATTCAAACAATAGTCAAGGTGTATGCAATACAGACTGAATTATAAGTGACATTGTAGCACCTTATCGTGGGAGTACACTTGACTCACCGAGTTGAGGGTGATTTTGGAGACGGTAATATATTAGGCATTCAATTTGTATGTCTGGAATTACCCTGGACCTTTTGATTTTACTAACATTCTATATATATAAAATACTTACTTATTGAGGCCTTCAGCCAGCCCTCTACATCCGTTGACCTATTGTTGTACCATTCACATTTGTCTTCCATCCACTATAGCATAGAGTATGGGGCAGTGGATCAGTCATCTTCCGCATTGGATAACTACACTGTGAGTGTCATCATTCTGCTGTTTCACAAGGAACACATTCACACACAAAGTGGTATAGACGAAAAACTTGTTTTGATTTTCACCAAGGTTTTTATTATTTTATTGGCGGGGGCTTGGCAGCTTCTCCAACAATACAATTTTACAAAAACCACAACAAGACAAGCATTGACAAAGCCAAAGGCATGGCAGCCAATACCAAACCCACTAATTCTTTCAATTCTTGTTTTTGTTCTATTGCTACAATAGCATCTGCCAACTGTACATTGAATTTACTACTTTATGCTGCTATTGTACTTGACAGTGCATATCAATATGAGCCTGAATACTTACTTCGTTTGACCCCCAATTACACATTAGACCATTATTTGGATGGGTGACTTCCTACCTCAAGGAATAATCACAACCCTTGTTAGGGTGAACCCTTAAAGTCACTAAACTAACCTGAGATCAATCCCTGGTAGCGATGGCACAGAGCAGACATATTTAACTTAGGACAATGTGAAAAGTATTTTTACAGTATCAAAACAGTAATAAAGTCGAAATGCAACACAATAAATATATATTTATATGTTTAATGCCCAAACATAATTTGCCCATCATCAAGCATTCATGTGTACTACTGCCACATATGGATAGAATGCTCCTTAATTGCATGTGTATCACCACCTCATGCCAATGATGCCAAACAATTGACAAGATGTAGTGCCATTTTACTATGGCCAGCATTATAACATAAGTGGGCATCATCATGACCTGGATGTCCACAGTACATAAGGAATTACCTCCATTAAGCCCCTGCCAGCATTATACAAGGTTGGGTATCACATTACATGAATACCCGGAGCTGTCACCACTATGCTAAGCCCAACAGTATACCAGGGGCTAGAGACAAAACACCAGCGCACATCACATATAATAACTTTTATTCTCGGTGCAGTCAGCATTCTTCTTCAATTAGTATTCTTGTGGGAACACTCTTTTCCAATCCGCTGTCGGAAATCATACATGGAAAGTTGACAGGGTTTCGGGATTACTATGATGGAACTTATCATGGCTCCACAATCATTGAAAATAAAGAGGACCTGATTACATATATCTCACATGTTCGAATGAGTTAGATTGCATTTACGGTGAATCTTATACAAAGAATTTCGTACATTGGTATACCCGTGATTTTATGACTTTAGTGCTCAATACATTGTGAACAAGCCTTGAGGAAGCCCGCATAGTGTGAAACGCGCGTTGGCTGTGGAGCATTGTCTTTTAAGAGAAATAAAGTCTGAATTGTCTACACAACGTGGCTTTCTTGGATTGGAAAAGAGTGTTCCAACAAGAATACTAATTAAAGAAGAGTGCTGACTGCACAGAGGATAAAAGTTATTGTATGTGATGTGCGCTGGTGTTTTGTCTCTGTTGTTGTGATAATCTGCTGCACTTTCTGTGGGAGGAAAGTCTTTTGATGCCCTAGGTGGATGTGCATCAAACATCAAAGTTGCACTCAATATTTGATGCTTTGAACCTAGTATTCGGATGCATTTTTTATAATAAGGGGACACTATTTGATGTGCAGGTCCCTAATAGCAAACCCCCCTTTCTTTGTACGTTGTATACCAGGGGCTAGCATCACCATGCTATGGGTGCCCAAACTATGCTAGCAATTACCAATATTATGCCCAGGGCAGCATTATGCTAGATATGGACACCATCATGCATTATGCAAAGGTATGAATCATCATGCTGTGGATGCACAACCTATTCTAAGAATAACTGCTCTTCACTGGTTAGAGGCGGCAGACCCGAGAGCAGAGGACGGCCCGGGACCAGGGTTCGATTCCCGGCGCGGCAGGTTTCTGGACCAGGGTCAGCGGACTCGATAATTCTCTCGCCTCGGTGCCCACTCTGATCAGCGATCACACTCGGCAACTCTGGGCATTAGCTTGCTTCATCTTCACTAACGGCCCCACCAGACCGCCGGGGATGTCTGGTCTCACCCTGGAGATACCCATTAAGGGACCATCTCTCAGGGAAGCCAGGAAGGGTTTCGCAGCGGTCGAAGCGCCTTGGGACCCTACGGGTAAGTAGTGCGCTATATAAATGCCTATACATTTACATTTACATTTACATATACATTACATTCTATGTTGAACACTTTATCAGAGGTGGGCACCCTCATGATAAGGGTCCACAATCTGTCAAGAATTATCACCCTTATGACATAATTGCATTATACAAAAGATGATGCCATGGATGTCCAAAATATACCAAGAATTACCACCAATCTGCCAGGGCTAATGTTATATTGAGGCTCAAGCAGCACAATAATATCCTCAAACATACATGAATGAGTATACACACATGCACTTACACACACAAACACACACACAAATGCACAAACACACTCACTACACTCATAGATACATAGACACACATACGCGCCACACAAACACACACACACACACACTTAGAGTCAAAAATGCAGACAGGCATACGTGCACGGAGCATTAACACTAGAGATATTGATTCATTCTTACATTGCGATGGGCGCCTCCAACGCATCCAGCTCAGGCTGCCTCACCAATCCATCAAGATCCTCTGCTCACAACACTAATTATCGCTTGATGGCAGACTCTGTCAGAGTGATTGACAATGAGGGGCCTTAATAATATAGCCAATGACCATTTGGTTCAAGCCAGGTTTTGACTTGTATTCGGTCACCGTTGATCACAGCTTGTTCCCTATAATAGTGATTAGCCAAGTACATGTTAATATGATGTGAGGATATCAAACACAATCCCTAAATAATGAAAATGACCCTCACAGGTGCACCATAGGCACAACACTGTGATTAGCCGTTCATAAAAAGTTACAATAGACTACACCCAATTTATGTATTGGGTCCAACCAACGAGCCACAAAGGTGTGACCCAGGAAAATGAAGCTCCTGATGATTACACTGACTCCACCCTGGAGGTGGAGCTTCAAAAAGTTACAGCTGGCTTTAACAGGTCAATCTATGGGGTGCACCAGAAGTGGGGAGGTAAGATGCAGTGAGACACACATCTCAAAAGTTACCCATAGATTCAACCAGTCGTCTATGAGGTCTTCCAAACCACACCTCAGAACCATATGCAAGTAAGCTCCTCAAAATAGTGGCCTAGATGCGACCTAGGGAATGTACTTCTAAAAGACCTGCAGCAGGCAGATTTGTCCTATAAATCTGTGAAGTTCACCAACTGGCTACCATGTGTGACCAAGGGAGACATTGCTGCCAGAATTTGGAATAACATTTTCCAAGTCAGTCATTAGGTACCGCTCAGGAGCGGCATATGTGTGATCCAATCAAGGAGGCACCACTCCCAAATAGCACATTTATCCAATCAGACTATAGGGGTAATTGTGGCAAGATGAGCCACGTGAAGGCAAAGCTCCCTGGAGTTACAAATGAATTCACCCCACCTGTCTGTGGGTCCATCTACGAATGGCAAAGGTGCAATCCAGGGATGTGCAGCAACCACAAACTTAAAAGTATGGTGTCCAGTAAGAAGTGACCCCTGGAGACACAGATCTCAAAGAGTTACAGCAGATCTACCTAATAAAGGGGATAAGGCCATGAGTGGCCAAAGATTTGGCAGAGGGAGATAAGTTACAGCAAATGTACCCAATCAACCTACAGAGGCCACTCAGCGGCAGTGTAAGTGTGGCCCAGGGAGGAGCATACATTATTTTAATCTAATGAAGCCACCCAGCAACAGTGAATAATCCACTACAGTTGCTGACAAAGATCCCCAACTGAATATCGATGCCTTGGTAAGAGAAAATGACTTAGGGAGAGACAGAGAGTTCATAGGCAGATGGAAAAAGTGCACTGGCTCTGGCTAAATAGTTGGGTAACAGACAATAATAAAGACGCAGGTGTGAGAGCAGCTGGGGGAGACCGAGGTGAAAGGAACTGGGAAAGTAGATGATCAAATGGGACATGGGTGGAGATAAGAGTGAAAATCAGAGATTGAGGTCACAGTGACATTGGTAGAGATTAAGATGGGGCATTTATGTATTATGCGGATCCTGGCATAAGGAGGCCTTCCTTAGAACAAAGAGCCATATTGTAGGCACTCTATGCATTATGGTGCCGCTCCTTGACATTCTGTGGTGATTTGAAGCAGCAATGGAGTGGGAGTGCGGCACGCACTTTAAAAAAGTTTGACAAAGATAAACGTGGTTTGAAGGTAATGGGTATCTTCGGGTGCCGAGGAATGGGTACTTCCTGGCCAGTCAGGACACTAGAATTTGAACAGAAAAATTGGGGAGTGTAGTAGCCTCCTACACTACTTCCAATGGCACTCCAGGTGGAGAGAACAGCTCCTTCTACAAAAGTTCTGATAGTGTAACCAGTATGATGTATGAGAAGTCACTGTTCATAAACTGTTCATGATAATGTATTTATTTGAAGAATCACATATTGTATTCATAGCGACTTCATTCAAAAGAACATATACATTTATCGTGTTCCAAAATGTCCAATTGCACTAATGATAACCCTATGCATTTCGGGACGAAGTCCCTTCATCAGGGGACAATTGGCAATCTGTAAGTCAAAATTCACAAAATCAGGAAGTGGAAGAGCCTCCACGGGACAAGTACAAAAATGCAAATGATACTGTAAAGAAACTTGACTTAAAACTACGACGTACCGATTTAGTGTAATGGTAACATGAAGAGTCAGTAAAGTTAAAGAATAATTGGCGGTGAGGCAAATTATAAACTAACAGTATCTGGCAGTGGGTGCGAGCCAGGAAATAAAGTATGTTGAGTGTTAAAGCGTGATCCAAACGGGAGGTGTTCGGGAAAATGTCCAAAAGTCCCAGAATAAACAACGGCGTGCAAGGAATGTGAAATAGCGTTATCCAAAATAAGTCATGGTGTCAACACAATGTAGTTGATGGTCGGTAAAGAATCTAACATAAACAGGACACCCCGTGAAGTTAGTGAATAGTTATCCTAACGTGTCTCGGGTATGGTAGTAAAATCTTACCGGCGTAGTTTCAAACAGTCTGCTTCATGCAGTGCAGCGGGTGAAGATTCCGGGTTCGAGACGCGGAAGGAAATAGTAAGAGTGAGCGTCGTGACGTAGGAAGGTTAGAAACAACCAAAGGACTAAGGTAAATGAAGCTGGGTGAAGCGGAAGGTTAAGACAAACGAAGGACTATCGTGATTGGGAAGTCGGCAAGAGAACCCAACAAAGTGTTGTGGGGATGTAAACAAACTGAATATGATAATAAACAAACAAACTAGATATGATAATAAATAAATAAATGGTTTGTGCAGGGTAAACAACAGGTATGTAAGGAAATCGATCTGGTAGTACAACAAAACAAAGAGTGGAAGTAAAGAACAGACACATAAGGGCGGCCATCTTAGGTAGGGAAAAAACTAGTCAAGGCAGTGAAGGTAAAGAGAGAGAGTGTAAATAAAAATAAATGAACTTGAGGGGGGGGGGTTGAATGTCATAGCCAGATTTGTAAAGGGGTTAAAAGGGTTAAGGGGTGAAAGCAGTACGAAAGTGGGGAAATAGAGAAAGATAAAGGAGCAGGCAGGTTAGACACAATGAAATGTGAACAGAGTATATGTGAAGAACATCAGAATTAAAGAAAACAGCTGTATTCAATTTGGTCATTGAGACCTTTCGGCTGGCAGGTATCAAGTCTTTTCATCCAAACAGTTTCTCTTTGTAAGAGTCTTTTTTTGTTATCAACACCTGATCTCAGAGGTACAATCTCGAAAACAAGGAACCGTAGTTGGCTAACGTTGTGGTGATATGCGGTGAAGTGGGCAGCTAAAGGTGCTTTGGTGGTCTTGTTCCTTATGGTACTCTTGTGTTCTGTCAAGCAAACTTTAATTTTTCTCTCAGTTTTTCCTACATACGGGAGTCCGCATGGGCATTTAAGTAGATAAACGACATTTTTGGAGTCACATGTGGCGTTGGTCATAAGTTTGATGGTTTTGCCTGAAGATGGATGACTTACAGTATTACCTTTGATGATATTATAGCAGTGACTACAGTTCTGACAAGGTCTGGTGCCCGTAAAGCAGGTAAATGTTTCAGTGGGTCGAGATTCCAAAATGTTTTTGATATTTCTAGACCTTTGGTATGCAAACAATGGTTTGTGGTTGAAAATCCCTTGAAAATCAGGTTCATATTGAATCATATCCCAGTTCTTCAAAATTATGTTTTTGATGCCCATGCTTCTGGTGGAATATTTGAACACGAAAACCGATCGTTGGTTGCCAGTCTATTCAGTGTGTGAAGTCAAGAGATCCTCACGGTTCTTGAATGAAATGCGTGTTTTAGCTGTTTCTAGGGTAGATTCTGGGTATTTCCGATCTCTGTATTTCTGAAGAAGGTTTTGTTCAGAGATTTCGTATGATTCAGGATCTGAACAAATTCTTTTGGCCCTTAGTAACTGAAAGTATGGTAGGTGTCTTTGCAGAGATGTGGGATGACAACTGGTGAAGAGTAAAGCATTGTTCCTGTCTATTGCTGTTACAAATAAGTCAGTGACGAGTTTGCTGTCTTGTAGGGTAACTTGAACATCCAAAAAAGGTAAGCTGGTAGAACTTACAGTGTGAGTAAATTGTATGTGATCATCCAGATTGTTGATGTAAACAAGAAACTCTGCAATTTCATCTGGTGGACCACACCAAATTAAAAAAATGTTGTCGATATACCGCCACATGGTACGGATATTTTTGATCCACTTGTTGTTGTTAAGGATGTGATTGAGTTCCATATGATGCATAAAGAGGTTGGCGTAGCTGGGCGCTGCACAATTTCCCATTGAGGTACCAACTAGCTGTAAGTAGTAGTCATTATTACAGGAAAAGTAGCTGTGGTAGAGAGTGAATTGTATCAGCATTAGTAGTAAATGTAAATGTAAATGTAAATGTATTGGCATTTATATAGCGCACTACTTACCCGTAGGGTCCTAAGGCGCTTCGACCGCTGCGAAACCCTTCCTGGCTTCCCTGAGAGATGGTCCCTTAATGGGTATCTCCAGGGTGAGACCAGGCATCCCCGGCAGTCTGGTGGGGCCGTTAGTGAAGATGAGGCAAGCTAATGCCCAGAGTTGCCGAGTGTGATCGCTGATCAGAGTGGGCATCGAGGCGAGAGAATTATCGAGTCCGCTGACCCTGGTCCAGAAACCTGCCGCGCCGGGAATCGAACCCTGGTCCCGGGCCGTCCTCTGCTCTCGGGTCTGCCGCCTCTAACCAGTGAGCCACACTACTTCACCTTCAAGTCATCGTCGATAGTATGGGTCAACAGAAAAAATTCTATAGCTTCAATGCCTCTGTTGTGGGGTATAGATGTATACAAAGCGCATACATCTATGGTAACCAGAGTGTGCTCGATGTTGGGTTCTAGGTTCACTTGTCGAAGTCGATTTAGGAAGTCTGTGGTGTCACGGATATACGTTGACATGCTCTTGACAATGGCTTGAAGATACAGATCGATGAATTTGCCGGTTGGCTCATGTATAGAGTTCTTGGTAGATACTGTAGGACGAAAAGGAGGCTGGTGTAAAATTTTGTGGATCTTTGGTAGCATATGTATGCTTGGACATTTTGGATGAGGTTGGATCAGGTATTTGCGGTCTTTTTCAGTGATGGTTCCCATAGTAACAGCTTTGTCCAATATAGTTTTCAAGATGGTTAAGAAAGTATCTGTTGGATCTTGGGCTAACTTCATGTACAGATTGGAACAAAAAAAGACTCTTACAAAGAGAAACTGTTTGGATGAAAAGACTTGATACCTGCCAGCCGAAAGGTCTCAATGACCGAATTGATTACAGCTGTTTTCTTTAATTCTGATGTTCTTCACATATACTCTGTTCACATTTCATTGTGTCTAACCTGCCTGCTCCTTTATCTTTCTCTATTCCCCCACTTTCGTACTGCTTTCACCCCTTAACCCTTTTACCCCCTTTACAAATCTGGACATGACATTCAACCCCCCCTCAAGTTCATTTATTTTTATTTACACTCTCTCTCTTTACCTTCACTGCCTTGACTCGTTTTTCCCCTACCTAAGATGGCCACCCTTATGTGTCTGTTCTTTATTTCCACTCTTTGTTTTGTTGTACTACCAGGATTTCCTTACATACCTGTCGTTTACTCTGCACTAACCATTTATTTGTTTATTATCATATCTAGTTTGTTTGTTTATTATCATATTCAGTTCGTTTCCATCCCCACTACACTGTTGGGTTCTCTTGCCGACTTCCCAATCACAATAGTCCTTCATTTGTCTTAACCTACGTTTACCGTAGTCCTTTGGTTGTTTCTAACATTCCTACGTCACGACGCTCACTCTTACTATTTACTTTTGCGTCTCGAACCCGGAATTTTCACCCGCTGCACTGCATGAATCAGACTGTTTGAAACTACGCCATTAAGATTTTACTACCATACCCGAGACACGTTAGGATAACTATTCACTAACTTCACAGGGTGTACTGTTTATGTTAGATTCTTTACCGACCATCAACTACATTGTGTTGACACCATGACTTATTTTCGATAACGCTATTTCACATTCCTTGCACGCCGTCTTTTATTCTGGGACTTTTGGACATTTTCTCGAACACCTCCCGTTTGGATCACTCTTCAACACTCACCATACTTTATTTCCCGGCTTGCACCTACTGCCAGATACTGTTAGTTTATAATTTGCCTCACCGCCAATTATTCTTTCATTTTACTGACTCTTCATGTTACCATTACACTAAATCTATTCGTCGTAGTTTTAAATCAAGTTTCTTTACAGTATCATATGCATTTTTGTACTTGTCCCGTGGAGGCTCTTTTACTTCCTGATTTTGTGAATTTTGACTTACAGATTGCCAATTGTCCCCTGATGAAGGGACTTCGTCCCGAAATGCATAGGGATATCATTAGTTCAATTGGACATTTTGGAACACAATAAATTTATATGTTCTTTTGAATGAAGTCGCTATGAATACAATATGTGATTCTTCAAATAAATACATTATCATGAACAGTTTATGAACAGTGATTTCTCATACATCATACTGGTTACACTATCAGAACTTTTGTAGAGGGAGTTGTTCTCTCCACCTGGAGTGCCATTGGAAGTAGTGTAGGAGGCTCCTACACCCCCCCAAGTTTTCTGTCATTTGAAACAGCCCTGACATAAGGTTGCCTTCCTTGGCATCCTGTGGGTATTCAGATATTGGGAAAGGTAGCAGCAGTCGGTGCAGGTAAGTGTGGTGGGGCGGGGGGGGGGTGATGTTGACAGACGACGGAATAGGATTTATTTATTTTATTTTATTTTCCCAATTCCGTCAACTGTCGACATCCCCCGCCTCACCGCGCTTAACTGCACCGACTGCCGCTGGGGAAAGGCCTATGGGTTATAGCACCAGAAACCCTATCTGGCATAAAGGTTCCTTAACATAAAGTCAGCATATATGGCCTAATTGTGGTAATCTAATGCATAATGGAGGCCGTTTTTGGTCATGGTGGATACTCATGGCTTCTGATTCTGGCATCCTGGCATAAGGTTGGCATATGATTGTTATCTCTAGTGTACAGTGGGATTCCCTGGGGTATCATTGTGATACATAGGCATATTAGACGGATTACATACACGCTGGGCAGTAGTAAATACCTGCTAAAAATACAAAACCTACATATGGAAGCCAAAGATACACATAATAAATGGCAGGTATTTATGGAACCATTCTTTTTTAGTAGGCAATCCAAATCTACAATTACACAGCTGGGTGGCTACAACCTCTTGGCCGGCAGCATAGGGCAAAGGGTGAGTCTACACAGCTTCTGCGCCCATAACTCGGCATAATCCTCCCCTTTGTAATCTGTAACCAAGGAGAGGCCTTCCATGGCTAGGATTAACCATAGTCTATGCAGCCATGCCGTGTGATCTGGAACAGTTGCTGTTCCCCACTGTGCCAGAATTACTTGACCCGCCCCCAGCAAAGCCAGTGTCATTTGTCTCTCCTTCAGGGAGCGTAGGGGAAAAGTCAGAGAATTCAGCAGCCCTAATAAGGTGTATGCTAGGAAGCATGGGAGTGCAGTGTCAAATGCTTTATCAATATCATCCAAGACTAGTTCAAAGAACTATCCCAGTCTTGGGCAATGCCATAGTACATGCACCAAGGAGCCCGAAAGACCGCATCTCCTCCAGCATGTCTCAGAGTGGTTTTTATCCCAGCCATGAATGCGGGCCAGTGTGAGATATCAGTATGTTATTACTTTGTAGGCTGATTCGGTCTCTGCCGTACTGTGCGCTGTGTGGCATGCCCTGAAGTGGATATCCTCCGACTCTTTATCCAAAAGAGCCCTACACAACTCCTCCTCCCAGCGCAGCTGTCCTTTGGTGCATCCTCCCTCCCTTCTTGTAGCAAGCATGGTGTAAAGTTCTGAAATTAAGTGTTGATTGTCCTTTTTGGCACAAGCCATTTCTCAAAGATCGTGAGTGGCCGAGAGGCTGCTGCGTGATATCCCGGGAGGTGACCAAGTGTCTTAATTGTAGATAGTGGAAACCGTCAATCAGGAGGTCATAGTCCAGTCTCAGCTGCTCAAATGGGATAACCCCTTCTGGGTCAAACAGTGAGCCCACCCGCTTGCATCTTAGTTATCTCCATCTCTGTAAGACCTCTGATTTACAGCACGGGGGAAAGTCAGGATTATCCACTATCGGCTAAATTGGGGAAGGAAATGTTGTTAGGCCCTTCTTATTAGCTACTGCATCCAATACTTTCAATGTATAGGAAGTGACTGGGGAGGAATACAGACCCCTTGCTCTGTGTTTGGGAAGCCAAGCCTCTCGCCAAATATTCGCTCCTGCCACCATTTGGTCCATAAAGGACCAGTGTTTTTCAGACAGCGGGCGCTTCAATTCGACTATGTAGTGGAGATGTGTCGCGTGCAGATACATGTGGACCAGTAGCAGACCCATCCCTCCCTCCCATTTGGGCTGAGTTAGTTGGGCAAGGGACAGCCGCAGCTTTTTCCCTCTCCAGATAAACTTATTGATAGCCAGTTGTAGTGTGCGCAAGGCTTTCAGTGGCGGGACCAGCGGCATTGTCTGAAAAATATATAGAATGCGCAGTAGTACAGTCATTTTTACCGCTGCAATGCGACCAAACCAGGCCAGCTTCAGACGGGGCCATCCATCCATTGCCTTTGTTGTCTGATCAATAAGCGCAGTGTAATTTAACGTGACGGTCTTAGGAAGTGTCAGGGCTAGAAGGATACCCTAATACGGTATTGATTGCTCGCAGGTTTTTTCACACGCCAGGGGGTAGGAGGGGGGGGCAGATAGATTCAGAATCTGTGATTTGCTCAGGTTCACTTTAAAGCCCGAGGTTTTCCCAAAGTTCTCTAGTTCACCCAACATTGCTGGTAAGGAGGTACGCAGGTTCGTCAATGAGAGAATTACGTCATCTGCATATAAGCTGATTTCATGGATGTACCGTCCAAAAACAGATGCCCTTGATCTGTGGGTGGTCCCGAATCCTTTGGGCTAATGGCTCCATGTATAGAGCAAAGACGAGGGGTGATAACGGGCAGCCCTATCTCGTGCTGCGAGCAATCAGGAACGTATCAGATGATAACCCTTTCACTAGAACAAATGCGTGCAGTGCCTAGTAAATGCACCCAACCCATTTAATAAACCGATCTCCAAAGCCAAAATGGCAGAGCCTACCAAAGAGGTAGCTCCAGCACACTCTGTCAAATGCTTTCTCTGTGTCTATTGACAGGAGCTGGGCTTCTTTGCGAGATCTGTGGACACTCTTCAATAAATGTAAGAATCACTTGGTGTTATCTCCGCCTTGACGGGTGGGAGTGAATCCCGCTTGGCCCTACGATCAGTGGGTGCAGTCGCGCTGCTAGGATCCCGGCGAAAATGTTGGCATCTGTATTAAGCAGAGATATAGGGCAGTACGATCCGCATTCGCTGGGGTCTTTAAAGGGCTTAAGAATCACGGAAATCGAGGTTTCCGCCACAGAATCAGTTATCGAACCGCTTTCAAGGAAAGAGTTGAATAGTAGTGTCAACAGTGGTGCCAGTTCCTTATAAAAGGCCTTATAGAACAGTGCCGGGAACCCATCTGGGCCCGGAGCTTTGTTCACCTGCAGGTAGGCAATTGCCGAGATTACTTCCTCGGTTCGTACTGGGCTATCAAGTTGGACCACAAGGGTGTCTGGAAGGCGAGTGACCATGCTTATTCAAGGTAGGCATGAGCCTCCTGGTGCCCTGAGTCATCATCTGCGTATAAGGTCTGATAGAAGTTTTTGAAGGTCTCGACTATTTGGGGATCTGTATGCACCTCCTCGCCAGAAGGCTGCTTTATTGAGGAGATCACAGCGGCCATTGCCTTGGTCCTGAGCCTTTGGGCGAGCAGTTTCCCACATCGGTCCCTGCTCAGGAAGAATTTATGCTGAAGGCAGAGGAGGGCGTATTCTGCCCTATCCAGGTCAGGAGGAGCCATTTCTTTTCTAACTCTCTTCAGATCCTCGGGCTCCAAAGCGCTTATGGATAGGCTCCTTCTCTTTAACCTCTTGCTCGAGGTTCCATCGTTTTTCCTTGCGTTCCCGATTTTCTGCCGCCGATACTGTGATGAATTCCCCTCTCATTAGTAGTTTCAACGTTTCCCAGATTGCTGCCAGGGAGGTGTCTCCCCTGTCATTACGCTGCAGATATTCTGAGAGCTTCAAGCGCATGTCTAATAAAATATTCGGGGATTGCAGTAAGCTGTCCCTTAGGCGCCCCCTGGAAGGGCTAGGCCGGCAACTATCGGCCTGCATCATGACCATGATCATCGCGTGGTCTAAGAGGGATCTCAGTCGATGGACGCATCCCTCAACCTGGGGTTCAGCACTGTTGATGCCAGGAAATGGTCTAGCCACGTGTATGTTTTGTGCGCTGCAGAATAACATGTATAGTCTTGTGTCTCCGTGTGCAGCTGGCGCCAGATGTCCCGCAGACTGTTCTCCTGAAGCCAAAGCCTGCCCTCAGATAAGAAAGCCCCAGTTTTCACGTTCCACTGGCAGGAGCGATCCAGTGTGTTGTCCATCACCAAATCAAAGTCTACTCCCACCAAGATTGCTGCATCAGGGGATGCCAATGCATCCAAGGGTTCTTGTTGAGTGTCTGGGGTATATAGTCCTCAAATTTTTCGACCCTCCCACACGTCAACTGGTGGTTCAGGCCTCTATCCTTTCACGGATAGACTACGGGAGTGCCTTGCTCCTTGGAGTCAACCAGGCCGAGGCGACTAGGCTTCAGAGAGTGCAGAACGCTGCTGCACGGGCCATTGTAGGTCTCCCGAGACGATGTTCTGTCTCTCCTGTCTTGACCTCTCTGCACTGGCTTCCGGTCAGACAGAGAATCAAATTCAAGGCTCTCTGTCTGACATTCAAGATCTTAAAGCTTTCTTCTCCCCCGGCCTTGACTGGCCTTATTTCATCTTATGTCCCCACGCGATCCCTCAGATCCGAAGCTCAGTATCTGGCGAACAAACCTAGGTTCAGGCTTAGCAGGATGGGAGGACGATCCTTCCGTGTGCTGGCGGCGGATCTATGGAATTCCCTTCCTGTTCACATTCGCGCCCTTAATAGTTTGACCCTCTTCAGAAGGGCCATCAAAACCCACCTGTTCATCTCTGTCAGCTAATATCCCCTTTTTTTCAGCTCTGATCTGTTGTGTTGTTGCATATGATCAGGCGCCAGGACGCCCCTTCGCTGGGGCAGCTGTTGCGCCTAATAAATGTTATTAACATAACATAACATAACATATGTTGACAAAGGTAAAGTGTGTGGTGCCCCAGCAGATTCTGAGTGCTAGCAAGCAGCCCTTTACTTCTGAGAGTGTTGACATTACCTTACCTTCAAATTTTGCTCCCAAGAGGATAGCAACACCGTTCTTGTAGCAGGGCTTGAAGACCAGAATTGGTGAGCGAAGCGCAGAGAGCGTATACAAGTTGTGTCTCTTGACAGAAGATGTGTCTCTTGCAACAGACCAATGTCACCTCCTGAGTTCTCTAATAGGGAGAGGATTGCTCTGCATTTTACTGGGTGGTTAAGACCTCGCGTATTGATATCTTGCCCATATTGTCTTAGGGAGTGTCAGCGCAGCTGGTTAGTGCGTGGTCTGAGTGGAGTGGCTAACCATAGGTAGGCACAATGATGTTTATATCAGGGGCCGAACTGGGGCCTCATCTGTAACCGGTGCAGGAAGCAACAAACATGCATTCTACAAACAAAAAAACAAACAAAACAACCCCAAACCAAACTTCCCATAGGGAACATACTTGTGAACAATAGAAACAACAGTTTGTCTAGGTAGGAATGTCGCAAAAAGAACAATTGATGGACAGAATGCAGAACAATGTCATACATTCACCCAGTACAGAGATCTGGGCCTAAATCCATAGTCTTTTTGCTCACCATGCCATTCCAGTTTGGACCCAGCCTTATGCAAATCAGTCTTGACCCTGCTCACCATGCCATTCCAGTTTGGACCCAGCCATATGGGAATCAGTCCACTGGGGTGAACCGCCAGAGGACAGCCAGGCAGCATCAGGTCCTTCAACTTTCAGTAGATCAGTGTTGAGTTTTCCTTCAAGGGCAGGATCAGCAATAGGGACATCTCCTGGCCCCACCAAGCAAATGGTCTCCCTGCCTTAGTGTAGAACAACTGAGGTGGAGGAGACCTGGTCCTGTATGCTGGCAAGTGAGTTAATTACTGCTTCTCTTTCCTTTGCTATTGTTTCCATATCAGGTTTGTGGGAGGAAGCGGGTTTTCCAACCATTTGCCATCGAGGTTGTGTGTGCTTCATTTTCTCAGGCAACTTGCAGTTTGTCTCTGGTGACAGGGTTTTGCAATCTCAAGGATTTCTCTAGCTTCCTGCAGTGATCGAAGCTGTCGTATCTTTCCCTTATAACGGAAGATAATCCGAAAGGGGTGCCTCCAAGAGTAAGATATCCCCTTCTCCGTGAGATGTCCTCTAGTAGGTTGGAATTCTCGTCTTTTGCAGGGGGTGGTCACAGATATGTCCTGAAAGAAGGACAGTGAGTGCACTTGAAACTGCACCGGGTGCCTGTCTCTTGCACCTCGGATGATCTGCTCTTTTAATTGGAAATCGTGCACACACACCAGGATATGAGCTGGGGGGGCTTTGCCGGTCCGCAGCATACCCACCTGGTGTGCACGGTCGATCTGGATATCTGCGGTATGCTCTTCGCCCAGGACATGTCGGAAGAGTGACTGCACAAATGCCCTGATGTCCTCGCCTTCTGCGTTTGTTGGTACCCCTCTAATGCGAACATTATTCTGGCGGGACCTGTTTTCCAAGTCTTCCGCTTGGGCTTGTAGCTCTAAGTGTTGGTCTTTGAGCCGAATTATTTCTTGCTGTATCATTTCTATCTCTTCATCTCTGCCTGTCTCGTGTTCCTCCAGGGCCGCAATGGAATCACCCACTTCTTCCACGTCACGTTTCAACTCTTTCAGGTCGGCTAGAAGCTGTCATTTCAGCTCCTGGAGGTCCTCACGTAAAGACGTGAACAGCACTGTCATGAAAGCCTTCGTAGCTGGGTCATCAGCGCTTTCTTGTCCATCCTGCTGCCCCTCTCCGTCCTGGGATGTTCCAGTAGAAGCCCCTTGCATAGGCTGTTTCATCAGCATCTCCTTTACAGAGCGTTCTTTCTTCGCTCGAGCAGTAGCCATCTTGGATGTTCCTGAGATTGCCCTGGCACGGTTGTGCGACAGAGCACCACCCCCTATTCAACCACTGCTCTGTCAAGGGGGCCAGTGTCCTCCGGGACCAGGTCCAAGCAGTGCAGTCCAAGAACTGAGCGGTGAGCTCACGTGTGCCGGCATCTCCGCACAGATCACCCCGGGGCCCGGAGCAAGCCCCGTTTGTTTTGATGAGCCGCTTCTACCAAAGCGCTGTACAGTGGAGCCCCACGCCTGACCTCTCCTCCACTGGCGTGCAGAACAAGTTTACGGTCCTTGCTTCAAATGCCATTGATTGCCTCCTTCCAGTCGAAGCCCATCCAGAGCCCACCAGCGGACCACACTCAGGGAGCGACACAGCCCTAAGACGGGGGGGGGGGTCTCGATTCAGCAGCGCCTCATGGGGAAAATGCTGCTGCGCTCTCGTTTAGTCTTCGGAGCCCGCACGGTCCTCCGCGCGTTTTCCCCTCTCCAGGGTCTTCCCATGAGGCAGCCGCCCACCGCGGGTCCAATGCAGGGTGTCCCAGATCAGGCAACCGGCGTTGGTGGCACTTCAATGCACTCCGCTAGCAAGAAATGCTTGTGTGGCCTCGTGACTGTTAAAATATGGCATGCTCTGTTACTCGATATCCCCCCCACCAGTGCTCCGCACTCACCGCCTATAGGTCATCGTGCTCAGTGAGGCGAGCGCAGGGGGTGCTCCGATTCACTGCAGTCCGCTCAGGTCTGCACGAAGCGTCTGGCGGTCTCTGTCTTTTCGCTCGCCTGTGTACCGGGCTTCTCTGCTCAAGCAAGGGCCTATGTCAGAGCCCTCCCACCTGAGCTCCGCATCCAGCACTGCCCACGCAATCGTGGCCTCTGCTCCTTCTCCTCCCGCACTCTTCCGCTACCACCGTCTCA
This sequence comes from Lissotriton vulgaris, assembly GCF_964263255.1. Taxonomy (NCBI): domain Eukaryota; kingdom Metazoa; phylum Chordata; class Amphibia; order Caudata; family Salamandridae; genus Lissotriton; species Lissotriton vulgaris. Next base: position 1,050,916,137 of record NC_141693.1, read on the forward strand.
CTGCTTCGTCACCGGCGTTCAGGTCTGGTGCGGGGAGGCCGTGACTTCTTTCTCTCTCTGTCGAGCCCCATGCTACTGTGTCTCAGGCCTCAGCGATGGCGCCAGCTCAGCTAGGCCCTCTTCGGTCGACTCTCACGGGGTGCACAAGTTCAGCCCTCGGGGCGCTACAGCAGCTCAGAGAACGCTGTCGATGGTGTAAAACCGGATCAGCCCGCTTCTCCACTGGTAGCGACTCTTGGGAGTATGCTGGGAAAGTGCTATATCATGGAGGAGCCGAAGAGACTAAGAAGCACGTCTTATCCGGCCACCATCTTGGCCATGCCCCCAATGGCAGGTATTTAAACCCAAAACATTTGAGCTTTTAGTTAAAGATTTAAAAATTGTACTATAAAATGCACAATCTGGCAACATTTGCTCAATATTTTATTGGATGCATACTGCACCATCAATGCAGATGTGCAAACTCAGCAGGTAGTCCTAAAAACATTATTTCATGAATGCCTTTCCAGAACTACTGAGAACTCCTTTGAGTTTTTACAAACTCTTTGGAAATGGTTTTATATAATACAATATTAGGCACCACACTTTCCATTTTTTTCTGAAGGGGAACATTTGAACAAGATCACCAAGACGGGATGCTTACTTGATACCATTAACATATATGTTTCAGGCTACTCACTTGCATACAGCTGAGGCTAAGAACTAGAAGAAGCACTGCACACTTCTGTAACACTCAGAATAAGCAAGAAATAGGTGTTAACAGTGAACAAATTTGCATGTATATGCACCCATGAAAATAACAGACAGCAGTGCCAGCTTTCCTCAAACACAGACCAGGTGCATTAGAGTATCATTCACATCTATACAATTGTGTTTATTATTGGGATATGAATGTCTCCTGTATGATATATAAGTGTGTTGCCCTGCCAGGATTGCTGGACTGCATGTGAATCTGGCACCCAGACTCCAATTTTGGCCATGGCTTCACACTAATTTAGCGTGTTTGCAGAGGCCTAATTCCCTGTCAAAAGCAGGACCAAGACATGTCCTGTAACCTGGTGGAGTAGACCAAGTGTGCCCTCAGGGTGGGTAGAAGACTACTTTCTCTGTCCTCAGTGTAGCACTGTAGGAAAGTAGGATCTGCTTTTTGCCTAGGACCCCACTTTTTGCCTGGCGCTAAGCTGTTACTGACTCGTCTGAGTGGGATCCTGGTAATCAGGGACCCAGTCTATCTGCTTTCTCCCTAAATTGTCATGTTCAGTATTTAGGTACATCCAGATTGGATACTGGGGTACCCTTATAAGTTTATGTAGTATATAGTACTAAGGTACCCAGGACATAGGCACCCCATAGGTCTCCCATGGGCTGAATCATGTATTATGCCAGCCATGAGAGACCATTCAAATGGAACTACAGGCCTGCCATTGCAACCTGTGTAAGATGGAGCTAGCATCACTTACTAAAGATATAGGTTTCCTATATCTAGGGTCAGGGCACTTAAAACCTATAAGTCACCCCTACAGCAGGCCTTTGCAATCCTGAAGGAAGGGTGCTTGGTTCTAAGTGAGAGCATGCCCCTGCATGAGTAGGACACCCCTACAGCCTAAGGAGTCCATTCTCCCGGGTTGTCAGTGCAGCAGCCATATACTATATAGAGGTGCACCACGTAATTACGCAATGACCATCTCGTAACTGGCTGCAACAAATCCTATTATGTTTGGTATCAAACATGTTGGAATCATACCCCCACACCATCAACAGTGTGGGAGGAATGATTCCAAGCACTGGAAGAGCCCTCTGTTAGGCTCTCCATGACCCTGGTACCAGTCTTCCAGTCCCGAACAGCACAAAATGGTTGCTGCCGACCAGAGACATATGTCTGCCCCTCTGCTGCTGAGCCAAGCTTGAGCAGGGGAAGGCCGAACAATAGGCATCCTGTCACAGGGAGGTGTGATCGCCTCCCAGACAGGATTTAGTGTATTGGGGTAGGGTGGGTAAGCATGCCAGTGCCACTCAGTCTCTGCATGTGGGACAAATTTGGTGTCCCCATGCATAGTCCAGTTCAAACCAGTCCTGGGAGCCATTGGCTCTCCTGTGACCAGAATCTTCAGCCACATCGCATCGTGTGCATCGTGGCCTGCATCTTTTTGGTGAGCTGCTTGAGGTCCTCTCGCGCCTCCAGTGCCTCCCGCCTGTGGGTCCATTTGAGGGTCAGCTTTGTTTGTCTTGGGCTCCCCTGATTGCTCTGGGCCTGCCCTGACTCCCCTGCTTTTGGTGAGTCGCCTGGACCATGCTAGTCCCGACGTTGCTCCTGCTTCAGCTCCTGAGTTGGTTGCATTTGCCAAGGCTTGTTGGTGCTCCAGCTGGACACGAACCCCTCAGCACTCGACATCCTTCATGGGAAAGCTCGTGTGTGGCTCCTGGTCTTCCTCAGTGTCGCCTGGTCCTTACAGTTGCAGATTCAAGGTCCTTGTCAACTCTCCTGCAACACCCAACATCGGAGGGCATACATCTTCCAAGTCTCCTGGTCACTCTTGAGTGACATAGACTTTGTCCCATCTGCTTGCAAGTACTTCCTGTTTAGAATTCACCTTCTGATTCCACCTGACACTTTCTCCTCTTCCAGCAGCTGCACTTTCCTGCAGTCCTCCATTGGAAACAACAGTGGTTTCCGACACTACTTCACACGTATGCACCCGGCTTTGCTTCCCTGGTGCAGGTACGTGGGTACTAGGGTATCCATGGGTGGAGTGGCTCTAGAACATTCTGCCTTCCCTGGGGTTTCTTCAGGGTACTCTGGGACCGGTCCTTAATCTTTAAAAATCCAACTTACACGTAGACTTGTACGGAGCATGCAGTCGTATACTCACATGTGAGGTTCCTAGTTCCTCACCTTGAGTGGTTCCTTGGGTCCCCAGCACTTCCACAGCCTCTCGACATTGTCTTGACTCCAGTCATGGTTCTTATACCAATTTCTTAGTGTATGGTTTGGTTCCACCCCCAGGGGCCCACTGTGTATTTCGTGCTATTTTTACTGTGATTTCTTGCAAAGTATTGTGTGCATTGTGCATATCTCTGGGTAGGAGATATTTGTATATGATAGAGAGCATATATAATAAATACATATTTTTTATAAATACCTTGTGTGGTTATTTTCCACTTAATCTATTCTATAAGATTGCATTCTGGTAAAACAAACTGCTTTACACTCCTTCTGGACTAAGCCTGAAGGCTGCTCTCCACAGCTACCACTCAGAGAGCTTTCTAAGGTTGTCGAAGACCTCCTAAATCACCATAAGGGTTGTCTGGACTCGTGCAAGGTGTCCACCTACATAAGTGTACATCACATACCAGGCCAGCTTCTCACAAGATCATAAAGGAGTGGTGCAACATACTCTGTGCTCTGTGATTTATGGTGTGACCAGTTTTTTTTTTTATGTGTGTCATTGAGGGTGTTGCCTACTGGGCACTCTTGTGTAAAGTTGTGCTGTTATGTGTACCCTGAGCAATTTGTTGACATCACATGTATGTGTAGTGCATGTGTGTGTGTGTAGAGTGAGCATGTGATACATGTGTAGTTGTAGTAAGACTGAGTACTGAAACCAGTGGGATCCATTTTGGATGCCCCTGGTTTAGCAAGGCACAGATGGAGGATGAGGACAGCTACCCAGAAAGTGGTAGAATATTGTCTGCATTTTTGTGACTGAATAGGGGAGATCCAGACACTTAAGTGAGGAGGTTGAAGATAGGGTTATCCTTAAAAATTCCATGAAGACTTCTCTAGCAATGGGCTGCTGATTAGTTCTTATTAAGCTTTGCCATGCGGTGGATGGTATACGTTATTTGTTTAGGTTTATATTTTTGTGCATTATTAACAATCTTCAGAATGCATTTTGCCACTTGATTTCACACAAATACACTGAAGTATGTTTTACTGATATAAAGTAAAATAGGCAACACTATTAGTGCAAATGCCATATTGTTCAAAATGGAAGTCATCTCTGTTGCTCACCCAACCTGCTTCCCCCCAACCAATTTCTCTCATCACAAACTCTGCAACTCACATTCAAGCCGTTATTCTACACTCGATGAACCTTCCCTTGTTCACCACGACTTGTAAAATTTACAAGGTCCTTTTATTTGTCACTGTGCTCTGTTCATTCACATAAAACGTAGTGTTAATTTATCCTGTTTTGTCTGAGCATTTCCAGATGACATTAGCATAGAGGATGTTGAATAATTGTTTATGTAGTGGGTTAGTGCTTAGGTGTTAAGGCAATGTGGCGTTTATTTTTCGTGCACTCTGATTTGCTGATGAAATGCTACATTTGCTCACGCCACAGTGAAAAGGCTGATCCTATGATTTCTTGTCCTAGAATAATCTATTTAAAAACCTTGATTTTGGAGGAGCCAAGCTCGACATCGTGATGGCCGCGCGGTAGCTCGGCTCCGCTGGCCTCCCTGCCCAAACTCATCTATCCTGCCGCCCATCCTGCCCAAAAACGATAACATTTTATAGATGAAGGTCTGCTGATACTTACCACCCGTCCTGGTGGCTCCGGCGTTCAGTGGGTCCGCAGCGGTGTCCTCCCAGGAAGTGCGGCCTCCGTGGGGTGGAGACCGGGGCCTTGCCTTCAGCGAGTAGCCGGCGAGACGGTGTCGGTGGCGGCCTCGGGTGGAGGATGGAGGCCGGCCGGAAGAGGCCGTTGTGCGAGAAAGCCGGAGGCAACTGAACGCGCCTGGGACTACCGTCCGGTGATCCAGAGGTGAGGTGCGGCAAGTTGTGTGTGGGGGACGCTGTGTTGGTGGCTCCCCCTCTTGTTGCCAGCCCGGCCATTCCGAACTTCATCGCTCGGTGGCGGAGAGTGGCTCCAGCGGAGTGGTGGCGCCGGCGGGTTCCCCTCTTTTGGTGGCCCTCATTCCTGCATCGAGGTTGCTGTTTGTATGCTTGAGGGGGATCCCGCGGGGGCCCTGCTTGTGAGCCCGCCCCAGGAGTTGGTTCCGAAAAGACGTCGCTGTACTCGCAAAATGGCGGCTGATGCCGTATGCTGTGGAACGCCCCGGGATGTCGATGCTGTACTTCTGTACTGTGCTGGGGCCTGCACTGGGGAGCGTGAACCCACGATTGGCGACGTCCTACGAGCGCTGAAGATTTGGCAAATGACCTTGGCCCGGGATTCTTGTGTGCAAGACAATGTGGTGACCGCCATTGCTCCCGGGCCGTCCCTCGGAGATGCGGATGGGCCCGAGGTGGTTGCTGTTTGTTTCCCGCATTTTGGTGGGGGTAGCGATGTCTTGGTTCGCATGCGGGAAGATTTGCTGGTGATCATTGACACTGATGTACATGACTGCCGTAAACAGCTTTTGCATTACCGTCGGCGGAGGAGATCCCATGGGTTGCTTCCATTGGCCGTTCAGCGGCTGCTCCGCGGCCTTTTCTCTCCGCTTTGTTTTATGCCCGCTACTTCGACATACATCGTGGCGATAGCTAAGAAAGGACCGGGGTGAGCCCGGTTCTTAATCCGGAGGACTGCTGTTCGGTGCACGGAGTTATGGACTGCCCCAAATTGAGATAATTTGTTGAATCCTTAATATGTATGGCTACTTGAAAACATGCCAGTTTCGTTTTGGGCTGCACTAATTGTTTGTATGGGCGGGCGGTGGGGGCCGTGCGCCTTGTTACATGGTATCCTCCCCCCTTGGCTTTCCTTTTTCCCTTTTTATCTGTTTTCTTTCCCTTTCCCTATATTATCTCATTCTATATTTCGGGTTCATGTTTAGGGCGACAGGCACGCTGCTGGGAGGGGTAGGCCATAGCCTTCTGCAGGGGTGCAGGGTGGGAAGTCCTTCCTATAGCCAAGCGCATACTTATCATATGTTGGGGTGCACAACAGCCCCCATCTTTTATTCAGTGGTGTCGAGCTTTGCTCCTTTGGGGTGAAGCAGAAACCTCTGCACTGCACTGGGAGGAAGCCTTAAGAATAAGAAAATGTCACCTAGCAGCAGTCAGGGACAGCATGTTAAAACAATTCAAAGAGCTATAACAGAGTATCCCTCTATCATCTCACATCAGTCTACACCTCCTGTGTCCCCTTCTGAAGGGGAATAACAGCAGTGGCGTCACTAGGGGGATGCGGGGGGTGCGGACCGCACCGGGTGACACCGTTTTATGGGGTGACACCGAGCCTCTGCTTTAAATAATCATTCGTATTGTTACATATCAGGAGGTGAGGTGCCCATTACCCGGCTGCCAGCCAAGATTAATGTTTATTATGGCTGCTATACGACGTCAGCGTCCGGACGTCAATGCCGTTCAACTTTCAAACGTCACTTACGCAAGGAGCGGCGGAATGCTTATGCGTGATCCACTGAACCCAGGAATACCGCGCGGCCGATACCCACCTGGCCCAGCCGGAGGGTTTAGCTCCCGGGGCTCGGGGTTTCACCCCATATTTTCCTGATTGTGCCCCCACACCATGGCTTACCGGCGGGGGCCTCCGAGACCGGCCGGGGCCCCCGAGACCGGCCGGGGCCCTCGGGACCTCATGTGCAGAGGTAAGGAACGTGCCTGTCATATCTGCCCCTACCGCTGGTACTCCAGCTGTTCGTAAGTACTTTTCGGACGGCAAGTGAGCGGTCTGTGTGAGAGTTGGTGAGACAGTACGACGATGGGCGGGCGGAGGTAATGGAGTCTGAGACGGGCGCACCGCACGGGTCCTATTTATGAAGGCTTGCATGAAAGGCAGCAGCGTCTCTCATTTCACTGCACTAGGCCAAAGCAGCGCGTTCCTTATTTCAGTAAATGTGATCTTCACCGAGGTTAATTTCCATGACGAGCTCCGACCAGACCACGCGCTTAAAGGATTTATGTAATTAGGGTGACACTTTTTTTTAAAAAGGGATATTGAGCTGTGACTGGCAGGAAGTGGCAGTGGGCACTGTGTGGAGACTTGTTCGGGCGTACGATTTGTACAACAGCTCGCATGTTCATGCAGTTTTGTTCTTGTGGGTCGCAAGGCCTTGTGCTTGTCGCTGGAGGAAGTCTAACTGCTCCTCGCCCCTGTTTGAAGAGTTGGATTTAGCTGAGAAGAAAGCTCTATGTGGAGCTATATCGAATTATTAAGGCCGCACTAGCCGCGCTAAAATCAATACATTTCAACGCAAGTGGAAAGACAGGGGTAACGTGGCTGATTTTTCCCAAGGTCTAACATGCTCAAACATGGCCCAGTACTTAACATTTTTTAATTTCTTCACAGGTAAATTAATCCTCTGCTGAAATCTCTTTAGTTTCCAGCCAAAAGCCACTTTTGGGTTTATTTAGAATTTAGAAGGCAGGGTACTCCACCACAAATGTGTCCCAGTAATCTGTCCACTAAACTGATGGTCTACCTGCTCTGTTTAGAGTCGGGCCGATCGTCATGTCTCCACTGGTGGAAACCTTAGACAGATGGGCTAACTAACTTTGGGCCGTCTGTCTAATAGTGTGACCAACTGGCATGGGTGCAAATTCAGGACGATCAGTGTAAAAATTCAGGACAGGAGGTCAAATTTCAGGACAACATTTTGAGGCAAAAAGTACATTTTACAGACATCAGGAGGTCGCACAAAAGTATATAAGTAAATAGATAACCAAAATAATTACAAGTAAAAATAAGTTTATATAAGGTTCAAACATTCGTGCACTTCACAGTTTTTCAGTATGCGCGCAACTTTGCAAAGCGAGATCAGGCCCTTTCTGCAATCAAGATTTGTGCAGAAGGCACACCACATGCTGTCACTATAATAGAGCCCAACAGCACACCTTCCTGAAATTCGCAAATTTGATTTTAGTATGATGTCTGAAAGGAAGGAGTGGACATGGAAGGAGGATAGGCTACAGTGAGAATTGAGAGGTCGGTGGGCAGGCGAGAGAGCAAAAAGTAAAGCAAGGAATATGTATAATTAAGAGAGAAGGAACGGATACTGTAAGGAGAACTAAACACATGGCCCAGTGGCTGCTTCAAACCTGTAAGAATGATTCCGGTCCTTACTTGGGCGCTGTGACATTAATTTCACTATCAATGTATGTCAGATGGCACACATTAACTATGCAGGCCTCTTGGCGCTACAGAGTAAATGGAACCATTTACAATAAGGCGATCATTTTAGTTTGCTTAGTGGGCAGTGGGTTGAGACACAGAAAACTGCCTGGCAATGGTTGTATCAACACAGAGTTAGTGGTTATTAAATGTGGCTTCAGGAAAGGCCTGAACCAGAGAATAATTCAATACGGTGGAAACCAGTGAACTAAGTATAACGCCCAGACGCAGAGTGAACCAAACTGCAGTCAAGTGAGTTTATATTGAGCAAATACAGGCACAAATGCTTGCAAAATACTGGGGACAACGCTGGACACGCAGATGAGTGTCCTGAAACTCGCGCAGGGTACCCCTAGGTAAACAGTGGAAAGGGTGCAGACTGGAAGGCAAACCCGCTGATGGCACATGCGGTCCATGCTGTAACTGGTGAGGGGGTGACACCATGAGTTACCAGCACCGGGTGACACCAACCCTAGTGACGCCACTGAATAACAGGGCATACAGTCGATCTGGCCCCACACTACTTATTCATGGCCCCCTAACTAATATTGTGGTGGATCTGGCCTCACACTACTCACTCATAGTTTCTTAACCAGTATTGCGAAGGATCTGGTCTCACACTACTTACTCATGGCCCCATAACCAGTAACCCCTCTATCCCCTCATTTGCCTAATCATGCTTTCTGCACATAAGTTCCTTGTTGTTCTACCCTTTCCAAGTTGGACTTCCTAAACTTAAATTTCTTCTTTATGAATGTCCTCTTGCTCCGTGTTGGAGGACTCAACTATTTGATGTTCAGTCATAGTGCCCATCTGACAAACCCAACTACTTATTACTAAATGGATTTTTAAGATGATAAATCCATCTCTCTTAATATATGTAGTGCAAAAAGCTTGTTGTATTGTATAATTGAAAAGCCTAATAAAAATATTTGAATAATCAGAGAGTGAAGCCCTGAATTACCGGCATCGTGAGGGGACCCATGGTCTCTCTATTTGGTTCCTACCTGAGAACTTCTCTAAACACTTGATCAGCTAGGCCTGGCTGTATATCGTGTCCACTGTGGCCGTGATTCACAGTGGCTGCCATTGCACCTAGACGCTCTGATCCTGATTGGCCTGGGAGGCCGCAACTGTACCTTGTAGCAGTAAGTTTTATCAACCTGGAAGGTGGAACTTGTACCTTGCTGTTGCCTCGATGTACCTGAGCATCTTGAGAGACTGCAATTGCATTTCACAGCTTTGAGCTTGATTGGCCTCAAAGGATGTACCTGCATGTCACTTGTACCTGGACATTGTTGCTGTGAAGTTGACTGGCTGAAGAGGCTGCCTTCATTGGTGAGGCCAGGTTGCAACACCCTGGCCTAAACTGCAGTCACCCAGCGACACCGACATCAGGCAGCAGCTACCATTGCGCCCACCTTGCCGCCCGACTTGTAAGGGCCGGCGAGCAGGCAATAACCGGAGCTCACAGAAATTGGCTCAATTGAGGATGAGCACACAAACTTGAGACTTTCTGCCTGAAGTTAACCAAAGATAAGTTCATGTTACTGAGTTGCACATTTAAACCCCTTGGGTGTGACTGCGATTATCTGCACCTGTGCCTCATTTGTGCCTCTTCCACTGGAGACTGGGATCTATAGCACCTAAATAATTGCTGGCTATGGAGAAGACATTAAAGCAGGTGGGTGGAGTGCCAATTGAAGAACTCAATCAGGAATTTAACCCAGTTTTCTGTGGCATAATCGGATTGAGTAGTATTCTGTTGTGTAATTAAAGTACTAGCTTTTACAAAAAGACAAGCACTGGGCTGGACATTGAAGTTATTGTGCTTGTTGGGGTATTGATGAGTTCTGAGCTCTTGCCCCCACACTGCTTCCCTGAGAAGTCTTGGACTGCTCACTCCTGCGACTCTCAGAGTTAAGTGTTGAAAGGGTTGTACTTGACCCAGTGTGCAGAGCCCTCGTAGGATGGACAAAAGGTCATCAGTGACAAATGACCTCAGGCACCACAGTTGTGGTTCAGTAGCCCTATCGCCCTTGTGGCCCCCCAAATATAGTCTGGCACTTATGCAACACATTAAACATAGCAAAAGGAACAATAACAGTGGAATATTTCCGCCCACACACAAAACAAATGCAGCTTGAAGAACAGATGGACATGCTTCTTTGTACATACAAGTACTTTGTGGAAGTAGGGAATGCACTCCATTATATATAATGTTCGGGACAAATTAATCCAAGTTTCTTGATATCGCGTGCTCCTTGGTATAGTGCCTTGCCCAGGTGACACTTACAATAGAATCCATTTTAAACTAAAGGATGCAAGTTAGTGATTATAAAGAAACACAAGTTTGTGCATGGACTGTGTCGTGCTAGGAAAACAGAGAGAGGCACTAATCTTTAATGATGGTGAAGAGACGCATTGCGTTTAGTCTACGATTAACCTCATGAGTCTTGTAGATGAAAGACGGGTAAAGGGAAAGGGCAGTTTTTTGAACATGGGGGTTTGCTGTGGAAGGAATTCTGGCAGTAAGCATAGGAGTAAATGGCTAAATGTAACGGTGACGCTTATTATGAAAGGGTAGTTGTTTAAAATAAAAGGCGCCAGAGGTTTTCTGTTTGAATACACATGGGGAAAGATGCATTATATATTAAGTAAAATGCTAGTTTTTTTAGCACAGAACGTTGGCACTTGGGAGAAGAGGAGTGAGTCATGCCGTTGATTAAATGTTGTAATAGATGATATATATACATTGATGAACTGCAAATACAAATATATGTTCTATTGTTTCTTGTAGTGACCCCTGACGAAGGGCCCCAGAGGCCCGAAATGCATTGGGTTTTTAATAAACACTGCTTCTGGATTAACATATGCGTCAGTATGTGTTTTTGAATCGAGGTCCGGATGGGCACAGCAATAACATGAGAAACCTTTGTAAAATGGCATCATTTTGAGCGTGTGGAAACACGTGGACTTAAAATGAAAAGATTGAGAAAGTGGCAGTTTATATATCGAGAAATATGTGCAAAATGAGGATTGAAACAAGATGAGCAAGAAGCTCCCATATAAGCAGTGCCTTTGGTACTGGGCGAAGAAAGTCGCCCCGGTAAAATGTATTCTTTGTACATACAAGGCACATATTTGTGTCTTTGTATGTGGGTTTCTTCGTTCAGCCACACAGGGGAACATTTGGCTGTTCAACTAATAAGATTACATATCCTAAAGGGTTGTGTGTGTGCGCATGTGCTTGTGTGTACGCGTGTGTGAGCACGTGCATGTGTGTGTGTGTGTCTTTGTCCAGCCACTGAAGCTTGTCGAGCAAGTGCCAGTTTAGATGGCATGAAAGCGATTGCATGCTGGTGTGTTAGTGTGAAGGATTCTGAAGGTTTTTGGATCAGTTTACGCTCCGGGTGCACTGCCCGTATGTACGCACACAATACAGATTAACTATTATTCAGGTGCAAAATCGGTGAGTGGAGAAACCCTAAACCACTCAATTAGAGTAGAGGAAACTACCCCTTATTCAACAGACTCGGTTGCCGATGCACTCAATATGGTACACATTGTTCAGTAACAATATACAACAAAAAAAGGTAACAAATGACAGAAGTGTTTAAACAAAAACTCTCATGAGGGGTAAGTCTTGGAGTCTTTAATGCAGTATACAGCCAGCCGAAACATGTTTCCTCGCACTCGCGATTCCTCAGGGCTAGATGGCTGTGTCCAGGTCAAATAAGGTCGCTCAGCTGGTGATAATTCCGACCCAGCCGGGCCCTTGACCGTGAAGATACTCGGTATGAGTATGTGTGTAGATAGGTACGATTATTGGTTGACCTTGAATTCTTATCATCAGTCTCGGAGGTCACAGATTATTGTAATTTCAAAGTTGGTTGCCGCCCACGTCGAACAAGGTGTTGTTCTATTTGGCGGGGAATGACTTGTGTATGCAGATTAAGGTTCTAACGTCAATGTACGCCCCAAGCTGTATCAAGCAGAGGAGCGGCGTGTAGCGTGTCCGGACCCCCGAGCTGTGTTCCTGTTTGGACTGTCATTTGTTACCTTTTTTTGTTGTATATTGTTACTGAACAATGTGTACCATATTGAGTGCATCGGCAACCGAGTCTGTGTTAGTGTGAAGGGACCTTTTGGTAGGCTGATAGCACATGAGGGTCTGGTTGATTTTCACTTTGTATTTGGCAACAGAACATTGAACATTTAAATTTACTGATTCTCTTGTGGTTCCTTCAATCTCATATTGCTCCTCCTGAACCTGTAGACTATCCTTTGACCCAAGTTCAGTGTGAACACCAGAGCCTGTCCTAGGAAGTACTAACATGCTAGATGGCACTAGAGTCAGGCTTTACTTGTGAGCAATAATCAGTGATAGCTAGTTATGCTCTTTATTAATTGTAGGCCCGATTCACAAAGGTAAAGTAAGACAAAAAGTGTAACTTTACTACTTTTCGGTAATAACAAAGGGATTTATGAATAGTCTCTTTACGCCTGCGGCGATTCTGCACTCGAAGCAGAGGTTCCACACTCGGGGCTAAATCTCTGCAGTTGGGGCGGACCACAACTCAGTGAAATAACAGGGCATAACATTGGTGCATGCCGCAATACATATGCCTAGATTCACCCATCATGAAATATACATCTAGTTGTATAACTAACATGTTATAAAATGCCTCACTTAAAATTGAAAACAGTTACATTTAGGCAGTGGCTGTTACATATGAGTAGTTGTAGGACATGTGCATGTAGGTAATAGTAGAGAATCACAACATGTTACTAAACATGCGATTACACAACAAATGAGGGACTCTCTTTACTTGGAGGTGAAAAACAAAAGCTGTTGAACAAGTGAGATGGGAGTTGGACCAGTTAGCTATAAAGACAGTCTATTGGAGGGGTAATTGTGATGGCCAACTCACGTCTCTACAGTGTAGATATATCAAGTGAGATACAATGCCATAAACCTATTCACATGACTCTTCAAGTGGCAACAAGAAGATCACAAGTATATTTGTGACAACATCTCTTCTTCATTTTTCCATTTAACCCTCTTATCCGTCATGTAATGTCTTCCACAACCAGTCGACATGTGAATGTTATACAGAAGTCAACAACTCTAATGAAACCTCAGATTTCCAAGCTTCTACGAAAACACTACACACACACCTGTGCTGTGGTTTCTATCCTCCTACCCAGTTGTGCCAGAATGTTGTTAGTCCAACAACCAATAAGCCTGGCTGCAGACATAAAATATGAGTAGCCATGAACCAAATCCTTTCAAACCTTACAGCATGTCACCAAATGTGTTTGTCGGTTTGCCCCTGAATGAGACTGAATGATTTGAGGAGGAGGAGGAGAGCTAAGAGGATCTTCAGACAAAGGATCAGCCTCCAGATTCTATTTTGCACTTGATGTCATATTGAACATGGTTTCTGAGGATTTTGATTCTGCTACATGCCGCTTTCATGCCATCCCAGCCTATGGCAAGAGCTTGCAGGTCTACATTTCTTTACTAGTGAGTCATTCTAGAGGGTGTCCAGTAACATTATGGGCATTTCTCAGACAAGCCAGTCTCAATGCTTGTGTCAGGTTCTGAGCTGCATTAATTGGAGAGTGCATCTCTATTGAGTTCTGACAGATACATTGGCAGGAAGGCTAAGGGTTGCTAGGGATTTCTACCTCTTTTACTGCTTCCCACATGTGGTAGGTGCAATTGATTGCACTCATGTAGCACTTCACACACCTCGCCACAATGCACATATCTTCCGCAACAGGCACTGCTGGCACTCCATCAACTTGCAGGGCGTGTGTGGTGCAGTGGCCTCTTAACTGAGGTGTATACAGTGTTCCCATGAAGTACACATGACAGCTACATATTCCACAGGTTGCCTCTTGCCCGGCGGCTGGGAGCGGGAGAATTTGGCAACATGTGGCCTCTGTGTAAGTACTCAAGCAGCAGACAAGTCTGATATGTATAATGTAGTTTGAATATACACAACCATTACAAATGACTAATTCTCATAACACATACAAGACCTTGACAAACACTGCGTGTACTGATCCAAACATTCTGAATATTACAGATGCAAGAGGGAAATGTACCAATATTGACTCATTTTCCTCCACAGGTGATGCTGCTTATGCACTCATCTCCTCACACCATACAGATGTGCAATCACTGTACCTCAGTGTAGGTACAACAGTGCACACATTTGTACAATAGCCATCATAGAGAGCACTTTTGACCCTCTAAAGTCACGATTCAGATGTCTTGACCCTTTGTGGGGAAGGGGTGCTGGCTGCTGTAATCCCCTGAAGCTGTGTGCAAGATGATAGTAGTCTGTTGTGCCTTGCACAACAGCAGTACGTCAGGCTTACACATACCTCTGAATCCTCATCAAGGTCTGAATCCAGGAAACAGGTGCATTGTACCAAACAGAGGGCAGGGCATGCAGGTGTGTGTCCACCTGTTTGACACTTTTTCCTCTTGAGCCACCCGTTGCATTGTGTTACGGTCTTTATGTGGTTTCACTGTCTGTTGTCAACGGTGATTGATAGACATTTAACACTCTGTCCATAAATTCCATCCTGAGACTACTCTGCAAGTCATACATAATGTATGTAAACAAAGCTGTTGTCAAGAGTCAAAATATAGGCTATGCAACACATTTCTTGCATATGATAGTAATTAGTGTGGGAAAAGTCTCAAAGGACTCCATTGTCATAGGGGAGTAAATATCACTGCATGTGTGAGATCTCCCCGGAAAGTGGACATCTGAAGACTTGTCTGCACCAAGTGTCACAATGAATCATGTCTATGCATAGGGTGAGTGAGTATTAGCAATGTGTAAGAGATGGAAAACTACAGGTATATGTGAAATAGATGAGATTACAAATATTGATAAGATGTGTCTTCTTTTGAATTCTGGGTTACACATACTACAAACAATCAGGCCTTACCCTTGAGTTATATGTGCCATGCTGTGTGGCACACTGTGCTTTTTACAATGGCCCTTACTGACATATGTTGCATAGAAGTTATTGATCCACTCACTGTACATGCTAGGGCCAACTAATGATCAAAATGTAACAATCTACATACTGTTAATTACATTTCGAACTTAATGTCAGTGTTGACAACACAGAGGTCCATGGTGCAGACCTAGCGAGGCTAGGAATGTTTAGAAATTCAGAGGGCATGATCTACTGTTTCCAACATTGTATCATGCTGGGTAGCATTATGTTATAGTCACATACTGCACATTCATTAAACCTCCAAGTTGCATATGTGACACACTCAGATAGAAGTAACAAAGAAAGGAGTATGCAGTTCCTAAGGGGGCTGACAATGACCTTGGAGTTGGGGCAAATAAATGGCTACCAAGAGGTCTGGGTTACGTTCCTACATCCAAGACTGATAGGTTCAGAGACCAATGTGAGATTCAGTCTCTTCCACAAAGTCAGACTTAATGCGTTCTTCAAAGACAGACCCTCACCTAACAGCAACAACACAGGGCTAGGTAATCCGTCTACCTTTACACCCAACAGCAGTATGGTGCCCAATGAGGTTCTGACCTTTGAGCAAGCTGTGCTCAAGGACCTGAAGGACATCACACTTAACGCTCCTTTTAAGAACCTTTCCAATGCAGAATGGGCAGTGGTGAGATCACTGGCTGATGACTCTTCAATAACTATTAAACAGGCTAACAAAGGGGGTGCTACCGTCATAATGTCGACTTGTGACTATGACACTGAATGTCTCCGCCAACTCCACAACGACAGGTACTATACCCCATCAGCGAGAACCCCACTAAAAGGGTCTCTACCATAATATCAGTTATGGCATTTACAGCTAAAACAGAGGGATGGATCAGTAAAAAAGAATCGGATTTCCTGGTGACAAAAGACCCTAGAACACCGTATTTTTACATTTTACCTAAAATACACGAGGCCACCAATCCAGTCCCAGCAAGACCTATAGTCTCCGGTATAGGTTCACTATTGGAACCATTATCTACATTTTGTGATTATTTTCTCCAGCCACTAGTGAAACAGACACCCGCTTTCCTTCTTGACACCACGTCTGTACTACGCCTCATTGAGGAATTCCCACGAGAGAGCGAGATCGATCTGTTAGTCACTCTAGACGTGGAAGCATTGTACATGAATATACCCCAACGTGCCACCTTGGAGGTAATTGAGGATGCCTTTAGCTCCTCAAATTGGACATCACCTACCCCAATACCTTTTGTCATGGAGTTTGCCACCCTTGCCCTCACTGAGAACTTTTTTGAATATAACAATAAACTCTTCCATCAAACACAGGGCACATTCATCGGAAGTACATTTGCTCCTAGCGTAGCCTGCCAGCGTTTGAGACCAGATCCATCTTCAATCCATCTAACCCATATCCAGGCAACTTGATTATGTGGAAGAGGTACATTGACAACTTTTTAGTCTTTTGGAAGGGAGACAGAAGGAGTTGTGAGGACTTTTGCCTGTGGATTAACACTCTAAATCCATATCTCAAGTTTACTCAAACCATCTCTGATTTCACTGTCCCCTTCCTGGACCTGAACATCAATCTGTCATCAGGCTCCTTGAACACAACACTATACAAAAAGCCTACTGACTGCAACAGTCTCTTACTCTTCAGCAGTCACCACCCTAGGGCCCTTAAAACCAACTTACCATTTGGACAATTTCTCCAAATCAGGAGGAATTGTACCTCCATTGAGGACTATAGGGTGGAATCTACCAAACTAGCATCAGATTTGCATAAGCGGGAATACCCACAACAGACAGTCTCCATGGCTATGAAGAGAGCCAGGAACAACAATAGAGAGGCTCTGTTGGAGAAAACTGACAAGAATGCCACTGAGGCCATCACATGCGTGACCTCTTACACTCCCGCCTCCAGTCAAATCAGGAACATCATACGCAAACACTGGGATATTCTGAACACAGGTGATCTGGCTCTGCCAGCCTCCAGATTTGTGTTCAAACGTATGAACAACTTGAAGGATCTACTTATACACACCAGACCCAAAACCAGGATAGTACTGACTCAAAGATACCTATGGGACTTACCTCCAGCCACTGGCCATTACCCTTGCGAGTCATGTGCAGTTTGCCCCCAAACTAAACTTACCAAAGAAATAACCTTTGCCAACAACTGCACTTGGAAGATAACGAAGCATACCAACTGCAACACCGCCAATTGCATCTATTTACTCTCCTGCCCATGTGATCTCCTTTACATGGGGATGACTACCAGAACAGTCAAAACCCGTATTATAGAGCATAAGAGCAACATTAGGTGTCACAAAACCACTACACGACTGTATACCCATTTCTTAACAAACCAACATGCCTGTGACACACTTAGGTGGATGATCCTGGAAGCACACACATCTATCAACCCTGATGCATTGTTTAGAATTGAACAGAGATGGGTACACTGCCTGGGTTCTGACAAGAATTGCCTGAACGAGGACATTCCTTGGAGCACCTTGAACAGCCCTTAAGTACGAGTTCTAACTCATTTTGCCACACTGTTATGGGTATTGCTCCAATGTAAGACATGTTCGCCCCACACTTATGCGGGCATAACCCCAACCACATGATACCTGAATGCTCCTCACATCTTTATTTCACTATCGGAAATGGCACCCGTTAAGCGCAAGTTAGTTATTTAGCATTTCTACATCATATGCACATATGCACATCGACCGCATGCAACGTTTTATAATTGCTCATACAGTTGTGGGTCTGACTTGACACCACCGTACATGGCACCCCGACACACGAGTCATCTATCTAGCTTAACTACATCCAAAGTACAACTACCGCACATAATCCCCCCTTTTGTAGCGCCCATGCAGGTGCAAATCCGGCATGACACACATGCTATGCTAGTTTACCTTTGCCCGCACAAAAGAGCAATCATAGCACGACATGTTGGAATTTTTCATGATCTATATTTTTTGCATAAAAAGTTGGCTAACCTTATTACCAGATTTTGGGTGACCTAAATAGCATAAGCAGTAGGGTAGGCTTATATACTGGCTGGCTGTACTCGCAGACATTGGTTCCCAATATGTCATCACTTTTCCTAATAGATACTATACCTATACCTATAACACATTCTAAGATGGTGCTCAATTTTTCGAGCCTACCTTCCAACATGGCCACCACCCAAACCCCACAGGAAGATGGTAGGTCAGTGCTTTAGTGTTCCTCGCCCTGACGCTCCTTATTGAGCACCATTTCCGTTGGGATATCTGCAGCCAGAACCGGGCATGCAGTTACCTTCCCGGAACCGGCACTGTGACTAGGTTTTTACTGTACTGCTGCCTGAGTACGTTTTAATGATTTCACGCGCTATACATATATTGTACTATTTCATATGCAATGCTCTAAATCGCATATGATGCTTACGTTATATGCAATGGTAACACAAAAAAGGTGTAGTTGACATGCTTTGGTATTACGCAATCCTTACAGAAAAAGTCATGTAACAAATTACTGTTTTTATATTTGTTTTTCATTCTAGATTGGCTACTACACCCACGGACACCACACGCCACTGGTGCTACTACACTGGTAATATCTAGGTTACTACATCCCATTACCAGTCATTCCGTGTAGATTCTAACTCTTAATTAGGTCCTGAAGAATTGCTGGGATCCTTTTCTGGACAACTAGGGCAAGAAACATGTTGACTGCATAAACTATAGCGCAACCGCCTATAACATTACTGTAGACAGTCCCCATCACTCTTTTTAATCAGGGTGGGAAACAGGATTATTAAAATGAGTTGCCCTGTTCCTCCCATTTCCCTGTTTTAACTCACTGGGTCTTTTAGAAACCACATCACTGCACTTCTACACTTTAGGGCCCCTTACACGCACCTCACCATACAACAAGGAATAAAACATCTCCGCCAAAGAGCCCCCATTGAGGATGTCCGTCGGGTATTGCAGCGCCGACCCGATGAGGAGCATGCCCAATGATGAAGCATGACATCCAGCGGGCTGGGTGTGTGAGGGCCCTAATTCCAAAAGGAAGGATTCCCTATCCTCCCCCTTGCTAGCCATTTATTTGCACCAACTCCAAGGTCATTGTCAGCCCCGTTAGGAACTGCATACTCCTTTCTTTGTTACTTGTATCAGGGCCCGTATGCTGGACCTTTTAAACCCTAATTGTGTCTCTCCTTGTTGTGAACACACTCAGATAGAACAGAATGGAATGTATGACGTTACAACGCATACATTTACAATGCATGCCCTTACAACGCCGTTTTTACATTGCAACATCCTTTGCAACACCTTCTTTTACATAGCATGTAATTACATCGCATTTTCAGAAACTACCCTTACAACGCATTCCATTACATTGCATTATACCTTTACAACGCATACCATTTCAATGCATTCCATTACATTGCATTTAAGTTACGTGTTGGATAGTATAGGGGTAAAAATTACTATTCTAACTCCAGTGAGTGCAACAGTAGGGTAAGTGTTGGATAGTGTAGGGGTAAAAATTACTATTCTAACTCCAGTGAGTGCAACTGTAGGGTATTGTCAGATAGTGTAATGGAACTATGCATTGCAATGGTATGCGTTGTAATGCCTGCGTTGTAGTGACATGCATTGTAATTACATGCGTTGTAGTGACATGCAATGTAATGGCTGCGTTGTAATGACATGTGATGTAAAGGATGTTGTGATGTAATGACTGCTATGTAAAGGTAGTGTGATGTAGTGACTGCGTTGTGAAGGTTGTTTCCCTGGAAATATATATTGTATTTGGGTGTGCTGGTACTCATGTGGCAGTGTAGGTACGACAGTCATATATATATGCCATGGTGCAAGCGTACCTTTGTAATGACTTGGATTGTTTCTGCTCAGAAAGATACTCCTTCATGCATTCAACTATAAAGTCGTAGGTTGATTGGATTTGTGTGTGTGATGCTGAAAGCATCACACATAATCATAACGTCTAATGTCCATCTATTATAATATGTAACGGTCTCATGGGTACTTCCGGGAAGCATGATAAATAATTGACAAAGAGTGAATGGCAATGTTTGAGATGTTAATCGTGAACTTACAGATCCTGTATGTAATTTCCTACATGTTACTTCCGATGTTATTGTCATTGATTTATGATCCAGTTGTGGAGCATCTGCCCCATGTGCGGTAATTATGCTCCAAACTCGCGGCAGAGGTTCTGCACTTGGGGCGGAGGTTTGGCACTCAGGGTAGAGACTTCGTAATCAGGCCAGAAACGAATGAAAATACACATAGGAAGCTACATAGAGGAAATTACATAGAGGAAGTTGAAGGAAGCCATTTTGTATTCATTCTGTGCCATCCTCACCTCAGAGCAACATCCTTTGCGATCTGCTGCTCTGTACAACTATCCTGTCCTCAACATGGCGGAAGTACTTGATGAAAAGGCACCCCCCTACTGTGAGTCTGAATTGAACATTCTTACTGAGGGAGTGTTTGATAAGTACCCTCAGCTTTATGGGGGCTCAGATATGCAGTTGAGGAATGCAGCACGTATGCAAATCTGGCGTGATATGCTGTAGTGCAGTGTGTGTGTCCCAGAGACGGGGCAAGATGTACCGCAAGCGCTGGATGGACCTGTGATGCTGGGACCACATCAAAACCCAGGACATCATGGCTGTGTCCTCCCAGCTACATTAGCAACAGCCCCCATGAGCCTTGAGGGTCCTGAAGACAGTCAGTACATCACCTAAATAATTGTTTGTTTTTATTGTCAGTGGACTGGGCTGGCCAAGGATCCTCTGGACAGGACCAGGGGCAGACCAGGACATCCTCAGCTCGTTGTCAGACATGTTCTCTGGATACTACCAATGAGGAGGAAGAGAAGGGAGATCAAGCTATAAGAAGGTGTAGTGTGCCCACCGGGACATTCCCAACTAGTTCAACAGCCCGGGTGTAGGCTTAGGAGGCTGAAGTAGGGACATTGAGAGGGACTCTCTAGCCAAATGGATGATGAATGTGGGTGGTCTTTTCCTGGCCCACAAGAACAAGAACTAGAAATGGAAATGGTGTCTCCTGAGCAGGCCTCAACTCCATCTGGGCCTGCTACCGACCCCTCCCTAAGTACTGAAACCCCATTCCATGCTACTGTTCCCCTCCGAGTGCCTGCGAAGAAGAGCTGAGAGAGACATCTGACAACAACACCCCCATACCCTTCCTGTTTGACTTAGACCCCTCGATGTGTGTTTCTTCAAGTGGCCGTACCCCAGGGGGTGTTGGGGGGAAATGATAACGTCCGGATTGTGTTCTCTCTGGTCTTACATGAGATCAGAGATCTGATCCTTTTGCTCCGAGAGTTACTGTCCAGGTATATGGAGAATATCAATGCCTCCACCACTTCCTTGGGTTCAGACCACAGTTGTTATGTCCTCAAGTGTGTCTTCCCTCTCTGTATCCTTTGCTACCCCTCGTGGGGTGTCTGGTCCTGCATCTGCCAGCCACAGTGAGTCCACATGTGTGGAGGATCTCAATATTGTCATCAAAGAGGACAGTTAGGATGGCCAGTGACTGTGTCCCCCTAAGCCTAGGCACTTGTAGGAAAACTACTTGTAGCTTCAGGGGCAGACATTGTTTTTTACGTTATAATAATAATAATCCACATTTGTAAATCACGAACCATCACCCATTAGGGTCTCTAGACGCTGGGGGGCCGTCTGGAAGATTAAGCAAGCTATTGCCCAGAGTCACATGGTGCTGGGCTAATCTGCCGCCGGCCCCAGGGATCGAACCCTGATCCCCAGATTCCAGAGTCAGTCACCCTGGACACGGCGCCACACCTCTCTGTTGAAAGGGGACTCTTGTTAGGACAATGTTTTGACCGTGGATTAAATTTTATTTAATCCCTTGTACATAGGCTGGTTTCCCTGATGTGCTTTAAGTATGTTGCCCAAACCCCTCCAAGTTCCCTTGCCCATTCCTCTTGAGGAATCTTTTGTTCTCCCTTTCCATTGGACAGTATTTATAAAAAATTATTGTCTTTTTCATCTAAGAATTTGAAATACATATAAAATATTGTTACAACCCATCTGTCTGTCTTGTGTTTTCCATTATATATGTTGGATTCAAAGTGGTGAGGCCTACATCTGTAGATGTTTTGCTAAGCTTTTAATGTGATACTTTACGATACGATGGTCCTACAAATTAAAATGTAGTACTCACAAACACATACATGTCGTAAAACCAGAGTAAAATTTTGAACATAATCTATACTAATATAATAAAGAGAGAGCCCAAACCTTTGAGGCGGGTAATCTCAGGAACCACAGTACCAATCACAGCACCCAATACAGTGTTGGAAAGGGCAGTTGCAGCAGAAGGACATAGGCTATGCAGACGCCCACCATATACATTTAAAAGGTAAAAGAACCGTGCCAGCAAAGTAGTCCCTTGTGGGCATGTCTGCGTTGTGCTGTGGGCTTGTGCTGGGGCCGTGACAAACTCTGGGGGTGTGTGGTACGTTCCGCCCTTCATGCCATGTCTCATATCGTGTGCTGTGGGCGTGTGCTGGGGGCGTGGGCGTGTGCGGGGCACGGGATTACGGAAAAAAAAGCGAACCTTGTGCCCAATATGTCATTGTTTTTTCTTCCCAGGTTCTGTACATGCCAGCTCCGGGTGTCCACCCTGCTCCCTTTAAATACCCCTGCACCCCATAATCTTAACCCACCTTTACTCCTTAAAATACCCCAACACCCTTAAACACTAACCCATCTTAACCCTATAAATATACCCTGTACCCCAAAACCCAAACCTATCCCTAAACCCTAAAAATACTCCTGTACCCCAAAACCCAAACCTAGCCCTGAACCCTAAAAATAGCACTGTACCTCAAAACCCAAACCTACCCCTGAACCCTAAAAATACCCTGTACCCCAAAACCCAAACCTAGCCCTGAACCCTAAAAATAGCCCTGTACCCCAAAACCCAAACCTACCCCTGAACCCTAAAATACCCCTGTACCCCAAAACCCAAAGCTAGCCCTGAACCCTTAAAATACCCCTGTACCTCAAAACCCAAACCTACCTCTGAACCCTAAAAATACCCCTGTACCCCAAAACCCAAACCTAGCCCTGAACCATACAAATAACCCTGTACCCCAAAACCCAAACCTACCCCTGAACCCTAAAATACCCCTGTACCCCAAAACCCAAACCAGCCCGAACCCTAAAAATACCCCTGTACCCCAAAACCCAAGCCTAGCCCTGAACGCTAAAAATACCCCTGTACCCCAAAACCCAAACCTAGCCATGAACCCTAAAAATACCCCTTTACCCCAAAACCCAAACCTACCCCTGAACCCTAAAAATACCCCTATACCCCAAAACCCAAACGTAGTCCTGAACCCTAAAAATACCCCTGTACCCCAAAACCCATACCTATCCCTAAACCCTAAAACTACCCCTGTACCCCATAAACCAAAACTATATCTGAACCCTTAAAATACCCTAACACCCCAAAACATATACCTCAGTACCCCAAAACATATACCCCTATACCCATACTTACCTTATCCAAACATTAAAAAAAACATGCTTTTACCATTCATGCATTTACAACGAATTTCGTTGTAAATGTATGCGTGGTAAAAGCATATAAAATGTAATGCCATGCGTTATAATGGCATTGCGGAGTCATGGTACTTTCGGAATGGAAGTATGCAAAGTGATGGTATGCGGAAAGAAAGTTGCGGAATAACCCTCCCCGGTAAGTACATTGGTGGGACGGCGGCCCACATCTCCAGCAACATACTCATATTTTTTCACCACCAATTTGAAAAATGCACAGGTCTCTCTCATTGATGGCCAGCACCGACATACACTTTTAGACACACCTCCCGCCACAAGTTCTAGAATTGCGCACTTTAGAGCTGGGGAGCCACGTTCGAATCTCAGCATCAGCTCAACATCCTATGATTCCAGGCAAATCGCTTTTTCTCCCCGTGCCTACCACAAATGAATGTGTTCTTCTGTAATGTAAATTGTGCTCATGCCATGTTGTCGAGTTTGCGCTATATAATATTGTAAGGAAAAATAAAGTAGGGAAACTGGAGTTTACACACTACTGAACGTGCACTCTTAAGTGCATCAGCAGTGCACTGTGAATCGAAGCGTTTCACAGGCATCTGTCTGTGAACGAGGTTAGTTTGCTCAGCAGAGGAGGGTAGGACCTGTACAGTTTGTGGGGGGTGCCTGTACAGGTGGAGGGTGCCCGTGCGGGCGAGAGACGTACCTGTGCAGGTGTGGGGTGTGCCTGTGCAGGAAGTGGTACAAGTGGTTGGGTGGTGCTGGAGTGGGTTGGCGTGTTGGGTCCCCTCCATGTGTTGACTGTGGCCAAGGCATACTGTCTTGCACTTTCTTCTCTATACATTATGATTTGATCATGGTGCATCCCCGACATGTCTTGGCAACATTTCACAATACTGTCCAAGACACTGGTCTGCCTATCAATCATCTGAGGGATTTCCTGTAGTGAGTCTGAAATGTTGTACAATGTAGTCCCTATTTCACAAATGTCCTGCCTCACATCAGACTGTTGTTGGAAAAAATCTTCCCCCCACTGTCCAACATTAGCATCTGCCACCCCCCTCCGCATGGGACACCCTCTGATATGACTGTCAGGTCCACCAGCACACGGAGGGGTTGCATGTTGGAGGTTGTGGGGAGGAGATTCATACCTACGGGCTACCTGCTGCTCAGCAGGGGTGTTATGTCCTTCAGATGCTTGAGAGTAGGTCTGGGATGCACTGTCATGGGAGGAGTGCACAGGAAATTCAAAACATCGACCTTGGATGTGATGGCTGTGAGGAGGTGATGGTTGTAATGTGGGAGGTGAACTCTGTGGTTGGTTGGCTGACTGCTGGGAATCGGCAATTCTCAGACAGGAAGCGGTAGGTACAATGGTGGTCTGACCTGATGTACCCTTCAGTCTTTTAGGCAGTTGGCCTATGATGCCCTCTCCCTCATCCAGGTCATCTTCGACGACCAGAACCTGCTCATCTTTCTCCTCATCTTCGTCTTGTTGAACAGTGCTGGCCACTGATATTGCTGACCTGAAGAAGATTGGGTTGTCTCCTCGGATTGCCATCTGGCCTCCAATGGTAGATGATTCCAATTCATCAATCAACTCATTGTCCCCAGCACCTGAAAGACAGAGGTTGCAACATATTCAGTATTTGACATAGCATATCTTGTGCTACAGCACAGCAGTTTAAGCAATTCTTCTTCGCATCTATCTGAAGTTCCACATGTGATTTGGCTTGTGTAAACCTACTTGTGACAGCTCAGAATGTAGCCTTGAGGTGTTCAATGAAGATGTGAAATGTAAAATCACAGTCACCAACTCCAGCCACAGATCTGTGTGGTATTGATATCCCTGTGATGTCAGCTGCTGAACCTGGCTCCTTGATTGCATGTCAAAAGATTTGATACTTGAACCAGCAGCTTCAGAAGGAAGTGACACGTGTTCAGCATGAACATTGAAAATAAACACAGACATCACTGATTATGTTGGGAACATGTTACACACCAACATTAGATGCTTAGGGAAAGTGACTATATCTTCAACATTACTTCCGCTATGAATTGGTAATTGTGAACACTTTGGGAAAGTGGGCACACTTACAGGACAGACAGGTGGAAGTGAGTCTGAGTCCTGCAGCCAGAAGTTCTCCTGATTCCCTGAATGAGATACTTTGGATGACTGAGGTACTCTTGGTGTCAGTTATAATTTAACAAACATATCCATATTATAATACAAAGGATGATGTGTATTATGTTATATATATTCGTCATTAGAATACACCTTCAGCACAGTTAGTGGTACTCCTTTTTATTAGAGATGAGACAATATAAGTAGTTAGGTGTGTTGAGTCATACTTTCATTAACCAAGATGTTATGAGGTAGTATGCTCTTATGAACTATATCTGAGCATATGGAAATGGGTGACAGCAGGGATATTTGACACACACCACATACTGCTAACATGTCATTCACTATATTAGACTATGAGTATTACATAAAGTTATATGTAAGTGACCTTACCAGGGTCTACCATCTGTCCAGTGTATGGTGCCTGACCATTTGTCACAACTGTACGTTGAGCAGGGGTCACTATAACATGTGTTGTCTTGGCCAACGTCACAGGGGCTAAAAGGATATGAGTATAGTGTTGTTATCATTCTAGTTGACACAAATTAAAACCAAGATACATACTAATTAAGATTACTTGTGTGCATCAAATCATAGAGTTTATGACAACTATCTATAGATTGTCTGATAAGAATGTAGTAGTTGGAACCCACTTCTGGGCATATTTACTTACCAGGTTGTGCAGGTAGTAGTGGTTGATCTGCCCGATGACGTTGACTTCGTACAAGCGCACAAAACTCTGCTCCAGTGAGTAGATTTACTCTGGCTGTATGTGGAAATTAAATGAAGGAGTTAACAGACAAATACAACAAATTATGATTGTGTACAACTTTAAACTAGTCACTTAATAATATTTACAATTCAACTATGAGGTTTACTAATTCATGCACAATTTCATGTGCCAGTTGCAAATCTTCCTTGAAGTCACCAGTAGAGAGAGCAAGAGTTTCTGAAGAAGAAATTGGAAGTAAAAATTTGCAATACTTAGGATTCTGGGGCGTGTAGTGTGATAGACAAAATGAAACACATGAGAGTAGAATTCACCATGAATATTTACACAAACGTTAAGTGACCTCTATAGTAGCAATTGCATTACATATTAAAACATTTTATAAAATCACATTGGGACCGATTCACACAGAGCCTCTGCAGTTGTGGCAGAATATTTGTATTGCAGTTTCTCATTGCGGAGATTCCACCACAAGTGCAGAGCCTCTGTCCCGACTGCGGACCCTCTTTGTGGATCGGGCCCATTGTTTAACCATCACATCTTACCTGACACCATAATAAGGTCATCAGTCACAGACAGCCCACTCATCAGGTGGGGGTGCATGGAGGAGAGGACATCCTTCTCAAGTGGTGTGAGAAGGAGACAGATTCCACTTTGTCCACCAGGGAGAGCTCTGGCCCACTCTATCCTAGTGAACTTCTCCTTCAACGTCTCCTCTTATCCTGCCACTTCTTTTTGCTGTCAGTGATGGGATGAAATCCTCCCCAATTCACTGGCTGCATTGGCCAGCTGCTGCCATAGAGCTGCCTTTCGTGTTGCACTGATGAGTTAGACCATGGGGATTTTTGTAGTTCTCCAGTACAAACTTTACTATCATTTGGGTCTCCTCGTCTGTGAAGATTTTCTTCCTCCTAACATTCAAAATGCTGACACTTGGAAGATGCGCATGACAAGGCAAGGTGCAGAACAGGCAGGTGAAGAATGTGTTTTGTAGAAAACAGAGACATGGATGCGTGCAGCAGCTTTTATGCGCTTTGCTGTGTATGAGTTGCAGGTGGCAATAATAGTTTGCAGGTGTATGTAATTACACTTTCCCTGCCCTAAGTGTGGGGGTTCTGCTCTAAGTGTGGAGGTTTCACCCTGAGTGCAGAGATTCTGCCACAAGTGTGGAGATTCCGCTCTCGGATGGAGGGGCAGCTCTGAGCGTGTAACCTTCGCCCAGAGGTCGGAAATTAAAAAAGGCAAAAATATGCTACTCATGAGTCCTTTTGTCAACACTGAAAAATGTATTAAAGTTAGACTTTTGGTCTACGTTAGACTTTTGGTCTAACTTTACCTTTGTGAATTGGGCCCTGAGTGTTTTAAAATTACACTTGGGTTTTTGGGTGGCCCATCATCGTCTTGTTGGTAGACTAGTTCCCTAAGAGCTCTGGCTCATTACAGGAAGAACACTGTCTTGTTGAGAAGGCCATCTTTAAAGAGATCCTTAAAAATAAGCTCTCCTCAGGGTAAGTGGTGCTTGCCATCTAAGATATTCCAGCAGCTACAGACCTGGCGGCACTAGTTCATACTAATTCTCTTAGGAAGTGAAGAATACTTATACAACTAGTCCTTTCTGCTAACAGATGTCATTGTTCTTATGAAGTGCACAATTTTCAACACAACTAATGCTGGAAACAAGAATGAATGCATACTGTGTTAGCATTTATAATATACACTTACAATGGTGAAACATGTTTGGTGTAACTATAAGCAACAACTTTAAGGAGTGTTGTCGAACTACAGCTCCATTCTATGTATTTACTTATTTCAGAGTTTTGTAAAGCGCTACCTCTAGCCGATAGGTTACTGCAGAGATCTATGTTAGATGAAACAGGCACATAGAAAGGAAAAAGATGGAGCACAACAATGTCTGGTCGGTGGCTGAATCCGATGTTCTTCCATCGTGTCTCAAAGTTTCCTGATTGTTCAGTTGAAGATAAGTCTGCATAGCTTGAATGTTTTCAAGCCACCTACAACCTCAGCTATCCAGATTTGCCTTCAACTGAATAATTAACTAACTCTGAGGAACATTGGGCTTGGCCACCACTCTGACTCTCTTGCGCCTCCTCCATCCTACTGCGCACAACCAAGAAAACTGCGGTCCTGTGGCGTAAAGGAGGCGCTTCATTCATTCATTAATGCAATCCACCTCTGTTGAGTTCAACCATGACTCATGCTTGATCACTGTAACAAGTTGTGAAAACTGTTTCTTGAGGAGAAACATTTAGGTACTTAGGGGCATATTTATGAGTTCTGGCGCATCTCTGCAAATCAGCAGGGATGCGCCAGAACAAATGTGTCACGCAAAACTACCCTTGCGTCACGGCGGATGCGCCGAATTTGCAATGCGGCGCGCCATGGCGCAAGGGTAGTCAGCTGTGTGACACATCTCATGACGTAAGGGTGGCGCATCGCTGGAGTCGCGTCGCGCCAGCAATGCTCGGTTGTGCCCTATACTTAACGTGCTGTGTCAGTCCTTATGCCTGCTTCAAGCAGGCGTAAGGAATTGACGTAACAACGTTGCACAAGTGCCTGCATGTAATCTTGTAGATTTCACGCAGGCACGTTTACGAGGCGCACCTGCCCCGGAACGCCCAACCTGCGCCGGAACGCCCACATGTGGTGCAGGGCTTTACAACGTGACGTATCTGCCTAGATGCGTCACGTTGTATATGGGTCGCAGGGATGCGCAACGTTTACGCCGCCGTTGCATCACGCAACGACGGTGTAAACGTGGCGCAAGTGCCATGTAAATCTGCCTCTTAGGCTTTAACTACTCTTCAGTTGTATATGTGCTTGAACCTCTCATGAGCGTTCTTCTTGAACTACATATTTCTTCAAAAGAGAGTCTATTTGTGATCCTTTGTCTTGACTCGCTAATTTGTTTGCATCACTAGACTTTTTGGGGCTTATTTATGAGCCCCAGTGTCACTTTTGCGCTGCAGTTGCGTCACTATTTGTGATGCAGCGGTCCTGTAAAATATGCGCCATGTTGCGCCCTATTTACAAAGTGACGCATCTAAGCAGATGCGTCCTTTGGTAAAGCCCTGCGCCACATTATACCTGCGTCAGGTATAATGTATGCAGGGTGAGCATTCCCCCGCATCCAAACCTCTTAGAAGTGGCACATTGAAATCTATAAGATTTCAGTGCGCCACTTCTAAGATGCCATTGTGTCAAATCCTTACGCCTGCCTCATAGCAGGCGTAAGGGTGATGCAGTGCTATATTCATAGCCCTCCCCCTGCATTACTGGAGTTGAGTCACGCTTCTGACACAACTCCAGCAATGCGTCAGTTTTGTGCCGACAGATTCGTCAGTAATACTGACGTTTCTGTGATTCCTTGCAACATGATGCGTCATACAGTAAATATAACACATCCCATGTCGCAAGGAGGGCGCACTGAGAAGTGATGCATCGCTGTTTTCATGTAGCGATGCATCACTTCTCATAAATAAGGCCCATTGTTTGTTATACTTGTATACTAGTATGTTTTTTTGTAGCTGTTGTTTTAGCCCACCAATTATTACTATATCTATCCTTCCCCAAGCTTTTTCATGCATGACATTAGTGTGAGAGTCAAGGAGTCTCCATGCAATCAGCAGACCGGGATATTACAATTTAAGATTTTTTCTTGCCCTGGGAACTTGGATTTAGTTAATCTCTTGGTAGATAATCAAGTGTTATAATGCTTTGAATCAACAGGTGGAAACTAAACATCATCTTTCTTCTTTTTAGTGGATTGGTTTCAGGCACAGCATGCTCTTTTATCCAGGAGCGTTCCATCCATGAATCCATTATCTGCCACCTCTACTGCAGGATAATACTGAGATTAATTGGGAAACAATCCGTCCCTTTTTAGGTCTCGACTATTCTATTCCATAAGGGATAAATAGATGAGAGTATAGAGGGCAAACCAAGCTCTGAAACCATCGCGGATTGCGTCCAGTTCATGTGGTACACTCTTGCGGAACGCGCCTCCACATCAAAGCCATCAGCCTCCCTCCCACAGGCATCTGAAGCTTCCCCAGCATGCGCTCGGCCTCAGGCATTGAAGCGTGAAGCTTCCCAAGCGCGCGCTCAGCCTCACTTCTCCTCCCCCCTAATTCACCCCTGCCAGGACCCTAAGGCTGACTTCTTAGGACTCACTTTTCCAAATCTGTCCCTCACCCCTTCTTTATTTCTTCTTTCTCTCACCCCTTTCTTTCTTTTCTCGTCTGCGTATTTTCTATGTTTACTTCTCTCATCCCCATCGTTTTCTCTCGCTATCTCACACTTTGCTTCTTTCTCTCTTCACACTATTCTTTCCTACTTCCCCCTGTATTCTCCCTCTCATCCTCCTTCTTTCTCTTTCATCTCCCCTCCCCTTCTATCCTTCCTGCCTCTCTTTAGCTCTCTCTTCGTATTGTTGCGTCTTCTCCGGTCTCTCGCCTTTTCTCTTGTTTGTTCTCTTTCTCACCCTCTCTACTGTCGTTATCTCCCCTGCTGCTTCTCAAGTGACTGAAAGGGTGTGTTCTGAAACAGACAATTTATTAGAAGTTGGAATTTACTTGAAAAACCCACTATAAGCTACAACATAATGCATTTAAACCTGCGAGGATTGTACCTCGGGAAGACTGGGATAACTGCCGGCTTTGCCTTTCTGCCTTTGCCCTTTCATGAATACATGCCCTCTTTTGTTTGGTTTCAGTGCGCCACAGTAGTCTTCTGTCTGTGTACACACACGTACAAACAAATCAGCCACATGAATGCACATGAACAAATGCTCCCACGTGCAACATCTCAGATACATATCTACCACGCAAAAATACACACACACACACACCTAAACAACCAACCACACAAACCAATGCACACGCAACTACCCAAATATACATACACAGTTGCACACACATACGCAACTACTCAAATACACGTATCTGGGCAAGCAAATACACCAGACGCCTCACAGACACAAACAACCACATAAATACACCTACTCTGAGAAACGCGCAAACGCAATATAAAACAACATGAGAAGGGTGTCCCCAATAATTGAGAAGGACAAAAAAGTTCCAAAAATAGAAACCAACCAAAAAACACACCCACAGAACAGCTGTTTACTTTTCAGTATTAATTTTGATAATAGTTCTAACTAGTTGTCATATTTTAATAGCCATAGAAAAATTCATTTTAGTCCTCTAATTACATATAGCCTTTCATATTGTTTAAATAGTACACAAACAAGAGAAAAACATCAGCCCAGACTCACATTACACAATATAAAAATGGCACGCTATTCATACATTCCATCAATCAACTACTAGCTCACTTCCACACACCACATACATTCAAACTCAAACAGAACAATATTCCTTCAAACATGTAGGGGAAACGCGCAAACGCAACCACAACAATACACTTGGTACCCATGCAAATATATCCACACGCACAGACGCAGCTACGCAAATACACATTCGCACACATTCATAAGCTTCCATATACACACCTACCCGCACAACCACATAAATACGCACACAGACATACGTACATTAGCAAATATACCCACGCGCACAGACCAACCACACAAATAAGCATAGATTACACCCACGCACACAAACATTCACAAACAACCAAATACACATAAACCCCTACACACAAACGCCACCACACAAAATACATACGTGCACACAAATGCGCGTACATACTTACACACACACTAAAACATGCTCACATATACACAGATATACTCGCATATACACGCATGCCTACACGTATCCACACACACATACATACACGTGCATAAATACCTTCAGCGGTTCAGTTGTTTGATTATGCGGTAGTCACTGAAGCAATATTCTCGTGGTGTTTAGTAAATATGTATACTATCTGCCTGTGACGTTTCTCTGGGCTCAGATAGCTGGACCAAGGAATGTAATGTTTATGAAATGCGTGAATGGCCCCTCCACTGTTTTCCTCGTTAGAGTCAATAAAAAACAATATAGGGTTATACCTAATGTTTATGAAAACACAAGTCCTGTAGCAGGACCCATGGGAGTCGGGAGAGATACAGGCCCAGCCTACGCTTTCAAAGTCATTGTCTTATCAGACTGTTCGACCTTCACCATCATTGGTCGCATTAGGACACAGGTAACTGGAAACAGATAGGGAAAAGCTGGGGATTTCGAGCACATAGAGGCAGTAAAGGCCTGTGTAGCCAGAACTACCACAGCACCACTCAGCACCACCCCAGCATCACTCAGCACCACCACAGCACCACTCAGCACCACCACAGCACCACTCAGCACCACCACAGCATCACCCAGCACCACCACAACATCACTCAGCACCACCACAGTATCACTCAGCACCACCACAGCATCACTCAGCACCCCCACAGCACCACTCAGCACCACCACAGCATCACTCAGCACCTCCCCAGCATCACTCAGCACCTCCCCAGCATCACTCATCACCACCACAGCACCACTCAGCACCACCACAGCACCACTCAGCACCACCACAGCATCACTCAGCGCCACTCCAGCATCACTCAGCACCACCACAGCACCACTCAGCATCACCACATCGTCACTCAGCGCTACCCCAGCATCACTCAGCACCACCACATTATCACTCAGCACCACCACATTATCACTCAGCACCACCACAGCACCACTCAGCACCACCACAGCAGCACCACCACAGCATCAATCAGCACCACCACAGCATCAGTCAGCACCACCACAGCATCGCTCAGCACCACCATGGCATCACTCAGCACCACCACAGCATCACTCTGGAACATTACAGCATCACTCTGGAACACCACAGCATCACTATGCGCTACCACAGCATTATTATGCGCCACCACAGCATCACTCAGGGCCTCCACAGCATCATTCAGGGCCTCCACAGCATCACTCAAGCCTCCACAGCATCACTCAGGGCCTCCACAGCATCACTCAGAGCCTCCACAGCATCACTCAGAGCCTCCACAGCATCACTCACGGCCTCCACAGCATCACTTACGGCCTCCACAGCATTACTCACGGCCTCCACAGCATCACTCACGCCCTCCACAGCATCACTCACGGCCTCCACAGCATCACTCAGGGCCACCACAGCATCACTCAGGGGCACCACAACATCACTATGCGCTACCACAGCATCACTGAATGCCACAACATCACTCTTCGCCACCACAACATCACTCCGCGCCATCACAGCATCAATCTGTGCAATCATTCAACAACAACTGGTTGAAATATGTTCTCTCAATGTTTCAAGCTTTATTACAAATGTCACAAAAAGATGTTAATATTTCACTTCTGTTCTTGGATTTTCGTCACAATAAAATACACTGAACATAATCTTCACAAAAGTTATCTACAAAAGTTTAAGCTATTGCCATTATAAATTACAATCACTTTTATTTAAGTATTAATTATTTTAAAAAAATTAAAAGCCATTGTTATTTGTAATATCAATACATCTAAGTCACTTTGGTGGAGGGAGGGGGGTAAGTACTTGACTATGTTGGGGTATAACTGAAGATATATTTGGTTACTGAGGGGGTTGAGTTTTGTAATGCTGATGTATGATGAAAAACCTTCAATAAAATATGTTGTAAAAAAAAAATACATCTAAGTCACGTAAATACAAAACATGTTGCATTACAAATGCTATATGTCATGTGTCACATTTGCGAAAGTTATAACTATTGGCATTGTAAATGACAAAGCTATTAATTTAGCTATTTTCAAATCAAACACATAAATAATAAAAATGTCATTTACAAGACCAATAGCTCAAACTTTCCTAATGCGAGACCTATTGCAGTGCAAATGCTTGTTTTGGTCATTCTCATCATCAAAATCCACACAGACTCTGATCAGCCTGCTTTTTAACCAAGTGCAGGGGAAAAAGAGCTGGCTGTTGTGTGCATATGTGGAAGATTTTACTTTACCCCACCAGAATGAATCATTTCAAGGTGTATTTCATAAGGCAAAAGATTAGGTTTGAACTCCTAATCAATCATTTCACTTTCTAAACAATTTTTATCACATATAGTCAATTTCAAATAATCACATTTATGTGCTATCCTCGGATGGAAATGAACCGCTGAAGGATTATCTGAATCAATATTAGATGAACGGTTTCATGTGCCCTGTGAATTTTCCAGCAGCAATGCTTCTATTCTTAGTTTCAAAGGAAAATGGTAAACCAAGAACCTGAAAAATAGGTACTTGTTACCACACATTTCCAAGCTAAATGAACAGGCTTTCAGTGACGCCAATGCCTGTTAAGAGATTGTGAGCTGATGGTTATTTATACCAGACACTGCAGTCTTTAGTTTTTCCAGTCAGTTTGTGCTCATGTTGTTCTACCAATATGGTGGCACTTGTTCTTTGCAGAGTTTGGCTTGACTCTAACGTTGCATTATGGAACAAACAAGACTCAGAGGTTTTGATGACTCCACAAGCCATCATTCCATCAAACACGTTGGTGGTTGCCATAACAAAGTGATTTTTGCAGGAGGAAATTAAGAGGTCTTTTTCCCCAGATAAGCTGCACCACTGTGCTTCACAGAACCTAAAATGAAGCATCAAAAATGGACTATGATATCTTGTTTCTAGGTTGTATTTCTCATCCAAACACAAAACTACACTTAATCCAATGCCATGCCTTTCACATGTGTTGTATTGTTGGTTTATATAACGCTTACTACCTCTTTCGAGGCATTGAAGCACTTTGTGGATAGGTAATATTCTACTCCATAGGGCTGAGAGTTAGTTTGTCATGTTAGTTGTAAGGGGTGGATTTGGTAATTTTGTAAGCAATATTATCAGAATTGGTAGAGTGATTTATTTTCATGCAATTACTAGTGTAAAGGATGTAAGTTGTTAATTGTTATTGATGAAGATGATTTTGTTATGTATCAATTTGCATTCTTAATTGCGTCTCTGTGATTAAAATGAATTGAGGAAAATTATATTATTCTATTATTTGGTACTCCTAATACATTGCATTATTAGATTAGTGGAGAAGTGTGGCTAAGGATGCCTGGCCTTCACCCTGGGGGTGCCCAGGAGTGGACGCCTCACAGGAAAAGCCAGGACGGGTTCCACAGCGGTATTCATACAAGCGCCTTGAGACCCTTGCGGGTGAGTAGTGCGCTATACAAGTATCAATTTACATGTTTTACATTTACATTTAGAAGGCAGTAGCGTGCGTTGATAGAGAACACAGGTATACTTATTTAGGGTCATACTGATACAGGCTGAGTGATTGTGTCTGGTGGTAAAGGTCATTAGAAATTAGGATGGTCAATCAGTACTGGACAGAAGACATCAGGGGCTAGTATGGCTATAGCTAGTAGGTGCATGAAATAAGCCTGTGGCACAACTCATGCACGTCGAGGTGATAGCTCACGTGCTGTGTCATGCCAAGGAGTAGAAGTACACAGAGAGGTTTTAGATGATGTTAGTTTCTTGGCATTGTCCAGTCATCATAAAATGAGTGAGGCGTTTGCATAGATCTTCTGTGGGGACCCAAGAAGAGGGCAGATGCATTGGAGTATCCTTGTGGTCTGGAATGTGTATTTGGTCAATTACTTGGCTTGTGGGATCGTGGAGAGGGCTGAATCAATTGTAATTCCCAAATCCTGTACCGTGGGAAATGTTTTTGGAGTTCCTAGTTCTTCAGAACACTTTGTTAGTGGGTTGTACATGTTCCATTCTCCGCATGTTAGGGCATCTGTTTTGAGACATAGAGTTTGAAGTGACTTCCTTTCATCCGTTGGGTACTAGCTTTGAGGCAGTCATCTAATTCCGAGAGTTTAAGATAATTTCAACAATTTTCAGGATTATCTTGGTGTCATAAGCGTAGTTGTAGAATGTAGGGAAGATAAAAATGTATGAGGTCCGGGAGTGGTTTGATATAGAAATTTAACAACAACTATTAGATAATTGATCCTTCTGGAGGGCCTGTCTGGATGCTATATGGTTTGAAGGAAAATGGGGGGATAGAGATGATGCTTAAGCTGGTTTTAGGGTAGGCATTGATCTACCTAAGGATATTTCCTTTGATTTCTATATCATATATTTTGTGTAGTAAGAGTCCATGAGGCATAGTGCCGAAGAATGCTGATAGGTCCAAGAAAATGAGTGCTACCACTCCCTCTTTAGAATACAAACACCTAGGGCAACTCAAATATATTCAAAATTGACAATATATCTTTTACGGATCACTGACAAAATATCGACCTACAAAATATCGACCTACAAGAATATCGAGTCAAAAATATCGAGGGCAAGAATATCGACATCCTATCTACAACATGGTAAGTACAAAAATATTGATAAAATAATATAGATGTTAAAAATATCGATGTTAAAAATATTGTTTTTTTTTCTTTTAAAATATAAATGTAAAATAAAGTAAATAACACTAATAAATAAAATCTACATAGTTAAAAATATCTAATAATGTTTAAAAGTAATAAATAATACATATATAATAATAATACATTAATTAAATATATACAGTAAATATATAATATATATGTACTGAACAATAAGTTGTAATAATTATTTTACTAATTTATAAATTAATAAAAAATATTCTAAATTACAAATACATTTACAAACATAAAACAATAACAAATAAAATGTAAAAAATATAAAAAATTAATTTTACTTTTAATATTTTTAAAATTAATTATATAAAAAGTTGGATAGCGTAAGGGTAAAAATTACTATTCCCACTCCAGAGAGTGCAACAGTAAGGAAAGTGTTGGATAGCGTAGGGGTAAAAATTACTATTCCCACTCCAGAGAGTGCAACAGTAAGGAAAGTGTTGGATAGCGTAGGGGTTAAAATTACTATTCTCACTCCAGAGAGTGCAACAGTAGGGAAAGCGTTGGATAGCGTAGGGGTAAAAATTACTATTCCCACTCCAAAGAGTGCAACAGTAGGGAAAACGTTGGATAGCGTAGGGGTAAAAATTACTATTCCCACTCCAGAGAGTACAACAGTAGGGAAAGCTTTGGATATCGTAGGGCTAAAAATTACTATTCCCACTCCAGAAAATGCAACAGTAGGGAAAGCATTGGATAGCATAGGGGTTAAAATTACTATTCCCAATCCAAAGAGTGCAACAGTAGGGAAAGCGTTGGATAGCGTAGGAGTATAAATTACTATTCCCACTCCAGAGAGTGCAACAGTAGGGAAAGCGTTGGATAGCATAGGAGTAAAAATTACTATTCCCACTCCAGAGAGTGCAACAGTAGGGAAAGCGTTGGATAGCGTCGGAGTAAAAATTACTATTCCCACTCCAGAGAGTGCAACAGTAGGGAAAGCGTTGAATAGCATAGGGGTAAAAATTACTATTCCCACTCCAGAGAGTGCAACAGTAGGGTAAGCGGTGGATAGCGTAGGAGTAAAAATTACTATTCCCACTCCAGAGAGTGCAACAGTAGGGAAAGCGTTGGATAGCGTAGGAGTAAAAATTACTATTCCCACTCCAGAGAGTGCAACAGTTGGGAAAGCGTTGGATAGCGTAGGGGTAACAATTACTATTCCCACTCCAGAGAGTGCAACAGTAAGGAAATTGTTGGATAGCGTAGGGGTAAAAATTACTATTCCCACTCCAGAGAGTGCAACAGTAAGGAAAGTGTTGGATAGCGTAGGGGTTAAAATTACTATTCTCACTCCAGAGAGTGCAACAGTAGGGAAAGCGTTGGATAGCGTAGGGGTAAAAATTACTATTCCCACTCCAAAGAGTGCAACAGTAGGGAAAACGTTGGATAGCGTAGGGGTAAAAATTACTATTCCCACTCCAGAGAGTACAACAGTAGGGAAAGCTTTGGATATCGTAGGGCTAAAAATTACTATTCCCACTCCAGAAAATGCAACAGTAGGGAAAGCATTGGATAGCGTAGGGGTTAAAATTACTATTCCCAATCCAAAGAGTGCAACAGTAGGGAAAGCGTTGGATAGCGTAGGAGTATAAATTACTATTCCCACTCCAGAGAGTGCAACAGTAGGGAAAGCGTTGGATAGCATAGGAGTAAAAATTACTATTCCCACTCCAGAGAGTGCAACAGTAGGGAAAGCGTTGGATAGCGTAGGAGTAAAAATTACTATTCCCACTCCAGAGAGTGCAACAGTAGGGAAAGCGTTGAATAGCATAGGGGTAAAAATTACTATTCCCACTCCAGAGAGTGCAACAGTAGGGTAAGCGGTGGATAGCGTAGGAGTAAAAATTACTATTCCCACTCCAGAGAGTGCAACAGTAGGGAAAGCGTTGGATAGCGTAGGAGTAAAAATTACTATTCCCACTCCAGAGAGTGCAACAGTTGGGAAAGCGTTGGATAGCGTAGGGGTAACAATTACTATTCCCACTCCAGAGAGTGCAACAGTAAGGAAATTGTTGGATAGCGTAGGGGTAACAATTACTATTCCCACTCCATAGAGTGCAACAGTAGGGAAAGTGTTGGATAGACAAGGGGTTAAAATAACATACTTATAAATAAAAGCTTTTTTTTAATAATACAAATATAAACTATTAAATAAATATAAACCATATACAATACCTATACATAATTATAAAAAACATGATTAGCAAAATATATTTAACCAAAAATAAATATTAAAAAATACCATTTTATAATATTTAATTACCAATTAATAATTAATTAACAATTAGATAATTAACAAAACTATTAATTTAAAAACAATATTACTTAATTACATTTAAATTACTTCCCACCATATTCCCCTATAAACCCACAACCCGCAACAGAACACATTTATCAATTAATGAATTAATTAAAATTAATTACCTATTAATTAAAATGTATTACCAATTTATTAAAATTCATTTATGATTCCTACTAATTAATAATTAATTAAACATAATTACAATACTTCCCACCCTATTCCCCTATAAACCCAAAACCCGCTCCAAAACATATTTATCAATTAATCAATTAATTAAAATGAATTACCAATTAATTAAATTTAATTACCAATTATTTAAAATTAATTAATATTAACTACTAATTAATAATTAATTTAACATAATTAAATTACTTCCCACCCTATTCCCCTATAAACCCACAATCCGCTACAGAACATATTTATCAATTAATCAATTAATTCAAATGAATTACCAATTAATTAAATTTAATTACTAATTATTTAAAATTAATTAATAATAACTACTAATTAATAATTAATTTAACATAATTAAATTACTTCCCACCCTATTCCCCTATAAACTCATAACCCACTACAGAACATATTTATCAATTAATCAATTAATTAAATTTAATTTCCAATTAATTAAAAATAATTACCAATTAATTAACATTTATTAATCAATCTTACTAATTAATAATAATTTAACATAATTAAATTACTTCCCACCCTATTCCCCTATAAACCCACAACCCGCTCCAGTACTAAAACATAAAATAAAATTAAAAATAACATTTGTAATATATAATATATAGTACACATATAATTTAAATCAAATAAACTACTTAACAAAAACATTTAACACATACATATAATATACATAATAAAATACATAACAACAAACAAATATCGATATTAGTAACATCGAAATTAGTGACATCGATATAATTGATATCGATATTACTAACTTCGATATTACTTACATCGATATAAAAAAATTTGATATTACTTACCTTAGGGTCGATATTCTGTCCAACGATATTCTTGATCTCGATATTCTTCACCTTCGATATTTACAACTCAATATTATTGTAAGTCGATATTAGGGATTCGATATTTTGACTGTGTACCATCTTTTACATAGAGTTATAGGGACAACAATACCATATTATGAACCAATACAAATATATTTTGTTAAAAAAAATACCTTATAAATATTACATTATGTGATTCATAAACACACTTCAATCGTATCTACATACATTCTAAAATAATTCTACACACTAACAACAAGGTACATAGACAAGACAATGACAACGAAGTTATGATAAAGTGATAATATCTTGTATTTCCTAATATATAATATACATTTCATCAAGGTCAAAAGACACTGGTCTATAACACAATTAAATAGGAATCGGTGTCTGGAACACAAATTCCTTTCATTTCTTTCTATGCTCGTTTCAGCACAGAAGTGCCTTCATCAGGAAAGCCACAAAAGACACTTGCGTAGTAATGTGTATATATAGTTCCAACAATAAATCGATAGATAAAAATAAGATTGTTAATGCTTTGTGTCTATGCCCTGACTGGTGGTCACAATGTCAAGGAAATATGGAAATAAATAAAATATAATAGATAAATCCCACATGGACCAGAAAATTGATACAACAAAGCCAAAAGGAAGAAAAATGTTTTTATATATTTGTATCATGCCGGTTTGTTGTGCAACCAAACCGTAGACCATATATTTATTAATAATACATACAGTGCACCGTGACCCTCTAAGTGACATAAAAAAGTTTTTGTGCACTTGATACACCAAAACCCACAAAGTGTACATTTAAAAAAAATGTTTTTTAATGTAAATTGTACCAGGGTATAGACTCCGAAAAAGAAGGTCTTATAGATGAAGGATCTGATTATGATGTTTAGAGTATACCTTCAATAACTAAGGGACATACAGCCTGATTCATCAAGCTGAATTGCGCTCGCAAAGGGCCAGATTCTGAGAATCTGGCCCTTTGCGAGTGCGATTTTTGCATTTGGGATTCATCATCCCAAATGCAAAAATCGGTAATAGCGATTTCGCTATTTAGCGAGGAATTACATTTAAGGAATCTCTATTTGAGATTCCTTAAATGCAATTCATCATCCATTTTTAAATAGCGAATTCGCAATTTCGGTCCGCTATTTACCGCGAGGTCAAACCTCGTGGTAAATAGCGAAAACTTAGAAAAATGCTTTTAAAAGCATTTTTCTAAGTTGCATGTTGCACACACACATGTCCTTTGGACATGTGTGTGCGCAACACCTGTTTAAATTTGCATTTAAGGGGTGCTACAGGGTGTCCTTTGGACACCCCTGGCACCCTTTAAATCGCTATCTTATTTGCGATTAGCAAATTGCTAATCGTAAATAAGGAATACTCCCCATTCATTCCTAGGGGAGTTATTCCTTATTTGCGATTAGCAATTTGCTAATCGCAAATAAGGAATATGAAGGAATCACATTTTTTTTTGCGATTCCTACATGAATCCCGTTTTGCGAGCCTGTAATTCCTTATGAATCGCTATTATTGACTCGCAAAACGGGTCGTTGATGAAAGTCATATATAGATATTGATTAAATGTATCTATGAGTTAGATGATGTCAAATTATTACCTAGATATCTGGATATGGTGGATCTGTGGTTGACTGTATTTGTCAGGATAAGGCAAGATAAGTCTATCACGAACGAACCAAAAAAAATAGGATGCAAAACAAACTCGAGCAGGTACTCAGGGACACAGTATATATGAGTACCTAAAATAAAAATGACAAGGCTCACCCAGGGTGAAGAGAATTCGAAAAGTCAAGTCCTTATGGATAACAAAGGCTATGTATTCACCTAACAGATATATAATATACAGAATCGTGTTGCCGATAATTATAGATGTGAACCAATAAAAAGAATGATAAAGAATCTGTAATGCCTGGAAAAATGAATTTGAGGCCGTGCCCTATGGAAATGAGGGAATTCCTTTGACTATGCGCCCGCGCCAAATTACAGACAAGGGCAGAGAGTCAAGGCACCCGCCTGCAAGGGGATCTCTAAACCCCTGTGAAATGCAGGCGGGTGCCGTCTGCACTGTGAAAACAGCAGCTGCTCCGTATTTTCACATGAATTTCGCGGCTGCAGCGCATACACCATAATAGGGTGCATTATCACTGTTTGTGCCTGGCACAACTTTAGAAAGGTGTGCCGGGCACAAACAGTGATAATGTGTAATACGGCCCCTGGTGTCTAGTGTGTGAATCTCTGCTTGGGATCGCCCTCTGAGGCTACTGCTCCCAAATGAAGGATTTTCGTTAGCACAAACTGTTCATGTCCACTGCATTCTAAAGGTTTGTCTACCACAGTTCAGCAATTACACAACAACTGCCAATTAATTAAACGGCATGTTCTAGGCTACTGAGGAGGGATCAGAAAGATCTTCCCTTTTTTAAGGGCTAGAGACAGGTAGAATTCTCTGCTTCTCAGGTTTGGCCTTTGATTGTGTCAGGACTTCCAACTTAGCAGAGGGTGCCTCGGTAGAGGGTCATCGGCAGCCCCTCATTCATGAGGATTGTAACACAGGAAGATAAGTCCAGTCTTCAGAATGTATGTATTATTTAAAAACTAAATTTGAATCTTTTCAAGACTGGTACAGAAAGAGACATTCTACTGAGTCGAATTCTTTTTCATAGACCAAAAGTGCTGCCTCTAGAGTTAATTAGGTGGTAAAGACTAATGTTAGTAGAGCAAACACTGATTGATCTCAGTGTACCATCAATATAGGTCTCACAGTCAGGGTGAAATCCCCACTACCACCATCACAAGGAATGGAGTCTTAAATCTCTGAACATTGAACAGCTTGTACCTGACAGTCAATGAAGCAGATGTGTCCTGTTGTCCTGTCCACTTTCAACATTCAGGTGTACTAAGTCCCCACGAGGGTCATCTGAGTGTCCAGACCATTCCCATGTCACTGCCTGAGCTAAATGTAGAGTGTTGCCTTCACTGCTCTCAATGCCTTTGGGGCTTTGTGCACGCCCACTCAGCCAATCAAGGGGCAGATGCCTATTTCAACATCATGGAGATAATCCACTTCATGAGCACAAACGTGAAGTCAATGAACTTGCAAGTCTGCTGCACACTTCTGGTCTGAGTAGGTTTGTGCCACCCATACAGTTGGATACTGCTCCCACTATTTGTAACAAAAAGGGATGTACACCGTGTAACACCTTAGTGGAATGGGCTGCCAAAATTGTCCATAATTTATTCATGAAGACCACTCCCACTTCCTCCATCCATTGGATGTGGACATCATCTAGTACAGGGCTTTGCATTATAAGCATTGCCTGGTGCAGCAGTAGTCTGCTTTACCACTAGTATCCATGTTTAGCAACATCTGTGCCAACTCATAAGCAGATGTTTCTATTGTGCCCCAGCCCAATGACCATTCAGGTGAGAAGCCTTTTCATCCCCCTGATTTCAGCAAGTATATGTAGACTGTCCAGTTGCACATAAACCACCAACCTGTACAACATGTGCCGGTGAACATTTTAAAATGCCAGTGTCTTGTAACACTTTGCAAATGAAATAAACCTCAAAGGGGGATTTAGTGAATGAGGCTGCGAGGTTTTTTTTGCCTTCAGAAACCTCCTTGAGCAATGGCGTGCCACTGCCCTCAACCTAAAGAAATGAGGCCGAGATGACAATCATCCAACAATGCAACAAAGATAGTCAATGGCATGTTACTGTTTACCAGAAATGTCTTTTCTACTGTCTCTCTTTCAGATAGCTACTTTACCCTAAATTGCAATTGTGCCGGTAGATGGAACAGTTCTCACGCAGTGAGCAGAATTAGTGATCTGGACATACTTCCTCAACTACATCCAACAGTCGATGGCCTTGTAAAAATCAACAGGATTTCCATCGGGTCTGGTAATTTACTGAAGGTCAGGCTGGAGATTGTCTTTTTAATTTTGAACTGAGAGATTGGTTCATCCAGAGATTCCTGGAACTCATTGCTTAAGTAGGGGATCTGGGCACAGTAAAAAAACACCAGCCGTAGGGACTCACATTGACTATTATGTAGATTTACATGAATAGAGAGAAGGCACAGTTAATAGTGGTTTCATCATTAACAACATGCCATTTGTCTTCAAAGAGATTGCCAAGACTGCCGATTTGTACTGCACAAGCTGTTTAAAAAACACTGTAATTCTCCC
Source organism: Lissotriton vulgaris (assembly GCF_964263255.1). Classification (NCBI taxonomy): domain Eukaryota; kingdom Metazoa; phylum Chordata; class Amphibia; order Caudata; family Salamandridae; genus Lissotriton; species Lissotriton vulgaris. The sequence continues at coordinate 1,050,960,664 of NC_141693.1, forward strand.
TTAACATCTGAATTTCTATTTCATTGACATTTTTTGTGTGTATGACCTACTATTTGCTTCCGAAACTAAATAGGATAACCATAACAGAAGGTGACTGGGTTTGGTGTTCCACTAGCAGCAAACTGCGTCTCTAGATCCCCATGGATACTGGATAGACACAGACAAGTAAATATAAAGTTTACATGTAAATAATAAGTGGGCTGATTATCCAGCTGCTAAGCTGTGCTAAAAGAACGAACACTGAAGTGTGTGAAAGCAGTGACATGGGAGAGCCTGTAAAATCCCAGATGTGAAGTTAAAGAAGGAGCCTTATATAGCTGATGGAAATTCCAGATGACTGCTTGCAACTGTGTTCTCATAGATCCACTTGTGGAATATGGCATTGGGTGCCCTGGCATTTTCTATGTCCAAAAGAAATAAGAGAAGACAAATTGTGGGAGTTATATAAAACAAGCATTGACAAGGCTGAAGGGTCTGGGTTTAATATACTCAAGCATGCAGTGTTAGTACATTAGAGTGAGACACACAAGAAGGAGCCAGAAGAGAGGACAGAAAGGGCTATAGTTGTAAGATAGTTCCTCAAGCAAGTACTCAAGTGGAGGAGGAAGGATGCATCCAAACAGCCAATAGCATTAGTGAGAGATGAAGATTCCATTGGGCTGAGCCAAGATGTGATTGAAAAAGTCTGGCTGGAAGAAGCTGAGTGAAGAAAGAAAGAAAGCCAGTGGTTGAAAAGGGCGGCTCCAAAGCCCACTCTGTATATATTAGCAATAGGCCAGTTTGACAGTTGTGTGGTCAAAACCCAGACGTACCAGACTTAAAAAGCCCTGCTGAAAGTAGTCCAGGCCATTAGACAACAACAGCAATTTGAATATGCAACTGGATCTCACTGGAATGTGCAGTGCATTAGTAGACCAAAGCTCTACATGCCAACTACTGTATCCTGTAGAAACCATAAATAGCCAGTCAGCTGTCCTTCTAAGTTGCACCCTAATTGTGAAGCGGATTAATGAATGAGGTAATGTTATTGGAGCTACTTCAAGGAATAACTGTATTATAACAATGCACAGAATGTAAAGGAAAGCATGATCTGTATTATGATTTTTTTTGCCAACGATCTTTTTTTTTTAAATAGATTTTTATTGATTTTTTATATTATACATATCATATCTTCATGTTACATATCACATATAGCCTTCACTTATTACAACAAAGAAACACATGACAGTCTCTTTTTACGTCCAGGTCGGTGGTACAGATAAAGATTCTTGTAGTATCACAAATGTCCATTTTCTTTCTGTGTCGATATCTTCTCGATCCACTGCTATGCTCGGTAGGATCATTCCAATAAACATGTTTCCAACTCCCTCCTCCCCCACAAAAACCCCCTGGTCTCAAGTGTATTTACAACAATTTCAGATTAGGGGTGTCCCAGCATGTATTCTACTGCATGAATCCACAAGTGGTTCCTATGTAACGTCAGCGGATTTTATGGCCTCAATCATAACGTCGCAGTCCAACGCTATAGGTATCTTGAGTAATCCTCTTAGTTCCTCTCTGCGCAGTGCGGCGCTTTTAGCACTGCCTCAACGCAGCATTTCTGTGTGCCAGGTTGATATGGCTGGTTTTTTTGGGGACATCCATCTAATAGTGATGGTACGGATAGCTAAGATAAGCGCCAGGTCTATAAAGCGGTATTGTACTTTATGTTTTGATACTTGTGTATGCAGACCTAGAATGCATTCCTCCATTGTGTTTTTTATCTCATGGTGTGCAGCCTCCCCTGTTATTTGCCTAACGTTGTCCCAATACCCCCGGACTGTCTGACAAGTCCATAGCATGTCTGCCCCTTCTAGTAAACATCTCAGGCAATAATGCTGTGTCTGGGGGAACATTCTGTCCAATTTATGCAGAGTGAGGTAGGCTTGGTGCAACACCATAGTCTGAATAAAATTAAATTTTGCATTCCTTGATAGTTTTCATGGATGTTCAAGTATACGTGTCCATTCCTTATCTGTCAAGTCCCTGTCTATGTCCTCAGTCCATGCCTTCCGTAGTGTGTCCAAAGTGATTCTTGTATGTGTGCTGAGGCCTGTAAAGAGCCTTCTAATGAGGTGTCTGCCTCTTCCCATATAATAAACCATCTTGACCAGATCATGGGTGGGAGGCTCTTGTCTCTGTAGGGCCCAATGTGTTTTGATGTATTGAAGCAGTGCAGCATGTGTCAGATATAAATGTGTCGGGCCCCGGTTTCGTTAACAAAGGTATCATGGTCTAGTAACGTAACGCCCCATCTCTGAATAGGTCTGCCACTGCGCTAATCCTCACATCCAACCAGGGTGTTAATTTACGCTTTGTGAGCCTGCCGGCCGCCAGTGGGGTCCCCAATGGCGGAATGTTACCCGCATATGCAGGGGGAGCATGTGCATACTGCAGCGCCGCTTTCCAGCACCGGAGCGCCGTGCTTAGTAATGGATCCCTCGGGAGTGTACTACCAGGCAGCAACAGGACTTGTAAGGCACCGCTATCTATGTCCACCTCCGTTTATCCTATTTCTTGTAAGTTGAGCCCCGCCTTCCAATATGATAACCTCTGCAATTGGTATGCATAGTAATACGCCCGCAAGTCCGGGACCCCCAAGCCTCTCATGTGTGTATCCACTTGTAATTTCCTCAGTCTTATCCGTCCTCTACCTGTACCCCAGAGAAGGTCAATAAGCAGAGTGTTTAGCAGTCTGAACGTAGCGTGTGGCACTATTAGTGGTAAGTTAGTGAAATAATACAATAATCTCAGTAGGACTACCATTTTTAGGTCTCGCCTGTCGATGCACATGCGCATCGAGCTTGCGAGACTATGGGGGCTTAAACAGTCTTTAACCAACTTGCAAGGAATCATGGCGATTCCTTGCAGTGCCCGTGAAATTCAAGCTCAATGCGCATGCGCATTGAGCTTAAAAGCGCGTGCACATGCCCCCAGCCGCCTGCCTTGCATGTATTTTCCCTCAGGTGCACTCCTCCCACACCCCCGCTCCGCCCCCTCCCCTGCCTGCCGTGTCGCATTTCTTCAGTTCCCTCAGCCGCACTCCAGGCCCCTGCTGCTATCACACCCTCTCCCCGCTCCGCCCCCTCCCCTGCCCGCCGTGTCGCATTTCTCCTCCCCCCTCCCCTTCTCTGCCTTCCCTCCGTCTTGTTTCTTTTGGTCTTATTCTTGGATGTCACCGGATGATCTGTAGACTGTACCTGAGCTGGTACAACAACCTCCAGCAACAGTCCGTGCGTGACTCTCTTGTGACGCTCTTGTTTAGTGGTTTTATTATCTTTTGTTGATTGTTTATTGTATATTGTCTGTTGTATGTTAACATTTGTTTTTACTGTCAGCCTTTGGCAGTTTTCAGCAGAATGGTGCTTGTGCTAATGACCATCTCGCTGCTAGATATTCACAGCCCTTTGCACCAGCTCCTTGCCTGCTCAGATTGACACCTAGAACCGCCGGACAAATCCAGATATCTGTATTTATGCATTGCTTACTTTCTCAGCTGTGTATTGAGCCCGTCTTTATTAGTTCTAGTCTCCGCTAGCGCGAAGCGAGAACTTTTTTAGGGGCTGCAGAAAATGCTCCCAAAGGCTTTGGAATACGGCTCGGCTGGCGGAGAAGCCCACAACTACAGCTTTTGCCACCAGCCACTTCATGCGCGCCCCACTCCCCCTACTCCTCCCACAAATTAAGACAAGAACATCAAAGCGACCGCAGCCGCTTTGAGGTTAGCGGCCGCGGTCGCTTTGTTTTTGTAGGCACGCAGCTATTACTTTTTTCTCCTTTCATTGTAGTCTTCCTTTAAAGTGTTGAGTGCGTCATGGTGGAATTGGTTTTCCCTCACTTTAATCGGCCTGCTCTCTTCCTCTTGTTGTATTTCTCCTCCTGTCTTTCACCCCCTCTTCTCTCCTATTACACATCTGCTCCCAGAGCTCACACCTTAGTGCAGGACCTCTTCCCGGAAGCTGCTCTGATAAATGTGTGCCTTACTCTTCCTGGTGCACTCACGCACTACAGATCTCACTCGTGCAGACTTCTCTCCACGGCCACCTCCTGCCTCTGCTGAAGACTAGAGAGCACATGTCCTGCCCCCCGTGCCACATCTCTACTACCCCCTGCACTCCCCTGCCCCGATCTCACCACTGTTCCTTTACCTATGATTCCCCGGCGTCCCTAATGGTGCACTTGTGTCCACGTGCACCTGGCTGGACTGCGCCCCCCCCCCAGCCCTTCGATCTCACCAATGTTTCATTACCCATGATTCCCCTGTGTCCCTTTGGCCTGTGTCCCCTTGTGCCCACACCCACCTCTAGCCAGATCTGCACTGCCCTTCCCCCCGCCCCCAGATCTCACCACTGTTCCTTTACACATGATACGCCTGTGCACGTCTATAAGCCGCTCCCTTTTCCATGCCTACCTCTTTCTAGCCAGGGCTGTGCTGCCCACCTTTCTCATGTGTTCACATCTCTCCCCTCTTGTGTCCTGCCTTTGTGGGGAGTGCTCTACAGTATCTTAATCGCCCTCCCTTTACACTCCTCTCGTCTCCATTTCTTCCCTTGTTCTACCTTGCCATGAGTGTCCGTGTGAGCACAAACTCGTCTTCACTATACAAAATCCACAGCTATTGGCTTTGACCATGCTCGGCAAACTTTTATTATTTTCTCCTTCTTAAGCAAATATTTCCAGTTAGCGCTTTGATAGGTGGCGGAAGTAAATCTGCCTTGCCTATTCTTTTACTATCTTTTCGCCTCTGGGCTGGTTACACAGGTCTCCGCTACTTCTGTAGTCTGCAGGGGGTACAGTGCTGCGAGCCATTGTGGGATTAACCATTGCTTTATGCAGTCCTGCGATACAATGCAGGGCGGTGCTAACTCCGCCCCTTCTAGTCGCTTATCTTTAAAAGCCTCCAGTTTCATGATAGCACACGGAGCTCCGCTTGTGTGCACAGCCCGTCTGTTACAGGTTTGTGCGAGCACACAGAGCTCCGCTTGTGGGCATGGGCCGTCTATTACAGGTTCTCGCTAGCACACGGAGCACCGCTTGTGTGCACAGCCGGTCTGTGTTCCAGGTTTGTGCTAGCACACGGAACACCGCTTGTGTGCACGGCAGGTCTGTGTTCCAGGTTTGTGCTAGCACACGGAGCTCCGCTTGTGTGCACGGCCGTTCTGTGTGTTCGTCTGTTCAGGCTCGAGAGCATGTGCACAAATCTGAGTTTTGATTGGAGGTGGCCACCAGGGCCCGTCCACTCAAAATGCAGCCTCAAAATAAAATCTCAAATTACTACCTCAAAATGCAATGCACCACTACAAAATAACACTCAAAATATAAACTCAAACACCAGCATCAAAATTTACGCTCACTCAATATATCGCCATACACAAAAACATAACACTAATACAACGCCCTCTCTATAACACTATATCAACATCTAGCTATCGCCCTCTATCTATCTATCTATCTATCTATCTATCTATCTATCTATCTATCTATCTATCTATCTATCTATCTATCTATCTATCTATCTATCTATCTATCTATCTATCTATCTATCTATCTATCTATCTATCTATCTATCTATCTATCTATCTATCTATCTATCTCCCTCACTCTATCTATCGCCCCTCACTCTTTCGCCCCTCACTATATCCATGGCACCTCACTCTATCAATCTATCGCCCTCACTCTATCAATGTATCTATCACCCCTCACTCTATCAATCTATCGATCTATCGCCCTCACTCTATCTATCACCCTCACTCTATCTATCGCACTCACTCTACCTATCGACCTCACTCTATCTATCTATCACCCTCAAAACATCACTCAATGCAACCATTCAACAACAACTGGTTCAAATATTTTCGATCAATGTTTAAAGCTTTATTACAAATGTCACAAAAATATGTTAATATTTAACCTCTGTTCTTGGATTTTCGTCACAATAAAATACACTGAACATATTCTTCAGAAAAGTTATTTAAAATAGTTTTAGATATTGCTATTATAAATTACAATCTTTTTTATTTCAGTCTTAATTAATTAAAACGTTTTAAAACAATTTGTATTTGCTAGATGAATACATCTAAGTCACGTACATACAAAACATGTTGCATTAGAAATGCTATAGGTGTCACATTTGAAAAAGTTTAAAGTATTGGCATTGTAAATGAAAAAAAAAAATTGCTATTTTCAATGCCCACACATTAAAAAAAAAATGTCATTTACAAAACCAATAGCTCCAACTTTTCTAATGCGAGACCTATTGCATTTCCAATGCTTGTTGCCAGGGCTGCCCTACCCATTACAGACAATGGCAGCTCAGTCCAGAAAGTGATACTGGATCGCAAATTGCGTATCGCTCTGTTCAAATTACCATCTAACATGTCTGCATGTGTTCGATAGACCTGTATACCTAGGTACTTAAATATGTGCAGGACACCTGAAGCCTAGTATCTCCGAAGTCGATGTCTGTGATTGCTGCGTGGTCTGTGTAGAAAAAAGCGTGCAATTTCGCAACGTTAAAGGCCAGGCCTGACAAGGCTGTAAAGTGATGGAATGTCTCATATATTGGGGCCAGGAGCAGACAGAGATCATGAAGAAACAGACTAATGTCATCAGCGTACGCCGAGAAAAGGTGCAACGCATTCCCTATCTGTATACCTTGGTCGATAAGATCTTTGCGCATTTTAATAGCCAATGGTTCTAGGCCCAGTTTGAATATAGGAGGCAACAGGGGGCAGCCTTTCCTAGTCCCTTTATGTATAGAATATTCCTCTGAGATATGACCACGTGCTCTAGGTGCCGTATATAATAGGCGCAGTCAGGCAATATATCCCTCCGGGATCCCAAATTTCTCCAGCGCCTTAAACATATATTCCCATTTGATTGAATCAAACACTTGTTTGAGATCCCCAAAAATACAGCCGTGTGTAGGTACCTCTTTGGAGCTTCCATCATGACATAGTGTAGTTTTCTAATATTTAGCGATGTGCTGCGCGTTGGTAGAAACCCAGTCTGGTCTATATGGACTAGTTTTAGCAGAGAGGGCAATAACCTGTTAGCCAATACCTTACTTAATATTTTATATTCCGTAGTTAATAATGACAGTGGACGATAATTGGCCATATCTGTGGGGTCTCGTCACATCTTCGGGAGCGATACAACCACTGTTTGCGCCGTGGTGTGCGGTAGGGAGCCCTTATCCCACGCTGCCTTATATAGGAGCTCCAATTGGGGCACCAGGGACTCTGCATACGTGGCGTAAAATTCAATTAGGAGCCCGTCCATACCAGGGGTTTTATTATGGGGAAGTCCCTTCGTGGTGACCCTGAACTCAGCCTGGGTGATGGGCCCTATGAGGCCCTTCTGGGCTGCCGCCATGAGTCTCAGATATTTGTGGCAGTGGCGTAACGAAACTTGAGGGGGCCCCCCTGTAAACTACATGGAGGGGGCCCCCCTCCCATCCTCCGTGCCAATCTAGCGCACTCAGGCCAGCGACCCGCCATACTGCAAGGGATGCAGGCTATTGTTACGCGACTGTCACCAATACAGCCGTTATAAGTAACACTGGATGGTGGAGTTAAAGGTTGGGCGTAGTCTGCCAGCAGGCTATCATAGGTGGTGGTCCATTCATTACAGTGTCCCTGCCATCAGTACGCCGGGGAAGTTTGCTCAATTTTAGGTGGGTTTCCTGATGCAGACTCCTGTCATGATATACAACATCGGGCCCACTCATCGTTCAGTTTTGACAAAAGCGCATCCACTGCTCTTTCTCCTTTCCGTTTTAAAACATTAGACAATGTGACAATGCAGTATTTCAAAAGCAGATGTAACTACAAAGAGCACTTTCTCCTTTCCGTTTTAAAACATTAGACAATGCGACAATGCAGTATTTCAAAAGCAGATGTAACTACAAAGAGCACTACATTTTTATTAGTAGACAATGGCAATCGTAAGAGGCATTGCATAGCTTCATACACACTTTGACCCCAATTCCATCACAGTCTCTCTCTCTCTCTCCCAATTAGTCTCTCTCAGTCAGTCAGTCTCTCTCTCTCTGTCATTCAGTCTCTCTCAGTCAGTCAGTCTGTCAGTCATTCAGTCTGCCAGTCTCTCTCTCTCTGTCAGTCTGTCAGTCAGTCGGTCGGTCTCTCTCTCTCTCTCTGTCAGTCTCTCTATCTCTCTCAGTCTGTCAGTCAGTCAGTCACTCTCTCTCTCTGTCATTTTCTCAGCCAGTCAGTCTCTCCGTCAGTCAGTATTCAGTCTCTGAGTCAATCAGTCTCTACTCTATCTCTCTCTCTCAACTCTGTCCACTCTATCTCCACTGTCTCTCTCTCCACTCTCTTTCCACTGTCTCTCCCTCCACTGTCTCTCCACTCTCTCACTCTCTCCACTCTCTCTCTCCACTCTCTCTCCACTGTCTCTCTCTCCACTGTCTCTTTTTCCACTGTCTCTCCACTGTCTCTCCCTCTCTCTACTCTCTCCACTCTCTCTCCACTGTCTCCCTCCACTCTCTCTCTCCACTCTCTCTCCCTTCTCTCTCTCTACTCTCTGTCCACTCTCTCTACTCTCTCTCTCTACTCTCTCTCTCTCCACTCTCTCTCTCTCCACTCTCTCTTCACTCTCTCTCTCTCTCCTCTCTCCCTCCACTCTCTCGCCACTTTCTCTCTCTCCGCTCTCTCTCTCCGCTCTCTCCACTCTCTCTCTCTCCACTCTCTCTCTCTCCACTCTATCTCTCTCTCTCCAATCTCTCTCTCTCCACTCACTCTCTCTCCTTTATCTCTCTCTCCACTCTCTCTCCACACTCTCTTTCTCCACTCTCTCTCCGCTCTCTCTCTCCACTCTCTCTCTCTCCACTCTCTCTCTCTCCACTGTCTTTCTCTCTCCACTGTCTCTCCACTGTCTACCACTCTCTCTACGCACCCTCTCTCTCTACTCTCTCTCTCTCTCTCCACTCTCTCCACTCTCTCTCTCTCTCCACTCTCTCTCTCTCTCTCCACTCTCTCTCCACTGTCTCTCTCTCTCTACTGTCTCCACTATCTCTACTCTCTCCACTCTCTCTACTCTCTCTCTCCACTCTCTCTCTCTCTCCACTCTCTCTCCACTCTCTCTCCACCTCTCCACTGTCTCTCTCTCCACTGTCTCTCCCTCTCTCTACTCTCTCCACTCTCTCTCTCGCTCTACTCTCCCTCTCTCCACTCCCTCTCTCCACTCTCTCTCTTCACTCTCTCTCTCCACTCCCTCTCTCTCCACTCCCTCTCTCTCCACTCTCTCTCTCCACTCTCTCTCTCTCCACTGTCTCTCCACTGTCTCTCACTCTATCTACTCTCTCCACTCCCTCTCTCTACATTCTCTCTCCACTCTCTCTCCACTCTCTCTCCACTTTCTCTCTCTACTCTCTTTCTCTCTCTCTCCACTCTCTCTCTCCACTCTCTCTCTCTCCACTCTCTCTCTCCACTCTCTCTCCACTGTCTCGCTCCACTGTCTCTCCACTCTCTCTCTCTTTCCACTTTCTCTTTCCTCTCCCTCTCCACTCTCTCTATCCACTCTCTCTCTACTCTCTTTCTCTACTCTCTCTCTCTACTCTCTCTCCTCTCTCCCTCCACTCTCTCTCTCTCCACTCTCTCTCTCTCTCTCTCTCCACTCTCTCTCTCTCTCTCCACTCTCGCTCTCCAGTCTCGCTCTCCACTGTCTCTCTCTCTACTGTCTCTCTCTCCACTCTCTCTCTACTCTCTCTCTCTACTCTATCTCTCTACTATCTCTCTCTACTCTCTCTCCCTCCACTGTCTCTCCACTCTCTCTCTCTCCACTCTCTCACACTCCACTATCACTCTCACTCCACTCTCTCTCACAAAGTAGTGTGCGTTGCCATGGGCGTCCGCAGAAATGTTTCGGGGGGGGCACATTCTTAACTTCATCACCATCCCCCTTGCACCCTTCTCTCCCTCCCCCTTGCACCCTTTTCTACCTTGCGCCATTCTCCCCTCTGCCTTGCACCCTTCTCCACTCTGCCTTGCACCCTTCTCCCCTCTGCCTTGCCCCCTTCTCCCCTCTGCCTTGAACCCTTCTCCCTCTCCGCCTTGCACTCTTCTCCCCCTCCGCCTTGCAACCTTCTCATCCTCCGCCTTGCACCCTTCACTACCTCGCACCCTTCTACCCTCTGCCTTGCACGCTTCTACCCTCTGCCTTGTACACTTCTCCCTTCTGCCTTACACCCTTCTCCCCTCTGCATTGCACCCTTCTCCCCTCTGCCTTCCACCCTACTCCAGCTCCGCCTTGCACCCTTTTCTACCCTGCACCATTCTCCCCTCTGCCTTGCCCCACTCTCCACTCCCCCTTGCACCCTTCTCCTCTCCGCCTTGCACCCTTCTCCCCTCTGCCTTGCACCCTTCTCCCCTCTGCCTTGCACCCTTCTCCCCTCTGTCTTCCACCCTACTCCACCTCCGCCTTGCACCCTTTTCTACCTTGCACCATTCTCCCCTCTGCCTTGCCCCATTCTCCACTCCCCCTCGCACCCTTCTCCTCTCCGCCTTGCACCCTTCTCCCCTCTGCCTTGCACCCTTCTCCCCTTCTCCCCTCTGCCTTGCACCCTTCTCCCCTCTGCCTTGCACCCTTCTCCCCTCCGCCTTGCACCCTTCTCCCCTCCGCCTTGCACCCTTCTCCCCTCCGCCTTGCACCCTTCTCCTCTCCGCCTTGCACCCTTCTCCTCTCCGCCTTGCACCCTTCACCTCTCCGCCTTGCACCCTTCTCCCCTCTGCCTTGCACCCTTCTCCCCTTCTCCCCTCTGCCTTGCACCCTTCTCCCCTCTGCCTTGCACCCTTCTCCCCTCCGCCTTGCACCCTTCTCCCATCCGCCTGGCACCCTTCTCCTCTCCGCCTTGCACCCTTCTCCACTCCGCCTTGCACCCTTCTCCCCTCTGCCTTGCACCCTTCTCCCCTCTGCCTTGCACCCTTCTCCCCTCTGCCTTGCACCCTTCAGTTACCAAAGAGAGTGGGCCCCCCCACCCACCCCCCCCACCGCGGGGGCATTTGTTACGCCCTTGTCTGTGGCTCGTTAATGACCAGACTCAGCCGTGGTCCGTGGAGGGAGTTCCAGTGGGGCAGGCAGGCGGGGCGGGGGAGGGGCAGGGTGGGGGGTGATAAACACCGGAATATGGATGATTGCAGGTAAGTAACCAATTCAATTTAAAAAAAGAATTTCGTTCCGTGCCCTGCATCGCATTTTGCGATGCAGGGCACAAACGAAATTCGTTTTATTAATTTAATTGGTTACTTACCTGCAATCATCCATATTCCGGTGTTTATCACCCCCCAACCTGCCCCTCCCCTCCCCCGCCCCGTCTGCCTGCCCCACCGGAACTCCCTCCACGGACCGCGGCTGACCAGACTTATTTTTCAAGAAGGAAGAGTTGGAAAGCTCTTACCATTTGGAAGGGTAGAGAAGTTCAGAATTTTTGTAATTATGGAGGAATTGTTTTATCATTAGAAAGGTTGTGGCTATAAACATTTTCAGAGTTGGTTTTTTTTTTTAAAAAATGTATTAATGGAGAAATAGTAAGCTATGGCCAAGCCTGAACACAAGAGACTTCATTTAAGGCACTGTGTGACACAAAGTATAAAGTGGAAAATAGTTTACATTTAACATGAGTACATTAACTTATAGCAGGCGATATAGTATGGCGTAATATTGTCTGAAGGCAGCATTGATATCTGCCTGGGTAGTAACATTGACACCGTCCGCCGTTCTAACCTCGTTTATAACCACCGCAGGAGGGGTATCTCGGATCAATCTAGCGAGCAAAGTGCCTGACGTATCTGCCTCATTGTGCGTTCGCCGCGTGTTTGCCTGGTAGTCGATGACCCATAGTGACTCCAGGAGCTCTGCATGCTTAATCCTTGCCTCTTGGAGTGGGCTCTTCTTGTCTTCATCAGTTACGGCGTCTTCTTGTCTTTATCAGTTACGGCGTCTTGTTCCAGCCTACCCATGGTATTTTCCACCTCCACTAGGGACTTATGGAGCTCATGTCTTGCACCCACTGTCGTACTAATGTCTCTCCCCGGATCACAGTTTTAAATGCGTCCCATTCTATTAGCCTGTTTGTCGCCATATTGCTATTTTCTGCAAAATAATGCTCAATGGTTTTGCCGACGATCTTAAACAAGAAATGCTGGACACTTTTGCTCATTGCCTAGCACAAGGCAGCGGAACATTTCGGTACCTTCACACTGTATGAGCGGAGAGTGAGAAAACAAGGATTAAAGTGCTGCTTTGCAGATAGTGCATAATATTCCAGCTAGATCCCATCTCAGTAGCATGCAAATGACTACGCCACACACAGAGCGTAGTGCACATCATTATTCTTCAGAGTGCAACCGTTCACTAACTGTACTCATTGTGTCATGAACATTATTAACCACGGTCAGACACACCCAACAATTACGTCATTGTCCTATGGAGTCCACCAGGGACCAGAAGGGTCCCACTATACAGATTTACAAGACACTACATCTCCTTTGTTAAATAAAAAGTACAAATAATACACATGTACATCATAGTTCCTAAGTGAATCTCCGAGGTGCTTGAACCAGTCTTCCAGACCAAGTCTTCTGAGGTTGATGAAGTGGTGGAGCAGGGCCTGCTTCAGGCACCGGAGATGCAGAGGTAGGAGTAGGAGGTGGGCTCTCTGGACTTTCAACTGGACAGATATCCTTTCTGGCAGCTGGATCTGACGAACATCGAGGTAGGTGCTTGAAGTGTGATAAATGTCATGTGATGGACTTCCCGGGATGCTGAGCGGTCACCATACGTCATTTGCTCATCACAACCCTCAAGGGTTCAGCACCAAATGGAGCATCAGACTTGCGTTTCTGGTTTTGCTTGACCAGGCTTTTATCAGCATAAGTCTTCATTCTGGTTTTGATCACAGAGTTCGCTGTACGGATCTCGTTTGCATCTGTCCACTTAAGAGTGGTCAATTACTGCAATTTGGTTCCTAAGGCTCTCCCAAACATCAAGGTGGCAGAGCTTCCACCTATAGTGGAATGTGGAGTTGATCTGTAAGCACTAAGGGATGAACATAGAGCTGATTTGAGATCACTTCTTTCCAGGGCAGCACACTGGACTACTTTCTTTAGGGTGCCCGTGAAGTGTTCGTCAACACCATTGGCCTGTGGCTAGAGAGGAGTACTTTTCTGATGTTTAATATTCATGTTAGTGAGAAACTCTTTAAACATCCGGCTGTTGAACGGTGGACCATTGTTGGAATTAAGAATGGAGGGGACATACCATATTCAAAGATGCCATTTAATGTCCCAATGACTTATGTGGATGACGACAGGTCTTCCACAACGGGAAATTGTGAGTACTCATCAACAACTACCAAAAGATTATGTCCATGTTAAGGGATCGAAAGAAATCAACTGCAATCCGCTCCCCAACTGCTTCGGGAAATCAGACATAACTAATGAATGCTGCTTTGTTTTGGGAAGCAAGCAGTTGCACACATGACAGGCTTTTTATTCTCTTTCAACTTTTTCGTCAAGATGAGGAAACCACACTTGGGGCCCCATTAGTATGGCGGATGGACAAAGTCCGCCCGCCATACCCCTGGGAAACGGGACCGCCCACTGAGGGTGCGGTAGTCCCACACTCCCAATTAAGATGCGCCCGCCACACTGGCGGGCGCATGGCGCATTTGCAACATTGCGGCGGGCAGTGCTGAAAGCACCGCCAGCCGCAATGCCACAAAGGCAGGTTGTGCGTTTCAATGCACAACATGACAGGCACCGCGCGGTGCCTCACACATTTTCCATTGAAAGGCAGGGGGGTACCATAGGTACACCCCATGTGCACCACCCACGCCCCCGGAGTGCCTGGGGGCCCGCAACGGACCCCGCAAGCAGACTCTGCATGATTGCCGCCACGAAAAGGCATGTTCCTGGCCACATTGTAATATGGCTGGCGGCGTCTAACAGACACCGCCACCATATTGAATCCTTTTCCACCGGTCGACTTGTCGACCGGGCGGAAAAGCGGCAGACGGTCTTTCCATCCGCCGCGGACTCCCCAGCCATTGTAACATGGCGGGGGTTTTTGCTGCAAGGATTGCGGCCAGATCGCCCCCGCCATCCTAATGGGGCCCTTGGTCTTGAAGAGCTCTTTTAATGGCGACAATGTTACGATTACGATGACCCTCATGGGCTAGTTTAATGAGTTGTTGTCTCTCTGGAATGACAATTCTAGAACCTCGCAATATAATGCCTTTGTGTGTGACAGAGTTTTTCACTCACATTTTTTAACTTTTGTTATTCAAAGTCATCTGTGAGAGGTTGAGTGTGTTTCTTCTATGATTGCTGGACAATAGTGTCTTTGAGAATACACAGATCTGTCTTTCTAGCAGCAAGAATTTGCTTAAATGAAAATGCTGCAGGTATGCTTGACTATAAAGTTAACTTAGGCCTCAGCCGCTTTAGACGTTGTACTGTGACACTGCACTGGCACTCGTGAAAAGCACTCAGCTGGATTTTTATCTTTCCTTGGCATATGCACAATAGTGTAGTCATACTCTTGCAATCAAAACCCCCACCTCTCAATGAGAGGGAGCATCTTGGCTTTCGGATTCCCAAAAATAGTAAGTAAAGCTTGGTGATCAGTGACACTGGCGCAGTGTTTTCCATATAGAAACATATGGAAGTGTTCACAAGTCCACACCACAGCTAGATTTTGTTTCTCAGGTTGGGAATAAGCATGTTCTGTCTGCGACAGACTCCGACTCGCATAGGCCATAATGTGTCATTGAGCATTGTCATGTCTACTGTGCTGAGCAAGGATTGCACCCAATCGCGATGGGCTGGCACCAACTACAATCTCAGTGTGAATATTGGATCAAAATATGCCATTTCAGTCGAGCTCTCAATTGCATGTTTGATTTTCTTAAAACTGTTGTTGCATTCAGCTGACCACTTGAACACAGCATTTTTTTGTTGCGGCTCTCAAAGGGGCACTGATTGTGGCAAAATCACAAATGTACCTGGATTAGTAACTGGTCATTCTAAGGAAGGGTCGCAGCATGGTCACACCTTGTGGTGGATTAGTGGACGATAGGGCTGGTACTTTTTCCAGATCTGGTGTCACTCCCTTTCCAGCGAAAATATGCCCAAAGAATTTGAGTTTTGTTTTGTGAAACTCACTTTTCTGTATTCAAAGTGAGAACAGCATCAGCTAGCAAGTGGCATACTTGTGTAAGGGCGTTGTCATGTTCCTTTCAAGTGGCCCCCAAATACCAGTATATCATCACTATAGTTAAAAGCATGTGTGACAGACTGTATAATGTGGCGAGTGACATTCTGAAAAGGTTCTGCAGCTGAAGACACCCCAAAACATAGTGTTTCATATCTGAACAGTTGATGATACCCATTGCTCAGATCAAGACTAGAAAAGACTTTGGCACCATTCAGCTGTGTAATAATATCTTCAATGTGAGGAACTGGATGTCGTTCTCTCTCAATTGTCTGGTTAGCTTGGAGCATGTCAACACAGATGCGACCAGCACCTCCACTCTCCTTTTTGGGCACTACCACTATGGGTGAAACCCATGGGGTTAGACAAGTAGAGCGTTCAATGTTATCATGCTTTAACAGCATTTCCTGTTTTTTCTCAACAGATTCCTGCAAGTGAAAAGCAATTCGACGATATCATTGAGCAACATGAAGAATGTCCTCATTTATGTGAAGTATTACTTTCATGGTCTTAAGCTTTCCTAGTCCATGAAACAATGATAGCAACTGACTTACTATGTCTGCATGTGCATTATGCTGTAGTTGATGGAAATCAGACCTATGTCTGCAGCAGTACTGAAACTGAGTAAACATGCACTTGTTGAAGTACCTTTAAGAACATGAATAGGCGCTTACAGTTTTGTCTTCTTGTGTCGCATAATTGCTACAAATGATCCTTGACTTTGAAAGGGTGTGGAGGCAGACCACTTGTATACATTTATCTTCAAAGGTGTGAGACAGGGCACCGGCGACAGTTCAATGCACCACTTGGACCCATACATATGGCTATATGTAAGAACCATTCACCTTTAGTGTGATCTTGGGGCAATGTCCAACGGAACAAGGTTGTTTCATGTGGCGATCTCTCTTGAACTTAGACTCTTCTCTGCATTAAGCCAAACCCATATGCTCACTTCCTTCACCGGTTGACACCATCATTGCACAGCCATTATAGGACATGGCCCTTCTTAGGGGGATCTCCCTGAAACTTTTTGCTTCTTCTCCTCCTGGTTTTGCCAGCTCTCTTTTCATGACCTTAGGACTCTGATCACTTTCCCAATGTAACAAAGCCGGAAAGTGCGTGCACCCTTCCTGCACATGCTAGAATAGGGTGCGCACTTGATTGGGTTAGTTGTCGTACCTGTGAGTGCCCTGTAAAAAGGTACACCACATACCCAGGGTGGGTACTGCACTGGCTAGTAGTGGGATGCCGTACTGATTGTGCCACCCACCGGATTAGCCTGTCAAACATGTCTCAGGCTGATTAGAGCGCGGTTCAGGCTGGTTCAACTGAGAATAATACACAGATCTTATTCCAGCAGTGTACTCTTGTTTAAATTGGGGCCCATTCCCAAGGAGAATTGTCAGAGGGGATGTAATCAAAGAGGTACATTCTTCCATAAGGCGTGGGACTGCCCCCTCACCCAACGTTATTGGCCGAATGTGACGAGGATAATGTCAGAGGTTGTGGGATAGGAGGTTCCACTTGACGTCTGATGGCATGTACTATGTGTATCGGGGGAACAAATGAGGCCTAAATACCAAACAATATGGCTACTAGTGGCTGCAATGATTGCCAAAAGAAACATTGCCAGAGCATGGGGGACGGCGCAAGCACCAACGGCAACACAATGAAACAGAATATGGACTGATGCTCTGCCGCAGAAAAGAAAGTATATGAAAGTAGGGGTTGTCCCAAGAAATGAGAAAAGTGTGGCAGCAGTGGGAGTGCTACAGTGGCAACTGGGAGATGCCTGAGAGTTAGAAGAGGATGGGGGTGGCGGGTGGGATAGGTGAAGGACTGAGACCCTGATTGTAACATATTGTTTGTCATATACAATTATTGATTGTAGTGGGTGTAGTATTGAACTGAAGATATATAAAGCATGCAACTCATGATGACGCTGTATTTTGAAACTGACAATTGTTTAATAAAAATATATATATTTTTTTAAATGTCTCATGCTCAGGTTGGCCTTTCTCACTCAGTAGCCAATCCTGAGGGAAACTTTCACATACGCCAGAGCGGCCCTAGGCTAAATCCTGAGGGGTAGGGCTCGGGGTAGGTGAGTGGCCAGGTAGAAACACCTGCATGTTCACTGCCTGGGTAGGGACGAACCCCTTGTTGGTTTTCCCTAACTAGGGAGTCGGTCACCTCATGGGACACATCCCGGGTGTGGCTGATTCTCTAAATGCAGCTTTAAGGCTACCAACACTTTCCCACCGTAAATGCAGTGTGAAAATGTACGAACATTTCCTGCACACGTTAGGGAGTGGTAAACAGATTCACTGGTAGTGAGATCCAGTGTGGCCCGCTTTGTTGATTGTGCCGCATCTCTCTTGTGTGACACACCAACTGCATGCTCATTGCGTGCGGTGTCCGATTCACAGGTTGCGGCCCTCGGAGGTGGGGGTGTAACCGTAGTAGTGCCTCATTCTACTTCATGAAGCATTGCTGAACTTACTTCTGTGTGTGTGATCGGAATTGCCTGGTGCGACCAGTATCAACGCGCACCAGGCATTGTGCCTCATTTCCAGGGAGGCACAGACTTTGCCACTCTTTATTGTGTGTGACAGGAATTGTATGGTGCCACCCATAGCAATGCACATGTTGTGCCTCATTTCCAAGGAGAACGGAATTTTCAATTATTCGTTGAGTATGACCGGAACAGTCTGTTGCGACCCATAACATCACACCAGATGGTGTGCCCGGATTGCCTGGGTGCGACTCTGATCGATGTTTACCTGATGGTGTGTCCTCTTTTTCAGAGAGGGCCCCCTGCTTCATTCTGTACTCATCAATTGTTCCCCTTTTTAGCCCTCAGCTCGGTGGACCAACTGCCCTTTTCTCACTGGGCCCCCCCGATGACCTTGTGTTGCCAGGTAGTGTTGGACTTGGACTGAGAATGCATCTAGCTGACTCCTTCTAGCATTATGCGAGTTAAGTTAGCATTTGCGGCACCATTTTGTATTCAGCTGCCATTTTGTACTATGATCGAAAATAAGCTTCTGTCACATTGTGTTTACCTCAGCAGAAAGCTGCCTTGATTGTTTCTCTTTATCTCATCAAGGTCGAGCTTCATTACACTAATGAATAGATCTTTCTGTCTCTGCAAGTCTTTTCACTTAGGTAAGCTCTGCTCCCTCTCTCAGAGAGACAGGCATGGGCAGAGTAACCTTGAAACTAAGATAGCATGTACCCGTTCTCAAGATGGTAGCTCATCTTTCTATACCCTCTTTGTTCATTAGTGCCCAGGCTGGAAAATTCCAGTCTGGGCAGATCTTTAGAAATGTTGGAAATGTATATTTTGTGCTACCGTGTGGACGGGGGTCAGTCCCTCTCCAGCATTCTAAGAAGGATGGTCAGATTGGACTCCGCTCGAGTGTATTACTAATAAACAATTTGAGTTTGCATTTTCTACTGTCTGACCGACTCTTCATTTGTACGCAAGGCTGAGAGGTGGTCTTGAGTGACTCGGGTGACCCTTATCGGGTCACTTTCTTCAGTAGTATTGCCTGGCTCAGGCCTGGGCAGTGAGAGTGACTGACTGGGAGGGAAGATCGCTTCCAAGAATGATCAGAAGCGGGTCAAGAGACTGCGTTACCCCCCTGTGCTTCGCAGAACTGGGTTGGTGCCGGAAGGCCCTTATGGAACCCTTTGGTGTGACCAACTATTGCCCTCAGCCTGGGTCTGCTTCGTATTCTGTTGGTGAATTTATTGGGTGGTTGGCAATCCCCATTTGATGGCTGCTGCCTAATTAGTCCTGCTATCTACCCCACCTGCTTCCCTGGGACCTTTACTCCATGTGACTTTGGCCGCGTATGGCCTAGTGTCCAAGGGGGGAGTTTTGTTTTGTTTTGTGGGTTTAGGATAGTTGGGGTACATTGGAGGGTGGCAGGAGGCTTGTGGCTATGCAGTCTGCAGTGTGCTATCAATTGGCCTGCTGTGTATCAGTGCACAGCATTAGGGTGCTGAGTGTGTATGTGTGAGATCGCTCTCCGTACAGATGTGCCTTTTTCCTGTTGCACCATGTATCCGTGCGGAGTGTGTGTGTGGGAGTAATAGTCTGCAGACATTGATTTCCTGGCAGAACAGCATTGCGTTTGAACTTGGTTTTACTCGCATGGCCTCGGCCCACAGTGCTGACAATAAGTGTTGGAATTTATTGTATGTACCTATTTGTGATATCGTTGTAACCCAGGGTGCACCCCAAAACTGTGTATTATTGAATTATAAGAATTGCTAGAGTGGGCCAAGTGTGGACAATGCGTTGCACCGCATAAGGGTGTCTGGTGGGATGTAGATTAGGACCTTGCCCAAGTATGCATAATACTGATATGACCTTAACATGGTTGGGCTAGTACTGCTAGTAATAATTCCAAGTGTGATTTATACCCAGATAAACGTGTTGTTCATGTTGTGTTGAATACGTTATTTACATACATCCCATGTGAAGTCTCTGCTGTGATGCTCAGTTATTTATTGAGAGTGTTTGCTGTGCTAATGCTTTACAGTCAGTCAAGTAATCTTTATTTCGGTCGAGGAACTTAAAAGATGCAAAATACAGGATACACTCAATAAAAAGCATCATGACAACTATGTGTAACTCCATTAATTACAGAAGTACACAGATTACATTTCATAGAAACTAAAAGGATAAAAAGAGGTTAAAAAGATAAAAAAAGATATATACAGGTTAAAAATAATGTACAGTCAAGGCACAGATATAACACAACGGGCGACACTAGACAGAACATTGACCACGGGAGTAGTTGTTAATAAATGACCTACGCCTCCGCCACTTGGCATATAGATAACAAGAAACAGAGAATACAACTGGTTGGGAAGGATCACATTTTAAGATCCTGAGTGCCTGATGATACTGCTTGAGCCACAAGTTTCTGCACAGTTGAATGAGCCATCGCTGCCTGAGATTCTTATAGCATGGGCAGAAAAAAAGAACATGGGGCACAGACTCCTCTTTTACGCCACACACTGGACATTCTAGCGATTTATTATCAGACCATTTGTGCGAAAAAACCCTAAGTGGTAGAGTGCCATGTCTAAATTGAACATAGAGTTTCCTTGCTTCGCTAGGGACAATCTCATCCAAAAATGGCTCAAGTTTGTACTCATCTTTGTATCTCAAAAGGTCTAGAGTTAGGGATCCCAGTGCAGAGTTGGTGACAGCATCCTCCAGTTGTTGATTATGATGGAATTTCACCAAACCTGCCCGAGACACCTTCATGCAAGCTACTTCAGGTTTGCTCCAAAGATCTGGGAAGCCCAACCTCTTGCTCTCTCTTTTCTTATGTGAGCAAACCATTGGATTTTATCTGTCCCAGGGAGTCCCATAAGTTCTTTAACTTCCTCTCTGAAGTACCTCAATTCTGGGGTTACCTATAGTCTGCGCCAATATGATAAAGGGCGAAGACCATTTTCCTCGTCTATGGGTCTAATATCTATGTCCAGTCTTAGAGGGATAAGGCGAGTGCTAACTGGAAGAGACAACAGAGATCTCAAAAAGCAGTTTTCCGCTTTGAGGATATATTCAGTTGAGCAGTGTCCCCACAGTTCTGCCCCGTACAGAATGGCTCCCCGGGCTTGTGCTTTATAAATTTCCAGAATGGAGGCAACTGGTTTGGAGGTGGATTCCCGGTGCAGTTTTAAAACACCTCCTGTCATCTGCACCAGTCTGAGTTTAGCCTTGGCAATCTGAGGGCCCCACTCCATATTGTCATTGAGGGCAATGCCCAAATATTCTAATACAGTAACCCTGTCCAAGATAGTGCCATTAAGAGAAGGATTGGAGCGAGTGATCTTTGGTTGATTACTGATCATGTACTTTGTCTTTGAGACGTTGATCTCCAATCCCCTTTTCTCACAAAAACTGGCAAAACTATCTAGGGCACACTGTATTCCCATCGGGAATTTGGACAAAAGGAGGGTGTCATCAGCAAACATAAGTGTCACTACCTGCTCACCGCGTATCTTGGGTGCATCTATATCTTTGACCCCTTTGAGCTAATGTTTTACATATTGCCTCTGTGATAAGCTTATCTGCTCAATGGCAATCTACCTAAGAGTGAGCGCAGGTTATACAGTGTGTGTAATCACCCTTCCCTGGTGGGAGTGGTAGGTTCTGCCTGGCTGGGGCGTCACCTTAGCCGACCAGAAAGTGCCAGTTCCAACAGCCATCTTCCTCACTGTCGCCCGACAATGACATTGAAGAACCTTTGGAAGATGAATTCAATGACGATCGACCTTGTTTAATTTCCACTTGCCTCAATTGGTGTTGCCGCTTGATCGTGTGGGTGTGGCTAGAGAGTTTCAGGAACTTTCTAGTGTCCATTTTCTTTTCTCGACATGACGCAGTTGATTTCTCTTTCACTTTGCAAGCCGTTACAAAATGTTTTCCTTTCCAGCAACCTTTGCATGTTTGTCCAATGACCGGACATTTACTTTTGTGCGGAAAGGAGAATCCACATCGGAAACAAAACTTATTTTTCCTCTGAGACATCATCACTTTATGGCCCTCAACCTTGTGTCTCTGCTTACTTTTCATGTTCAATGCTGGTTCACTCTGGGCTACTCCAGTTTTCATACCAGCAGCTTGTTGATCTGCAGGTTCTTCTTCTTTCGCAGCCATGAGCACTTTCTCAGTCTAGACAGACTGTTTCACACAGCATCCGTCGTCTGAATGAGTCAGAAATGCAACCATTGATAACTCTTAGACAGATGGCTTCTTCATCATGAATTAATTGAACTTGTGATGCTTGATGAGGGCCTAAAGTCTTTCAGCAAACTCATCCATCTTTTCTCTAGCTTGTTGTCAGGCTTGGTTGAAGATATACCTTTTATAGTCAACATTTGGCATTGGATTGTACCTGATTCCTAATGTGCCTTAATTTGATAGTAAGATGTTTCATCAGCTTGTGGTATTTTCTTTATTGCTTCTTTCATAATGTCACCTGTATGGTTTTTTAAGTATTTGATGATCTTTTTGTCAACTATTTCTTCTAGTGCGTTGATGAAATAATCAACATTTTTGATCAAGGAAGTCCACTTGGCACCAACATTCTATGTTTTGGCTGGATTTTAATGGAAGCGAAAATGGCAGCTTCATAGCCAGTTGTGGACCTCACTGACGTTGAGAGTAGGGCCCTCTCCAGCACCGTCTGCTGCCCACAAGGTCCTGCTCCATTCATACCAACTCTAAGCCCCAGCTGTGTGCATGCATCAGGGTCATTGCGGCGGACCTTCATCGTTGGCGGTGAGTAGCTGTTGTGTTTCCTGTGCATGGTGGGCACTGTTCTCAACTTTCTTCATCGTACCTGGTTTTCATTGTCTTTAGCGTTTCATGGCACCTGGCTGATTCTGCTTGTGGCGTGCATTTCTGCACCTGGCTATCTCAACCTTCTGTGCTTCTCTGTACCTGACTGTCGCTGCCTTTAGCGCTATCATACTGTATGTAGGCTGGTTCTGTGTTGTTGCAACAGTGTGTATCTTCTTTTGGCCTTACCAGCAAGTCCTGGGTCAACTGTGACTGAACTTTCCGTAGGGCCATCGCATTCTTCGAGAGCCTTACACTGACTGGAGTGGCATTGGACTCCACATACGCCAAATGTTGACTGCTTTACTTCGACTGAGGCGCACGTGGCATGCATAAGCAGTTTGCAGGACCTCTGCAACCCCACAGAGAGAACACTCTTGTTACTTCGGGTGGCAGATTCCCTAACTTGTTGCCGGTTGTAGCGTCCTCTCCAGCTCGTTAGCATGCAAATGACTATGCCACACACGGAGCTCTGTAGTGCACGTTTTTATTCTTCAGAGTGCAAACGTCAACTAACTGTATGCAATGCGTCATGAACTTTATTAACCACGCCCAGACACGCCCAACAATTTCGTCATTCTCATATGGAGTCCATCAGGGACCAGAAGGATTCCCCTATACATATTTGCAAGACACTACAGGTCACAATATAAAAATAAGAATTTTTGTGTCCTTGGATCACACATATTCTGGGGCCAACGTTGAATTTTATTTATATTTATATCTTCTGCTAAGCCAAGATTCTAGATGTCATTTAGCATGTCATGAGTGATGCAATATGTAAGATTTTAAGCAGTGCATGATGGGGCCGCAAGTTATAGTTAGTTCACTTTTTTCTTTTTTAACAGTCATGTCTCATTTCAACACCTGACTATGTCACTTTACCTGTTTGTATTTCGTCAGAGAAAGAAAAAATATATATATAGGAGTTTAGAAAGTAGAGATAGAAGAGAGATGTTCTGATAGAAAAAAGAAACAAAGATAAGATAGAGTGAGAGAAGGATCCTATTCCTTGGGAGGTGAGGGGTGGGGGGGGGGGGGGTTGGAAGGTGGTGGCCCTGGGCAATTGCCCACTTTGCCCATTCCTTAATGCTCTCTGCTAGATTGAGGTGGAAGACATAATTAATATACTCTGAAAACTCTAATTCTTCTACTGCTGTCTGTGACAGTCTGGTTCTCTTCTCACTGAAATGACGCATTTCCATTTCGCCTGTCTCTGTTCTTGAATAAAAGTCACTGACATTGCTATGGGGGCGGGGAGGGGGATTAGGCGGCTGGTCTGGAATAATAGCCAAAGGCATGGTTATTTAAAAGGGGGGTCATCAGGAGGGTGTTTTCCGTGTGTTCGTGCAACATCTATCTGTTCGAATGCAATGACATGTAAGCTTGACAGAAAGGAACTACAGAGCTGTCTGGAATGGCTGCTATTCATTGTGTGCGTTGACGCAGTTTACTGAAAATCCTGACTCACGGATGCCAAAAGCTCAGAGATCAGAGGGACGGAAAGGAAGAGGGCGGCGGGACGAGAGTAGGAGAGAGCGAGAGGCTGCCTTGCCTGTGAGTGCATACAGCTAGCCGGAGACTTTGCCAAACTGGCCTGACCAGAATCTGTCACTGGAGCAGGAAATGAGTCACTGCGCCGAGCAGCTGTCTAGCACATTTGCATAGAAAGGCAATCCCATAATATAAACACTGTCACGACCACCCATTTTATGTATTTTATGATTATGCATAGGGGGGCGGGGTTTCAGTTTCTGTGTTCCATTTTCTCTTGCTGGCAGAGAGATTTCCAGGGGATTATTATATAATCGTGGTTTGAGATCGCGAGGGTGTGGGGGAAGGCACCTCTGAGACTGCTTTCCCAACATTCACTTTGACTAAAACCGTTGCATGCTTTCCATTTTTTTTGACTTTAGCTTGTGACCGGTTGTTTACAGTAAATTGATTTTTACAAAGGTACAATAAAAACGGTTGCATATTTTATGCGCATCTTTACAGGAAAAGAGAGGCCCACGTGTTTGCATGTAACCCGATACAGGAAGGGAAAAAAATAAGTTGTCTAGATGAATCACTTTCAAAATTGCACCCTGAACAGTCAAGCGATTCGCTTTTAAATGAATATTGAACCCGGAGGGGGAGGGGCGGCGGCAGGAGGGGTGTGCGGGCTGTCAGCGCAGCCCAGCCTGCGGGGCATCCAGGTTGCTTATGTCTTTTATCACAGTTACGGATTTCGATGGAGAGCGGATTGTTCAGCGTTAGCCCCCACCGCCATGTTTTTTTTATTAATCATTGAGAATGAGACCATTCCTTAAAGCGGCAATGCCAGCCCATGCGATGGAAAACGTCTGTCACCCATGCAGAGTGCAGAAAACAAAGTCATTATACATGGGGATGAAACCTTTTCACATTTCACATTAGAACTGCTCGTTTTTAATAGATAAAGCTTTAATTGATTCCTTTGTATTAAGAAATGTTATTGATGCTCAATGCAGCTGTACCTATTTTTCGCAGGTGGACGATGAAAGTGTTAGATTGAACCCGGCTTAAATAAAAGCGTATACTTTCAGAAATACACGCTATTACCTGTAAATGTCAGCTACTTAGCAAACATGGAAGTCCATATTCAGACTGGACAGCTCTCTGCTGTGAAATAGCTACAATTGATGTACACTGCTACAGCTTAACTGATGCACTTGACTTCGGTAGTTTTGAGACTATATTTAAGGGCTTTAGTTTACCTGCGGTAACCTTGCCTTTATGAGAAACCTACGTATTTGTAATTTATCATATACTAGCTTACCCGTCGCGCGTTTCTGCGATCTCAGAAGAGAGGAAATTTAAGGAAACTTTACATTCAATTTACATTGTGTCATTTTTATTGAAACATATTCATTTTAATATGGAAAACATTTTAAAGTGTTGTTTTAATTCTGTTTATTTATTCGAGTGCTTGTGGATACACTGTATTTTTTGTTTTTCCGTCTGGTGCGTACACAAATAAATCAGGTTTCCTGGCGCATGAGCTGGCCACATACAGTTGTCCATGTGAGAAGCACGGATTCTCCAAATGTAGTACACACACTTGCAGCGATTGTCCTTGTGCTTTGTTGATGGTCATTGCAAAAGCGAGTTGCACCGTAAACTGCAAACGTTCAGTATTGGAAAGATTATGAGAGCCCTGGGGTGCGGATGGGGGGGGTGCAGGGGGGGGGCGATATTTAAGACATTTTTCTTTTCTTTTTTTTTTGCCAGAAACCTTCGCGAGAGTGTACTCAACAACTTTTAACAAATGTGGGTTTTTTTTTTTTGCCAGAAACCTTCGCAGGAGTGTATTCAACAACTTCCCAAAGTTTCATGGTGATCGGATGAATGGTGTAGTAATGCATAAAGAACAAAAAGACATACTTTCGTTTTTATATCTATAGATATAACTAGTTTTCTACCTAGTGCTTCCTACAGTGGATTTGGCAATTCTGTGGTACTTACTGTAGATGTTCCGTTGTCAAGTCATTGCCATCCATTTTGTCAACCTCAGAAGGATGAAATATTGATTCAAGCCTGTGGGTTACACATAGATCCCTGTAGAAGGTATATAATAGAGGTGGGCATAACTGGCTTAATTCTCTCTAGCGTAATTACTCGTAATAGCTGCAAATTACTCGTAACTGTCCATACATTTGTGAGAAGAGAATCCAGCATTTAGCGCTAATTTCTTACTGCTAAATGCACTGTTGCATCCAAACTGGGCCAGAGGATGCTTTTGAGCTGCGAAATTAGCACTAAATGCTACAGGACACGAATAGCAGTAGCTAGGATCCGTCCACTCTCTCTTCGTTCGTTGTTCCTGGGATTCTGCTGTAAGATTTTTGCTCCACATTACTCTTAAGTACTCAAGCTGATGTAATCACGTAATTTCATTAATTTTGCATCATAAGACTAATGCGTAATTACTGAAATTTCCCCAATCACTCTGGCATACTTAAAATTTCGCCCAGGCCTAGTGCATATGTCCGCTTATCTACAGATGCATATCATGGATAACGGGAAACGGTTGAGTGGTCATTGTTTGTTTAACTCTGTGGTTCATAACCTTTCAACTGCGGTGGACTACCACTTATTCATCACTGGAACTGAGGACCCCCACTGATTCATCATTGGAATCCAGGGATCCCCAATGAGTCAATACCCTGGTGTCAGCATCTCTTATGATTTGAACAGCAAAACAAAAGACAAAAGATACAGAAACAAACATTCATCAAACAGATATAGAAATGATAAAATATTTTATTTTATTCACAATTAGTTTTTTAACATTCTCAATATTCATTTTAATGGGAAGGTTGGAGCTCTTCTAAATTCAATTGAGGCAACTGATCATTCATACTATGTTCTGTTTGATGCAATTGCACTGTTCCCACAAATCAATCTGAGGCTACTAACTTAATTTTTAGTCTCATATTTTACATTCCTTCACATTTACCAGACATTTTAAAATGTTCAACTTGAAATGTTGTTTCTTTATTTATATACCCTTTATTAATCTGTTAATATTATTTAATTTTCTAAGCATGCTTTGCAGACCCCCAGGGATTTCTGGATTATAGGTTAAGAAAAACTGGATTAAGCTAGTGACAGAATGCAGTATTTCCTTTTGGTTGCTTTACAATTATATAGCGCTGCACATTATGGTCTTGAATACTAAGAAAAGAAAATAAACCATAACTTATGCTTTAATATTATTGGCAGTTCTTATTTGATAATCATTTTCTTTGGAAAACAAAATGCTTCCAGCATATCCGTGTCTGTGTCTTTTGATTGCCCTGTGATTGGAGCTTATTTCCTGTCTTTGATTGTAATGGCAGGTTGCAGGGTACCTCCTGCTGTTTATTTGTGGATGAGGAGGGGTGTGATTGCAGCAGCTTCCTCTGCCCTGTTGCCTGCAGCCTTGTCCCCTGGATTAATGACACAGTCCATGTTTCTGCTCCTCATCTAGAAAGGCCACCAGGTAGGCAGACAGAGTTGGCAGCAGAGGGCAGAAGAAGCAGCAAAAAAGAAAAACAAACGGAAGCTACTCCAACTGTAACTGTCCTTGGAAGGACAAGTGATTCTCTGCAGGGATGCTCAACATCCTTTGATTCTGTGAAAATCACTTACTCTCCTTGTGTCTAACAAAATGAATGTGTTTGTTTATAACACAACTGGTGCTCATGTAAAGGGCTCTGATACCTTCGGCTCGAGTTTGCCAATATAACCCCCCCCCCCCCCTTCCCACGAAAAAAGTGGGAAACCTCAACCCAACTTTTGACAGTTAACGGGGGAAAGGTGCTGGAGCCTTCTCAGCCAAATGGGTGGAGCTATGCTGCTGCGACAGAGCTGCTCCCCGAGGGCTCCTTGTCATGTCTGGAGAGAGCCAGTAGGAAGGCAGATCTCATGCAAAGCCTGCCCGGGCCAGCCTATCTAAATTGGCTGCTTGATTTTTTGTGTTTTCTGTGCTCAGGGTCACAAAATGTACCTTAAAGCTGCAGACGCAGCTTTGGTTGTGCTTCAGCAGCGGAGCTGGCACAAGCAAATGGGACTGCTTAAACCTTAAGAACAAATATTGCTCATAGTCTGGACTCAAGTATAGTTTAACTGGGCAGTGGTTGATTGCCTGCATAGCCTGTCCTGCTCTGATCTTATAGCAACCCAACAATGAGCTTCATCCTCATGACTGAGCTCAGAGTCTGGCTGCAAAGGCAACCAGGCAGGTATTTGCCTCACTAAGGTAAAAGTAATGAAAAAGTCCAATCAAGGGTCTGTTTCCCCTTCTAGTACGTGTGACACGCAGTCACACACAGTCCCAGAGTTGATTTGCCAGCGAAGACCAGGCCCATCCTGGTTCCAAAGGCCGTATCAGTTTGAGAATGGGAACATATGTGGGCTAGGTCTGGCTTAGAAGGAAAAACAAAAGAGAAACCAATAGGAATAAATGAGGAGTGCGAGACATTGTTCAGCCTACCCAAAATCTGAGTTCCCTACCAGGAGGAAGTGAATTGTTGTAAGGTCTCACTTTATTTGATACAATTTATTTAGAATTTGAGTGGCAATTGCTCTTCTGTTGTGATTGTTCTGTAGTTTGGAACTATGCCACACCAAATATTTAAGAGTGACTATAGAAATTACAATAATAATAATAATAATCCACATTTGTAAAGCGCACAATCACCCGTAAGGGTCTCTAGGTGCTGGGGGCCGTCAGGAAGATTAAGCAAGCTATTGCCCAGAGTCACATGGTGCTGGGCTAATCTGCCGCCGGTGCCGGGGATCGAACCGTGATCCCCAGATTCCGGAGTCAGTCGCCCCTGGCCACGGCGCCACACATCTTCCTGGCCTGCTGGTTTTGACCTGAGGCTCAAAAGAGAGGATCCAATCAAAAAGGATTCCAGCATTTCTTACTGTGTTGACTAGGACTTGATTGAGATCCAAAATCCTAGCCATAGGAATTGGACTGTGCCTAAACTCTTCTCTCCATGCAAGGGAGTAGCCAGAAAAATAAAATACCCCACACTTTGATCCATACTTCGATTGCTGTTGAGTGAGTGCAGCAAGTACACCTTACTCACCCTAGATGAGGTCTCTTCTTCCCACCGTCCGGCCCTCTATCTCTCCATCATTTAAACCTTTCATACATCCATCTCTCTATCCATCCATATTTTCACTCGTCCATCCATCAATCATTTCACCATTTTATTGATCCTTCGTTTGCCATTCTGTCTACCCTTTCATCATTGCACTCTTCCATCTATCCTTCCATCCTTCCACTCACACTTCCAGCGATTCATCCATCTTTTTTCTATCCATACATCCATTATTTTTCATCCATCCATCATTTCACCCTCCTCTTATCAATTCACTCAGACTTCCATTCATCCATCCGCCTATTCATTCAGCCATTCTTTCTTTCACCCACCCATGCAAATGTTGTTTTACACTTCCATGTATAAACAAGGTGAATCCACTTCTTAGAATGGAGAGGTTTCCCTACGATGGTTGGGATCACCAAAGTTGTTAAAATACCCCTCACACACTAACAGGCCCCTTGGTGTCATGCTTTATCATTGGGGTCTTCGCACCCCTCTACGGGATGCGGCGTGCTGCGACCTACAACTACGCGGGAGCACTTATAAACAACTATGTGTGGTGTGTGTGAGGGTTTGTGTTATATGTGTGTGAGTGGTGAGGTTATCGGCGGGTGATGTTAAAAAAGTGCCTGGCTCGTGGGGTGAACAAAAAATTTTAATGGGCCCCCGGGCTGGCGCTGTTAAAAGGGTGAAAGAGAAAGAGGTATGGTATGCAGGACAATGTGCATCACCTCTTATGTGTGTGTTTCAACATTTTTCGGAGTCGGAACTCCTTCAGGACTGGGGTACACAAATCCCCACCTTATTCACGTTTCTCTACTTTAAAAAAAAATGTTATTTACAAAAAGTGAGATATGGTGCAGGTTATGCAATGTACCTACAGATTTGCTGCTTAATAGCTGACCTGTAAAGAAAGGGGACAAAAATATTTTGTGGTGCTCCACTCCTTAGCATCCAGAGGCAAAGTGACCTGTGGGTATAATCAAAAAGGGTGCGGCTCAGATCTCTAGACAGAATCGCCATAATATATGTGAAATCGTGCCTGTTGTGAAAAAGATACAAACAAGACAAACAAGCACTCAACATAAATCACACACTCTAAAAACTAGCATGCCTGTAGAAGTCAGGCTGGTGGCCCAACAAGTCACCATCTTGTGTAGTCAAGGGAACAAGAAATCTCAGTTAATGCAGTGAGAAATACCCAAGGGATGGAAATGACATACTGTTTTCTATTGAATCCGTTGCCTCATGAAAACGTAGGGGTTGCTCGTGCTGGTTCGCTACCTATAGATAATGCAAAGACAATGGTTTCTTCCAGTACTTACATTATTGTAGGGTTGGTAGTTCAAGCTTGTCGGTAAGTATACTCATGAGGTCTGCGAGAGAATGCCTCCTGACTGCCCCATACGCGGCTCCGTTGAGAGTGCTGTATGTGGGTCGGGTCTCGTTATTTATACTGCATGTGGCTGCCAATTAAGTGCGTAATTGGCAATTTGGTGATCGGATGTTGCCTTACATGGGTATTCCGGTGTTTCCTCGCTGTTTAGTGTCTCAGGTGTGGTGAGCGGAAACAGCGAATGCGTCCTAGAAGTGTCCTCGCACATGGGCGTTACTTAGCTTCAACCGCGCCTGCGTGTCTATGGGATGGCTGATCTTATCGTATGATAAAACATTGTGTATCTTGCCTAGGAACCCGGGAGGGTTTAAAACCAAAAGCTAATAAATAAGTGCCCACTTGCTCATCACTCCTTGTTGAAGCGGTTATCTACGTGTTTGTTGGGCATGGGACGTATATAGTATATATTTGTCAAAAAGACGAGGGTCATGTAGATAATCATGATATCCTCTCTTTTCAGTTGATCATGTTGCTTGTTATTTTCTGCAGGGGTGGTTCGTTACAGGTTAGGGCCGGGACAGCTAATGACTGTGAATTTAAGGGGCATCCGAAAACAGCTAATGGTAGTAGTTTTAAGGGTTTACCCGGAGGGTTGGGTTCATTTAGCTGAGTTGTCCCCACCGAATATCGTCATTAAGGCCTGTGATATGGGTTCCCAGGCGGAACACCCAGCGTTGCTCTTTTTCAAATAGTCCTAGCTCTGAGGGCAGTTGCTCAATTACTGTCCACGCAATGTCATTGACGCAGTGTTGTGTTTCAAGAAAGTGCGTAGCCATTTTTGTGGTGCTTTTCTTACACCGGATGTTGCTTTTGTGTTCATTAAGTCGCACTTTTACTGGTCTGGTGGTCATGCCTATGTACTCTAGGCCGCAAGGGCAGGTAACCATGTACACTACATTTTTACTAATGCAGTTTGTTAGTGTTCGTTGGTCCCACTTCGTGCCATTACTGAATTTCAATTGTTTAATTTTTTAAGTTAGATGGCAGCTACCACAATTGCCACAGGGGTAGTGGCCCTGGATTCCATGTTGGGCGAGTGGTGGTTGTTGTTCAGGTTTTGGGCGAGTATGGACTAATATGTCCTTGAGGTTTTTCCCTCGTCTGTGAGCAAACATTGGTTTCTCAATGTCTAGTGTTCCACATGTCAGAATGCGCCAATGTTTGTTTACGATTCTTGGCACTTCATTGGAATGTGTGCTATACGTTGTCACACAGATGGGTCTTGTTTGTTTTTCGCTGGGTTGTACCCTGTTTTCTAGTAGGGCCTCCCTATTGTTATTCCTAGCCCTCTTCATGGCAGCATTGATGATTTTGTCTGGATACTGTCTTTTCTGTAGTTTAATTTTTAGATCTAATGCTTGGGATTTATAGCAGGCTACGTCAATGCAGTTTCTTCTCAAGCGTAGAATTGTTTGTATGGTAAGTTTGTCCGTAGATGACGGGGATGGAAGCTGTCATATCTGAGTAAGCAGTTCCTTGTCGTGGGCTTGAAATGGGTCGTTGTTTCCAAGTTGCTTTCTTTGTGGTAGATGTTTAGGTCTAAAAAAAACAGGGTTTCGTTGGATACTGAGTGAGTGAACCTCAGATAGCGGTTTCACAATTAACTTTGATCGGGAACATTGGGACTGGGTCTTCAACATGCAAGGATATTTTTTAAGATATACTCTCCTCATTGGGGTTTTAAAAGTGCAGCAAATTGACAACCTACAGTACTTTGCAGCTAAATCTGGCTTTAAGGTCAATATGGCTAATTAATTTGCTCAATCTTACCCTACCGGCCGCAGAGGCTAATGCATTGCAGGACACCACCCCCTTCCAATGGTCAACTGACTCTATTAAATACCTGGGTCTTTATAATACCCCTAATGCCACCATGTGGTCTCGTGTTGACTGGTCCCCCCTTCGTCGTGTGATTCTGGCGGACTTGCAGTGGTGGAAACCCCTTTATATCTCCTGTTTGGGGCGTGCTAACGCTATTAAAATGAATATACTTCGCCGGGACGCTGCTCACATCAATCCTGCAGGAGTACCTCCAACGCCTCCAGAAAGACTTGCACGCTTTCATATCGAACGGGAAGACCCACGTATCACTCACTCCTTATTGATGCAGCCTTTGGACAGGGGTGGAGTGGTGTGTCCAAAACAGTCAGAGAATTACTGTGCGGCGTATCTGAGGGATAGTTCTGAGTGGGTGGTGCGTGAAAGCAAGAAAAGTTTGTTCCACATGGACCGGGCTGATGCGTGCCGGCCCCTGTGGGGCCTCGACTGGTTGCCCAAATGAGCACACCCGCCTAGTGCTTATGTTGCAGCCCCGATCAGAATGGTGTTGGAGATCTGAGACAGAATTACTGTGAAGAGGGGTCTCACTTCTTTCCCTCTCCCAACACATCCACAGCGAATTAACCAGCCTTCCCCCCGGGCCGGCCGCCGCTCCCTTTGTGCCACTGGACGGAGGGGGATTGTTTGACAATTAATGACCTGTTCAAAGGAGAGGCCAGCAAGCCCTGTGAGACATGTAGGGCTGAGTTCGCTCTTCCTGCCGTGACCTACCGTCAGTACCTTCAACTGAAACGCTGGGAAAGGCAGGCCAGGACACCTGCAGCAGCAACACGTCCTTTCACCCTTTTCGAGAAGCCAGTGTGTAACTTTGAAGGTTTAAAGGGGATGATCTCCAGAACCTATCAGGGGCTCCAACACTCAACTCTGCCCGATACACATAATTACGAGGCTGTGTGGCAAGTCAATGTCTCTGGGGAAATCACCACTAAACAATGGGAAACACTATGGCAAGACATGACTAAAACATATTGGAGTATTGTGGCGCATGAAACTGCATACAAATTAATGTTCCAATGGTATTGTACACCTGCTCGTCTAGGAAGTATCTACCACACCCTCCCTGATGTGTGTTGGCACTGCGGACAGGGGGGTAGAACTCTCTGCCATATTTCCTGCAAGGTAATTTCAACCTTTTGGAAGGAGGTCTTGTGCCATATTAAGGGTATGTTGGATTTTCTGCTCACTGGCCTGCCCTCTGTTTAGGTCTTGGGTGTATGACCGCCCGGGATTGATGCTATGACCCACGCCTTAGCAAACCACCTGCTTCTAGCTGCACAGCAGCTCATCACATGATTGGAGGCAGAAGTCGCCTCCCTCCGTGGCACAGTGGCTCGTTAGGATGTGGCATCTCCTGGCGATGGATCGGCTGTCATACAGCCATGGCGAACACCTATAAGAAGTTCCAGAGCATAAGGCAGCCCCTCATACATTATCTCACATGCATAGAATTCAAGTGTTTTAACCCCCCTAAGCTCAGAGCGATTCAGCTTTTCGGGCCCGAGTGACCGACGGCCTCTAGCGGCTGCCTAGAGAGTGCCCGTGGGTGGAAGGCACCAGAGCCTCACTCCCATCAAGGCTTGCGGCGAGACACCGCACCTCGCCACTATTGCACAGACAATACTTGCTCTGACCTATAGGAAGTTATTTTATTTTGTTGGATGGTTTCCCTTAGTTCTCCCCTCAAGAAGTCCTCTGATGCCACAACATAAGAGGCTGTACAGCTACTATTTTCACAACACTAGCCAAACCCTCATGGTCAGGTTTCAAACAGAGACATAACCCCTGGGATCTACTATTGGGGGCTACAGAGTGAGGGAGCTTTGGTTGTATCATATTTACTGATATCCTATGGCTTGATGTTTTTGACGCTGCATTTGCCATGTTAACGCGGCCGGCCCAAAGCAGTTGTAGGTAGCATGCTGTGTATCACTTGTACTGCCCGCTTGGATTTTCATTCTTGGACATGTAAGTGGCCCGACAGGGGTTGTAGGTGATACAATGTATGTTATACCGCTTATCTCCCTGTGAACAATAAAACTTTTTAAAAAAAGTGCAGCAAGTGTAAAGCTTGTAAATAGGGTGTAAATCTGAAAAAAATCTGAGTACCCCTTTCAGTAAGAACATCAAGATACAGAGGGCTTTGAGTTGTCAGACAGAAAATGCAGTATACTTATTAACATGTCCATGCCCGAAGGTTTACATGGGAAGTACCATCCCGTCGGTGCACAAAAGAATTCTCCAGCAAATAATGGCAATAAGAAATAATAATAGTTATCCGGTGTGATGTGAGAGACAGGGTGCCCAAAATAATGAGGGGTGGTTATAGAGAAAGAGACTTACGCAGGCTTGATTCAGGTTCTATTTTGAGAGTGGATTCAAAGGCACCCCAGGGCCTGAATGTGGATGAAGAGAAGTTTGTACACTTTTAAGCAGCCTTTTCTACTTTTAATGTGAGAAATGAAACAGCTGTTTTCTTTTGTGGTAGTATTAGTTGTAGTACTGCTAAGGGGAGGAAAGATGAAATGTGTAATAAATAGTGTTATGGACTAAGAAAATGTAATATAGCAGAGGGTCTGGTGAGATTCTAAAACGAGTAAGACTGTAGCCCATTAGGGCTTGATTGAGCATGATATTGATGAGGAGAGAGGTCAACGAATTGATTTTATAGAATATGTGATGTTAACAAATTATGCTTTTCCCTCCTACTTTTTAGTATTTTGACATTGAAGCATATTGATAATCACAATATGAAAAGAAATCAGAATCATCAAACCATTGACTGTAAAGTAATATTATAGTTTATTAATGAAACATAGCACTCACACTATGGTGCAGAGAGAGACGCAATGTGCAGTGCATCTTTTATGTTTATGATTGCTTTAAAAACGATGGCCAAGATGGCAGCCAGTATTCTGAGCAAAGCAAACACAAGGAGATGGTGGACCGAGCGCTGAAACTTTTCAGACACTCACCCCCAGTCACAGATCTGGGTGAATCCATCATCGTTCTTTATCTCACTTTGCCACCCCAGTTCAGACACAGCTATATGCAAATCAGTCTTGACCCTGTGCCTCATGGGAACAGTCCAGCCCGAACTGCCAAGGCATGTCTTCCATGGACCGGAAACAAGCATCCTGGGACCGGTTTCGGACTAACTGCCCTCATGTCATCTATCGGATTTCTCCTGTCGAATCCTCGGCATCGATTTGTGGCTCACATGGGTCCACCCCTTTATAGCCTCAATTCTGAATGCTATAATAGCTCAGAAGATTAAGGTGATCAATGAGGGAAGGAAAGGATGGGGACAACAGGGAGGGAGACCTGAAACGAGAAACAACACCTTGAGCACTGGATAATAATCACCTACATAAAGTATACAGAACTACTCTTTCTCTGATTACCTGTACCAGAAAACATCACAGTCCTGTACAAAGAGCAAACAAGGAATTGTTCTATCCCTGTCTAGCCATGGTGGTGAAAAGGTTGCTGCAATAAAGAACTAGCCAGTGAATACATGTGTGCGTTTGATATAGACACATGCACCTCAGCTTGTAATACCATCAAGGACACACACACACACACAATACCCACCAACATAACAATGATACCAAGTGTCACAGGGGATGAATCCTAATAATGACCCCCTGTTAGGAAACAGCAATCAACAATTATAAACCAGGAGCTGCGATTGTATATGAATCTGTAGATTGCGCTCCATGTGTGTAATGACCAATAATACTTCTTATCCGGTCAAACAATCCCAGTTAGTAGCAATGAATAGACTTTTTCTCCAAAGCCAAACACCAACAATGAAACAATATTGTTTGTTTAAAAGGCACTCCGTGAATTATTGTGGGTAGAGGAAGCATAAGAACTTCCATAAAATAAATGCCCAAATCAAGTTCTGGCACTCAGAATTGAAGTTCTGCCCAAGGTAACTTTGCCGACTGAATCAAGTAATCCCATTAGCATTTAAATACCGGCACCTTACCGCACCAGAAGATGATGTTCCTTCACAGCGTGTCTCTAATGATCCTGAAGCAGAATAATCTGCTTCGATCTCAAGCCGGAAGCCTCTTTTGAGTGTTTCGGGGTTGACGTCTTCATGCACGTTCCCTCCGTTGGAACGCAGCAGTTCACTGTAGAAGTCCTCATCCCTGAGAAAGGCACCACAAACCCCAGAGCCTCTCGCCGTGATGCAAGTAAGAACGGAGGGTAGCCCAAGTCACGCATATGGAAGCGTTATTCTCGGCACCCCCTGCAGCACCATCGGTAGCCGTAACACCTCATCAGCCAGGATAGCTTGAATCCAGTGGCAAAGTGAGCAAGGCACCCAGGTCTGGGCATACCCTGCCAACTTAGGGCAAACAAAGCAAAAACAAGGAGATGATGGACGGAGCACTGAAACATATCAGACACTCACCCCCAGTCACAGATCCGGGTTGAATCCATCATCGTTCTTTAGCTCACTTTTCCACCCCAGTTCAGACACAGCTATATGCAACTCAGTCTTGACCCTGTGCCTCATTGGAACAGTCCAGCCCGAACTGCCAAGCCATGTATTCCTGGACCAGAAACAAGCATCCTGGGATCGGTTTCGGGCTAACAGCCCTCATCAGCCAGGCTAGCTTGAATCCAGTGGCAAAGTGAGCAAGGGACCCACGTCTGGGCATACCCTGCCAACTTAGGGCAAACAAAGCAAAAACAAGGAGATGATGGA
This sequence comes from Lissotriton vulgaris, assembly GCF_964263255.1. Classification (NCBI taxonomy): domain Eukaryota; kingdom Metazoa; phylum Chordata; class Amphibia; order Caudata; family Salamandridae; genus Lissotriton; species Lissotriton vulgaris. The sequence goes on from NC_141693.1 coordinate 1,050,997,881, forward strand.
CGGAGTGCTGAAACTTTTAGGACACTCAACCCCAGTCACAAATCTGTCTGATGAGGGCTGAAAGCCCGAAACTGGTCCCAGGATGCTTGTTTCCAGTACAGGGAGGAGATGGGAGCCGGTCTGGCCGTTCGGGCTGGATTGTTCCCATTGGGCGCAGGGTCAAGATTGATTTGCATATGGCTGGGTCCAAACTGGTATGGCATGGTGAGCAAAAAAATGATGGATTTTGGCCCAGATCTCTGTACTGGGGTGAATGTATGACATTGTTCTGCATTCTGTCCATCAATTGTTCTTTTTGCATTTGTCACCCTGAGTGGGACGGGTATGCCCAGACATGGGCCTCATGCTCTCCATGCCACTGGAGTCAAGCTATCCTGGCTGCTGAGGGCTGAAAGCCTGAAACTGGTCCTAGGATGCTTGTTTCCAGTCCAGGGAGGAACTGGCCTGACAGTTCGGGCTGGACTGTTCCCATTGGGCGCAGGGTCAAGACTGATTTGCATATGGCTGGGTCCAAACTGGAATGGCATGGTGAGCAAAAAAAACGATGGCTTTAGGCCCAGATCTCTGTACTGGGGTGAATGTATGACATTTTTCTGCATTCTGTCCATCAATTGTTCTTTTTGCATTTGTCTCTCTGAGTGGGACGGGTATGCCCAGACGTGGGTCCCGTGCACTCCATGCCACTGGAGTCAAGCTATCCTGGCTGATGAAGGCTGAAAGCCCGAAACTGGTCCTAGGATGTTTGTTTCCAGTCCAGTTCGGTCTGGACTGTTCACATTGGGTGCAGGGTCAAGACTGATTTGCATATGGCTCGGTCCAAACTGGAATTCCATGGTGAGCAAAAAAACGAAGGATTTAGGCTCAGATCTCTGCACTGGGGTGAATGTATGACATTATTCTGCATTCTGTCCATCAATTTTTCTTTTAGTATTGTGAACAAGGCTTGAACGGCAAAGCTCATAGAAGCTGGATGCTACTAACTCCGTATGCCATTCTTGAAATAGAATAAAATAAAAAAGGCATGAGCAACGATCTTCTATTTCGCCGCTATGTCTCATAAGAGGGAGTCATTCAGGACGACCTGCTGCTGCAAATAATTTCAGCTGTTTATACATTGTATTTTAAGACCAATGGATTTTATTTTTAAGCATCTTACTAATGATTTGTGAATTATTCTACTAGCCTTGAGAAAACTCTGGTCTAATTGACCACGAAGGGCGAAACACGTGTCGGCTTTTGTGCTCCCAGAGGAGCAAAAACATGATCTTTGGGATTACAAAGATGTTGATGCCAATAAAGTAACTTCATCTAAAAACATCACACAACAATTATCTCTCTTTATGTAAAGGAGTTATCCTTATGATTGAAATCGCTCACATCTTTGAAGGAGGAGCAAATGCTCTAACCCCTACTATATAGTCACGAATACGAGGCTGGAAAGGTACAGGGCCTCGAGCGAAGTTCCTCCGTCTCTTACCTATAAAGTAGGCATTCCCATCCAGGACCAGGATCTCTGGACCTTTTTCTATAGTTCTGATTGATCTTTTGAGTACCTGATCTTTATTCTAAAAAAGTGAGGTGAAGCTGAAATAATACGCGCTGAAGCGGCACAACCAAGTACCCCCAGTGATCAGTGATCAGGCGCCCATCGGCACCTGCTAGCTGTACGAATATATATATATATATATATATATATATATATATATATATATATATATATATATATATATATATATATATTCTACTCCTCTTTCACCAGAAGAAAACTGCCACCTTCCAGAACAGCGGGCGTCTCGTCTCACACAAGACCTCTGGAGCCAATCCCGACAACACTTCACCTCCCAGGCAGAAAAGACTACCAATGACGAGACTTGTGCAGACCAAAAAGTGATTTTATTTCTCTGTCGCCCTCGGACGCGTTTCGCCTGACCAGCAGGCTTGTTCACCGATACTTCAATAAATAACAGGCACCATTTAAAGAAACTCGTGCAACGAAAAAATCACGTGATTAAAACTACAGATCAACTGCTAGTGAAAACAGACTAGTAGTTTTACATTCAAGCATGATGGCTTAATACATATTCAATAGTTTTCGAACCTTTTGCTTACTCATTGCAAAGTAACTTCACTGACATAATTATTAAAGCATTGTACTTAATTAAAATTAGAAAACCAGTCACACACTGCGTGTGAATTACTAAGCATCGCATAAAGGTTTAACATTAAGCCCAAAGTGGGCTAAACTGCTTGCCTCATGATAGTGGCTTTTCGTCATTGTTTTCAGAAACGCAATGATCCGCAGTCCGACGACAGTACCCTTCTAAGTTCGGATGTCGAGACTGATTTGGATGAAGGGCCAAGTAGGTCTAGCAAGCAGCCGATCCCCACAGTCTTTGATGAATTTGCTTTTTTAGAGGAGGAGAGGAGATTCAATCTCAGACCAAGACGGAGAGTAAATTACAATCAAAAAGGAAGAGGCAAAGGAGCAGGCGACGCAAAAGGAGCAAACAAATCCAACGCAGCGTCCAACAAAACCAAGAAGTAGAAGCTCAAGGGGTAGGGCATAACAAGACGATCCTGAATCTAACGAAAACTGTGTTGACACAAAACGAAGAGAAGGTCCTGCAACTAGGTCTTTCTTTCTGCCCACCGGCAGAGTTCAACTATGTGGAAACTCGAGTTGACACATTTAAATTAGTTAGAAACTTGAAACTGAAAAAATTCTTTGCTCAAAGCAAACACCCCAAAAAAGCCTCAATCGAACCCCAATCCACCGCCACTGAAGATAATCTCTCTGTAGGCGATATGGACTTGTTACTCAACCTCAGAGGAAACAAGATGGTAGTCGATCTTGAAATGGACACACAAACACAAACTATAACACCTGACCAGGAGGAATTTCGTGAAGCTACGAGTAGTCAAGCAGTTATGATTGCGGAGAAACAAGATCTGTGTATCAACAAACCAGTGACTACTAACTTTCGACCCAGTTCTAAATTCACCCCTTTGAGTATCCGGGATACTGTGGACATTTTTCATGAACTGGTTGTTAATGACCTAAAAAATCTCGAAAAATGCACAAGTGTAAAACATAAAAATTTCAGTAAACAACAAAAAGAGGTTTCGGCTTTAATCACTAAACTCAAATCTGACCACAATTGTGTAGTGAGAAATGCCGACAAAGGTGGGAATGTTGTTCTCTGGGATAGGGGTCAATATCTAGCGGAGGCACACAAACAGCTTAACAACCGCTCGAATTACATTAAAACAACAGAGCTCGCCATGCAGAAACAATTCGAGCTCTACAATCACCAACTACAAGATTGGTACCAACAAGGCCTTCTATCCTCAGAGGAACTCAAGTTTCTGAAAATCAGTAACCCAACCACCCCAGTGTTTTACCTTATACCTAAGGAGCACAAAGATGTGGCCAATCCACCAGGCCGCCCCATTATTTCGGCAATAGGTGGAGGTTTGGAAAGCACGTCGAAATTTGTTGATTCCTTTTTGTTCCCCTTAGTTAAACTACTTCCCTCTTTTACCCAAGACTCCAGCGACTTTCTAAGAAAAATCTATGACATTCCCTGGGAACCAGACCTTTTACTAGTGACGATTGACGTCTCCACACTTTATACTAGTATGAGACACGAAGACGGCCTTCGCGCAGTAAAACATTTTTTGAAGGCAAGACCCATTAAACTATGGCTCCATACACAAATGATCCTGACCATGATTATGACCTGTCTGAACTGCAACTATTTCCTGTTTGAATCCACTCTGTACAAACAGGTGTGTGGGACCGCGATGGGCACCTGCTTCGCCCCCAGCTATGCTAATTTGCATATGGGCTGGTGGGAGGAGCAGGTGGTCCAAGCGGAGTTCCACAAAGAGTGGGGAGAGAACATCCTCCACTGGAGTAGGTATATTGACGACCTGTTCGTCATATGGAAAGGTTCGGAACTTAGTGCACAAAACTTTATTGATAAACTGCAGATCAACAACCTCAATTTAAAATTTACAAGTAATATCAGTGCCACATCTCTGACTTTCCTAGACCTCACTATTTTTGTTAAAAATGGGAAGTTGCAGTCGACCCTATACAGGAAGCCCACAGCAGGGAACACGTTGCTTCACGCAACAAGCTTCCACCCAAGTAACTTGGTCAGAAGCATTCCGTACGGGGAAAGCTTGAGGGCCATTAGAAACTGTAGCGACCCAGAATGCCTGGAGAAAGAATTACTAACTCTTAACACCCTGTTTGCAGAGCGAGGGTATTCACAAGAGAACATCAAAGGTTGCATTAAAAAGGCAAAAAAGCGCAGCAGGGAAGAAATTTTGTTTAGCCAACATACACAAAAAACTACCAACCTGAACGAAGGTAACCAGGCCAGAATGATAACCACCTACAGTAAAAAGCACTCTGAGGTAAGAAAAATTCTGAACCGGCATTGGCACCTCGTAGCAAATGACCCCCTTTTGCAAGACCTAGTCCCTAAAAAAACGACAATTACATTTAGGAAGGCCAGATCCCTAAAACAAATGCTGGTGTCTAACATGCTGCCTCCTAAACCTAAAGGAAAAGGATCAGGTTCAGACTGGTTAAAAAGGAAACCAGGCTTTATTAAGTGCACGAAGTGCAAAGCCTGTAAACTGGGAGTCAACACCAACACATACCAGGGAGGTCTGTCCAAGAGGCTGAAACAAATCAGGGGCTTTTTTGACTGCAAGACCGATTATGCAGTATACGTGCTTCAGTGCCCTTGTGGCCTAAGGTACGTAGGCAGCACCATCCATCCTGTTCACATTCGCATACTACAACATATGCGAGCCATCCGAAACACAGACCCGGCTTACCCAGTGGCACGCCACTTTGAGGACCAACACAATAAAGACATAACAGGGCTGAGCTACTTTGTCATTGACCAAGTTCCAACAAGTGTAAGAGGCGGAGACAGGTTGAAAAAATTAAGGCGCCTCGGATCAAGGTATATACTCGAACTCAATTCTAAGGCCCCGGGGGGGTTGAACCTTGAAGAAGATCTGAGCACACACCTGTGACATGTTGTACAGCCCCATTAGACAGGCTAGAAATGTCAGCTGTCCTGCAGTAAGAAATCTAAGCTGCAACAATGCAGGTTGAGTCATTGAATGGAGAGTAGTGGTGACCTCAGCTATACGTTCCATACTGTATAGTAAAATGTAAAAAATGTAAAAAATGCACAAAATGAATTGGTTTTAAAAAGGGCACCTTCACTTTCTTTACTTTCTCTTCCCTTTCACCCTTTCCTTCCCTTTTCTTTCACTTTCTTTGCCCGTATTACAGACAACAGCGACACAAATGCCCACTGGGGCAAGATTCCTGAAAACAATGACGAAAAGCCACTATCATGAGGCAAGCAGTTTAGCCCACTTTGGGCTTAATGTTAAACCTTTATGCGATGCTTAGTAATTCACACGCAGTGTGTGACCGGTTTTCTAATTTTAATTAAGTACAATGCTTAAATGATTATGTCAGTGAAGTTACTTTGCAATGAGTAAGCAAAAGGTTCGAAAACTATTGAATATGTATTAAGCCATCATGCTTGAATGTAAAACTACTAGTCTGTTTTCACTAGCAGTTGATCTGTAGTTTTAATCACGTGATTTTTTGGTTGCACGAGTTTCTTTAAATGGCGCCTGTTATTTATTGAAGTATCGGTGAACAAGCCTGCTGGTCAGGCGAAACGCGTCCGAGGGCGACAGAGAAATAAAATCACTTTTTGGTCTGCACAAGTCTCGTCATTGGTAGTCTTTTCTGCCTGGGAGGTGAAGTGTTGTCGGGATTGGCTCCAGAGGTCCCGTGTGAGACGAGACGCCCGCTGTTCTGAAAGGTGGCAGTTTTCTTCTGGTGAAAGAAGAGTAGAAGCTGTTTGACCTGCCACCCCCCCGAAGCTTCACACAGGAGGAACGATTCTCCGTGATACACGCTACAACGGTTTACCTGCTCGTCGCGGCTAACAATGAGAACCGGAGGGTCCACGCTGCGAGCTACGGACGGCAGGTAGGAACCTTGAAAAGCTTCGGGAAGCGGGAAAGCTAGGGCATAAACTGCAATTTTTTCCACGACATTTTCGTGGAAGACCTAGCGGTTGCAGACCAGGGACGCAAGTTCCAAGATTTGGCCATCTATTATAATGTCTGCCCAAGAACTTCAGGAACGTGAGGAAACCGCGCTCTCCATTTTTTACGATACCAAGTCGGTTGGCGCCAAACCTACAGCAAGGGAAACACCGGCAAAAACATCGGATGTAATGACCAGGTTGAAACGCCTAGAAAAACTGAAACGCAGAGAACTTTCTAAGTGGTGGGAACAAAAATCGCTGCAACGCTACCTAGAAGTCAAACGGATCCCTCGTGGCCTGAGGATAATGGTGGCGCCTACTTACGAGGAACCAGATCCAAACATGTTACGTGAGTGGGCTGACAACAACCTCGATTCCTCTAGCAAGATGTCGGCCATTTTGATAAAATACGCGGAATCTGATAGGGAAAAGATGCTAACAGAAATCGAACAAATTGTGCAAATGCTGGATAAAGAGCCCGACCAGGAGTTTATTGGCAAATTCAAAAAGGATATGGTGGAGCGCCTGAAGAAGCTAGAGTCAAGTATAACAGAACAAAAAGCTGAAAAATTCCTTAGAGATAAAAGGGACTATGAAAGAGGCCAGATATATACATTTGCCAAAAAGTTCGATTCAATACGCAAACAACGCCTGAACCCCAACCAGAAACGCAATGATCCGCAGTCCGACGACAGTACCCTTCTAAGTTCGGATGTCGAGACTGATTTGGATGAAGGGTCAAGTAGGTCTAGCAAGCAGCCGATCCCCACAGTCTTTGATGAATTTGCTTTTTTAGAGGAGGAGAGGAGATTCAATCTCAGACCAAGACGGAGAGTAAATTACAATCAAAAAGGAAGAGGCAAAGGAGCAGGCGACGCAAAAGGAGCAAACAAATGCAACGCAGCGTCCAACAAAACCAAGAAGTAGAAGCTCAAGGGGTAGGGCATAACAAGACGATCCTGAATCTAACGAAAACTGTGTTGACACAAAACGAAGAGAAGGACCTGCAACTAGGTCTTTCTTTCTGCCCACCGGCAGAGTTCAACTATGTGGAAACTCGAGTTGACACATTTAAATTCGTTAGAAACTTGAAACTGAAAAAATTCTTTGCCCAAAACAAACACCCCAAAAAAGCCTCAATCGAACCCCAATCCACCGCCACTGAAGATAATCTCTCTGTAGGCGATATGGACTTGTTACTCAACCTCAGAGGAAACGAGATGGTAGTCGATCTTGAAATGGACACACAAACACAAACTATAACACCTGACCAGGAGGAATTTCGTGAAGCTACGAGTAGTCAAGCAGTTATGATTGCGGAGGAACAAGATCTGTGTATCAACAAACCAGTGCCTACTAACTTTCGACCCAGTTCTAAATTCACCCCTTTGAGTATCCGGGATACTGTGGACATTTTTCATGAACTGGTCGTTAATGATTAAAAAATCTCGAAAAATGCACAAGTGTAAAACATAAAAATTTCAGTAAACAACAAAAAGAGGTTTCGGCTTTAATCACTAAACTCAAATCTGACCACAATTGTGTAGTGAGAAATGCCGACAAAGGTGGGAATGTTGTTCTCTGGGATAGGGGTCAATATCTAGCGGAGGCACACAAACAGCTTAACAACCGCTCGAATTACATTAAAACAACAGAGCTCGCCATGCAGAAACAATTCGAGCTCTACAATCACCAACTACAAGATTGGTACCAACAAGGCCTTCTATCCTCAGAGGAACTCAAGTTTCTGAAAATCAGTAACCCAACTACCCCAGTGTTTTACCTTATACCTAAGGTGCACAAAGATGTGGCCAATCCACCAGGCCGCCCCATTATTTCGGCAATAGGTGGAGGTTTGGAAAGCACGTCGAAATTTGTTGATTCCTTTTTGTTCCCCTTAGTTAAACTACTTCCCTCTTTTACCCAAGACTCCAGCGACTTTCTAAGAAAAATCTATGACATTCCCTGGGAACCAGACCTTTTACTAGTGACGATTGACGTCTCCACGCTTTATACTAGTATAAGGCACGAAGACGGCCTTCGCGCAGTAAAACATTTTTTGAAGGCAAGACCCATTAAACTATGGCTCCATACACAAATGATCCTGACCATGATTATGACCTGTCTGAACTGCAACAATTTCCTGTTTGAATCCACTCTGTACAAACAGGTGTGTGGGACCGCGATGGGCACCTGCTTCGCCCCCAGCTATGCCAATTTGCATATGGGCTGGTAGGAGGAGCAGGTGGTCCAAGCGGAGTTCCACAAAGAGTGGGGAGAGAACATCCTCCACTGGAGTAGGTATATTGACGACCTGTTCGTCATATGGAAAGGTTCGGAACTTAGTGCACAAAACTTTATTGATAAACTGCAGATCAACAACCTCAATTTAAAGTTTACAAGTAATATCAGTGCCACATCTCTGACTTTCCTAGACCTCACTATTTTTGTTAAAAATGGGAAGCTGCAGTCGACCCTATACAGGAAGCCCACAGCAGGGAACACGTTGCTTCACGCAACAAGCTTCCACCCAAGTAACTTGGTCAGAAGCATTCCGTACGGGGAAAGCTTGAGGGCCATTAGAAACTGTAGCGACCCAGAATGCCTGGAGAAAGAATTACTAACTCTTAACACCCGGTTTGCAGAGCGAGGGTATTCACAAGAGAACATCAAAGGTTGCATTAAAAAAGCAAAAAAGCGCAGCAGGGAAGAAATTTTGTTTAGCCAACATACACAAAAAACTACCAACCTGAACGAAGGTAACCAGGCCAGAATGATAACCACCTACAGTAAAAAGCACTCTGAGGTAAGAAAAATTCTGAACCGGCATTGGCACCTCGTAGCAAATGACCCCCTTTTGCAAGACCTAGTCCCTAAAAAAACGGCAATTACATTTAGGAAGGCCAGATCCCTAAAACAAATGCTGGTGTCTAACATGCTGCCTCCTAAACCTAAAGGAAAAGGATCAGGTTCAGACTGGTTAAAAAGGAAACCAGGCTTTATTAAGTGCACAAAGTGCAAAGCCTGTAAACTGGGAGTCAACACCAACAAATACCAGGGAGGTCTGTCCAAGAGGCTGAAACAAATCAGGGGCTTTTTTGACTGCAAGACCGATTATGCAGTATACGTGCTTCAGTGCCCTTGTGGCCTAAGGTACGTAGGCAGCACCATCCATCCTGTTCACATTCGCATACTACAACATATGCGAGCCATCCAAAACACAGACCCGGCTTACCCAGTGGCACGCCACTTTGAGGACCAACACAATAAAGACGTAACAGGGCTGAGCTACTTTGTCATTGACCAAGTTCCAACAAGTGTAAGAGGCGGAGACAGGTTGAGAAAATTAAGGCGCCTCGAATCAAGGTACATACTCGAACTCAATTCTAAGGCCCCGGGGGGGTTGAACCTTGAAGAAGATCTGAGCACACACCTGTGACATGTTGTACAGCCCCATTAGACAGGCTAGAAATGTCAGCTGTCCTGCAGTAAGAAATCTAAGCTGCAACAATGCAGGTTGAGTCATTGAATGGAGGTAGTGGTGACCTCAGCTATACGTTCCATACTGTATAGTAAAATGTAAAAAATGTAAAAAATGCACAAAATGAATTGGTTTTAAAAAGGGCACCTTCACTTTCTTTACTTTCTCTTCCCTTTCACCCTTTCCTTCCCTTTTCTTTCACTTTCTTTGCCCGTATTACAGACAACAGCGACACAAATGCCCACTGGGGCAAGATTCCTGAAAACAATGACGAAAAGCCACTATCATGAGGCAAGCAGTTTAGCCCACTTTGGGCTTAATGTTAAACCTTTATGCGATGCTTAGTAATTCACACGCAGTGTGTGACTGGTTTTCTAATTTTAATTAAGTACAATGCTTAAATGATTATGTCAGTGAAGTTACTTTGCAATGAGTAAGCAAAAGGTTCGAAAACTATTGAATATGTATTAAGCCATCATGCTTGAATGTAAAACTACGAGTCTGTTTTCACTAGCAGTTGATCTGTAGTTTTAATCACGTGATTTTTTGGTTGCACGAGTTTCTTTAAATGGCGCCTGTTATTTATTGAAGTATCAGTGAACAAGCCTGCTGGTCAGGCGAAACGCGTCCGAGGGCGACAAAAAAATAAAATCACTTTTTGGTCTGCACAAGTCTCGTCATTGGTAGTCTTTTCTGCCTGGGAGGTGAAATATATATATATATATATATATATATATCCTTTCCCTTGGTTCTCTTTTACCGGGTCATGCAGCGCTCTTTATGGGTTTGTTTCCCTGCGGCGGAACCAAGCCGCTCAATATGCAAACACAATCCCTCCCACCGGAGAGATATAAACGGGACAAACTCTCGTGTCTCTTTCTTTTTTTTTTTAAAAAACCTCTTTTTTTTTAGGAATCGCATGTAAGACACAGCACTCCGAACCCCGGAGAGGCTGTAGCAAGTACATTACATCAAAATCAGCGATGCATTTGTCAAGAAAATAAACTTCCCTCCAACGCCCACCCCTTTCCCCAACCACTCCAGGTTCCCCCTCCCCCTATGCACAATGTCTCTCTGATACCATATAGAATAGTTATATACAAAACAGTGTATACATCATGGCCTCCATATGCCCATCACAACCACTCCTCCACGACCCCCGCTGGTGCTGGGGGCTCAAGCCACAGGCCCCTGTGTTCTGCCCACCTTTTCCATATTTTGTAGTGTTTCCGGGGACAGCCTCTAGCCTCGAACACTGGTCGTTCCAATCCCATGCAAAAGTCAAGTCCTTTTTTCCATCCAACCACTGTGAGAGCCCTGGGGTCTTTCCAGGCCTGAGCAATATCCCTTTTCGCCACTGTGAGGCCCAGCAGGAGCAAGTGTCTTTTGTAAATGTTACCTCCCACCCCTTCCAGGATGTGCAGCAGCCCCAACTTTGGAGTACGGGGGAGGTCCCATCCCAGCACCTCCGACAGACAATTCCAAACTCCAGCCCAAAACCTCACTAGGCCACTACAGCCCCATACTGTATGTATGAGGTCACCTGTCTCACCACTGCATCTCAAGCATGCTGGGGACTCAATCAGGCCAGCCTTCCACAATCTCTCTCTGGTATAGTAGGTGCGGTGTAAGTACTTAAACGGTATCAGGCGTAAGCGCACGACGATGGCCGCCCCCATGGGGGATTCAAGGGCTTCACGCCAGTCCTCCTCCTCCAGTTCCCCCACATCATTCACCCATCAATCCCGTCGGGGCTGCAGATCAGAAGAGCAATGTGTAACTAGTGTCTGGTATATACAGGATATTTTCTTCTCACCCAGGTCTTCCATGAACACCTTTGCTTCTATTGGGCTGAATTCTGGCAAGGTATCTAGTCCTTCTAGCGTGGGTGTGAGGGCATGCCTGAACTGTAGATATCTAAAGAACTGTGTGCGGGGCATACTGAATTCATCGCTAAGTTCCTGAAAAGACTTCAGCCTTGTGCCTTTCATGACATGTCCCAGTGCAGAAATTCCTATCGAGTCCCAGCCTCTGAAACCTTGCAACGACCCCAACGCCGGCAGCTGCCCATTGTGCCAGAGTGGGGGTTCCCTCGTCAGCTTCCCCCACCATCCCATGCGACGCAATGCTTGTCGCCAGATTTGAAAAACCTCCTGCGTGGCGCTTGGCAGCCCCTTTTTCAACCGTGCCAAGTACAAGATAGTGTGCAGTGTGTTTGGGTCCATCAGATACCGCTCAAGGGCGTAGGCCGGGTCCCCCCTGTCACCATACCACCAGTCATTTAAGACCACAAGGTGTGCCGCCTGATAGTAGGACAACATATCCGATGTCGCTAGTCCCCCACAATAAGTAGACAAAAAACAAGTACGCAAGGCCACTCTCGACGCTCCCCTGGCCCATAAAAATTGACTTAAAGCGGAGTTAACCTGTTTGAACCATAGCGATTGGATCGGGTACGGGTGGTTCTGCAGCTGGTATAACATGCGAGGGAGGGCAACCATCTTAAATATAGCTGACCTGCCGTAAATATTGAGGGGCATTCGGGACCAGCATTTCATCTCCTGTCGTACCTTGTCCCATACTGGAACAATATTACGTTCCCAAGCAATAGCCGGTGAGACTGTCAAAAACACCCCAAGGTATCTGAGACCCCCAGTCGCCAGCTGCAGCACCGCCGCCCATGCACCAATCCCGGAGCGATCACCCAGCTTCCAGAGCATGGACTTCCGTAAATTCAGGCACAGCCCGATACTTCCCCAAAGATTGTCATAATCTCAAGGACTCGTGGCCCGGATCGGTTCACATCCGTAAGGAAAAACAGAACATCGTCCGCATATAATGCGATCCTATCCGATGGTCCCATTTCCCATTCGAAGCCCCGCATCTGCGCATCTATGCGGACCCATGCAGCTAACGGCTCCATAGCCAGGGCAAACAGGTACGGCGAGAGGGGGCACCCCTGTCTGGTGCCCAGTCCTATTGGGAAGGCCGTCAATGTCTCCCCCGCCACTCTCACTGTGGCTGTCAGGTCGGTGTGCAGCAGCCGAATATACGACAGAAATTGCGACCCTAGGTTTAACCGCGAAAGAAGCGCGAATAGGTCGGTCCAGCTCAGGGAGTCAAAGGCCTTATCGATATCTGCTAGTAGTAGCGCCGCTTGATCTCCTGTTTTAACCATTGCCTCTATTGCCACGTGTGCGCGTCTAATGTTATGCCTCGTCGCTCTTTGGGGCATAAAGCCGGCCTGGTCCAGGTGGACCGGTCCGTGATATACGGAAGCAGTCGATTTGCAAGGGCCTTGGCCAAGATTTTGGCCTCAATATTTAAAAGAGAAATCGGACGATAGGACTCGTGGCGGTTCGGGGGCCGTCCAGGTTTGCAGAACACTACAATTTCAGCATGTCTCCAGTCTGCTGGCAGGAGGCCGTCCTCCCTCGCCGCTTCTAAGGCAGCCCTATAGTGAGGCACCAGCTGGAGATGATATTGTTTGAAAAACTCACTTGGGAACCCATTTGGCCGAGGGCTTTGCCGGTGTTAAGCTCTCCTAGGGCTGTACCTAGTTCCTCCGCCGATAATGGGGTCTCAAGCCGTTCCCGCACATCGTCTGGGAGTGCACGAGGCGGAATATCAGCCACAAATTTGTCTATGTCCAGTGCCGGGATGGAGTCCTGCGGAGCGTATTGGGCTGCGAGGTAGTGAGCAAAGCTATCCGCCAACTCCTTTGGATCTGAAATTGAGGCCCCGGTGTCATCCTTAAGGCCTGGCAGCTCACACGCTTGAAGCGTGTTCTGGCAGAGCCGGTGGAGCATTGTACTGGATTTGTCGCCCCATTGGTATATTCTACTTCTGGTAGCCAACCAGATCTGTCGAGCCTCATCTAGTAGTAGGGATGCGTACGATTACTGTGCCAAAAGCAGCTGCCCCACCCCCTCCCTACGACTCGCAGCCCCGCACTGAGTCTCCAATTGTTTAACTGTCGCTGCTGCCTTCACTATCTCCTCTTTCCGCTTTCGGCGCGCTGCCGCACACCAGGCTATGTCAACTCCACGCAGCGTGGGTTTCAGGGCCTCCCAAGCCATTCTCGCGTCCGCTACTGTGCCCAAGTTTTCTTCCCAGTAGTGAGCAATAGCCGCCCCCATTTGCTGCTGGTAGGCCTCCCGCTGCAAGTTCTAGGCAGAGAGGCGCCACCGAAATGGCTGTCTCTTCTTGTCTAAAATAACGTCTATCACGACCGGAGAGTGGTTCGAGAGACCCCGCGGCAGGTTGAACGCCGAGGCAACTCCCCCCGCCACTGCAGCAGGGACAAAGACGTAGTCCAGTCTCGAAAACAAGTGATGGACCGCAGAAACATAGGAGTATTCTCGTTCGTGTGCGTGAAGGTATCGCCATGTGTCCACCCAGCCCATGCCCGCACCATATCACTCAGTTTAGTGGGAGTATCTGCAATGGGATCACCCCCAGGCCTAAACCTATCCAGTCGGCAGTGCATGACATCATTCCAGTCCCCTCCGATTACTGCCAGTTCCTCTGGAATTTCAGCCCACACTGCAAACAATTTCTCTATCAGTGCTCATTGGAGCGGAGGCGGAGCATAGACGCTTCCAATGATCAGCGTCTCAGTGCCTATCGTTCCTTGTATAAACACATATCTACCCTGTGGGTCGATCCACTGCTTCGCATGAGTGTAGAACATTCTACGGTGCATCAAGATCGCTACTCCCCGAGAGCCCCTTACAAATCCCGCATGATAGACCTGATCATAGCCATATCTCTGCAGGCCCAGCGCTTTGTTACCTAGCAAGTGTGTTTCTTGGAGTAGAAGTACATCCACCTTCTCTCTCTTCCCCAGCCTTAACACTGCACCCCTCTTAATCTTATCAAACATGCCCCTCACATTCCAGCTCATCACTTTCATTAAGGCCCCAGTGGGCCTCTGCTCAATGTTTTCAACCGCCATCGAGGTGTAAACGCAGCAGTGCATGCAGCAACGGGCATTCCGGGCCAGGACGCATCCACAGCATCATTCGAGACAACCATGTGCACAACAACTCACCCCTCCCCCTTCCTCCAGTCTTCAGCCCCCCCCTTGACCCCCCTCCCTTGCCCCAAATCCTCCACACTCAACAAACATTTCCCCAACTTGTCCTCAATTCCCCGGCCTCCCCCCACCCCATACCTCAGCAACATTGAAGTACCTGTCGCGGAATAGAACGTCTCCAGCCCCCAACGGGAGACCCGAGATCGTCTATCCAAACGGAGCCCCACCAACAGCCCCAAGAACACCCCAATTGATCCCCTAAGAGATCAAGCCTCCCCTAACCTGAGGCACGTGTCCGCCTCCTAGTCCATCCCTCCCCACCCAACCAGCATCCCGTGTCAATGAGTCTATAGTTTGTCACACCGTAGTGGTGCCCCTGAAGGCATACCTCATCTCCAGCCAGGCCATCAATGTCTGTCATTTGCCAAAGCTTTGCTGTAGGACGCAGCACTGAGGGGTTAATCTGGATTCCTTTCCCCCTCATGGATCCACCTTCGGAGCGTCCGATGCTGCAGCCTCTCCTGTGTTCCCGCCTTTAGCTGGAGAGCGTTTCGAAGAGCGAGACCTCCAGTTGCTTCTGCTTCGTGAACGTCTGGGGGTCCGCGGCGGCACCGTCGAGGAGGATGAGTCTGAGTCTCTGGCCGGCGGGGTATGCGGTCTAACTCGTACTGTTTCGTCAGTCCAGGCAAACACTTCTTCGGGAGAATTAAAGAATTGAGTACGTGACTGAAAGACCACCCGCAGGCGAGCTGGGTAAAGTAGAGCATATTGAATTTTAAGGTTTCTCAGACGGGCTTTGGCTGCTGCAAAAGACTGCCGCTGCTGCTGCACCAGTTTTGTATAATCTGGGAATATCATGATCCGCTGATTGTCGTACATTAGGGGCTCCTTCAATCGGGCTTGTTTCAGTATCGTGTCTCGATCATGATAATTAAGAAGTCTGGCTATCACCGTCCGCGGGCGTTCGCCAACCGGCGGTTTCTGAGTTAGCGCTCTATGGGCCCGTTCGATGATAAAGCAGCGGGAGAGGGACTCCGGTGAGAGCCAGCCCTGCAACCATTCTGTGAGAAATGCCTCCATGTTGCCCTTTTCGCAGTCTTCCGGAAAGCCAACAAATCGTAGGTTATTGCGCCGAGCTCGTCCTTCGGCATCCTCGGCTCGGAGTGCCAGGCCCCTCTGAATGCCCTCAATATTGGCCACTTTTTTCTTCAAGGTCACCATATCGTCTTCCACTCCAGTGATCCGGGCTTCTGCGTCTGTTATACGGGCCACCGCATTCCGCAGGTCCTGTCGCAGCAGTGTAACATCCGCACCAACGGCCCCTATTTTGGCATCCAGTGTGTCCCTGGATTGGATGATCGCAGCCAGGAGAGCCGCATTGTCCGACCCTGGGCCAGTTGGCTTCCAGAGGCCCCAGAATTCCCACTCGGACCAGTGAATTTGTCAATGGTCCCTTGTTTCGAGGCACCGCTACCGCCTCTGGTCATGTTTGGTTGTCGGCGGGATTCTTCCTGTGTCTCTCGCGGCTGCGACCCCTCGCCGCCTGGGGCCTTTTCCCTTCAGATATTGTCCTCCGGGGTCTGCCAGCTGCACTGCACGATCACTGGGCGTAGATTATCAGGTGGCCCACAATCCAGGCCTCAGCCACAGCCCCGACTCCTAATGCCTGCCCCTGGTATCTTCCTGGTTGGATTACCAATGTTCTTGTCTTTGCGCTGTCTGCCAGGGGGCTTCAGCTCCTATATATCCAGGCCCAACGTTGAACCCCTAGAGCCGATGAGGCAACGTCGTGGAGTTCATCACCAGAGCACAGAATGACGCTCGGAGCAGAAAGCGCCGATGGGGCCCCAACAACACTCCAAATGCAGGCAATGAGTCAGTTCAGGGGGCTCGGCCCAGGGCGCCCCCGCCGCGCCCCACCGCAAGGAGAGGCTCACTTGTTGGCCTAGGTCCAGCGCGACCGCCGGGGTATCTGTTCTTGCCCCCCGCTCCGGTCACCGCTGCCAGTAGTCTCCGAAGCCTGGGGGGAACGGCTGCTGTGTCTAGGGCGCTTCTGGGCCTCAGTCTTCCCCCTAGATCGTCGCCTTCACCTCTAACCAGTCCGCCAGTCGATCGTCAGTCTCGGCAGCGCGACTCTCACCTGAATCCACTGCCGCGACCTCGAGCCACCCAGCGGTGCCGCAGGGGCCGCACCAATGAGGCCGCCGCCGCTCCCGCTCCTTTCCGGGCACCTCCAAACTCGAGGTCCCGGCGTCTCTCTCTGCGGTAGGCCGCTCCCCTCGCGGAGACGATATGGCACCCTCCGAGCCCGCAATTGGACTCAGACTCACTCTGAGTCTATCGATACCCCTCCGCTGCACCACGCAATATTGGGCTGCTCTCGGGTGCGGGGGAGGAAGGGTATTTTGACGGATTACTGAAGCGGCGGGACGGAGCTCAGGTAAGCCACGTCCGCCATGTTAGCTGCCTTAGCCACGCCCCGTGTCTCTTTCTTTTTGCACTTTTTATTCCTTCAACATGCGGCTGATAGGCATAGTATGATCATACTTTGCCTATCAGCCGCATGTTGAAGGAATAAAAAGTGCAAAAAGAAACAGACACGAGAGTTCATCCCATTTATATCTCTCCGGTGTGAGGGATTGTGTTTGTATATATATATATATATATATATATATATATATATATATATATATATATATATATATATATATATATATATATATATATATATATATATATATATATATATATATATATATATATATATATATATATATATATATATATATATATATATATATTCACTGAAAAAACCATAGGTTATAGACCATATATAGTTAGGAATTAGCATTTACAAAACCTTATTTTACTCACACAAAACCATTGAAATTCGCATATATAGTTAGTTGCACTAACTATATATCGCGCACCCGCAATCCACTGCTGATCATGTCACATATTACATCATTCATGACATGGTCAGTGACATCACTGATGACATATCAAATGACATCACTGATGACATCACTGATGACAACATCGCGGGTGCGCGATATATAGTTAGTGCAACTAACTATATATGCGAATTTCAATGGTTTTGTGTGAGTAAAATAAGGTTTTGTAAATGCTAATTCCTAACTATATATGGTCTATAACCTATGGTTTTTTCAGTGAATTTTCAAGGTTTTGTAAATGCTAATTCCTAACTATATATGGTCTATAACCTATGGTTTTTTTCAGTGAATTTCAATGTTTTTTTTAATAGCAAATATCAAAAGCTGTAAAATGTATTCTTCATTTAAAGGAAAAATATCTTTTATATGTATTTAATATAATTTTTTAGGGAAAGAATTTATCAACTATCATGCTGAAGAAGAGTGTGGGGAAAAAAAACCAAAGAGGCGGACTAAGAGGAAAGAACAATCAGTTCAAAAATACAATTGCTTTAAAGCATGAAGTGCTTTTCCACACATTTACATTTAAATAACCCATATTAGAACATACAAAATATCTACAGAGGAGATGGTGTACATTGAATTTTAGACTCTTCATTGGTACCTACATGTTGGTACTTACATCACCCACACAACACAACAGCTCTATTCAGAGCTACCCTACCTCAAAGCACTCTAAAATATTATTTTACTATTTCCCTTGGTTTTCCCCTTGTTACGCTTTCCGGAACGCTACCCGGTGCGCGGACCGGGCGCTAACCGTGCGAAAATTTGAAAAAAAAAGGGGTTTTTTTTACATATATGTAGTCACCCTCAGAAAACCTAGGGGGTCAGGATATGTCTCCTTTGCCCCCTTATACCCATTCCCAACATTGTTTATCCTCCATCTTGTGACTAAATTCTTCCGAAACACAAGATGGCGGACTCCCGTTACGCTACCGGTGAGCTACCCGGTTCGCGTACCGGGTAGCGCTTCCACCGCGAAAAATCGGAAAAAAAATTATTTTATTTTTTTGCCCTGCGGGGCCCTTTAATAGCCCCTACATCAATCCTAGGGGGTCAGGAGGGGTCTACCTTGCCCCCTTTCATTCATTTCCCCCTTCGTTTATTTCCACCTCTTGTCTCTCAAGATGGCGGCCGCTCCGGACTGTTTAGAATGTTGAGAGTCACCGGAGAGCCAATCCGCTACCGGGACGCTGTCACAGATATATATTTTTTTGAATGTTAATTTCTCAAAATCCACTGGAGCACATATCTTGAGACCTAGCAAAGGCACATCGGGCAAACAGTCTCTACAATTTTGCCAAGTTTCATAGAAATCCATTCGGCCGTTCGAGCTAAAAGTGAGTCCAACCGCCCTATGGAAAACTCAATGTTAAAAACACGTTTTGGGACCCCCCTTTTTTCTCGGCCCCCGCTTGACGAACCCCCCCAAACTTTCAGGGGACGCTCAGAAACAAAATGTGCCATTTTCCTGCAAATTTCAGCCAATTCCGTTCATCAACGCCAAAGTTATTCAACATAGAATTTTCAGAAATCCCTATTCAAAAAAATCCTAACTATATATACCTACTGGCGACCGCCAGTAGGTAATATATATATATATATATATATATATATATATATATATATATATACTAGCATCCCGTCCCGACGTTGTCCGGGTATGAATTGCTGCCGCACAGTAGTATATTGTTTTGTAGGATTTTGTTTTGATAGCATTTCTTATCTGTGACAGGCCTGTGAAACGCTCTGATTCACAGTGCACTGCTGATGCACTTAAGAGTGCGCGTTCAGTAGTGTGTGAACTCTAGTTTCTCTACTTTATTTTTCCTTGCAATATTATATAGCGCGAACTCGACAACATGGCATGAGCACAATTTACATTACAGAAGAACACATTCATTTGTGGTAAGCACGGGGAGACAAATCGATTTGCCTGGAATCACAGGATGTTGAGCTGATGCCGAGATTCAATTGTAGCTCCCCAGCTCTAAAGTTCGCAATTCTAGAACTTGTGGCGGGAGGTGTGTCTAAAAGTGTATGTTGGTGCTGGCCATCAATGAGAGAGACCTGTGCAATTTTCAAATAGGTGGTGAAAAAATATGAGTATGTTGCTGGAGATGTGGGCTGCCATGCCACCAATGTACTTACCGGTGGAGGGTAAACACCCATTATTCCGCAACTTTCTTTCCGCATACCATCACTCCGCATACTTTCATTACAAAAGTACCATGACTCCGCAATGCCATTATAATGCATGGCATTACATTTCATATGCTTTTACCACGCATACATTTACAACGAAATTCGTTGTAAATGCATGAATGGTAAAAGCATGCTTTTTTAAATGTTTGTGTAAGGGGCATTCTTAGGGTTCAGGGCTAGGTTTGGGTTTTGGGGTACAGGGGTATTTTAGGGTTCAGGGGTAGTTTGGGTTTTGGGGTACAGGGTTATTTTTAGGGTTCAGGGCTAGGTTTGGGTTTTGGGGTACAGGGGTATTTTTAGGGTTCAGGGGTAGGTTTGGGTTTTGGGGTACAGTGATATTTTTAGGGTTCAGGGCTAGGTTTGGGTTTTGTGGTACAGGGGTATTTTTAGGGTTCAGGGGTAGGTTTGGGTTTTGAGGTACAGTGGTATTTATAGGGTTCAGGGCTAGGTTTGGCTTTGGGGTACAGGGGTATTTTTAGGGTTTAGGGATAGGTTTGGGTTTTGGGGTACAGGGTATATTTATAGGGTTAAGATGGGTTAGTGTTTTAGGGTGTTGGGGTATTTTAAGGAGTAAGGGTGAGTTATGATTATGGGGTGCAGGGGTATTTAAAGGGAGCAGGGTGGGATTAGCACACGATATGAGACATGGCATGAAGGGCGGAACGTACCACACGCCCCCAGTGTTTGTCACGCCCACAGCACAACGCAGACATGCCCACAAGGGACTACTTTGCAGGCACGGTTATTTTACCTTTTAAATGTATATGGTGGGCGTCTGCATAGCCTATGTCCTTCTGCTGCAACTGCCCTTTCCAACGCTGTATTGGCTGTTGTGATTGGTGCTGTGGTTCCTGAGATTACCCACCTCAAAGGTTTGGGCTCTCTCTTTATTATATTAGTATAGATAGATATATTTTGCCTCAATGTGGTTCCTGTTGGAGCGCGCAGCAGCGGGGTGCAGGCGTTGGGCATTTCAATTCCAAAATCACAAAAGACGCAGCCCTCTGGAATCGTGCAACGTGATCTTTATTGCTGATACAGAGCCAGTCTGTCACACCGACGCGTTTCGGCCAACTTGGCCCTTATCACGGTGGAGAGCACTACTCTTATCTCTGTATTCATACCATTTCCTGTGCATTACATTTCCCATGAACTTCTGGGAGTTGTAGTTCAATTTAAAAAAAAACAACACTTCAACCCTCCTGACAGAATGATTATTGCGCAAACAGAATTATACTGTGCATCCCTTACGTGTTGTATCAATGTGATTTAAAAATACATTAGTTATTACATTTAGTACAAGACGGGTTGGTACATTATTTTGGAAATGGTAGCATTTTAGTCAAATAATCCTTTATAACCTTTTGAGTAAGAGGTTATGGGCCTCTCTTCATGATTTCGCTAGAGTATATTCAATTTTTCTGGAATAATACGCGCTGAAGCGGCAGTGCCTCACTGAGTATCCCCAGTGATCAGTGATTAGGTGCCCATCGGCACCCGCTAGCTGTAGGAATATATATATATATATATATATATGTATATATATATATATATATATATATATATATATATATATATATATATATATATATATATATATACAAAAAAAGAGTTGACCTCAACGAGGTGCACTCAAAAACAGGTTTCTTCCTCTTTTATTTCAGATATGACAAAACCAGAAAAGGTCATCAAATTAAGTAGCAATAGCAAAACAAGCACTTGCTCAGCTTAAATAGTTCCGTCCCCAGTAGGCCTCTCGGTGAGTTCAACTTGTGGATGATGGTGTTTGTAGTTTTGCTACAAGTCCCAGCACCCCAGTGGGTCCACTGCTGCTCAGCAGAAAATAACAGAAAAAGAATGTATACTCAACAGTGGGCTAATCCAATGCACATTCCTGGAATTGTTGGATATTTGTAAAGAGCCTGCGGTTCCAGTAGTGACTAAGGGTAAAAGTCACTGGGAACCTGCTGCTTGACGTGGTGATGCATCCTCAAGGCTATACAGGCCGTTTTATTTGCAGAAAAAGAGTTGTCCTCAATGAGGTGCACTCCAAACAGGTTTCTTTCTCTTTTATTTCAGCTAAAACAAAACCGGAAAAGGTAATCAAATTAAGTCATCAGGCTTAATGAGTTTCGAACTTAACAGTTCTTGTTCACAAGCCATAAGTCGAGCGAAGCAGCAATAACAAAACAAAACACATGATCAGCTAACATAACAGTGGGCTAATCCAATGCACATTCCTAGAATTGTTGGATGTTTGGGTTTTGCTGTAGGTGAAATAAAAGAGGAAGAAACCTGTTTGGAGTGCACCTCTTACAGGACAACTCTTTTTATATCTATATATATCTATATATATCTCTAGTCAGGTAATGGACCGGCTGGTTTTCTATGAGGGCGATGGTATGGGCAGAAAATATACCTACCGGTGTGGCTTTGTCCGTAGGGGCAACTCTTTTTTGACTTATGGATTACGGCTCGCCTGGACGTGGAAATTGCCCGCTGCATTTGTGCAGATCCTGATGACAACGATACACGTGTCAGCTAATGGACCGGCTGGTTTTCTATGAGGGCGATGGTATGGGCAGACTGCTTGTGGATCGTTCGTCTGCCTACCCACTGGGGACAACATTCGAACAATTATCCTGAGCAAAACGGAAATCCACATGGGTAACACTTCCAAAGACTCCAAATACCAGAAGGCTTTGAGGCCCAATTGTGGGCGGGACTGCCATTCACTTAAAATGGAGTATTTGTGTATTCATTTTGTTTGACATTGTAATGCCTGTGAACAAGGGCGTGGTTTGCCCGAAACGCGTAAGGTAACATTACTTTTACTTGTCTGTGAGCAGAACATAGGCGGTGTGCACCCTCATT
Organism: Lissotriton vulgaris; assembly: GCF_964263255.1. Classification (NCBI taxonomy): domain Eukaryota; kingdom Metazoa; phylum Chordata; class Amphibia; order Caudata; family Salamandridae; genus Lissotriton; species Lissotriton vulgaris. The sequence continues at coordinate 1,051,020,537 of NC_141693.1, forward strand.
AAACGAGAAAATATACCTACCTGTGCGGCTTTTTACGTAGGGTCAACTCTTTTTTGACTTATATATATATATATATATTTTCTTTTTCACTGAAAAAACATAGGTTTTACAGACGTTATAGTTAGGAATTAGCATTTAAAAAACCTTAGAAATTCACACAAAAAAATAGGTTTAAGGGACGTTATAGTTAGTTGAACATTTGACTCATATAAAACCAGAGAAATTTGCCTGTTATAGTTAGTTGAGCTAACTATAACTCACGCGCCCGCAATGCACTGCTGATGATGTCACATATTACTCATGACATGGTCAGTGACATCACTGATGACATCACTCATGACATCATCCACGTGACAATCTGATGCACATACTGAGGCTCTAATATAAACTTTGATGCACCCATTCTAAAATGCTGACTACCATTTTTGAAACCATACACAGAAGAATGCATATACTACATAGCACTCACTATTTTCTAGGTCTACACACACATCCAGTCACTCATACATGTAGTTACTCATCAAAAGAGGATTATAATATGTACCAAGCTCCATCACCACACAAATTCTATCCTCCATATTGCTAAACTCGTAAATGATGCGCATTTCATATCCGATGAGTTGTGGCACCGCGTCCCTTGTAACATCATACACGCATGAAGTCACTCCAAGTACTACTTTGGTATCCGACGGGGTATGCAGTACCAAGCCACGTGTTACGTCGTGTACTTATGGGGTCGCACCTGCTGCGCGTTGCGTATTCGACGAGTACATGCTGCCAGGCCCTGTTTTATGTCACAGACGTATAGTATTGCGCCGGGTACGCCATTCCCATTTTTTGGGGGGTCTCAAAAGTATATCTAAATAACTTTAAACAGTATATAAGAGCACGCGAAAACCTAAATTATTTCAAACATTTATATATTTCTAACTGTAATAAACGTATTAAATTTGATAAATATATTTTTTGTCAAAATCATGTCAGGTGCGGCCTCCTTGCGTGCTCGGTGCGCGATTGCCATGTGACCTTAAAAAAAAGCATTTGATTGGTTCATAACATTTCCCATTGTAACAGCTGTACGCCCCCACCCGTGTTACTCATTCTCTCTACAGCGTTTAATGAGAGACACCTCGTCTGCTTAGAAAGCTTTTTTGAAAAGTGTTTTCCTGTATACACATATCTTATAATACACATAACATGCAACGATAATCTTCATCAGTATTCATGCTCTGTACATTAGCCTTCCACGTGTGATTGCCATGCATCTCAAATGTTCCATCAAAAAATAAATATGTGTTACACGATGCCCCTGGTGTGTGTGTGTGCACATTATTGTGCTGCCTTTTGGCCTGGGTATTGGTGGCTCTAAGGAGACTCATCAGCCATGGGCAGACTGCACATCCTAGATCACATGCCAGCTCCTTAACAATAGTTTCCGCTCTCCGACACATGCTACACTAATCTAAATTGCACACTCTGCGAGGTCAAAACTACAAAAGAAACACACATAAGTACACTTTCTGGCCAGACAGGAACTGAACAACGCCCAAGTCCCCGGAATAAATATTCACACCCCTACGCTGGCCTGGCGTACGCAAACCCAGCCCACTGTGCTACGTATAAATAGGATATCCACAATGCCACAGGTCACTCTTCTTCCACACTACCTCAAATGATATGCTGCAACCACCACACATATCACAATGCGCAATACAAAAAAAGAAATGGATCCATGAGGTGTACACCGTCCTAGCAATCAACAAAGGCTCTAAATTGTGAGCCCTACTGCCCGTCATCTACGAAAGGGATCCATGAGGTGTACACTCTCCTGTAATGTAATGTAATGTAATGTAAATGTAATGTAAAAAGGATTTATAGAGCGCAACATACACCGGACGGTTTCTTGGCGCTGTTCACAAAATCAGGAAGAGACAGAGAAGGGAGGGCAAGGGAGCTTATGTGTAAGCACAGCGGAAGAGGTGAGTTTTTAGGAGAGACCTGAAGTGAAAGTAGGAGGAGGAAAGTCTAAGTTCCGGAGGGAGAGAGTTCCAGAGTGAAGGGGCCAGAAAAGAGAATCTGAGGCCTCCGTGCTTTTTGCGCCTAAACCTGGGCGTCTGAAGGAGAGCATGGTGAGAAGATCAGAGGGGTCTGGAAGGGACGTACGGGTGCAAAAGCGACGAGATGAAGGAGGGGCCGATGCCGGCCAGGGATTTGTGGATCAAGCAGCCTAGTTTGAATTGACAACGCTCTGATACCGGAAGCCAGTGAAGGGCTTTAAGGAGAGGACGGACGTGGTGATGTTTAGGTTGGTGGTAGATGAGGCGTGCTGCCTGATTCTGTATCAGCTGAAGTCTTTTGATTTGATATTGCGGGATACCTGCGTATAGGGCGTTGGCATAGTCAACCCGAGAGATGACTAATGCCAGCAACGTCAGGGTGAGGGCTTCGGTGGTCAGAAAATGGGCGATTTTACGAATCTTTCTGAGCTGGTGGAAGCAGGAAGACACTGTAGCACTGACCTGATGTTGCATAGAAAGATCATGAGAGATGTAGACCCCCAAGCTTTTTACCTTGTCAGCAGGGCAGGGGGAGGGACCAAGGGCAGGGGGCCAGAAGGTGGAGTTCCAGGGGTTGGATGGGCCTCCGACAAGAACAAGCTCCGTCTTGTCGGGATTGAGTTTGAGATGGTGAGTGCCCATCCAATTGCTGATGTGACAGAGGGTAGACTGAAAATCCTGAGCCGCATCCTGCGAGGAGTCAAGATTGAAGATGAGCTGAATGTCATCTGCATAGTTAAATGCAGTGACATTCCTTCCCCGGAGGGAGCGGATCAGAGGGGTAAGGTACAAATTAAAAAGAAGTGGGGACAAAGACGAACCCTGTGGCACACCGCAGGTGAGTTTCATCCTGTCAGCTGAAAAATGGGAGAGTCGGACAGATTGGTGGCGGTTCGTCAGGAATGAACGGACCCAATCAAGGGCCGTCCCTCCGATACCAGCCTCTTTGACACGGTCGACCAAGATGGTATGGTCGACCGTGTCAAAGGCCGCCGACAGATCCAGAAGAATCAGGGCTTGGTGGGTGTTAGAATCGGCGCCTCTACGAAGTTCCTCCATTACAGAGAGGATGACCGCCTCTGTCGAATGGGCGGGTCTGAACCCGGCCTGCTGGGGGTCCAAGAAGTTGGATTCCTCGATAAAAGAGCTGAGGATACTAGTTACATACGTCTCGAGTACTTTGCTTAGGTAGGGAAGAAGGGAGATGGGGCGGAAGTTGCCCATAACCGTAGGGTCGCAGTGAGTTTCTTTAGAATGGGAACTACCTCTGCGTTCTTAAACTGGCTGGGGACCTCTCCTGCAATCAACACTCCATCTAAATTGTGAGCACTGCTGCCGTAATGTTTGCTCACACAATAATGACAGCAGGTAAGCAGAGTGGCCTCGGTGCACAGGGCCTCCAATTGAGCGTGGTGCGGCGAGAGGGGTGGGGTGCTTCAACCTGGCTCTGCAGGTGCGAACATTGTTGTGTGTAATGATGTGGTCTCTGACCTCATTCAGTCTCATCTCTGTCTCATTTTAAAGACCTGCTGGACCGTACTGAAGGCCTGAGCCAGCGGGCAGCGCTGCTCTACAGACACCTCTTCAGCGCGGTTTTGCGGGAGGGGTGGGATACATCAGCCAGACTGCGCACGTGTGAATAAGCGATATTGTCTCATTTTAAAGACATGCTGTACCATAAGGTAGGCCTGAGCCTACGGGCAGCGCTGCCTTACAGACACCTGTTGAGGGCGGTTCTGCAGAAGGGGTGGGGTTCATCACCCTGAGTGCACACTTGCGAAAAAGCGATGTTGCCATGCGTAATAATGTGATCTCTGACCTCATTCAGTCACATCGGTCTAATTTTAAGGACCTGCTGGACCGTACTCTAGGCCTGAGCCAGCGGTCAGTGCTGCCCTACAGACACGTGGCGTTGGCTTTTAGGACACTGTAGTGAGCTCCTTACTAAGTGTACATGCACACAGGCTCCCGCCACTGCATTACCGGCGCACATTATGCTTCTAGCATGCGCTCTGTTCCTTTCTATGTTACCGTTGGCATAACATATTATTATTCAACCTTGTGTATTCTCCTGCACTCCAACTCCTCTTTGAACCATGATTACCACTAACAGTTGGTAGATCGTACTTCAAAAACGAAGGATGCACTCAACTCCTATTTTCTATCAAGCTTGAAATAAACCTTCATTTACCTCCAGACTTTTCCACCATTACATTATTTTTCCCTTTTCAGACATTCCATTGGTTGCCAAAGAAGGGCGGAGCGGGAGCTGACCCCGCAATGATGCCCTGGCATTCTGACACCTTCCATCGTGGTATCAAGACCCCGTCCCTGACCGGAGACCTGGTCTACCGTTCAAACGTACCCCGGACTAGGAGCTTGCACCAACATGTAGTGGGACACACTCGTGGTGGCAGATGAGCAGTGAAGCCTCGGTGTGCAAGACCTACAATTGAGCACAGTGCGGGGAAAGGGGTTAGGGTACAGCACCCTGGGTGAACAGGTGCATGCAAACGATTTTCCCGTGGCTAATAATGTAGGACTATATTATCAAAGAACGGCGATAACATTATCTCCACTTTAGCGACAGGAAACTGCAGCTAAAGCGAAGATAAGGGGTTGATAATATGCCCTTGTGAATTCCCATAGAACCTCAGGTTCACACCAGAACCTGGGTTTCTATGGGAATTCACAAGGGCATATTATCAACCCCTTATCGTCGCTTTAGCAGCAGTTTCCTGCCGCTAAAGCGGCGATCATGTTATCGCCCTTCCTTCATAATATGGCCCATAATCTCTGGCCTCATGTATTTAATTTTAGGGACTTGCTGAACCACACTCTTTCTCGCAGACCCCAGCGTCCTAGACAAATGGGCGATGGAGGGTAAACACTAAGGGCTGGGTGCAATAGACTGACGCTCTGTCTCCTCCTCCCTCTCTTCTTTTGACTCTCCCTCCCCTTCTCCCTCCCTTCCACCCACTCCCCCTCCCTTCCATTCTCACTATGGTCCTTTCATGTGTACTCCCATTTTATTACCTTTTCCACATAGCACACATACTTAAGGTTCATTTTTGTCTTGCAGGTTTCCTACACTGCTTCCACTGGAGTCCAACCCACGTTTTATTTATTATACTGTTCTATTAAAGTTACTTTTCTATTTATTTCTGTTTCAATAAAGGTTACTTTTTTCAAATAAATAACTTGAGTGTATAGGTCTTCTTTTCCTGACAACATTTGTCTATTATTTATTGTGAAAATCATCTGTTTATAGGAGATTTTAAGGACAATATTATTTAATATTAGAGTGCACCTACCAAACATAATGTAACTGACTATTAGACAAATGAAGCCTTGGTAATTATACAACTGCAAGAGTTCTATGAGTGTGTCACTCTTTAACACCATAAGTACTGCCGTGTGATTACAGAACCAATAAGGCACTGCCTAGGACCACCGAGGCTTCAGGGACTGCTGTGGCCCGCCCTGCATATTTAAATAAAGACACAGAGTGTGGTGATCCCCGGACTTCAGTTGGCCTCGAATCCCCAAACAATTAGTAAACAATACCCGGGAAGGTGTCCCTCCCCATGACTGCAAAACGTCTCTGTGCCTTAACGCGCCTAATTTACATGTGACATCAAGATCCCCAGTCCTACAGAGACCCCGCAATATAATAATTGGATTGGCCACCGAACATTACCCACCCACCAGGAGCTTCATTTAAACGAACGGTTGAGACCCCGCTTTTTTTGTTGTTGTTCTTTTCTCTCCATTCTTACCATCCGCATCCCCTCTATTACAGGGATACGAGGTTTTCCTCCTCTCGCTTCAAGTAGTCTAACAAGTATTTGCTATCACAGGGTGGAAGCCATACACCACCCTCTAATAGCAAACACAAATGTCCAGCGAATGCACACCCCAGGACCATGATGCATTTGGTAGTATAAACGCATACCAACACTACTTACACACGTGTAGTACAGCAACCAAAATGTAGTAAAGCAGCAGAGGAAGCACAAAATCTAAAAATATAAATCCTACCAGAAGTATGAGCCGACGACCCTGGCATGAGCAGAAACACAAACAAAATGGGTCTTCAGCACAACGCAAGCAATTTTGAAATATTGGTGAGTGGTGCCTTCTTTTTGCTTCTCCCGCACATCGCCAAATTTATTGTAGTGAAGAGGCAGGCAGCAGTGGATCCAATAAATGGTTTTATCACAAGAAAACAAGTCACCTGAAACAACCACCAACAGGAGCAGACAGCAAAGCAACCGTCTAATCCAGCACAGTGTACAAACTCCGCAAGGTTCCCCTCATGACAGCCCCACATTCTAACATTACTTACTGAGGGCCATATTATCAAGGAACGGCGTTAAAATTATCGCCGCTTTAGTGGCAGGAAACTGGCGCTAAGATGGCGATAAAAGGCTTGATAATAGGCCGTAGAGAATTCCAATAGAAGCCTAGGTTCTGGTGTAAACATGGGCTTCAATTGGAATTCTCTACGGCATATTATCAAGCCCATAATCGCAGTTTTATCGGCAGGAAACTGCTGCTAAAACTGCGATAATTTTAATTCCGTTCCTTGCCCGTCATCTTTTTTGCTGCCTTAAATCTACCTGCTGCTGTTTTTTCTAGGGCACAGAAAAGCGCCATCTGTCCGGCGAAAGGCCACATCCATAAAGGCCCACCACTTCTGCCTGGAACTTAATTTCCCAGCATTCCTCGCGGCGCACACGCCGTGCACCGAGTTTGTGGCGCTAAGAGGCGCTTCAAAAGGGGCCAGAGCTCCCTCTGTGCGGGAGCTCGTCATCTTTTTTGCTGCCTTAAATCTGCTGATATTGCCCTACCTGCTGCTGTTGTTCCTGGGGACACAGAAAAGCGCCATCGGTCCGGCGAAAGGCCACATCCATACCGGCCCACCACTTCTCCCTGGAACTTCATTTCCCAGCATTCCCCGCGGCGCGCACGCCGCGCACCGCGTTTGTGGTGCCAGGAGGCGCTTCAAAAGGGGGCAGAGCTCCCGCTGTGTGGGAGCCCGTCATCTTTTTTGCTGCCTTAAATCTGCTGATATTGCCCTACCTGCTGCTGTTGTTTCTGGGGGCACTGAAAAGTGCCATCAGTCCGGCGAAAGGCCACATCCACACCGGCACAACCCTTCTACCTGGAACTTCATTTCACAGCATTCCTTGCAGCGTGCACACTGCGCACCGCATTTGTGGAGCCAGGAGGCTCTTCAAAAGGGGCAAGAGCTCCTGCTGCGCGGGACGCGTGCAGGCGCACCCGGGCAAAGCCCGGGCCAAGAGCGGGCCCATCTGCCCCCTCAGAGCCCAAAGGAGGCCAGGCTGGGCTACCCCTCTGAATCCATCCTCAATTTAAAGGTTAGTGCCGCCAATATACTGAACTGTATTTTCGACTAACCGTCTGCTTATTAAGTAATCGTTTAGGTACTAACTCTTGTGCCAAGATGAGCAAACAAGAAGGAAAGGGGACAAGTATGCTACAGGGTTCTAGTGTGGTGGGGACATTGGACAAATTTATAATGAGAGCGACTTCTGTTTTGGAGAAAGAGATCGCAATCACTGAGCGACGTTTATCACTTGAACCGCTAGTGACTAAAAGATCCTCCTTGGGAGCTTTGGCAATAGTTTGTACCCCTGGCCATGATCATCATGCAACTATAATTACAACTACTATCACCGACATGGCGAGTGGATCCTCATATTACCCAACTGCGTCACCAGATGTATCCATAATATCGCGAACTGCAGAGACCCCTAAAGAGCTTGCATCTAGTATGCCTCAAAGTACCGCCATGAGGACTGCGCCTCAAGCAAATAATAAAACCAATAAGACAATCCCCGATCCTGCAGTAGAGAGAAAAAAGGGGGGAGGCCCACAGAGATTAAAAACTGCCAAAGCCCCAAGGACAAATAAAATTGGAGGGGGTGTTACTTTGGACTCTCCTAATGTTGCAGATAACGCTCCCTCCACCTGTGTAGATCTAAACTTTGATATCTTAGGCAGCCAATGTCCTAAAGATAATGAGGCAATGTTGAAGAGACTTGAAAATCTACAGGCCATAGCACTAACTCTGATTACCCATTGAGTGACTCAGATTGAGGATCGCTTAAATAACTTTGAAATACAGGCAAAATCTGATTTTGTAGTTCTTGAAGGCTTATTGTCTCAACCTAAGCTTATTGCAGCGCCTATACCCTGTAACCCAAGTAACACCGCCACAGTCATAGCTATACCAAATCCTAAATCATGCAGGCTACAAGCAAAGAAATTGACCCCTCCTAGGAAGATCATCGATGTAGCCACCAATTTGCACACATCAACGACTTCAACGATACGGGAATCCTACTGGAACAGGAAATATGTCTAGTGAATTCGCCCACACTGTTCTGAGTCCCCATGGCGATAAAAGTGCAATAGCAGCTACAGTAATTAATAATAAAGCGTCCAAGGCAAATACTTTTGATAGCTGTGTCCCAGTAAGACAGGAAAGCCCGGTACAAGGGTCACATGGACGAGGAGGCTTGGAACATAACACAAATATAAATGACACCTTGTCCTTACACCTTCCCTCGGTGGCTGCTCCTTTAGTGGTGGTCCTGAGAAATGTACCAGCCTTACGGGAAGGTCAGACTGAAAATACTGAACAACTGTTACTCAAAGTCTTGCACTGGTTGAATATGCAATTGAAGGACGCTGGGATTTGGGATGGGGATAGCACTAATCATATGATTATGGCTAGAGACCTACACCATGGATTGGCTCTTCGAGGAAGGAAGGGAGGGGTGACTTTGTAGTTGTAAACTTTAATAACGAGAATGTAACTAGATTTTTAGTATACAATTTGGGTAGCAATGTATGAAGATACCCGGATAAAATATCTATTCTGCCGCTAGGGTATTTCTATAAACCCGACTTCCATTCTCTAACTGGTTTGAGCTGTCCCAGAGTAGTTGGGCAGACATGGGCGTCTATAAGACCGGTACCTAGATCATTAGAGGTTCCACTTACTAACAGATTTGCCCCATTATCTGATCTTGACCTATGTGATTGACTGCAACTACCGAATTTGGTAGAGAATATAGATAGCCCACCAATCCCCCTCCAGGCCATCACAGCACAGCAGGATTGCAGGTAACACAGGCTAAGCGTCTGGATATTATGGAGATTTCAACACCCTCGGAGATGGGCAGGAGATTATCCCCTACCTCAACCTCCTTACTATCCTGGAATATTGCTGGTTGGACCTCTAAGGTTACGTCAACTGATTGGTCAGACTATATTGAGGGGTTTGATTTTATTGCCTTACAGGAAACATGGTCAGTAAATATGATTCATTGACCAGGCTACCGGACTTTTGGCAAAGCAGCAACTGTAAGACACAAAGGGATACCAAGTGGGGGCTTGATTACTTGGGTCAAGCAACAGACATACTATCAAATAGAAGAGATACCAATTGATAGTACGGACATTCTCGCCATTAATGCTCGATCAGAATATGAGCCAGATCTCATACTGTTCAATGTGTATGCGAGAGGGTTAGTTGGTGAGAAAGCATCACCAACTATTGCTCTTTTGGATACGCTCATTTATGATCTCCAAGATCTTAGCCGATTGGTGATAGCAGGCGATCTAAATTGTACATTCGAACCCCTCGGACATGACGACCACACTCTTAGCATGGACGAGGACTTAAATTGGGGTATACCATCTTTATTGTTGCACCCAATTGACACCTGGACCGAGGTGGCAGTACAATCAAAAAGCTTATCCCTGGTGAGGGGCTTTCGGGCAGTCAACGGGAGGTCACCCTCGGACCTTGTAGGCTCTAACACCTTCAATAATGCGATAAGAAGCAGTAGGATTGATTAGATTCTCATTAACTTAGAGCTATGGCAGGGACTCATGGACATGGACATGGTGGTCCAACATAGACCAGAGAGTGATCATGATCCGTTACTATTAACCCTAGCAAGGAATGGTACGGATCTCCAAGGGGCTCGCTCGGAAATAGCTACAGGGAATGTAATTATGTCCCAAGATTGTCGGAGGTTAAAATGGGCAGTGGTAGCAGAAGATGAGAGCATCCTAAATTTGATAAAGCTAACTATAGATATTCAGGTTGATTCTTTCCCAGCCCTTATGAAGATACATGAGGACCTTTTTGTAAAGTTGAAGTCCTTTTTTTTTAATTAAAAACAAAAGCGCAGCTAGGCACGTAATTAAAAAATCTGCCAAATGGTATGATGAGGCATGTGGGACTGCATTCAGACATCTTTCACAAGTAATTAATCTGGGAGTCCCACAGGATGTCAAGCATGCAAGGTTTGAATACCAAAAAGTCCAACCAAGGGCTTAGAAGAATTTTGATGAAAGTAGATGGAAGGAACTCATCCGTGCAAGTAATGGGAAGAACTGGAGGGAATTCTGGCAAATAGTCAAATGGGGCAGTGTAGAAATGGGACCAGTACCAGCTAATAACATGCCACCTGAACTCTGGGTCTCGCATTATCAGGCCCAATTTGCTTCTCCAACAGATAGCCTAATAGATTACCCTGCGATTATTTCCGAAGTTCTTTTAACGTTTGACAAAGGGGAGATAGAAAGAGTCCTGGATGGCGTACCAGCAGGAAGGGCCCCCGGTCCGGACTGTATCCCGGCTGATATATTTAAACAAGATAGTAAGAACTGGATTAAATATATCCACATCATCTCTAATGCCTTGGCCGGAGGTGCTCCAATACCCGTAAACTGGTGTGGGGCTGAAATTATTCCCATATATAAAAAAGGGGATTGTGCTAGCCCAGGTAATTATAGGCCAACAAGCCTAATCGACACCTTATAAAAGATTGTGGCTAGACTTGTGTTAGGTAGAGTCAATGAATGGGTAGTAGATCGGGACATTCTATCTACCTTCCAAGCCGGTTTCCGACCACTCGTCAGCACCATCGACCAAGTCTTTAGATTCATGATGATTTATTGGAGCACTGTGATCATAGCAGGGGGGACCTTATATGCTGCATTTGTTGATTTAAAATCAGCATTTGACCTATTCCCCAGATATAAGCTATGGGATACCTCAAAGGAGGCTGGGATGCCACCAGAGCTTTTATCTCTCATTATCAAAATGCATGAGTCAAACTATGCTCAGGTAAGGTGGGGACAACAGGGCGAGTTAACAGATCACTTCCCAGTTAACAGGGGAGTGAGGCAGGGGTGTGTCCTCGCCCCTACCTTATTCTCCCTGTTCATAAATAAGGTCATCTCATATTATACCAGATTTCCAACTGATGCTCCATCTCTTGCAGCTACGAGGGTTCCACTTTTATTGTTTGCAGAAGACACCTTAATTTTGTATAAAACACAAATGGGTCTGCAACGTGCCCTCGATAGAGTCATTGTTTTTTGCCACGACCATGAACTAGCAAATAATGTTGATAAGACCAAGTTCATGGTGATGCACAAACACAAAGCAATAAAAGGCAGAGTAGAAATTAATAATGCATGTTTAGAATAAACTGATAACTTTACATAACTGGGAGAAACTGTAGGTAGGAGGATGAACTGGAAACCCCAGATAGATGTGTTAGTTCTAAAGCATAATCAACTAGCAGGAGCCCTACTTAGAGAACATCGACTTTCATTTACTAAACCTGTAGAGCCAGCACTAACAATCTATAAAGGGAAAATCAGAGCATCGATAATTTACAGTGCAGAGCTCTGGGGATTCGAAAATCTTTCCCCCATAGTTCTTGCACAAAATAAGTTTTGGAGATTGTTAACTGGCCTGCCCCAATAAACTCCTGTCAAGCCATTATTGTTAGATTTAGGCTGTACTTCGCTGGAGGAGGCTGCAAGTTTTAGACCCCTAGCCTACTGGAGAAGGTTGTGGACGACACCAGAGTTAGCAACCTACGCCAATGCAGCAATGTACATTAGGAAAGCCAACTTGTCCTCAAATATTAAGTGGATACAAAAGATTAAGGGCACATTGTTTGAAATGGGGCTTAGCCACTTGTGGGAAGACCCGATAGGGAAGCCTTTCCCTAGCAAAAATTAGTATAAGCCACTTTACTGGGACATGATCAGTAAGAAGACTATGTCTTTGGTGAGTAGTAGTTCCTTGACAGGTATCTTTCTAGAGCACAACTTTGAAATAAGATCAGAAGCCTATTGGGATATCATCACAAGACCCGGTGATAGGAAACTATTTCACCAATTCAAAGTGGGCGCTCTCCCATTAAAATCCTTTACGGCAAAGTGGGACAACGAATTAGATGTTAGTTGTCTCTCGTGCCTAACTATGGAAGAGTCGATAGCTCACGTACTGTTTGTGTGCCCAGCATATAAGGGTCCCCGACACAAGTGGCTAAAGCCGATTTGCTCCAATCTTGGCACTCGATCATGTAAGATAGCCCTATGTGTCTTGAAAACAGATGCACGTGAAGACATAGTCATAGCTATGGCGAAATTCCTTAGTTGGACGTGGACAATTAGAAGAACTAGTTTGGAGTCTCCAACTGGAACTTTTCCCAATATTTAGCTGGTACATTTGGTTAGGCAGTGCACTTTTTATGACAGAATTTTTAGGGAATTTGTTTATATATGGAGTTTTAAATCATTATCTTTTTTACTGTTTAGATATTGATTAATTATTGGGCAAATTTGTTCGATAAAAGATGATATTAACTTTTGTATAGTTTTAAAGGTATGATATTTTATAACACTTTTATGTCTGTGTTTGTGTCTTTTACGATTGAAATTATCGAATAAAGATTAATTGAACTTGAACTTGCTATTATGCCCCTTAAATTCTAGCAGAATTACATACTAACATTCTACTATGACTTACAATGGAATACTACACAGAGCACATGACTTTACAGCAATGAGCTCATGGTTTCATCCACGAGCCTTGAGACTGGTAGGGGTAAGACTTTCGCTTCCCACTCTCTATATTGTATAAATGCAAACTAACACTTCTTCCACAAGTATGCTACAGCACCAAGAGCACATCACTTTACAGCAATGAGCTCACAATTTAGGCTCACGGTTTAATCCCCGAGTCTTCACACCAGTAGGGATGAGTAGTTCGCTTCCCACTCCCAGTATACTATAAACGCATACTAACACTACTTACACACTTATACTACAGTGGTTAGTATTCTACAGCACCCAGAGCCCATCACTTTTCAGCAATCAGCTTGGTTTCATCCCCAAATCTTCACACTGGTCGGGGTAACTACTTCGCTTCCCACTTCCGGTATACTATCAACACATATTAGCGGTCAGTAGTTTGCTTCCCACTCCCTGTATGGTATAAACGCCTACTAACACTACTTGCACACGCATGCTACAAACACCAGACCACATCCCTTTACAGCAATGACCTCACGGTTTAGACCCTCGGTTTCATACCTGAGTGTAGCACCATATCATATCACCACCATGCCACTCTGAGCAACACAGCGCTTTCAGACCGTTAACAGTGACAAATACCTACTGGCAACCACCAGTAGGTAATCAAGAACAAATTACAATAGTTCCTACATTCTTTTAGCTTTCAAAAATTCTCTCTATTACTATCTTTCTACTTTTCCATATAAATAGTTTTTTAAAATATTCAAGTACACATCGAAGTGAAAAAGGCAACATATTCTATCAACACACTTACTAGAACAATCTACAACACGTGTAGGTTAAAAGTTCATCAATTATTTTAACCTAACGATATTTTTTTGCAACATTTTCTCAAACATTTACCGGCATGTGCAGGTTAAAAGGTCACAATTGTTTTAAGTTCGAACAGTGCCTTCCAAATGCAAGTAGCAGGTGTGGTTGAGTTATGTTATGTTATGTTATGTTTTGTTATGTTATGTTAAACAAATTTATAAGGCGCAACTAACACCATTAGGTTTCTTGGCGCCATAATGAGGAGAGCAGATGAAGGAGCAAAGAGGCCGTTTATTTGTAGGATTCAGTAAAAAGAAAAGTTTTAAGGGAAGATCTGAATTTAGGGTACGAAGTGGACAGTCTGAGAGGCAGGGGGGGGAATTCCAAAAAGTGGGGGCCAGGAAGGAGAACTTGAGCCCGCCATGTTTCTTCCTCTTGTATCTGGGAATGGATAACAAGGCCAGTTGGGAAGACCGGAGAGTGCGAGGAGGGACGTAGGGTTGAAGGAGGGAGGAAATAAAGAGGGGGCCCTGACCGGCAAGGGATTTGGAAATGATACAGCCCAGCTTGAACTTGCAGCGGGCGGCTATCGGGAGCCAGTGGAGGCTTTTTAGAAGGGGGCGGACGTGTTGATCTCTTGGGAGAAAATGGATCAGGCGGGCAGCCTGATTCTGGATCAGCTGAAGCCGCCTAAGTTGGTAGGCTGGGATGCCTACATAGAGCGCGTTGGCGTAGTCGAGCCTCGATATTACTAGCGCAAGCAGGGCCAGGGTAAGGGCCTCGGAAGTGAGTAGCCGGGAGATTTTCCTGATTTTCCTTAATTGAAAATGGCTAGAGGAGACTACCGCGCTAATCTGGGGCGTCATGGAGAGGTCGCTGCTGATGACGACTCCCAGACTTTTGGCACAGTTGGCAGGACGGGGTGGACTGCCGAGGCTGACAGGCCAGAAGGAAGAGTCCCAAGGGTTGGAAGAACCCCCGACAAGAACCAGCTCGGTCTTGTCGGGGTTGAGCTTCAGGTGGTTTGAGCTCATCCAATTGCTAATAAAGCATAGGGTGTTTTGGAAGGTGGCAATAGAATCAGCAGAGGAATCAATGTTGAAAATTAGTTGTATGTCATCAGCGTAGTTGAACGCTGTGACATTGAACTGTCGGAGGGCACGGATAAGTGGGGAAAGATACAAATTAAAAAGGAGGGGGGATAGGGAAGAACCTTGTGGGACACCACAGGTAAGTTTGACCTGGGAAGCAGAAAACTGGGATAGTCTGACAGCTTGATGGCGTTGGGTCAGGAAGGAGCGGACCCAGGCCAGGGCGGTACCCTGGATGCCGGCCTCCCTGACACGGTCGACCAAAATATCATGGTCGACCGTGTCAAAGGCGGCCGACAGGTCCAGGAGGACCAGGGCCTGGCAGATGTTAGCGTCCGCTCCCCTGCGCAATTCCTCCATGACAGAAAGAATGACAGCTTCTGTTGAGTGCGCGGGTCTAAATCCAGCCTGCTGGGGGTCCAGTACACTAGAGTCTTCCACAAAAGAACTGAGAGTATGAGTGACGTGTGACTCTAAAACTTTGCTAAGAAAAGGAAGAAGGGAAATTGGGCGATAGTTGCTCATGATGGAAGGGTCTGCCGAGGGGTTTTTTAGAATGGCAACCACCTCTGCCTGTTTGAAGGGTCCAGGAACCTCCCCTGTGGTCAAAGAGTTGTTCAAAAGAGCAAGGGGGGGGTCTGGACAGGAAGTGAAAGCTTCTCGAAGGACCGAGGGGGGGCAACAATCGCTGGGAGAGCCAGAAGAGACTTTGTGTAGGAGTGATAAAAAGTTATCCTTTGAAATAAGGGGGATGAGAGTAAGAGTGTGAGTGTAAGAATAACTGGGAACACAGGAAGATGTAGGAGCAGGTGAAGAAATGGAGATGCTGGTTTTAATTTTGATGATTTTCTCCACAAAAAATTGGTTAAGGGAGTCGCACAGGGATTGGGAAGGAAGGGGGGCTAGGGCGACTCTTTCCGGGTTAGATAGTTCATCCACTATAGAAAAAATATCTTTGGATTTATTAGAGGAATTCAGGATTTTGCTTGAGAAGTAAGATGATTTGGCCGCAGTAATTGCTTTCTTGTACTCCTTCAACCGAGACGAAAAAATCTCTTTTGATTCGGGGGAGTAGTCCCGGCGCCAGCATCTCTCTGCCTGGCGGAGACTGAGTTTGTGTGCGCTGAGCTCAGCGGTAAACCACTTTTGGGCATCATGTCTGCGCCTTGTCTTGACAGGTTTTAAAGGTGCCACAGAGTCGGCCGCAGTGGTGAGCCAGTGTGTGAGGGTTTTGGACTGAAGGTCAGTGGAGTTGAGCACATTTTATCCTATAATATGTACTCCACGTGCAAACTGCTTTTTCTTAACCAATCACAAACATACTTTTCCAGAAAAGGACACTACTTTTAAAAAACAATGTTTTTCATCTCCTAATCAGGTACCATTTTGTAGGCGAAAAGAAACTAGTTCCCCGTCTTTAAACATATCTCTTATTCTACGATGGAACTGCATGAGCTACAGACATCTTTCCTTACCTTCCAGCCATACCTACAAAATGCTAGTGTAGATCATAGGACGTAGTTATGTTTTTTGGTGCAAGAGGTAGGCAGAACAGAGACATATTGACTTAGACCTAGGTTTACAAAATGTGAACATTAAATGATTTGTACAGAGAGGATTGAAGTGCCACCAATTGTTGCCTTTGGTTAAAATCTGTTTGCATCTCCAACACCCTGACCTCATGATTGTGCACTGTGGTGGAAACGACTGTAATGGCCGGATTTTCTGCTTAGATGGGATCAGCCCCTAGGGGCCCCTCTAACCCAGCCAAAACGTAATCACCTCCCTCCTTAGAACGTATTTACAATGGGTATGGATACATATACGTACAGTTCGTACCTAAGGATGGGGAAATAGCAATAAACATGCATAGGTTTTCTACCATATTCTATTCACATCAGCTAGTCTCGCGGCCACCCAGACCCAGACTAATCTACCCTAGGGCAGATATGACACACAATCCGGCGTGTCTACACACATGGGTCTGCAGTAAGCATGGGCGAATTTTGCGGATCTCGCGTTCGCGAATTTTGCGGATTTGCGGATTCGCAATCCGCAAAATCCGCGAATTCCCGCGAATTTGCGGATTTTTTTTTTTTGTGTTCGCAATTGTTTCTGCCAGTTCGCGAGGATTTGGTACTAGTTCGCAATTGCGAACTTACTTGTCGGCTCGCAACGGTCGCGACTATGTTGTTTCTACGTCTGGTTCATCATCACAGCCTCCCAGCACCCTCTGTTTTACCACTGGCACCCTCTCTTTGACCCATGCCACCCTCTGTTACATCAATGCCACCCTCTGGTTCATCATCACTGTAGAAGATGGGGGGAAAAGCAAGCCCACCTGCCCTGCTTGAACTGACATGAATTAATTTGGGGTTAGTTTATTAACAACACCTGCCCTGCCCCAACTGACAATAATGAATTAGGGGCTAATTAATGTGTCACTGAAAGAATTTAAAGTTCCAGCCTGGCACCCGCTTGTCTGCTCCTTTAGCTGTAAATCAGGACCTTTGTGGCATACAGTTAAGGTCAGAGCAGGGTCACACAATAGTTGCAAGCAGGCAACCGAATTCTGGAGGGCCCCCTCAGGAAGCACTACAAAGAATCGTTACAAATCATGAGGTTGACCTTTTGCACCTGCTCATTGCTTTTGCTTTTGCTGAAATCGTTTTTCGGTTTTTTTCGCGCTATTCGCGGGGCGCGGCGTCGTGCGAAACCGACCGCGGAAGCCGCCAATTCGTGCGAATGAGCATTTTATTTTTTTGCGGCTTGTTGTTTCGCGAGTTTTTTTGCAGTATTCGCGAGCCGCTTGCTGCGCAACACGCGAATTTACCCCAAGGTCGAGTACGGGCGCGGCCATTTTGTTTGCGTGACGTATTTCCGTTTCCGCCCGCTATGTATAATCTCGCGCAGTAAGCGCATTGCGAGTAGAGGTTCGCACGAGATCGCGCGGGAAATCTAGAGGTTCGCACGAGATCGCAAGGAAAATCTCGCGCGAACTTACTTTTGCGCTCGTGAACGGGCGCCGGCCATCTTTTTTTTCATTCATTTCCTGTGTCTGGGCATGGTGTTTAATCCTCTTGGTATCTTTGCCATCCTTTGCTTGTTTTCAGTTTTTTTTTACGATTTTGCTTCTTATCTATCCCTCTCTTTTCCTAGCTGTATATTTTTGTCTTTTCTGCTATTTTTCTTTACTTTTAAACTACTTTTTTAAACTCTTTTCTTTTCTTCTTCCCTATCCTATTCTTTCTTAATTTTCTACTTCTTCCTACCTTACCTGCCCAGACCATGGTCAAGCCAGGCGCCGTGAAGCTGCCCAGGCACTTGAGGGCCGCAGCGGCGGCGGGGAGTAGTGCTGGACCCAGTGGCAGGACAGCATGCGGGAGATTGAGGGGGGAGCAGGTGACGCGACGGGAGATCTTCAGCCCGGAGGAAGTGGGCGCGCTGGTCTACTTCGTCCAGCGCCGCCTGCCCAGGACCATCGCGGGAGGCGGCAGGATCGCGGCCGGCGGCTACAACATGCGGGAGCGCCGGAAGCGGTGGGAGAAGGTGTGCTGGGCCATATCCCACCTCTACGGGGTCCAGCGCACCTACAGCCAGGTCACCCATCGCTGGACGGACCTCCTGGACCGCGAGCGCGACCTGCTGGACCAGCTCGGCTTGGAGATCCCCGGGCTTGGTGAGTAGTAGTAGCCATTTAATCACTCACTACTATGATGTTTTCTCCTGCTCTGTGTTGTTGTATTGCAAATATTTGTTTTTTACATGGAGCAAGCCAATAATGCCGCTGATGACGATTACATTGTAGTTAAATTATATTTCAAAATCTTCTGTGCATTTCAGGTGCACTGCTCTCCTTCTCAGTGGCGTTGCTACTATGCTTATTTGTTTTCTATTTCGTGGTCTCATTGGCCTGAGTAACTATTATGTATGAGTGTACTTTACAGAACTGCGTAATGCTAGACACTAGGGGGCAGATTACATTTACAAGCCCCTTGCGCCACGTTTACGTTGCATTGCGTGACGCAACAGCGGCGTAAACGTGCCGCATCCCTGCGAGTCATTTACAGCATGACGCATCTAGGGAGATGCGTCACGTTATAAAGCCATGGGCCTGCACCACAATGGGTGCGTTTCTAGTACGCAGGGTGGGCGGTCCAGCGGCTGTGCACCTCGCAAAATTGCCTGCGTGAAATGTACAAGATTTAACGCAGGCACTTCTGCGACGCTGCTACGTCAATTCAATTCCTTATGTCTGCTCGAAGCAGGCGAAAGGACTGACACAGCATGTTAAGTATTGGGTGGCCCTGAGCATTACTGGAGTTGCATTGCGTTGGCGACGTGACTCCAGCGATGCGCCGCTCTTACGTGACGAGATGCCTCACGCAAGTGCCTACCCTTGCGCCAGGGCGCGCCGCATTGTAAATGAGGCACATCTGCCGTGTCGCAAGGGTAGTTTTGCGTGACGCATTTCATCTGGCGCATCTCTGGAGATGCGCCAGAACGCGTAAGTAAGTATGCCCCTAAGGGGCAGAATTGCAATTACCGTCGCATCCCTGCAAAGTAGCAGGGATGCGCCATTAATTGTGCAGCCCGCTACCACCACCAAACATGGTGCGCCGTATTTGCAATGCGGCGCACCATGGGCCCAAAACGTCACCGAAGCTTTACTGCTGGAGTTGCGTCGCAACGATGGCGCAGCTCCATCAATGCTCTGGGGTACCCTATCTCCCCAATGCTGGGTCAAGCCGTACGTCTGCTTCAAGCAGGTGCAGGGTTTGTGTGACGCATCATTGTCCTAAAGGTGACTGATTGATATTTTGTAGATTTCCCTCAGCCACTATTAGGATGTGTTCCAGCGCAGGAATGCCCTCCCTTGCGCCGGAACGCCCCCTGATGGCGCAGGGCTTTATAACGGGATGCATCTCCCAAATGCGTCACGTTGTTATAATATTATACGCCGCACCATGGCGCCCTTTTTTGTTTAGCTGCTGCGTCACAAAAGTCACGCAAGAACGGCGCAAAAGAGCCGCAAGGGCTTAAATCTGCCCCTTCCTTTGTAACCCTGACAATAAGAAAAATAGTGGCGGTGGATTGATAGTTTGACTATTTAAATGACTGGTAATGTAGCAGGCAACTGTTAGTGTTGTCACTGATCTGACTGAAATCACAATGGAGTTTGTCTGTCACTTTGCGTCTTGCCTGCGGACTGCTGCCTGCCAGTCCTAGGTGAACGTTTCAGTACTTTGTTTAGTGAGTTACGTGACTTTCGAAGTCACAGGTCCGCAAATAAATGAAAAGTAACCATAATCAATATAATTTCGCAGAAATATTTTGTTATTGTTCTTTTGAAATGTTTGATTTGGTTGACATTGACAAGCAACAATCATCCATGTTTTCTGTTCTTTCTTTCATGTTGTACGTCAGCTCCCCCCAGGGGCGAGAGGAGGACACAGGAGCAGCAGGCGGCGGATGCTGTTCATCAACAGGGCCAGGATCGGGCAGGCGAGGGCTCCTCTGCTGGCCCCAGTAAGTTTTCATTTTAGACTAGTACCTATTTTTCCTAGCGTTCCTCATTTGACTTTTTTCAAAATTGTCTTTGCTCTTCTTGTAGACTGTATCTAAATTCTTATCCTGCCTCTACTATGACTCCCTGTGGTATTACTAGATTATTCTTATTAGTCTGTCTGTGTAGCTAACTAAGATTGCACGGTTGGCGAAACTCCCATGATTCTAGTCAGCAATAGCTCTATCAACTTAGTGCAGTCCTCTGGGATTGTCCATAATGTCTTTTGAAGTGTTCTATCTGGACTCATGCTTGCAAAAATTGCAAAACCTTTCGCTCAGTCACTCTAGTCTGGACCAAAAAACACAGATTGTATTTAAGTTTAAAAGCTTTATTAAAAGTAAACACATTTATTAAAATGAAGTCATAATAAAACTAAACGTTTAACTGATAATGGAAAAGTGGTTAGTGCTGACGATTAATTGAAGACATTTCTTGTGGTCGAGCCGAGCTCTCACCTGGTTTCAACTTGATCTTGTTGTTAGAAGTCCATCTTCTGTCTGTGTGGAGAAAAATGGTGCGTGTTAAAAAAACAGCCTTCATCAGTTGTGCCAAAAAGTGCAGCAAGACAACCTTCCCTGGAAAAAGGGACATTTTTTTTAACTTTAACGTAGACAGTCACAAATTACATTGTTTTCACATGTCTTCATTCCTAGACCAAATACTAGTGACTAGTGAGTGCTTTATTCTAACATTCTTAAATGTACTTTGTAGGTGGAACATCTGGTGGCGGGGCCAGTGTGGAGGTGGTGGTGCTTGACACGGAGGCGGAGGGCGATTCTTCAGGGGAGGAGGCGGCGGCGGCAGCTGTGAGAGTTGAGACGGTGGTGGTGGCGGCCAGAGGTAAGCTCTTATATATTCCTTACTTATTGAGATTGAAGACTAGCTGGGAAGGCAAGAATATGAGATGCATGGCTGGGTGAATGATGAAGCAATGATGGGTGGAAGGACAACAGCCTGGGTGGGTGACACAGAAACTGTATGTGTCCATATACCTGGATCATGCTACTATCTGACTCTTAGATAGCATATGTGTATCTAGAGCAGGGGTACTCCTAGTACGGCCCGCGGGCCGGTGGTGGCCCGGCAAGCCTTCCTTGGCGGTGCGCAGACCTTGCAGACAATCACTGCTCCCCCGGCCCCCACAGAGCAGAGGCTTTTTTGTATTTCACCTGTTAGCGCCCCTGCATCTCCACTCTGACAATCACTGCTCCCCCGGCCCCCACAGAGCAGAGTGGAGATGCAAGGCCACAAAGAGGTGAAATAGAACAAAGCCTCTGCTCTGTGGGGCCGGGCAAGCAGTGATTGTCAGGGTGGAGAAGCAGGGGCGCTAAAACAAACAAAGCCTCAATAATATGTTAATGGTCTTTTAAAGACCTGTTAAGTACTTTGGTGTTGTTGTCTGTGTGTGCGCGTTGAGGAAGCGGTCTCAACCCGGGCTGAAGGCTGACACAGATAGACACACACACAGTGAGATGACAGAGGGGGAGGGAGAGGGAGGGCAGGAGGGAGAGAGAGATGGAGGGAGGGCAGGAGGGAGAGCAGGAGGGAGAGAGATGTATGTAAATGCTGGGTCTGGTGGCTCAGTGGATGAGGGCATCTGCTGCAGGGACCTGTGTGCAACCTCATGGTCACAAGTTATCGTTTTGCTTTAGCCCCGCCCCCTCTGACTCCGCCCCCACCAGTGCGGCCCTCGGCCCCAAACTACACTGTAAATGTAGCCCCTGAGAGAAAGTTTGTGAGTACCCATGATCTAGAGAGAGTAGACGGTCAGTGGATGAACTAAGTGTAACTTTGAAGAGCATGTAACACTGCACCCGCACGTCCGTTCCAGTGTAGGAAAGGCAAGGAAAAGAACTTTTAATTTTGTCCAAATACTACCATAAATAGTAGCAGTAGTTTGTATTGCAAGCACTGCATAGATCCGGTTATTATGGTGGCCACTCCCTACCTCTCTTAATAAGTTTAGTAGTACTCAGTAATTCATGTGTGGATGTATCACTGGTCACTCAATAAAAAGCAAAGCACCTAAAGTCATCCCATATATAAGCAAAAACATCCCATGTGAAGTGATAGATAATCAGATTATTTATCTTCTTCAATTTTCCATTTCTAGTACTCATTTCCACTGTAGGGTGAAAGTTAAATTAATTAAGCAGTAGCCCTTGAGTTGTAACAGAGTATTCTCAGTGCCACCCGTAATAGAAAAGTAAGAGCTTCACCACCTGCATGTACTGGACGGGTACAGTAACGCAACGGCAACGCAAGTCTAGGTCACTCCTCATGGCGTGCGTCTCTTTTTCTCGGGTGCAAGTTTACCGCGCTGGCATTATGCCGGCTTGCAGAAAATAACGTACCAATTTTCCAAAACAAGAGATAAGAAGAAGAATAAGACTGGTGTACTTTCATAGTCGACTCCAATGGAAGTCCACAGTGCTCGTAGAATTTGTTCCTTAAACTCCCACTAATGTTAGAGCAAGGATGAAGAAGTGTGGGGTTAGATAGATACTGGCCTCAATAGTTATGTAATGCGCTTGCAAGTTGCTAGTTGTACTGCAGCACAAATTTCTGCTGAATGATTGAGTTAATCTTAAAGAGCATTGGTTACAGACTATGTCTTTCTTTCTTCATATAGGTTCTCCTTCCAAACGAACAAGGAGGAAGGAGCTGGCTAGAGCGGCCCGGCAACGGAGGATCGAGGCCACTGTTGCGGAATATCGGCGGCTGGTGGCCCTGGAGGACGTGGAAAGTGTGCAGTCGACAACTACAACAACGTCGTCTGCATCGGCCTCCGTGGCCCCACGGGCTGCCACCCAGCACAGTGGTCCACCCAGACTGAGCCGGGCTGCCAAAGGCAAACGCCACCGCCGAGCAGCAAGGCCAACAGCTGCCTCTCACAGGCATTGCACCTGCAAGGCAGTGAAGGCACGCCTGCGCCGCACTACCCTGATGGTGTCCCGCCTTCAGCAGGAGCTCGCCTTGCTCCGCGAGGAGCATGATGCCCTGGCCCAAAAAGTTAACAGCATCCACCCATAGTGTCCCTTGCCCCTTTTTTAGAGACTTTTGGGGGGTGGGAATTGGGAGTTGGGTTTTTGGGGACTTTTGAAGGACAATCGTTGGGGTTAGGGAGGGTCTTGCGGGAGATTATTTTGTTAGGGATATAAATATACTTTTTCAAACTTTATCTGAGCATACCTGTTTTTTACTGCTTGCCTGGTGGGTGGGGGTTTAACGTTGACTGTTTTCCTGAAAGTTTAGTTCCATTTTCTTCCTTTAAGTGTAAATGCCCAAATGTTTTCAACACTAAGTGCCTCTCACAGACTAAGTGAAGTGAATCCAAGAGTCCTAGGACTTTAGTAGTACTACCTTCAGTCTCTCGTCTCTCGTACTAATACTCCATTATACCCCCAAACCACCAAACGCTTATCTTACCTGTAATTTGTGTTTGAAAGTAGGGCTAGACCCAGGGCTGGCTCCACGGGAAACACCGAATAACGTTGGCAATCTTGGTCGGATAAAATTTCCTCATAGCGGTGGTACTAGTGGTGTGACACAGTGGCAGTTGCATGCCTATGAAAAAAAAGAAAATGAAATCTGGTTTGTCCTCCTGAGCAATTCAACGGTACAACTGAGAATATAGCAGGTGACAGAAGTACAGTAGAGCAGTGCCACATTGTAGCCTAACAAATGGTAAAGTATAACTACTAATTCGGTTGAAGTTCTTTCACATTAGCAATGGTTCTTTGTCAAGCAGAGTAAGAATATATCCTCGGATTTCTTCACCAGCCTGTTGCTATCACCTTATCCTCCCCACCCAGCAAGTGTGTGGATTTATTGCTGTAATAATAATTTAGTCACACATCAATCAAAACCACACAGCCCGGGGGAAGAGGGTTAGGGTTTGAAAAATGGATGGGTACGGGGGTTTTTGGGAAAGGTTTTGGGAGACAAGAAAAAATAGCACAGCATAGACAAACTATTGTGAACATAAACAAATCTTTGGGTACAAACCTATCCATCAATCTTTGAAAGTGCATGCACTACTGCATGCATGTCAGTGAAAAGTAAGTAGTACATTCGACAACTGTGGAAAGAAAGAATGCGACAGTACAGGGCCTGTGTGGAATTATTGATAACGATATTCAACATAAGGTCTCTGTAGCCAGATACCCGAGAGCCTTGCTGGTCACTATAAATCCATTCACAACAACACTCAATGGGGTTGGTCTGGAAGGTGTCAGGTTTACTCCCCGTGATCCAGTCGATGCAAATATGGTTCCACCTCCAAATGTCACCAACACCCAGAAGTGTAAACACAGGGTGTTCGAGCCATTAGGCGGGGGAGAAAAATAACAAACTAAAATAAAAAATGTGGGATGGGTAAAGGTAGGGTCAGCAGGGAAAGGATACCTGTAACAGAAGACAAGACAGGCATCAGTGAAGTGCTGTCCTAACATACAAGGGTACTCTCATATAGTCTCACTAAATAACCAAGGAAGTAGACAAGTACCTGAGCACCAAGAAAACATGACCTTGGATAGGAAATACTATAGCCCTTCTGCCACAATCTGTGAGGAAGGCCTAAGAAACACATAAACATATAGTTAACGAACACACTCCTGTCGCACCAAACACACTCGCGTTATACTAAGACATCAAACCCACTACTCACAACATACCACAAACTTGGTAGAGGACTCAATGTACAAAGGGGGTTCCAAATAGTCAAAGCAAAGATGTATGGTCCAACAAAAAGGAAGAGGGAAACGGTAGTGTGTAGGAAGCAAGAACTACAACACTGCGCTCTCTAAGTAATGACCCAGTAGAGAATCTTTGGTGAAGGTCAAACAGAAAAACGTAGTTGCGACCACCACTGAATTCTGCCAACAACACACCCCACGGTGCACTACACAAAGAGAACTGGGGTAGCCTATAGTTACCTCACTACATGCCCAGTTATGGAGGTCCTTTGAAATACACAGTTATACAACGGAGACGCGTAGTTGTCCTTACTACCGCGCTCCGTTTTAATAGTACAAAAACGATCCCCGATGTGAACGCTAACACGTGGTATAGACCGCCACTGTGCTCCGCCACACACAATTCAACCAAACAGGAATTCATCAAAGGTAGAATTCTGTTAGAAAACAGTCACAGAACCTCCCTTAACAATCCGTTCAGGCAGTAATCAGCTGACCGCACCGGCGGCCGAGGAGTTTAGAGCGGCTTTACCTGAAGACGCGTGAAGTCCGTCTACCGCCAAGGACAGAACACGGAAGCGCTCCCCACTGAGCCTCAGGGGGGGGGGGAACCGGGGAAGGTGATAGTCCACAGGAGACACGATAGAAAAGCATGCAGAGCGTCCGCTCTCATGCCGGTGCAGAACAGAAACCAGAATAACGCGCAACAGGAAGCGCGTCTGTTCCCCAGATAAACTTCCTGCAAGTCTCCCGCCTACTCATGGGAAATGTAGTTTCATAGTACGGTAGGCGCTTAGGGGCTGCGTAACCTGACAGAAGGTATAGTAGATAGAAAAGGAGAAATTGCTTTTTTTCTAGGTGTCCCCTCACTCACCAGGGTTGCCCCTTGGTGACATGCTTCATCATTGGGGCCATCCCAGTCCTCTACGGCCTGGGGCGTGCTGCGACTTGCGAATTACGTAGGAGCACTTACAAATGACTATGTGTGGTGCAGATGTGATAGTGGAGTGGACTAAGTGATGTGTTAAGGGATCAATTTAGAAGCCTAGAGAGAGCCAAGAAATGCAGTCACAGTCAGAGAAAAAGGCAAGGGATACTGTATCTATGTGGTTGTAGTGGTCCTGTTGGAAGTGGTAAGTAAGTTGCCTGCAGAAAAAAAATCCTCCTATTAGCGGCACTCCTCCATTGCAGCCGACGCTTCGTCCATCGATGTTGGTCACCAGAAGACACCCTGTAAAAAAAAGCACAGCATAGACAAACAATTGAACATAAACAATTCTTTGGGTACAAACCTATCCATCAATCTTTGAAAGTGCATGCACTACTGCATGCATGTCAGTGAAAAGTAAGTAGTACATTCGACAACTGTGGAAGAAAGAATGCAACAGTAAAGGGCCTATGTGTAAATTATTGATAACGATATTCAACATAAGGTCTCTGTAGCCAGATACCCGAGAGCCTTGCTGGTCACTATAAATCCATTCACAACAACACTCAGTGGGGTTGGTCTGGAAGGTATAGTAGATAGAAAAGGAGAAATTGCTTTTTTTCTAGGTGTCCCCTCACTCACCAGGGTTGCCCCTTGGTGACATGCTTCATCATTGGGGCCATCCCAGTCCTCTACGGCCTGGGGCGTGCTGCGACTTGCGAATTACGTAGGAGCACTTACAAATGACTATGTGTGGTGCAGATGTGATAGTGGAGTGGACTAAGTGATGTGTTAAGGGATCAATGTAGAAGCCGAGAGAGAGCCAAGAAATGCAGTCACAGTCAGAGAAAAAGGCAAGGGATACTGTATCTATGTGGTTGTAGTGGTCCTGTTGGAAGTGGTAAGTAAGTTGCCTGCAGAAAAAAAATCCTCCTATTAGCGGCACTCCTCCATTGCAGCCGACGCCTCGTCCATCGATGTTGGTCACCAGAAGACACCCTGTCCACTGCCTGCCTGATGCTGAATTGTGGCTCGCTACTGTGAAGCCTGACTCCATCCTTTTTTCCCCATTGCAGAGACTGAAACCCGGCCTGTAATTATTCAACGAAAAACAGGAAGTGATATAATATTACAACACCACTGATAAATAAATATAAGGTATGTAGGCTGTGGAGTGCAAAAAGTCACAATTTGATTTTCCTAGTAGACAGTACAATATTTTTGAAAGTGCGTACTCTGAGTCACCTTTTGAAGGATAAATAAGTATGGGCAAATTTATGTAGCGGATCTTGCCCCTCAAGCTAGGTGTACTGTAAACTGTGTTTTAGAACAAAATTAGATCTTCCTAGCAGTGCTCCCACCCAGACCCTTACTAAAGCCAGTCGCAAAAATGTAGAAGACCCCCAATCAAATCTCAAAAAACGAGGCCTAGCAGAAAACTGGTGACAAAACTTACTTTGAAAGTAAAAGTAGGCCGAAGTACCCCCTTCCTAATTACCCATTACCCACCGTGGATTGCATTCAAACCACTTGCAAGCAACCAAGCAAAAGTAGCCATAGCCAGCATCGCTCCAAGACTCGAAATCCCCCCCACTCAAACACATGCAATAGAAATACTGCTAACCCTAACGAACCCTAAGTTAAGAATAGTGGCAAAGGCTTTCTTTAACTATGCCAAATCCCCCCTTTCCCACCATGGATTTTCTTCAAATGACTTGCAACCAAAATTACACATTCTCACGAGTGCTCTAAGACCCCAGAACTCAGTTGGAAAAATCTAGAACACCCCGAAACACATGCAATCCTGCTGCTAGGGCTAACCCTAACGAACCCTAAGTTACAAAAAGTGCCAAAACTAAAGGCTTTTCCGCGCGGATTTTGTCCCAACCACTTCTACCCGGTATTAGACCTTCCCAGGAATGCCCAAAGACCCGTCACAACCCACCCGCCAAGAAGCATAACACCCCCAAACAGGCCAAAAGCAAAATCTCATACTTGCAATATTTCTGGGCCTTCGGTCCAAACGCGCTGCGTAGCTAGGCCATAAGTCGTGGTTGGCACGACGGATTTCCTGAAAAGCAAATGCAATCAAGATTAGAGTGTCCCAGCAGTGCTCCCAGACCACGAAACTCACCCACAAACACCAGGAAGCCCCCCAAACAGGCCCCCGAAAACGCTACATAGAGCAAAATGTCAGAAATAGCCAAAAAAAATAATCGGCCTGGATTTTGTCCCAACCACTTCTACCCGGTATTAGACCTTCCCAGGAATGCCCCAAGACCCGGCAACCCACCCGCCAAGAAGCATAACACCCCCAAACAGGCCAAAAGCAAAATCTCATACTTGCAATATTTCTGGGCCTTCGGTCCAAACGCGCTGCGTAGCTAGGCCATAAGTCGGGGTTGGCACGACGGATTTCCTGAAAAGCAAATGCAATCAAGATTAGAGTGTCCCAGCAATGCTCCCAGACCACGAAACTCACCCACAAACAGACGGAACCCCCCCTAAGAGCACCTCAAAGGCAAGCAAGTCATCAAAAACACAAAAAAAATTCCGCCTGGGATTTGGTCCAAAACACTTTTATCCGGTATTAGAGCTTCCCAGCAATGGCCCCAGAGCCGTCAACCCAGGAGAAAACGAGTAGAAGACCCCCAAACAGCCAAAGAGCAAAAGTACAAAAATGGGGACTTAGTCAATTTTTCACAAATTTCCCAAATCATTCAGCGCGCGCTCTGCAGCTAGGCCCTAAGTCCCCTCTGCCACCATGGATTTGCTTCAAACCTCTTGCAAAGTAAAGTATATATAGCCAGCAGTGCTCCCAGACCACGAAACTCACCCACAAACACCAGGAAGCCCCCCAAACAGGCCCCCGAAAACGCTACATAGAGCAAAATGTCAGAAATAGCCACAAAAAAAAAATCGGCCTGGATTTTGTCCCAACCACTTCTACCCGGTATTAGACCTTCCCAGGAATGCCCCAAGACCCGGCAACCCACCCGCCAAGAAGCATAACACCCCCAAACAGGCCAAAAGCAAAATCTCATACTTGCAATATTTCTGGGCCTTCGGTCCAAACGCGCTGCGTAGCTAGGCCATAAGTCGGGGTTGGCACGACGGATTTCCTGAAAAGCAAATGCAATCAAGATTAGAGTGTCCCAGCAGTGCTCCCAGACCACGAAACTCACCCACAAACACCAGGAAGCCCCCCAAACAGGCCCCCGAAAACGCTACATAGAGCAAAATGTCAGAAATAGCCAAAAAAAAAATCGGCCTGGATTTTGTCCCAACCACTTCTACCCGGTATTAGACCTTCCCAGGAATGCCCCAAGACCCGTCAACCCACCCGCCAAGAAGCATAACACCCCCAAACAGGCCAAAAGCAAAATCTCATACTTGCAATATTTCTGGGCCTTCGGTCCAAACGCGCTGCGTAGCTAGGCCATAAGTCGGGGTTGGCACGACGGATTTCCTGAAAAGCAAATGCAATCAAGATTAGAGTGTCCCAGCAATGCTCCCAGACCACGAAACTCACCCACAAACAGACGGAACCCCCCCTAAGAGCACCTCAAAGGCAAGCAAGTCATCAAAAACACAAAAAAAATTCCGCCTGGGATTTGGTCCAAAACACTTTTATCCGGTATTAGAGCTTCCCAGCAATGGCCCCAGAGCCGTCAACCCAAGAGAAAACGAGTAGAAGACCCCCAAACAGCCAAAGAGCAAAAGTACAAAAATGGGGACTTAGTCAATTTTTCACAAATTTCCCAAATCATTCAGCGCGCGCTCTGCAGCTAGGCCCTAAGTCCCCTCTGCCACCATGGATTTGCTTCAAACCTCTTGCAAAGTAAAGTATATATAGCCAGCAGTGCTCCCAGACCACGAAACTCACCCACAAACACCAGGAAGCCCCCCAAACAGGCCCCCGAAAACGCTACATAGAGCAAAATGTCAGAAATAGCCAAAAAAAAAAAATCGGCCTGGATTTTGTCCCAACCACTTCTACCCGGTATTAGACCTTCCCAGGAATGCCCCAAGACCCGGCAACCCACCCGCCAAGAAGCATAACACCCCCAAACAGGCCAAAAGCAAAATCTCATACTTGCAATATTTCTGGGCCTTCGGTCCAAACGCGCTGCGTAGCTAGGCCATAAGTCGGGGTTGGCACGACGGATTTCCTGAAAAGCAAATGCAATCAAGATTAGAGTATCCCAGCAGTGCTCCCAGACCACGAAACTCACCCACAAACTCTAGGAAGCCCCCCAAACAGGCCCCCGAAAACGCTACATAGAGCAAAATGTCAGAAATAGCCAAAAAAAAAAATCGGCCTGGATTTTGTCCCAACCACTTCTACCCGGTATTAGACCTTCCCAGGAATGCCCCAAGACCCGGCAACCCACCCGCCAAGAAGCATAACACCCCCAAACAGGCCAAAAGCAAAATCTCATACTTGCAATATTTCTGGGCCTTCGGTCCAAACGCGCTGCGTAGCTAGGCCATAAGTCGGGGTTGGCACGACGGATTTCCTGAAAAGCAAATGCAATCAAGATTAGAGTGTCCCAGCAATGCTCCCAGACCACGAAACTCACCCACAAACAGACGGAACCCCCCCTAAGAGCACCTCAAAGGCAAGCAAGTCATCAAAAACACAAAAAAAATTCCGCCTGGGATTTGGTCCAAAACACTTTTATCCGGTATTAGAGCTTCCCAGCAATGGCCCCAGAGCCGTCAACCCAGGAGAAAACGAGTAGAAGACCCCCAAACAGCCAAAGAGCAAAAGTACAAAAATGGGGACTTTGTCAATTTTTCACAAATTTCCCAAATCATTCAGCGCGCGCTCTGCAGCTAGGCCCTAAGTCCCCTCTGCCACCATGGATTTGCTTCAAACCTCTTGCAAAGTAAAGTATATATAGCCAGCAGTGCTCCCAGACCACGAAACTCACCCACAAACACCAGGAAGCCCCCCAAACAGGCCCCCGAAAACGCTACATAGAGCAAAATGTCAGAAATAGCCAAAAAAAAAAAATCGGCCTGGATTTTGTCCCAACCACTTCTACCCGGTATTAGACCTTCCCAGGAATGCCCCAAGACCCGGCAACCCACCCGCCAAGAAGCATAACACCCCCAAACAGGCCAAAAGCAAAATCTCATACTTGCAATATTTCTGGGCCTTCGGTCCAAACGCGCTGCGTAGCTAGGCCATAAGTCGGGGTTGGCACGACGGATTTCCTGAAAAGCAAATGCAATCAAGATTAGAGTGTCCCAGCAGTGCTCCCAGACCACGAAACTCACCCACAAACACCAGGAAGCCCCCCAAACAGGCCCCCGAAAACGCTACATAGAGCAAAATGTCAGAAATAGCCAAAAAAAAATCGGCCTGGATTTTGTCCCAACCACTTCTACCCGGTATTAGACCTTCCCAGGAATGCCCCAAGACCCGTCAACCCACCCGCCAAGAAGCATAACACCCCCAAACAGGCCAAAAGCAAAATCTCATACTTGCAATATTTCTGGGCCTTCGGTCCAAACGCGCTGCGTAGCTAGGCCATAAGTCGGGGTTGGCACGACGGATTTCCTGAAAAGCAAATGCAATCAAGATTAGAGTGTCCCAGCAATGCTCCCAGACCACGAAACTCACCCACAAACAGACGGAACCCCCCCTAAGAGCACCTCAAAGGCAAGCAAGTCATCAAAAACACAAAAAATATTCCGCCTGGGATTTGGTCCAAAACACTTTTATCCGGTATTAGAGCTTCCCAGCAATGGCCCCAGAGCCGTCAACCCAGGAGAAAACGAGTAGAAGACCCCCAAACAGCCAAAGAGCAAAAGTACAAAAATGGGGACTTAGTCAATTTTTCACAAATTTCCCAAATCATTCAGCGCGCGCTCTGCAGCTAGGCCCTAAGTCCCCTCTGCCACCATGGATTTGCTTCAAACCTCTTGCAAAGTAAAGTATATATAGCCAGCAGTGCTCCCAGACCACGAAACTCACCCACAAACACCAGGAAGCCCCCCAAACAGGCCCCCGAAAACGCTACATAGAGCAAAATGTCAGAAATAGCCCAAAAAAAAAATCGGCCTGGATTTTGTCCCAACCACTTCTACCCGGTATTAGACCTTCCCAGGAATGCCCCAAGACCCGGCAACCCACCCGCCAAGAAGCATAACACCCCCAAACAGGCCAAAAGCAAAATCTCATACTTGCAATATTTCTGGGCCTTCGGTCCAAACGCGCTGCGTAGCTAGGCCATAAGTCGGGGTTGGCACGACGGATTTCCTGAAAAGCAAATGCAATCAAGATTAGAGTGTCCCAGCAATGCTCCCAGACCACGAAACTCACCCACAAACAGACGGAACCCCCCCTAAGAGCACCTCAAAGGCAAGCAAGTCATCAAAAACACAAAAAATATTCCGCCTGGGATTTGGTCCAAAACACTTTTATCCGGTATTAGAGCTTCCCAGCAATGGCCCCAGAGCCGTCAACCCAGGAGAAAACGAGTAGAAGACCCCCAAACAGCCAAAGAGCAAAAGTACAAAAATGGGGACTTAGTCAATTTTTCACAAATTTCCCAAATCATTCAGCGCGCGCTCTGCAGCTAGGCCCTAAGTCCCCTCTGCCACCATGGATTTGCTTCAAACCTCTTGCAAAGTAAAGTATATATAGCCAGCAGTGCTCCCAGACCACGAAACTCACCCACAAACACCAGGAAGCCCCCCAAACAGGCCCCCGAAAACGCTACATAGAGCAAAATGTCAGAAATAGCCCAAAAAAAAAATCGGCCTGGATTTTGTCCCAACCACTTCTACCCGGTATTAGACCTTCCCAGGAATGCCCCAAGACCCGGCAACCCACCCGCCAAGAAGCATAACACCCCCAAACAGGCCAAAAGCAAAATCTCATACTTGCAATATTTCTGGGCCTTCGGTCCAAACGCGCTGCGTAGCTAGGCCATAAGTCGGGGTTGGCACGACGGATTTCCTGAAAAGCAAATGCAATCAAGATTAGAGTGTCCCAGCAGTGCTCCCAGACCACGAAACTCACCCACAAACACCAGGAAGCCCCCCAAACAGGCCCCCGAAAACGCTACATAGAGCAAAATGTCAGAAATAGCCCAAAAAAAAATCGGCCTGGATTTTGTCCCAACCACTTCTACCCGGTATTAGACCTTCCCAGGAATGCCCCAAGACCCGTCAACCCACCCGCCAAGAAGCATAACACCCCCAAACAGGCCAAAAGCAAAATCTCATACTTGCAATATTTCTGGGCCTTCGGTCCAAACGCGCTGCGTAGCTAGGCCATAAGTCGGGGTTGGCACGACGGATTTCCTGAAAAGCAAATGCAATCAAGATTAGAGTGTCCCAGCAATGCTCCCAGACCACGAAACTCACCCACAAACAGACGGAACCCCCCCTAAGAGCACCTCAAAGGCAAGCAAGTCATCAAAAACACAAAAAAATTTCCGCCTCGGATTTGGTCCAAACCACTTTTAGTGCTTCCCAGCAATGGCCCCAGACCCGTCAACTCACCTGCAAAGAGGTAGAACAACACCCCCACAAGTGCTGAGTCTTTCTTCATTGGGCGTAAACCAGCCCTCTGCTTTGATGGAAATAGGAGTCTGGAGGAGGAGGATAGAGGAGCATGTTCTTCTGAACTTTTGAACCTGAGGAATGCAGACTGCGGCACCTTCAAATAAATTAGCAAACAAGTGAAGACAGTTCTGCTGATGGGCTTGTTTTTGTGATTATCTGATTAAAGTTTGAATTATATTAACTGTGCACAACAAAGAAAGACAGACACACAGGAATAAAAGTGAATAAGGATGAAAAAGAAAGTTATTGATTCGTTGTCTCATTTTCAGGGCTCGAAGTCGGTATCACGGTCCAGGAATAAGAATAAGGCTTCGTCATCATACTCTGCGAATTCAGCCAGGGTGAGGTCAGTGTCACCTGACAGAGTAGAAATTCCCTCATCTATGTTGCTGGCCACCTCCTCTTCATCCGGCACGCTCTCTCGTACTCTGAAATCTGGTGGTATGAGGTGCTGATTCATCTTGATCATTGTTAACCTCTCCACATTTTTGGGCGAGAGGCGGCTCCGTTTGGGAGTTACAATCCCACCAGCCGCACTGAAAACCCGTTCAGAAGACACACTTGCGAGTGGGCAAGACAAGTAGTTTAAAGCCAGGTTGGTGAGCTGTGGCCACAATTCTTTTTTCCCATGCCAATACGCCAATGGGTCAGAATTAACATAGACCTCTGTGGAGTCATTCAGATAGTCCTTCACCATCGACTCAAGGTCCTCCTCCAAGGTTCCTCCACTTTGCTTAGCTCTTGCTGTGCCTCTGACCTTTTGAGAACCAAACCCACGCAGAGCTAGCCAATCCTCTTCAGCCTCCAATGTTTCTGTTGTCTTTCGTGCAGATGATCCGGTTGCCGGTGTCTTTAACGGCTGAGAGGTCACTTGTGCCACAGCCACAGGTGCAGAAGTGGATTGTTTTGACTGGGGATGGCCTGCTGATGTACTGCCATTTCCTTCAATTTCCAGCCGTTCTGTTTCAAACTTCTTGGCTGACAAGGCTAGCCAACGTTTGTACTTTGTAACATCTTCATCACCAAAAGGAAAGAATGCTCTGCCTGCCAGCGCCTTTTTGTAGCGTGGATCCAGAATAGTAGCACAAATGTAATGCTGTTCTGAGTGGATCTTTTTAAGACGTTCATCACCTTGTAGGAGCTCTAATAATTGCTCAGCCAGAAGCAAAGAGTCTTGCTTTTTGTCATCTTTTCCAAACACAGAACACACCTCCTTCAGTTGGTCCTCCAGCATGTACAACAATGGGATAGCTTTTCCCAAATTAGAGTCCTCCTTGCTGACTGCACGCGTGAAGACCTCAAAAGGACGAAGCATGCGTGTTAGGCTTTCAACTATGTTCCATTGCGGCCCACCCATCCTCAGCTCCTCTATACCCTCTTTCAAGAAATATTGATCGAGTTCCGTATACTGCTCATACAGACGCTCAAGCATGTAGAAGGTTGAGTTCCAACGTGTTACCACCTCCTGGATGAGTGCTTTCACTGGCATTTGACATTGATATAGCATGCTCCTCAGCTGCTTCCGGGCCTTAAAAGAATGCCTGAAATGCTTGCAAATTTTTCGGCAGGTCTCCAATACACTGTACGCTGCACTGCGTTTATTACCCAAGAATTTTTGGACAACCAGGTTTATACAGTGCGCCAAACACGGCACTCTGAAATAGTAACCGTCCCTCATGGCCTTAACTATATTGGCGCCATTGTCCGTGGAAACATAACCAACCTTGCGTTTTAGTGGGGACAGACAGTTAAGGACCTTTGTGTTAAAGACATCCAAAATGTTTTCTGCTGTGTGACGTTTCTCCAAACCAAACATGGCTAGTGTTGCATGTTTCCGAGCACCTTTAAAAACAATGTTAGTGTCAACACCTGAGTTTAGCTTTGCTTTAGCCCCTGAAAAAGAGACCCAGTGTGCAGTGATGCACATGTAATCAGCGCCTGCGCCACTGGTCCACATGTCTGTTGTCAGATGTATAGTGTGAACAGCACTCTTCTGCAAAGCTGCCCCAATCACCTTCAGAACATCTTCATGTAGTGCTGGAACCGCAACTCGGGCAAAATAGAACCGGCTAGGAACCTTCCATTTAGGGCAGAGCGCTGTCACTAATTCTAGAAAACCAACCCCTTCTACAAAAGAAAAAGGGAGAAGGTCCAGAGCTAGCATTTTAGCCAGCTTAGTGTTATACAGGCGGGTCATTGGGTGGTTGCGTTCATATTGCGCTTCTGTAAACAACATCTTTTTAATGTTGCCCTGGACCAATGATTTACGGGATGATGATGATCTCTTCGACCCAGTTACGCTCGCTGATGAACTTTTCCGCATTGATGTCTCACTCTCTCCCACACTCTTAGTGTGGCTCCCATGGGGTGTGCTGCTGACATGGGAACTGGGTGTAAGTGAAGTGTTTGAATCGTCTTCTTCTACCTCCTCGTCATCAGCAGATGAAAAATCAACGTTTTCATTACGTGCAATTCCGGCTTTCTTGACCGCCTCTAGGTGCGGAAACCATTGGACAGCGTGCCTTCTCTCAAGATGACCTCTCTGGCCTCCGGTACCATAGTTAGAACCAAGCTTACCACGACTAACTCGAAGCTTACAAAGGCTACAAATGGCTACGTTTTCCTTTTTTGGGCAAACACTAAAGAAGTCCCAAACTGGAGACTTGAAATGTCTTCGGGGGCCGGAGGAGGCGGCGATACTGGTGGTGGTGGTCCTGCTGCTAATGTCAGATGAAGTGGAGGATGTGGATTGCCGAACTTCAGTACGTTTTGCACTTTCACCACCACGAATTGAGGTCGAGGACGAGGTGGGTACCTTCTTGCGAAGAAATATGGAAGCGGTAGGTTTTGGTGTACTACTTAACTCCAAATCTAATGATTCCATTTCCATTGCCTCCTCGCCGACATCATCATCACGCTCAGCAGCTTCTCGGGATAGGGTCAAAATGTCTCTTTGCTGCATGCCCGGTGGGGCTGCAGTGACCTTTGTGATGACTGGCTCGTCGTCATCGTGAGAGGCTTCATCACCAGCAGTATCTGTCACTTCTTGTTGAGCCTCATCACACTCCATAGGTTTGAGTTTTTGGACGACCTTCCTTTTACGCTTAGGTACCGGTGTCAGATCATGGTGTGCCTCACTGTCAGACCGCAGTTGTGGTTCCCAAGACGGATCACTTGCATCAGAACGAGGTGGGCTTGAAGAAGATGTAGACACCCCCCTTGATCTTTTCCTTGCTAGGGATGTGGAAGACAATGAATGATCATCAGGAGGAGTGGCTTCCAATGATACCTCGGCTTCATTGTCGATTTCCAAATGTGCCCCTACTTCGGGAGGAACAACTATTGTGGGCACTTGTGAACCTCCATGCACCTATGCTTGCGCATCTCCTTTTGCTGCCTCTCCTTCCACATGTACTTGGGCGTGTACTTGCACATGGTGTTGTTGTTGCGGCTGTGGTTGTTCAACACTTGTCAGATGAGTTACAACAACCTGTGTTGATTCAGGGACATTGCTGCTACTTTCTTGCGATGAGCCAACATCACTGGTCGATGGTGATTGGAGAAGTACACTGACTGCCTCTGAAGCACTCAAGGGCTTTGACTTAAGTTGGCGTGGTGGTGGAGGCACTGAACCCAATGGAGCAGGGGTGCTGCTCCCAGCTTGGTCCCCAGCAGATCCTGCTGCTGCAGGCGTACTTTTTTTTTTGCTCCCAAAAAAAGTGGCGGGTGGCACACCAGCCTCCTTGGTAACTTGCTTCTTCTGCTCCTTACTAGCA
This sequence comes from Lissotriton vulgaris, assembly GCF_964263255.1. NCBI lineage: Eukaryota > Metazoa > Chordata > Amphibia > Caudata > Salamandridae > Lissotriton > Lissotriton vulgaris. Next base: position 1,051,057,936 of record NC_141693.1, read on the forward strand.
ACTTTCTTGCTAGAGGAGCTACGGAGAACTTTCTTTGGGGGCGGGGCCATCTTCTTCAGAGCAGGTCAGACAGCAGGCCGCAGTTGCACGAATTGTAGAGTTGTCTGAGGCCAGACGTGACGTCGCGTGACGTAATGCTGCACACACACACCGCTGCAGGACTTCTTCCTGGCACTGGTGGTTCTCTTGAGTCTTGTGCACCTAAAAAAAATGGAAGACAGAGGAACATCAGTTCAGTTATAGAGCACAAAAAAATCGAAAAACACTGCAAAATCAGCACAATCCCAATCCATCCATGCCCTCCATAATGTTTAAATTCAAGACAACCCACAGAAAGACTAGGCCCATGCAAGACTCACTACCCCTGGGCATAAATAAAGGTTGAAAAGTAGGCAAAATGGTTGGAGGCCTAACAACAAAGCCTGCATTTAAAATGGCCACTTGCCTGCCAGCACATGGCCAGTGCCTGTAGCTGCACTCAAAATGGCCACCAGCCACATGGCATGTCCCTCCCCATGAACACCCCCAAAAATCGAAAAACACTGCAAAATCAGCACAATCCCATTCCATCCATGGCCTCTATGATGTTTAAATTCAAGACAACCCACAGAAAGACTAGGCCCATGCAAGACTCACTACCCCTGGGCATAAATAAAGGTTGAAAAGTAGGCAAAATGGTTGGAGGCCTAACAACAAAGCCTGCATTCAAAATGGCCACTTGCCTGCCAGCACATGGCCAGTGCCTGTAGCTCCACTCAAAATGGCCACCAGCCACATGGCATGTCCCTCCCCATGAACACCCCCAAAAATCGAAAAACACTGCAAAATCAGCACAATCCCATTCGATCCATGGCCTCCCTGATGTTTAAATTCAAGACAGCCCACAGAAAGACTAGGCCCATGCTAGACTCAAATACCCCTGGTGAAAAGGCCACAAGTACAGGCCCAAAAAACGAAAATCACAGAAAAATCTGCACAGTCCCATTCCATCCATGGCCTCCATGATGTTTAAATTCAAGACAACCCACAGAAAGACTAGGCCCATGCAAGACTCACTACCCCTGGGCATAAATAAAGGTTGAAAAGTAGGCAAAATGGTTGGAGGCCTAACAACAAAGCCTGCATTCAAAATGGCCACTTGCCTGCCAGCACATGGCCAGGGCCTGTAGCTGCACTCAAAATGGCCACCAGCCACATGGCATGTCCCTCCCCATGAACACCCCCAAAAATCGAAAAACACTGCAAAATCAGCACAATCCCATTCAATCCATGGCCTCCATGATGTTTAAATTCAAGACAACCCACAGAAAGACTAGGCCCATGCAAGACTCACTACCCCTGGGCATAAATAAAGGTTGAAAAGTAGGCAAAATGGTTGGAGGCCTAACAACAAAGCCTGCATTCAAAATGGCCACTTGCCTGCCAGCACATGGCCAGTGCCTGTAGCTGCACTCAAAATGGCCACCAGCCACATGGCATGTCCCTCCCCATGAACACCCCCAAAAATCGAAAAACACTGCAAAATCAGCACAATCCCATTCCATCCATGGCCTCCATGATGTTTAAATTCAAGACAGCCCACATAAAGACTAGGCCCATGCTAGACTCAAATACCCCTGGTGAAAAGGCCACAAGTACAGGCCCAAAAAACGAAAATCACTGAAAAATCTGCACAATCCCATTCCATCCATGGCCTCCATGATGTTTAAATTCAAGACAACCCACAGAAAGACTAGGCCCATGCAAGACTCACTACCCCTGGGCATAAATAAAGGTTGAAAAGTAGGCAAAATGGTTGGAGGCCTAACAACAAAGCCTGCATTCAAAATGGCCACTTGCCTGCCAGCACATGGCCAGGGCCTGTAGCTGCACTCAAAATGGCCACCAGCCACATGGCATGTCCCTCCCCATGAACACCCCCAAAAATCGAAAAACACTGCAAAATCAGCACAATCCCATTCAATCCATGGCCTCCATGATGTTTAAATTCAAGACAACCCACAGAAAGACTAGGCCCATGCAAGACTCACTACCCCTGGGCATAAATAAAGGTTGAAAAGTAGGCAAAATGGTTGGAGGCCTAACAAGAAAGCCTGCATTCAAAATGGCCACTTGCCTGCCAGCACATGGCCAGGGCCTGTAGCTGCACTCAAAATGGCCACCAGCCACATGGCATGTCCCTCCCCATGAACACCCCCAAAAATCGAAAAACACTGCAAAATCAGCACAATCCCATTCCATCCATGCCCTCCATGATGTTTAAATTCAAGACACCCCACAGAAAGACTAGGCCCATGCACCACTCACTACCCCTGGTCAAGGCCCCAACAACAGGTCAAAAATCGAAAAACACAGAAAAATCAGCACAATCCCATTCCATCTATGCCCTCCATGATGTTTAAGTTCAAGACAGCCCACAGAAAGACTAGGCCCATGCACCACTCACTACCCCTGGTCAAGGCCCCAACAACAGGTCAAAAATCGAAAAACACAGAAAAATCTGCACAATCCCAATTCATCTATGGCCTCCATGATGTTTAAGTTCAAGACAACCCACAGAAAGACTCAGTCCACCCACCACTGAGTACCCCTGGGCAAAAGGCCCCAAAACAGCCCAAAAATCGAAAATTCCAAAATTTTAGTTGCAGCAACTGTAATGCCCCAAACAAACTTACTTGTAAAATTTCTAATCCAACAGTGATCCAAAGAAAGTCAAAAAGGCCTCAAATCCAAAGATCCAGCAGCATCCACAAAAAGTAATCCTTCCAGCTCCACATCCAAATGAAAAGTGACCAGGAGATGGACAAAGCACTGGGAGGAGCCTGCTGAACAGGAACAGGAAGTTGAAGACTGTGGGGCACTTCCTTCCTCCCACCCCCCTGCCCCCCTCCCCAAAATGGACTCCTCGCTAAAAAAGTGCAGGCAAATGTCAAACTAAGGAGTTATTCACATAAAAATCATCATTTCTAGAAGGATTATGCTGCTTGCTGGTGGATTTCTTGTGCAGAATTGCAAATTTATATTTTCGCTCGCCGCATCTCAAATCTCGCAATTGCGAAGTACCGCGAGACGTGATCTCGCCGTACTCGCGTTGACAAACTATCGCTGGCAAGCCGCGATGACGTAATCGCGCTCGCCAATTCCCGCGGGATCACACAGCAAGATCCAAAATGGCGCAGCACTCGCAAACTATCGAAAATAACAACTCGGCAAACGATGATAAACGCCGCGCGCCGCAAAAATTGTATCACCAACGCCGCGCGCCGCCAAAAAAATCCGCTGTTTGCGAATTTGCGGATTTTGCGGGAAATCCGCAAATCTCGCGGTTTGCGGATTTCCCGAAAATCCGCAAAATCCGCGAGCATAACGGATTTTCCGCCCATGCTTAGTCTGCAGCCCCAGTGCTCTCATTTACACACGGTCTACAATCCGGCAGACCTCCACGCTGGTATCCCCCCCAGCGCTCTCACTTACACACGGCCCGCAATCCGGCAGACCTCCACGCTGGTATCCTCCCCAGCGCTCTCATTAACACCGCATATCAACGACGACCACTTTCCTATGGACACCTTCAGTTTTCTCTCTATATGTTGGGAAGTCTCTCTCCCTATTCGCTAAGGGCTTGCTACTACAATATTAGGAGTTAGCCAATTAATAATATGTGCCTTCTGCTCCTGGCATCAAAGGTCCCCTTGCTTCCTATTTGTTTGGTCACTCCTTACCTGATCGGGATTTCACATCCGTTCATGCAAACAATGCTCAACTAGAAGAAAAAAGTTACCATGATTGAACAAGAATACAAGGCACATGTCAGTTCACTAAGAACTGGGGTTATTTTTATTTCAACAATATAGACACATACACAGATCTGTATTATAATGGACACATCCACATGTGACTGACAAAGACTATAGATAGAACACACCGCTGCAAGGAAAAGGATTAGCAATACAATAGCCTAGGGAATAATGACAAGATTAAGATGTAAGTGTAAAGTAAACTAATATGACAGGACCCATATCACCTGATTAGTGTGAAGTCTTGTTCTAGCTGTCATCTGGGTTCCTCTCTCGTCTGTGCCTTAGCTCATCTCAGACTCTCTCTCTCTTCTGCACTCTTGGATACACCTCTGCGCTGATCACTTTGCACTGGATTTCTCTCCCCCACGGACTGTCTCCACCTTCCAGCTTCAGTCTAATGGTTTCTGCCGCTCTGATACTCGTTCATTCCACTAGCTTGTTCCTTCTGGATACGATCTCTGTGCCAATGTCCAATTAACTCCAGCTGCTCCCACAGGTTAATCCACGATAACTTCAGTCTCTTCTAAAAGGCATTACTTCAGACTCCAGCTATTCACACCTCCTCCTGATAAGTAACTGCTTCTGACTGCTTCCTTCAGTTCCAGCTCACTGACTGTCTGTTTGTCTTCTCTCTGTTCCAAGCATTTTCTGTCTCTTCTCCTCTTGCAATTCCACTCCTCCAACTCTACCAACACTCTCTGCTCCTCCAATTCATCTCAGCTCTCTCTAGCTTGAACCCTCTCTCTCTCCTACTCCAACAGCTCCTCACTCTTCTACCACTCCAGCTCGACTCTTCACCGCTCCTCCAACTCAACTCGACTGACTGACTCCGCCTCTGCACTTCACTAATATAGAATGCTGTTTCCTCATGGAAAGTTCCAGCCATCAGCCTGCCGCCCACCAGATCTCTGCACCACTATGTATCAAGGACACACACCAAGCTGGCCAGCCTTTTGTGGTGTCTTCGACACAGAGAATAATACAGCCTACCGATAAGGGCTGGCCCAGACCGGTTCTCTCCAAGTGAACAACAGCTTTAACTATAAACTTTACATTTACCCTTGAAGCCTCTCAGCTCCATCAAGATGGAGTCCCTCTAGTTCTAGGCCTGTAGGCCTGAAAAGGATGAAATACTCCTTAGCTCTGTCAGAATACCTACATAAACCATACCAATGTGTAATATAAAGTCAGGACCACAGGATCCAACCTCTACTATAAGCAAAAATAACAGGCCAAAGCCAATAGGCAATAGATGGCCTCTTCTAGGTCTGGAAGAAAGGGCTTAAAAGGGCCAACACAAGCTAAGAATACATATCCTAGATGTGAGCAAGATTAAAGTCTATATCACTGCTAAATAGAGCCAAAAACCCTGTCAAGACATTCCACCCTTAGACTTTATTTTGCGAACATCTATAAACAACAACATCCATATAAACAAACATCAACACAATCTAACAACAAATCAAAAACCAAAAAACTCTCTAAAATGAATGACAACTTAAGGAAATTCTACCTGAAACTTAATGTAGGGAATACAAATCTAACAACCAACTGAAAACAAATCAAAGCACCCTTGACTTGAATGCTGAAACATATCTAAGATGTGAACTGACAACAACAGAAACTAACCAAAGCATCCTCAAACTAAATGTGCCTCAACTTCTAGTGATAACTGGTGAAATCTAGTGATGTAGGGACTTATGTGTTGAATGAACCTAAATGGGGCCTAAATGGGGCCTACCTACTTCGGACAACTTAAGAACTAAATGTGTTTCAACTTCTAATGAAAAAACAACAAAGGGCCTAAATGAGGCCTACCTACTATGGTCAACTTAAGCTAATAATAACTCATGAAATCTATTGGTGTAGGGGCTTGTTTGTGGAATAAAAATAACAATGGGCCTAAATGAGGCCTACTGACATTGGTCAACTTAATGAAATATTTGGTGAAATCTGAGAAGTAAACATGACAAACGGTTCTCAAGGTCTGGGCAAACATTAATAATAGATGTAGGACATAATCATACTAAAAGACACACCTCCCAGGACAACCTAAAGTCTAGGGTAACCACCCTTTGATCAATCAAAGTGAAAGTGTAATAACAGGAAAATAAAGACAACCCCATTCCTACAAAATAGCTGGTGTAGCACTATGCATATACAATTTATCTAAACGCGGTGCATACATAAAAGCACAAAACAGTTAGCACCTAGTTTTCATCACACTGTGGAACACATGTGTGCACCACTATTTTTTTTCTCCCATTCCTCCATACTGTTTTGCAGAAAACAGGAAAACTATAATAGGTGACTGCATCCTAAAAAGCAAAGATAGTACTACATAAACATCAAAACCATGAAAACATTTTTTTTAAAAGTGGGGCCTGTTCGTAGTGATTGCAAAGAAAAACATGGGAATAATGCAGGCCAATGAATTACATAACAAAATCCTTTTGCGGGAAATCGTATCATGATGGGTTCTTTCAAAAATAAAAAATAAAATTTCTAACTATTGGCTTTGTCAATAATATATATGGGGTTTGAAACTGACCGCTGAGGCGGCCAAACATAGATTATAGTTAACCCCTTCCATGCTCATGACGAGCTCAGCCAATTGCAAGTTGTAAGTCCAATGTCCTAATATCGGGGTTCAAGGCAGTCAATTTTGGGACATCAGTGTAGGTCACCACCCTGCATCTTCATCCGGTACCAAGGAAGCACGTCCTCCACCGTTGATCCACCACCAATCCGGTCTGGTCTGGTCTGATTCCATCTTCCAAAAATAATAAACTAACATAAAAACATGAAAGTAAAAAACTAAAATAATAAAGGGAGTGGGAGGGGGGTGGGCCGACGCACACACCAAACACCACAACCCAGCAACCTAGGACAAGAAAACAAGTATCATTAATCTAGCAAGATAAAATTTTCCATTTAAAAAGCACCCCAAGTGCTTTTCATTGTTGAAAAGAAAATATCCTAATTAATAAAAAACATTATTCTGAAGTCAAGAAATAATTAAAACCATATACTTTGAAATTTGTTTGAGCAAAATCTAATTTTTTAATACACAGCTGAAAGGGCTGGGGCCTAACAGTACCCTAATCCTCTGTGAGACAGCCCCTCCCTTCAGAAAGATGTTCGTGCTCAGAGTTTTGAATCTGCTCCAAAAAATACGCAGAAGCCAGGCTACAGTGTGAAGTAATTTGAATCACTGCCAAGTGATGATCTCATAGCAGGAGCAGGGCGCTGCCAAGCACTCGGTTCAAGCCTCTCTTTCTCTAATCAGGGAAGCCTACCCAGGCCTACTGTATCTAAGTAACTCCAAGGGCCAAGAGTCTGCCAACTACTCTGCATGTACAAGGATCCCTTATCTGGAGGCAATGAAGCTGTCTGCGCCGACAGCAAGGAAGAGCGAGTCAACCCCTCCCTTACATAAACACTTCTTGCGCGGAACAAAATTGGATGTTGGCCAATGATACAAGACAGCTTCTAGAGGGAAAAAACCCTCCCCTTACAAAACAGCTGTCTGAGAGCCAGGCAAAATCAAGGTCAAACACATTTCCTGGAAGCCAAAACAATTCTGTTCCCAGGCCAGATTCTCTAACTAACAAAAGCAAATTCAAATGTGGTAAAAAGCAAATTAATCTGTCTACTTAAAAGCTCCACTTTCTAAAAAGACTTTTGTCTAACTAATTCAGCTAGAAGGCAAGACATTTAAAACATGGGCATTTATTTAGCATGCAGATCAACACACAAAAAGGGGCAATTTGCCTCTGTACACAAGACTATGCATTTTGCATTTGAAAAAACGAATTATCATGGACTGTTGGGTTTAATATTTCTCTGCACATATATCTATCAGGCAGCATGTTTAATGAACACTGCCTTTACCGTGCAAGGTATTACCTTTCTATCAACAGCTTGTCAAAGTACATAGGCGAGCCTTGTAACTAAATGCAAATTAAACTAATGTAAGGGACACATAGCAATGCATTAAGATGGTAGTGTGTTATAGTTATCATTTTTAGTCAAAATAGAACAATATATTCTGCTCCACCCTAACTATACACACTAGCATCCAAAAAATAAAATATAAACTGTCGGCTGTTGAAAGGGAAATAATTTTAAAACAACATAAAATGCAGACACATTTCACCATTGTTTTTTTTTTCAACCAGGGGCAACATGTAATTTTGCATTGCAGCATAATTTATCGTGCAAGCCTTTCAATTTAACCTAATAAAAGACCCAAATTCATATATTATCAAACAGCCATTTATTTTCTAACTGAGTGGGTTAACTTACATATGCTGGTCTGCTGCATATTAAAACATCTACATTTGAAAAATGGTTCAGCTTGCATTTGGGAAAATAATAATGAGAACACATTTATTTTAAAAGCACACGGTTGCCTTTCACTAATTAAAAGCACATGTTACCATGCACTGTCGGGCAAGATTCATTATTCTCAACCTGTGATCATCGCAAAACACCGGCCAGCACATTCCTTTCTAGATGGAAAACCCTCAAAGAAATAATTAATGAAAACAGCCCGTAGCGTGCGCACACCAACTGGGCCATCTTCTAATATTTCACTCATTTTAAATCATGCATTCAAAAATAATTCTCCACACGTCTGTGGATGCATATTAAGAAGCACATTTAAAAGAACACAGCTCTCTCCGTGCAAACCCTTATCTCAATCCGACTGGTTGATTTATAACTTACCGACCTCTAAGAGTCAGACACATGAAGTCATCAGTTCCAAGGCAAACCCACACAAATTCGTAGACGCAATTCAAAAAGAATGTTAAATGAACAGAGCCCTACGCTCAGCACAAGATGTTACCTTTCCGTCAAGAAGCTGACAAAGCACGTAGGCAGACCCAGAAACCAATAAAAGTCAAAATCAAACCATCAATCATCAAAATACTCACTGACTTTTAGAGTCAGCTCAAATAACCATGCATGTTAAACAGCATGTTAAAATAAATACTGCCATCTCAATTCAAGATATTAACCCTTTGGCAGCTCAAGCACAATCATTCCCCAATGTCCGCGGATACATGGGAAAGTCATGAACTCATCTACCCACGTTTACAGATAACACGTACGCACATCTACAAAACAATTTCTCCAAGCATTTGAAAGAGAACCAGCTCTCTCCTACCTAACGCAACAATAACATGCTCTATCCAAGCCATAACCACATGGCGCTATTCACAAGCCATATGTACAAGAAAGTCAACAAGTTAAAAAAAAACACGCTCCTCACAAGAAATATATCCAAGGCGCAATTCACAAGGAACACAGCAAGTCAAAATGAGAACATGCTTCTCACAAGCCACAATAACATGGCGCTATTCACAAGCCATATTTACAAGACAAGTTCTTCACAAGTAATATATCCAAGGCGCAATTCATAAGGAACACAGCAAGTCAACATGAGAACATGCACCTCACAAGCCACAATAACATGGCGCTATTCACAAGCCATATTTACAAGGGGCTATTTACAAAGAACTCCACAAGTCATATTACATTGAATACATTTCACATTGCACAGCATAAGCAGATGCAGCAAGCAAGTTAATGGGCAATTTAAAAGCATTTTTCACACACATTTGTACAATTGGACCACCACAAAGATGTTACTGGCTCCCTCATGTAATGTCATCCTTCAACCCTGACAGTTCAAACACCAAAATGAAAATCATTTCTTCCACCCTGAATAAGCCAAATGCCATGATGTAGTACAATCTCCTCACACTGCAACTGTTCAAGCCCATAGGTCACACAGGCTACATAAACTGCAAGATTACGCCAGATGGAACTGGCGATCAGGGCACTCCCTCATAACACATGGGAACCTCTCCAAGCACATGGCCAGGTCACACAGGATTCATAAGCAGTCGACTACGCCAGATGTAATGTCTGGCGCTCAGGGCACTCCCTCACAACACATGGGAAACTATCCAAGCACATGGCCAGGTCACACAGGATTCGTAAGCAGCCGACTACGCCAGATGTAATGGCCGGATTTTCTGCTTAGATGGGATCAGCCCCTAGGGGCCCCTCTAACCCAGCCAAAACGTAATCACCTCCCTCCTTAGAACGTATTTACAATGGGTATGGATACATATACGTACAGTTCGTACCTAAGGATGGGGAAATAGCAATAAACATGCATAGGTTTTCTACCATATTCTATTCACATCAGCTAGTCTCGCGGCCACCCAGACCCAGACTAATCTACCCTAGGGCAGATATGACACACAATCCGGCGTGTCTACACACATGGGTCTGCAGCCCCAGTGCTCTCATTTACACACGGTCTACAATCCGGCAGACCTCCACGCTGGTATCCCCCCCAGCGCTCTCACTTACACACGGCCCGCAATCCGGCAGACCTCCACGCTGGTATCCTCCCCAGCGCTTTCATTAACGCCGAATATAAACGACGACCACTTTCCTATGAACACCTTCAGTTTTCTCTCTATATGTTGGGAAGTCTCTCTCCCTATTCACTAAGGGCTTGCTACTACAATATTAGGAGTTAGCCAATTAATAATATGTGCCTTCTGCTCCTGGCATCAAAGGTCCCCTCGCTTCCTATTTGTTTGGTCACTCCTTACCTGATCGGGATTTCACATCCGTTCATGCAAACAATGCTCAACTAGAAGAAAAAAGTTACCATGATTGAACAAGAATACAAGGCACATGTCAGTTCACTAAGAACTGGGGTTATTTTTATTTCAACAATATAGACACATACACAGATCTGTATTATAATGGACACATCCACATGTGACTGACAAAGACTATAGATAGAACACACCGCTGCAAGGAAAAGGATTAGCAATACAATAGCCTAGGGAATAAAGACAAGATTAAGATGTAAGTGTAAAGTAAACTAATATGACAGGACCGATATCACCTGATTAGTGTGAAGTCTTGTTCTAGCTGTCATCTGGGTTCCTCTCTCGTCTGTGCCTTGGCTCATCTCAGACTCTCTCTCTCTTCTGCACTCTTGGATACACCTCTGCGCTGATCACTTTGCACTGGATTTCTCTCCCCCACGGACTCTCTCCACCTTCCAGCTTCAGTCTAATGGTTTCTGCCGCTCTGATACTCGTTCATTCCACTAGCTTGTTCCTTCTGGATACGATCTCTGTGCCAATGTCCAATTAACTCCAGCTGCTCCCACAGGTTAATCCACGATAACTTCAGTCTCTTCTAAAAGGCATTACTTCAGACTCCAGCTATTCACACCTCCTCCTGATAAGTAACTGCTTCTGACTGCTTCCTTCAGTTCCAGCTCACTGACTGTCTGTTTGTCTTCTCTCTGTTCCAAGCATTTTCTGTCTCTTCTCCTCTTGCAATTCCACTCCTCCAACTCTACCAACACTCTCTGCTCCTCCAATTCATCTCAGCTCTCTCTAGCTTGAACCCTCTCTCTCTCCTACTCCAACAGCTCCTCACTCTTCTACCACTCCAGCTCGACTCTTCACCGCTCCTCCAACTCAACTCGACTGACTGACTCCGCCTCTGCACTTCACTAATATAGAATGCTGTTTCCTCATGGAAAGTTCCAGCCATCAGCCTGCCGCCCACCAGATCTCTGCACCACTTCGCATCAAGGACACACACCCAGCTGGCCAGCCTTTTGTGGTGTCTTCGACACAGAGAATAATACAGCCTACCGATAAGGGCTGGCCCAGACCGGTTCTCTCCAAGTGAACAACAGCTTTAACTATAAACTTTACCTTTACCCTTGAAGCCTCTCAGCTCCATCAAGATGGAGTCCCTCTAGTTCTAGGCCTGTAGGCCTGAAAAGGATTAAATACCCCTTAGCTCTGTCAGAATACCTACATAAACCATACCAATGTGTAATATAAAGTCAGGACCACAGGATCCAACCTCTACTATAAGCAAAAATAACAGGCCAAAGCCAATAGGCAATAGATGGCCTCTTCTAGGTCTGGAAGAAAGGGCTTAAAAGGGCCAACACAAGCTAAGAATACATATCCTAGATGTGAGCAAGATTAAAGTCTATATCACTGCTAAATAGAGCCAAAATCCCTGTCAAGACAACGACCTAGGCACATTGACTGGGGTAGATTTGGAAATGCTTATGAAGGACACCTTTGGACAATTGATGTTACTTTTGCACCAAACTGTCTTTGTATATTCCAATATATGCCTAAGACAGAAGTGGAAATGGTCCAAACAAGTTTGTCCTCAGATTGAAAAATCTCTGAAAAAAGTCAACAAAGCTGTCTCTGCATACCTCAGAGACCACAAAATGGGATCCATATACAACAACAACATACGTTTTGATGTGGCGGATATCTGCAGTAGTGATGAGTACACTTCACAGATCAGGGAAACCATGTTTTCCTGAATAACTTGAAGCTGTGCATCCACACTTATATGTATCTCCAACTAATGACCACAAAAGGTGCCCACTCTGATCAGCGTTCACACTCGGCAACTCTGGGCATTAGCTTGCCTCATCTTCACTAACGGCCCCACCAGACCGCCGGGGATGCCTGGTCTCACCCTGGAGACACCCATTAAGGGACCATCTCTCAGGAAAGCCAGGAAGGGTTTCGCAGCGGTCGAAGCGCCTTGGGACCCTCCGGGTAAGTAGTGCGCTATATAAATGCCTATACATTTACATACATTTACACATTTTTAGAGCCACCCTATAACTTACAACTTAGCCCGCTATTTTAGGGCCATATAACGCCAACTCCCACACCCTCGCCAAAATGTATTCTCCACACTGTTGAGGCGCAGCAACCAGACCATCTCACTTTGCAGCACAGACCTCTCGCTTTGATCCTCGGCTCTACTCACCCATACTCACCCATAGGGATGAATAGTTTGCGCTTCACAAATACCATATTGATTTACCTTCGCACTCCCTATACAACACCACCTAAGCACCATACACAAGCTACAATGTTCTAAACAAAAGTTCATCCAAGTAGCTATAACTACATGCTGACACTACTTGCACAGATGTGGCACAGCGGCCAGAGCACATGACTTCACAGCATATGACACACAGTTTAGGCTCACGCTTTAACCCCCGACTCTGGCAGCAGCTCAGCTTATCATCATGAGACTTTAGACAATACTTCACATATATTCCGTACCCCAGGACTTTCATACTAGTACAGGTCAGTAGTTCGTCCTGGTAGTTATAAACACATCCGGATACTACTTCCACAACTGTAGGTCAGCGGACACGGCACATGACTTCACAGCATAAGACACACAATTTGGGCTCACGATTTAACCCCCGAGTCCCGCACCAGCACACCTTACCAGCATCAGACTCTACGCAATACCTCACTTTCCGTAGCTCACCACTTAGGGGTAAATACTTCACTTCGCACCCCCTCTATAGCACACCCTAAACACCCCACAAAGGTTACAGTGCTCCTACCCTCCTATTTCCCACTTTTTGCCCGCTATTTTCACCTTACTCGCTTCAACGGAATCACAAAGTAGCGGCCAACACTTCCTAGTTGCAACCACTCGCACCGCTCGCAGCCAATCAGCAACAAGCTCATATATACCAAAATCACCGTTAGCTGGGACTGGCAAAGCCATTAGTTCTGGATTGTTGTGGTCATATGCCTTTTGCTGTGATATATATGTCTGGATGCAATAACACAAAACTCACAAAGATGCACCAATATATTTGTTAGGTGACATGCTGTGTGAAGCGCAGATTTTTAGTTTACACGGTTTAAGCAGAAAGCTCAAAAACATAGGCTACTCCTCTTTGGGCACACCCATTTTAGAGAATCCTGCACACCACTTAAAGCACTGACCAACATTATTAGAGAGTGTAATTAGGTTGCTTAATCATGAAAACAAGTTATTTCATCAAAGCAATTTGGTCTTAATTTTCGAAAAACCTTTGGTAGTTCAGTCTCTGCACCGGTAAAGCCATCACACATGTTTCTGGTGAGATGTTATTTCAGTCTGCTCAAGTTCAATTATAAAATGCAGTTTCCCAGATTCTAAAACTATATTACTGGATTTTCTTATCTGTCTCTACCACTCTTTCTTCATTCCGGCTTGAGCTTACGGACCTCGGTTTTAGGGGGACCAGACTGAAATATGGGCAGACAGGTGTGTGGTTTGCCCCACAGTATCTTTTGAAAAATAGCACATTAGATGGTGATATTTCAAAGTCTGCAACATATTTTGCAATATTTTACAAATATTACTATTATTCTACCTTTACAATTATTTGTAATAATTAGTCCATGCTTTTAAAGGGCAGTGAACGATGAGCATAGGGAATTTAGGAGGAAAGGGCGGGTAGGGGAGGTCGAATGTTTTTTTTCCATGCATCCCTGGCCAGTAGAATTGATGAAAGCGCAATAGACCATAATGGGAGTGAGTGTTTTCTCATTCTCAGCAACATTGAGGAAATCTGGTGTAAAAGCTGCATTTTAGGTACATTTTACTAACAGCAATTGCTAATAATTGAATGGGTTGTAAAAGCAGCTCTAAACACAATGGCAGGTAGTTATGAGTACACAGACATGGAGGGCACAAATACATGGTCTCACTGTCATTCAGCACTTCAGTAACTGAACCTGTCTCCTGGAACAGTCAGCTGTCACACTGACAATGCAAACAAAACAAATGATGGACAGAATGTGGATCAATGTCACACATTCATCCCAGTCCAAAGATCTGGGCCCAAATCCATCGTTTTTTTGCACTCCACACCACCCTGGGTTAGACAATGGCGATATGCAAATCAGCTCTGACCCTGTGCCCCATGGGAACAGTCCAGTCCGAACTACAAAAGCCATGTCCTTCCCAGAACGGAATTAAGCATCCGAGGACCGGACCTGTTTCGAGGTAACACCTCTCATCAGCCCGGCTAGCTTGACTCCAGTGGTGTGGAGTGCCTGGGACCCACGTCTGAGCATCCCCAGCGCACTAAGTGCGCTGGGGATGCTCACTTAGTGCGCTGGGGATGCTCAGACGTGGAATTGTGAACTCATTTTCGCACAATGGTATGTATCAAACAATTTGGGTGCAAAATAAGGAATCGCAAAATTTGCCATTCCTTATTTTGGAATTGCATTTAAGGAATCGCAAATTTTGCGATTCCTTAAATGCAATGTATCAATGAAAAAATATTTCCAAAATGCCCTTAAGGAATCGCAAATTACCATCAACTTCTAGTAGGTGGTAAGTTGCGAATTCTTTTAAAAAAGCATTTTTTTGAAAATCCAATGGTGCCATGTGACGCTCATACATGCCCTTAGGGCATGTATGTGCGCCATATGCGCGCACATGTCATTTTCAGGGGTGCAGCAGGATGTTTTTGAGACACCCCTGCACCCATGAAATTCTTCTCAATTTGCGATTGGCAAACTGTGAATCGCAAATTTCCCATTCCTTCCAATGGGCCTCCTGGCCCATAGAAATGAATGGGAAAATATTCCTTAATTGAGAATTCGCAATTTGTGAATTCGCAATTAAGGAATATTAATAAATCGCAAAAAAAGTGTGATTTTCTTGATACATACCAATTTGCGATTCTGAAATAGCGATTTCTTAAAAATCGCTATTACAGAATCGCAAATTGGTACCTTGATACATATGGCCCCTAATCTCTCTGCTTTTATTACCCCTGCATCCACAGAACCCAAGCTTGCGCACTCCATCTGGTGCATATGCATGCATGAGTGTCTGTAAGCTTGGATGCATTTTATTCTGCATTTTCTTCTCACAAATAAACTACACTTGGGTTTGCACTCTAGTGGATTGATTGAGATCTTCGATCCTGATGGATGTCAGTGTCAATGTTGATGCCCCTGTGTCAGTGTCCTACTGTCAATGACCCGTGTTACTGTTCCACTCTCACCAGGCCCATGTAAACATCCCCACGTCATTGTTGGACCCCTGTGTCTGTCCCAGCGACAGGTTTTAAGCACCAGTGTCTTTATGCTAGTTGTCCACATGTCAGTTTACTCGTGTCCGGCCCCCATCAGCCACTGTATCTGTGCCAGTGTCCCTATGTCAGGTCACTGTTCTGGCAATGTGCCCTTGTGCCACTGTCTTAGTGTCAGGATCGATCCCTGGGCTCTTGGTCCATGCCAGCATTCGTGTTGGCACCTGATGTCAGTGCTCTAGAGTCACTCTGCCCCTATCAGTACTGGTACCCCCTGTGCTAGTGACCTAGGGGCTATATGTATCAAGGCCAAATGGGTTCGCAAACGCCGAAATTCACAGAATTTCGGCGTTTGCGAACTCATTTTCGCAAAATGGTAAGTATGAAGGAATTTGGGTGCAAAATAAGGAATCGCAAAATTTGTGATTCCTTATTTTGCGATTGCATTTGAGGAATCGCAAATTTTGCTATTCCCTAAATGCAATGTCTTAAGCAAAAAAAAATCCAAAATGCCCTTAAGAAATCGCAAATTACCACCAACTTCTAGTTGGTGGTAAGTTGCGATTTCCTTGAAAAATGCACATTTCAGCATTTTTCAAGGTGCCATGTGACGCACATTCATGCCCTTAGGGCATGTATGTGCGCCACATGTGCACCCATACTTATTTCAGGGGTGCAACAGGGTGTCCTTTGGACACCCCTGCACCCTTGAAATTATTCTCAATTTGCGATTCGCAAATTGCAAATCGCAAATTGAGAAAAAATTCCCATTCCTTCCTATGGGCCACGAGGCCCATAGAAATGAATGGGAAAGTATTCCTTAATTGTGAATTCACATTTTGCGAATTCGCAATTAAGGAATATCAAGAAATCGCTAAAAAATTGCAATGTTCTTGATACATACCAATTAGCGATTCTGAAATAGCGATTTCTTAAAAATCTCTATTACAGAATCGCTAATTGGTATCTTGATACATATGGCCCCTAGTCTCAGTGTACCTTCCCTGCATCCGTATTCTAGTGTGAGCACCGATTTGCCAGTGCCCATTTGCCAGTGTTCCTTTGTGGTGTGTGCCCAATGCAACATCAGTGCTCCTGCGACTGGGTGCCAGTAACAGGTACTGGTGCATTTGTGTCAGCGCTCCTGTGCCATTTTTTGTGCCACTATGCCACTTTCATAGTGTCAGTGTGGGGCCTGTAGTGGATGTACCCCACATGATGCCTTTCCTGAGCAGTGACCGGTGCCATCTTCAGTCCATTTCGAAGGCCCAAATGGATGGGAGAGTCCTGAGGGTAAAGATGGATGAGAGTTCAGGTGATCTAAAATAGATCATGGATGGAAAATGTTTTAGGAAGGATAACTTTTCGAAAAAACATTATTATTAATGTATACTTAGTGGATGATTGGGGACATCTAGTGATTGTGGCGCTACACTTGGTCCCGGTCTTATTGTTAGTCTATGTATAGTGTGTTATGGTGCTTAGGGAGGGGGTTATCATCCTCAACCCCATCAGTCAGATCCTAACAAAAGATTCTATATTCAATTTTTACAGTATCCTAGCACACATAAATCCAAATTTCATTTAAGAATTATCACAAGATGTATAACAAAATACCAGTTTTCCTTCTTTTTTGATTGTCTAGTCTTTAATCCAGTTGTTCCCGCCAACTCGTATACCATCGCTTAAAGGGCAGGTCACACACGACTTCCTCAGGGCTGGAAAAACACGTGTACAGAGTGATATGACAACATCACACATTTTTCTTCAACATATTTACAACACATTTCGTTGTGAGGAGAGACCCACATTCCCAAGATTTGTCGTTCTGTAAAACACCCAAAGGTTGTAGAGTGGTGAGACATATCCATTTATGTATCCAGTGAATGGGAAATCTTGTGAGAGGAAATGCGATATTCATTTATAAAGAGAAACACTTCTCTGTGTGTATCCAAGTCAATTATGACGCTTCTATGCTATCTGATATGATGTACCCCAACATGCTTTGTGCCTCTGCAATCTAAACGTTTGTTGAAAGTGTAAGCATCTAGTGAACAGAGCATCAGACCCTAACCCCTGACATACCTGTGTCACTGTTCTTAAAAGCATCTAGCCTGCTGAGTATAAGAGTACTATAAGTATTCGGGCATCATTCCACTAGAACACCAAACATGTACAGTTACTACAAGGCTGGAAAGGTACATATCTTCCAGCCAGTTATATTTCTGCCCTGGACAATTTGGCGGCCTGGGTTTAAAATCAATTATGTTGTCCTATTCAGTCGCTGTTCCATAAATCAATTTGTCATGCAATCTGTAAATCAAACAACCATAATAAGCTGATATCTTGACTGGAGAGTACCAAGTAGACATCGCAAACCCCGAAATGTGCAATTTCCATTGGGTTCATGCCTATCCAACGGGAGCCCTGAAAGATTTAATTAAACCATTAATCTCCATGCGGCAGGGTTATATATATATATATATATACATAAATATACAGTTTCACAAGGTGCCCAAAAGCAGAGTGCACTCCCTGCTTGCTTTCTCCAGTAGGGGGGGGTTTAAAGATGCAATTAGCGCCAGCAGAGCCTGACGCGTTTCGAGTTATCCACTCTTCCTCATAGGCTGTCTGCAAATTGAGTAACTGCAAGCAAAAAAAAAGCACAAAAAAAAGCCAGTGTCTTACTCCCTTATTTATTGCCATTATGCACCATAGAAATAACCTGATACTTTTCAACACAAGTGAACATTATCAACATGATGTGTGCTGGGACTGGTAGTCTTCCAATATAATACCCCAGTGGGCTGCCTGCAGTTGCCTCAATCAAATAGTTCATGTTCACGAAAGCACTTGCATGATAACCTCCCCGTTCAAATTATCGGCAGACCAGGTCCGCCCTGCCGATGTTTGCACCAGCAGCGGAGCCGCTCCCAATGTTCGGCGGTGCTCTCCCCGGCCGGACCGGCCGTAAATATACAGTTTCACAAGGTGCCCAAAAGCAGAGTGCACTCCCTGCTTGCTTTCTCCAGTTGGGGGGGGGGGGGGGGGGGGGGGGGATTTACAGATGCAATCAGCGCCAGCAGAGCCTGACGTGTTTCGAGTTATCCACTCTTCCTCATAGGCTGTCTGCAAATTGAGTAACTGCAAGCAAAAAAAAAGCCAGTGTCTTAGTCCCTTATTTTTATTGCCATTATGCACCATAGAAATAACCTGATACTTTTCATCACAAGTGAACATTATCAACATGATGTGTGCTGGGACTGGTAGTCTTCCAATATAATACCACAGTGGGCTGCCTGCAGTTGCCTCAATCAAATAGTTCATGTTAACGAAAGCACTTGCATGATAACCTCCCCGTTCAAATTATCGGCAAACCAGGTCCGCCCTGCCGATGTTTGCACCAGCAGCGGAACCGCTCCCAATGTTCGGCGGTGCTCTCCCCGGCCGGATCGGCCGTAAATATACAGTTTCACAAGGTGCCCAAAAGCAGAGTGCACTCCCTGCTTGCTTTCTCCAGTAGGGTGACATGCTTATTGTCTGAAACGCGTAAGGCTGTTTATTGAGCCCACAGTTTGCTATCTGCGTTGCTGCCTGAATTGACGAAAGTTGCCAATGGGGAGTGCATCCTGAAGTGTGGACACTTGTGAAACTTTGTTATTTACACGGCAGTCCTGCCGTGGGGATGCACCAACGCCTAAGAAGTGGACCTTTGGCGCGGCACAGTCCGTGCTGACATTGGGCCATTGGTATGGCAAGAATGTTGGGCAGCGCAGTGTGCTTTCTATGGGAGGCCCACTTATGGCAGAAATATTGAAGATTGTGTTCGTTCGGCAGAATTAATTTTACCAGGAATTAGGGCTGGATGCAGAGACTACTGTTCCCAGAAGACATCGGGATATTCAGAGGCCGCACCTGGGGCCAATAAAGGTATTGAAGTTATTTATCAGCAGTCTCTGTGCCTTTTCACTTACTGCCGAACGGAGCCTGTGAACAAGGACATGCTTATTGTCTGAAACGCGTAAGGCTGTTTATTGAGCCCACAGTTTGCTATCTGCGTTGCTGCCTGAATTGACGAAAGTTGCCAATGGGGGGTGCATCCTGAAGTGTGGACACTTGTGAAACTTTGATATATATATATATATATATATATATATATACATATCAGCTTTCCGTTCACATCCGTGTATGGATTACAGGAAAAACGGCACACCAGGTAAGTCCAGCACAAGAAACTTTATTGTGCACTCAGCGAACAAGGACAACGCGTTTCAGCGTTATGCCTTTATAAAGTGGCCCCCATTTTGTAAAACTGTGTTTATAAGTCCTTTCTTGAATTCTAGACATAGAAGAAATAGTATAATTTCTCTATACATTGTATTTTGTAGAAACCTACAATTCAAATCATTGCATCGTACAATTGCATATTTCATTTACAAGGACTAATATACAACACAGTAGAACCACCCGCGTTGATAAGCTGGTACGCGCAGATGGAGACATTATACCCAATTCATTTCAATAATGTATAGGCTTTATTTATTTATTTATTTGAGAATTTTATAGAGCGCACAGCGGCCCCAACGGGGCGTCCCGGCGCTAGAACTCTGAAAAACAAAGGGAGGTCATAGGGGCAGATATCCAAATTTAGGAAGAGAATAGATGTGTGCTTTGTGGGTAATGTAGTTCTGGAAATGTGAGCGAACTTCGACTATCTCATAAAGGGGTGTTCGTACAATTTAGCAGAATTACGCATTGTTAACCCTTATTAGTATATAGTGTTTTTTACTCCACGGCTATAATGGGAGCTCCCATAGTTATTTGAATTGGGGTCTAAGGTCTGCGCTATATATTGGAAGCAAGCCTTTATGTTCAAGTGCATATTGGGACGGATGAGGGAATAGGTGAAGGGAGATGGGGTGAGTGAGTGTGTGGCTAAATAATGTGCTAAAATGTGTCAACAATATGAATCCCCGCCGGGAATATGTAGAGGTTACATGATGAAACCTGGGATATACAAACGGAACAAGCCTGCTCCTATGGTGACTCCACAATTGTGGTTACTGATCACCCCCATAATTTGGTTATGTTACCCCTGTTTTCAAAAGGAATCATTACCTCAATCTTTAAAAGTGCACGTGATTAAACTCTAACTGCTGCCTGACCGGCATGTTCCTCATACTGTAAGGTAGCCAAGGCTGATTATCACTCTTTTAGGTACCAATATGTGTGGATAATTCCTCCCCACAATTTAAACCCCTAGGGATTTTGCTGTCCAGGTCCATGATATATTTGGACTCGAGAACCCTTAACCGTGTTTCGCGGTCACCACCCCGTATCTGTTTGGGGATCCTATCAATACCACAGAATTTTAGACTCCCCTTATTGCTGTTAGCAATAACATAGATCTCTGTATACTATATCTTGCCATCTACTTATGACTTGTAAAGCGCTCTGATACTCTCAAGAGTCTTGTTCGCGCTATATAAAACCTTGAAAATTAAATAAATAAATAAAATCCTCTGATCTCTTAGGCAAAGAGTGTCTGTGCCCAGCAAGAACCAGTTCTCCCTTCTCTGTTGTGACTTCTGGCAGGAGGTAGCGACGTCATGGTCAGAGGGCAGACCAGGCCTTTTGAGCAGCCCTTTCCTGACCCACCTAGACTATCTTGAGCCACTCCTGCTCCCCAGCCATCCAAAACCCAGACAGGCAATCTACATTCCAGCAGAGGCACATGGGATGACTGAGCAAGAAAATACCTACTTTCTAAAAGTGTTTTTTTTAAACACAGGATGTAAAAATCACCTTCACTAAAAGATGCATCTTTAGATTCTGAGTTCAGGCAAACTAAACTTTATTTTCCTACCTAATTCCCCAGGCCAGTTATGTTTATAAGATGTTATAAACAACTCCCCATTCTCCCCTATGGGGTACAGGTAGCCTTGCAAAAGCCAAAAACGAAATTGGCCGTAATTCGCTATCAGGACATGCCACACACACCAGGGCATGTCCTACCTTTCACATACACTGCACCCGGCCCAC
The DNA here is from genome assembly GCF_964263255.1 of Lissotriton vulgaris. Classification (NCBI taxonomy): domain Eukaryota; kingdom Metazoa; phylum Chordata; class Amphibia; order Caudata; family Salamandridae; genus Lissotriton; species Lissotriton vulgaris. Next base: position 1,051,079,719 of record NC_141693.1, read on the forward strand.
AGGGGTACCTCGGGCCTACCTTAGAGGTGGCTGACATGTAAGAAAAGGGGAGGTGAGGGACTGGCAAGTGTGCGCACTGGCCAAGTAGACATGGCAGTTACAAACTGCGTGCAGACTCCGCAATAGCAGGTCTGAGTTACATTTTCAGGGCTACTCACGTGGGTGGCACAATCAGTGCTGCAGGCCCACTAGTAGCATTTGATTCACAGGCCCTGGCACACTCAGTGCACATTTTGCTAGGGACTAACAAGTAAATCAAATATCCACTCATGGAAACACCAATACATAACACAATTTACCACAGGAGCACTTGAACTTTACCACTGATCAGCAGTGACAAAAGTGCGCAGAAACACTAAACCAGCAAAAACAGAGTCAAAACTGGGAGATCAGAAAGCAAAAACTCAGGGGAAACACGCCAAAAGATGCTAAGTCTAATACTGATTGTTTTAAAATGAAAGAAATTGCTTGAAGTTTGCTCCTCAGCTCACGGTACAACAGTAAATGTTAGCTTGCATGCTGACGTATTCAGAGGCTGAAGGAAGTGTAACATAATCCAAGGTTTTGCTTAGAAAGCAGTCTTTTTGGCAGTACTGCCGGCTGCATTTAGTGAAGAGAGGTGGCCCGGTCTGGCTGGGATGGGAATCAGGCGTATCCCTGGGAGGTTGAAGGGGTGGGGAACGGTTTTGCAGGTGGGAAGGTTGGAGGGATGCGGGCCGGTGTTGAAGGTCAGGAGGTTGGACGGGTGGAGGACGGTTTTGCAGGTGAGGAGGTTGGAGGGGTGGGGGCCGGTTTTGCAGGTAAATGTAGTGTTGCGTGTATAGCGCACGTATCACCCCAGACGTGACATCAAGGTGCTGTAAGCATACCGCTGAGGAACCCTTCCTGGCCTCTCCCTGTAAATTGCCCGCTCCTGGGCACCCCCAGGGAGAAAGCCAGGCATCCTAGCGCTGTTGGGGCCGTTGTGGAGATTAAGCAAGCTATTGCCCAGAGCTGCAGCATGGGACCCATGATTAGATTAGATTAGGCACCGAGGCGAGAATTATCAGGTCTGAGGAAATTGAGCCCAAGACCCGCCAAGGCAGGAATTGAACCCTGGTCCTGGGGCAGACCTCTGCATCAGGGTCTGCCGCACTAACCATTGAGCCACACTTCTCCACTGGTGAGGAGGTTGGCGGGGTGGAGGCCGGTTTTGCAGGTGATGAGGTTGGAGGGGGAGGCCGGTTTTGCAGGTGGGAAGGTTGGCGGGGTGGGGGCCGGTTTGGAAGGTGAGGAGGTTAGAGGGGTGGGGACGGTTTTGCAGATGAGGAGGTTGGTGGGGTGGGGGCCAGTTTTGAAGGTGGGAAGGTTGGAGGGGTGGCGGACGGTTTTGCACGTGAGGAGGTGGGAGGTGTGGAGGCCGGTTATGTTACTGAGGGCCGGTTTTGCAGCAGTGCTGCAATATTGACCCCCCAGTAACAAAAGGAGCAGTGCTTCACGCTTGCACCAGCCCCCCCCCCCCCCAGGCCTCTCGGGGCTGGCCTGACCAAATTGCCAGGGCTGCTTTGGGTTTCCATTCCGCCCTGGTGGAGGCGCGCATTCATCTGGGGTGTGGTGTCAGGCCAGCAGAAGAGCAGCGTTAAAAGTCACTTACTGGGGATGAAAGTCAAAAGTCATTGTGCACGGGAAGCTATCTTCTCCTAGCTTCTCCTAATGTTAGAGTAATGGCGCTATTGACATTGTAAACCCATACTCCCATTTATGAACGGCCCCTTCAGGGAAAATTAAAAGTAATGAACATTTACATATTCTATCATCCAATCTGTCTCCGTCATCAGCGGGAATACTTAGACTCCATAATGGCCCGGAAGGGAAGTCTTTTTTCCAGCTCTGAAAGTTTATGGTGCCATAAAAGGTGGGAGTGCCTGTGAGAAGGGTCCCTCCGGGGTGGATCGTCCACCAGCCTGTTTGACAAAGTGAGAAATGTTTTTTTAAGATCTGTTATGCTTCTTCTGAATGCATTGCCAGATGTCTCCCAAAAATCAAGACTTGATGTTTTCTTAAATGCTTATATGACATTTACTGCATCGGTGATTTTCCCACCTACATTGCGGATCACTGAGGATATTTCTTTTTACGATTTGCCTCCTGGAAATGTTAAAGAGCAAATCATTACAGACGAGGCCTCGTGAACGTCAAGTCACCAAAATGCCAGGGGTAGCGGAAGTGACACCAACACGCCATTTAACCTTTACTTTCAGTCACACACACATGCTTACACACATACACACACTCGCCCTAACATAAACATACTCTCACCCGCAAGCACCCACACAACATACATTTAAAAATATATTTTACTTACCTCAGTTGCCAGGGAGGCTCATATATATTCCAACTAATTGCAATCCATTCTTTATTACACTTATAGTGAATAATTAAGTATTAATCACAATAAATGCAAGAAAAAATTGAGAGAATCCAAGGAAAGTGGAGCCCCAACAGACATGAAGGACGAACCACCCTTGTGTTCCTGGCATTGATTTTGCCACCTCTGAGACCAGGTGTTGCAAAGGCAGTGGAAGGGGCCGCTACGGGCAAGCCAGGGGTTGCAGCTGCGAACCCTAGATAACGTCCACGCAGGCATGGCTTGGCTTTTGCGGGATTATGGAACATCACGCAAACTTGAGCTATAGTTCATACTAATGAGTCAATAACATGAGGTTCTTAGCAGACGTCAGCTGTAATTCTGTCTGAGGACTGGGCAAAAAGTTTGATCCATGACTCCAAGTGGTGGGTAAAGATTAGCTTAGCTTGACGAGTCCTTCACCTGGATGCGATCAGCGGGGAGAGTCAGTATGAGCTGGTCACCTTTAAATTCATGCATTTGACAGGCCCTCACCAGCGAGTGAGGTCTTATGCACCTAACAATGCTTTTCAACAGATACTGCCATGTGGAGGAGTTACCTTCAAATCAATGCCAAGGAGAATCAGTTATGGGGGTATCTGCCATGATAAACCCTGAAGCGCTGTTGGAGTCACAAAGAGGTGAAGCCACCAAACCTGGAAGTAGCCAGCATGACACAGAGTGTGAATTTGAAGCAGCACAGACTTGCACTTATAAGTTATAAGTCATGCCACATCTGCAGTGGCACAGAATTGTAATGGTCTGCATTTTTACTGTGAGAACTGGACAACATTTTTCACAAACTGAGGGATTGCAAGGAAAAAGAGCTGTGATTGGACAGATTTTGAGTAGTATCTGTCCTCTCACCACGTCTAGATAGCATCCTGTGTGGATGGAGATGGCACAGGTGCACTTATCCAGCTGCCTAGCCTACTGCCTGGTGGCGTGAACTCTTAGGAGCAGGAAGGAACTGCCTTTCCTTTAGTAACAGTGCGGATACCAGCAAAGAATGAGAGCTGGGCAGAGGATTGGGGCCTGTGATCTCATCCACTGCTTCCAGTAATCACTGTGGGTAATGTGTCCTCTTGGACTGAGACTAGCCGAAGCATCTTCCTGCAGTATAGTGTGGGCAGCAGGGAAAGTGATTGTCTGCTGCTCTCTGTCTCCCATGCAAATTTCATACACTTGCAGGACCCTCTGGCACTCGAAGACATCAGATCTACCTGTAGACTGTGCGGGTCAGTGGCTGAGTCATTTTCATTGCCCCTGGAGCTCCAGGTATTTTCAACAGTTATATCAGGAGGTAAGGTGACTTAAGAAGAAAGAGCATTGTCACTGAACTGGTACCCACAGCCTCTATGGCACAGGGTTTCAGAGAGCTCTGTAGTGGATAAAGAATGAGATCTGTCCCATGTATCACCTATGGGAAGGCCACGGAGCAGAATTCCAATAGAGATTATTTTAGATTTAGAGCTAAACAAGGAAATTAATTGTAGAAACAGGAATGAAGCTGAAGGTGATGATGTATTTTCAAGCTGTTGTAACGTACTATAAAGGTAGGGAGCCATGAGAGTCTTGGGGAAGTCTCATGTTTAAATCCCATGGTAGCTTGCCTAAGGAGAAGTTAGGGCAGGTGTTCACTGGCCTGGCTTAAGGGTAACCTGGCAGAAACCTAAGGAGAGCTGGTAAATTTGATTACTGCAGAGCGAATCTTTCTAGAGTTATATAGATACCTTCCTATTTTGATAGGTCAAGCCATAGAGCCTTTTTTGAGGTAGCAAATAGATATTGCAGCAGCAGGTGCAGTATAAGAACCAAGGGGCCAGTAGGAGGTTGGAGCAGGACCCCAGCAATCTGCTCAAAATGGAAACCAAAGAAAAGACTCCTCCAAAGGTGCCTTAAATGTTTATGAGAGAAGGGTAAGATAAAACACCTCTACTGTTAAGTCAGAGGCATCCAATGGATGGAAGAGTCCCATCTTCCAAAGACTCAAGGGGTAATGTCTGGATTTTAAGGATTCTTATAACAGAATGAGGCACATGACGTTCCCTGTGACTTCAAAAACAGCTGTCTAGCTAATTTCCGGGTTGGAGTAATGGGACATAGGTCTCACCAGTTTCCTAGAGGAGAGGTGAGGAGGATTACTGGCAGGTCGAGGTGAGGGTGCCTTCAAATACCAGCAAAGCAGACACAAGGAGATGATGGACGGAACGCTGAAACTTCAGACACTCACCCCCAGTCACAGATCTAGGTTGAATCCATCATAGTTCTTTATCTCACGTCGCCACCTCAGGTCAGACCCAGCTATATGCAAATCAGTCTTGACCATGTGCCTCATGTGAAAAGTACAGCTCGAACTGCCAAGTCAGGTCTTCCCTGAAACAGAAACAAGCATCCTGGGACCTGTTCGGGATAACACCCCATATCAGCCAGGCTAGCTTGAATCCAGTGGCAAAGTGAGCAAGGGTCTCAGGACTGGGCATACCCTGCCAACTTATGTCGAACAAAGCAAGCACAAGGAGATTATGGACGGAGCACTCAAACTTTTCAGACACTCACCCCCAGTCACAGATGTGGGTTGAATCCATCATCGTTCTTTAGCTCACTCTGCCACCCCAGTTCGTACACAGCTATATCCAAATCAGTCTTGACCCTGTGCTTCATGGGAACAGTCCATCCTACTAAGGAGTAGTACTAAGGAGAGCCGCAGTTGGTACAGTTCCTTCTGTTGACGGCTTGGTTAAAATTACTAGCGTCTGAGTTGGCAGTAGTCACTACCAGATCCAAGACTGCAAATGAGGAGAAATTACAGATGTAACACAAGTAAGAACAAACAAATGTCCGGAATCAGGGTCTGTTGCTTTGTCAGAGTGATTGTCATAAGCAGTTCCTGATAGGTGTGCGCTCCGGTTCTTTAAAGAGCACCATCTACATTGCAAAGCCTGGAGCCAGTTGTATGGTAGACTGTGCAGCCAGTTCCATTGCAATATCTGGATACATCTGGGTTGTAGGTGCTGAATCCATTGTATTGTAGGGCCGGAAACCAGTTTCAAGGCACATGTGGAGAGTGAGTGTCCAGAACTGCTAGACTATCCAGTTCCACTGCAGAGCCTGAAGCCAGTTGCATTGCAGTGTCTGGAAAGAATATGGAAACCGTGGCATCACAGGTGCTGAATCCATTTTCCGGAGCAGGTTATGGGCAGAAGTCTTATTTCCAGTGCAGAAGCTGGCTCCACTGTAAGGAATCCATTCTTGATTCTGAGCACAATGTGGGAGACCTAGCATCATACCGTTGCCATGCTAAGTATGAGCAGTTTCCTTTGTTTGACAAAATTCACCATACGGGCTTAGACACGAGTCAAAGAGAATCAGTGGCGTACCAATACTTGCAGAGTGCCCCCTGCAATGTGCATGGAGGGGGGCCAATACACTTCAGTCCTAGTCAGGAGCTCTCTGCCCACCCAAGCACGGTGCCGGGGGGGGGCCCATGGAACTCAGGGGGCTCCCCTCATGTGAGCTATTGTTACGCCACTGAAGAGAATGGGTGTACAGAAGTTAGAAGGGCTGGCTATTTTCCATAGCGGAGTTGGGATTTTGACTATAGAGTCAGCGCTTTGGTGATAACAGGTGGTTAACCCCTTCGATGCTCATGACGAGCTCAGCTCGTCATGCGGTACACCTCTCGTACACTTATGACGAGCTGAGCTCGTCATGAACAATGGGAATCAATCATTTTCAGCGCACAGGATAAATCTGCACCGCACCGATGGTGTTAAACAGAGTGAAGCAGGGAACCAAGACAATCACTACTACTGCCTAAACGTTCTCTGTCCATTAAACCGTGCTGAGGACAAACTTCGTCCGGACTGTTTTGATACTAAATATCGCTAGCGGCTATCTCACTTACCTGATCTTCTCCCTTTCTTTCTCGCTCCTTTTCCTTCCTCTTGCTTAGTTTAACATCCTCTCTTCTTTCGCTTACAGTATTTTCCTTTTACTTCTTACTGGCCCCCTGTCCATTTCAATTCTGACCTTTGCGTCTGTCCTCTATGATACTCTTTCCCTCCGTCCCTCTCTGCCCTAATATCTTCTACTCTCCACATCTTTCCAACTATACCTCCTTTCGCTCCTCACTCCTTTTCCACTTCGCGTTGTCATTGTTTTTAGCCTCCCTCTGCTTCTTTTCTCTTTGGTCCACCTTTCACAATCCCACTTCTGTTCTTCCTCCTCTTCAATACCCTTTCTCTCTAATTTATTCAATTTCTACTCAATATTCCGTTCTTCCTTTCTTAACCTTCGCGCTCTTTTCTGTTCACTGCCCTTTCTGTCAAGAGGTAGTATTCTGTAACCTCAGTCAATACATTTTCCTGCCTGGCTGTTTCATACCAGTGTTTGACCAATATATGTATGCTCCGGTGAACCGTATTTATTAATTTGTTTTAAAAACCTGCAAGCGATGCATAAACACGCACTTTGTACGTATAGTCCTTGCTTACCAGAAGCAAGGCTGGCAGTAAAAGAGACTGCCAGCCTTGCTTCTCATAAGCAACGCCTATAAGTACAAAGTGCTTATTTACGCACAACTTGCAGGTTTCCAAACGCATAAATATAAAGCTTTGTCATTTACAATGTCAATTGCTGAAACTCCCGCAACTGCGAGACCTATTGCATTGCAAATGCTTGTTATTATGGTTGTAAGCCATCCTTTCGGATTAGGAGCCCAGTATGGGCCTTGGTATTCGCCATGGATTGTTCTTCAAACGGAGCGTTAAGCAGCTAGGTGGCATGGTGCATTCATGGATGCTGAAAACAAGACTATAATATATGAGTGTAGTGATTCCGAATTTACCAGACAACATTGGAGATACTTACGTTACATTGATGGCAAGCTCACTGTGGAGGTAACTGAGATCTCTGAGAAGGAGCGAAAAATACCAACATAAAATCTATTCTCTTTTACAGACTTTAATGTTTCTATCTGGTTTATAATATAAATTAAATGGTAGCATAGTACCCAAGATTATAGCAGCTGGAGTTGGCATTGTAAAACCCGAAACAAGCATCACAGCAACATGTTCTTCTCCTCTATCACGGCCAACACTAGACCCATCAACTATAAGGTAAGTCCGTCTTTGCCCAGTGGGAGGCAAACATCCTCTAGTCGAGGGCGTTACGTCAATCTGGCGCGAACCTGTTCATCCTCGTCAGCAGCTCACGAGAAGCTGCGTGTACAGAGGCCAGGCTTTCCGCTGACGTCATCATCCTCGTTCAAAGCATGACTCAGGGCGTATTTGTGCCTCCAGTTCATCACCGGTGTACAGGAGCCAACCGATGTGCCCCATACACCAATACGCCCTTGTCTGGCTGGGTGCCAGACACCGGGCTTCATTCATTTAAAGTTTAAAGGTGTTGCATGTAAACAGTCTCCGTGACGCATGGTGAGAGCTGCTTCACTTTGGTAACGTGGCTATTCGGGATAGCCAGGTCACTCATGGATTAGATATCCCAGCTTTTCAGGAAAAGATAGATCGTCGTGTACATTCAATTCCCCTCCTCTGGCTCCCACACACACTGAAGTCACTTCTGATGTCTCTGTTCCCTGCTGCGGGACTGAGGGACCTGTGCCCTCTCTCGTGTTAACTAGAAGTGCCTCCCAACTGACCTGGGAGTAACAAAACGATGTGCAGTAAGGGTACATACATCTGCGAGCAAGTGTGCGGCTCTTTCCTTCCTGCCTTCCCTAATAGGCCACTAACACGTGGGCATGTGTGGGGTCCCAGGAGGAGCAACATGGCTTGTACTTAGATGAGGACTAAGTCTGCTGGAAGGGCCACCACCTGGACAGCAAAGCCCAGTCAGTGTGGATGAACTTCCGGGTTGGTATCCTTAACCTCTTCAACGATCATGACGAGCTCAGCTCGTCATGAGGCATAGTGGAGCTGTGCTCATGACAGCCGTGGAACGCCCACGCGGGGCTAATTCCCCTCCTGTGCAGGGTGTTCCATTGAGTGGACGGAGTCGTGACGAGCTCAGCTCGTCATGAGCACAGCTCCACTGTGCAGCATGACGAGCTGAGCTCGTCACGAGCACTGCGCTGTCCCCCTCCCCCCGCACCGCAGGGGAATTAGCCCCGCGTGGAAGGGGTTAATGACTGACAGCAGTAGCTCGTGCTCGCTCTGACGTATTTTCCTCCGCTTCACCTCAGAGTGAGTGGAGACGGTGTGGGCATCAGGCCCCCGGATATCCTCCCTCTGAGGGTCAACACTACCCTACTGCCTAGCCGCACAGCTTGTGTATCACAGGTAGTGCTGTCTATGCTGTACCAGTGACCCCTGCATAGTGGGCCTTCCCGAAGAGTTTCCTTTCACCCAGTCACAATGCCAGGGCCAGAGCATAAAAGAATTACCTGGCTGGAAACTCATCTGACGACTCCTACTCCAAACTCTGAACATTAACATGAAACCTCCAGAGCATTCATATTTGTCTCATACTCAGTCAGAAAGGAGTATCAGGGGCAATACCTAGGGCACCATCTCCCCAAAAGACAGTCTATGCAATAATCTCTGGAGATGTGTAGTAATTGTGTACGCTTTCCCTACAGTTGTGTTTTCTATGTCAAGAAAGTCTTTTAATAGCATTGATGGGTTATAAACAATCCAATAATCTATACTAGCATAAAGACTTCTTTCTTGTGTACAGTACCACTAGACTGTAGTCGTTTCAAAAATAGAAAAATTCAAAGATTATCCTTCTTAAAATAAAAGCGACACCTCATTGGAGTTACCAAAGAGAGCACAGCAGAGTCTAGCTGCTGTGTCCTAGGCGTCTCATCATTGGCGTTTTCCTTTTGTCTGGAGGCCCTGCCCATATAAATTGGATAATTGTGCATTTCTTGTTAATCCTATTTAATTGTGGTTTCTTTGAATGTGGGTGCTACCTATGTTACTAAAGATGAACACTGTCCCGGGCACACGTGGTGAGGGTATGACAATGGTATGAGAGTCTCGTTTGTATCACAATTTACGATGTTCGACACCAGTATAATGTTTGGAGAGATATTTTAATGAAGTAACAACAGAAATCAAATAAACAGCCAGCCGACACGTGTTTCGTCACAAGGAGTGGCCTTGTGACTCTTCAGGGCTGTGTGGCGTTGGTGATGAAAGAAGAAGTGGGGTTTCTCAGACCGGCTGTGGGTACGTGGTGGTCTGGTTCGCGGATGTTGGGGTGCCGATGCACTTGGGTAGTAGAAGACACAGTGATAGTACCTCGAGCAGATGAGAGCTGCGAGCGTGGCGGTAGGCTGCCGGACGTATAATAATGCGTGGGCCGTAAATGTACAAGGATGCTCCAGGACAGGTGAGCCTTCACGTTGGTAGCAGATGTAGGCCCAAATGAGGTGTATGAAGGTTGGAGCTCAGTGGTCTATCATTTGGCAATTTGATAATAAATGTATTCATATTAATGACCTCTTGTTTGATTTGGTAATCTGTGGGTTGTGAAGAGTTTGTGTTATATTTCAAAGTCTGAGAGGGGATTATTGTGCCCTTAACTTCTCCAATCCTGTGTAGTTATGTTGATGCGGATCCGAGCAAGCCACCATACCTGTGATGGTTGTGATTCCTAACGACCCAAAATGCGACCTACCGCATTAATACGCATGAGGTAGGTCGATTTGCAACCCACTAGGAATCAGTATTTTGCAAACTGACCTTTTAGTACATAGGTCAGTTCCCAAAATAGACATTGATCCCAAAAACACTGGTAGCAAACAGCAACCGATATTTTGCGCCCAATGCTTTTACATCTGCCCCTAAGAGTGTATGCTTTTACGCTCTCTTTATGTTTCTCTATCTTTCAATGTGCCTCTCTTTCTTTTCATGCCTTTTCTGTTCTGTATGTGAAATTAGGTTTCCCTGTGCTTCTCCATAATTCCAGTAGGCTGGTGTTGTACCTATTCATATTCTTCCTAAAGGAAAAAACATATCAATAATAATAATAATAATAATAATTATAATAATAATAATAATTATAATAATCATAATAAACAAGGTCAATGTTTTCTCCTCTTAATTCCTCTTAATTCCTTGTCCCTTTTCTCAGCTATTAGTTTAGTCACCTGTCACAACAGTTTTCTTATGCCCTCACTTTCTTTTTCTAAATTATTCTCCATTCTAAGTGTTTAAGACTCTCTTTCTTTGCTTAATTTCATACCACACCCCCTAGAATCTCCCATCCTCCTTCTTGTTACTTGCCTGCACAGCTGATCCTGGGCCTCAACCACTCTCAAGGCTATCCAGACTCCTGGGTGTCGTCTCACTGTCTTGGCCTTCCAAACAATCCCCTTCTTCTGTGTAGGTCGAATTCCACTGCTGCCTACTCTGCCGAAGACTCAATCTATCACCATCCTGCAGTTTTTACCAATTTTGGCGGGCATTCTTCTCTTGAACCTGGCTTTTCCCTTTTCTTTTGTTGGCATCATTTTCCTCTTCTGTCGATCCTCTGTTTCTATCATCTCCCTCTCTAACTTTTTTTCTAATATTCTCTCTTGTCTTTCGTCTCTTTCCTTCTCTCTCCTATTCTGTCCCATCCCCAGCGCCCGAATGGACATCCGCAAGCACCCGCTCAAGGAAGACTTCCTTTCCTGGTTAGGGTCAGATGCACTATTCACTTGTTGCGAAATACTTGATGCAATTTGAGATCAGTAAAAAGAATTACGAATCAACCTATGTACAAATAGGTTGGTTCTGAATATTTTGATTTGCAGTGTGTTAGACTCTGATCTATCACATTAATGTGTGATGAAGTGCATTACAGCATAATGTGAAAGGAAGTTCAGTCGGCAGTGAGTGGTTGAACCAAACTTTTTTTCTCCCTGTCTGGCAGCAACTACCGCCCACTCGAATCCCCAGCTTCCTGCACCATTCCGGATTCTATGCCGGGAACTCTCATTCAACATTCTATCCCAGCACACCCCTCTTCCTACCGACAACATAACAAAAATATCTAAATAACTGAAATGCATGAGAAGAAACCAAGAGAACTATACAGGTGAAAAGAATATGACCGTAGCAAATACCCATGAAGAAAACAGTAAAAGGCAAAGAGATTGACCAGCTAGGTTCAGACAAGAAAATAATGAATCAAAACAGATCCACCCACGGTACTTCTATAAAGACTCCCTAAAGTTACCCAATACCTGTAATGCACAGTGGGTTAGCTTCTCTCCAAGGATTTGACGAGTCTTGTAGATAGTTGCTTATTTACTCTATGCCTGAGCTCTCAAGTTCTAAGTCTTTCTTTTTCTTTACAGTTGTGGATGACTAGAGACCAGGAGCGACGTTTAAAGGTAGTAAGTGCAAGTATATATATATATATATATATATATATATATATATATATGTATACTTGTATATATATATATATATATACAAGTATACATATATATATATATATATATATATATATATATATATATATATTACCTACTGGCTATCGCCAGTAGGTATATATAGTTAGGATTTTTTGTCTATGGAACTTTTGAAAATTCTATGTCTAATAACTTTGGCGTTTGTGGACGGAATCGGCTGAAATTTTCAGGAAAATGGCACATTTTGTTTCTGAGCAGCCCTTGAAAATTTGGGGGGGTTTCATCAAGGGGGGGCCGAGAAAAAAGGGGGGTCCCAAAACGCGTTTTTCCCATGTTAATTTCCATAGGGCGGTTGGACTCACTTTTAGCTCGAACGGCTGAATGGATTTGCACGAAACTTGGCAAAATTGTAGGGACTGTTAGCCCGATGTGCCTTTGCTAGGTCTCAATATATGTGCTCCAGTAGTTTTTGAGAAATTAACGTTCAAAACAAGATATATATCTGTAACAGCGCTCCAGGCTGCGCTCCGGTTCGCTTACTTTTCGCGAAACGGAACTTTGCGTGCAGAAAGCTGATTGGCTCTCCGGTGTCTGTCAACATTCTAAACAGTCCGGAGCGGCCGCCATCTTATCTCTCGGTAGGATCGAGAGAGAAGAAGAGGTGAAAAACGAAGGGGGAATTTAATGAAAGGGGGCAAGGTATACCCCTCTTGACCCCCTAGGAATGTTGTTGGGGTTATTAAAGGGTCCCGTGGGGAAAAAAAAAAAAAAATGATTTTTCACGGTAGAAGCGCTTCACGGGCCGCGAACTGGGCCGCAAACTGGTAGCGAAACGGGAATTCGCCATTTTGTGCTTCGTTAATTAAATTACTAGGTATAAGGGGGTGCGGGAGACGTATCCTAATCCCCTATGTTTCCTGAGGGTGGCTGAGGAGGCTCATATATGTTGATACATCTCTTCCAGCGGCTGTGCGTGAGCTTTTTTTTTTTTTGCTGCGTGACAGTCCGGAGCGGCCGCCATCTTATCTCTCGGTAGGATCGAGAGAGAAGAAGAGGTGAAAAACGAAGGGGGAATTTAATGAAAGGGGGCAAGGTATACCCCTCTTGACCTCCTAGGAATGTTGTTGGGGTTATTAAAGGGTCCCGTGGGGAAAAAAAAATAAAAATGATTTTTCACGGTAGAAGCGCTTCACGGGCCGCGAACTGGGCCGCAAACTGGTAGCGAAACGGGAATTCACCATTTTGTGCTTCGTTTTAATTAAATTACTAGGTATAAGAGGGTGAGGGAGACGTATCCTAATCCCCTATGTTTCCTGAGGGTGGCTGAGGAGGCTCATATATGTTGATACATCTCTTCCAGCGGCTGTGCGTGAGCTTTTTTTTTTTTTGCTGCGTGACGTCTGTTAACGTTCGATTCGATGGAAATCAGGAAGTGTTGACCGCCAATTTGTCACTGCGATAAAATATTTTGTTATAAATGAATCCTTATTGATAAACATTGTCTGCGCCATCTTGCCTTTTTTCCAATGCCACAATTTTGTCGTGCACGGCAGCCATTTTAGATGCCAGGCTGGTCCCAGGCTATCACCTACCCCTGCGGATGTAGTTTCTGGCCCCAGCTGTAGAGAATCCAGACATGCCAACCCTCCCGATTCAGGCGTGAGACTACTGATTTCAGTGCTAGTCTCCCGCCTCCCGATTTCTGCAAGCAAAAACCCGGGGGCATATTACGAACAACTAGCGATAATTTTTGTCTCTAACTTGTTTAGAGACAAAAATTATCGCCGCACATCTGCGATTTTTATCGCAGATAAACCTTGCTATTATCGCAGAAAAGTCAGCGATATTCATGTATTATCGAGCAAATGCTCTTAGCCATGTTATCCACCTCCCATTGGATAACATGGCTAAGAACTGCTCAGGGCAGGTGTTAGCTTTTGGAGATATTCGCGCTTAGCGCGAATATCTCCAAAAGTTGGTAATAGGAGATAGCGATGTTAGGGACTGTTTCCAGTCGCTAACATCTTGGCACGCCCACTTTGCATGTCATTAGTGATAAGTATCACTGACATGCAAAGCGGGGCCCAAGATGGTCGCTATCTCCTTTTAGCTGTCACTAACTGGTGTTAGCGACAGCTTGGTAATAGGGAGATAATTTTATCTCCGCTTTCATGGCTTTTAAAGCCAAAAAAGCGGAGATAAACCCCCTTGATAATATGCCCCACGATTCCTCGGGGGTTTCAGCTGACAGGGCTTGGTATTGTGTTACGTGGTAATTTTTCCAGGAAACGTCAGAGGGTCGATGCAGGGGTTCTAGAAGAGGTGATAAACCATTTAAGCCTCATGAACAAGCGCATTGTCTTTTAAAGATTTGTGAAGTACTCGGGGCGGCGGTGTGTGTGTGCCCTCTTTCAGGAGCGGGCGGGGGGGCACTGCTAGCAACTTGCCAGGTCAGGTAGTGTTCAACACGTGCATCACCCTTTCTCTGCCTGCTATTGCGCTCCATGCTTCGGAAAGGTAAGAAAAAGAACGTGCATTTGAGTTTGAAATGTCCGATCCTGCAGCAGCACACTTCCAAAGCCCACACATGACAATAACCCGATTCAAGGCCCCATTCACCCGTTTTAAAAAAAATATATAACACTCCAACAAAGTAAGATTATAAAACTTTATTAACTTTTAAATATAATGAACGGAACAAAAACTGTAAAAACATTTAAACATTTTTCACCCAAAAAAGCAACAATGGTCAGAAGCTGTCTTTTGTGCGAATAGTCCCAAGGCAGCACAACGTGCAGAGTTCTGGACGGCACCCAGGTGATGTCGCCTGGGTGCCGCACTGGTTTTGGGATCCTACAATGCTGCTCCGAAAATTGGCGTGGGGCGTCCCGGGTGGTGCGGGGGGAGGCCTCGTCAGTAGCGGTCTGTTGTGCGAATAGTCCCAAGGCAGCAGAACGCGCTGAGATGTTGATGGCACCCAGGTGATGTCCAGTAAACTGCCGCACTGGTTTTGGTATCCTACAATGCTGCTCCGAAAATTGGCGTGGGGCGGCCCGGGGGGGGGGGGCGTGGGGGAGGCGGCGTGAACGGGCCTCCCCAGGTGGCGGCCATCCAGCTGAGTTGCGCCCGCTCTTGCGGCTACAGCGTCTCGCTCACCATGTTGTTGAGTTGCTCCCACTCTTGCAGTGCAGCGATAGGCGGCTGCCACATGACTCTTAAAATGGCGGACGGCTCTTCGGTTTTGGGCCTGGTCCACTGAAATGGCCCTGGGACACCTTGGAACTCGGACGCTTGCCTGCTAGGGCTTGGGCTCCATTCTCGAAAAGCGTCCCCTCAGCCGTGAAGATTCTACAAAAGTCTTGGGGGCCCCCGACTCCCGCAGGCTTCATGTGGGGAGCGGCTGCCATGATTGCTCGCGGAATGACCACGACGGAGCCACGAGATGGTGGTGCTCTCATGCTGACGCCAGCTTCAGTCTGAATGATCCAGAAACAAGGTGGGGCTTTCATCGTTTGGGAAAAAAAAATGTTCTAAACCAATGAAAAGTGTTATTTTTAGGTCATATGACCAAGCCTTCCATCTTTAGGAAACCAAAAGTAAAATGAACCAATGAAAAGTTTTATAAACAAGTCACATGACCTGTTATGCGGCATAGGGATACAAAAAGCGTAGAAAATCCGTTGGCACGTGAGGCGGCGTCAGTAGCGGACCGATGTGCGAATAGGCCGAAGGCAGCACAACGCGTCGAGATCCGGATGGCACCGAGGTGGTGTCCAGCAAATTGCCGCACTGGTGTGGCCATCCTACAATGCTGCGCTGAAAGACGGCGTGTCCAGCTGAGTTGCGGTCAATCTTGCGGTACAGTGACTCGAACGCGCCGAGATCCGGATGGCACCGAGGTGGTGTCCAGCAAGTTGCCGCACTGGTGTGGCCATCCTACAATGCTGCGCCGAAAGACGGCGTGTCCAGCTGAGTTCCGGTCAGTTTTGCGGTACAGTGACTCGAACGCGCCGAGATCCGGATGGCACCGAGGTGGTGTCCAGCAAGTTGCCGCACTGGTGTGGCCATCCTACAATGCTGCGCCGAAAGTCGGCGTGGGGTGCCCCGTTGGCTTATGAGGTGATGTCAGTAGTGGACCGATGTGTGAATAGGTCGGAACCAGCACAAGGCGCCAAGATCCGAATGGCAAGTCCTGGATGTTGAGTGCCATAGTTGAGAGTTCTGAGCAGTGCTTGTAAGACTGTCTGAAGCTTATTTGCACCTGCTGCAGCTTCACTATTGCCCTGGTGTGGCCAAAGGTCGCACATGACATAGGCGGCCGGCTCCCGAGGTCCGGCGGAACTTTTTTCCTTTTCCTTTCTGCTTCTTTTCCTACAATCCGTTTCATCTGAAGACACGACCAGGTCCCTGAATGTGTGCAGGGGGACGCTATTGATTGAATGAAAATGGCGGCTTGACACAAAGCTGACTCAAGCGTTGCTGTTGATGCTATACAGACAAAAATTGGTTTTCAGTTTGTACATTCTTCAGGATTTTTTTTCCATCCAAGGCTGATTGAGGGTTTGTAGAAAAATGGCTTCAGATTTTCCACATACTACTCTTCAACATTCTTCCTAAATGTAACAATGTGAAACTCACTAGGAGAACGGCTGTTTCTGTTTCCTTTCAAAATGCTGCCAACAATATTTTCTGAATGGAAGACACCATCTTGTAGCATAAAGGGCCGAAAGGGGTTCTGGTCTGGCCGATGGTTGGTGGAGACATTTTGACTATATCTTGGACCTGCCCGGACTCGCCCAAAATGGCGCCGGTATAAATGGGACTCGTAACTCATTGTTGTGTACTAGTTGAACAACCTTGATATCATGAGATATGAATGCAGTTTTGATGCTCATGGCGGGCGGGGACGAAAATTGATTGAATATTTCGACATCCCTATTGATATTAAGTTCTGATGTGTTATTGATTACTGTACTATTGAAAGTTCGAATTAACGTCCCCCATGGTACTTGCACGCACATGTATATCTAGATAACTTTTTTGTAAGTGGCCCTGTCGTATTTTAATTACAAAATGTACGTCCACCGATTCCGCAACTGTTAGACACCTTAGTTCTTGCAACCTAATGGCCCGCTCGTTACGTTCCTCTACAATGTAAATGTCTCCTCATCATATACGATTCCAGTTTGCTCCGTGGCCGGCCCACGTGGTTATAGGCCCGTATTTGTATACTGACATTTTCACAATAAAGGTTTTTAAAACAAAACATGGTAGTAGTATTTACATTGGTAAAGTTTTTACTTTTAGTCACTGTTTTCGAATCAGTAAAAGGCAAGTGAAATAAAGTAGTCCAATTACATGACGGATAAAAGGTATAATATGTAGGAACGCAGTAAAGATAAATGGTCAAGGGCAGTTGTGTTTTTCACTCCTGCAACATAAAGTGATCGATAAGAATCTGATATTCAGGCGTATCAGCGACTAAGACAGCAGGCCGAGCCTCTTTTGCTCAACGGCTCCGTCATGGGACGAAGAAACGCCCTTTTTCTCGAAAAAGGAATATATTTTACTTGCAGGACAGTTGTAAATTTTCCGGGAAAGTACATTAGCCTGGAATATTATAACCTATATGTTTAAAAAAAAATAATGTTCGAAAACAATAAAAAGCGTAATTTTTAGGTCATATGACCAAGCTTTTCATCATTAAAATAACAAAAGTAAAATGAACCAATGAAAAGTTTTATTAACAAGTCACATGACCTGTTATGCTTACGTTGCGCGCTGCGCGCCGCGCCCCGGATCACTTCCGGGTGCGCTAACGCGGCGTGTCATATAACGCATTACGCGACAACGTAGGTCAAGAATATAGTCAAAATGTCTCCACCAACCAGCGTTCGGAACACAACCCCTTTCAGCAGTCCAAAAAGTTCTGTTAAATGACAACAGAGGGGACAGGCAACAAGAACCATCAGTCAAAGAGGGGAGGGCAAGTTCTTCTCTTCCGGGTCATGTTGGGGCGCTACCGGAACTGATCGAATTGGTAGTCTACAGTGTTTCTGGATGTTTCAGACTAAAGCTGGCGTCAGCATGAGAGCACTACCATCTCGTAGCTCCGTCGTGGCCATTCCACGAGCAGACATGGCAGCCGCTCCCCACCAGAAGCCTGCGGGAGTCGGGGGCCCCCAAGACTTTTGTAGAATCTTCACGGCTGAGGGGACGCTTTCGAGAATGGGACCCAAGCCCTATTAGGGAAGCGTCCGAGTTCCAAGGTGTCCCAGGGCCATTTTAGTGGACCAGGCCCAAAACCGAAGAGCCGGCCGCCATTTTGAGAGTCCTGTGGCAGCCGCCTATCGCTGCACCGCAAGAGCGGGAGCAACTTAACTACATGGTGAGCGAGACGCTGTAGTAGCAAGAGCGGGCGGTAAACAGCTGAATGGCGGAAGATGCACAGTGTAGCAAAAGCGGGCGGAATGGCAACTAAAACGGTAAAGGGGCGCCCCACTACAGCGTGTCTTCAGGTGAAACGGATTGTGGGACAAAGTCCAGAACATCATCAGCAGTGGATTGCGGGTGCGCGATATATAGTTAGCGCATCTAACTATATATGGAATTTCAATGGTTTTATGCGAGTAAAATAAGGTTTTGTAAATGCAAATCCCTAACTATATATGGCCTAAAACCAATGGTTTTTTCATTGAATTTTCAAGGTTTTGTAAATGCAAATTCCTAACTATATATCGACTATAACCTATGGTTTTTTCAGTGAATATATATATATATATAATTATAGCTACTTAGTAGAATGCAAGACACCCTCTAGTAGCTAATGAGTTAGCGCAGCATAAGAAGATTGTAGAAAGCAGGTTGTTAATATTCTCATCTGGTTAGAATTAGCTAGCTGAAAGGGTGGCAGGAACTAGATAATAAATGCAGCAACTCTCTCAACTGTAATGTCTCTTGGTAAATGAAGACGCTGAGGTAAGTATTGCGCCTTGACTCTCTCTCTACTGGTAGTCTCTTTTCTGCTTCTCCTAATAGGTAAAGATTGGGACTGAAACGACCAGAGAAAATTCCCAAACTAGGAAACTCTCAAGTTTGTAATTTGTAATTTGCATTTGTATAGCGCGTTATAACCAACGGTCTCTAAGCGTTGAGAGAGAGGAACCTGCTCTGGATTACTGGTGGGGAGGCAGTACTTTACTGTGCGCCCCAGGCTTCCTTAAAGAGAATGGTTTTGAGTCGTTTCCTGAAAGGAAGCAAGGAGTGTTCCTTTCAGAGGTTGTCAGGGAGTTTGTTCCAGATCTGTGGGATGATGGTAGAGAAAGTTCTGCCTCCAAAGGATACCAAACAAGAGCAGGGGCAGGCTAACATCCTAGCTTCCGAGGATCGGAGTGCTCTGGTTGGGGCATAGTTGGTTAAGCCCTTTTTGATGTATTTCGGTGCCTTGCCGTAAACGGCTTTATGAGTAATGCAGAGGCCCTTGAATTTTATCCTTTGCCTGATGGGGAGCCAGTGAAGTTGGCGCAGGAGGGGGGAGGCATGAGTGCGATGGGGAACCTTGAACACTAAACGGGCCGCGTCGTTCATGATGATCTGGAGTCTAGACAATTGGTAGTCTGGGAGTCTGAAGTAGAGCGAGTTTCCGTAGTCCAGTCTGGATATAATCAGTGCAACTACCACTTGTTTAAGGGTTTCGACAGTGAGGAGAGGGGCCAGTTTCCGCAAATGCCTTAAAATGCTTGAGAAAACCCCTACTATTGTAGATACCTATAAGGCCATAGTTAGTTTATTATCGATCTTGATGCCCAGGCTTTTAACTGCCGGGACAGGCTCATGGTATTTGTCCAACTCTGGTGGCCAGAAAAGGCTATTCCAAGGGTTGGTGTCGGTGGTGACGGCCAGTACCTCAGTCTTATCTGGATTGATTTTGAGGCTATTGGCCGACATCCAGTTAATTGTGAGTTTAAGGATGTTCTGCACTCTGTAGTGGGCGGATGTGGAGTTGTCGAACTGGATGATGATTTGGGTATCATCTGCGTAGTTGTATACTTGGCACTCCAGCTGGTTGAGTGCAGATATCAGGGGTTGGATATGCATTCCAACCTTCCTGATCTACTCCTGAGGCGGAAGCCGGGAGAGTAAGCCCTGTGACTTTTAATTACGAATTGTTGTTGCTTTTAAAATTTACCCTCTTCACTTACCCTGAGCACCTCCCTGAGCTGCCTTTGAGTCCCTTGCACAGCCGTGTACAGCGCTGCTGCAACAGGGAACAAGCATCGCCGCCATCGCGCGCTCGATCCCCGGGCCTCGCCCACTTTTAGGCCACGCCCACCAAACCATCAAAAAGGCGCGTGGATTACGAGCGCGCCAGAACCTTCCTGATCTACTCCTGAGGCGGAAGCCGGGAGAGTAAGCCCTGTGACTTTTAATTACGAATTGTTGTTGCTTTTAAAATTTACCCTCTTCACTTACCCTGAGCACCTCCCTGAGCTGCCTTTGAGTCCCTTGCACAGCCGTGTACAGCGCTGCTGCAACAGGGAACAAGCATCGCCGCCATCGCGCGCTCGATCCCCGGGCCACGCCCACTTTTAGGCCACGCCCACCTCTGCTATTTACCAATGTGCATCTACCGGAAGCGCAGCAGACGAGTGCAGCGGGCGCGCCGTCAGCGCGCCGAAGGCGCGCCAAAGGCAAGCCCGTCTGCGCCCGTCCGCGCCCATACGGGACCAGGGGCCATAAGTCCTGGCCAAAATGGGACCCTGATATGCTGGAGCGCACAACAACTCCATGCCTTGCGCCCCAACTATGCCAAAGCCTGTCTCCATAGCCTGAACGTAGAAGATACCACCTGCTGTAAGGTATGTCAATACAACTGGCAGATCAGACCCCCTGTCAGGGCTGAACATACGAAGCTCAAATGTGGGCTACTCAACACTAGATCCCTGAGGAAACACAGCCTTGATATTTATGATATGCTCTCCGACATGGAACTTGATCTATTGTTCCTCACGGAGACATGGCTGGATTCTAATTCAGAACCAGACATAGTTGCTTCTCTCCCTACTGATTACAATCTGGTGCACTTGAACAGACCGCTAGGCAGAGGTGGGGGGATAGGGATAATTTTTAAAAAGCCACTGAGCTGCTTGATAGAACCTCTCGATATCACGGATAGCGAGACAGGAGCGTTTTCCATCAAGGTTAATACAGGAAACACGGTGAATGGCTTATTAATATACCGCCCGCCCGGTCCCTCCACCCAGTTTGTCACCAGCCTGACTGAAGGCATTACGGAGACAGCCCTGCGTAGGGATAAGTTTCTGCTCTTGGGTGATCTCAACATCCATCTGGACAACCTGGCAGACAAAGATATCACCGATTTCTACCAGCAGCTTCAATCCCTCCAATTATCTATTGGATCTAGAGCCCCTACCCATATCAAGGGCCATCTGCTAGACCCAATTTTTGCAAACTGGGCAGACGTAGAAGTCCAGGCTCCAGTTCCTCTCCCATGGACTGACCACTTTTTAGTACCTTTTACTATAACTATTCCTGCCAGCAACGTCCAAAAATTTTACAATACTAAATATCTGAGTCGTAGATGGGCTGCATTTTCTAAAGCCGGGTTTGATGCCGCCCTTATCAACGGTGGCAGCCCAGGAGGGGAGGATGCTGCCACAGCATCTGATAGACTTGATGAACGCATTATCAACGCCCTGGATGGCACAGCCCCTCGTTGCTATAAGAAACCCGGGAGCAGACCTCGCAAATCTGCCCCCTGGTTTAATGCAGAACTTCGCTTAGCCAAAACTAAATGCAAGCAATTGGAAAGACAATGGAGGGTGGCCTACCTCGACCAAGCTAAACTGAGCTACATAGACAAACGCAGGGAATACCATAAGCTAATTAGGCGCGCCAAAACCAACTATTTTTCTGATAAGATTGGTGAAGCTCACAACTCCACGAAGGAGCTTTTTAAAATATATAAAGAAATCTCCCTAAGTAGCTCTTCTGTTGATCCTTCCTTGGTTTCAGAGGAATCCTGTAATCGCATCGCCACTTACTTCTTTGAGAAAGTGGCTACTATCTATTCCGCCTTCACAGGGGGTAAGGAGAAGGCAATAGAGTTCAGTGGAAATTTACCATCAGAAGAAGGCGCAAATAACCTAAGCAAATTCGTTACTCCACCACCTAATGAGCTTCAGCAAATCTGCTGCTCGATTAAGTCAGGCTCCCCCCGCGACCCGGCATCACCTAAACTCCTTGGAGGGAGTATGGAAGCTCTTGCGCCTTACATTAGAGAGGTTTTGGATCTCTCTTTTATGAGCGGCACCGTACCTAAAAAATGGAAGCAAGCGATTGTGCTCCCGCTCCAAAAGAAACCTAACCTCAGTTGGGATAGGCTAGACAATCTTCGACCTATCTCCCTCCTTCCCTATATGGCCAAAGTGGCAGAGAAGATCGCCAATCTCCAATTGATGACCTTTGTGGAAGATGCCAACCTTCTCCATCCGACCCAGTTTGGATTTCGGGCGCGTCACTCTACGGAATCTGCGATGCTCCTGGCAACTGAGACCATTAGGCAGGGTGTAGATGAGGGGCATACCATGGCTCTCATCTTACTCGACCTAAGTGCCGCATTTGACACTGTAGCACACTCCACCTTGCTGCAGTGTCTGAACAATGGCGGGGTAAACGGGATGGCACTCAGCTGGATGCAGTCCTTCCTGTCTGAGAGGGGCTTTCAGGTCAGGCAGGGGGAACACTACTCTCGGGTGTTCAATCTCGAACAAGGGGTTCCCCAGGGCTCGGCCCTCAGCCCCACCCTGTTTAACCTCTACGCCTCCCCTGTTGCCACCATTGTGGAAAGGCATGGCATCCAGCTGGTGTCGTACGCTGACGACACACAGCTGGTCATCTCGTTGTCACGGGCACCCGATACTGCGGCACTCAACTTCAGGGCCTGCATGCAGGAACTTGCTTCCTGGATGTCCAACAACTGCCTGAAGTTGAATGGGTCCAAAACGGAAGTGCTCGTGGTAGGGGGAGGCCCGTCTGTGTGGTCCTCAGCGTGGTGGCCTGACTCTCTGGGCTCTACCCCCACGCCGAGCCACCAGGCGAAAAATCTTGGGGTTCTATTCGACTCTGATCTATCCTTTGCTCCCCAGGTTAACCGGGTGGTTGGAATGTGCTTCGGGATACTGAAGAGCCTTCGCAAGGTCCTTGACCTATTACCGATTGGTGCCAGACAAACTCTTGTGCATGCTTTGGTCACATCGAGACTTGACTATGCCAACCTATTATATCTGGGTATTACGGCCAAAAGTCTCAACCGTCTCCAAGTTCTACAAAATGCCACAGCCCGGCTGGTGCTGAGACTCCCCAGGAGAGCACCCTCTAAAGCTGCCTTGAGGTCCCTTCACTGGCTTCCTATCCGGGAAAGGATTACCTTCAAGGCTCTCTGCATGTGCCATCGCATCTTTGGAGGCAAAGCACCCGGCCCGCTGAACAGCCTTATTACTCCCTACAGACCTGAGCGGCTGCTCAGATCCTCTGGGATGGGTCTGGCTGTTGTCCCCAAAATCCGTAAATCTCGGATGGGAGGTAGATCTTTCAGGCTCCTTGCAGCCAAGAATTGGAATTTGCTCCCCACTGAAATGCGTCTCGAACCTTCTGAGACTAAATTTCGCAAAACCCTCAAAACCTATCTCTTCCGCCTAGCATTGTTATAATCCTCTGACTCTCTTCCAGGTTCTCTTCAGCGCGGGGACACGCCGGTGTGCGTTACCAAGCGCTTTACAAAATTCCAAAATGAAATGAAAATGAAATTAAACATGAGGGGAGACAATGCCGATCCCTGTGGGACTCCACATAGAAGAGTACCCGGCCTAGACACCACATCACCCAGCTGCACTCTCTGACAGCGGTCTTTCAGAAAGGATGTAAGCCATGTCATGGCTATGCCCTGCACCCCAAAGTTAGACAGCCGCGACAGGAGCAGGTCGTGGTTTACGGTGTCGAACGCCGCGTCAAGTCTAAAAGGATCAGGCGCAGGGATCCTTAGAATCGGCCCGTAACCTCAGTCCATCTAGTACTGCCAGCATCACTAGTTCTGTACTGTGGTGCGCCCGAAAGCCTGCCTGATTAAATTGTAGGAGGTGGTTGGTCTCTAGATGGTGTGCGAGTGAGGCGAGTATGTGCTGTTCAAGTACCTTGGAAAGGAATGGGAGGTGGGATATTGGCCTAAAATTCTTCAGGTTTTTAATATCGGCCCCAGGTTTTTTTAAGAGAGGGATTACACGCGTCTCCTTGAAGTCTCTCGGGACCACTCCAGTTTCAAGGGAAGAATTCAAGAGTGATAGAATCTCGTCTTCAATCCCAGGGAGGGCCATCTCATAGGTCCTGGGTGGGCAGGGGTCTGCTGGAGAGCCAGACTTTACGAGCCGTAAAAGTGGGGTCAGGGCTTCGTGCGAGAGCGGGGGAATCAGGTTAGGGCTTGCTCCACAGGAGGATAGATTGGTAGTGGATTTAATGGGCATGGGAGCCTGGGGGTATTCTCAATTGTAGTCAGGAGGTCCTCCACTTTGGTGGTAAAGAAGGTTTGGAACTTATCGCAGTCTTCTATGCCAAAGGAAGGCTTCTGCTCTTTGACCTGTCTAAGTTCTTTCAGGACTTTAAACGTTTCTTTTTGCGTGTTGTGAGCAGATGAAATTTTATTTTCATAGAAACCCGCTTTCCCGGTTTGAATAGCATTTTTATAAGTGGCAAAAGCTTCAAGATAATTTGAGAGGGCAATTGTGTCGTATGCTTTCCGCCAGGCTCTTTCCCCTTGGCGAAGCTGCAGTTTTAGACTGCGCAGGTTTTCATTGAACCAAGGGGCCCCCCTCCCCTTGTCTCTGATCTTTTCCCTGCGAGCGGGTGCTAGCGTGTCGATGGCACTGTTTAATCTATTCGTGAGGGCACTATATTGTGCCTCGGTGTCCCCAGCTGGGTGGTCTGTCGGACGAGATTTTCTGAGGGTAAAGACGAGGTCGTCCGCCCTAATTTTGTTCCAGCTTCTGATTTTTCTCCAGCTGGGGGGTGGTGAGAGTCCCAGCTTGGGGAGTTGGATGGTGCCATAGATGATTAGGTGATCGGACCAAGAGCATGGTCTGATAGCTGGGGGGCCGATGAGGGGCAGTGAGGAATACACTAGGTCCAGTGTAGGACCTTTTGCATGGGTTGGACCGGTGACATATTGACACAGTCCCAAGGCGGTCAGAGCCCCATCTAATTGGTTGGCTTGGCTCTCTTTGGGGGATCCTTCCCAATGGAAGTTGAAATCTCCCAGTATAAGGAGGCATTGGTAGTGTGTGCATAGGTTGTGTACCAGTTCCGTCACCCACTTGATGAATTTGGGTGGTGTTTTTGGGGGACGGTACATGACCAGGACGGTGATACACGCTGAGGAAGAGTGGAATTTAGACCCTAGTACATCCGCCACTTCAATGCTTTCAGAGAGGAAGGTCTCAGCCTTCAGGGAGTTTTTGTCGAGGATGGCCACCCCTCCTTAACGTGTGCTGCCTGGCCTGTTGCGATAGAGGACCGCGTAGTTGGGGGAAATGGATGTTACAAGGTCAGGGGTAGATGAGTCCTTGAGCCAGGTCTCTGTGATACCTAGCATATCGATTGTTTCGTCTTGCAGTAGTGTAAATACCTCCAGGTGGTATTTTTGTAGTGAGCGGGTGTTTAGTGAAGCAAAAGTGAGGGTCGGGGGTTTTCGTGGGCCAGCGGCTCTCAGCGGCTTACCAGTTCTCCTTTAAAAAATAGCTGAACTCAAATACTGAGGAGTCCCAGAGAAATAATAGGTTTTTACAGACCTGAAGACTCCTGGCGTATATTACGGAAAACTGACTAGAAGGCAAGAGAAGAATTTTCCTTGTTGAAACCTTTCTTCTTCTTCCACCCTGAAGCGCTTCAAAGATAACTCTCCTCTTCTTGCAAAAACAACAGTTGAGGTGTGCTTCATCTAAGGTGCAAGCGTGCGATATACTTAATGCGGTAGAGAAGACTAAAAACACTAGAACGCTAACCTGAAGCTTATGTGCGGCTGCCATCTTGGATCGGCAAATCTATTTACACTTTTCGTTACTGGAACCATCTGGCAACTAATTTGCTCCAATTAGACTGCAAGTTCCTGCATCATATCTTCTGCCTTACACTGGAACTGGTAAGAGAACTGCTCACACTTGGATTAAGGAGCTCATTCCTGACATGAAGTATGTGCCTTGGCTCTGTCGGTTACACTCTCTGCAGTACACCCTTTGGCCTGAGTAGGATCAACATTAGCCTGAGAAGAATCAACATGAACTCCCATCTTCCTCCCAGCATACTCTGTCTTTGATTTGGGTACAACAGAAATAAAACATTTGTACCATGTCTTCCCATTTTCTAGTACCACTACATGCTCTTTTACCTTCTTAAACCGAATGGGTGCAGAAAAGTGTGAACAACGCTTGCGGACAAAACCCAGTCTTTTCATTCTCACCCAGTCACCCACCTGAACAGTCAGAACCCGATGATGTTCATTCATTGACCCATACTTTCCGGTACAGCAGCTCTCACAGCCGCCACCTTAGCCAACTTTGCTGCATCAATAGCTTTCCTTTCCATCCATTCTTCATTGGGTTTGGACCCAGCAATCCTCTAACTTAACAAAGTAAAAGGAGACATACCTGTACTTATATGAGGGGTAGTTCTCATGGCCCACAACATATCATTCATTGTCTCTTTCCAATGTAATACATTAATGAGTGCAAGTTGTAATTGCTCTTTGGTGCAGTAGTTTACCCTTTGCACAAGACCCTTGATGCGAGGATGATAGAGGGAAGTTAAAATGTGCTTTATACCAGAATTATCAAGAACATTTTCCATTTCTCTCGATGTTAACTGGGTCCCATTGTCAGTTACCAATTCCGCAGGAAAACCTTCCCTAGAAAATACCTCCTTGAAGAACTTAATGATAGCATCGGAGTTCATACTGTCCACAAATTTCACCTCAGGCCATTTCGACATATAGTCTATCATGACCAATGCATACTTGGATGTACTAACCCCGAACACCAAAAGGACCGGGGACATCAAATGCACTTTTACTCCATGGTGTATTCTTAGCCACAATGGGGTAGACTGGAGATGGACAAGTCACTTGTGGCTTGTCACTGAGGACCCACATGCAACAATTTCTGACATAATGTTCGATCACCCTGTCAACACCAGACCACCAGAAATCTTCCCCTATCCTTCTTTTCACTGCCCGTATCCCAAGATTCCCTTCATGAGCTAGAACTAGCACTCTATCTCGAAGACACTCTGGGACAACCAACTGCCCACTCCTACGTAGAATGTTCCCCACAATCGAGAATTCTGTCTCTGCTCTACTGAAAGGAACTGATGCTTCAGGGGTATTCCTGATTGCAGGCCAACCCTTTACCACACATTTCATCACCTCCCCAAGAGTTCCATCATTTGATACAGCATCTAACCATTCTTGCTCAGACAACGCTCTTTTTGTGGTGTCACTAATCAAACTCACCACACACACCATTTCTAAATCATCACCATCCCCTTGATCCTCATCGTTGCCTTCCAAAGGTAACCTCGATAGACAATCGGCAACATCGTTTTTTACACCAGGCACGTTCTCCAACCTATACTGATATTCTTCTATCCTATATTGCCATTTGGCAATGTGCGGGGTTGCCCTTCCCCCACACAGGTCTAACACAGGTTTGTGGTCAGTTCTCAAGGCAAATTCTTTTCCCCAAACGGAAATACTGAACGCCCCACCACATGGCCAATGATTCTTTCTCTATCGTAGAGTAAGATGATTCTGCCCCTCAAAATGTCCAAGATTTGAATGCAATTGTCTGTAGTTTCCCATCAGCCCCTTTCTGCATAAGTACTGCCTCCAAATCCACATTGCTAGCGTCAGTGGTTATGATGCATGAGCCATTGATATCAAACATTTTAAGGGGGCCAGCACTTACAATTTTCTTTTTGATAGATTCAAAGTCCTTATCACAATCATCATCCCACATGTACTTCATGTTTTTCTTCAGAAGGTTGCCTAATCCACTAGTTTTGTCAGAGATATTTTTAACCAATTTGGAGTAATACTCCACTAGCCAGAGAAATTAATGGAGCTGTTCCTTATTTTTGGGTTTCGGTGCACACTGAATGGCATCAATGATTTTTACTTTGGGTTCAATTCCCTTCCCGGATACATGAAGACCCAAGTAATCAACACCTTCTTGAGCAAATTTACATTTCTCATTTCTTAGAGTCAACTTCCTTCCTTTGATGAGGTCAAGAACTGCCCTCACCCTGCCGTCATGTTCTGTCATAGATTCTCCAAAAATTAGGATGTCGTTGTGGAAGAACATGACACCTTAGATGGTATTGAACAGATTATTCATTAACCACTGGAATTTAGCGAATGCCGATGCTAACCCGAATGGCATTTGGATATACCAAAATGCCCCTTCAGGTGTAACCAATAATGTCAGGTCCCTAGACTCTCTACTTTATTCAATCTGGTGGTACGCTGAAGATACAATGAGAGAGGTAAAGTATTTGGCGTTGCCCAAAGCCGATAACATTTCATTTATGTTAGGTACCGGTTGCCGATCTACCCAAAAATGAGAATTGCGATCCCTCAGATCCACATAAAGTCTCATTGACTTGTCTGCCTTATGAGCCAGTACAATGTGTGCCAAGTATTCTGAATCTTCGATGAGTTCTATTATACCAGCAGAACACAATTTATCTAGTTCACTTTTAATTCACCACGTAGGCTTAGTGGTACTTTGCTCACCTTGTGTTCTACAGCCTTTACGTTGTGTTTTATAATTATGCGCTGTTGAAAACCCTTACGTTTCCCCAACTGTTCACAGAAAACCTCAGGGTAATATCTGGCCCATTCTTCGGTTTCAATTTGGTCAACCAGATTGCACTTATCAGAATTTTTTAATGGGTGCTTACTAAACATATGGTCAAAATTCTGGTTCGACAGTACCATTTCGAGATGATTGGGGTCTAAAATAATCCCTAACTGACCTTGTTCATCCCAACCTAACACAAAAACACCATCCTTGACGATGTATACAGCTCCCATATCGTGTTTACCATCTGTGGGAGTGCGAGTCTAATATACAGGCGAGGAGGCTGGATGAGTTTGCGAACAGGCAAAGTTTTATTTTGAATAAGAGTAGGGTCAGGTAACACAGATGTCCGGGCGTCACAATAGTCCTCTTCCTGTGAGTCCTCTTCTGTCTTGCAGTTTTTTTGAAGCAAGTCTGTTAAAGGGGCAGCCGTCTGGGAAAACTGGGGAATAAATCTCCTGTAATATCCAAGTAAACCCAGAAAGGCTTGTAAGTCCTTTTTAGTACGGGGTAAGGGAATCTGTGATATGGCTGTCAGCTTGGAAGCCTGTGGTCTGATTACACCGTCCCCTAACAAATAGCCCAAGTACTTAACAGTTTGAGCGGCTAGATGGCTTTTTCGCAGGATTAATCTTTAAGCCATATTGTCCTAAAGCTTGTACTACATTGGAGAGATGACAGAGATGTTGTTCCCAAGTCTCGCTATCTATGACTATGTCATCAATATAGGCACCAGCATATGTCTCATAGGGCCGTAAGATGATATTCATAGCTCTCTGGAAAGTTGCTGGAGCTCCGTGTAAGCCAAAGGGTAACACCTTAAACTGGTATAACCCATCAGGAGTGGAAAACGCAGTTTTTTCTCGGTCTTCGGGTCTTAGGGGGATTTGCCAGTATCCCTTACACAAATCGAGTGTACTGATATATTTGGCTTGTCCTATTCTTTCTATCATTTCATCAACCCGTGGAAGGGGATAGGTGTCAAACTCTGAAATCTTATTGACTTCCCGGAAGTCGATGCAAAAACGCACCGACCCGTCTGGTTTTAGAACCAAAACTATTGGCGAATTCCACTCACTTATGGAGGGCTCTATAATGTCCATATCCAACATTTTTTGGACTTCTTCCCGTATGGTTTGTCTCCGGGCTTCGGGAATGCAATAGGGTCAAAGTCTCACCTTCTTCCCGGGAGCAGTTTTTATCGCATGTTCCATAAACGTGGTTCTACCAGGTTTGGTGGAAAAAGTATTTTGTACCGGTCTCAAAACCTGTGATAGGCTTTCTTTCAGGGCTTCAGGCAACCCAGGGTCTACACATTGATCAAACGGGGTTAACTCACTTTGGGCCATGTTTACATTGGTTGGAACAGGACCTTCCCATTTCTTTAGTAAGTTAACATGATATACCTGGGATGTATGCTTAACTGGATCTAACTCAAGTCTATAGGTCACTGGAGTTACCTGGTCAAGTATAGTTTATGGGCCTTGCCACTGTCCCAACAACTTATGATCTGAGGAGGACATCATAAGTAATACTGAGTCCCCTACCTTGAAAGTCCTTTCTTTTGTTCCTTTATCGTACTGTTTCTTTTGGGCCTCTTGGGCTTCTTCTAGGTTGTTTTTGACAATGGTCCTGATTTGACCTAGGTGTGTACGCAGATTCAACACATATTCAGTGATGGGTTTAGAGTCATGGGGTTCAGTCTCCCATCTTTCTTGTGCCATTTCTAACAAAGTACGCGGTTTATGACTGTATAACAACTCAAACGTAGAATACCCCGTACTTTTCTGCTCCTTGCACCTAATGGCGAATAGAGCCAGGGGTAGCATGTCTTCCCACTTTCTTGATTCCAAAGCAAGGAGTTTGTTTAGTGTGATTTTTATAGTGGAGTTGTACCTCTCGACTAATCCATCCGTTTGTGGATGATAAGCCGAGGTACGGATTTGTTTGACTCCTAACTGAGTACAGACTTGTTTCATTAACCGAGACACAAAGGGTGTCCCTTGGTCAGACAAGATTTCTTTCGGAAAACCTACTGTAGAAAAGACCGTGATCATGGCTTTAGCGATGTTAGACACATCCGGTCTTCGTAGGGGTATGGCCTCGGGAAACCTTGTGGCGTAATCTACCATTACGAGTACATATCGACAGCCACTACGCGAGGGTAATAGAGGCCCTATTATGTCCATTCCTACTCTCTGGAAAGGTTCGTCAATGATTGGAAGTGGTCTAAGGGGAACTCGTGGTGGATGGTATCTGCTATTCCGCTGACAAACGGGACACTCCCTACAATATCTCTTAACCTGTTGGTATATTCCGGGCCAATAGAAGAGTTCTAAAATCTGTTTCTAAGTTTTGTCAGCCCCGAAATGACCCCCAAGGAGATGGCTGTGGCCTAAATACAATACTTTTTCTCTAAAGGGACCTGGAACCAATAGTTGGGCTTTTTGAGTAGGATTTCCCTTCCGGTATAACAAACTGTTCCTCGTAAAAAAATAAGGACCTACATGTTGGGGGTCTTTGTCTTGTAATGCTTGACTCCAAGCTTCCTGTAATACAGGATCTTCGTGTTGGGCTGCATGAAAGCTTCTGTCAGTCTCCCATGGATTTTCGTCTTGAAACACCGGCAATACACTTTGAGTCCGGTTCTTCTCTGCTCTCCTTTGACTTTTGCTTTTTCGTACTTTGGCAGTTGGCCATTATTTTCCCTCCTCCTGGGCAAACGGAGCATTGGCCCACCATTCGTCCGCTTGGTCAGGTTTGTCCTTTAATAGCTGTGACAACTTGGGATAGTCATTCCCAAGAATAGCTTGTTCCGGTAACCTTTGTATCAGACCAACAGTTAGGGTGGTGCCGGTATCGCCGGCATGTTGTATCTGTACTTGAGCGGTAGGATAGGGTTTAGTGTCTCCGTGAACACATCTTATAGCGACTGCTCCATCAATGGGACCGATATTAGGACCTAGGTCCTGTGGACGTACCACACTATGTAGGCACCCTGTGTCGGCCAAGGCAGTCACTGGCTGTCCATTCACTGATACAGTGCAATGATAAGGTGGTTGTCTCTTTCTGATGAGGAACTGTAATAATTCCGAGCTACTCCGATTTCCATGGGCTCTTCTTTCTCTCTTTGTGGACAGAACCTTGCTATGTGTCCTATACCTCCACACTGGAAACACTGTTTCCAACAGCGGACCCCACCGAACTCAAGAACTACCGCCCCATCTCGCTCCTCCCGTTTCCTGCCAAAGTCATCGAGAAGACCGTCAACAAGCAGATGGCCGCCTTCCTCGAGACGAACGGATCCCTCGACCCCTCACAGTCCGGCTTCCGAGCCAATCACAGCACCGAGACCGCCCTCATCGCCGCCACCGATGACATCCGAGCCCTGATGGACAATGGAGAAACAGCGTCCCTCATCCTCCTAGACCTCTCCGCGGCATTCGACACGGTCTGCCACCGCACCCTAGTACAGCGCCTCAGCAACATCGGAATCCAGGACAAGGCGCTGGAATGGATCATCTCCTTCCTCGACGGAAGAACACAGAGAGTCCGCCTACCACCGTACAAGTCAGAGGCCTCCGAAGTCATCTGCGGCGTCCCTCAAGGATCATCTCTGAGCCCCACCCTCTTCAACGTCTACATGAGCCCCCTCGCGGCCATCGTACGCAAACACAACCTCAGCATAATCTCCTACGCCGACGACACCCAGCTGATCCTCTCCCTGACCAAC